>NC_071585.1:3263643-4463643 GCF_024509145.1 Vidua macroura | reverse complement strand
AATACTTGGTTTTGCTCTGACCTGAGAAAGTGATGAAGGCTCACGGCTCATGATATCATTTGAAAGGTTCAGGATTATTTATTTGGTACACCAGTAATAGCTCACAGTCTACTAACATTTGTATTCTGCACCAGTTAATTATCACATTCTTACCTGCCACAGGAGAAAAGGAAAAAGACCAATGGAAAAAAAAGCCCAAGGACTCAGGAATAGTCCTCTATCTAGCATGCACCTTGCTTCTGCTATCAAAATGTTATCTTCCTAATAGTTAAATACTTCTCTTTTGACACATTTCACAAGAAAGTTGATTTCCACGCTCTTGCCCTCTATTCTGTTCCTCTCTCTCCCCACAGTGAAATAGCCAACCCTGACAGAATCCAGCTCTTGAAATAAAGTTTGGAGACAGACATTAAAAGCTACATTTGATTGTGCAGTGATTTTGGAGATCAGAACCTCAGCTCCACTAATATGAAATTTATTACCATTTCTGTTATCATGCCTAGAAGCACCCTCACAATAGCTCAAGATTTCTTCATATTGAGCACTGTGTAAAGATTTCCCAAGGGATTTTCTGCAAAGAAAAAAGAGCAAAGGGATGAAGACAAGCAGATGAAACAGAACAGGTGAGTATGGGAGGAACTGTCCTCAATCCAACACAGCCTAACTTGCACTCTGTGTTTTTAACTGATATAATTAAAATTACAGTCAATTATAAGTTTTGTAAAACAAACTGTTGTTTGTTTGTTTTAACAAGGACTGTTCCTCTCAAGAAACAGCATCAGAATGGAAGGGAAAATAAGAATAAATCTATCTGAAATGGAGTTCAGCACCATCCTGCCCACACTTTCTACAAGGACATTGACAGGCTGTTAAAAATGGGTTACTGAACTCCAAATCATTGACCTCCAGAGCAGTCTGCCCTCCCCTTTCATGGAGCCCTGGCTGAAACAGAATCACCAATTTGTGTCTCTGTAGAAGCAAAGGTGCAGAGAAAACATCCTGAAAAACTCAGGCAGCTCCTGTGTCCTGTGGGTGACTGCTGGGATGCAGACACAGCACAACGTCACCCCTGTGTCCCCACAGCACAGAAGAGGGGCAATGAATTCCTAAATACAACATTAATTTAATTCCAATTAATTCCCAAATACAACACTGCTGCTCCAAACCACACTGACTGTGGGGCACGGGGCAGCCAGTGAGGCACCAACAGGGACAATGTGTCCCAAAATCCTGCACTCCAAAAGCATTTAAGAGTTCTCATCAGTACCCTGGCACTAATTCCACCAGGCTGACCCCTCTCCAGGCAGCTGAAGCAGGAATAAAGGCAGGCACAGCATCCTACAGGCAGGAAAAACACAGGACTCTCCTGAGGAGTCCCTTTACCAGAAAGTTAAGAATCATTTCTGCAGCAGTACTGCAGCTGTTGAGGAAAACAGGTAAAATGAACTGCTGGGTAATATCAACTTGATAATCAATTTAGAAGAAAATTTCAGATAGATTTTGAAGACTGATCAATGGAACGTCAAGACAAGACCAGCTTTAAAACTGAGTTTTCTGCCTCATTTTAACCATACTCAGTAAACCATACAGTAAACCATGTTTACTGTAAATGCTCCCTTCACCAGTGACAGCAAAGCAGATTTGAAGCAAAGGCTACAGTCTCATTTCTACCTGAGACAAAATTAGGGTCTTAGAAAAAGAAGTAGATCACAAATAGAAAGGTAAAAATCTAATTAAAAGCTCCAGAAATCTATCAATCATAAGATTAAAATCATATATTGCAGCCATCAAACAGATGGTGTAAAAGCAAAATACAAAAATTTATTCTGACAGAGACAACTGACAGACCAGATTCAGTTGCAGAGGGGGAAAAAAAAGGCTGAAAATAACTGGCAGAGGTAAGAATCTGCCTCTTAAATTCCCTTTTCTGTGGAGATGGCCTTCAACTCAATCTCACATTTACTGAGTACAGAGCACAGACCTGCTCCCTTATCTTTGATGTATTCAATACCATTAGACAAACTGTCAGTTCCTTACAAGGCCATTTGCTAATGGGGAAGAAGCAGTTCTTGCCATTGACAAGATCCATTCAAGATCTTAAATGAAGATATGTGTGTCTAGAAAATACTGAAAGCAGACTTGGAAATAAAGCATTACAGATCTCTGGAGAAAAGACTTGAAAAATACTGACAACAGAGCCTGGGCCATATTGCTACCCAAATATGACTGGAACCCAGCCTTTTCTTATCCTGAATACAACTTACACAACAAACAAAAAAGTAAGATTCATATTGCTTTACACTGGCAAACTGTTGGTGAGCATAAGAGGGATGGGAGTCACCACAGCAGTCCTAGATCAAAATCCACATTGTGCTATGCTAAATCAATGAGAACTTCTGGAAGCTTCCTGTGACCTCAGCAGCAGAAAGGAGCCAAGGACTGTTGGAATCCTGGATGCTGAGAATTTTAAACTTTCTGTGCTGAAAGGCACAGACCCAAAAGAGAACACTGCCTTTGACCTGAGGCTGTGGAGAAGACTAAAAATTGATTAATAGCACTGGGATTATGAGTGTGTAGTTGGTTAGAAGTGTGTAATGTCACAGAGTGGAAAACTTAGAGTTTAGGGTTTTAGAATATAGTAATAAATATTAAAAAAGGATGGAGGTTTTAGAGTGGAGACAGGTTTTTATTCACCTTCTTCCTTCTTCTTCATGGGTTTGGGTGATGTTTTGTGATTGGACAGAAAGGCCTACATTGTGGACTTTGAGGAATCAGTTATTGGGTTAAAAGGGAAAATAATCTAGGTGTTCTTTCTTAATTGGATAGTTTAGTCTTAAAAGACCTTGTAACAAGAGATACTTAACCATTTTGTGCCTTGCTAATGAAAGACTGCAGAACTCATGGCTGTGAAGCTGTTTCACTGATAACAAATAATAAACACCTGAGTCCAGACATGAAACACTGTCTCAAGTGCCTTCAATCCCGACCTCAACAGAGGCAGAAAACAAATACAGAGAAGCCACAAAGGACAGGAGGCACACTTCCACCAGCCTGTCCCTCAGACCTCACAAGAGGACAGGGAATAAAACTGACCTCTGTTATAACATTTTCTGAACACCACTGCTCCATCTACACCAGGACAGACAGACTGACAATCCCCTGAAGGAACCTCTGCCCCACGTCCCCTGCACTCAGCCATTCTCCATCGTGTTGCCAACATCATTCTTCTTGAAAAAGCTTTGCCCTTTGAGGTTCACTTTGGCTTTGCTCCCCAAACTTACCTTCCTTCCTCAGCTGAAGTTAGAAGCTTGCTGTGTCTCCTCCTCCCTGAGGAGGACAAGCATCACTGTTTTGTTCTGCAGGATGGAAAATAAGCCCAACAGGAAAAGAGAAGCCCCTTCAAAGGGCTGTGGGACCACAAATGTGTGAGTGGATTCCTACAGGTCATCCACACTGTGGGAAATCAAGCAACAAAAAACTTTATCAAGGGTTTTGGGAAAATTAAGCTCCAAGTAATTTGGGCTGTTAATTCCTGGGAGGGAATACATCCTGATTTAAGCCTTCTGACAGGTCTCTGCAGTAAATAAACTCACTTCTTTACATGCAGTCAGTGAAATTACTCACTGAATATCCTTATTAGATCCAAGTCCTTTTCCCCTATTACCATTACCCCCAAACACCTTGTGAGATTTCTGTGAAAAAATCATTTTTCTCTGTTCTGTGGAAATTGAAGAATAGCCTAAATACTCTTTAAAACACAGACAATAAGTATCAGAAGCCAATGTCCACAGAGGACAAGCTACTTTTGTTTTAAACACGACTGGAAATGTTTGTACCCTGGCAGTGACATTCCAAAAGGTGACAGGTAGTTCTCACTATAAAGGTCAAATGACAGTGCAAAACACAAGGAGTTTTATACAACTAAAGTGCCAATAAAAGAGTATCAGGATTTAATTTTTTTATTAGCCTCACATCCCTACAGGTAAGTTATACCTTTATTATTAGCTACATGCTTCCCCAAACCCATAGAGTGGACAAATTCCAGGGATATAAAAACAATACTCATTTTAGGACTTCCCAAAAGACAGCAGCTGCTCTTTAGAGGGGCAATTTTCCTTTGGCCTAATTCCTTTGCATGAATCAATACTCAGCTGCAAAAGTAAGAATATGAATAAAAGTAAATAGTCTCAAAGAAGCTCATTAAAAAGTTCTGCAGGAAGTAGCCTGGTCTCTTTCATCTCAAAATCTAATCCAAATTTGTGCAAATAAATACAGGCAACATGACAATGGCCACTATTTGCTTCTGCAGCTACCAATTTACAACAGCTAATTCCATCCTCCTTCCTGCTTCCATCACTTCAAAACCACATCACAAATTTAATAGCACCAGACTGACCCTACCCAGGTTTGTGCCAACATCCACTCAAGCACTACTAGTCAGAGTTACATTAGGAAAGGGAATTTTCCCCATAAAATCAGAGAACTCAGCTGAGTTTGCCCAGGATAAGTCCCTCCAAGAGCAAGCTTTCCAAGCCAAAGCCATGTACATCCACTTGCTGACACATGACCTAGGGAAAAAAATATCTGAGAAATGCTTCATGCAAGGTTTTGGAGACAATTACTACAAACAAATGAGTGGTAATCCCTAGTGGGAAGAACTCTAGAAAAGCAGAATGTCAGTGTAAGAGTCACATAATTATATTTGCATGTGTTTAACATCACCTTCTGCAGAAATATGGAAGCATTCAAGGCAGGAGCTTAGATTTAATTTGGAGAATTGAGGAAGTTGAAGACTTATTACAAGCCAGTGCAACTTCACTGCAGCTCCATGCACCTAGGCCAAAACCACCATAATAATATATTTGTGTGACAGAAACCCCAGACCACATGAAAACTCAGGAGTAAGCAGATGACTAAGCTTCTAAATTGCACCTAAATGTGGACACACTCAATTTAGCTGCTCAAAGCACAGAACAGATTGGTCCTGCAAGCTTTATCAATTTAGCAAGGTAAAGAATCCTTCAAATGAAAGGCAAAACAAAGCAATGACTAACACAGGAGAGCTATCAATTAACAAGAGCCTAAGACACCAAACAAACTCATCAAGAACTCAAACATGGTTAAATTCTCCAAAGCTTTTATACATATGTAATGTGCTGCTAAGAGACAGGGAGATAACCAGGCATGAATGGGAGGAAAATCACAAAGGCTCATGCTTCACATTCAAACAGGAGGCAGACACTGACCCAGAAGACTTCTGAGCAGCTTCTCAGTGTCACTGGTTCCTTTCAGAGCTGAAGAACTCAACTGTCAGGCAGGTGACTTTGATTTATGCATCATCTCCAACTAAATGTGGCTATCAGCATTATTAAGTGTTATAAAGAGCCACATGTAGGATATTCTACATATATAGAAAACATTTCCACTGAAGGAAATTATATAAAGAATCACATCCAAGAACTGAAGCACAGCTAAGGAAAGTCTGATTATGGGAGCTTGACGGAGCAATCCTAAGGAACATTTCAGAAAGATAAAATATTTGTTAAATATTTGGGATTCTCATGGATGTGTTTACATATCCCTAAATTTTCTTCCTTTATTAGGTCAAAATCGGTTGCCCAGCTAAAATATAAGAATCGCTGTGCCCACTCCAGAAGTTATCTAATAAATTACCAGTTTTTCTCCAAAACACAAAAAAAAATCTATCAACTTCTCTTTTTGGTAAGGTGCTAAGTTGCACACAAGTGTGGAAGGGATCAGTAAATACTAACAACAACCACAAGGGCAGCTCTGCCATCCTGCTCAAGGACCCCTGTGGAGCATCACATTCTGCAATATGAGGAAATGTTGTAAATATGGATTATGATGACTATCCTGAGCATTCCTTCTCCAGAACAAGCACAATTGGAAGTCGCCCCTGGAAGTGACAAGGATTTGCTTCACTACCTATTTTCTCCAGACTGAGTAATTTCATTGTGCAGCAGGACAGCTTTCACCTCTTTTTAGCTCTTCATGAGAGGTGAGCCAAAGCTTTCATCTCAACCACACAATTAGAAGACTATCATAGAACATAATAACAAGGGAAAAACTGCAACACAAACCTAACGCGACTTGCTATATTTGCAAAGTCACTATTAAAGATCAGTCTGTGTAAAAATTAAAAATAGAAGTATGGGATTGTTTTATAACTCTGTGATCACAGGATAATCTGTGGATTCCCTTCAAGGTAGAAATCACAGGTACAAACCTACAGACCTTCAAAGTGTTCGGGAAAAAAAAGAAATCAAGCATGCATTCATTTCTCATGAAGAATCAGTAATCAAAGCTAGTTCATTTAATAGAACTTCTCAATAAGAAATTCTTTTCCCCCTAAAGATAGTTCCCATTGTTTCCTTAATGCTATATTTTCAGTTTTCCTGGGTTTCATATTAACACAAATTTGAATAATATTTAACTTGGCTCCATTAGCCCAAACAATCTGTAACATTTGTCCAAACATAACTCTAAAAGAGTTGGTGGCAAAATATTTTAAGTGGTGCCATTAGATCTTTCACTAATTAAAGCAAAAAGTTTCCGACTTGAACAGGTATGTGGAATTTTTAGCTCAGGAGAATGCAGAGAGAAATAAATACTTTTCCAGAGAATAACAGTTTAAAAGCCACTACGTGTGTGGCCATCAAGAAACTTGTTAAAATTATTTTCCAACATATAAACATTTCTCCGAGATTAAAAATATTTTTGTGATTTCAGATACGATCAATTTGGTCTTATTTACATGCTAAACATACTAGTAAGGAGATTACACATCAACCCACTGTTATGTCATAAATAGTTACAGGTTGCTGTGGAGCACAGGGCAAAATGAGATCCTCTGATATATCCTGTGGCTGACTGATGTTTCACCTATGAGCAGAATTTCGACTCAAGAGGAATGGAGTCTCTTTCTCTCTACTGCTTACATCAGAAAGCCCAAGTTGGTGCAATTAGTAGAAATCTACACTTGAAGGAACTGATACAAGCTTTAAAACAGTTGTAATGGATATGTTGGTGAACACTACAAAAACAGCGAAAGGCTCAAAATGGACTGACAGAAATGAAAAGTGAAAACAGTATTTAAAATATGGATTAAAGTGTTACCACATGACCTTCTGTATCCTATTTCCACAAGGTTTCAGCCACTGGATGATCCAACAATACACTATTTATATATGTAAAAAAACCCCAAACAAACCATCCAACACAGCTACATTTCACATGTATCAGTGGTGGTATCTCTGAGGTTAAATGTTCAAACTGAATATTGTGAAATCGCTACTATTGTTCTTTTGAAAGCCGTTAATCTAAAATTTAAATCTGTAAATAACACCAAAAAGAACAAGACCAAGACAGTGATTATGCTCTCCTTCATTCTTTTTTAACACTTAACCTGCCAAGGCTAAGAGCCTACTTCTTCTGGCTCAGCTTCCTGCAGCATCAAGGAAAGTTCACATCTCTGTGATGTTCTTTCTCGCAAATGAAACCCAGTAACAACATTAATTCAGCCCTCCTAAAACTCCAGCTACAACAAATTACCATTTATGAAATGGTTCTCAGGTGGCCAACTAACCTTGTGCTTGTGAATCATTTTAATCTGCAATTTAAAAGTTTAATTCTAGCCTTTAACTCTTTAAACCATTCACACGCCTCACCAGTGAAGCACACAAACCACCCATGTTATCACACATACTTGGCATGCTCCCCTGGCACTGGGTTGCTGTGGGGTTTGTTGTTTCAGATTTGGGTTGTTTTTTTTTTTTTTGGCCCTAAAATGCCAGGTTGCTACCCACCAATTTTAGAGTGCACGGTTTCAGGCACAGAAGTTAAGGTTTCTATAGCACTGACATCTGAAAGCTATTGCTCATGCAGCTGAGGTTAAAAGGAGAGCTGATATGGCCACAAAACATTAAAGGTTGTAGAATAGTGTAGTAAGAAAGCTGCATATTGCTATCATCTAAGAGCTCTCAGCACTATAAAATGCATTCAGAAACAGCCAAGCATTCTATAAAATTTCATTCTGGGACAGAACTTAGCCTTTAGGAGTGCTCTTTGCACACAAACTTTGTTTGCTTAGTAACCTCATCCAGCTTTCTTCCTCGGAGGAAAAACTGCCCGAGAATTTGAAGTTTCCCCAAGTCTATGACCCAGAAGGAAATAAAACAGGAAGTCAGGCCATACAATCTACAGCATTTGCTTACAAGTTCAAAAACATTTTAAGTCAGGGGCCAACCAACAAGAGGCACAGCTGAGTGCGCTCTCCTGGGGTCACCCCGGAGCGCCGCGCGGGGCTCTGTTTAACATCCCCCCTGGAGATGTCCCTCTAACATCCCCCCCTGGAGATGTCCCTCTAACATCCCCCCGGAGATGTCCCTCTAACATCCCCCCTGGAGATGTCCCTCTAACATCCCCCCCTGGAGATGTCCCTCTAACATCCCCCCGGAGATGTCCCTCTAACATCCCCCCTGGAGATGTCCCTCTAACATCCCCCCCTGGAGATGTCCCTCTAACATCCCCCCCGGAGATGTCCCTCTAACATCCCCCCCGGAGATGTCCCTCTAACATCCCCCCTGGAGATGTCCCTCTAACATCCCCCCCTGGAGATGTCCCTCTAACACTCCCCCCTGGAGATGTCCCTCTAACATCCCCCCCTGGAGATGTCCCTCTAACATCCCCCCCTGGAGATGTCCCTCTAACATCCCCCGCGGACGCGTCCCTATCTCGCACGGGGCATTCTCTGAGCTGTGCCATCTGCTATGCATTAAGGCACGTCAGAGACGCCGTCCCCTGCACCGGGCGAGTGCCAGAACTCTATCAGAAAACTCAGCTTTGCTTTCAGCTTTCTCCCTAGGAACTCACTGAGCAAGTAAAAACAGTCAGCTCGAAAACTCCCGAGAACTTACAATGCAGGGGATTTGCTATGAACACATTCATTATTCTCCGTGCTCCCCACAGCGTTACGTTGCTATCATAAACCCTGAGGCAGATTAAAAATCGAATACCCAGCTTCCCCGTAGCAGTTAAAAACAGAAATTAGAGGCTGTTTAATGTGACTTCTCCATTTGAATTAGTTTATGGAAGCAGTCGGTTTTCCATGGTGATGAAATCACCATGCTGAGAAAGTAAGGAGAAACTGCTACCAGCCGCCAGGTGAAAACATCCAGGTTTCTAATTGCATATTAAATTGGTGTTTGCACTGACAGTGATTACAGCCGGGAGCACTCCAGGTACAGCTCCGAACTCCATTTCAAGCAAGTCACTGCAAAACCCGATCAGGCGGCAGCTAAAAGTTACGGTGAAACTCTGAAACCGATCGTTTGTACAAAGGCACAGCGGCAGGAGCGCTGGAACTCCCGAAAAGCTCCTCCCCTTCCCTCCTGAAAACATTAATCCGTGTTGGATTGCTGAAACTCCTGTTACCGAGTGCTCTGCACTGATAGGCAGGTGTTGGGAAACTCGTCCCAGGTGTTCCTACAAGTGCTCGAGAAGCCCTTAACGGTTTTTACTTACAGTCTCTCCGCATTCCTGGGAATATCCCTCGGCACAGTTTTGAGTCCCAGTCCATGACAATCCACGTTGGAAGCAATACACGTACACTTATGCGGGCATCCTCCAACAGGCATCCAACTCACGGAGCTCCAAAAGCTCAGGATGGTTCCAAGGCACAGAAGCGCGCTTCTCCCACCAGACAACATGGTTCTCGATCGCTTCAGTGGGTATAAAAGTGAGCGCGAGCAGCCGGCCCTTAAAGATGAAATGCCTCTAAGAAAAAAGGGAAAAGAAAACAAGAGGCTCTTAGTACAGCCCAAGGGAACCCACCACTGCCATCATCGCCGGAGCACCAGCAAAGCTTCAAAGGCGCCCGAGAAGGTCACGTTAGGTGGAAGAAGGTGGGGAATTGCCTTTCGGGCTCAGGTTTCTTTCTGTTATCTACGAACGGTACCAGAAGGCAGATAGTTTAACAGAGCTCGAGCCAGATGCGTCCTCAGATGAAAGAGAACCCGGGAGCAGAGTCAAACACACACAAAACATCCATCAGGAGCGGCGGCAACCTCCAAAACAGCCTCCTCCGCTCTGCACCGCCCCACCTGGGCCGGGCAGGTAAACCCGCGGAGGGGACGGCCGGGGCTTCGCAGCGACCCCTCCGCCGCGGGCCCGCCCCCGCCGCGGGCTGTGTCGGGGCTGATGCGTGCCTGAGCCGGGCCGTGCGGGGCCGTGCGGGGCTGTGCCGGAGCCGTGCCGGAGCCGTGCCGGGCTGTGCCGGAGCCGTGCCGGAGCCGTGCCGGGCTGTGCCGGAGCAGCGCTGCCGAGCGCGGAGCGGGGATGGAGCGGGCGCGCCCCCCCCGCCGCGCCATTGGCCGCCGCGCCTGACGTCACCGCCCGCCCGGCCCGGGCCCGCCGCGCCGCGGGTTCGGGACCCGCGGGGACCGGGACGGGGACGGGGATGGGGACAGGGGCAGCGCGGAGCGGGGCCGGCCCGGGGACAGCGCGGAGGGGACTCGGCGGCGCCTCGCAGCCCCTGCTTCCCTTCCCCGCCCGGCGCCGCGGCGGGTGGACGAGGCTCCCGGAGCGGGGGCGAGCCCCCTCCGGCCCCGGTTCGGGTTTCGGGAAGGAATGTGCGGGCTGGAGCACGGGAACGGGCGCGAAGCGGCTCCGCGGTGCCTCTGCGGCCGGGGAGGCTGCGCCGCCTTTTGTTGCCCGCGTTCGCTCTCCCCGAGTACCCCCTGGCGGCGGCTGCTCGGCCGGGGACACCCGGGCTGTGCTCCCCCCGCACACCGCTCCGGGGACACCCGGGCTGTGCCCCCGCACACCGCTCCGGGGACACAGGGACACCCGGGCTGTGCTCCCCCGCACACCGCTCCGGGGACACCCGGGCTGTGCTCCCCCGCACACCGCTCCGGGGACACCCGGGCTGTGCTCCCCCGCACACCGCTGGGGACACCCGGGCTGTGCCCCCGCACACCGCTCCGGGGACACCCGGGCTGTGCTCCCCCGCACACCGCTCCGGGGACACCCGGGCTGTGCTCCCCCGCACACCGCTGGGGACACCCGGGCTGTGCTCCCCCGCACACCGCTCCGGGGACACCCGGGCTGTGCTCCCCCCGCACACCGCTCCGGGGACACCCGGGCTGTGCTCCCCCCGCACACCGCTCCGGGGACACAGGGACACCCGGGCTGTGCCCCCGCACACCGCTCCGGGGACACCCGGGCTGTGCTCCCCGCACACCGGCACCGTCCCTGTCCCGCCCCAGCCCGAGCGCCTCCCGTGCCGGGATTCCGCTGGGGTCACTGCTGAGCTTCGAGCGCCGAAGTTCAGCACCAAAAGTTGAAACTTTGAAAAATTTGCTTAAGACAAAATTTGCAGGGTCTCTGCACATGGTCATCCTGTTCCGATTTGGTGCGGTTTAAGGCTCAGATATTTTACCTAAAGAGGGCCAAAAAAGGCAGCACACCCCAAAAGTCCTCGAGCGCTGGGAAAATGGCAAGTCCTGCCACAAGGCATTTTTTTAAGGAAAAGTCTTGGCACTTTAGCAGGAAGGGTCTCCCCATAGTGCACCATACACACAGTGACCTCCTGACCAAAATAAAGCTGGTGAATGCACATCATGAACATCCACCTGTTTCAATAAACCATGTTTCTTATTTCACAAACTTCACAATAATTCAAAAGACAGGTTTATGACTAACTTACTTGGGAACACAGATAATCTGTTCTTTATCTGCATCACAAACTTGTGGTCCATGACTATGGAGTCTAGGCTCTGATCCTGTGGCTAAGGAAGTTTTCTACAAGAATCATGGCAGCATTACCACAAAACCCTCACAGCACTCCAAAGACTTGACATGGTTAAGTTACATTAGGACTCAGGTTCTCAGGTTGTGCCCAAAATGTGCTCTCATCTTTTTTCTAAAAATATTTACTATTTTAAGTGAAGGGCTAGCAGGAAAACCACTGTAAGATATTCACCACAAGCTATGGATATGGCCTTCCAGATCATAAATAACCTGTTCATTTCTGGCAATGTTTTCTTCATGTTTTGATTACTGAAGTTTGGAATTACCTGAGGCATTCCTGCCCTCCCGGATAGCTGTTTTTGCCCAAACCAGTGAAGTGTCCCCCTTCACAGCCAACAAAGCAGCTACTTGTCTACTGCCCTCTGTAACAAGCAAAGATTTGGCACTCGAGTGTTTCCCTGTGAAGGCAAATTTGTCAAAGAGCACAAGCAAGACCACAAGTTAACCTTCAGCTCTCCTGGTCTTTGTCTGAAAAAGCAAGAAAGTTGTTTTTCTCATAAAAAAGTGAATTATTTGCATTAAAAATTGCACTTGTTTATAGAAACCACCCTAATCAAGCCTTCAGATTGAACCCCTTACATGAGAACCCAAAGCTCAGTGCAGTGGCCCTTATATAGCAGCATCCAGCCCTAGAGGCTTAGGGACAAGTGACACAAGGTTTGAAAATGCCCAGAGGGACTCGGCTGTCACCCCTTGAGCTTTATGCTGCTTCAGAAAAGATTAGAAAACACTATCCCCTCACCCATCCCAAACCCACAGAAACCAAAAGCTTGGGAAGGCGTGCATCACCCTGCCCAGATTCCCAAATTAACCTCTCCTTTCCCGGATCAAAAGGCAGAGGAGAATGAGCTTGACCACTAGCATGAGCAGAAGTAAGGGGCAAAGCCCCAGAGCCCTGTCCAGCCTCAGGGTGCCCAAAGCAGCAGTGATAACAACCAGGGGGCCCGAGGCGTGTCCCTCTCCTTTTCCCTCTCCAGAGGCCAAGGCACAGCCAGCCCCAGGCATGTCACCAACACTCAGCACTATCTATTCTGAGGCCAGCACCCTCCGTCAAGTGTGAGCCTACAAGAGATCAGCTCTTGAACAAGGAACAGCTGGTTCAGACCAGGCAAGACAGAAATTACACTGCTTAGGAAGACAAAGTACTCGCAAAGCTCTGAAGTCTCTTCTGCACAGACTGATGGTGTAATGCCCTTAGCTCATTCTGACACCGAATATACTTTTGTTGGAACCTGACTTCCCCTGGCAGCCAGGCAACATCATTCCAAGGAAAGGCTCTTTTCCTGTTCCAGTTCACTAGCAATCATCTTCCCAGCTCTGGAGATGGCCCTAAGGAAAGGCACACACCCCTCACCTCAGGATGGGGGTACAGAAGCAGTTGGATGCTCAGTAAATAAGATTATAAGATTATAGGTAATGCAGACATCGTAGCCTGATGGAATTTTTTTAAACAGTTTATCTGTGATGAATTTCAAATTCTAAAAAAACAATATCCCTAAAACCTCTTCAACACTGTCATCCAAAGCAGTTGACAAATTCCATGCTTCAGTGGTAATCCCTCACAATAAAATTTCCCTGAAAGACAAGTGAACCTGATTAAATGGCAGAAAAACTGATGATCCAAAAGCCTAGTCTATCCTTGAAACATACTTAATTTTATAAAAGCTAAGAGGCACATTCTCCTGCATTCCAGTTAAAACAGCTCTTAAAGGGAGATGGCCACAGTGGAGCAGGGTGTTAACTCTGTTGGTTTTCCTTCAGACACATCCTATGGCTCCTGGATCACAGCAATTGCCACAGGCTGGCAAACAAGTCACTCTTCATTCTCTTTCCAGGGCATTGGCAGAGGTCAGCACAGCAAATGTAACACTAAACTGCACAAATTATTGGATAATTTAATTAAATAAAGTGTTTCTCCCTAATATAAATACAAATTTAGACAAGTTATTTTTAGGAGGCATCTAAAGCTGGACAGCTTTTATCTGTACTATTTCCTCAAGAATTAGACACTACCAACATTTCCATATATGTAAAACCCCTTACAAACAAGATTACTATCAAAGGTGTGCTGTCTGCTCAGCAGGGTTTTAAATCTTGCCTGCTGCTTCTGCAATAAGAAATATACTACAAAGAAACATAGTTTCTCTTAGTAAATAAGTAGTTCACTACCTAGAACATCTTTGAAAAATAATACATAAATATTTGTTTTCAAGTAAGGAAAAAAAGTAGTTTTGTTTTTTTTCCCCTTAGCATGGGATGACATTTACTAAGCAGATGTTCAGAGTATATCTATATTCAAGCAGTGCTGCCACCTAAGTACTTCTGTAGCTGCCTTCTCTCGAGAATCCACCATCAACATCACCAGTACCTCCACCTTGCAATGGCACCCCCCACACCAGCCTGGGAAAGCTGAGTTCTGTGAGCAGGCTGGGCAGAACCAGACAGAGCCATCACAGCAGCTGCTTGGGGAGAGGTAAGGGGGGAAAAAACCAAACAAACACCAAAATAGAAATCTGGACAATTTTGAGCTTCCAACACATTCTTCGCAAAACACGCAAGCACAAGTGTTTACGGTTAATTTCAAGATAAATTACATGGTGTGTCATGCATAACGTCACTGTCCCTTGTTGGGGACTTCCTGGGCAGTTGTGCAGAGGCACACGCTGTGCAGCAAGTGTGGCTTGTCTGAGGAGCACAGGACTCGCTGCACTGGTGCTGTGCATGTGGCATGCACATGTGCAGGACAGCTGATGGCTCCCAAATGCTATTTTTTTTTTTTTAGCATGCACAATAATCAGTTGTCTAGAGGCCTGATGGGACCTGGTCAGCTGGATGAAGTCCTGAAATCTAAAAGTTTATGGGCAAAAAGTAAGACCCTCTAAAGGAATCCAAGCATGTGGCACTCTGGTTGAAGAACATCACAGAAGCCCGTGCTGCAGGACTACCTGCACAGCAGAGCAGAGCTTCCACCAGCAGCAGCAACAAGGAGGGTGGAGAGGAAGTGATTAATTTTGATCACTTCAAAGGAATCAAGCCTTGAATCTTATCATAAGTCACAAGGCTCTCTGAACAGCTCAAAGAGGAGCTCTCAAGCACATCAGACACATCGCTTAATGCTTCCTCACATGACCAGGCTGATGTGTGCATTTCAAACCCCGCCTAATTTTAAAGCCCCTGATGCAACCACCGGGGCAGCAGTGACATACAGCGAGTTAAATAAAGTCGCCGAGCACATTGCCTAAAAAGGACATAATGCAAACCCTCGGGCACCCTGTCCACGCCGAGGAATTGGAAGTGGATTTTGAGCGGGAGCTGGGAACAGGCTGGGAGCGGTGCGAGACGCCGCTGCCCGGTCCCGCTCGGGGTCGCGGTGCCCTCTCGCGGCCGCGGCGCTGTCCCCGAGCCCTCCCGGCATCGTTCTTCGCGTTAGCCGAGAAAACAGCCACTTGTTTTCTTTGTTAAGGATGAGTTAAGCTAAGCAAACAGCGTCTGCACCTCTGCCTCTGTTTTTAAATATTGTGCCTATTGAAATAAGCACGTACTGCTCTTAAAATACTATAAAATGAAAGCAGTCATCAGATCCAAGACATTACTGAAGGTTACTGCTTCCTCTGAAATAGCAAAGAGATTACAAAGTCCAGCCAAGGAAAGAAGCTTCAAACAGGTTAAAATCTCAGCAACCTGTACATCTTTACTCATAAACCCACTCCCACTGGGAGACGTGGGAAGAGCGAAGGTGCCAGAAGGGCTCTGCCACTTGGTCCCCTGGCACACTGGGATTCACCACATAGGACACACAAAGTGTGGTAACTTTAAACAACAAAGAATTTAAATGGGATTTCTTCCACTTAAAACAGAATTCCCATGCACAGTAATTATGCAGGAGATCATGAATGAAACCTAAACCATCTATTTTCTCTCTTGCTTAGATTCAGAGACTGAATTGCAGTTGTCCTTGAAATTTAGAATTATTTTATTCTGTCAGTTTAATTCTAATAATGGATGGCATTGAATTCACTTGCTCCTTATAGTTTCTAATCTGCTATTGCTTCAGTATTCAAAGTGGGAAGTACCAGAAAGCCAACACTGAGATGGGATCATGCACCTTCACAGCTGCTGAAGATGTTTTAAGTGTGTTAAAGAATTTTAAATTACAGCTTATGAAGTAAACAAAAAGTAGTTCCACTAAAAGCTTAGTAAATTGAATTAAGTTTTTCTGTATTAGATTCATATCCCATACCAGAAACAAGCCTTCCACATGAGATCCCCTCTGCTGCTCACCCTGCCATATATTCCATCAGCTATAGAGCATTAACTATTGAGTTACCTGTCTCATGCACACACAACTTGCTACAGCTTTTTCTGCTTCATGCTCAGCATTTGAGTAAGTGAATGACCAAAAGGAGGAAAAGACAGGAAGCAAAGCCTACTATTATTTGCTTTTACCACAGAAAAGCCTCCTAATAAATGAGCATTTTCTTCTTAAATCTGCAATAAGAAAATAGCTTGCATGTAGCAGGCAATACTCAAGACATTTTGCTCTGTTTACAGGGAGTATGAACAATCCTGCAAGGAAGTACCAAATAAGTTGGAAAATCTAAATAATTTCAATACTTATGAAACCTATAAAAGGCCAAGGAGGTTACAGCATGGCATCCTTTCAGACTTTTTGATACAGAACATAGCAGGCTTGGCAATGGTTACAGGAGAGACTGGAGAGTCAAAGTGTATAACCCATGACCTTCACTACCACATGAAGGAGAGTTTCCTTAGCTTCAGCTTGTTCTGTCTCAGCTAGAAATTGTCACTAAGCAATTTTGAGAGATTCTGCACCAGAGGACATTTGGGGTTTGTTTTGTTTTTCTCATTCAAGGCATAGTTCATTATTCAAGGCAAGAATTCATTATTCATGGCTGTCTACACCAGCATTTGTTAAAACTCCCAAACAGTTAGAGGGGCAGAAATTGTGGCTAGAAATTTAAATACAAGCTTCTTGCTCCACCACTGAAGTGTGTTAAATGCAGAAGTCTTCAGAGCTGCAGGCCCAGAAGTGAACACTTCTCTTGGACAAGAGCTAACAACTCCAAGCTTTGGATAGAGACTATCAGCTTTATAACCTAAGTACTTAAACTTTTAAATATTAGACTACTTCCTTTGTTTGGAACCCAAATCAGAAAGATAGGGCAAGATGTACCCTAAATGAGGCCTTTTCACATGGAAAAAGTGTTTATTACCTTGCATTGTCTTGGAGGACAAAACCAAGCTGCAAGTTTTGGCATCTTTGGAGAAAATAAAGTATTCAAAGCTGTTACAAATCACACAAGTGTTGTGATTGAATGTTATTAGCACTTGCACTTAGAGCAGTGCCACTGCCACAGTGTGAAATGTTCCATTACCTCACCCTGGATGCTTCACATGACCAATGTGTTGAGCAGAACTGTCTGGTTTTGAAGCATAAGTGCTTTCCTAGAATGTTTGCTTCAAAAGGTGCAGCAAGAGAAGTTAAAATATCATTTAGCATGTGCCGGCATCAGGGGTGTAGGTCTTCACCTACTCACAACAGAGTGGTTTCCTACCATTGACTCAAAGTTCAATAACGTCAGAAGTTAAAAAATGTGTTCATTGCAAAGCTTAGGCAGCTAAATCCCCATTTTGCCAACATACTCACATTAAAAATTCTTCTGAGTACAGAGAGGAAATATCTAGTGCTTAAAGCAGGAACCAGAAAACCTGGATTTTGTTTTTGTGTTACTTAGGGGCTATGACCTTGGCAAGTCAGCCTTCTGGCCCCCATTTAGTAGTTTGTAAAGATTTATAATACACACCAGGTTATAGAGCAGTCTGAGCTTTTCAAAGCATGTTTCAAGAATTATTTTTTTCTGTCTAAGTTAAAGTCTATATTAAATATAAAGAACTAAAAGTATTTTGTAAATATGCAATGTTTTATTAATGTGAGCATTTTGTGGTCTTTGACAGTAGAAATTTTTTTTTCCCTTATGGATGTCTTTAATGGATATGGTAATTGAAAGCAAAGTACTGTAGAATATTCCAACTTTTCCCTGTAAGTGCTTACATATGTATGCACATTGATCTGGAAGGCTGTAGAACAGTATTTTTAGCAGTACTTTTCAATATCTGCTCTGCATCTTGTATGAAAGGCATGGAACACCAAAGAATGCAGGATCTGAGAGCATTTTATGGAATTTTACACTTCAGAAGATTTGCATATCTAGTTAATACATTTTGTAGATTTCTGCATGTTTGGGCTTTCTAATTTCACACCCCCAGCCCCCAGGGGGAAAAAAAGGACAAGAAATTTCCCAATGAAAGCACAACCATCAGGCCAATACTGTGACCAGCCTCACTGCACAGAGCAAAAAGGATTGGGCTGGTCTCTGGGCTGCACAGCCTTCCTCACAGAATTTATTCCAAGGCAATACTTGGAAATAAACTCCGTAATGGTTATTCTAAGGCATTGGAATTGAAGGTTTCAAGTTCAGTCTTGCACTTGCTATAGAAAATTAGTAAAACCCACTGGAATGAGAGCAGTCTGTATCCAATATGGTTCCTAACTGGAAACCAGATGCTGTTGGTTTAATGAGGTTGATGGGCACAAAAAGACTGATCCAAGACTTTGGAGTGTTACTTCCAATCTTGTTTCCACTTTCAGACACAAAGAGACTGATCTGCTTAGACTTTGGAAGTATTAAGAGAGTTTAAACAAGTTTAAAGTACAAATGAAAGCCTTAAATGCTAACATTCCTTGTTAAAAACATCAGCAAATAATGTGTTGGGCCATGAAATAAAACTTCTTTGTGATCATGGTTGTCTTTTCTCAAGAGAAATTATTTAGAAACTTTGGGATTAAAAGGGCAACTATGCTTCCTTTAAGGAACATACAACATATGGAAAGAAAAGAACAGAATTGGAAATAAAGCTTCTCTTGCTGGTGGCAGCAGTAGGCCTGATTTCAAACACAGTTTAATTTTATGACATCATTCACTGTCACTGTGGAAGAAATAGGAGAAAAATCCTGAAATTATATAACTTTACATGTAACTCTCAGGATTCCATAACCTAATTGCTTTTCTATCATTTTGTCTCCAAGAAGTACTGAAGCATTTTATGATTCACCCTCAACAACCCTCTCCACAGAGAATACAATTTACAAAAGAAAAGGCCTTGTGCTATTAACCTTTTACTTCTTGAAAAAGGTCTCTGAATGTCAAAATACCAATTTACCCTATAGTGACTCTAAAACCTGGCTTCATAGCCAGAATGATTTCTAAGCTTGAGGCTTTATGTCTCAGAAACCCACTCTATACCACTAAAATTATTCTAATGCTATTGTAGATTACTATCTCATTATGAATAGTCTAAAAGATTTAACTTTATTATTCTCTTTCTTTAAAATGTCTTTTACTGAAACTTGTACCTTCTTTACTGTCTGTCATGTACAATCATTTACCCTTAGCATGGAGAAAATCAAAATTCACATCATAGATGAAGTTCTTTTCCAAGATGCTGTGCAGAAAACATATTTCACATTTCAGTACAATTGCTAAATATCTGGCAACAGCCTTCTTCCTCCATAACCATTGTCAAACATAATTATTTACAATTTCCAATCATTATTTTCACTTGCATTGTTAATCTGATTTTTTTTAATGCCTCTTCTTTCTCATTTTAGCTTGGCCAGTGGAATTTTGGTCACACTCTGCAGGATGCACTGCCCCTGCCTCCCACACCATCCCCAACAGTTCTGCGTTTCAAGGAGCACAGCTCAGCACTGAGCCTTTTGCCCAATCTAGAAATGAAACTTGATATAATTTTAGCAAGTAGACTTTTTGAAGGCTTTTGTGGACATCTTCCCATAACTGCCCCCAAAGGCCATCAAATAAAGATCCACTCTTATATTACCCTCCTTACTAAAATTATCTGGAGTTTCAAGCCAGGCTGGGGTGGGACACAGCTCCCAGGTCAGGGCTGCTCATGCTGTGGCAGCTTTGCCTTCATTCTGCACCAAGTGGTGAGCACAAAATACCAGCTGGGCCACTTGGGCTTGGCATTTCTCTCTCTTGAAGTAGATGGAACAGGGGACAGTAACCAAGAAAGTGACTAAACAAGCATTAAGTAGTTGAAGATCTGAGGGAACTAAATCCAAAATATATGACCACAAAAATGAAGCAATCGAATTATTCTGTTACTGGACATGACAATAAACTAAGAAAGTGGAAAATAATTGCTGTAGGAAGCCTGGATTCCTGGTCACTCTTGATCAGTTTGAATTTAGGATGAACATTTCTCCACCATTTTATTGTCATAAAACTGCTTCCTTGTGTCAAAATGTAAGAAGTAATTCCAGAAATGGGACAGAATTTGTCTTTTGGAAACAGGCAACCTGGAACAGGTTCAAGTGCATCAAGTGCAAATTTATGTGGTTAGTGGGAATTTTTCTGGCAATCTAATTATTGAAGTAGCATTTTAAGTGTCTAAAACAGCCAGGAGACAGATTTAGAAAATGTCAAACAAAGGCTTTGAAGTTTCAATTGGAAGTCTAAATTGTTCTCTTCTCCATTTCACACATACAAAGACTTTTTTTTTTTTTTTTTGACCCAGCATTTTGAATTGGAAATCTTTCCAGTGTAATTAAGAAGAATAAATACGCAGGGACAAAGGGCAACTCCTGGAACAGAAAAGGGTTTGATTGGAATTTTTTTTTATTAGACCAATATAACCAGTGGGAATATAGTCAAGTATTTTGACTACAGTTAATAACAACACTGCTTACTGACACCTTAAGTCTCTTCCTCAGGACATAAATTGCTACTGCCCAAGTGTAAAAGGCCAACAACTCTGGCTGGTCCCATGTTGTGGTTCCATTATTCAAACTCAACATTAGCTTCACTTCTCTCTCACATGTCATTTTCCAGTGTTCAACTAACATCAACTCCTAAAGTTTGTGCAAAATACATCTTGAATTCAAAATTACACTTGAGGCTAGACACATTCAAATCCTAATGCAGTCTGGTGGGTACTGTGGCAGTATCTCTCAATGCAGCTTTTAGGCAAGCCAGCGTGAGCCATTACCATCACAAACCTTTCTGTAGAGCCTGGCATCAGAATTCCAAACCATCAGCTTTTAGTGATGTCAAATTTACCCTGTCCACATGAGGACAACGGGAAGTGTGCCTTTGTACCTTGTGTATGTTGAGACAGCACTCAGACTGCAAGGTTTCCTTCCAGGTGTTCACCTTGATCCTCACTGCTATTCCAAGGTCCTTTGCTGACATTTCAGGAAGGCATTCCCAGCAATGCCAGAGCATCTCTGTGCCCTCAGTCACCAAATTCTTGGTCAATCTGCTCCTGCAGCTGGGTCACCCCTGCTGCCACTGCCACGCCCTGCTCCCTAAGCTGGGTACTTAAAGCAGGAGATGCAGCCAGGGGAGCAGGGGCTCTGCTCTCCCCAGCTGACCTTGGTCAGTGCCTGCCTGGAACAAGCTGCTCCTGAATTCTGGGCTGGTGCCAATGCCTTGTGTCATCCTCTGTTCCTGTGATTTGATCGATGTGATGAAAAAAGCATTATTGGAGACTGGACTGAGTGGGGAAAAAAGGTTTCTGAAAACTCAAATGAAAGGCGTATTTAGTAACATTTTAGGGAGATGTATGCTGGTTATAATGCCCTGCTCTACTTCATTTTTTTCCTTAGAAAATACTAAATCTCTCAAAAAAAAGCAAAGTATTTCTCTACCAAAGTTACAGAGGGAGGAACACCCAGAGCAAAGGACTTCCCATGTACATTCAACCCTCCAAACATGAACTAAAACCACGGTATTTGAAATAAAGTTACCTGTGCTGACACCACACACTGATGTCACAAAGCCATTCTTTCAACCTGAACATCAATTTCTCTCAGCTTTTTATCACAATGCACTTGGGAGTTATTTTGTTTGACTTCCAGAACAGGCTTTAGGTGTTATAACATCTGGAATTTCCACATTCACTGCAACCCAGACAGAGAAGTTACTGGAAATGATGAGCCACAATGTAACAGGGAGCCACAGTGAATTTTCAGCATCAATAAGGGTTGCAGCTCTGGACCAACCTGCAATTCTTTCAGTAGGTTCAGGACAGACAGCCATCTGGAGATGCTGCTGAGCTCCAAGACATGAGCAAGGTTGAATTCAATGCAATTAGAGCTGGAATTTTCACCTCTGAAAGAAACTTCTCTGCTGCACAACTAAATAGCAAGTAATTAATTACGCTCCTACTGCACAGACCATTTGTCAAGATAAAAAGAGAACATGGAAAACTCAGAAATGAAAAGTCAGCAGTATCTTCTGGATGTACAAAAATTAAAGAGGAACCATCTAAACAGCAAGTGCAAGAGATCATGGCTAAGCTCAGGATGTACCACAGACTCAGAGTTTTCCTTTTACCATCCTGATCATCACCTCCCAAAGAAAGAACTGGAAAAATCCTCCCCTTAAACCTGGGCAACACTACAAAGACTAAATTCATACTCAGTGTTTGAAAACACTGTTGAATTATCTTATTGCTGCCTCAAAAAGCTTTGTGGAAAGAGATCATTACCTGTGCAAAGTAAACTTCTGAAATCACTCATCTAAGTACATATTAGAATTGTAGGGATTTTTCTTCCTCAGTCCTTAAGTTCCGTGATTATAAGACCAGGAAAAGATTTGTTCTTCCTGCTGAAGTTTATTACACATAAAGTCTCATTTAAAATTCTTAAGTACCCTGGCAATAACAGAGCTATTCCAAGAAATGACAGGGGATGTTTTTAGAGAGCAGCAGAGTTACAAAATGCAGACTAAGAAGAAATGCAACCACGATGAAATATGTTAAGCTGTATACTTTGGGTATTACTTGTGTATACAGACACAGAAATACCCAGATTTTGTAGTAGGCCTCTTGACCCATACCATAGAATTATTGCCAAAATCTTTAAGTGTTCTGGATCTGCTTAATGCAAATATTTTGGTTGTAATTATTGATTACTTCACTCTTTTTTCAGATCTTGGAGACATAGTTTCCTTCAACTTCTTTGAAATTAAGAACTCTAACATCTGAAAGACTACCTTTATTCAGACTGTAAATACTTTCAGGAACAAAAAAATAGTTCATAAAAATTACAAGAAAGTCTGTGGCTTTCTGGGGCTCTTTATTTTAGTGGCAAATTTTTCCCTTTATTTTTTAACTATTACAGTTGTATTTTACTTTGTTAAAGTTCCATTATCATCAATTTGTTACCAGTTCAACATTCAGCTGTCAAATTAAATGCATTGCTACAATTTGCTTTTAGATAATAGATACCTAAACTTTCCTTGAAGATATTCAAAGTGCACTGCATCTAAATTACCTGCTTTGGAACTATGTCGACTTGGAAAACTTTAGGATCAAATTAATGAGTACTTGTATGTGCACATTTTTTATCTTTACACAAAAAAAGAAGAAATCTTGAACCATTACTCATCTGAAAGTGGTTTCCAAAATTGCATCACAATCACTTAAGAGGAAGCTCAGCCCAGTTAATGCACTAACCAATAAATTCTGCAGAGTTATTTCAGCACCCACCTGGATTAGCTTTTGATGCCTTCCTGGGTGAAAAATGTAATGTGATTTTCACTACCTATTGTTTAACTACCTCTTAGGTCTATTTTTTCTTCTATATATTCCCTGTAAAAACAAAGCCCTCAGACACAATGTAAAAATAAAACCAATGCATCACCTGTGAGAATAAAAATCAATACCTTAACTAGATCTTTTCACACTTTCCACCAATTTATTTTCATCCAATATGAGGAGGGAAAAAATGCAAAAATTGCAACTTTTTCCTGAATTTATGCACTCACTGCCCTGACAATGATCATTTTCACTACTCTATTGTGTTCAGTACAGAGTGCTTGTGATCAGTGCTCATCACATTAATACAATATAAAAAAATTAAGATTTTTTTTTACCAAAATATTCAGGAAACTATAGAGAGTAAAACAAATCATAGAATTTAGCCTTTAAAGGTTTTTATGGAAGGAATGACAAGGTTCACTAATAGTGAACAACCACCCCTTTTCACAGATCTTTACTGATCTATCACAGGTTATCCACAAGGCTCGCTGAACTTTAGAAAAAGGTAATTTTTCAAAGTCCCTTTCAATTCCAGCCTCCAACAGCTACTCTCACCACCACAGAGGGCCCTCCCAGCTCAGGGTTGTTCTTCCCTTTGGAGCATTTTGATGAGCACAAAGTCCAGGAACAAGTTCAGCATTTGATATGCTGCCAACAGCAGCTCTCTGACTACATTTGCTATTTTTTTAGTCTCATGCCACAAACCTTCTTAAGACTCAGGTCACTGTAGCTGGCTCTCCATTCTGAATTTAGAAATCCCACGGTTAGTCAGCACCCACCACGGCAGAGCTGTGAGTTTCCAGCCATTGTGAGCACACACCCAAATCTCATCTCCCTGCATGGGGAACCCCTGTGCCCCTGCAGCTCCTCTGCACAGACACCAGCACACTTCAGACCCAAAGCCTTCAGCTGCACGCCATGAATTCAGATTTTACAGATCCACTTCTGCAACAGGATATTTCCAAGAATTAGCTGTAACAGCTCAATGTGCTGCAAGAGAGGTGATGTCCTTTCCACATGTGCCTCAGTATTTCCTACCTCAGGTGCTGGGTAGGATTTGTGCTGCTGTGTGCATCCTCTCTGGAGCTTTAGGCTGCTCCCAGAACAATGCCACAGCTCCACCAGCACCAGCTGTTTGGCTGATGCCTCCTTACCTCACTCCAGCTTCTCCTGGAAGAGCTGCACGTGTTACAACAGCACAGAGCTTTTCCACAACCTCACAGGAGTTCCTGTTCAGGGTACAACTGCTACAGAAAGATCCTAATTCCCAGTGCACAAACACTATTTAAACCAAAATAATCTGTCCTGATCACAGCTGCACAAGAGCCCAGAAGAGAAGCCTTTTCACTTCTCACCTGAGCAGCACAGCAGAAAGGTGAGACCCAAGAAGCAGAGATGCCTCAGGTGAATGAGCAGAAGAACAACATGCAGGATGACAAATCCTTTAACAGAGATGCAGAAGAACAAATTCAGGGAACACACATCAGTTCCCTGGTCCAACACCCATGGAAAGAAAATCTATCATACAAGGAAAGACCCTCAGAACAGCACAATTCTCACGGTGCAAGAACAAAACACCCACTGAAAGGCTCAGCTTCAGCACTAAATCCTGCCCCCAGGTAAAATTAATTGAATATCTTACTAGAGACCACATCTTCTGCAATAGGAACTGCACCAAAACCAAATAATGATAATGGCATTCTGAGTGAGAACATTAGTATGGTTAAATATTGCCACGAGGTAACTGCTTTTGGCAGGAAAAAAACCCAACCTGTTATGGTAAGGTGATTTCTTTACTCAATTCAAACTAGATCAGATGCATGCTTTGCATTCATTACTCACACACATCTTTCAGCTGAGGATCTGATGTCTTCAGATGTCTTAACCTACCCCATAAGAAAAACTTGCCTGGAGAAGGAACCAGGTATTAGTAGACTTTCATTTAATGGCATTGAATTTGCAGAATAGATGTTGGAAATTTCAAACTAAAACCAGAACTCTCTTGTGATTATTTTACTCCACTTTTTCTCCTGTCAAATTAAGACATTTCTATATGAATCCTAAACTAACCAGCTAATCAGAGTTGAGTGTCCTGCTTCTCTGCTCTCCTGGTGTACAAGGCTGTCCCATACTGATTCTGGCCACCAGAAATTGGATCTGTTAATTCCCTGTTACACTCCAGGACCTGGCCAAGGTCTGTCAGCCTATCTTCATGGACTTCCTGACTTGGCAATTTTTACCTCCAATTTCAAATGGGAATTTCTTGTAGTCATAAGCAAGTATTTGGCATAATAGAAGCATGATTTCTGATAAGAGTTAAATACCTACATGAAATCTCAAACAATTGTTATTAACAATGAACAAACACAGAAAATACTGGGAAATATTCCAGAAACACCCTCACTGGAGTAGACAGAAAATAGTCACTACCAGGATGAATAAAGTGCCCACATTTACTGTGGAGAAGACAGACTTGTCAGAATATTTTGAGTTTCCTTTTGAAGCCAGTTGTTAAAAGTCACTAAGGTATCCAGCCTCACCCCCTAAACCAGCTACTTCCAAACCAGTCAGCAAAAGGAATGTTTAAATAGAAACCATGTTTGTATTGTCTTTGGTTTTGTTATTAAAAAGAAATAAGGAGGGAAAACTTGGCTTATCTTTCACATGTCTTAGCCTTAAACTACTTCCAAAGTCAACGATAACGATCTGAAATGGTAAACATCATACACTTAAGAGATAATGCAGAATTCTCATTTTGGGAAAAAACCCTAACAATAAAACCTCCTACAGCAATGCTCATACTATTCTCATTTCTTCTTGTTAAAAAATAGTAACTCTTATGTTACTGGAAAAAAGATATTCATTAATGATGCTTTTAAAAACATACAAGGTAAAACTTTGCTAAGTGTTCCTTAAAAATATCTGCCTTCCTTCCTGCACTGAAAAAGTCTCAGTGTGCTTATCAAATTCCAGGATGAATGATAACACTTTATGCAGTCTAAATATTTAATAGAATCACTGGTGGTTTTTATGGAGACACACTGCATATGGAATTGCTTCTTACATGAACTCTAAAAAAGACTCCTAAAGTTATACTTCAAAGTTGAAATACAGTGAAATTTCAACTTCATATTAAAACCAGTTGGATTACTATAGACTGAAAAGCACTGCTCAAGTCCATACTACCACATCCCATTGCAGGATATGCACCAACTTCAATAATGTTCCAACGTTTTGAGATTTAAGGAGATTCTAATCAATTACTAGGATTAATTGCTTTCCCTTTTTTTAGTGTCTAGTAACACCTAAACAAGCAATGAGTGATGGATGTTCCCATCAAAAATGTTTATACAGTAGTCTGGGCATGAGAAATTATCCCAGCAGATTGCAGAGGAAAGTGACAGCAAGAGCTATTGCTTCAAGTGTCATTCAGCTCCTACAAGTGACATTATAAATCAGTGTCTCCAAGTATTCCCTCTAAGTAGTGCTGCTCCAATCATGAAGGAAGCTCCAGAAATGCCAGAGATGGTAGAACAGTGGGGGACTGCAGGTGCTGACAGTGTCCCAGATGTGACAGTTGAAGGGACACTGAAATCTTCAGTTTCATTTGTTGATAATAGGTAAAAATTATAAAGAAAAATTATAAAGAAAGGCCTCCTAAAATCGAGCCTGATCTGTTCAAATCAATGGCTAGCTATGTCAAAATTAGCTTTTTGCAAGCTCCCATGTGAAAGCAATCCTGGTGTGAGCAGTTCTTTAGCATAACAATCTATTCCTGGGTGAAAACAACCAGCACCCGTATAAACTGTTTTTCCACTGTTAGATAGAAAAATTAAAACTCTCTCTCACAAACAACTTTTCCTGCATGTCCACCCGGGGGGTTTGAGTGACCAATGAATACAGAATAACAACTTGTTACTAACCAATAAGTAATTGGCAAGAAAGCTACTGACCAATTGGAGTCACACACAGGTCTGTAAAACTGTATAAAAAAAGGAGTTACGTGAATAAAGAAGGGCTTTATTCCCCACCATGAAAAAAATAAAGTCCAATGTGATTTACTCCCATAATAGGCCTTTTTAAAGGCATGATTGAGGCAAGATTAATCTTTTCTGAAAACTTGTTTGTAACTACATATTATGTAGCTAATGTAGCTATCTTTTACATATTATCTATATTATTATCAGAAAAAATTACACTGTTTACACAACTGCTGTAAGCAGGGAAAACAGCAGTGCCCAGCAATGCAGATTTCAGAGCCCTCTGATCCCAACACGACCCTGCAGTTGCTGTTTGGCACTGCACAGGGTGAATATTGCTTTGTGCCTGTGCCTCACTCGGGGCTGGCACGGCCCCATCAGAGCCCCCACTCTGTGCCTGTGGCTGCTTGGAAGGAAGGAGTGAAAAATTGGGCTCTTAGCCAGCAAATCTGAACTCCCTGCTGGCCGAGCACATCCCTGCGCACACAGCGGAGTGCTGGGTGCCACGGGCGGGTAGGGGCACACGGGCAAGGCTGTCCTTGTCACTTGGCTCAAACCATTTTGTTTCCAAACTCGGCTGGTGCAGCTGCCTGGGGCCAGGCTGCCCTCGCTCCACAGCCCATCTGACAGAGCTGCAGGAGGAGCTCTCAGCTGAGGAACTTCCCAGAGTCATGACCAGCCTTGCAGGATGGGTCCTGCTCTCCGTGCTCACTGGGGAGCACGAGTTCCCTCATTTTTGCTGTGGAATGACAGAGACCACACACAGGGAGTGGGGAAACATGGATTGACAACAGGCAGTCAAAAAATCAAACACTGCAGGTAGCATGAGGGATTTGTAGCTCCTCCAAGCACCTCTACTCTCCTTTCTCCACATATTTTGGTCCATGACCCAAAATAATCTGCCACAGGCAGCTGAGCATCTCCTGCACTAAATGTTTACTATGTGTGCAATTGATAGGTTTTCTTTTTAACTCTTTCAGCATTTACATTTCAATATAACTGGCCAATGTACTCCTGCTTCCATAACCAGGGGATACCTCTAAAACGCTTGTCAGCTTCAGCAGTCAGGGAAAGTAACAAAGTTCTCAGATCATTACATTCCTCTAATTACTGATGGATGTGTTACTGGTACATCTTGGGTAAAGAAAAAGAAAAAAAAAAAAGTCATTTGTTTCTTTCAAGCTCCCTTTTCTTTCTGAGGAATGCCCAGGAGAGCCAGCTGGCACTCACAAACTCTCACTACTTATTGCAAGACAAATGTTTACTTCCTTTATGAAGTGCTAAAGTAGCACATCACTGACAGTTTAATATCAGGACCAAAAGCAATTTCCTGCACAAATCAAAAAAGTAACCTTGATTAAAACAATCAAGAACCAATTTTGAGACACTGAGTTATCAGCTGAAACAAGAAAGACTAATATTGAGCTCAAATTTATTTCTTTTCTATGGTAGCATCCTAGATTTCACTGAACAGGAAAATGAAGTTTCTGTTAATTAACTGCTTGGGAGTTTAACTAGTGCACTGCTGCTAAATAACAGTGCTGATTCAGAGGTCAGGGTGGTGGGGTTTTTCTAACATGATGTTGTGAACAATCAATCAGTTTCACATTCTAATAGATGTAGCACTTCCTTGTGTTTTTTAAGCCATGAATACTCATCACCTAGTGCTGCAAAGCTTTCTATTGCCCTATTGTTCACTAATTATGAGAACACTTTTATCCAGTTTTGAGCTCACAAGCTGCTACACCAAGTCTGCTATAGGAAATTTATATTCCATGGGGAGGGAAAAAAACCACAGAAACAAAATCCATACAACCAAAAGATGACAAACTTTTGTAAGATATGAACAAGAGCAGAGTTCTACCAAGGTATACCCATCTTATCTATGGTCTCTCACAACTGATGCACACACACTACAGCCCATTTCCCCACTCTGTACCAGAATTAGAAGAAGCTTAGATCCAAAGGTAGCTGTAAAACAGCACAGTTTGAAAATTTATTATCTTGGAAAACACATAAAATCAAAGTCAGCAAAGAAGAAAGCACCCCAAAATATTAAACCCTGAAAGTATTCACACTCACTATTTCTTCTGTGGTTTTTTGACAGTTTAACAGTTTCTGAGAAACTTTGATCCCTTGCCAATTGCTTCCTTTTCCCTGGATCCATGGCAGCTTGCTGCTTCCTTGGTCTTTTCCTAACTTCCTTTACCTTTTTACTTTGAGGCTCACTTTGGGATATGGAGACCCTCTAAATACATATTTATGCTTCTGTTCTTGCCCTGTAGCAGAAATATTTAGCCATCTTTTCCATAGTAACTCCATTCTTTGATACATTTCACAATTTGAAATATGCTAATAAATGAAACAAAGGCAACTGAAAATCTTATACCTTGCATTTGTTATTACCAAGTTGCCACTGCAGCTAAAATTCTTCTTGAGTTTCTATAAATTGATATAAGCAAAACAAAGTAACTGATTCAGGGTGCTTGTTTGTTCAGGTTTTTTAAATGAAAAACTGAAAAGAACGCCAGGGCTGCATTAAACTTTTCTCAGGTGATCTTAACCCAGAAATAATTTTGTTCTACTCAGAGACTCCTAAGAATCAGGAATTCAGAGCTGGCAGGATTATTTTTATGTTTACACTTCTAGTCTATTTCAGATAATTAGAATGTTAGAGGGAAAATCCACCAGGGAGAGTTGAAAGCTTCAAAACAGTTTTTTTTTTAAATGGTGATTTATCTGTGCAGACTGAATTACAGCAACTTCACACAAGGTTGGGAGCTGTGGCACTGCCAAAACCAGACAGTAACACAGGGGTGGCAGCAAAATTGAGGGCCAGTGACTGACACACTGCCAGGCAAACACAACCCTGAGGCACCCAACAGAGAAATCATGTTGGTCTAAACTGAAAACAGTGCCCAAAGATAAGGAAACATCCATTCTTCCAAAAGGCATCTTAGCAGGATCACAAGTACAATATTCTCAGAATTTAGGAGGAAGAGAAGAAAACTCACCTAAATCTTCAAACAGGGAAAAAAAAAAAGCCAAAAAGGGTGGAATAATTGGATATTATTTACTTGCTATGTAAATAGGTGAACTTTGCTTACACTTGAGGGTGTGGTAATCAGCAACCAATAAATTGATTTTTAAGCACTTCTTCCTGTGGCCTCAGGACATGATCTCAACCAGGCTGAAAATAATTTTAAAGATCTAATTAACTCATTAGCTTGAAGTAAGAAAGAGTCTCCTCCTCATCACAAACAGCTGTAGAAGCCACAACAAAGCAAGTGTGGGTGTTTTTCAGAACTCTAGAAATCCTGTCAGAGGGAAAAGCTGTCAGGGAAGCAGTCTGCTAAACTCAGAATTAATATCACACTCAGAACCCAGTGGTGGCAATTCACCCCTCAGGGATGGCAGGTAAATTACAGAATACTGGGAGACACCTACTGCACATCCTTTAGTAAGAATATGTGGAATAGAGCTTCAAAACCACAAAAACTCTGCAAACTGCAAGAAATGAGTTTTCTTGCAGTACCATTTCATTCAGAGAGTATTTTTAGAGATAGAGAAATTGTAAGAAGACAGGGGAGAATCTGCTAAGATTCAGCCTGGGCGTCACAGTCTACAGGCTACCAAGGCACAAAATATCTTTGAGAAACTCACCTTGGATAGGAATTCCTTTGGATTCTTTATAGAACCTAAAGTCTTCGCCCCTGTGCAATTCGTCCAACAGCCCCTGAAACTCCCCTGGGTAGCTCTTGCTCCACTAATACAATATCTTTCTTTAGGAACTCCACATAGATCCAATATTATTCAAGGTAGTAATGATTTTTATTTTCATTCTACCAATTATATGCAATCAATCATACTTCATAAGCATGCTGCTGGCAGTATCTGGAATTAATGAAAAGAACAATGCTAAAATGCAAAACTAACCAGACAGTCTGGATGGATATGGTGGATATTTAGAAATGATGAGTCCAGATTCCTGCAAACAATTAATCAGGAACTCGGGCAAAATAAGGGAACAATAGTTAGGGGCAACAGTGGATTACAAACCCCGAGATAATACTCTTGAGAGAGCAGGGAGGGAACCAGCTTATTGCTGGAACACACTCACCCACCCTAACATGAATATAGTCAAGCCCATGAGAGAAATGAGAACCACTCCAAAGAGGGCAGGAGAACAAGCACCAAAATATGACTTAGATAACACTCACTGAGTGGGAGTGTAGCCTAAGGGGAGGCAAACTTGAGTACACAAAGAGGTAACAGAGATCAACACACCAGTGCTTGGTTCAGGAGAGAGCAGAGCTCCTTCTCTGCCTGGTGCATAATCAGCACTGCACCAGGAGTTACCTTCTGCCACTCCAGTGACAGACTCTTGACTAAGGCTAAGAAACATTAGTCTAACATGGGTAGAGAAATACCATTTCCAGAAGTTGCTTATCACTAGGGAACAGCATTTAGGCACACAGTTAACATCTCTGGAAGGGTTTAAGACTAGAAAATCAGAAAAGGGCACAGTATCACATTTTATTATTAAAATTATTATTAGTTTTGAGAACATGACACAAAATCTTAACTTGTAGCTATTAGATATATATAGATACATATACACACTACTATTACAACCTTTAGGGTTCTGGTTTGGAGTTTGAGTTCTTTGCTTTGGGTATTTAGATTTTTTTCATCAGTACAGCATAAGGGCAGATTAATTTAATTTAGATTTTTTTAGTAGCTTATTTCAGTTTGAAAGTTGAAGACCACAAGCTTCAAGAATTTACAGTTATACCTCTATAAATTCATGAGAAAAACTCTTAATCATTTTTATTTCAACCCTTTATTTAAAATACTGATCTGCCTCACCTGATAACACATTTTTATTTATTGTTCATGCGGTAATAAGTGTTCAATAATTCCTTCTTACTCTGTCTGCATTCAACAGACAGATTATACTATCAAAGAGAAAATGATAAAAAGGGGCCAGTATTTGAAGTGGCCATATATTTTTATGATTTTTTTTTTTTTTGTGTTTGCATTTAAAGGTCACAAAGTCCTACCTTAACTTTGGGAGCCAGGAGGTGGAAGCAGACCTCCCAAGTGGCACTGTACACTTACAGCCCACCAAAAAAGTGGAATAGAAGTTGGATAAAATAAAGTCCAAAACCACAGCTGCCCTATGTAGATTTTACCTATATGTTATACAAACCAGTTTTGTATCTTCCTGGCCCAGCTTCAAAGATATTTTTCATCTTTGGTGGATAACAAAATCTTAGACAAGTAGTTGGTTCTTCTTGGGGTATTGTTAAACACTGGGATTATGGGAGATGAAAAAAACATCTGTTGTCCCTTAAGCAGAGTCTGGTTTTGCCATCAGAAATGTTGAGTTTGGGTATTCTTTAGGAATATTTTACATTGCCATGCTCATCTCACAAAGTTTCTTAGTGACCACTGACATCTGTTATGATCTCAGTGAAGTCTGAGACTGAAGTTTGGTATGGAATTGTGGCTCTCCATTTGTTTGAAGCTTTAAGGCTCAGAACTTGAGGGAATATTTCCAAAGCTTTGTCACTGCCCAGAGCCAAAATCTCCTCTCCAAAACAAGAGAATGAGTAAAACCTTTGGGTAATAAACACAGTGACACTGATGTATTTTTTAACAACCTAAACACTTCATTTAGCACTGTGTTGGGCCTGACAATGAAATTGCCAGCTACTTATTCACACAGTCCACCAAATCCCAAGATAAAGGCTTCTGTTAATCCTCTGAAACTTCTTCTGTACTACATTTTACAATCCATTCACTACACTAACTTGCCAAATGGCAATAATCTTCCTGGTTTTGAGTATTTCTATCTCAGCTGGAATGACACTCTGCTCATCATGATTCTGAGGAGACTCACACAAACCACAGCTATCCTGACATGGCAGAATGAAACCATCAACTCCAGCCTTCAAGAGGTGGGAAAAAAGCTGGAAAGTGATCCATATCAGAGAAGACATCAAAAAACCCCTGCCAATCTCTATAAAATCACTTCAGTGCTTCCATTGTTTATAGAGCTTACATATTTAATATGAAGAATGTATAATTCCACTAGAATCATCACTTTTAATAAATCTCTATTAAAATGAAAGTTGAAATTAATAACAATGATGAAGTATTGCAAACTAGTTGTTACTTCTCACATAACAGGTAGTACAAAAAACAAGAAGTTTCTTCCCTGTCCCTGTAACTTGGCACACACACACCAGTTAGAGCTGAGGATGGTTTCAAAGAAACACCTAACCTCCATCCAGGTGAATATTGAGCTCCCAATTTCCACAGCAGCAGTGTTATATATGAAATAAAGCAGCAAGAGCCATGAAACCTCTGCACAAGATGCTTCAAAGTGCATCTGAAGCTCTTCAAGACAGGCAGCACCTCCCGTGCAGCTCAGGGAGGGATCAGTGTTTGGCAGAGTCCCGCCTTAGAGAATGGTTGGAAAGTTAAGTTTTTCTCCTTTGTTTTTCCTTTCCCAAATACAAACTTCATTTGCACCTTCCAGCCAATGAGAGCTTTTCAGTTGTAACATTTTCACTCATTTAACCCTTCAGTGCTTTCCAAATGCACAGGTCTATGTCAAATTAAATTTGATCAACTGCTGCTTTAACTGTTTCACACTGTTTGACCTCAGCTGAGCCACAGAAATTTGCCATAGTTCAGGTCTTCCAATATCACAACTACATCTCATAAAAGCATTTTTGCTTTCCATTTATCTTAAATGGATTATAACATTGAGTGGTACAAGCAGTGAACTATTTGACTTAAGGACAATTTAAAAGAGAGATGAAAATTAGATAATGCTCTTTCTGTTGCACAATGTAAGATTAAATGGTTTGTTACTTTCTACTTCAATAAAGTGAATGATTTAAAATAATGCCACCAACATCAATATTCAGTGGAGTACTAAATTGCTTTTCAAAATATTGCTCACGTATTTACAAAAATCATAAAAGTTCATAATTCTCCCTGTTCTCTGTTTGCTGTTACATTCCATCCATTAAGTGTCTGAGACATCCATTCCAAAGCAAGACAGAGTTGATGTCATTCATACACAGACATTTTTCTAAAATAATTCTGGTTCCTGCATAGCCAGTGTGTCAGCTCTCATCAAAGGCATTTACACCACACCACAGAAGAGTTGTCAGACGTGGTTTTTTTGAAAGCTAACAAGGATTTAACTTTCTCTATGGGAAATTTTACTTAACTTTATGATACAGAAAGATGAACTCCCTCTGGACACCTTTATACCTTTGCTGATGTGTTTAAAGGTTTAAACCTTGGAGCTGTCACCTGTAGCAGCCACAGCTCCACAGGAATCACCAGCATTGCTGGTTCCATTTATACCTGAAAAATCACAATTCCTGCCTGCCAAAAAACACATTTCATACTGTTCTTGACCTGTAAGTTATCTCAAAGTAGTTTCCTAATCTACCTTCTCTGTTGCATTTGAGTCACAGCCTCCATGCCTCTGTATTTACTGGCAATATTATATCCTGAAGGGAGAAGCAAAGATGAGCTCCAACCTCAGCATCCCCATCCACTGAGCCTTCAGCTTAAGTTTGTAACAGCACTGATGCCAATTTAAATTGCTTCAAGCGTTTGTTCAGTTTGCTCTTATGCTCTGAGATGGATCAAACTTTGATTTAAACATACAAAAATCAAGTAAAGCAAAAGTGTCTTCAATGAACACTAAATCTGCAAAATCACAGCTGTGAGGAACCACAGCACATAAAGAGTTCAGTGAAATCTAGGATCTTCCCAACTTCCATCAATCCAAGTGTTTTGGTGTAGGTGAGAAAGAATGTACCTGGTTACCTCCAGTGTGACTGGTTTAAATACACTTTCCCAGAAAGAACCAAAGAGAAAGTTCAGCTCTCAATGCCCCTGCCCAAATCCTGGTAGTTGTTCAATTCTCTGCAGGCAGTTGTGTTTGTTTTAGAATCTGCTCAAGTTCATTTTTCAATTTTCATTTTCAGTACTCTCATACTGTATTTTTCTTTCTGACATTTTTGTTATTTTATTAACTGCTATGCATTAAAGTGACAGACTGCAAGAAAACAAATGGACACTAAGATGAAGCACAGCCAAAATCCTGGAACACTGGTGAGATTGTTGAAGGTGATGAAGGAAGAGAGAATTGCAAATGACTCTTCTGCAGAGGAGCATAGCCAGAGCTCAGTGCAGGAATCCAAGGACACTGCCCAGAGCCATCAGCAGCACACTCCTTGGAGGATCATTTGATCAGATGCTTCCATGGAATGGGAGTTGCCAGCACTGCAATCATCACTAGACTGCATGTGGCAGACAGCTCCTAAATGCTTTCTTCAAATTGACCTGTGTATATTTTGGTCTGAGTGAGAAAATTTCAGGAAAAAAAAATCCATAGACTATATATTAAAATTATCTTTTATATTTTACCCAATTGCTTGAACTCTGAAGCTGCTGGAATTCAGTTTCTTGTTCCTTTCAATATGAAAACTAAGTTTAATAACAGTTCATAAATTATAGTGTTAGAGAGAAGAACGTCCTGTGATAGCATTTTTAAGCTCCAGATCACACCAAATAAACCTTAAAAGGTTCCAGATCAACACCATTTTTCACAGAAATAAAATCTATGGGTTTTTTTAAGACATGAAGACATTGCAAAAGCTAAGCCAAGTTCCTCTGTTAAATGTTGTGCAGCAGCCTAAAAGCAGAGGGGGCAAATGGAGCTGGTGTCCAGGCTGGGAGGGGGATGAGGGCAGGGACAACCTGACCAGGGAAGTGATGAAAGAGCTCAGCTGTGTCTCCTGTCCCTCCCACTGTGATGTTTCAGTTATGTGGGTACAATGGAAGCAGTCAATAAACTCCATTTTAGCTGCAGGGAGCATCAGAAAACCCTGCACTATCATTCTGCACATTGATTCGTGTGCAAACAAAAAAGGTGGCACACCTGGGGACACGAGGACATCTAGGAGCCCACTGGGTGCATGGGATAAGTCATGTAAATGTTTTCATTTTTCTGAGTCAAGTTTCTCAACATGAGCTGCAATATTCAACTACTGAAAACAGCAGGAGAGGCTGATAAAGTGCTCAGAACTCACAGTACTGGGGCCAAATGGATCAATGTCTACTTTTTGACTTAATGGGCATTTATTTCATCATGGTCATTCCAAGAACCACTGAAGGAATTTCTGACTTCTGAGAATAAGGCTTCATGTCAACTTTTCAATGTTAAATTATCACAAGTAAATTATTTATTTAGCTCATAATTAACTGCAAAAAGCATAGTTATCCAGTAATATTATGAAATATAACATCCCCCTAGACTTGCTATGAATTATTTATGGACCCCCATACTACGGGGGGGAGAAGGGGAGGGCATTAAAATCACTAAGTCCCATGGAGTTACAAGCAGCTATGGCTTTTTCCTGTCCATTTAACGTGACCTCTCCAAACTTCCTCAGCCCATGCTCGAATTCCAGCAGTTAAAAGCTCCATTTTGATTGTTGTTAAGAGAGTTTTACTGTGACATTAAAGCCCTCCTCTCCTGCAGCATTCCTGATCAACAAGCTATAAATGACCATCCTAAGGAGGATTTTAGCAGCTTATACTTGCAGTTCTCAGAATCTGGAAAGAGTTTGGATAAGTAACTTGGGGAGGGGTTAAGGGGACTAAAGGAGGAACCTGTGTCATGATCCATCCCGAGGGTCACATCTTAAGTGTTTATGTGCATTTTGGTTCCCTTTGACTTTCCAGGTGAAAGGATGTGTCCTCCTCCCCCGAAGGCTGTGACTCAGAAAAAAACACTCAAAATACATTTGACAATTCAGCATATTGACATTCCAACTCCTTGAAAGCTACACACAACCTCTGAAACCTACATCATAAAGACAAAGATAACAACTACTACTGTCATTCTATTTATCTAAAAATAAATCAATTTCTTGTAGAAAGCAATAAGCAATGATAATAACTGAAAAATAAACAAACTTCCTGGAGAACACACCATTTCTGTATTACTGATTTTTTTTCCACACTACTGTTTTTCATCAGCTCATATTCTTATCTGCAGCATCTATCCCAGGGTAACTGATGTTTGCAGGAAAAAAAAATTCTCTATCAGTACTTGCACAGAGGTTCAATACATATAAAGTTTATCTTGGTAACAGCACAGGAGAACATTTTGCTCAGTCAATATCTCGTACAATAATTTGATAACAGGGGCCAAGCCCGAGCTTATTGTGTATCCAAACAAGATAGGCAATAAAAAATGAAGGACACTGGAGCCAGGGACTCTTTCCTAACACTTCAACAAATGGATTCTCAACATCAGTATTCTGGCAGTGCTGCAGTTGATGGATCCACACAAGAGATGACATTATGCTATCTGCAAAACTAACTGGAGTGATAGCTGTTATATATTTTGCAGGGACTAGGACCTCATAGGAAAAAAAAACTGCAAATAACACTTGAAAAAGCCATGTCATTTGTGCAGTTCTCTGACTCTGAGCTGGGAAACTTCCCAAGCAATGTTAATGGCTAAAGGGCTAATGGAAGGGAAGTGTGATGGGATTCTTGGGGCTCTCCTGTGCAGGAGTTGGACTTTGATGTTCCCAGTGGGTCCCTTCCAACTCAGGATATTCTGTAATGATGCTATTCATTAAAGAGATGGAATATTTTCCTACTACACCATGTATTTTCCTCAGCTGCAGAACAGCAGCCACAAAGGCTGCAGACACTGAAATGTTTTAAGCCCACTGTGTCTGTCTTGTATTTTTATATCAGTGCAAAATGACAGAAGCAGCAGCAAAGAGCATTAGAAGAGATGGCACTTTATTATTCCTGTGAGAGTAAGTGATTTTCACTGCTCCTTTCCCACACATCATGTCATGCTTACCCCATTTCCACCACTAAAAGGATTTTTTACCTTTTTTTCCCATCAGGGTTAGGTGGGACAGACTCCTCAAAGTACATTTTAACACTTTGTACAGACTTGCTATGTATTTGATCTATCTTAAATGCTTAATAGAGGTTAAAAAGGTAGGGATTTAAGAAAAAACAATCTCATGCTCAGATCAGTCAACAACCAATTCTCATGTAAAAAGCACCTACCAGAGCCAGTGTGGTGATTTCAAACTCTGTCTGTGATATCATCTGTCTAGGTTTTCTTACGCTTAATACTTATGAAAAAAACATGTCTTCTGAACAATTATTCTTATTCTAAAGATGCCTATCAAACCTAAAGTAGAAACCTCATAGCTCTCTTTCCACAGTTAAGCATTAGATGGAGGAATGTAGATAGATGGAGGAATACAGCTCAGCATCAAGGACTTGCAATAGAGCAGCTTTAAAATGAGGCTAAATTAAGGGAAACCTCTAAGTTCTAATTAATTTGGTGACAGCAGCAATTCAAATTGAGTCTTCCATATCAAAACCTGATACCACCCTCTACTAGTTTCATTGGAAACTGATAATTTCCTGGAAATGAATAAGTCAACAGCCAGCAGAGGGAAGAATTCAGTTCTGGGAATTATCAGCTGCTAAACGTGCCTGGTCAGTTGTTGACCATTTTTAGATCAACTGCCATAAAAAAGCACTCTAGCCATGAGTCATACACAGATTAAAGCAAAAAACAGGTGGATTATCAATTTCTCTCACTATCATCAGTGGGTAAGTCTCTGGACTGCTATCTGTTAACAGAGTCTCATAATTACTCTAAGTGATCACCTCCCCTGAAAGCACAACTCAGCCTGTTGCATCTTGCAGTGCAGCTGACTCATCGTGCTCCTACTCAAGGAGAGTCAGTTACAGGAGTGGTAAATCAAATACATTTCTGTTTGCTTTTCATTCGTTTTCAGAGATCTGCATTAATTAAGTTACTGATTATCAGAATGAACAAGACTCCTAAGGGTAAGATTTTACATGAGTCATCTCACTTTCAACTCAGTGAGCCAAAACCTGCAGTGTCTACATATTGTTCCATAGGAAGATAATGGAATCTGGCATCTGATGCCACCCTTCCCTTTACAGTTACATCACACTATTGTATTTCCCTCAACACAGCAGAAATCAAAAAGGGCAATCTTTGTTTATAGTTCCAAACCACTTCTAATAAAGTCTTGAACCAGAAAGCTCTTTTATTTTTGGCAGTGAGAAGTGGTGGGAGGGTGGGGATGGAATGTCACACTGAAAAGCTTTGCTCAAGGTACATCTACAGGTTGCTTGATGCATCCTTGGGGCCCTTTTCTGCAGCAGCTCTTCCTGTTGATCTCACCTTCTGTGAAATCAACCCTTCCATGGGTACAATGCCTCCCAGAAGGCAAGGCTCCCTCCCTCACATTCCTTCAGGGCTCCACTCTTGGAGTTGTGTCCTAATTGAGCATTTGGGTTCAGTTTCCTTTAGGGAGAGAGGCACCCTAACAGCAAATACACAAGTGAGTATAAAACTAGGCAGGATCACAGTTTCCCTCTTGTGCAGGAAAAAGCAGCTCATTTAAATGGGTTTTTTTGGTACATGCACAGGACTTTTTGCAAAGATGAAAATTCCTGGTGCCATAATTCCTAGCGTGTTCTACAGACACTTTGGAAAGCAAGACAATAATTTCATGAGTTTTTCCCCAGGAAGTTGTAGCTTTTGAAATGAAGTAACCCAAGAAGCCATGCACCTAGATTATCCAAACAGCCTGTTTTTCTTAAACCTGTATCTCTCCAAGAAGCAAAATAGGTGAGAATATTTTAGACAGTCCTCTCAATAGCATGAATGAGCGGTGGCTTAAATGCTATCATCTTAACAGATATGTTGGATAAAAAGCAAAACTCTCCTCCCCTCCCTCAACTGGCCCCAGGGGAAATGATGAATTCTTCAAATCCCTCAAACCAACGAGGTGAAAAACCCTACTAGACACCTACAGTCAGTAAAAAATGAACTGCAAGGGTCTCATGGCTGATGGTCATGAAGCAGTCACATGCTACTTACCAGCCTCCAAAGAGGCTGACATGCTGCAGCCACACTTGTTGGAATACAAGCTAAAGAACTGTTCAAAGCATTTGAGAACTTTAAATGAACCCTTTGCATAAGGTTTCTTTAATTCCAGCAAGCTAAATCCACATCAGTCACGTCACATTATTGCACAAGGAATGTACAGAGAGGAGCCAGGCTCCTGGGATTTTTTTGGTTTTCATATTTGCAATTAGCACTCTAAGATTCAATTCTCTTACAATGAATACCAAGGGTATTCAAAACTGGAAAAGTTGTTTTCACTTGAACTACACATCCTACAGAACACAACAGGGTAAGTTCATTTGGCAAACTAAGATTACTACATCTCTCTGGCACCAAGTGACAGCATTACATCTTTCTGTGGAGAAAAAGAGACCATCACGGTGAAATGGCTTATCTTTCCTTTGATCTGTTTTGCAGTGTTCTTGTGATAGCCCTTATATATCTGTAGCACTTAAACTAGGGGTTATTTCTGTGTTTTCACGTTGTTTGTATTAATGGGAAGTGCATCAGTAAGCCCATCAAGGACTTGGAATAGAATGATAAGGACAAGGAATTGGAATGTCAATGCATTATGCTCAAAGCTCAAAGCACAGACTTAGGAGTTCATCTGCTCTGACACCCCAAAACTCAGTGCCTTATAACCTGAGGTGAGTGATGGTAAAGTGGCAGCACCTTGTGCTCTAGCCTGTGCCAGAACAGGGCTCCAGAGCTCTGGAGAGAATTCTCCCTGTACTTGAAAGCTGTGAAGCACAAAGCAGCCAAGCCCATTCAGACTGTGGCTCAGGCTGGCTTGCTGTCCATGGGGATGTGATCTGCCCACTGCTCACCTCCTCCTCCACCGTTTCTCCAGGCACCTGCATGGTCCTGGAGAGCCTCACGTGACCCCAGACCTTTTCTAGAAGTTAGTTCATTTCACATGACCCAACACTCCTACAAGATACTGTTAAGTCTCTAGAAGCCACACACTCAACAGGCCACAAAGCCTGATTTGCAAGCAAATTATTGTGATATAAAGTAACAAACCAAAACCTCTGTCCTCCAGGTATTCCACAAAGCAAAGTGCTGTCTCGTGGCTGGACAACACAGGAAAACTGTAATCACAGCCCAAATGAGAACCTTGAATTTTCCCTAATATGTGAGCAACTCGTGTATTAAAGCCTTTCAAGAACACAAACTGGGAAGAGAAACAATCACCTCATCAGTTCAATTTCATATCTTCTGTTTTATTTTAAGGCTTACTAGTAAGGGCTTTCATGTATCTGGGGAACTTAATTTTGTTTAACTTTCCAGTCTTAATGTTTGTTTAATAGATACTATTTGTAAACTTATAGTGTTTCTACATCCAAACTCTATTTGTGTTTGTTTCTCCAGCATTTTTCCTCCCTCCTGTGTTTATTTCTCTACTGACACATCAAGGGAGGGCTTACTTTTGGCACACACTCTTGCCAAAACAAATTGTTTTATGTACTATTTCCTTTCATCAGAACTTCAACATATTAACAACTTAGGATATATAAGTCTATATCAGGATTTTAAAAAATGATGGGAGGAAGAACAGGACACATGTTGAGGCAAGAAAGATTAAAGGAAAATATTTCTCCAAATTAAAGCTCTCTTAGTAGCGCAGTTGAAACTACGCCCCAAGTTTTGTTTTGTCATTAGACAAGTTCAGCCCTTGATTAAATCATGTTTATAAGTAATTTGGGATCAATCTTCTTTTCCTGGAAACAATCAACAGAAAGTTAAATACAGAAGACTTTCTCTTTTTGCTGGGGGAGTGAGACAGTAAGGCAGCAGCTGGGTAAAAGTAGAAGTAAATAGAAGAGTAGAACTAAGAATTAGCTATTAACAGTCTCAAATTTGCCTATGAAATGAGAGTAAAACTTATGGCAGTTGAAAGTATATTACATAATTTTGACTTGTTCCAAGTCAAAATCCTCCTCAGAGCCAGTTAAACATGCACATTAATTTAATTTCTATGATTTTCCACATACAGATTTACAGATGTTGGCTGGAATAAAGAAAATAAGCAGAGTAATTCACATTAATAATTGAGACAATATTACATTAAGTAATCTCTACTACCCCATTTAGACCACACTTGGCAAAAACAGCTTTGATAAAGACTAAGTGTCTAACACATTTTCTTGGGGATCCTGATCTGAGATACTCCTTGATATGTTCAAAATTCTGTTCATAATCAGTAAGCTCTGTAAAGATGACAAACTCTGTGTCACTTAGATTAATTTGAAAGATGTATTTCTTCATTAGCAATGCCATGTCAAATAAGCTGTGACAGCACTGATTTATCACGGGACTCAGGAGATTATCATACTTTCAAAGCAGGCAGAAACTGTCCTCAGAGTTACTTGCCTTCACCTCCAGTAATCCCAAAGGCATTCGCTGGGCACTACGAGCCAGGTGATGTCAAACAGCAGTGGAGAATTGGGGACTTTGTGTGTGACAAGTGGACAGAACAGCACAAGTATCTGGTACATTATTGACACCTCTAAAAACATGAATTCTTATTTCACCAGTCTACCCTTGGAGACATCATGGCCTTAGAGATGTGTGTGCCCAAGACACGCAGCACATCTTTCATTGCTGTGGTGGCAGGCTGGGTCTGGGACCATCCTGCACCATTCGGAATTTCGGGAGGTGGCAGCCCACTTGGGGCCACAGGTACATGGACACAAACACAGGCTCTTTTCCCTACGAAACAAAACTCACCAGCCCAGTTTGCTGATGTCAGCTTGCAGGAGGTGCTTGGCACTGCCAGGGCAGCCCCAGCTGTAGGTGGTGGCAGGTTGGGTCTGGGAGCATCCTGCACCATTCAGAATTTCAGGAGGCTGTCACAGCACATGTCGTAGCTGAGACAGCCACGGTACACAGAGTATCAGCATACAATATCAGAAGGCTTTAAGTATTCACCCATACAGAGGAGCACCATATCACATCAGAAGGCTTCAAGCATCTCCCCATATACAGTAACATGTCACTTCAGAAGGCTGCAAGCACCTGCCCTCCTTGTCCTTCAGCCCAACCTTTGATACCCTCCTGTTGATGCAGTGCCCTGTGTGCCTCTGCTCCCTTTGGTGGTTGCTCAGTGCCCCTGGGCACTCCATGGCTCATTGCTGTCAGTGCTGCTCACCTGCTTCTCACAGCTGTGCCCATGGGGGATGAGGCTGGGCCCAGCCCCATCCCAATCACCACAAAGTGTGTGCCTGCAGGAGGTGGCAGCCCACTGGGGCCACAAGCCCCTGGACACAAATCCCGGCCCTTTTCCCTATGAAACAAAACTCTCCAGCCCAGTTTGCTGATGTCAGCTTGCAGGAGGTGCTTGGCACTGCCAGGGCAGCTCCAGCTGTAGGTGGTGGCAGGTTGGATCTGGGAGCATCCTGTGCCTTTCAGATATTTAGAGGCAAACGGTCCATGGTAGCACAAAGGAAGGGGATCAGGAGAGCAAAGCCATGACACATTGCCAGCAAAGGCTGGCAAGCATTTAGGCTGCTTAAATACAACTGAAGGGCTTGTTTTCCTTTTGGTAAGCAATAAATGTATGGATTATTACTTTCAGAAGAGTTAGTGGTGATAGGAGCTCTGTTTGTCTCCTTCAAATTCCCATTAGAACCTGTTAGGTGAAACCTGGCCAGTGTCAAAGTTGTTTCAGGGGCTTGGTACTGGACTCGAATGAAAAAAAAAAAACCAAAAACCACCACAACAAACCCAAGCAAGTGTTGCATCAGTGAAACCTTGAAAGCAAAGAAATTCTTATGTAAAGTGAGAGGAGTCAGTGATAAAAGCACCTAATCTTGGGAAGGCTGGTAGGTTAGATATGATCCAGATTTAAGAATTTAAACCCACTGTAGAGATATTGAACAGGTGAAAATTGTTACAATCTCTTCACAGGGTTCAATAGCTGCAAAAGAACTGCAGGTTATCTACTGCATAACTTGGAGCAGGGGAGCTGGGAAAAAGTCTTTGAGGGGCTATGGTGTTGTTGAAATTTTTCTAAACAATCTATCTATAAAGTTGATGACAGCAAAACCTTCCAGGCTTAAAGCAGCTATAACACATGATTATTTTCTCACCCAGTTACCTATTTTAAAGTACTTGCTCCATGCACAAATCCACTCCTGAAACATGGAATACAAACCAGAAATCCTGCTGTGAACAAGCATGATTAAAACCCACTGGTTTTCATGTTTTGTTTTGGGTTTGGGTTTTAAGTTATTGCACTGTGGTACATGCAGTGGTTTTGACACTATGTGTTATACAGCCAGTTTGCAGCAGAAACTGAAGAACTCACAATAAATTTTTATTACAGCTCTACAGTAAATAACTTGCTGTGATGTTAATACAACTCATTCTATCCTCTTATATGATCTTTTTATTTTCATCTTCATTTTTCTCCACCCTACTATGTCTAGCCTAGCTCTCCAGGCTCTATACACCTCCTTAAACCCTTTTTTATGTCACTGCCCTGCCCATGGCATTTCTTTTGTGCATGGTCAAGGCTTCAGTCTCATGAAACATAGCCAGTACCTACCAACTCTGATGAAAGGATCATTCCACAGACACACAAAGGCTTCGGACCCCCCACTAACATTAAAGAAAATTGAATGAAGGAAAATTCAGGAGTTGGCAGAGCTAATTACATTTTCATAAGATGGATAAGATCTTAAAGATTCATAAGCATTGGAACACTTCTGTATTATGTGTTTGAGACCTCAGTCACACTTGCTATGATTAAAGAGTTCTGTAAAGAAAACAAAAACAACAAAAAAAAGGAGACAAAACTCACTCAGCCCCCTAAAGGATCAGGAGACATCTGCCAGTCAGGGCATCTGGCATAGAAAAAACTTTTTCATCTCACCTGGATTTTGATTAAGCAAGATAAAGCTTCAAAAGCACGAGTAGTGCTATCTATTGGGCCTGGTCTTAAAACAAAGCTTTAGATGCAACCCTGTTGTCTCCAGATTGGCTTTTGCCTGCTACACAACAATTGTTCCAGTCCCATGGGAGTCAATGACATTAAAAAATGACCAGAAAGCAAGGACACACTCTGAAAAACAGAAAAGAAGAACTTGAAAACATGTTTAACATTTCTGGCAACAGTTACAGGTCCTCTAACTTCTTGATTTAGGGAGATGGCAAATAAAAGCTTGTTAAACATGAGAGCAGAACAATACCTGATTTACCAGGTGCTATGACATTTTCATCTAATTTCACACCTCAATGAAAGGAGCCAGTTGTGAAATTTTGCACAGAAGGACAGAATGAGGGTCAAGCATAGTGATATTTGGTGGTGCACCACCTCTAATTACTTAAACAATATGAATGCATATCAAGAATTCCTTTAAAACACAGCTACTGCTTTGCTTTTCCCCACAAATACCCCAGAGGAACAGGGATAAATAACACAGGTGTTATATTTCCTCCCGTTTGTCTGCTCTAAGCCCTTCTCCACAACCACAATGCTTGCAGATGAGCCAGCTACAGATACAGCTGAACATTTTGACTTGGTTTAAACTGTTTGATCAGGTCTTACACCTTAATTTTGCTATGCCAGCTTTTCAGTAACTTAGCACACTACTAAGCATTGCTTTCAGAACCTGGAAGAGGTGATTTTTGCTGGAGGATAGTACCATGACTTCACTGCTGGAAGAAAAGCTTTCATTGTTCAAGTTACTGGCAAAATTTCATAGAGGTGAAGGCAGAAGATAAGCTCTCAGCAGAATTTTCATTCAGGCACACATCCATATCTTTATCTGTCTTTGTCTTAGAAATTGCACTTTGTCTGTGATTCACTTTTCAGATCTTAGAGTTTGGATTACTTAAAAATAATCACTCCATTAAGGATTCAAATATTTGAAAGCTCTTTTCAAAAAGATTTCAGCCCTTTAAGATCAACACCAGATCTGCATCAGACTCAAAATTATACTGGAAATAGCATGGTGAACTGCCAAGAACAGGCATCCAGTCCTCTTGGGTAAAAATCTGGATTGCTGTACCCTGAGAAAAAGTGCTTAATGATTTGAGAATGCACATTCACAATAACTGGTGAATCTAAGTGTACAGGAACAACTATGCAGAAGTTTGGCTGTCTTGTGTAGCAGTAGCAGGACCAGCCTGGGTAATGGTCTTCTGATTTAGGTAAGTTTGCTCTAGTCCAGGAAATTAGGCTGGTCCTGAAGCAGACACCACTACAGAAAGCAGAGTCAGTGGAACAACACTGGGAGAGTTTTATGTCAGCAGCTACAAAGGATCAACAATTTTCTTTGAGCTCAGAAATTTTAATCTACCAATAAAGAAGAAAATCAACACTTGCAAGTTTTATTCCAGTAACAAAAAAGTGACTGAGACACACTAGCTAAGGTCTGCCACAGCTACCATGGCAAACCATTCACCCTGACTTGGAGGAGATGTCAATCAACCAAATTTAACTATTTATTGAAATACACAGACTTAGTAGAAGAATCAGGCTATAGAAAGAGGCCTGCTCTTCTATCAGTAACAGCCAAACTTCCAGAGGTAATGCAAGACTTAGGATTCACTAATATTCTAATAGCATTATAATTACAAAAGTATTATCCTCCAACAAAACTTCAGGCTAAATTTGATAGCAACAGGGCCTAGATTTCAAGTGTTTCCAGCTGTCAAACTTCAGTGAAATCCCCATCATGAAGTGTGGGAAAGCTGATAGAAGACACAGGATTCTGAATGAATTAATCTCCTTAATGGCAATTGATAAGTTTATTGATTTAATAAAATAGCATATCAGAAAGGAAAATATCAGTACAAAACCAAGCATGTAAAAAATCCTCTGTTTATAATTCTCAGATTCCTTTTTGTTCTGCACAGACAACTGCTTGAGTCCCAGCCCCTCCTCATGCATGAGGGAGCCCATGTGAATTACCTATGCTGTGAGCCTGCCCTTGACTCTTCCATTCTAATCCTTTCTTCCCACTGGGTATTCATTTCCCTTCCTTCCACCACCTATCCCAGGGATCCACCTAAAAGAAGCTGCTTTTCTCTTTGGGGCTTCAGCCATCGAGTTCTTTTGACAAGTGTTTTCCAACTCCTGAAAGAAAATCAGGCTGTGTTCTGTACATGTTTGGCCTACTTCTCTTGCCTAGAATACATTCTTGGGGATTGCAAAAAAGTCACTCAACAGATTGAAAGGCAACATGCACTGATACTTCAGCACAGCTGGAATGGCACTCACAGTGCAATTTGGCTTTTTTGAGAGCCCTTCTTTGGATCTGGCTAGAAGAAACATTGAGCAACTCCAGTATGTACAGACAAATTCAACACAAGTTCAAGGCTTCCTCTAACTTTGCTTGCTTAACCCATTAATGCAGAACATTCCAAATCATCAGTATCCAAATCAAACAGTCAGTTTTGCAGCATCACCCAGGAGAGCCCAGCACACGTCCTGAAAAACCAGACAGTGACCCAAGGCACAAAACCCTCATAACAGGTTTCAAGCCTGATAATTCCATAAACACATGCTGCAGCAATGAAGTCACTACTACAGCTGTCCAAAATAGAAATATAACTGTATCCTTCAGAAGGGACCAAATGACAACATCAAGCTGAAGTAACTCTTAATTCCAAACAGTAAAAACTCACAAACATACAACAATAAAATTCACTTGTTTTATCCAAATTCCAAATCTTTGATTTCCAGCTCAAGTCCAGGTGCTTTGTTTAGGTAAATTCATGTGGTATTTCATTGCTTGACCTTGATCATTCAGAACCCTATTTTGCTGCCAGGAGCAGATGCTGGAGAGATCAGGCCCTGGAACCCACTTCTTGTGCATCCAGGATGTAGCAAAGGATCTCACTGCAGCTGAACAGCCAAGTGTTTTGTACAGACAAGGACATGACAGCAGTGCCTTTCCACAGTAAAAATTCAATGTATAGGTAGTGAGGACCATTTAATCACCAACACAAGCTCCAGAGTTCACAGCCCACCAGAGAGCCATTAAAGCAATCATTATATTTCCCTTTGAGACTATTCCCAGACACAGAGGTTAGAAAGTTGTAACCAAGCCTAGAAAAGATTACTGGTCAATACCACAAACTGCAGGCCTCTTGATAGGTTTCCATCAAGGCTAACTTTAATAGAGCTCTTCCCCTCCAGCTTTATCACAGATATTGCTCCAGTAAACAACCTCAATTTGCAATGTTGCCTTTTCATTGCAAAATACATCTATATAAGGGATTGGAAAAGAAACGTGGCTTCCCTATCCATTACAGAAATTGCAAACACTGCAACAGGTTCTATGTGCATCTGATTAAAGGTGCAATACTTAATAACTAATTGATGCTGTATCTATGTGACAATCATTACAAGTGATTGATTAGATGTGAGCAATATAAATTAGTGCAAGTATTTGCATTTCATTTCTAACAGTTTTGGTGGCCAAAATGGCAAGCAAATATAATCAAAACAGGCCAAATCCTTAACACAAAAAGCTATAATTTGTAAGCAACAGCTCTAGCAGAGGTGTTTAAAAGCTGCATTTGTGTAATAAATTGAAATGTCCCGGGGGCTCCCTGGATTCCCAGTCAGTCCGGAGAGTGATCCGCGGCTGACCGGTCCGCAGGGAGGGGTAGATGGAACCTGGATAACTCCACCAGACAACCGACGAGACGTCTCTGGAGTAGTAAAATCCAAGAGGCTTTATTGTAGGGTGAAACCAGGAACGGGAGGAGAAGGCAGGGGACACAAGCACTCTCAGAGGGAACTGGCTCCAGGAATCCTGAGACACGACGGGGCTGTGTATATAAGGGTGGAGGAGTAGGAGTGGTTGGGGTACAGTACAACCAATGGGTAGCGGGCAAAGGGGAGGAGAGAGGATGGGGTGACATACAACAAACCAATTAGGGTACAGGAGAGGAGTGGCATTCCAACAGGGGCCAACAGGGTTAACTGAACAAGGGAACTTCCAGAACCGGGGAGTATGCTATACCTTGATGGGCAGTTCAACTGGGGCGGAGAGCAAGAGGTGATTGACAATCTTTTCTTATGCTGGTGCCGCCTCCCAAGGGAGAGCGGGGACCCCTCCCACACATTTGTTTTCCAAGATATTTTTCAACTGGCAAGGGGAGTTACCACAACCTTCTCAGGAATCAATACTGGCAGAGCCAAACAACACATCTAAGTCCTGCTATGGTTTAGAAAGGACAGACAGAAAATGTTAAATGCTGTCAGGACCCCAAAGGTCCCATCCACATACACTAACAGACACTCACTCAGTTAAGCAACTCTTATTACAATTAACCTTGACATTTAGAAAGTTTAGGTTGTCAGTTCAGGATTTTGGGAATGTCTGCTCTTCACGTGCTGCGTTAGTGGCAACTGTACATCCTCTCTACTCTTGTAAATCTTAGTTACAAGAATCTCCTGCTTCCCTGAGGAAACTTTAATGAAGTCTTTCATAAAGGCAGCATCCTGCAACAAAAGCTTTTCCAAACACAGGAGAAATTTTAGCCCTAACTTGACAGGTAAACTTACCTGCCTTTATCAGGAATCTTAGAGCCTACATATTGATAGTCAAAATGGACTTATTCCACACTAAAAAAAAAAAAAAAAAATCAAGCCTTATAGGGCAAAGTAAATAGAAATTGATCAGTAAATAGAGTGTGAATAAAGTAACTGATTCAAGATTAAACTTCTGCTTGCTTGCTCCCATCATAGTAAAATCAAGATCTCAGTCTGAGGATAAATCCCAATTCTCGTTGCAAAGTCATGCTCTAGTTGCTCAGATTGATTATGTACATCCAAACAACAAATGATGAGTCATACAGCATTCAGGAAGATTAATTAGTTACAAGCAGAACTTTTTACCTCCACAGAACTTACCCCAGAAATAGTTTGAGCTGTTTGGTGCCTGAATGTGGCAGACAGCTATTTTCAGCTGTTAGTGAAGTAGATACAAGAAAAAGATTAAAGTTGAGTTACATTTCAGCTTCAAAAGGAATCAAAGGGCCTTCAGCACAAATGTTGGAGTGCCATCATTTCTCAATGTAAGTACCAGAGAACTTTTCACTGGAAACAAGTTATAATCCATATTCCCCAGGAAAGATCTGTGAATCAGTGAAATCCTTATCTAGCACTATTTGACAATAGCTGTGAGGCAGATTACTAAAGGCAACATTTCCCAGATGAAACAGTCCTCTAATTAGAAATAAAGCACTTTTTTGTTCCTTTTTCAGAAAAGACTGCTGTGAGGCAAAACAATAGCACCATCTGCTAATAATCCAATTAGAGAATTTCAAAGCACCAGCTAAAAAAGCTAGCTGGTAGGGATTTATTCTTCTAAACATATTTCTCAATTACACCACATGGATGTCCACATGCTTTCTAATTACATTCTATTTGGAAGCTGCAAGAGTTCACAGGATCAAGGAGAAATCATATCATAGATAATGCAAAACATGACCTTTTCCCAGTTATACTTGTCTCCCCTTGTGACAGAACTTCAGCACTTTCTCATATTGCCCCATGATAGGTGTTAGTCCAACATGTCTCAGATGTGACTTTTCACAGAATACATCCAGAATGACCCAGGATGTGCCCTCTCTTCCCACTTGGTTTACGGTCAGAATAATCAACAGATGCCAAAGAAACAGTAACTGTGACTAAACATTCTGAAATGCTGTATTTAGGCAGCAGTTGCTGCCTATCATTCAGGATTATTTGCCCAGAGATGGAAATTCAGCTAACACTGTTTAGGTGGAACAGGTTTACCAATGTCAAACATCTCACTAGCTCTTGGCCTCTTGTTGGCAATAACAAAAAACCCCAAACCCAACCACCACTAATATTTGAATATGTCTTCAGAAGATACTGACAAGTTCAGTAAAATAGCTGCAAATTCCACATAAAATCCAATGTCCAGTTTCTGCTTTTCAGTAAAAACACTACTTCAGCTTTATTGCTGAAGGCAGACAAGAACTTCTTCCAAGCTATAAAGTTTTGAATCTAAAGGTGATTTTATGGCAAGAAGAGATCTGTTAAAAGTAGCATTTGCCAGGAAACACTTCGACAGCAGCTAAGGTATAAATCATATGTCCACCATAACTGCACTAGGCCCAAATATTTTGCTTTCACTTTCCCCATCTCCAGATTAGCTTCCAGACAAAAGCACAAAATATTATCAAAAGTCTGAGTTAACAAGCTTAACCTGGTTTTACTGGGCCTTCAGAGAAAGCAAACTGCTAAACATTGTGCTCATGGCCAATACTTCACTGAGCAGCTCTTGGAGAAACACTGAAGGTTGCACATGGATTATTGTTGCGCAAGGATTATCCAAATGCCCAAATCTGTGAAGACAACAGAAAAACCTTACAGCATCTGTGCTCCTACCCCAAGAACAAACTCATTTCTGTTGTTCAGTAGAAAAAGCTAAAATGAAGCCTTTGGGGAGTGATTAATCCCCCAATACTGCCCACTATACATAGTCCATGAAAATACTGATTTCTTCTTCACCCATCTCTAGCACTCCTGCAGTGTGGTGGCACACAACTTGCTGGTAGATATTAAAAAGTTTAGAATTTTATCACAACTGGTCTCTTGTTGCTTTTTAATCCTCTTGAGTATGTGCAACAAGACCACTCATGTGTTTGAACTTACGTGGATCCTCCCAACTCCTTTACAACATCAGCACAAGATCAGTGCAAACCAACAGTGGGCAAGATAAAATGTCAACTGACCCGAGTTTCATCAGCTCCTTGCCTGATAATGTAACTTTACTGACTAACATACAACAAAAATATTCAGCAATTACACCTAAAGATTCCCGAGTTCCTAATAAATACAAGAATTCAGTCACCATCTCAAGCAATCTACTGACCTAATGAGCAACCCCTTTGCCAGTATACAAGGTCATAATGAAATTTCAGGATCAAGAGCCATCTCCATGGCATGTCACCAAGGTCACATTTGATGGACAGCTGTAATTTCTCTTTATAGAATGCAGTTGAAAGAAAAAGATCTTTCAGAGCAGTTCCATTTCAGCTTTATTCATTTTATTTGTTGAGAAAATGAAATGGTGCCACAGCACAACATTTTAATGCAATTCATCTATTTAGTGATAAGCAAAGAGGTATTCCATGAAATGTGATCTCATAATACTTAATTCAGGATTTGACTGCTGTTTTTCACACTAAGCTATATAAGTAAGGAAAAGCAAAGCACACACAGATTTCTGACAAAAATATACCTCAACTGGAAGTATAACAACAAACAAAAAACACCTGCAGCACAAAGCCACAGGGTATTTAATATGTTTCTTCAGCCCTGTTTGCATATTTAATATTGAAAAATAAGTTGTGGGGTTTTTTTGATGAGGTATGTCAATGCTTGATCAAAAGATCCATTTCCACAAGTGTTTTACTTCCATGTTTAGTAACTAGAGCCACATCCCTTTCTGCAGAATAAACAAGCAATCTGAGACAGAAGACAGCTGAGCTGCTGCTTCAGTTGGTGATTATTTCCATGTTGACCAGCAAACACGTGCACTTTGCCAGTGAAAGGCATTGAAAACATTACTGGTACTGAATGAACCCTTCAAACAGACTGGGATACAACACCAGCTTCTATTCAGCATCCTTAATTTAACAGCTCTTGAAAAGTAGAAGTTTCATTTCCCACCTTTAGTACCTATGTCCAACAAAGTACTGTACTGAAAACTGGAGCGGACAGACTGTCAGGATAAACTGATGCCTAATACCACAGAATTGCATCAATATAAACATCATGTAGGGCTCCAACAAAATTACTGAAGAGATCTTCAGCCTGTGCATAAGCACATCTACCCATTAACTTTTGGTAACACAACATGCTGGAGTAAAAATATGCAGCAACAAGCTACTAAAAGTATTAAAAAGTAGGTTTGCTAATACAGGCTCTGTACCCAGTGTTAGCACAATATTTCCCAACTTGGTGGTAAAGTTAATCCAGACTTATACATGCATTTGCTCATTCCAGGTTGGTGGAGCCCTGGTTGCTGAGAATTTTAGACTTTCTCTGTTGAAAGGCACAGACCCTCAAGAGAATGCTACATTTGACCTGAGGCCATGGAGAAGGCTTCCAAAATTGAATAATAGCACTGGGATTATAGGTGTGGAGTTTGAATAGAAGTGTGTAATATCACATGGTGGAAAATTTAGGGTTCAAGGTTTTAGAATATAGTAATATATACAAGGCTAAGATGGAGGTTTTAGGGTTGTGACTGGTCCTTCTTCACGGGTTTGGGTGGTATTTTGTAATTGGACAGAAAAGTCCACATTGCGGGACACAAGTGATTAGTTATTGGATTATAAGTAAAAATAATTTAGGTGTCATGTCTTAATTGGATAATTTTTCCTTAAAATACCTTTTACAGATAGATACAGGGCCATTTTGTAGCTTGTTAGTGAAATGCTGTAGAACTCGCAGCATGTAAGACTGTGATATAGATAAGAAATATTAAACATCTGAGTCTGAACACAAAATACCATCTCAAGCACTTTCAATCCCAAGTCTGACAGAGGCAGAAAAAGAACAAAGAATTGACACCATATCCCAAACGCCTACAAAATGAAGTATATCTTCATTATTCCAAACAGCTGTCTTTTAAGGATTGTTTCAGAGACAGTTTCTGTACCTAAAAAAGTGTACCAAATGATGAATGGTAACTTAAATATGAATTCTCCTCTCATTCATTCGCCACTATAATCTAATTGTTAATCATCTGAATGCCTTTCCCTGACAAGTCTGCTATATTAAATACCTTTTAGGTCCTTCTGCTCTTCTATCCTCAAGAACAAAACCATGTTTCTAATGAAGCCAAAATCCAGCTGCTGTTTTGTACTTTTTAACTTGCTTTACTCACCTGCAAATCCAGAAGCAAGATGACTACATGCAGAGACAGAGGAGGAGGCAGCTCTAAGAGACAACACCAGTCCTGTGCTGGATATTAGCAACCCATAATGGGATTAAAAAAAAGAAATTAAAAAAAAAAATCAGCAGACAAGAAATTGTCTGGCAGCCATCTTCCATCAGGATGTGACTGTACTAAAGGCTGAGATCTTCAGGAGTCCTGAGGAGAGGCAGGTGCTCAACATGTAACTGTCTCAAACACTTCATTTGTTTGAAGATGTCAGCCAAGAAGATTAAACCCAATGTGCTCCAATTCATTTTAATTCATATTCTGTTGGAAGGAGCATTAATTGCATAAACTTTTGCCAGTTTTCTGCCTAAAACTTTAGCTCATTTCATTCTACTCCCCTGAAGGAAAAGCAGGAATAAGTAGCTATCATTACAAAGGTGTATAAGGAGTCAGCACAAGTGCTCTCCAATAAAGGAAAACTTGTGGTAAACAACTGACTCAGGGGATCAGTCTTCCTGCTCCGCCCAGCACATGAAAAGCTTGCCTAAGGAAAAGCCTTCATTTGGGCTTGCTTCCTCAAACTGGGAAGCAACTGCCAAAACTGCTTCTGCTAAAAATTAAAGAAAAAAAAATACTTTTTATAAGTGACCTAAGATCATGGCAGCTGCTAAATTAAAGGTAAGGCCTAAGTACTGCCTAAGAGCAAGATAATCTATGTTATTCTTCTGGTAGATGGTGTACTGTACTTGTGCAATAGACAGAAGTGGGAATCACCTACCCAACACCAACTTCATGGAAGTATTCCAGTGGAAGTGTAGATGTACCCTATCCTCTCACTGTAGGAAGCAAAGCAATGCTCAGCACAGCAGAGATCTGATCACTGTATTCCCAGAGGCATCCATCTCCCACAATTCAAGCCAGATCTAAGCAGAGTAATTTTTCTAGTTCAGGTTTCTAATACACTGAACTATAGCCAAAATCTTTGCTAACTTTGTATATACAATACAATGTTCATAGATTTTCTTTTATTAAAGTTTCACATTTTGTGCTGAAAATTTTCTGATTTTAAGCTTCATTATGCTTTTCATTAACTCTTTAGCTAAACAGCAGCAGTAGAAAACCTTGAAACCATAAGAATACACTGAATTAAGAGTAAGCACAAGACAGTAAATTATCATTTAATATTTATATAGATCAGAAATGGTTGAATTCAGAAAGCTCAGATTAACCTGTCCATCTTCCAGAATTATGGCAATAGCAGGGAGATATAACTGCAAGTCTAGTGCAAAAGCTTCTGAAATAATAAATTAATCCCTAGACCAAATTTTTCTGTTAGAAATTTCAGTATAAAGAACTCTTATGGAGTGTCTGTTTCTTCAGATTCCCCAAATTTCTTGCAGATACTGAGTATCAATATGTTTCAACTAGTAAACTGGGAGAGCAGAGCAGAGATTCAGATAGGAAATGCATAGTTTCCAAAAGGGCTTTAATATTCAAATGCAGGTTTTGAAAATCTTTTAGTCAAAGCCAAAAAGGGAATAGCATCTAACTAGATAAGGCATTGCAATACTCCAAGATCACAATGTCTACAGAGTGAATTGCTTAAGCAAATTCATCTTGTCAACTGTACAGAATCTACCCAAGAGTTAAAATCTTAATGTTAAAATCTGCTAAGTGTGTAAAAACCAGCCTCAGCAGAAGACATTAGGTAATGAGTGTCTGCTGTAATTAATTACAGGACTTGCACACTTCCCCCCCCCCCTCCAGAAGTGATGGGAGTTTTCTGATGAGCAGCTTCCAGGCTAGGCCCTGGAAGCAGCCAAATGAATCATCTCTTCCCCTAAACCTGGCAATTGATGGCTCTTCTTTTACATCAGGGTTTAATTAGTTTTTGCTTTCAAAGCCAGTGCACAGCATTCACTGCCACAGAAACCCAAAGAAGCAATGAAGATTTAAATTCCTAATTTCAGCAGCTGTCACTGCCCGATACAAATAAGTCTTTTTTAGATGTACCTCTTGGAAGCACCCTTACACACCAATGAAGTCACAATATCAGAAGTACCCTGTACTTTTCACATAATAATAACTTTTGGGAATAGCCTTCATGGTAATTCCAAATAAAACCTGTTTTAGTCTAACTTTTGTCACAAGGCTATGATACTTCATGAAACAACACTTTGTGAGCAAGCAAATCTCTAAAAACAAAAACCAGCTGCAGTTAAAGTTCACAAGAGATGGATACTAAAGGCCCAGCTTACTGTCTGTAAAGATTAAAGCTTTACACCTTTGATTTTGATAACCTTGCCTCCTAATTAATTATGCAAATAATAATACTTTACATCACTGAATAGACCTCAAGGCAACAGAAAGGCTTTAATTCCTGTCAAAGTCAGCTTTACCAACCAAAATTCTTTGTAAGCTAACAGCAAAAAAAGTAACAATTGTTTGTGTTATACAAGAGGTGCTTTTTCTTTCTTTTCCCTCCTGTTTTTCACATATTCTTGCAACTCCAAGGCAGATCAGAAAAGATCAGATTAGTCTGTGAATATATTTTGGAACAAAGTCAATAGCAGATAAGCTATTGTCTGATTACATATGTGAACCCTGAGCACAAAACAAAGCATTACTCAGCTCACATAAAATATTTACATATCACAACTCTCAAAACCTCTGAGCTGCTATTGTTGAAGTCTGAATTCACTTAAAAAAATCATGAGAATACCAAATCCAAGGGAAAAATTTCTAATAACTTTATGTGGTATATAATTATTTACTGTGAAAAAAAACTCCCCGCCCTGTATTGTGATTTAGACTTGATTAAATGATTTGTGGGAAATGATACAGCAGTGTAGTAAAGCTTAGAAAGATGTGATAAGAAAAAACACCATTATCTTCATAATCAGTCACTCAATCAGCAAAGAATTATTCCAGTTACACAGAACATGACCCTGTATCATGATTAAAGCTAATCATGGTCAGTGGTACATTAACTTAAGTCACTGAGGAGCTACAGAAAACTCTCACTATAATTGTTGAAGGGGCAACCAGGCAGGAACAGGAAAGAGCCAACACAATGGCCAAGCCCTTCAGTTGCAGCATGACTGAAAGTTGACTGAGAAATTAAATATATAATTGAATTGATATGAGAAAAGAAACAGTACCAATTCTGATCCACCCTGCTATATTTTCATAGCAGAGGGGGAAAACATTCTCCCAGCACAAGGGACAAACACAGCCTTCAACTTGAGGTCCAAACCACACTGAACTTCAGTTACTTGGGGAAAGCACACCTGTCTCACCATCTTGGACAGGTGTGCACTGTGCAGCAAAAAGTGGTACATTCAATGCTGTCTTCATGACTTCAGCAGCATTTAAACTCCAGAAAGACTTCAGCTGGCAATTCTTTTGTATGAACTAACAGGGTTTTTTTTTTTAATTCATGTCTTTTTGAGAAGAAGCATGATGGAACTTCATTCACATTAGTGGTCTCTCTGTGAAAAACTTTATTAGAAGAATTTCCCTCTGAAATTACTGCAAACTGAGCAGCACAGAGCTACACAAGCAGAACAGTCTTACCCCGCTCAAACCTGAATGATTAAATACAATAAATTAAAGTCTAAAGGCAAAGCACAAACCTGCCATTAAAACACCTAATCTAAACAGTTCCCCCAAAACAACAAATACCAAGGTATTAGAAGGGACTACAACTGTAATAACTAAATATCATTAATGTAAATCTCATAATCAGCAGATATAAAAATCCATGCTAATGATAAAATAAAAAGTTTTGATGAGACACTGAAGTCCAGTGGAACCTGTATTGTAATTTTAGATTACTCATAAGAAATGGGGACAGACAAGGCCCAGCTCAGCAGGCAGCCTTCCTGTAGGAATCCATCCCTCTCTCCTACCCAAGTTCCCTGCATTGGACACATCAGATCCTAGAGCAGGTCTCTTATTTTACCAGTGAAAATACCTTACCTGCTGTTGTTAACCTTAATCCCTAAGCCTTCTTCATAACCCCTTTTAATATAAAGCCATGTCTATGAAAAGTCAAGATCAGTTATTGCTAACATTTATCACAGTATCAAATAAAATCTGACCTTTTCACTTGGATAAGGACAGTGTCATCCCATGGCTCATTATTTAAATCAGCAATGTGTTTTAAAATTGCCATTTTCAGAAGTATTTCGGAACTCCTATTACTCATCTAAACATGATAATTTAAACAAAAGCCAGATCCCAGCTGCTCAAATCAGCACACACAATTTAAAACAGATCCTGAGACTACAAAGGCATTCTACATACCACAGGAAAAAAAAAGAGGCTTATTGTAATTTTCATATTACTACTCTTTGATATAATCAGTGTGAAAAAAATCTGTTAACAATTAAAATATAAAGAGCATTCGACCTCAAATGCCTGACAGAACTTAACTGTGCTCTCATTGCTATGATCATGAATAAACAATTATTTAATGAAGACATGCATAAGCATCCTAATCTGTAGTTCAGGATTTAGATGCATATTTAGTGTGGGAATACTAATTGCTGCTAAAGATCAAATAGCCAAAAGCTTTTCACCATGCTGGTTACCCTTGGAGAGGCACCTTCAGTGCTCTGTTTTGACCACATGAGAAAGGCTGCAGTGCCTGTCACAGGACTCTTACCACATTTAGGGTTTGCCAAGACTATTTAGAAGTTCAACAAATAGCTTCAAAACATATAAATGTGTGGGGTTTTTTTAATTTGGTACTACCCAAGATAAAAATATAACAACAGCAATAAGCAAATATTTCAAAAGCTATAAAAACATAATAAAGCCAAAAATAACCTTTTGATAGTGTTATTACCTAGCTATCCAGAGTACACCATCATTTCTAAGGAGTATGGGAGAACACAGGTAAATGCCTACATTCTCACTTCATTTTTCTATTACACTCATTTATGCTTGAACTACTCTTTCACCTTACTCATCAGTACTGAGAATCTAACAAGAGCTGCTTCCCTTCACACTGAATTAATTAGCAGAAAGTAACACCCCAGCAATTTATCTTAAGCCATTCTATAATGAGGCAGACTCAGTCCACCCAAAATCAGCCCCAAGTGCTGAACAATGTGGTTATTTTGCTGCTCTCCTAATTCTGAGTCAATCCTTAGAAGCAATATTTTAAGACAAGTGTTTTAGTGCTCAGAACCATTCACATTTCTCCTTAATTTAAGGAAACATCTACAAGCCATTACTGCTGAGATGTTCTATGAGAAATTGCTCAAATTCACACTGGCATTTTTTAGCTAATATTGCCCAAGTTAAAATGTTAACAAGAATATGTGTGCAACTTAATATTTTAGCAGAATTGGTATAGAGTGATAATAGTTTGCTTGCTTTTAAACCTAAAAACTTCAGGTGAATCTACCTAAGTCAGAATAGGTTATCCAGGCTGAGTTTGGCTAAAGCATGACTGTAAAGTTTGACACACTGCTTCTCACCAAATGCCACAGTAAGTTCCCTGGCTGGGAAGCTTTTTGGAGCACATATTTTAGGCCATTTAATGGCACAATTTGTCTGTGGAAACAGATTAATTCTATTATTAAGTACCAAAATCATAGACACAAAGCAGTAAATATGGTTCCAGGCCAGCTTCACTGAGGCATTCTGTGAGACCTTGCACTTGAGATGAAATAGTTTTATATTTTGAGATACAGCATGAATATTTAACAATGAAATAAAAGCCAATTGTGTTTAGAATTAAAAATAGGCTCTAAGCTGTTGATCTGCCAGTAAAGCTATTAATTAGTATAATTACATAGAAAATCAATCTGGGATTCTCAATGTCAGAATATTTTACTATGCTAAGCAAATAGAAAGAATAAGGAACATATTTAAGTGATTAGACCCTTCTGTTTCATCTCTCCAAATTGCCCCATTTTACTCAATCATGTTCACTTCATTGCTTTTATTTTGCATTCAAAAGTAAGTATAAGGGGAAAACAATTACACTAAGAAAAAAATATGCAAACTACCACAAAAAGGCTGGGGGTTGTTTGGTTTTTAACAAACATTTTCCAGAAGCTTTGGAATCTATCTGCTTTGTGGTGAGACTTAACAGGTCAGGTCATTTCAGCCCAGCAGTCCCACAGGGAGACTGGCCACTCTGTGGATAAAGATGCAGGGAAGCAGGCAGCTGAAGATAAAACTGGTGCCCACAGGCCTGAAAACTCCCTGAAAGCCATCAAACTCTACATCTGCTACTTCTTTATAGAACCAGATACTCTTAACTTATTTAGCTTCTAAAACATCAATTTCTACCCAATTTAGGTGGTCTTATGACTCTTTACAGTCAGAGCAGAACTACTTAGCCCCAAATAGGATCAGCCAAGCTCCCTCAAAAATAAGAAAGCAACCCCCAAGTTTAGGTAATAAAGAATTTAAGTTCACCCTTTAAGGGGGATGGAGTAGGATAAGGTTTGGGGTGAAAAATAAAATCAAGAGTTTTGCTAAAACAAAAAAAAAACTATATTGTTAAAAGCAGTCTTAAAAATGGAGAACCTGGAACAGAGGCTAAGCTAAGCTACTGCAATTCATTATTCTCTTATCACAGCTTACAATAAATACACTCAAAAACAGAGTAATATTTCAAAAACACAATAGCAGCTGAGTATTCTACACCTTAAGCTTTTAGTTTCTGCAGAGCAACAGACCCCAACCCATGGAAGCATAACTGATTATTTCATGTATTTCTGTATAAGACTGTTTCTAGAGAACATAAATTAAGCTATTAACATGACCCCTATTATGAATAAAACGGGTGTTATAAGCAACATAAGACACAGATAACCTAAAACATTCTTAGCTCAAACACTTCATAATGCCATCTTCTAGTAAAAGCTGACCTCAAAAGTAAAATTCACTTTTCAAGCACTGAATAATTTTGTAGTGAACTACAGCTCCATTAACTTACTACATTTTACTTTTCTTTTTTGCTTTGAATTCTTCTCTATAGCAAGCCTTTTCAAAATTACTTAATAGATTAAAAAAATCAGGAGAATAAAAGTTTATAAGAACTCCAACACAGTTGTACCATCTCACATTTTAAAATGCTGCTTAAGAAAAACTAAACCAAGGTCTGCAGTTTAACATATTTTCATAAAAGAACTATTAAAAAAAAAAAAATTACCTTGCTTTTCATAGCCACCAACACAGCACACCTAAACTATCACATTTTTAGGGAAGGCAGGCTCTTTTATAGCAGGCCTGAAATGAGCTCCAGGTGAAAGCTATTGATGGTGAAATAGCTAATGACCTGCAGCTGGCAAAGCTGATTAAACTTTTTACTCAATTTGATTAGAAATTCACAGTGACTGTGCTAAAGTTATCGTCCCCAGTGTAGCTGAAGATCTGGATGAAATTTAATTCAATTAAAACTCAAGACAATCCCTTTGTGCAACTCTTCAGCGCGGGGGTGGAGGGGAAGTGCAGCCATGATAATTAATTGGAGCAGTATCTTTGCTCCAAAGGAAGCTATATTGGTTGACGAGAGAATTTTTCCCGTTGATGTTTGCGGGCTTGGATTCCTCGCGCTGGGCTCCCGGACGGCGCCGGGAAGCGGCAGCGGGAGCCGCAATGGCGCGGCACGGCCGCCAGGTGGCGCTGGAGACCGCGGAGCGCCGGCACCGCCTCGGCATTGCCGGGAATAAAAATCTGGAATAAAAACCTGCGGCAGAGGCAGCTCCGGGTGTGAAACTGAGTGCGTTAGAGAGCTCCGCTACGGGCGGGCACGGAAAAATCCCGCACATAAACTGCAGTAGTAAATAATAAAGGCGTTTCAGAGAACGGTAATTGTTTGGGTTACTTAGAATTGATGGTGCCTATGTGAATATTTTTATATCACAAAATGTGGCTTTTATGTATTCTTTTGATGCTGCTGCCAGAGGAGAGCAGCATTTAAATGCTGAATTAGCTACATATCTGTGCAACAAATTGAATGTGAGCTTGTGTCAAAGAAACTCGAAATATAAGAAAAAAGGAAGTGTGGGTTCTGACTGACAACTGTGGTAATATTGGATATCTGCATTTATGCTGGGTGTGAAGTTCAAGTGGCTTTTTGAGATACTGCTAAAAGAAAAGTTAAAATAACTTTGAGTCACCCTACACACTGGCTTCTATTGCATCTGGATTTAACAACCTTGTTCTGGGATTGACTGATCCCTTAAGTCACCAGATATGAGCCAACAAAAAAAATCAACTCCCTGAGGTTATCAGAAAACTTACAGTGTTATTTTGTTGTTTTTAGCAACATCTTGCAATTGTGACTTTAACCCTGGGTATTTGGAAAATATTAAAGATGCATCAAATTTTACCCTTTCTTTTAAGAATATATTGCACGCTGCAGAAAGTATAACTGGGTTCCTCCATTACATAAACCAGGAAGCTCATTGTGAGGCTCCTGTCCCATTCAAACAAGCGGTAAAAATGCGACCAATCTAAATAAAAATAATGGGAAGGCTTCATGAGGAAGTTACAAACCTGAGAGTTTGGTTTTGTAACTCTCACACCTACTTGATAGATTTTGCACTGATCACATGTGGCCACAGAAGGCTATTTAAGGTCAGACTGGTAAGGAAAATGCTAAGATGTGTTTGACTGAGATGACTGAAATAGTGAGATGGAGTGATTTGGATGAGGTCAGTGTCTAATAGTTTAGAGAGGATTAGAAACAGTCACTGGCACTCAATCTGTTGCTGTAATTACTGAGCTACTCGAGTTCCTCGCAGAACAACTTGGGTATTATTGGTATTACTGCTTTTGGCATTCTTGGTAATTAATTAAAACATATTCATATTCTGGCTTCTGTTTAATGGAAGGTGAAAGTGTTCCATCTCAAAAAAAAAAAAAATAAAATTTTCATATCCACTTGCTGAAAAATCTGGATAGAGTTGAACTTGGGTTTTTACGAAGCTGCACAACGTGGCTTTAAGTTGTGCAGCTTTAAGTGTTCTTAAATAATGACGAGCAAGAACATGTCAAAACAAAAAAACAAACAAACCACACTCTAATGCTCCAGTAAGTTTTTATTGTGGTGAAGCCTGGGTCAGTTGTGCCAAAGTGAGGGGTAGTAATCAGCACTTCTCACCGGACTCGGTGGGGCATTTGGCATCTCAGGCACAGTTAGTAAAACATTTGTCAGCTCATATGTTACCCTGAGCAATTAGCAGGGAAAGACCAAGAGGGCTTTTTAAACTCATCAGTTTTTACCCAGATAAAAGCAGAAAGCCTCCTCCTCAGAGGAAAAAATAACCCACCAACACATTTACTTACTGCAATTAATCCCTTATTTAAGTGGAATTCGTGCCTGCTGGCAGAGAAGACTCACAAAACATGGATTTCCATTTTATACAGGGTCAGCAGTGCACAGGTTTAATTAGGAGAGCTGATACAAAATGTCAATAAACCAAAGTATACAAACTCCACACTTAGGAAACATCCACCCTTCAGTAGCTACTGGATTTGTAGAATCTCTAAAGGGCAGTGGATGTTGCTGAGGTGGGAAGCAGGGGAAAAGTTCCTAACAGTAAATTTGTGGTTACAGTAGCAAGCTAGGGACTAAATATAACCTAAGCTGAAAAGAAACATGAAAATGACAGTCCTGTCAAGTAGGACTAAAGTATTTGTTTCCATGAAGCCATATTTCCATAAAGTCCTGTCATGGATAAGTAGCACTAAAGTATTTGTTTCCATAAAGCCGTATTTACCACAATCACTGGACACAATAACCTTGTCATTCTATGTTCTTACAGCCTCCTAAAGGGAAATCCAGCTTCAAAGCTAAGGAATCCTGATGTATGTCAGAATTAGATCTTGTAACACCAGGGAATGGTCCTGCAGCACTCTGGCAAGATGGTCACTCCACCTGACAAATTGCTAACAGCTTGTTAGCAACCCATGCCTGTATTTTCTATGCACAAGTTGTAGGTATGGTCTGTAAAACTGTCCTAGTGATTGCCATGTCAGCAAGGAGAAGAGAACAGCTTTGAGGATAATGGGTTATTTAAATAATAAATTACCTACTTTGCATCTAAGCTCCTAACTCTGCTTTAAAGCATAAATGGAAATTCTAAGCTGAGGAAAATATTATGGAGTTTGCTAAAATATTTCATGTATTGAACACCAGCTATCATAGATGACTGTGGAACCAAAGAGGGGGAAGCAGCTATTTTAACTCTTAGAATTTAGTAGGCTACGAGGGTGGAGTAACCAAGCTAATACTTAGAATTTACAAAGTATTTTATTTTTTTCTGAGATGTACTCACTCCCTTTCAGTGGAGTTATATGGATTGGTTAATTAAGTCACTGTTACCCTTATTTTAAAACAAGGGGGTTTAGCTCTGGTATTTGGAGTGGTTAATCACACAGTGAACACAGCAGAATCAGGATTAGAACAGGATTGTCTCATTTCCTGTCCCTATTTTAATCAACTTGGTATTCTTGCCTGTCTAGACCATCCTGTATTTAATTTTTAATCCCATTTCTATTGACAAAATCTAGACTCCCATTTTGATAGGAAAGTAGAAGTAGCATAATTTTTTTTATAGTAGTAGTGTTTTATTGGCTCCCTCTGTCACATTTTCGACTGCTTATTTTCCAAGTCCCTTTTTTCTTAGGACATCTATTTCTGTTCCAGTTTCTCCAAATAGGATTGTTATCCTTGCATCTACTTACAGCCTGTTGCTTGAATTTAACCTTGCATTACTTGATGTTTCACTAAAGGCAGAATTTGCTATCACATGTTTACATGCAGTGGCTTTTGTTAGGGATGTCACATCAAGTAGAACAGTAAGTAAAAAAATATATTAATCCTGCAGAACAGATTAAAAATTTAATAACTTCTTAAAAGCTAAAAATTACTAAGGTTTTCTTTTGGGAAAAAAAAAAAAAAACACGTAGACACTCGTGCTTGGATTTCCAAACAGCCATGGTGAAACACTTCTGCTGAGTGATATCTTTGTGGATATCACTCAGATCTTCACTGCTTAGGAAATCTGTGAATAGTGGACACTTCAGCAGTCTAAAATCCCTGCTTGGTACGGAAGTGAGGATGAGTAGAAACAAGAGCAAGCTAGAGAGAAAAGCAGAAAGGTTATTGAGAGCTGTGCTACAAGCACTGAATTTGCCGTGCAGCTTGGACGGTAAAGCTGCACAGAAATGAAGGGGAGGCTTGGCTGAGGAAGCAGGAGATGACATCCCCTCAGGAGGCGACATCCCCTCAGGAGGCGATATCCCCTCAGGAGGTGACATCCCCTCAGGAGGCGACATCCCCTCAGGAGGTGACATCCCCTCAGGAGATGACATCCCCTCAGGAGGTGACATCCCCTCAGGACGGAGAGCTGACGGATCGGCGTGACAAACGAGAGGTACAACAGCAAACAGCGGTTTGAACACCCATGAATAGAAAAGCTCTGCAATTCGTAACCAATGAGTGCTGATGGCCTTGCTGAAATGCACAAACAGCGTAAAGCTCTGCTGATCGGTGAGCCAGCCTTTCCTGTGTTATCACTCAGCTCCCTACTTAGGGCAAACTCGGATAAAACACAGAAATGGCTCTCCTGGGTGTGCCAATTGGCTCCTGCGGTCGGGACAAGGCTGTGGCGTTGTATTTGACACCAATAAACGGGGCGGCCGCAGCCCGGCGGCAGCGCTGACACAGGGTCACCGTGAGCGCCCCGGGAGCAGCGGGCTCCAGCCGCCCTCACGGGGCCCCTCACGGCCCGCCCGGCGCGGGAGGCGGGGCGGGGCGGATCTCGCGAGACTTGGGCGGTGCCGCGGAGCTGAGTTTGAACGGCCGCAACGGCGGGTGCGGGGAGAGGGCAGCGAGCGAGGGCGGGCAGTGAGGGGGAGCAGTGAGGGGGAGCAGTGAGGGGGAGCGGGGTTTGCTCCGTGCGGGGCTGCTGCAGTGCCGGCCGCCGTTCCCTGCAGCGGGTGGGACCGTTTGCTGCCCCACGGCCCGCGGAGGAGCGGGGCGAGCCCGTTCGGGCCGTACCGGGTGTGGGGGTCAGACCCGGTCTGCTGCGGGAAGGAGGGGACAGCGGGGACATGGCGCTGGTGACACACAGAGCCTGCCCGGCTGAACGGTGAGGCTGTAGTGTGTCATTTGTTGTTCTCTGTAGTAGCGACCCTCCCAGGACGCTGTTTGGGAAAGGTGGTCAGCTCCGGAAATCTTTCAGCCTGAGTGTGCAGCGTGGTAGGTGCAGATATGGACTTGTGTAAGTAACTGGCTGGAATGGTCGTGGGGATGCCTGGGCTGAGGGAGAAAAGCCACCCTGGTAATTGTGCTCCTGATCAGAAAAATGCACGGGTGCTTCTCACAGGATCAGAGCACGGGCAGCTGCTACTAGTGGCCCTGGGGAATAGGAGTTTAACCAGAAGGGCTGTGCTAGAGTGGGAGAAAAAAGTTGGCCTGCCAGGAGACTGCCTTTTATCTCCTACCCTGGTACTTTAATTAAGGAGACTTTGAATGGTTCAATAATCGAGGTGTGCAGCTCTCAGCATAGAATCTCGCATTAAATGTTTGAGGATATTTAGCCAAAAGTGAGTAACTCTTGTAACTCAGTAGAATAAATGAGGACAGATGTCTGTTATTTCCCCCCTCCTGCCTACTCACCTTGCTACCCATTCAATTGATCTTAAAACGTTATTTTCAGAGTAATTTACTTAGCCTCATGTATGATATTAAATTGCTGGCAATTATTTCAGTGTACAGCTTCTTGAACAAAACTACCTGGACTTGTTTGGTTCATCCAGAATTGACAAGGAAAAATTGAGGTTGGCTGTGCTCCAAAAGGCATACTTGCTCTTTTCCCTAATAGTCAGCAGGAATGTTGAGTAGGAAAGCTATTTCTCTTTTCCTCCACACTTCAACTGTAAAATTAAGAAAAAACCCATACATTTTTTTTTTCTGTTGTCTAGTAAATAATTTATTAGGAGCGCAAAGTTCTTATATGTGAAACTGGAAGGGAACTGCAAAAGAGATTGAAGAAGTAGGAGTGGGTCAAAAATCCCCCCCAAAAAACCCTTAAAAATTACAGGTGTGCCAGAAGAGAAAGACCCTGGCTGTAGCCTGTTTACCTGCCCCTGAGGCCAAGTGCAGAGCATCCATCCTTTGGCAGCACTGCCTGATCTGACTGTTTCTAAACTGTCTGACAGCTGCCTAACTGAGATTTGAATAAGATTTGCATTTATGTGGGGGTTTAGCTTGTGATCTGCATGTTCATGAGGCAGCCAGCAGGGTAAGCCTGTTCTGAAAAGGGTCTGCTCTGAAGGGCTGTGCTGTGCTGGCAGCTCACTCATCCAGCCTAGACAACTGTTGCCTTTTTTTTTTTACTTTTAAGGTCTTCTTTTAAACAAGGAGTTGAAGAATAAGGTCAAGAGATACTTCAATGGGATTCTGGAGGTGAGTTTAAACATGTTATTCATTTAAGTTAGTAATAGGACCTGCCAAATGGCTGTGTTGCCTCTATACTGTTGTCTGACCAGAAAATAAAGCTATTTTTAAAGTTCTGTTTATGTAAGTGAACAATTCATCCTCTTTACTAATGGAAATGCATGCCAGAAGTTGTTGCCTATGTTCTTGTATTGCTACACCTTGCCTTAAACACTTAATTATTAATTTCTATGTGGTGTCCCTGTATTAGTATAACACTGGTGGTTCTCAATTATTGGTATGCAAAATTCCTGTGTTTCACTGGCTTATTTTAATATAAGTGCAGAACTACTATTTCAGGCATTGCAGTGGTTAGAGGTGAAAACTGAGGTTTCAAAGCCTGGCTGGACAAAGTTTCTTTGTATGTGTTAAACCTGGGTAGCAACAAGTGAGGAGAAAATGCAAAAATCAGAATGTGATCATTCTGGTCACATTGGAAAGGAATTGGCACAGTATGGGCACAATTGTTTCTGCATGTTAATTAAATTCTTTTCTACTAGGAGAAGCTGGGTAACTCCACAAGGGGTTTTTCATGCTGAATAAAAGTTAGCAAAAAAAAAGAAGGATGGATATGACAACATTCATAAGAATGATGTATGTGCCAGTAAGAAATGGCAACAAATAAATTGCTTCTGTGAGAACAAAAGCAAGAGTCGGGTCTTCAATACAGAATTGCTTTACTTATTACATTACTTATTCTGAAATTATGTAAAAGTTATGGACCCTGACTTTGAAAAATCTGCAAATTTTTTTGTGTGTTTGTCACTTGCTGTTATTTCCTCTTTTCTTAGAAGACTCTTGGCATATGTTGTTCAGAAGCCCAAGTTACTTAGCATTTTCTGTCTTAGTAGGATCTTCTTGCAGCAGGCTGATTTGGCAGATTTGGGAGCAAGCAGTCATACAAACTTATGGTGTTAATTTGACTTTTATTTTTTAAATATTTGCTTTGTTGTATTTACTTCTACTAACTTTTTTGTAAAATGCAACTTCTGTCTTCCGTTATACTCTACAGTTAGAAATAGATGAATTTTCTGAAATGTGACAAGAAGTTGATTATTTACCAACAGGTAAACTAAGTTTTGAAAGACTCCATTAAGCACTTAAATAAATGCAAAGCCTTGTGTTAAACTCCATGTATTTTAACAGGGCTTCTATTTTTGACTCTTCCCTTCCTTACCTTTTATCTGTTTCTCTATCCCACATAATGTTATTAGGAGTACACTGTCCTGCTAAGGCAGCTGCCTACGCCAGTCTTAAGTGTTATTTGTGTACACAAGAAATGCTGGACTTAGTGGGGCTTGGTTTATAGTACAGAGAAAATAGTGTCAGCCAAGTGCATAGCAGTGTTTTTCTAAGGTTATTTAATTGTCTTGTACTTGGCAAGAGAGCTCTATCCTAAATTAACTCTGGCTGTGATGTATGAAGAAACCAGGCTGGGTGCACAGGAGTGCTTCTGCTGCATGTTAGACCTAATCAAAAATAAGACAGTAACCAAGTTTATGAAAAAATAACTGTTATTTTACTGTTCACAGGTCTGCTTGTGAGCTTTTTTTTTGTCTTGTATTAATGCAAAAATATATTGTTCTATCCTGATTAAGAAAAGAAATCCAGTAGCTTCTTGCATCTAACTACTCTTATCTGTAAAATATATTTACTGCAATATATTTTTTAACTATTTTTTCGCAGTGTTGAATAGAAAAAGAAAGAAGAATGGAGGCAGAGACCATTTTAAGTCTTAAACAGCAACTCAAGGAAGCAGAGAACGAGCGAAGAAAGGCAGCACAATATGGTTTGCATTTACTGGAGTCCCAAAGTGAGGTTCAAAATCAGCTGGATCAAACACGCAGTGAATTGACTGAGAAAACTGAGGTGATGACTGCCTTTTCTTCTCAAAGCTCAAAACCAGAACTTCATTTTATTTTAACTGTTTTCTGAGAGGCACAGGTGTTTTACATGCCTTCTAGCATCTAGATTAATTCTAATAAACCTCTGAGTAGTTGTAGAGAGGGCTTTTTTCTCAGCTATAAGACACTGAGCATAATTGTATCTAACTAGGAGAGGGTTTCATAGCTAATTATGCAGCAAGTGTGCAGTATCATGTAGGACTAATTGCCTTTAATGTAAAATGAGTGCTAAATGCTAAAGTAAATTTCTTTCAGAGCATGTTTTTCCTCTGTTTAGCAATCCATTTATGTATGCTCTCTCAGTCAGCTTTATATCACTTAAAACCTGTGCAAAGAATGCTAGCAGCAAGACTGTAAAATTTATTTGTTCTCTCGTGAAGTTTTTAAATTTTCCAAATACCCAGGGGTTCTGAACTTTTTAGCACATTTCTTTGCAGCTCAGAAAAAGGAGTAGTATAGTGCTGAATTGTAGAGGTATTATTACAGTTTTCTTTTTAGTAATTGTTGAAGAAAATTTCAGTTGGGAAAATCTCTTCCGCTTTTCATAAAGGCTTTAAGGGTCATCTTTGTGTTCAGCCAGCTCGTGTTTCAGATAAATTATTCATCTTCATTTAGTCTCTTTCTGGCTGTGCATCCATCCCTTCTCCTGGGATAGAGCTGAAAGGTTGGATTTGTAGCAGCTGGAGGGTTGCAGCACCCTGCTGTTCTGAATGGACAGAATTTTTTATTCTGGTCAGTTCACCATTAGTAAGTTTTGTGTTAGAGGCAGCTGAAGGCACAAGTTCCAAGGAAGCCAGGGCAGGATCATCCTTTCCTGCTGACCAGCACAGAAGGCAGGTCCTGAGCTGTCAAGCTGCTCCCATAGGTTGTGATCCTGTGTGAGAGGCTGGAGCCACCTTCTGAGCCAGGCTGGTAACTTGGGTTCCAGGGGAGGGTTGGAATTGTGGGCCTTCATACAGTAGAATAACATTTTGTGTGGCAGCTGTGCTTACCCAAGAGATTCAGAGTTTTGAATCTCTCTCTGGCTCTCCTCTGTGCTGTTTGAGGCAAGTAATTCAAGGCAGTACTGTGAACACAAGTGTGGGTTCTACCAGCAGGCACAAAAGCCTCTCAGAAAGCTCTGTGTGCTCTTCTGTGCCAGTGTGCAGGCAGGCTCTTGCTGGGATTTTGTTGTTCTTGGCTCTGGCCAAGCAGTGCACTCCCAAACCTGTCCTATGGCCAGTCCTTATCTTTGTGTTAAAGCTCCTGCCCTAGGTATTTGAGAGCTAAGCCTGTCCTTGATAAGCTGTGTCTAGGCCACAGAGGTCACTTTGATACCTGACAGCTTTCAGTTTTTTATTTAATTCTGTTTTGTGTCTCGAGAGTTAGGTTATTTTGAAAAGGAAAAAAAAATCTGCATGTTTAGATTGATTTGGCTTCCTTATTACCTCTTTTGCTTTCAAGATTCTCTTTTTCTTTTCCTTAATTGCTGGCTGAATGGAAGAGTAAAATGAAGCCATCCTTTGTAATTAGCAAACATGCAATCAAGCATTGATAGAAGCTGTTTAAAAAAAGTATTCTTCAGTCTGGAAGAGTTGATGGGATTTACTATGAAACAGACAATTTAGCTGTGTTAAAACAACTATTGAACTCAGCTGTTCTGCTTGATGGACTGTAGTGATTTTTAACATAATTGGGTTCTGTAGTGGTAGAAAGGACATATAAACTCTGGCTAAATTTATGACACTTGCAGAAAAGATACCCACACCTTTCATGTTGGGTGCAAAGAAATAGAGTTTCCATGAAGAAGAGAATATTTCACAATTAAATTGTAAACACAACATTCATAAATCACAACACTTTAGAGCAATTATTTTTATTTTTTTTAAAACATGGATAATACAACTCTCTAATTGGCACTCAAACAAAAGACTAAATGAGCTACAAGCATCTTGGTTCGGAGCCTGTGCTTTTTCATAAATGCTTAGGGAACAGTATACAATTACATCTAGATTTATTAGTGTGTCATTTCTTTCAGAAATTTGAACAAGAGAAATACACACTTCAGAGGGAAATTGAACTCAAGAATCGAATGTTGGAAAGTTTGAATTTTGAGTGTGATTCCCTTAAGCAACAGCAAAATGTGCAACTGGATAAGCAGAAAGAACAGCTTGAGAGAGCCTATGGACAAGAAATCAGTGACCTTAAAAACAAGGTTTGATAACTAATATATAGCTAAAAGGTTGTTAATGCCATTTTAGATACTATTTACTTAACTTATAATTGCACTCTTAACTATCAAAAGAAATACTAAATAGTTACAATGTGTAGTCGCTTGTTTGGTTTTTAAAAAATATCTGTGTAGTCACTTACGAATTACATTGAATTTCAATGCTTATTTTTAAAAGCTACTCTTGTGTTTCCAAGATATTTTCTGTGATTGGAGCAGTCAGAAGTATTGTGCTTTTCAAGAATTTACCATGAAATGATACTAGTTAGTTATGAACTGTTTTTAAGTTGGAGAACCTGAAAGCAGAACTGGATGAAACCCGACTCTCAGAGAAACAACTGAGACAAAAAGTGGAGCATCAGAAGGAAATAATTGCTGCCAAATCAGAAGAACTGCACATGATGTCTGAGCGTGTCCATGAGACCATGTCTTCAGAAATGCTCAACCTGCAGATAGAGCTCACTGAACTCCAGAGCCAGAAGGTGTGTGAGTAGCACTGAGTTTGCAGTGTAGCCTAGTTGAAGATGAAATTCTGCCCTTTAGCTCATTTCATTTTTAGGTGTGCTGTCTGCAGTGCCATGTTAGCATTGGCTTTTATTCAGACAATGTGCACAGCAAAAAGTAACAGCTGTAAGAGCTAGGCTTTAATACCCTCTCTTCTTCAGGATAATATTTTATATTAAAACTAATTGCTACTAATAAATGTCTTTGGTTTACTTAGGCCTGCTTGTCTTCCAATTGTTTTAAATATTTTCCATTTCATTCTTGTTTTTTGTTTGATTAGGCCAGTGATGAAGAAAAGCTGAATGAGCTGCAGTGCAGTAAAGAACAGTTAGAGCTTGTGAACAGTAACTTACGTAACCAGCTGGAGCGGCTGCAGGGGGAGAAAGAAGAGAGGGAAAAAGAAGTTGTCTTTTACTGCAATGCATTAGAGGTATTCTCTTAATTTTACTTCACGGTGGTAGATAAACCCTAAATTGCACAAGGTGTGTTGCCAGATTTTTGGTGAAGGAGGAGTTTTGAGGAGTTGTGAGAGAGAGGGGAAAGAGAAGGGCAGTGGTTGGTCATGTCTGGTGGTAAAAGCTCTCTGTTGGCCTTGCTTTGTGGCAGCTGTGAAAGGAGAACCTTTGCATGGCACTGTTCTGCCTCTTGGGGACCTTCTCACAGGTCACTGGCAGAATTCTTTTTATTTCAAGTTCCTGCTGAATGCCTTGGAGAATCTTGATGGGAAGTAGAGCATTTGTCACTGATGAACACAACTGGGAGAGTGATCTGAATATCGTGAATCCAACTGACAAACTTCAAAGCTTACCCTTAAAGGCTTTTAGTTGTGCTCTTGTCCTGAAGAACAAGTGGAATATTAAGTGTTTTAGTGAAATGAAATTAATTTGTCTCTTAGTTACTAGAACTGTATGTTCAATGAAGGACTTCAAACAATATAATCTCTGCTAAAGTATAGGAAATTAGAGTTAAAGCTCTCTGATTAAATTTGTGTATGCAGTACAGCAGATGCTTAAATGACCAATATCCTCTTTGCTTTAATCTAGAAAGCTCATGAGGCTAATCAGGAGCTTCGGGTTCAGCTGGATCATGCAGTGCAGCAATCTTTGGACCCTACCAGTAAAGGCAATTCTCTCTTTGCTGAGGTACAACTATGCAACAGATGCCTGAGAAGTATTTTCAGTTTTCTTTCTTATATTGTATTGAAAATATGGGAGTATCTGCCCCTGATCTGGCCAGCATGTATCTCTAGTCCTCAAATATGACTTCAGTGTTGATCTGACATGTGGAAAACCATTTCATGCTCTCTCTGAAGATAAGGAGTTAGTAAATTTAATGGAATCACTTCAGGTTATCTGACTATCAAGTCAAAAGTTGTGACTGAGGGTTCATGAGGGTTCTGTCTGCAGTTCTTGATTTTGTGTTCGGCTGATAAATCCATCTTTAATGTAGAAGACAGCATGTGAAATAATAACAGTTGCTGATAAAAGCTGCCTTCCTGAAAATGTCTGGATGTTTGAGCTTTTGGGGAGGGTTTTGGAATTAGCTTTTGAGTGAGTGTTAAATGCACAGGGAGCATTATGTTTCATGGTAGCATCCAGGGGATGAGTGAATTTGGGAAACAGTTCAGATGATTTTAAACTGTTCTGTTGCCAGTGGACAAAACTATTCTACAGCAACACTGAAGCATGTTAAATGTTACTTTATTTTGATACCAGAAGAACAAAAGAAAAATCTGTTGTATGTCACTGGTTGGGCTTCTACCCACTTCTATCACAGGGCAAAGACTGTATTTTCAAGTACTGTTGCTGGAAAAGCAGTGTTTGCAGACTGAACACCAATTGCTAGGCAGCATGTCCTTAACAAACTCATCATCCCAGTGACAGCAAGCGTTGTGATTTCACAGTAATAATTGTTCACAATGTTCTGTAGGTGGAGGACCGTAGGGCAGAAATGGAACGACAGCTGATCAGTGTGAAAGTAAAATATCAGTCCCTACAAAAACAGCATGCATTCAGTAGAGAACAATTGCAAAGAATGAAGGTAGGATGATTCCTGTAATACTCCAGGGTGTCCTTGGGTCTGATAAGGCACTGCTTTAATGCACAGGCCAGGGGATTTGTTATCTTTAAAATATGGTGCAGTAGTCTGGGGGGAGGGAAATGGGAGGAAAAACAAGTGAGATGATGCTGTGCTGTTTGACTCCTGTGGTCCAGCAGCATCCACTTTACAGTGAAGGCACCATGTTTGCTTACTTTGGCAGTAGTTGTTTAATGGATAAAAGTAAAACACAACTCCTGTCAGTCAAACTAGCATTCAGTTTGTCTTGGTAATTGTTTTTTATTTTCTTGTCTAATTCTTGTACTACATGAATCAGGTATTTGTAGATTAACTGTGGTTGTCAGGAATGAGCATAAAGAAAAAGATAAGCTTTTACTACCATCACATTGTAGGGGTTTGGGTTTTTCTACCTCCGTGTTGCTTTATTGTCTTTGTCCATATTTTTTCTTGTTGCTTTTCCCTATTTTTGGTGTAAGAATAAATCCTAACTTTCATAATTCTTTAAGTTAAACTCCACTGCTATAGGATGGGAGCCTGTTGGTTAATATTGTTGAGGACTAGTTAGCAGAAGCTGATTTACAAGACAATGTCAAGGGGATGCTGCAGAGCTGCCAACTGTTTTCATGTTGGTCTCACGATTTTTCCAATGCTAAAGTGGATCCTTTCATTTTGATTAACTACTTAAGCACTCTCCTCATGCAGATTGAGGAGAGTGCTTAAACATCAATGAGTTGCACTGAAGATTTATATTGCCTAGATTTTATGGAGTAGGTTGAAAGTAATTCAAACGATGGTCTTAAAGGAAACGAAAACTGATACAGCAAAGATTTGAGTGAGGAAAGTCATTGAGTAGGATCAGTTCCTTTGGAAATTTTCTCTTTGTGATACGGGCTAAGTCAGTTATACTGATTGAATGGTGTAAGAAACACAGCTAATACCAAAAGTACCAAAAATGGAGGCAAATTTGTATCCCTATGCTAGTACGTAAAGCTTTTATTTGGAATTCTTTCTAATTTTTTTTCGATAGTATTGGAGATGGGTAGTTTGTTAGAAAAGCTGTTTTGCTTAAGCTGCTGTCTCAGATCCCTGTTAGCATCCTCTCTCTGTTGTGCTGCACTGAGATGCTGCCAGTTAAAGCTCAGTCTGAGTTTAGCTGATCTCTCCACTCAAAGCTGCTTACCCCACAGGAGAGGTAGCTGCTGTTGCATCTTTAGTTGAAGAATCTCACTTTGTGGTAATTACTGGTAAATCCTGAGGATTTGACTCCTGAACAGAATGTACACAGCACTCCTGGGAAGGCTTTCCCACCTCTAGTATGTTTTTCCTAGTCCTTTCCAGTTTCTTCAAGATCCTTGTTAATGTAGATCAGCTGAAATTTGCAATTCTGATAGTTACCAGGAGGCATTTTAAGGGAAAAGGAAAAAAGGTTGGGTGTCTGTGTTTGGCAGCTGTGAGGATAGTTTTAGTCAGCCAGTGAGGTGGAGTTTACAATTTTGCCTCCCTTGCATCCTGTAGAAGCTCTGAGGAGATGATTGAATCTTTCATTTGCTCTAATTTGTGCACAGAATCATCAGTACCCTTTACCTGACATAAGAGATTCTATAGGGTAAATGTTCTTCTTGCTTTCCTTCTAATCTAATTTTTCACTTGATCCTTTCGCTGTGATTTCTCCCAGTGTTACCTTATCTATACTGACTAGACTGATAAAAATGCCTCAGTTTTTACTAACACCTTATGAAGTCTTTAATTTGTTCTGCTTCTTGTTTTAATGTCTGATGTATCACCTCTAACTGAATGTATTAAGACCCTTGTACTTCAATATTATTAACACCAACAGAAATATTGCTGTAAATGTAAGATTTTTATAACTTCTTTATAATGACAGAGGGTGTTCTTTTGCCTGAAAGGATGTATTCCATTGGAGAAGAGAAAAAGCTGAAATTCTTGGGTTAATATTGCAGAAGGCAAACATGGTGATGTTACATCTGAAAAGCAGAACTGAAAAAAATGAGGGGTTAAGCTTGTGGAATTTCCTAAGTGAGTTCTCAAGGTGCATTTCAGCTCTGACAAATCAGCCTGGACTGAGACTGGCTTCTGGCTGGCTTGGTGCTGATGGTGTGGATGTGGAATGTTGTGTGTGTCCTTGGCAGAGTGTTTATGTGCTCCTCAGCCAGTACAGAGATGAGTGGGACACCTCAGGACTGCACTGCTCACTGAGATCTCAGCTGTCCTCATGCCCTGGTGGTGATAATTGCTAGGATTATGTCACAAACACTGAGTTCAAGCATCCAGTGCTCTTCTATATTCAGGTTTAGAATTACAGGGCTTGAGTGCCCAAACAGTTTTGTGTAAAAGGCTGGGATTTTCGGTCACTAATCCCAGTACTTGTTGTAAATAGTTTTTTCCTCTTTTCCAGCTGCAAATGGCTACACTGCTGCAGCTGAAAGGCTCCCAGGCAGAATTTGATCAGCTGGAACGCTTACAGTCCATGTTAGAGCAAAAGAATGGTGAAATAGAAGATCTTCTTATGAAAGTGAGGCAGCTAGAAAAATTTAAGGTATGTGGTTTTTAGTTAAGTAGAAAATTGTAATTGGTAGCTAAAACATGAAAACAAGAAGAATTATGAAAACTATCTGAAGTCCATGGTGGGGTTTGAAAAGGGATCCAAAAGCTGACTCATATCTTTATTTGACCTGAATTGTATTTTGCAGCTGGAGAATATTAGACTCCTCAAGTGCAGAGAAGCAGAAAATTATACCTCAGCCAACACCTGGGTTGAAGAAACAATTTTGTGTCCTATGTGAAGCACTTTCATATAGTTTATAGTTATTTCTAGCATTTAAATTCAGTTACTTGGTCAAAGCTCACTGAGCTGTGACATCCAATTTTTCTCTGGGAAGGTGCAGTCATTTGGCACTTTTACTGTGTGTGCTTAGGCTTTAGCCTTTGGTGTCTCAGCTCTATTGAATTTCTTGGATATTTAGTTTCTTGATGTGTCTTAACTTTGCAGCTGAAGCATGCTCTTTTCTAGCAAAACTGATGTGCTTAATTATCCTTGTAAAGCAGTTTTTTCAGTCCTCTTATGCAACTTGAAAACATCTTGTCAGTATTTTGAAAAGTGAGAAACACACAAGGATTTCTGTATGCATCAGTGTAATGCTACTGATGTTTTTGTGTTCCCAGAGAGAAAAGCTGAAGCCTTTCTTAATTCTTGCATGTTTCTGGACTCGTTTGGCCCTTTCTTATCAGAGCTTTGGAATGCAAACTGAGGTGTATTTGCTTGTGCAGTAGGACTGTGCTTTCCAGGATAGCCTCCTGTATTCTGTATTTAACCCAATAACCTGGTGTGAAGCCAGGCTTAACCCATTTTAGCAATAATTGAGGCAGCCTGATTATTTTACCAGTTTTGTCATGCTTAAGCTTGATCTGTACATAATTTCTGTCTCTAGACCATAAATAAGTAGTGTTGGGAAATGGAATGATTGATTCTAATAACCACCAAAAGTATCTGTAGGCAGTGACTGACAGAGGCCTGGGAGGTCTCTGGGACAGGATTAAATCTGAGTACTGCTTGTTCAGGAAAAAAAACCCAAACAAAAACCCTGATGTCACATGATGCTGCATTTATAACATCTTTACTATGAACCAACTTCCTCATCTGAAATATGTAATTGATTTTGAGATTTTGACTGTTGATTAGCATGGCTGGTATTCCTCTGGGGTCCAGCTGCTGAAGCCTAGAAATAAATGCTGAGAAAAATTCCCTGGGGTTAACTAAATACCCTGTATTTTCAAGTATAAAGCAAGAAAGCTGTTCTGCAGTGCTGCTTGCAAACCTTCTGGAGTAAACTCACTTTTTGTTTGCCTTTTTTCAGTGGATGAGAGAGAGCTGTCAGTATTAGTGCTATTTGATATTTGTAACAAATGAGAAAGTACTCAGAGCAGCTGAGTTTTATCTTGTCTTTAAATCCCTCTATGATGAGGCTTCACCATCACAATGCATAGAAAATGTCTCCTAAGAACTAAGCTAATGTGCTTCTGAAAGGTCACTGCTTGACAAGCTGACACTTGTTCTTTGTCAGAGTTTATATGAGAATATGGAGGAGTCCAGACCCGCTAATGGTGCCAAAGGAAGCGATTCTGAAAATGGTTACTATGCAGATTTACTGCAAATTAAACTTGACAACTCAAAGTAAGTGATTCCAGCCTGAAGCCCTGGTTGTGGCAGGGTTATCTTCTAGGTACTTGTTTTTATCCTCCCTTTTTTGTTACTGTTTGTATGCACTGACTGCATGTGCAGATGGGTTTTGTCCCTGTTGCATTTTCTAATGCTGTGGAACCTACCTGACTTCGTTATAGGACTGACTGTTGGGTTTTTTTTTTTTGTAGTTTCATTCATGTTTTAAAAGATAACAGTAGAAATACTGTTTATGATTATTGCTTTCTTCCAGAAATGTTGTTAATACTCCTAATACAGGGCAATTGAGACCTTGAATCAATTGAAAATTAATCTGTAAGAAAACTGTATGAAAAGTCTTAGTCTTTAGGCTGTGTATGTTTATTTCTCTTATAAAAAAACCAAGATAATAACACTTAAAATCTTTTATAGGACAAAAAAGCTTGATTTTTTCCTACTGATGTATAAGTACCAATTTAAGGTGAAATTGAGTGCTCAGTTGTTGCTTTACTAAAAGAGAAAAACCCAAACGAATTCAAGTGTAACTGATTTTATAATTTTGCTCCCATCCCAGCAAGGAAACTGAAACACTGAAAAATGAGCTATCTCTGCAGAGAATGAAAGCTTTGTATGAGAGCCAAAGGGTCCTGGAATTTGAAAGGAAACTCTTCACAAATGAGAGGCATTTGCAAGCTTGTCAGAGTGAGAATATGAACCTGCGGGTTATGCTGGACGAGCTGAAAATGAAATATGAACCTGAAGGTAAATACTTCTTTTCTACCTGGGAAAATACAAATTTCTTTAGATATGGAATGACACTAAACAGGAAGACATTGGTTTAGTTCAAAAATTTAATGCTTAAATAGCTGACTTTCTGAAATAACCTGATCCAAAATCTGCTGAGCTGATAGTAGAAAAGCCCTGCCTTGCTCAACACCTCACTTGAATATGTGAGCACCGACTGGAGGAGACTAAAGAATGCAGTTTTACAGTTAAAAATGGCAGTGTTCAGGGGCTTTATAGAGCACAGGTAGATAACCAGACTCAAGTGGGTGGGATCAAATCTCAGGTGTTTCCCATAATAGCAGCAATGTCTTTGTAGTGATGAGAAGTCTTGGGTCTCAAGATGTAGGCAGCTGATTGGAGCTTTGGAATAAGGTGCAAGGCATTTACAGGAAAACAGTTCAGTAGCTCAAGTTAATATGGATTAAATTTTGGCTAAAGAGACCCACTTGACAAACAGCTGGTACCTGAGTATGTGCAAAGCAAGGGAGCTGTGGAGGAAGAGGATTCTATTTAAACTGAGAGCAAGTTTATATGAGATACTAGGATGAAACTTCCCAGTGAGGGTGGTGAGGCCCTGGCTCAGGCTGCCCAGAGAAGCTGTGGCTGCCCCATCCCTGGCAGTGTCCACGGACAGGTTGGATGAGGCTTGGAGCACCCTGGGATAGTGGAAGGTGTCCCTGCCCATGGCAGGGGCTGGGAATGAGATGGGCTTTAAAGTCCCTTCCAATCCAAACAATTCTGGGATTCCATGAACGGGGAACCAGATAGGAAAGTTGTTTTTGTCCACACCCAAAGGATTTAACTTTAAAATGTTATTTGTGGAAGCTTACCTCAGCAGCCTGCAGTTCAGAGCATTTAATTTAAAGCCTTGGTGAAAAGACAGAGTGAATGAGGAGAAAGATGTCTCTTTGTCAAGCTAACTTCTGTTGGGATGGTCAGATAGAATAAGAAACATTCTTTAAGGGATATAAATTGTTTATTAAGAATTATTCCAAGCTCTTTAGTGAGGTGAAATATTCTTACTTTTATTGTGAGCATGTTGGGGGACAAGTCATCTCCAGCTTCTCTTTTGTACAAAAAGTATATTCCATTTTTTCCTTCAGAATTACTTAAAGGTTCTAAAATTAAAAAGAAGAGGGAGAGAATTCCAGTGAACACAACTTGTGAATACTTCGACAGCAAAAATACTTCAGTGAAAGAAACTGCTCTCACTCAATTGCCAAGTAAGGAAGGGAAAAAGATGACTGCCAAGAGCCTTGAGCAAAGTGATGCTTCTCCAAAAAGACAGCCTATCCAAGCATCCCCACTACAAACAGCTCTCCAGGCAATACGAAACATTGTTGAACCTGAAAGAGAAAGAAAAAGAGTTAAAATTCAAGATGAGAATCATGTCACCTTTACTTCGAATAGCAGAAGTGGAAACAATTCCCCAGCTCCAGCTGTCCCCAGGTCAGTGTCAGCTTCTGTCTCTGCTCCAGGCAGTCAGCACAGACCTGCATCTCTTTTCTTTCGCTGCATGAGCTGTGCTCTCCACTGCTTTATCTATTTCCTCAGTGTTGCATGCAGTGTCATTCCTCAGCTCCGGCTGCCCACGCTCAACCTCTCGCTACCTTTTAGAAGGACTCAAACACTGACTAATAAAAAAGACTCTCGGAACAGTCTCTGAAATAACTTTCCCATTGCTTGAAGACATTTAAGGTGTGCAGGTAGCATGACAGCTCACTTGGTTTGCTCCAGCATCAGAAACTTTGTGTTCTTGGTCCCCTCAAAACTGCCACACGGCTGTGTTACAGCTCAAGGTAATAAAGGCAGCTGGAATCACACTCCAGTTTCATACCTAATTTCAGCCCCCAGCCACTTCCAGATTTAGCTAAAAGCCTAAAAATTATTTAAGTAATTCTTCACCTGAATTGTGTTAACTTTCATTGTACGAGATAATAGAGAATTAATTAGCTGTCTGTGTTGTCAGACAAATGAAATGCATGGTCTGGATGCACAATAGCTGGAAACATAACTGCCAAATTAAGATGAAAAATTTTCCCCTGAACTGAGAATTGAAGTTACTTTATCATCTAGTAAAAAGTAACTGAGAACAGTCATTATGTCCAGCTTTTTTTATCCTGGTGAAAACAATACTGACTTTGATTTTCTACTTTTTCAACTATTGCTTTTGGTATTCTCTTTATACTCTTTGTAAACACATATTCAAGTGATTGCAGGTAGAAAAGAAGTCTAGGCTGGTCCAAAGGTTTAGAGCTCGCAACTTGCTAATAGCTGCTGGAAGAAATAGCCAAAGTTAATGGCATTCAGGGTAATTGGATTGATGCTTTGGCTCTTGGATCAATTCCTCAAGGTTGCATGCATGTAATAAACAGATTTAAAGTAGCCAAATACTGCAGACTTCTTAAACTGTGGAGAGAATATGGCAGAAACAGCAGTTTTAGCAGCTGTGTCAAAATGAGGGATTGTTAGTGAGGAGGGAAGATCAGGAAGGTCAGATGTGGATGAAAGTGGAGAAGAAAGATTGGTATAATTTAGTGATGGTGTTGGGTTTTGACAATGTCCTCTACACGTAAAGGAACGGGCAGAATGTAACCTGATATGAAAAGGTTCACTTCTTCATATTGCTTAGGGAAAAGAAGATATAATGTCTGCTTACAGGAAACTGTTGGAAATAGTTTACGGGAACTGAAGGGGGAAACCTACTGGAGCTGGGGTGAGGAGTGGAAATTATTTATGGAGTTGATGCTGGAAAGCAGAGAGAGTAGAAAAAGTGGAAGAGGAAGATGAAACCATAGTTCAGAGGGAGGTTTCTAATCTTGCACCCTTTTGCCGTTGGTTCAAATAAGGAACAAAAGATGAAAAATATTTGAAAAATAAAAACCACAAACACAATTAATTAAGCTGCCACAAAACTCCAGATAAACTGTTAAGCTTTTTTTTTGTGATACTGTGAGTCTGTAAAAGGCAAATCCAGGCAGAAAGTTCTGTTTGTTTCTGATTGTGTTAATGAGCTACTAAAACCCCAGGTTGTGATACTAAACTAACATTAAGGATTTACTTACCCCTAATCTGTTATGTGTGCTATAAAATAGGAAGTCATATTAAAGTCTGAAAATTTGAGAATCTGGGTTGCTAAACACTGAAAGAATCTCTGGACTGTTCTGTGATGGATGTGGCTGAACCTTGGGCACAGAAAATATTGGCATATCGATCAGGAGTGGGGACCTGGGAAGGGAGAGTTTGTGGGAGGAAAAAATAAGGGTGGATAATTGTCAGTGTTTCATCTTGCGTTAACTAAAATGTGATGCTGCAGCTGAAAAGGCTGTTGTGGTCTCTGGGGATTGGTTTTGTGCCTGGAATAGTTTTTGTGCAGTAATTATTTGAGCTCTGACATTGGCCTGGAATTGTGGGAGAACAGAGCCACTTTAGCTGTGAAAGGGCTGCAAACTTTGTTTCTAGAAAGTGGGGTTTGAATTTGTCATCTCAGCCCAGGAGGCGATGAGGAAGTGGTCAGAAGTGATCTGGGTGTGCTTGTGGAGGTGACAAACTCCCCTGTGTGAAGAGACTTTCTTGCTGAGATCTAAGCAGGTACAGCTGGATGATCTCAGCCAACACCTGTGTGTGCAGGACACCTCTGTGTCCTTCCAGAGGGCTGCAGCCAGCACTGCAGTCACTCATTAGGTGGTGGCACTGATCAGGTTGTGACATGAGTGCTGAGACTACAGATTAAAATATTCACGTGGTGATTATTACTTCTCAATGCATGCTGGAATTCTGGCAATGCAAAGGTTATGTGCAGTGATCTTTTGTTTGGCCAACTAACTGGTCAATAGACATAAACATTTCTCTATTGAAATGCTTTTCTTCTCTTCTTAAACTGAAATAGCAGACTCTAGCCCTTGCTGCACAGTTTATATTGCATTGAGATTTGAGGCAGTTTGCCTGAGTTTGATCTAAAGAAGAGCTTGGATTTGCTCCCTTAAATTATTTAGTTGGATTATATACACCAAATCTACTTCACTTGGGCTTTGTCCAATTGCCTGTGGCCATTTGGCTCAGCAGGAGCTCTGGATAAACTAATAATATTCTTTGGGGTTTTAGGCACAGCCCTCAGCTGTGGGAAGTAAAACTCCACCTGATGAAACAAGTTCATCTTCCTTAAACAGGTAGAAGGAGCCTCAGTTATATCTCAGTTTTGGTCTGTAGAGTCAGAGCTTAAATCATGTCATAATTTCACCAGCATTTGCTGGTGTTTAAGCACTGTCTGTTCTTTCTGATCCATTCCCTGTGCTGGCACCTGGTGAACCAGGACAGGGCTCTAAGGGTGCTCTCTGAGGGCTGTGGGGTGAACCTCAGCTTGCTGTCAGCTCGCTATCAGCTGCTCCTCCCTCTCTTCCATAGGACAGATGAGAGCACTGGATGGAAAAAGTTAGTGGGTAAAGATGACCGAGGTCATGGGCAAACCAGACTTGGGGAAGATTAAATCCCTGCCAGTTAAAGACAGTGGGGCAGTGAGAAAGAAAAAAAGAAAACTGCTCCAGCCTTTCTTCCCAGGCTCAGCTTCACTCCCTCAGTCCTGGCTTCTGTCTCCCCAAGAGGCACAGGGTGAATGTGATTGCCAGAGCTGTTACATTACAGGCTAAGAGAATTATATAATACCATAAAAGGGCAATATTGTGCATAAATCCACTTGTGCTGCTTTGGGATGTAACTTAAGTGAATGTGGTTTTTATTTGTTCTTCTGCTTTGGGTTCTTTCTGCTCGTTCATAGGGACTCACTTGGCAATTTTGGCCATTAGAGTAGTGGTTTTGGTGGCCTTGGACAGGGGCTGTTAAAGGCAGAAGAGTAGGAGGGACAAATGAAGGGAATCTGCCATAGGAGCAGGTTCATAAACAGAAATGATCCATCCCCAGCTGCAGCTGCTGGGGGAGTGCAAACCACATGATGGCTACTGAGAACACATTTTTTTTCTTCCCTGAATAATTCCTTCTAGCTGTAAGCACATAAGGATTTGTCCAACTCAAAGTGAAGGTGACCATGGACTGAAGGTGCTCAGCCATCAGAGTTACAGATGTGGCCTTAGTGCAAAGCACATGGTGGAGCAAACCCTGATCTAGAGGAGGTGCACGGCAGAGCCTGGTTTTCTTCAGCCTGTTGAGACAGTGCTTACAGGGAATACCATGCACAAGGCCTGCAGTGCATCATACCTTGACAGCAGTCTGAATCTGTAGCTGAATTTCCCCAATTTTTTTTTTGTTACAGCTCCTTTCATAGTCCTCAAGTTCACCTGCACCTTCCTGTATTGCAAATAAGTCTCTAACAACTGAGTAGCAGCTATTTGTGTTGGGGAAAACATCACTGAAAGCAGCTGTCCATGGTGTGGGTGGCTCACTGGGGGCTCCTGTGACCACTAAAAATCCACAAGATCACCAGAGAATTGCTTTAATGTGTGTGCTGATAAATGTGTGTAGAGTTTGTGTTGTTATATAAAGTGATGTTTAATTTGGAACTTCATTTTCCATAATTTCTTTCGTTGTGAAAATAATCATGTGTAACAGTCAATGGGGTGTGAGTAATTTGGTTGGGTAAAACATCACTATACATCAATTGTTCTAATAGCATGTTTGCATGTTCATTAAATTAAAAACAAGATTTAGGCATCTGAGCGCAATCTGATGTTTTGATTTCAGAATTATCTTTTTAACAACGAGGCAGTTTTATCCCCATTCACATTCATAGCAGAATTAAAACTTGTCAGTGGACAAATTATATCATTTAGAGGCTGAAAATAAATCTTCCCCCAGCTGAAGATATTCAAGCACTAAGCTGAAGGCCATAGTGGTGTAGAACAAGGCTGAAGCATATTTTAAGGGTAGGTTTTTGGTAGTGTAGAAGCAAGAAGCTTGATTTCATTCCATTTGTATGGTGTTGCTCAGACTTTTCACCTGGAGTTGTGCTTTTGGGGACTGGATCTCCTTTCTGTGCATGACACAGTCACTGGTGTTTCTGAAGGCTGATCTCAGCCACTTCACATCTTCAATAATCTTCCTTACCAAACATTTCAGCAGCTGAGGTGTGGGGGGAGGTTTTTAATGATGAAATGTGATTAGGACTGATAGAAAAATGCTTTGGTTTAGTCTCATTTTCTTCTTAAACTTGCTTGCTCTGTCTCTGTATATGGATGGTTTGCCAGCTGGCTTGTTGATTTTGCCTAAAATTCTTATTTTAGTCCAGGTTTATATTAACTAAGTATATATTTAGAATGGTTGCTTTGCCTGTAGGTTAACAGCTGAATCCAGATTTGAAACTACAGAAGAAGATAAGAGAGAAACTAAAATCTCAACAGAGAAGAAAACACAGAAGAAAAAACATTCCACATTGTACGTATCTTCTAAGGCAAGTTCTGAAACTCAGTGTGCTCAGCAGTAAGTCACTTCTGCAGGGAACCTGGACACTTTGGGGTCCTGCTTCAGCAGGAGCTGCTGAGTGAACTCTGTCTCACATCAGTGCCCAGGTTGCTCACTTGAATATTGATCTGCCTGCTGTTATGAAGGGTGTGATTGCCTGGCAGAGCTGCACTTTTGATGCCTTCCCTGAGGGCACCTCTTGTGTTCCCTGCACTTGACCTGAGGCGTGGCCAGTTCTCCACTCTTGGCAATTCTCTGAACACATTCATTGCTCTTTCTTTGAAGCACAGGGCTGTTGTGGAGGAGAAGTTCTGGCTAACAGAGGTTTTATTATATGGTAAGACAGACTAGATGGGGTTGATGGAGAACTCAATTAAGTGATGTGCTCCTAAATTTTTTCCAGTTTCCAGATTCAGAATTCTTAATATTTTTCCTCCTAAAGTGTTACTTTTCAACTTTCAGGCTGGCCTTTTTGCAAAAGTGCATGTGAATCACTCCATGTGTTTTGTTGGTCAGTATTTGAAATTCTATGGATTCTTGTATTTGTACTATTAATTAAAATAAAGGTTTGTTTCTTTCTTTATAAAATGTAGTCTGTATTGTATTTGAAAAGAAACATGTATCCATTTTTTAAATGAAGTTGATGTCTTTTGTAGAACTTGTTTAAAAAAAAGTACCTCAATAAATGATAAGAAAGTGTACTGCAGGTGCTGTGTGTCATGTTTTTAGGGGACAATTCTGTAACTTCCTGAAGTTCATGCAGAATAATTCTGAGGAGACCTTTTAAGCTAGGTATTTGTATAGAAGTTGGATTACTCCATTTGAGTCATGATTTGAGCTCCCTCTGGTGAATGGATTGGCCAGTTTCTAAGTAAAAGACTCAGTAATTAAGGTGAAAGATCTTTAACACTTTTTTTTTAAATCCATCATGGAAAAGAAAACATTGGGGAGCAATCTTGCAACCCCCTGGTTTGTTTACAGTTCTGCCAGGTCTGAAGTGGTGCCTGGGATTTTGTTAACTCTGGTGACTTTAGCTCACCAGTCACTTACCTCAACAAAACCTGAATTCTGATCACAGCAGAAGTGACTAAAAAGGTGGGAATGTCTCCATAAATGACCACATCTTCTCCCTTTCCAGGCAGCTCCATCTCGTTATCAGAGCATTTCTGCACAGTTCTGTTTAGGCACAGCCCAGTGGCTGCTACTTCTGTTGAACAAAATAATCAGAAATCTGTGTGTCACACAATCAGATTTTGTCACTTCACTGATGTAAGAGATTTGCTATGTAGCTGAGTTTTTCAGTCTGTTGTTAATGAAGCTACATAAACTGAGAATATCTTCCTGTTAACTTTTACTTAGGTATTATTACTGACAGCAAATGTATAGCCATGAAATAGTTCTTGCTCTTCTTGACTTTGACATGCAAACTTAAATGAAGTTATGTTGAAGAAATCCTGTTTTTTATGCTACAAAATGTTAGAAACAAATCCTTTATTATGCAAATGATGAAAGTTACATTTGTTTACTGTCATTACTGTGAGGCACAAATAGCCTAGAATAACTGAGGTACATGATTGTTCTACTTAGAGGAAAACCTGTGGTAAGTTGACATTGGATAATGTGTTTAAATAGCAGTACTGAGCTGTAGATTGTCTACTAAGACAGTTAATTATATGCTAATTGTATGTTGATTTATGTTATAGTTAACTTTATGTTGAGCTACTGGGCATGTGGCATTTCTAAAATTTTTTCTAGGTTGAAAGAACTAGTTAATTTATGTGACAAACAGAACTGGGATGTCATTTCAACAAACAAATGAAACTAATGAGGATTATCTCATTACTGCGGGGGGCTGCTTTACAGTCTCTGCTGCTGGAGCCCCCTTGGAGTGTGCAGCCTTTACCATCTTGTGCAGTGATTTGTGTTTACACATCCTCCTGCAGGAGTGCAGGTGGGGGAATGTGTCTGGGTCCAGGCTTTGGGTTTGCTGGAACACACTTGAGGAACTTCAGAGTTCTTGCTGTATTTTCTTATTTGGTCCTGGTTTGTTTCATCAGTTGCTTTTCTGCAACTGTGCTCACAGATCTTGGCATAAAATAGAATTTAGAGGCAGTGAAATGCAACTTCTGTGTACTGCTCAAATTCTTTATAATGGAAATTAGCTTAGCTAAAAAATGGGTAGTTAGCTACTCATCATCTTACAAGGTCTTGTTTTCTGGAACTGATAGCAATATTGAAGGAAGCAAGAGCTGTCTCTCTTCTGCTTGTCCCCAGCCCCCAAAAGGTAAGTTTTTCTTGTGAGCTTCCTCTACAGAGTTTCATCTTTCAGGTAAACAAGGAATTTTCTATTTTCATTAAAAAACCTTCTGTCCTGAAAAAGATTTAAGGAAGAAATGGTGAGCTATGTGAGGGTGATGACTCTGCCCACTGTTTTTTTGTGGAATGTCAATGTGGAAGTAACAGCACAAACAAACATGGAGTAAAAACCTCCACGGGCAAAGGGTTTAACTACTGCCCACCTTAATTCCTTAGACCTGTGCTGGGGTTTGTTCTCTGCTGTAAGAACAGGATTTTAGGGTTACTGTGTGTGCTTTGCTCTGATGCACTTTCCTCTTGCAGCTAAGGAAGGATTTGGTTCCCCAGTCCATTCATTAGGAGTTTCAGGCAGGAATTTTTCAGACCCAGCCAGACAAGGTGGGAGCTGAGTGAGATGAAGTGGCTGAAGGGCTACAAAAGCATCATCATGGAAGTCTGCCAGGAGGAAGTTCCAGCAGCTGTGCAGTGCTGAGAGCTGGAGAGGGGAAGGGGATGGCAGTGGGAGGCAGCAATTCCTGTGGGAGTTTTGGCCCTCGAGTTGGCTTTTGGGGTGAGTCCAGAGGGTACAAGAGGGGATGTGAGCTCTGGCCAGAGCCCTGTCCCTTTGTTGTGCTGTGCTCTGCAGAATCACATCAGGCCATCAGAAAAGCGTTGCAAATTGGATCCCAGTTTGCAGATGAATTTTTTTTTTTTTTTTAGATCATTTACTTTCAAAAGAAAATAGTATTAACTAGGTATATTAGGCATCCATGGAGAAGCAGGTTTGTAAATGAGTCCTAGAAAGGAGCAGTTTTCTTCTGGGCTGTTGCTTTACAGGGGAACACAATAAGGAAAAGCAAGGTAGAACAAGAAAATAAAAAGGCAACCTTTAGGCCAAGTAGTGAATGGGAAGAGGGGATTTGCTGCAACAGGGACTGGGAGGAGTGAGGAAGGTAATTACACTGGTTAGGAAGTTACTGCTCAAAACCCAGAGTAAACTGCAAGATGAAATAGTTCAGCCTCAAAATCTGTGTTTGACAGAATAACAATTTAAAGTGGATTTTCCAGGGACAGAAAATATTAAGAACTTTTAGATGAAGCTTGTTGTCTGTAAATGGAAATAATGGGAGCTTCTGGAAATTTAGCCCACTTTAGTAAAGATAACATGACTTTCAATGTTATTTGAGGGGAGAGAAAAGAGCTAAATCCTTTTCTAAGCTAGTATGGTTAAGATTAGACCAATTCAAGCAAATCTGTGGTAAAGGTTAAAGTGATTTTCCTGTAAAAATATATATTAGAATTCCACATGCAAGGAGAGAGACTGGCAGTCTGTGCTCCTCATGATTGCTAGTTCAAATCAAGAAATAAAATGTCATGTGTTATCAAGACCAGAGATGATGGTTATCAAAAATCAGGAGATGGGTGTAGCACGGCAGTGTTAAACAGTTTGGATAAACAATGATTGCTAAACTGCAGTGGAATATCCAGAGGACAGGACTGTCAGCTGAGTCTGTTGTACTAAGAAGATCAAACAAACAGTAAATCTTGCAAGGATTTCATTTGAGGGTTTTTAACTCTAAACTATGAGTAAAGCACGCACTTTGTGCTTTAAGGTGACGTACTGCCTTCAGTATATGGTCCTTAATCCACGTTCCAAAAGACTTGGCTTGGTCCATTGCACATCCAAGATGTCCTCACCAAAGCTGGCTCCCACAGCAGCCTGTGTGCAAGCAGGCTGGAAATACACTAAAAACTTCTGGCAATTTTGTATTGACAATAAGTCTTTAAGAAAGTACTGCTTTGTTTGGAGAAGAGTCTTCTGCTTCTTCCTCCCAACATAAAATGATAGACATTTAAAAGAGTGGGTGTGTTTTGAAATGTGGCTTTGTCTTCACTCTGTTTCTTTTTGGAGAGGTGACATCAAAAGCACAAATCCGAGTTTGAGGGCAGGTTAGAAGAGCAGAGTTTTTAAGATGTAGCATCCTCTGAGGTCAAACCTTTCTGGTCTGGTGTCCTGCACTGACCTAAGCCATGGTCAGAGATGGTCACTGAGCCAACCTGAAGTCCAGGGGTGGTGCCACAGAGTCCTGGCGTGGGTTTGGTCCTTTTGCGCTTCTGTGTTCACAGCTGACACGGTGCAAGAGAAACACCCAGGCTGGGATTCCCCTCCCCCATGACACGGGCACGGTATCTGAAGTTGAGAAAAGAGGAAGGAAGCTCAGAAAGGCAGCAGATCTCACAGAGCCCTCGCAGCCGCCTGCTCGTCCCAGGGCTGGGGAGCCACGGCGCTTCCGGGGCCTGCCTTGGTCACCCCTCCAGCTCTGCACCCCCAAACCCGGGGCTGCTCGGGGTGGGCATCCCTGCGAGCCGCCCGGATTCACGTGCCATGGCAAGATGGCACAAGACAGAGAAGAGTGGCGTGGGTGAGTAGCTCAGGGAGCTGCCATTTGAGCATTGTCATTCTGCCTTCTGAGCAGGATGTGGGCAGGTGTTTTCCCTGCTGTGATGGGATAACACCGTCAGCTCCACCAGCGGGGATTAACTGAAAGGATCAAATTTGTACAAAGTTTAGATCTGTCAAACAGAACAGCATGATGAACACTAGAGTCAGCTTTCCCACTTTGATAGTAATGCAGTTTCTCCCACCTTGGTGTGTTAGAAGCAGATTGAAAAAATAATGTGTTGTATAATGTGCAGTGGCCAGAAGTTATGGGGAACAAATGTAGGGGAAGGGGAATCCTACAGCTGCATCTGCAAGATTATCACTTATGGTCAGTGCTACAGAAAAAATCTGTGTCTGAGTTGGTAAGTCATACTTTTTGGAAGGAAAGTAATCTTTAAATGAATGATGTTAACTTGTATAAAGGATGGAATTGCTGTATTAAAAAAACCTTAAGCAAGTACTTAAGTACTTAAGTACAAAGCTAAAGCACTTGAAAGATGCATGCTACTACTTAGTTATTTACCTTCTAAATGCTTCTAAAAGAATTTTTTTTTTTAAGTCAGCCATAGTTTTTTGTGATATGCATTAAAAACCCAATTGGCTTAATGAAATAAAATATAACACCAAGAAATTAACAAGAGGAAAATAACATGTTGTTCAAGGTCCATGTCCAGCAGTGGCAGAACTGCAAAATGGAAGTAGCCTGTTCTGGTGGCAGTTTACATTAAAAAAAAGTGTCAATATTTTCTGTTTCAATTTTACAAATAGTAGAAAGCACATAATTTTTGCACTTGTAGTAGTATCTATGGTATTTGAAAGGTACAACAGTAAAAAAAAAACCACCTTGTGAAATGCAATCTTTCAAAAATTAATGGCAGTCCAGCGATGTTTGTTTTAATGTCCAGAAGAGTACAATTTACTCTAGTGGGTCTCTGGGAAGAGCTGACACTACAGAGCTGCTGCTATTTCCTTTTCCCTCTGCTTGCTCCCCTGCTGCTCTCACTGTGAGCACAGAGTTGGGTGTAAGAGACAATCTGGGCACGCTGTGTGCTGAGAGTGCTCCTGCTTGCTGGCCCCAAGTCCGTGTCCTGGGTTAGAGAAAGGTTTCCCATTAAACACCCTACAAGGCTCCTTATATTTGCATGCAAACATCACAGTTGTAGTAGTGTCTGTGGTTTAGTGTGTCACAAAGCAAAATAAACAGCAATCAAATGGACTTCCCAACAATATTAGAATACCAATGTAAGTGGGCATACACGTGGCTTATGGTAGGTTTTCTTCAATAAGAGCATTCTGTCCCTGTTTTTGCACAATTGCTAGAATTTAATAGGTGAGTACAGATTCAACAACCTTTAGCTTATGCCCAGAAGTTCCTTTTCTTAGCCAAACTGTTGGCTCACAGTTTATTTTGCTCTATCTTGGAAACCAATGTATTTCATTATATACATTAGTGAGAAAAAATGGGAGACTCTTGCACCCAGAATAATTAAACCAATCAAAAAAGCATGTACACCATCACTGGCTCTCCTGCCCCAGAAATTAAGTAAATTTATATTCTTAGAAATTGTCAGGAAAATAGCGTGGTTGCCAAATTTCAAATAAATGAAACTCATGGAATAGTGAGGCCTGAACAAGGGCTATTGACAGCTATGGTCACAAATGAAGAGGTTTTTGAATTTACAGTCTTTTGCAAGCATGCCTCCTGTGTCTGAGGGAAATAAGAAAAATGGGCAAACTGAGTCTTCTGAGTCATAAATTCTGTGAAAGTTGATGAGCTTTTGGAATAATACACACTGGAAACTTTTTGAACATATTTTGTCTTCTGTGTTTTTGAAAATCTTTGGGTTTGAGTCTCTGATTACAAACCTCACATTGAATTTTCAAGTCTCTTTTTAGAAGCATGCCTGATGCCTTCAGTTTCTGCTGATGAGCAGAGTTTCAGTTTGAGAATACTGGGTCCATCACGCTTTGGATGAGCATGGTACACTGCAGGGTGGATCTGGAAGATCTCCCCATCCCTTAGTTATGGTAAATTGCATTCTGTTGTGCCCACTTTTGTGTTTTATTTAACTAAAAATGGACTAGTCCAGGTAGCAGGTACTCAGCTTTGTACTAGGAAAATACAATCCTGATTTTACACATGAAAATTGTTCTTAGTCTTGCAGCATTCCCAGCATAAATTTGTGTTATTCCTGTGGATAGGATAGGATAGAACAGTCGTGGCAGGCTGGTGGCTTGGAGTGGCAGTTTCCTGATGGGAAGTCTTTGCCATCTGCTCAGACTTTGAGCAAAGTTACAAACTGGTGAAATGCTGGCATTCTAAACTCAAACTTAGGTTGGCATTCTAAACTCAGGAATCAGATTTACTTCTTTTCTGCTGAATCTGAAAATGAATGTTTGTCCTTTTGAAGCAAAATTATGGGGAGGAGTGGATGACTTCTTTGAAGGTGTAGAAAATCACATGCTCAGCCTGAGTACACAGAGGTGAGACTGGTTTGTCTGATTTCATCTGCTGAAATCCTCTGAAATTATTCTACATCTCTGAAATCTGAATAGATTGAGGTGTAAGGGAGCAGAGCTTTGTTCAGGGCAGGTTTCCTCCATGAAATGCACCCTCTGAACCCAACAAACTGTTCCAGCTCCTTGGGAAGCAGAAGAAAACTGGGGAAATAATATTTTTATCCATGGTCCTTCATGAAAAGGAAAAATCAAGCTAAATACCCTGTTCTTCATTAAGATCTCTAAGAAAAATGGCTGTGCTACAATTTTATCTGAGAAGGTAAAGAGTCAGAGACAATATCTTTAGATGACTGGTTTGGTATGTTAGAGTTTCCTGGTTCTTGTAATCCATCCTGGTTTTATCGTGTTTAAGAAGGAAAATAAGTAGCTCAGGTCAGCTAAAACCTTCATCTGGCCCCATGGGTGAGCCAGGAAGGCAATCTGTATTCAGCTGTTTTGTGAGAGAACAGCTCGTTACCTGGGAACTGCAGAGTTACCCTTCGAGCATGATTTGCAATGAATTTAATCAGCTTCTAACAACCTCAGAAGTTGAGGACAAGTTTCTGACCTGTCCAAAAACTGTGGCCACGTTGTGGACATTAAGGCACACCTGCTCTGTGAGATTCTTAGGGGAACATCCTTAACTTGGAATACTGGAACTCATGTTTACCAGGTTTCTTTCCAGAAGTCAAGAAATCCTGTTAGGACTGTATAATATTTTCACCTGGGGTTTATCTGTCTCCTTGCTGAATAATTTCACCCCGTTCTCATTGGAAGAAAATTGCAACTGAACACCAAGAACTGATCTTTTATGGGTGCTTGACTACTCATAAAAGTGGAGCTGCATATTTAAAAAATAAAACAGGCTGCTTGCTGAGTCTATTAATTAGCAATTGTTTGAATATGCAGAACATGTCATGAGTTATTGCATCAAAATCATACTAAATTTTCCTTCTGTTGTGATAAAGTGAAATTAGGAGCTGGTGCAGCAATACTTTAGCTTTTTTTCTTTTCAAGTTCTGTATAAACATGGAAAAGTAGCGACAGAAAACAACCTGAAACATGGCTTGTTACAGAAAGGTGAGTCTCAAAATGAAACAATGTAATGCTTGTATTTTTTATAAAGATCAGGACAGGGACTGCATGTGAAGGAAGACAGGCAGCAAAGACACGTAAGACTATTGGGGTAATAAATGGCTGCAGTGTTGCAGGTGTGGGATTTTCCTCGTTGACCATTCCCATCTTGCAGTAGCTTACAGGTTACTCATGTAAATGGCAAGAGTATGGGGCTTAACAGTGAGGAAATGCAGCTTATTGAAGAAGGGGTTCTGTTACCTGGGATATTGTGACTCTTCTAGGGTGTTTTGTTTGTGAAAACTCCCTAATAAGGTCCACACTATGCAGGGGCTTTTTTTTTTTTTTTTTTTTTTTTTTTTTTTCCCTGCTGGCCATTTTCTAATTTGTGGAGGACATGCAATTTAAATTAGGGCAGGTTGACTGTTTTTTGTCTCCACAGCCCTCTGTACAAGAGTGCACTCAATGTTTACCTCGTGAGGAGAATGTGTATCAGACCCAGCAGCTCTGGCTGCAGTAGATGAGAAGGAGTTCAGTGGAAACAGAGGGATTTCCCTCAGTGTTTCCTGCTGAGAAGGACCCTGGTAGATGTCTTTGCCCAAGCTCTGGGTGCAAGGGTGACACAAAACGCCCCAGAAGTGCTGAGGGTCACTGTGTTTGCAGCAGGTTGTGTTGGGCTGGGCAGGAAAGGATCCTCTGGGCACTCCTCATGGACACGATGGGAGCTGCTCCTGCTCCTGAGGGACAATTCAAACCAACCTGGCTTCAACAGGGGTCAGTTTGGAAGGCTGGCTCTGTCAGCACTCTGAGCTGGCATTTCCACCTGCTCTCTGAGGAATATGGGTGTTGTGGTGTGCTGGCCTTCAGCTCTGCTTCCGAGGGAGCTGAGAACCCCAGGGGTTTGCCCTGGGCTGTTTCTTTGTTTGTTTGTTTGTTTGCTGAGTCGTGTGTGTGCCATCAAATCACCACAGAGGTTATGCTGAGCTCTGAAGAGATGGCTTTCCTTCTTTGCTCATTCAGGGGAAAATCTTCCAACTGTGTTGTCAGTGAACTGTAAAGTCCCTATTTAGGAACTCTGACATAAAATTGGAGTTTCTGGGCATTCTCTGTGCCATCCTGGCAGAATCCTGCAGCATCTGTGTGCAGACCCACTGCTGCTGGGGACACCTCAGCCTGGGGCTGGGGGGCAGCTGCCATCCAAATCTCTCCTCTAATCTCATTGCCACGACTTCAGCAGCTCCTGAGGTCACTAACTGCTGTTAGGATTTGGAGTGAATGCTGGGGCCTTCAAGCAGGTCCCTTTGTGCCTGAAGGATGCTGACTCATTTTGTGTTTCTGGCTGGGATGCAGGATGCCAGGGAGAGGAGAGGTCTTCAGAGTGATTTGAAAGGCCTTTCATTTCTACTCACTGAAGAGTTCATTTTTAAAAAAGCCAACAACCTATTGTGAATATCTCACCAAAAAGACTTGAATTCCTCCTGGGGTTTTCATATACTGTTTTTGAAGAGAATAATGAGTTAAATGTGTTTGTGCACACAACAACCCTGAGGATCTTGTAAGAGGGTGGAGGAAAGGAAGCCCTGCTTTTGGCTGGTGGGCTCTGAGGGGACACTCACAAATACATTTCCCAGTTTGTAAGGGAAATGACATCACTTACACCTGACAGAAAACATAATAACTGGAAATAATAGTCAAATTTTTATTCACAGTTAATAATGAAAAAAAAAAAGCAGGTATGATGATCAATCTGTCTGGTGCTGTAGATAAGACCTGTGGATGTAGTTGCTGATGTTGGATTATTTGTTACATTTTTTGCAAGGTGGTTTGGGATGTGGTTTAGTAGATATGTCTGTATCTCAACACTTTGTACAGGGATTTTTTATACTCATCCTACCAATCAATCCAAGTTCTAGAGTAAAATATCTCTTGTAAAGTTTCCACTTACTCATTTAGAAATATCTAAGCTGATACAGCCACTTCCTTTGCCAGTTTGTTACTGCACCTTTCAATACACTCAGGGCTATTAATGAAGTTTTAAGAGAGCAAAACTGAAATGCAGTGTAAATATATGACTCAGTCATTTGCATCTATATTTTGAGATAGCTACAACTAAATAGAGCAGTGCATATTTTGAAATCTAAAATATTTACTTGTCAACAGTAATCTTGATCTCCATGGACTTTTCAGGGAGATGGGATAGGAGCATGGGAATGTCCCCACATCCCCCACCTCCCAAACACTCCAGGGAAATGCATCTTGAAATGTCATAACAACTTTGCAGGGTTGTTTGCCACCCTCCACTTCTGGAAGAGACCGGTCAGAAAAGAATTACACATGTACTATATCATGTAAACTCAATTTTGTGTTGGGCTAAGGCAGTTCTGAGGAAGTGTTTTCAACATTCTTTTGAATAAATGGCTGAATCTGAGCAGCAGAGTCTCACTTCAAAGTTATATTTCTTTTACTGTTCCCCATATGTTGAATGACTCAAGCCTTGCTCTCCCCTCTCAGGAGAAGGAGCTGCTGAGAACCTCTTTATGTCAACAAAAATAAGAATTTATTCTTGGCTCAGTAAGCCTCCTCAATCTGAAATTCCTTCTAATTTCTGTTCCAGAAATATAACAAATAAAATGATGGCAAAAGAAACAAGACACATAATTTATGGAATACTTGTAAAGTGAAGAGGATGAATCTATTTAGCTCTACACTCCTACTTCAGGCATTTTCCTGGAAGGCAATTTATTTTGGGGCTTTAATAATTTAAGTAAAATAAGTAAAATGTTGAAATGAAATGTATCATTATACATGTTGGACTAGCAAAGATGAATATTCTGCTTTAGAAACCTGGAGAGGGGAGCAAAAGGAATGCAGGGCGATGTTGGAGGTAAACTCTGCCTTCTAGATCAGCTTTCCCTCATCCAAAATCCTTCAGGTTTGGTTGCTGCGTGGGGGCACTGCCAGCAGCCAGGGCAGAGCTCTGCTGCCCAACACCTTTCCTGCTCACCTTCAGCAGCTGTTCCCACCTGCACAGCTCAATTGGGGTTTCAGCTGTTTGTATTTTAGCCAGTTTCCCTCTGTGACTGCAGCTTCAATGATCTCTTCTGCTGTAATGCTCTTGTAGAATTTTTTTAACCAAGCCTGTGAAGAAAAAAGCTTACAGAGGCATGGTTACCATAGGAGCCCACATCCTGTAGCCCTGGAACATAACTGGTGAAGAGCTCATTTTCTTGAGTTCTCTCTGAAATGCTGGTGTTTCTTAACCACATGTAGATAAGTTTCTGATTAGAACACTTTCAAAATCCACTGCTCCTGTGTTCTTTTCAGAGTCATACAGAGAATACAGAAAATTATGAACCTTGGTTCTGTTTCCATGTGAAACACAGTTTCATGTTAAATTAAAGCATCTAAACCCAGGAAAGAATTCAGTAAATTCAGTTCTCATAGGCATCTCTGTGACCTTTCATACCGGTAGCAATAAATTTCTATAAACTGTGTGCTTAAATCCTTGGCCCAGTAGATAAACAATTCCCCAGCACTGTGACTGTTTATCAAAGACCTGCATCTGAGCAGGGCTCCTACATCCTGTGCAGAGCAGTGCTGATCAATAGCTGGTGTCCCCCTGCTTGCTGAGTTTTCTGGGGGGTTCTTTTCTTTGGTTTTTGTTTTCAGCGCTGGCCATTTTCACCACCTTTCCATTCTCATGAGGAAAGAGATTATTTAATGCTGACAAATGGAGCTTCTTGGTAGAATTATAGCTCTGTTTGTCTAGCCTGGTGTATTGATCCCAGTATCCAAACCTCAATAACCACGTGTGGATTTCAGTTTCACTATGCTGCGTGATTGTATTGAAAAATATTGTTTTCATCATTTAATTTTCCAGCCATATACAATTTCAAAGGCACAGGGATACCACAGCTGTCTCTACAGATTGGTGATGTGGTCCATATCCTGGAGTCCTGTGAAGGTAAGTCACATTTTCCATTTCTTTGTGAATAACATAATCCTTTCACCTCACAGCAGTTCCCTGTATTATTACATCAGTAGCTCTCTAATGCCTTTATTTTTTGTGGTGGTGGTGTATTTTGAGGAAGAACCTAATCTTTTCTGAAGAGCCAAAATTAGACATATTACAATACATGTGTTTTTTTGGGATGCCTTTACCAAATGAGGAAGTCATCAAGGTGAATGAAGAGTTTGTGAAGTTTGTGCCAGCTTGTGATATACCTCAGGGAAGTTGCATTAAATTTGATTTAAGATTTAAAGGAGTACACTTTTAGCCTCTAAACTAAATCTTTGTTGCTAGGAGATATTGAGCAGCCTCATCAGCCTGTTGTATAATGAGGAAAACCAGTGAAAAAAATCTGAGTGTCAGGATGATAGAAACAGTTCTTGAAAGCCATCCAAAATATTGAACATGTTAAGCAGCAGAAGTCCAAATCAAGTTGTGCATGATGGACAGACAATACCTTCCCAATCCCCCTGATTCTCTATAAATCTGACAGAGCTGCTGATGTTCCCATTAGCATAAAGCAAGGAGAGTAGAGTTATTGTTACTAACTCAGCAGTTAGGTACCTGCAAATGGCACTGCAAGAGTGATTTATTTCCTATTTGACCAGGTCAAGAGTTTTTAAAAAAAATTACAAATTGCTTACAGATTTGCAAAATATATTGTAAAAGTATCTTCTTCAACCCACTTCTGTTGATAGAACAGTGTATCTTACTAACTGCAGTTATGTTAAAGAGGCCAATGGCTGCATGGCAGGGTGGCAGAGCCAGCTCAGTGTTGAGACACCTGGTGTGTTGTGGACACAAGGCTGCAAAGACTTTGAGGCTGTTTGAGCCCAGCCTGTTCCACCACACAGAACTCTAGGTTGTTTTGTCCGGAAACAACAAAGGATTTGAGGGAGGAGCACCTGAAAAACCATCTTTGCAATGTACTGGAGCACAAAACCATAAGTGTTTCTCTTCTGTTTGTAAGATTAAATCAATATCTTTAAGCATCAGTGAAAACATTGATGTTACTCAGAAGTCAACAGAGTCACAGTGATTTGTCCTCTCCTAAAAAATGTAATTCTTTAAGCCTCTATTCTAAACATTTTGGCTTAGAACAAAACACACACACACAAACCAGGAACCTCCCCATCCCTGTGCTGTCTGTTAGTTGCAGAAATAGCATTTCAGTCTTTGGATTCCTGGGGTCCATTTGTTGTCAGCCCAGCCTAGTGAGTGGACTGCTGATCTAATGGGGTTATTTTTTATCTAAAAGTCTTTTCTGAATCCCCTGCCCTTGATATGCTCTGTCATGCCTTGCTTAATGAAATATGTTTGTCAATGAAGAAGTGGAATCCTTCTCAGTGTGGGAGTAAAGTTCATTTTTTATCAGATATCTTCAAAATGTGCTGCCAGCTGCAGCTGGTGAGTAACCAACGGTGACAGGATTCTTCCTGTGCTCCTTTTATGTCCTGTTTTAGTTGGTTTTGCATGCACAGAATTTATGCACAGAACACATATGTGCTGTCACAGCAAATGGGATGATACCCATTTTATGCACTTGGTTGTAAATTGAGACTATGTGCAAATAATTCAGTTTCAGCAGTAAGATGGAATTTTATTGTTGATAAAACACTGAGGAAAAAAAATTGCACTGCAGAACAGCCTAACAAAAATCTGTCTTGAGTCTTTCTTTGAGGTCAGCAATCATCCTGTGACTTTTAGCATCGCCTTTCTGACTGTGCTGTTTGGCATCTGGGATTTATTCTTATTATTTTATGCTTTGCTTGCATGGCTGCAATACCTGTGAGAGAAAGGGTGATAGCAAAGAGATCATATCTGCTCATGAAATTACAATTAGAAAATGTCTGCTTTTGGTCATAAATTCTTTCTGTGGATGAAAAATGTAGTATTCAACACAGTTAAACTTTCTTGCTGTGCAGGTGATTTTTCATGATGGGCTGTATGCACAGTGGATGTGACCTCTGACCTTATTTAGCAAGATTGAACTTTGCTTTTTATGCTTTTTGTAGTTTATTGAGACTTAACCCTGGAATATATGGAACAAAGCCGGAATTAATTTTTAACTTGCCACTGCTGCAGTTCTGCACTCCTGCCTTTAAGAAGGGTTTTCTAGCTACAAATGCAGCAGGAGCCCAATAATAGCCCTTAGTGTTCTTGACATTCCAATTTGAATTTACACCAAGAAGCTGCTTATTATGGTTGTGTCCAAAAGCCATAGTTTCTCATGGCACTAAAATGACTTAACCTTATCACATTGAAGGAAAATGGATCTGTAACAACCATGTGCTGCACTGGATTAATACTGGACCTAGAACAGTGAACTACTCAGGACATGGGGGTCATGGCTAACCCAGATATTTAAGGGTGTGCATTTATCATTTTGAATATCTTATTCTGCTTTTTAATGTGAGCGTGGGGGGTTAACTTCTGTGTACAATTATCTGTACTTACTGTGCAAGGCCTGAAAGCAGACAATACAATCATAGTTGATAATATGCAAGTCATGCTTAATACAATCCCTGCTACTCACTTGAAGCTCTGTATGTTTGAAGTAACTATTCATTTTTACAAATACCATGCTAAGTATTTTTATGTGAAATAAACCCCATTGCTTTATTGTGTGTTTTGTAATGCATGGGTTTTTTTTGTGATGCCAAGTGATTTTTCTTCCTTTTAGATTGGTACAGGGGTTACCTAGTGAGGTTCAAAGGAGCAGAGGTAAGATCACATTCTCCGTTCCCATGAGACTGTTCTGAAGAGGTCAGCCCACAAAGTGGGGTTTTCAAATTTCTGCCCAGATAGTCCTGATGTCTCTGTCCTGATCTCTTTACTCAGCTCTTTCCACTCTTTCCTTTCAAGATGAATAAAATGGTCAACACTCATCCTGGACAATGTTGGTAAATAGAAGTAAGGGCTGGGAAAAGCAGATCAATGAAGAAGAAATGACTGTGCCTTCAGGTTAACAACTGTTGAAGCCACCATTTCAATTGAATTTTGACTCAATTTGCTGCTAGATGTGCTTGTTTCTGTACTTTTCCCAAGGACTCTTTAGGTTGCAAACAATATCTATGAGGCTTAAGTTCTCAAATACCTCGAATGTACAAAAATCATATTAGTTTTTTTTTTAAGTCAGTATTCTTAGACTTGAAAATGGAAAGCCACAGAGGAAAAGTTTTTACCCTGGGTACGATGACTTCTGAGTTAAGTAGCAAGAAAATTACTTCTTAGATTCAACTGCACTTTTCTAGGAGAAAAGCATTTTTGTTTGTAACTTCTTCTTGGTATAAGATTTTCTAGGGAGCAGCAACACAAATGTATTAAAACACTGCACCTGTGTTCTAATTACTTTGACATTTCTTTTGACTGAAAATGTTAAAACCATTTATTCTTCATAACATTTCTATTTTTATAGATTAAAATTTAGCCTAAAAATAAAAAGGGAAAATATTTACCAGAACTAACGACTTTCTTTCCACTAATTCTTAATTAATTCCTAATATTGCTAAAGGGCTTCAAAATCATTGTGCATAACATGCTTTAAGAAGTATTATTAATTTCATGTACTAAGATATCACTAAATTTACCATTACTGGGACCTTCTTTTACTTTGCTTCTTCACAGACTTTTTAAAACTTCAATCTTAAAGAAAAAAAAAATGTGGCAGTGATAAGACACGATTGTGTTTTAAGATCCTGTGCTTAAAAGAAAATGGTTATAAAAGCTGCAATCTGATTCAGAGAAAGCCTTTGTAAAGTAGCACATATGTTACTGAATTATTGTGGTACTTGAAGTACCATATGTGAGTTATTGAATAAAGAATCCAGGAGGGATCTAGTTAATTACCAAGGTGAGATTTGCCAGTTCAGGGGAGGATTGTCATGGACAGAGTGACTGTCAAACATTCCTTTAGGATGACTTGAGACATTTCAGCTGTTGTAGAGCAAGGACAGTCACATTAGAACGTTTTGTCTGGTGCCCGTTTGTCTTCTACAGAGGTCAGTTAAAATAGATATGAGATGATGCACAGACACAATGTTTCTTTACTGAATTTAAATTGTATTTTATTAAATTGTATTTAATTGACCGGTTTTCTGGGGTGGAAAATGCTGTTACTTAGGAAGAAAGATATCTATGCACTCTACATTTGAAGAGATACGACAAACTTCAATTATTTGTCTGTCAAATAGAAATGCATCCATCTGAACAGAAAGCTAAATAACCAGGAGTTAGTTTAGGTATTACAGTTTGTCATTACAGTTTATGTTCACAGCCATGATTGTCACCTAAATGTTTTTGGAGAATAAGTGTGGATTTATAATTTTTTTTTCTCCTTCATCAGGGAATATTTCCTAAATCCTTCATCCACATCAAGGAAGCTGCTGCTGAAAAGAAAAGGTATTAAATTTATCTGTTTTGTTACATTATTGAGCTTGTCTCCTAAAGAATGAGTTTTAAGGCATTTATGTACCTCTCCCACAGTGAATATAATATACACCCATGAAACCAGACACGCAGTGTGATCTTTCCTTCTTTTCCTAGACATGCAGAAAATGTCATACCTGCTGAGATTCCCTTAGTCCAAGAAGTTACCACTACTCTCTGGGAATGGGGAAGCATCTGGAAGCAGCTCTATGTGGTAGGATATTTTACATGCTGTTTGTTACCTGTTAATCCTATTTATGCACACTGGGGCCTTGTTCAAATTAATGTCTCTGCCTACATTCAGGACAGGGTCTGGGTGGATTTAAGAAATTGCTTTCTCACCACTAAGATTTTCTTCAGTGGCTTTAAATGCCTAGTGACTTTAAATCCAGTCCAGCCATCAGCCTTGGACTGGGTCATGTTGGAGGTCTCTCCCAACCTGGATGATTCTGTGGCTCTGTAAAGGGAAAGCTGACATTGCTGAGGAGTGGTGTAACCTCATGCCTATTGATTCAAACTGGAGTATCCTCTGCATGATAAATTCATAATTTTTATTTGTAAAGTGAAAAGTTGAAAAGTTTCCAGATAGGACTACAAAAGGTAACTGGGATGCATTTGAAAAAGATTCATGGTGCTCTCTAACTGCTAGAACAAAAGTTGTTCAAGGGTTGCTGGGAGCAGGTAGCCATTAACAATTGGCAATTTCAAGAATTGTGCTGACTGTTCCATCATCCCAGCCACTGGATTTTTCTTTGTCTTTGCTGGGGCAAAGGGATCTTGAATGTGCTGTAGTTTTCTGAAACCTTTCACTGTTTAGTCTTCTTGATTAAGCCAGCAATGAAAACCCTGCTTTATTTTCAGTGAATGACACTAGAACTGCTTTAGTCACTTCTGTGTATTCTCTCATTTATCTCTTAAATGTGTTCATACCACAATTAAGTGGTGTTGTTCCCATCAGTATCTCATTGAGAAGTTGATAGTTTTTGTAATGTTTTCTCTTGATGAGAATTTGTTAAAGAATTTTAAAACAATGCAATTAAATAAAACAAAAATAACATAATTCCCTATCCTGATACAAAATTTCATGTTATTTCTTTATGATCACGTGGGATATTCTGTCCTTAAGCATTTGTGGGGTGAGACATCATTATTTTGCCTACTTCTTGTTCCGGATATCATTTAGCACTAAATATGACATGTAGCCTTTAGTTGTCAAGCCCAGTATTTCACTTCAACTAGAAGCCTGAAACTCACTCATGTTTTTTTATCTCTCAGACAAATAAGAAAGCCAAGTTCCAGCAGGTGCAGTCCATGATGTGTGACTTGATGGAGTGGCGGTCACAGCTTCTGTCCGGGACTTTGCCAAAAGATGAGCTCAAAGAACTCAAGCAGAAAGTCACATCCAAAATTGACTATGGTAACAAGTAAGTGGCCTACACTGCTTCTGGAAAGCATGATTTAGCTTAAAGCACAGCACCAAAGAGATGATGATGAAGCTTTCATGTTTACAGGTTGGAATTCAAAAGTGTGGTTCATCTAGAATCTTCCTTTTCAGACTTCTCCCTGTAACTCCTGTGCTGATAGTGGATACCATGATGAGGCTTTTCATAGAAAAATGCTTTTTCAAAATATTGATTTGTTTCTTCATTATAAATACATGAGCTTGTCAACTGAGAAGATTTGAGGTCAGATAACCAGCCTCTATTTACATGTATCACCAGCATACTTGGGATCCAAAATTTGTCCATTTGTCACAAACATGGCCAGTAAGTGACCCTCAAAAGTGGTGCTGGCAAACTGCACTAAGTGTGCAAACAAACACATCCACACCCACACCCAATTCACTAGGGAATTTCCAGGCAGAACTCTGCTTCTGGTAATAGAAGTGAAACTACCAGGGACAGAATAGTTACTTGACAAAGTGTCTTGTCAGCTCCTTGCTAATAAAAAGTCACTGCAACACAAGATACTTTCTGGCAAAAATCGTGGGGTTGTGTGAAGTTAATGGTGTCCCACCATCTGATAAGGCAGGAGGAGAGAGAGCTTGGTAAGAAAATCTTCACAGTATTGTTTTTACAGGCATTAGAATCTGCTTATAAACTCTGTTTTGCTGTTTTAAATTACTGTTGTTGTTGTGGCCTGAAGGCCTCTGTGCAGCTGAAAGTCTACAATTACCTGTGGCTGCACATAAAAAATGACCACAAGGTGTTATGAAATTCTTAACTTGTTCACTGTGATCTGGATGCAAATTTGTAATAAATTGCATTCATACAGAGCACACTCTGGAATAAACATATCCTACTGCACTGTGTGGAGCTGAATGCTCACTCAAAACCAGAATTTACTTTGAAGTTCTCCACTCAAAAAAAGCCAGCTGTGATTAAGACAACATTAAAATTAATTTACTTTCAGACTTCTGTATTGTCAGTCCTACATTCTTTCTGTATTATGAAACAGTGAAGTGCTTCCTTTGGAAGAGTAGGGGTGAAGGGGATGTTTAAAACTATTTGGATTGCAAGCTGGAAAGTGTTTGTAGGCTCCTGAAAGTGTGGGGTTGAGTTGTGTGGTGTGAAGGAAACTTGCCAAACTGTGGAGAAGGAATAAAGGAGAAATGACAATGGAGGCTGAGGGGGTTGTTGTGGGAGAGGGAAAAAGAGTGGCAGGAAAAAAGGCATGATTTGTATGAGAGCAGGGCAGAAGAGAGCAGAGTTAAGTATTGGGACAGAAAGGGTGAGGGAGCAACATAAAAGCAGAAGGTAACAGGAAAACCTGGAACATTTGGATTACAAACATTGGGTGTTAAAAGCTATGAAGATTGCTAGAAGTCATTGAACAGGGTGGAACTATTTTATGTGAGAGGCATTTCAATGCTTTGATGACAATTCTAAAAATTCCTAAATATTGGACAGCAGCTTAAAAATATCATAGGGTACAGTTAAATTTTTTCTTCATTAAATACTTTTGCATGTATTTAAATTTTATAACTTTAAATCTTTAAGTGTCTTCTTGTTTGTTACATTTCTAAGCTTGCTTTATTTGGAAGGAAATAACCCTACCACTATGCCTTTTGTATTTTCACAGAGTACTTGAGCTAGACCTGATAGTTAGAGATGAAGATGGAAATATCTTGGATCCAGATAAAACCAGTGTTATCAGCCTGTTTCATGCACATGAAGAAGCAACTAATAAAATCACTGAGAGAATTAAGGAGGAAATGGTAGGAATGACTGGCTAAACTTGGTGCTTCCTTTGCTAGAATCCAAAGACTCGTCTAAGGGTTGAAGGATGGAACCATAAAATTTGGTGGAAACTTTTTTCTCTGACTTAAGAGTCGATCCACAGTCTTGTGTTATAAATATGGCTAAGCCTCAAATTGAATTGCATTTGTGCACTGGGTTTGGGCTGTGGGCTGGGCTCAAAGTTCATGTCTGAAGCTGGTTCTAAATCTGTTCTTGAACTCCTATATTGAAATACATCTCACTCCATCCCTGGTCTGAATTGCACAGGGAATAGTCACACACTTGGAGTGCAGGCTGCAAAGCAGCACTGACCACAACTTGTTTTCACAAGCACTGGTTGCTGAGTGTTTCTGCTAACTAGTTGGTCTGATGGAGCTGAAGAATTTAAGCTCACTGAAGAGGAACTAGGGTGAATTCAGCATAATCTTCTGGACACTAGAAGTTCATGTGCCAAAGCAAAGCTGACAAGTGCATAAATTAAATCTTTTTAAATGCAAAGCAGGTGACTACACTTCCTTGACCTTTTGCAATATTAAACCTCTGCAAGGATTTGTTAGCCTCTTTGGTTCTTTTCTCTATGAGAAAGTGAACTGTAAAAAACAAGTAAATCACTAAACAGAAAATAGTTGGTTCATCATGACACTTCAATAACAGCCATGACAAATCACTGGAAAACACCTTGTAATTAACTGACAATATAAGGAAAATGAAACTTGGGAGTCTGTGATAGACTATGGTGGCTTATTTTAAAAATAGAGACAAACAATGGGTTTAGAAGTGTTAAGAAGCTCCTTCTTGGCAGTTAAGATGGGAGGCAGGAAGAATTCAAGAGCCTATTTTTGAGTCAGTGAAGCTGCTCAGCTGTGTCCTGATCTCAGCATGTTATTTGTCTCTTTGAAGAGACTGACTTCATTTTGCTACTGCTCTAGCACACTGCAACCCCTCTGTGATGTGGATCATAGGCCTTCTGCTACAGCCTACTGTGTTCAAAAATAAATTCCTTCAGGCTTGTAGGCTTCTCTCTGTGCTGACATCTTGATACTTGCTCTTTTCTTTACAAGTGGGGAGAATATTTCCCCCTTTACATCATTGCTTGCTGGCTGAAGTGTCGCCCTGGTTATCAAGAGTTTTCTAAAGCCTTCTGAGTTTACATTCTTGTAGAGAACTTTCTCACACAACTTTCTGTAAATAACCTATTGTTTTGCATTATTTCATAGAGGCGGAGAAATTTGATGTACAGGTAGTTTGTCCAGTGTTGTTGGAGAGGTGGCACGTTCACCCTCCAATCCACTGGCATCTTTTGAGAACTATAAAAGATTGGAGTCAGAAAAAATAAATCAGTCTCTTCATCGTGACCAAGGCTGTGGTGTGTCGTTTTTGCTTGTGTCATTTGGTGACAGCTGAAGAATTGGCCTAAGACATGGGAGTCATAGAATAGCTCAAGGTGGAAGAGAATTATGATAATTACTGATAACCCCCTGGTCTCCTTTTCAATGTTAACTATTACATCAACTTTATGTAAAACTGCTTGTAGTACAGCAGCATTTTCATTCTTGGGTTATTATTCACTGATTTTCCTCCTCCCGAGCAGTCAAAGGATCAGCCAGATTATGCATCGTACTCCCGGATGTCTTCATCCCCCACCCACAGCCTGTATGTCTTTGTGAGGAATTTTGTTTGTCGAATTGGAGAGGATGCAGAGCTCTTTATGTCCCTATACGACCCCCAGAAGTCAACAATTATAAGGTAAAGCTTCCTTCTCTGACTGCAGAAGAGTAGCAAATGGAACTGGCCAAAATGAATTAAAATAATCTCCAATGTGCTGTAATAATGCAAAGAATATGTAAACAAAAGGAATAAAACCAAAAGCAAAGCATGGAGAGATGTTGTTGCTGTCTGCTGCTAAAGAATTCTAAGTTTCCAAATATTTTCGTTGGTAATTTCTGGATTGAACATTTCAGAAGTTTGAAGAAGCCTGAGCCCATTTCAAATTTCAGAGATTGTTCTAGATGGGCAATATTGTGGTGTTTGGAGTAAAGTGCTGAAGGGGAAGGAGTGGAAAAAGAATTAAATTTATAAATTTCTGGGTAGATTAAGATTCTGATGAGTATTCCCATCAAACAGACTATGACGATGGTAAAGTTGCCTCAAAAAAAAGGTGCCCATTTGTGTTATGCACAAGCTACTCTTTTAAAACTTACTGTTGATACTTGTATAGTGTTTCTCTTGTCTTTTTAGTCTGGTCTTAGATTTGAATCATCACCACAGACTGTCTGTTATGCAACTTTTGTACTGTGTAAAGGGAGAATTTTTAAATCCCTTGACAGTAAGATATTTATCTTCCAAACAGTGAGAACTACTTGGTGAGATGGGGGAGTCGAGGCTTTCCAAAGGAAATTGATATGCTCAACAATCTCAAAGTGGTGTTCACAGTAAGTGTTTTCCAGTTTACTTCCCTTTGGATTTGCAAACGAAATTCTCTTCTCTGTGGGCACTGTCAGATCTCATAAACTGTGATCAAGATGAAGAAGGGAGCAGAAGTAATCCCAGAAGGAAAGGAAGGTGACAAGTCACTAAGTCCTTTAGAGCAGTGACAATGCTTCAGTGACCTTTTTTCAGATCACTTTGCTGCCTCATGAATTTCCTGATGCTTGATTTATTTAGTTTTATCTGCTGTATCTCTTGATCGTTATTATTCTATTTCTCTTACCTTATATTTTTTTCAAACTTTAAACTGTCAGTATTTTCATCCTTTTGATGTGCTCAGATTTTTTGTTTGCCGAGTTTTTGGGGGGCTGTTTGGTTTGGAGGTCTTTTGTTCACTTGTTTTGTTTTTTTTTTTTTCCCCAGTGATTGCTAAGATTCAGTTTATTACTGCAGGTCCTGTTTCAATTTCACAACTTGCTTTTTACCCAAGTAACACTATGGTTCTTTTCTGTTTGTATCTTAGGATCTTGGAAATAAAGATCTTAGCAGAGACAAAATTTATTTAGTTTGCCAGATAGTGCGAGTGGGAAGAATGGACCTGAGGGACAGTAACTCCAAGAAATACACACAAGGGCTCCGGCGGCCCTTCGGCGTGGCAGGTACCTGGTGTCTCCTGTGCTATGGCTGAATCAGGACATCAGTGATTTCTGCAGCTCTGGACTACTAAAATCTCTACCAAGACATGTCAGAATACCCATCAGCTCTATCAATTGATTTCTGTACTTTTTGAAGTCTGTAAAGACTGCACTTACATTGGCATTTTAGTTCAAATCCGAAATTTGAATTTCGCTTTTGAATTTCGTTTCCTAATTATTCATAGAGTGCCAAGCTGTGCAAGTGAAAGCACAGAACCAATTTAATTGCAGATTCCCTTGCAGATGAAATAATGTCAGTAGTTATGTCCCAAAAGCTCTGATACTTGTATTCCCAAGTTAGTCTGAATTCTCCCTCTCTCTCCACAGCAGCACGTTTTTAGTGTGGGCTTTGCACAAAATGCTCTGCCCCACAAACCCAGCCCTGCTGCTGAAAAATCCACTTTTACCTTGAGGCACAACGTTCATAGATAACAGAAGCTATTCTGAAACGCTCTTCTGTGTTCTGATGATTTTTCTTTTATTCTTCTAGTCATGGATATTACAGATATCATAAAAGGAAAATCTGAAAGCGATGAAGAGAAGCAGCATTTCATTCCCTTTCATCCGTAAGAGTGTCATAGATATATTTTTTTATATGTGAAAGAAAATATTTATCTATCTCTGTTTCTGTAACATTCTGTGAAATAGTTAAAGAATTAGAAAGTTTTCCTTTAACAACTTTATGTTGTGATAGTGCTAATGATTTAGGTATGACTTTAAATGGCATTTAAGGCTTGCAGAGGTACCACAGCATATTAATTAATAATTCCACAAATGTGCTCCTTCAGACAGCTGGTACCATGTCTGATTTCACAAACCCAAGCCAAATAGTTACAAGTGAGATTTACAAGCAAGGATAACTACTATTTTATGAGTTTGGTTCTGTTTAGAATTTGAGAAAAATCTGAGTAAAAACTGTGTTTCCTATAAAAAGTAATAGAATTATCATATACTATCTTCAGAAGGAATGCCAGAGGAGCTGCCTAAAAATGTGATGTTCACAGATCAAATGCAGAGATACCAGTGGAAATACTGGAAATAACTCTGTGTGTCCTACATAGCACTGCTGCTATGTACTATGGAGGGTAAATTTAATTCTGAAAGACCCAGGTATGAACACTGGTTTATTTTTTCACTTGTTTCCAATTTGACCCAACATGTTTATTATGTGAGAATTTGTTTCTAAATTTAAAAGTAGCTGACAAAAATTCCAAGTTCATTTATCTGGATATTTGTCAGGGAAAGTGGACAGAGCTGGAGTGGCACGTTGGTGAGTGCATTCACATTGTCACTGTCACAAACACCATTCTTGGTGGTCAGCTGAATCTTTCTCACTTCAGTGTACACACAGCTGAATGTGAGTGGGCTGCAACTGGAGTGAGAGATAATAAAAATACCGAATATATCACACTCAGGCAATGCTAGAAAGACTGAGGCCATTAGTCTCTTATGTTCTAAATGGTGTCTGATATATTTAGCACTTAATTCCTGAGCAGACATTGCTGTTTCTCTTGCAGGGTAGTGGCAGAGAATGACTTTTTGCACAGTCTCCTAAGCAAAATCACTGCATCAAAAGGAGACAGTGGTGGACAAGGTAAAGTACATTTTTATTATTTTCTTTCAAGTAACACAGTATTTTTGTGAAACTTCATTTTATGTTGGAGCTGTAGTACCACCATGGAGGGGGGTCAGCTTTGAAGCTGGAATTGAGGAGCCATGAGTTTGTTACAGAATCTTAGGGGCCATTTAAATTAGTAGTGACAGTTTTGCATAATAGAGCTTTTACTTTCATCTGCAGGAAGTGGGGAAAGTGAATTCTTATCCCTGTTTTGGTGGGAAGAAGAGGCAATCATCTGAAGACAGATTTTTCTTTTTTTCCTACCAAAAATGATTTTTTTTTTCTTTTTTTGCACTTCATAGGTCTGTGGGTAACGGTGAAAATGCTGGTTGGAGATGTGATTCAGACTAGAAAGGACTACCCACACCTTGTAGACAGAACCACAGTTGTTGCTAGAAAGCTGGGATTCCCTGAAATAATCATGCCAGGTAGGAGGTGCTTTGTTCTGTGATAGGAAGGGACTTCTTCTCTATGTTATTAATAAGCATCAGCTGCTGCCTTACTTATTTCTGTAATGGCTAACTCAGAGGATCTTTAGAATTCACTCATGGTAAGTTTTCTTTCCATATTATTTCACTATTATATAAAATAGTGAAATCTTTGGAAAGTAGTTTCTAATACTTAAACAGGAAAAATAAAATCCAGATAGTGAAGGATAAACCTATTTCCTTGTACATAACTTTCTTATCCTGTAAGTAGATTATGGTGGATGTCACTTGAATTTTAAATGAACCTTGTTTTTATTGAAAGTTATTGCTGTCCTTTAATAATAACAAACAAATCAATGTGAATTATCTTGATTTCATTTGTATGTATGACAAGATATTTTCCAATCAAAATCACTCACTGTCTGCCGGGCTCCTTTTTAAAAAACAAACAACGAAAACCTCCCTCGCTGCAACTCAAGTAAAATCTCGATCCTTTTAAAAGTCGTTTGAATTCGTTCAGAGGAGAGAATTAAAATCTGAAGCTCCGTCCAGAGAGAGAGCTGTGTTTGGGGGAAATTCCTAATGGGCTCATCCGCCACCTCACCAGCAGGTGTCGGGGCAGGACGAGAATTGCATCGGGTCACTCCGGGCTCCCATTTGCTTCTCCTCACACCCTGGTTTTCCCTTAGCAAAGATAAAGAACTGAAAATTTAAGTTCAGATGGAAAATAATGAATTTTTTTCTGTTTCACAGCTAACAGTGAGGTACTCATGCGTAGTTCAGCTGATCCTATGCTCTCAGAGCATTTTAATTGCTTTTTAACCTTTCAATTTCTCTTTTAGGAGATATAAGAAATGACATATATATTACATTGCTGTATGGAGATTTTGATAAATACAATAAAACAACTCAGAGAAATGTGGAAGTGATAATGTGTGTCTGTGATGAAGAAGGAAAAGTGTTGCCAGTAAGTTTTCTTTTTTTTTCTGCATGAAGGGCATAGAAACATGAGCTGAATTTTTGATGTAAAACATAATTTAATAAAACACAATTTAATAAAACACCACTATTCAAAAACTCAATTTCCTTGTGTCATCCTGTGACATCTTGTGACAAATAAGTTTTATGATTTTTAAAAAAATTAAAACCTATTAAAGCCCTATAAAATTCTTGCATAAAAATGTAACAAGGAATAACATTCAATGACCTATTTTAGCTGTGCCAAGGAACAAGTGCTGATTCTGACAATTACTGCATTCTTACTCTAGGGTTTTTCTTGAGGAAATTCCCAGAGGAATGCAATTTGCACACTGAAATGTTAGAAGTACCATTTCTGCTACATAATAAATGCTTGATTTGTGCCAGGAAGTCTGTGTCACTGTCGCTTGAATTAAGTACATGGCAAAGAATGAAATTAGTGACAACAATTACATATGCAATATAAATATTTACAATGTCTTTTTGCTTGTCTGTTCCCATTTTGAAGATCCTTTGTCTTTTCCTTAGGGTTTATCACCAGTTTGGTATTCAGGGGGATTTTTGACCTGTCCTTTTCTGAGCTTTATAGTGTTGGAATCATGAGGGTGAAATCATAAAGACATTCTTGAGATAAATAAAGATGGAGCAGAACACTGTGGTTCATGACTTGTTTATGAACTGCAACTAACTGCTTAAAATGTAAGTTGAAGGCTTGAGTAAAGAAAATTCTAATCCCACATAATGTTTAAGGTTCACACAACAAACTGTAGCATTGATTACAAAATACTGCCTGTACCTATGACAGCACCTGACCATGACTTGCATGAACAGAAGTTTATTCTGTATTCTGTCAAATCACATATAAACAAAAATATTCTTTAGAGAAATAAACCTATTACCATGCATTAAATCTTGCATTCCAACACTATGCATGCTCAGTTGTGCAGATACAGAATTTCTGCAAATCTTAGGAGAAAGTGAATTTGTCTCCCTGTCTTTGAGGTGAAATGTCATACCTGCTTTCTGTGGGTTATATGCCCTGGATATATTTAAGCAACAATTTTGAGGAGGTAATTGAAATTCTGTTGAATGCAAATAATAACAAAAGTGGCTGGTTTTTCTCTTTATCCTATAAAGATACCCCAAACCAACAGACTTTCAAACCCGTGAATTTATCAATGTTTCTCATAACAGGTATGTGTTCACTACACAGGAAACTGGTTGGTTCTGTTCAGGGATCAAACTAGTTCCAGTTGCAGAGCTAACCCTTGATTTACTGTCACAAGGAATAGGACTTTTGTTCCAAGTGAATGTCACAGAGGTGACAAACAAGTAGGTGCATAAACCTTGAAAAATCTCTGCTCAGGCAGATGAGACAATGCTTTCTGCAGTTAAATCCCTCTGACCAGACCATACAAATCATCTTCAGGTACCAGCATCACACCCTTCTGGTCACAGGGCATCCTGGTGTTTGAAGCAGACTTTTAAGATTCACTGGATTTTCAGCAGGATTATTGCACCTGTGCAGCAGTTAGTGCAGCCTGGATTGGATTAGTTGAATCTGTGCCTTCAGTAGAGCATTTAATGTTTGCTTCCTTCAGGGACTTTGGTTTCATGTCTGGCAGGTATCAGGCTCTTGGTGCCTCCCTGTCCAGCAGTAACTTTTACTCTGCGTGTACAGCTCAGCTGCAGTCAGCCAGACCAGATGCAGGCCAAGTCTTCACAGACTCACTAAGGAAAACCACAAGTTTTGAAGCTTATCAAATCTTTCACTTGGCTCTGTCCTAGTTCAGACAGTCTTTAAAGAATGGGAAATCCTAATTGTTTGTTGGTGGTGCCTCTACAATGTCCAGTTTGGATGCGTGGCCTAGAACTTCTGAGACTCTGCTGGAAGAAAGTATTTTACAATAAATGGAGAAATAAACTGAATAATGAAGCTAGATTTTTTTTCCCCTTTTGTATTTCTTCTACTAATTGAAATGACATGTTGGTTACTTAAATTCATCAGATGGAGAAATCAATCGATTTTATGTTCTTCACACATCTCTTAGAGCCCACTATGTGTGACCCCTGTAAAATGCAATTACACTGGCTGTACCCGTATATTATGGTAAATGTTTATTTCCATTGTGTTCACAGGCTTGGAAAGTTCAGTGTCTTCACGTTAGTGCTTCCCCTCTGTTGGTGCTGTCATTATTATTTAACTTTGGATGATGCCATATCCAAATCCAACCCGCCGTGAGGGCGGGGAGCGCAGGCCGCGAGGGGAGGCCGCGTCCCAGGGCCGGGCTGGAGCTCCCGGCTCGGGACTCTGAGGGGAGGCTCTCTGGGGACTTTTTGGTTCTGCTCAAGTTAATTTACCCCAAACTGCTCCAAAATGTACCCAAATGAACGAGGCACTAAGCACTGTTTGTTCCCTCTTTTTGTAAGAATGCAGTGTGCCTGGGAGCTGGGGACAAACCCGTGAGCGAGTACAGATCTGTTGTTTACTACCAGGTCAAGCAGCCACGATGGATGGAGACATTGAAGGTATGGCGTGGAAACTTCCCACTTTATTTTTTCACTTCTTAATGCCTCACACAGAAAGGTTGCACAGCATCAGCTTCTTCCAAAAACCATCTTGTCCCTGACTACAGCTGAAGCATGAAGCCTTAGTCATACATCAGTTATTAGAGATACATGGTCACTGAGGCTTGAAATTTGGCCTAGAAAGTGATGTGTAGGTTTTGTTCAGCAAAACAAATGAGATCATCTTAGATAACCTTATGTCCTAATAGGGCTCATCAAAAATGAAATACTGCATTTGTTCTATTTTGGTGAAACAATGGACATGAGGAGCTTCAATTAAAAAACAAACCAGACCAAACCAAAACCAAAATTAAAACACCAACCCCTTCTGATTTCAAAGAGAAAAAGCTCTCTTGCTTCTCTTTAAAGACACATACTATTAATTACCTAATCAAGCTTTAACATCTGTGATTGGGAAATGCCCAGAAGCTGCCAGAAACTGTTCTTAGAAACTGTAACAGGCTTGCATGATTTTTTTAAGACAAAATAGCCATGTATGACAAACTTGCAATTATTGCCTTAAGGTGTGTTACCTGTGATGGTGAAGGATAAGGAGGGAATGGAAGTGTCATTTCAAACACAAGTTTATTTGTTGTTTTGAAAACACTGACCCATTCTTTTTATTGCTTATTATATTAGGTCCTTTTAAAAATTATCCCGTAATTCAATCTTGTGTACAGGATCACTAACAGCAGATCCTGTTGAAAAGCATTGTTAATATCAAGGCATTGTTCAGTAAGGTTTGTGAAGGGAAGTTGTGAATGCACACAAAGGTGTGCAAGTCCTTATACTTTCAGAACTGTAAGCTTGATAATATGAAAAATTGTGCTTTTCCTTTCACAGCTGGCCTTTTATGTTGCATGTTTGACCTAAAGAAGAAAGAATAAAGCACTCGCAAGTTCCTGTGATTCTCATCAAGGCTTTACTCTAAATTTAATCACTAAAATACCATCCATTTATTTTGCTGAAATTGTCATACTCTTTTCACCTTTTTAATAAATTGGTTGTCAATGCCTGTATCTGAAATGTGGGAGTTGCATAGTGCAGAGGTGTTTAATTTTCTGTGGTTAAAAGGGTGAGCAGTAGGACTGCACTGTGATTGTTTTCTAGCACCTGTGTGCATTAACTCACTGGGTTCTGTGCTTCATTTCTTTGCTGGTGCCAGACTCTGAGCAAAGTCTAACAGATCACTGCTTACCAGCCCCCACTTCACTTCTGTGATCAGACTCAGCATTTTGAAATGGCCTGTGAAAGGCACTTTGGAAACAGAAGAAGTGGGGCTCATTTATTCTAAAATAGGGGCTCATTACATGTGCAACCACCCCCCATAACTCTCCTCATTATGTTCTGACTTTACCAAAGGTAGCAGTCCCCATCGAGGACATGCAGAGGATCCATCTGCGCTTCATGTTCAGGCACAGGTCGACCCAGGAGTGTAAGTAGGGAATTTCTACTTTAGGGAATTTTAATTCATTGATGGGTAGTCAACCCAAAGTCTTTTGCTTTGCAGCTAAAGATAAGGGAGAAAAGAATTTTGCAATGGCCTACATAAGATTAATGAAGGAGGATGGAACAACTCTCCATGATGGCATCCATGATTTGTTAGTCCTAAAGGTACGGGCTCGGATTTCTCTCTCTCTTTTTCTCTCTTTCTTTTTCTCTCTCTCTCTCTCTCTCTCCCCCTCTCTCTCTTTTTCTTTCTCACACTGTTGCCTTTGGCTGCACTGTGTATTTGCTTGTGCTAGATTGATTTTATTATTCTATCAAAGATTTTTTTTCCATCTGTGTTTTCCATCTGAAAAATGAACACCAAAATGAAAAGGTGTACCCTGTTCCATTGTCAGTAAATATTGCTCTGCATTTTAATGACACAAAGATGTTATCCAAGCACAGTTGAGAGATGATTACTCTTTTTACTGGTATTTGTGCTTTTGTACTCTAGAGAAAGTTGTGCTGCAGCTCTGTACTTGGGTGGCTACCACTCCTCTTGCTGGATATGGGAAGTGTTTGATCCACTTGGAATCTTTATCTCATGAATAATCTGGGAATGCAGTCTTAGGAAAATGCTTGTTTTGAGTTGCTGTGTAGTTCCTCAGGTACAAAATTGAAAGTTTCAGCAATATGGTTTTGGGTGTGAAGAATAGCTTTAGTTGGTCCTGGCTGGAAACAGATCTTTAGCTTTTGTGAAGGAAGCAGAGAACAGATGTTTTGACTTTTGTTTTATTTGCCCTCTTGGAGAATGGTGTCTAGCAGGAACTAAGAACAAGAAATCACTTCCAGTACAAAGGAAACTTAAGTTATTTCTCAGCATTCTTCTCAGTAAACAAGTTTGCTGTATCATTAATACCAAGTGAGATGCATGCAACTAAATCAAGTTGCTTAGGCAAGCCAAAAGAGATTAATGGCAGCATATAGTTATTTATCTTCTCTTCATTGAAACTATCATTTAAAATATTGAGACTAGAAGGAAAACTGTGTGGTTAATGTTGGTTGTGAAATTCCACCTAATTCATTTTTGCATCAGCTCAGTAATTTTTTTTTTGAAGTGACAGCATGGATGAGAAATGCTAAATGGAGTTGACCTACTTTATGGTTGTGAGAAACAGACAGATTTTCTGACATATGCTTGCCTATTCTAGTATTAAAAACAGTAATTGTAAGCTGTGTTTAAAGCAGTCATACACCTGGCCTCTCTAAATAAGTAATTTGAAAACTGCAAAGTTTAAACTGTCTTTAGGCATTGGATCTTTTTGAGAGACTTTTGGATCAAAACTTCATCTTTTTCCCATTGTCTGTCTGACTTGTCCAAAAAGAAGGAATTCAAGAGTTTATTTTGCTTCCAGAAATTTGGGAAGTAATTATTTGGCAAGCCTGATACAATCATAGATGTTGGTACTGCTGTGTGTTTTGCTGTATAAAGGTTTTGCTTCTTGTCTGGCTAGGTCTCTTATAGTCAATTTTTAACCTTGCCTCTTTGATTTGAAGTAGAAACCACACATCTGCAGTCACTGAACCAGATAAAACTGAAAAGCTATAAAATGTATTTCTAGATCATGGTCTTTGCAGCTCCTTGTTCATCCACATTTGTAGAATAAAGGTCTGCAATTGAGTCATATCTTGTCACAGTTTTGTAGCTCTAAATGACATCATCATCACTTGTCATTTAAGTGACAACATCATCACTCCAGAAATTTTCTGCAATTTTGTTAAAGAAGCACTGTGTTCTTTAAACAGTGAGGAGCATGATTTTTATTGTCTTTGTCTAAGACTTCTTTCCTGTCTGGGAATCCTAAGACTCACAGAAAATCTTTGGGGTTGTGGCACAGAAGTTGATGAAAGAGAGGAGGGAAAAACCTCTGCTGGCTCTCTGGTTTTGTACTCTTCATTCTACTGAAAAGCACATATTCCATGTCATTAGTTACTGCAGCATACTGTCGGATTTAAAATATAATCTTACCATGCCCTGATCTTTAATGTTCAAGATCTAGGTATGAAGTTATAATGAGGATACCAAAATAGTGCTGCTATTCTTTCCTTACTCAGTCCTGCTTTCTGCTTTTTGAAGTTGTGTGCAGGTATTATAATCATGCTGTCTATGTCCTGTGTACAGTCTTCAGGGTGATGCTCGATATTCTGCAGTGTTCCCCACCCACCAACATTTAAATGAGAGATTGGCTCTTGCTTTTACGCTGCCAGGGGTGTCACCCCTCAAAGTCCCTTCCTGCACATCAGTTTTATTTACTTCTCTAGTACAAAAGTACAAAATAAGTCTAATTTTAAATCCAGGGGTGTGAAATATGTAATGAAAGGTGTGTTGTTTTTCAGGGGGACAGTAAAAAAATGGAGGATGCTGGTGCTTATTTGACATTGCCTTCTACACGTCTGCACGTGGAAAACAAGGGAGCAACCTTAGTCAGGAGCTCAAGTATTGTTGGGGGGCTTTCAGTCAGCTCAAGAGATGCATTTTACATTTCAACTCTTGTTTGTTCTACAAAGTTAACTCAGAATGGTATGTACCTTCTAAACAGGTGGGAGTTTAGAAAGAAAAGCTTTGCACAAATTGATAAATCAGATTTTACATTGCAATGTCTGCCCATTTATTTTCTATTAGTGGGCTTGCTGGGTCTCTTGAAGTGGCGCATGAAGCCAGAGCTGCTTCAGGAGAACCTGGAAAAGCTGAAGATTGTGGATGGAGAGGAAGTAGTGAAGGTAAATCTTTAAATCTTTATTCTAATAATAGTTATATTTCAGGCCCTTTCATACATAATGCCTTTGTTAGTTTGCAAAAGACATGAGCAAAGCCCTTCATTAGAGGGAGCAAGAAGGCCAAGACAGGATCCTTCACAGGGCTGGCCAGCTTTCCTCCTACTTTTTAGTTTCAGATCTCTGGTATTGGCCATTGCTGGGCTGGGGGATTTCCAGGATTATTACTAGGAGATGAAGATAGTAATGACAAAATATTTTCCACAATATCTATTCATCTCTTTCCTTTTGTCTACGTGAAGTATCATAAACAATTCCTACTACTTTCTTTGCAGTTCTTAATATTAAATTAATATTATGTTGATATTAAATCCAAGAAGTGCTATGTACCCAACAAAGCACTTCCTTAACTTAATGAGTATATGAATAAAAATTGTTAGTATTTTGGAAAATGGCATATATGATTACCTTTGTGTCTTTAGGCATAAACATTAGATATCTCTGGAGAGAAGGAATAAGAATTAAACAAAAAAAAAAAGAGGAAGAAAGAGGAGTTGATTTTTTAAACCAAAGATTTGTGTCCCAAGTCACTGAGATACTTTGATTTAGTGCAGAATTTGAATCAGACCACAGAAGCAGGAAAAGTCTTTTTAATCAACATACATATGTGAAAATAGCAACCACTAATCTGTGTCACTAAGGAATGTAGTTTTAACAAGTTTTGTCATTTATGTAATATTTTTATCTTTTCCATAAGCTTTGAGCTAAGCATGTATTATTGATTGCTCATGTGTCTGAGGATGCAGGTTCCTAATTAAAGCAACTAGAGCCTAAACCCTTGGAAATGTTTTCTCAATTTAAAACCTTCTGTAAAGGTAGTAAAATTCTAACTTGGGAGAAACCAAGTCTACTATCAGAAAATTTTCCTGAGAGATTTTCAAGTCGAATTGGTCATCAGTTTGTCTTTTCATGTTCTGTAGTTTCTCCAGGATACATTGGATGCCCTGTTTAACATCATGATGGAACATTCCCACAGTAATGAGTATGACATCCTTGTCTTTGATGCACTGGTAAGAATCAGCACCAACGAGTTTATTTGTCAGAGAAAAGAAACTTAAAATTTTGAAGCAAATATCAAGTTTTTCAGTTCAGAGAATTAAAGTCTCTATAGAACAGAGGAATATTACTCATTGACTGAAAATGAAATTTCTTTAAAAACTTAAATGGTAAATTACCAGAAATATTTTAAGAAAGTGAATATTTAGGTTTGCAATGTGACTCTGGTTAATTGTGTCTCTGTCTGTTTAGATCTATATCATAGGGCTCATTGCAGACCGTAAGTTTCAGCACTTTAACACTGTTTTGGAAGCATATATCCAGCAGCACTTTAGTGCAACCTTGGCATACAAGTAAGTTAGTTTTCTCTTCTTTCTCCTTTTTCCTAAACCTCCACCATGACATAAAAGAAGTAAATCCTGCTTGTGACTTTTCTGATGTAATTTATGGTGACTGTTGTTTTGATGCTGCTGTTTGCTTATCTGCCTCTGAGACACATTTGATTATAAGTGGAATTAATGAACCCATAGCAAATGATTTGGGGTTAAATGATGCTTTGGCATTTGTTGTCTGTCACCTGGATTTTGCTGTGTCTGAGCACTTCACCTGTATCCTGTCAAATTTATCAAAAGATGCTGTGCTGCAAAGCCTCTCCATTTGTATCCCTGGCCTTAAGTTGAAATGCCTCAGGTGAGGACTTGAAGCTCTCCTTAGCCCATTTACATAGGTTTCCACATTTTATTCACATCAAGCAAACTCAAAGGAAAAATAATTGTTTGGGAACTGTCAAGTCTTCGTATGCATTTTAGTCTGATGTTGTGTCAGGAGGGGTTCAGTGCAGTGAGCTGGAATTCTGGTATTTGTTACATGTCCTGCTGTGAAATGGAGTTCTAGTATTTGTTACGTGGTCACACCAATGGATGAACTTGTGGATTTTTTATTTATTTGTTTTCAACTTTTGGAGCTTCTACACAACACCCAGATAGGAAGACATGGACTCATAGAAAAGAGTAAAAACTGTGCAGACATGTTATACACCAAATTTAATCCTGGATTCCTACTTTATTTAGAATAGGCTTTTGCAGATGATGGTAGGATAAAATGACTGAATTATGAAGGAAGGTAACATCTTCAGCTGGTGCAGAGCTCTGGGATGTCCTCTAAGAGAATGGATGTGGGTTTTTAATCTACCTGATGTCTCGTTCTGGCAGCTTAATGGAGCGGCAGATGGAAGCAGAACTTTAATTTGGAATATGAATAGTACATGGAAGACCTGAGCTGGAGGTTTGGAATAGCTGGGGATATCTTCCAGTGTCTGTGTTGAATTTGCATCAGTTCCAACTCAACACTAAATGTCACAAAAATCATGCATTAGACCATGAGTTTCCTAAAGCTGAAAGGCAGCAGTGCAAAATCAGCCCTTTCTCACACCTCAGTAAAGTGGAATGAGCATGAATGGGCTCAGAAAGCTCAAGCATAAACTATATGCTCTTCTTCAATCCCCTCTCACTCCATAAGTAATAAGCACATGTAATTTAGTGCTTTATAGCACTGTGAAAGAAGAAAAAGAAGGGTACAGAACCTCTCAGGACAGCCTTATTTGCATAAAATATTCCTAAGATTTACCTGGCTGGGAGTTTCTGGTGACTTAATCAATGTGGTAGAGGCAAACTAATAATGTTTATGATTATTCCCCACGTCATGTGTTTTCTTGGCATTATTGATTCAATGCACATCATGGAAGATGTACTCTGCTTCCAGAATCATTTATGAAATAAACAAGTGTGTGTGTGGCCAACTCCTAACTAGGAAGGAAATACTGTGTCCCAGACATATTATAACATGATATGGTTGGTTGGCCAAACTGTTACCTATTTATTCAGTTCTTGTTGAGTCATGCTTTCTCCTGGCTTTTAGAGAGCTGTGAGAGGGCTTAACATGCACTACCCCTACGTACAAGCTGGATAAATATTGTTCCAACTCAGAGAAGCTGTAAAAAGGAGCAAATGGAAACACACAATGGATGTAATGCCCAGGAGGCTGTGAGGCTGAAAGCACAGCATTTTGGTTCTGAAATGTGAGTTAGGCTGGGCATGTGTATTAGTTACACAGAGTTGTTGGCTTGGTTTGTTTAGGGCAGGGGACAGCAGGTCTCCATTTTTGTAGAGATGTAGGAAAAAAACCCCAGCCACCCTTATTTTAGTTCTTATGGCTGCATTAAGATGAAAATTGCATCATTAGTATTGCTTTAATCACTTGAGATGATTCTGTAACCACTGCTAAATTAAGGGACTTAGTTTTAGATTAACTTCTGTCTTTGGTAGCCAGCTGTGTCTTTAGCCAAAAGTTGCTTTTAGATACAGAGTAAGGAAGTGTTTAAATAAAATAAATAATTTAAGCAGATGTTGTTGTGTACTGCTTTATTTACATGTTATATTTACATGCTGTTAATTAGAGCATGCAGTGGTGTTTAATCTCTGTGCAGTGGATCTAGGCAGAAGGAATATTTTGTGATACCTTGTGCTTGTGTATTACAAACTTCCGTAAAGGTGCTTCAAGGATTGTGTAAAGTCATGCTGCTCTTTTGGGATTTCAGATTTCTCTCTTGCTTGTGCAACTAAGAATTTGTTCCTCATTTGTTTATACTGAAAGAATTTGTGCAACATAAATCCAGAAATACACTCAGTCTGTTTTCTTGTATGTGCTTGACCAAGCATGAACATGTATTTAGAGCTGCCAAAGAAGCTAATTAAAAAATAATACTGAAAATTATTTTTAAAAATGTTTTTAAACTTCAGGAAATTAATGAGTGTTCTGAAGACATACTTGGATACTTCCAGCCGAGGGGAGCAATGTGAACCTATCCTCAGAACTCTGAAAGCACTGGAATATATTTTCAAGTTCATTGTTAGATCAAGGACATTATTTTCCCAGTAAGTACTCAGATATTGCAATTTAATTAGCTGTCTAACATCAGACATAGAAGGACACCTGAGAAGTAGAAAAAGTTGATTCTAGAACAGAGCTTTTTTTTTTTATTTTTATTTTTACAAATAAAACTGGCAACTGCTTTAAAATACAAATAATGCTGAGATATGTTTTGTAGAGGGAATATTCCAGAATCTGCTTTCTGATTCTCAGTGTAAGTTCCAGAGATGTGTTCAGTAATAGCAGCATGTTTCAAAGGGTGATTATTCTTTGTGTCAGGTGGCTTGGCCTAAGACCAGTGGATGGCCAAACGTCTCAACAGATGGCTGGAGGCTGGAGACTTGTCCTTGAGAACACCTCAGACTGTGCACAGAGCAGTGTCATTGCAGCAACCATGGTCACACTGAATGTAGAGTTTTGGACCTCCTCTTGAGGAATTTACAGGGAACGCTCCAGGGACTGGATGTGTGTAGCTCAGGCAAACTGAGGTGTAATATTTACAAGTGGGACAAGGAAAAGGGTAAAAGGAGGAGGGGAGAGCAAAGGAAATGAAAAGTGGAAGGAGAAAAATTACACACTGGTAACTGTACTCTCCTCACATACCACAGACCCATTTCCTCAATTGCTTTCTGCTTCTCTTTCTCCATTTATCCTGAGCTGGGTTCCCCCTACAGCTTGTTCTGATTTCCCTTTGTGGCTGAAGGATTGCAGGAGCAGAGGTCAGGCAGTGCAGACTCAGACCTGTAGGGACAGTTGGGTGTTGTGTTTGTGGCTGGCATTCACCAGAACAGGAAGGTTCTGTTCTAGCTATCTTATCCTCCGTGGGTGCTCTAATACAATTTATCTCTGATATCCCACTGTCCATTAAAAAAAAAAAAACATGTAGATTAATAGTAGATTAATGAAGTTTACTCGCTGGATTATGATGGTTTGGTTGAAGTCCCAGATTCAGAAGGAATTTGCTGCTATGGATAGTACCTTAGAAAAATTATTGTCTCTAGGAACTTACTACTTATAGATGGATACAGATAAACAAGGTGTAAAGCTGTATAAGGAAGGAGATGGTGCTCAGGAGAGCAGAATACAACTTTATCTTATATTTTTATCATAGGTGTCAGGGCAGAAGGGTATATTAGAGTTTTGGGGAAGGAAGCATTGTGTAGAGGATTATGGAAAATTTCTTGTCTGGATGAAGGCCAGAAAGCAGAAGAGGTTTGTTTCAGGAAGAACTTTGGTCCTCATTTGAATCCCTCGTGTTATCTTGCAGCTTAAAGTGTTCATTGGACAATCTGTAATAAAATAGGTTATTGCAATGTGTTACATACTCAGGTGATCAGCTACACATATCTACTCCTACCTAACTAGAGGTCTGAAACTCTAAATTCACTGGACAACTATTATTGTTGTAGGCAGTCTTACATTTCAAATTGAAAAGAAAATCAAATGACACGGCAATACATAACTTTAAAAAGAGATTTTTCTCTTCTGATGGAGCAGAAGAGGCAACACTCAACTCACAGTATTCTACTCCCATTTAAGGATTCTCTTGTCTTCTTGGCTTTTTTCTTAGCTTGTTTTTCTTTAACTCTTGACAGCTGTTTCACATAACTATTTTCACATGTCACCAGTGTTTTTACTTTTTATGTAGGCAGTATTTAATACTAAGAGCCAGTATGAACAATACAGGAGAGATAATCTGAGGGATTCAAACTTTAGAACAGGGGATGGAGAAATAATGGAGTGAGCTCAATTTAAATGCATTTTCAAACTTTTAAGTGTCAAACAGAGAGTTTTTTCAAAAAGCAGAGTGGTTAATGAGGCCAGTAAAAATAGCTCTTGGAAAAAGTGGCAACAGCAGCAGAAGACAGAAATTGTCATAATTTGTGAAAAATATCCTGGAGTATCTCAATTGTAGTGGGGGAAAAAAACCAAAACTTTTTTTTTTTTTTTTTTTTGCATGCAAGTTACTTTGTAAATAAAATTACCTATATAAGCTCCAGTCTGGGACGTGTCATGGTTTAGAGGCTTTTAAAACAATTGAAAGTGTTTATTATAGTGTTCAAACTGAAGAATTCCCACATGTTACAGTGAATAGAAATTATGACCCATTGGGGAAATATCTATGTACATAATATTGGATCAGCTTCTGAAATATATATTCAATGTTAAATCTGTTGCATTTGGGAGAATGAAACCTGAAAGAATAACCTAATGCATTTTTCAACAGATTATATGAAGGCAAAGAACAAATAGAATTTGAAGAATCAATGAGGAGACTCTTTGAATCCATCAACAACCTGATGAAAAGCCAGCATAAAACTGCCATTTTGTTGCAGGTTGGTGTGTTCTTGGAAACCAGTTGGATTTTCTGTATGGTTTTTGTACATGGACTTTTTCTTCTCTTTAAATCGAGGAAGAGACACTCAGGAAATGTATCCAGTATGTCTTTTTTGTAATTCCCCTCTGTTGGAAGAGCAGGTTATCTGATAAATTTGGAGCCTAGTTTGAAAAGGTCAGACAAGATACACTAACAGAAATTCAGTGAATGTAGTCAAGGAAAGAACCAAGGCACAGATGTTGGAATATTTCAAGCAATCTAATGACATGAATCCCCTCCTGGGACCTGAATGTTTAATTCTTGAGTTTCTCCAGATAATGCTAAACAGGGATTTCACCGTATTAGTTGGGAAAATGAATTTTATTGTTTCAATCTTTGGGAGTTACATTGTTTAAAAGGATCAGGGTTTGCCATTCATGTCAATCTCAGTTATTCTAACACGTCAGAATCTAATGTTTTAAAGAAAATGAGAAAAAAAGGAGCTATTAACATCACTAATATGAAATAATTTGCAGTTCTGTATTAAGATGAAAAACTATCAAGATTTCCTGTAAAATCTTCTTCCTGTAGAAGATTTATTAGACAGCTGCAATATTGATGCTTCACACATTCTTTATTTAAAACTCATTGTATGCATTGGGCTTGAATCTTCCTCTGGTTTTGTGTTTTGATTCCTTTTGATATGACTTAGGTAAGAAGTAGAAACCCATGAAAAAGTCTGTGTTGAATAAAACCTCAGGTGGCTGATGTTGAGATTTGTATCAGCTGACACTTTGCATGAAGTGTTTAATGTGCAACTGCAAAAGAGCTGAGAAAGTAAATACCAAGTTAATTATATAATACCATGGTTACAGTAATAGTCTAAATGCATTTAAAAATCAATCAGATACTCTGTTACTTGATAATGCTGTCGAGGCCTTCCTGGGAATAGTTTATACATTTGAATACTGCATCAGAATCAGGAGAATCTTCTGAAGAAAAAAAAAAGCCTCTTTAAAATAATACTGAAAGAGTTTATATAATAATGTTTGCTCTTGTACTAATTAAGAAAGAGATCTTGGAGGATTTGGTGCTCTTTGGGGAGAGCTTGTCACATCCCTGCATTCTGCCCTGCCTGATCTCAGAGGGGCTGTGTGGGATTGTCCATCTGTGTCTCCTCTGATGAGCAGGACACTTTCTTCTTGAGAGTGACAAGAAAGGCTCACAGAAAACTTCTTCCTTAACAGTTTCTGGGTGTGCAAGGGGCACTGCTGGCCCTGAAGGGCTGCTGGCAGTGTTTCAGAACAGGTTGTAGTGCCAGTGGCACCAGAGCATTGCATGGACTGAGGAGTGTGACTGTGCCTGCCCTCATTTCCATCTTTCCATGTTTAATGCCAGCTCCCAGTGTTGTACCTGTTTAGCAAACATGCACGACATCTTGGCTGATGTTCCTCAGAAACAGCAGACCCTTGAAAACAGAGCTGAGCATCTCTGGAAAGCACTAAAGGAAAGAAATCTATGCTAATTTTAAAGAGCACATTAGTGTGTTTCATAAACAAACCAATTACTCAACAGTTATGCTTTGATCAATACCATATTGAAAATCCAAATTTTTGATTTCTAATGAGTGCCATCAGTTGTGCAAAATGGGTCCTATTTATTCATAACCTTGAAGCACTATTGGGATTTTGAATCTCTAAATTTGCATAAGGTATTAAAAGTTTTCTTTAGCAGGAACGTTTTATGACAGATGTGAAATACTGGTTTTTAGCATAACTTTGCTCTTGTTCCAGGTACTAATGACTCACACAGCTGTGAGAGAAGCCTACAAAGAGATTGCTTTACATACAGTAAATAAAAACTACTGTATCAATGTTATAAATTTCTCATAGGAGAGGCATGGAATAAGCAGAATGACAATAAAATTTCCAGCTGGAAATAAGTTGTGCAAAAAATATGAAATTAACACTCCCTTCCACTTCATCATGAACTCCATAGGCAGCCACAGCTTTCACAGGGGACAGAATTTCTGTGGCTGCTTGGAGGATACTTCAGTGCTGATACTTGAGATTCCTGCTCTGGTAGGTGGATTCAGGCCAGAAAATTGAGATAATATCTACTGAGAGGGAGGAGAAAGTAGTAGAAAGAAATTCATAAATCTGTCTCTGCCTAAATCCAACACTGATTTCCCTTGGGGAATTTGAGATGACAATGATGGATGTTGTAGTAGTACAAATTATCTTTGCAGAGTAAGGGACAGGTGGTTATTCAGTGATTCTACAGACACATGGGACTCTATGGATGTTACAGTTTGTAACTTCCAGGGAGGGAAGTTCAGAGAGTCTGTTGGAAAAATACAGGAATAATCAGAGTATTAAAACTGGCTTAAATCTGTCACACTTAGAATTATCATTGATAAGTGGAACATAGATTGGTAGGATCATTTGAGTGTGTTCAAGTAGATTATGGTCTGAAGATATCAGAGAAGAAAGTTTTAGGAGCCCTGAAGTAAGTTAAATTGGGTTTTTCAGGATATGGAAACTTGAAATAGTATGCAGAGCCTTTGAATGTGAAATTTTTACTCTTATTTCATCCTTGTTTGTCCACATGCCTATCAGATTTAGCTGTAGATGATTTAAAGAATTATTTTGAAACCTGAAGTTTCTTGGTCTCTGATATTTTTTATTTTTTTTAATTTGGAACTCAGTATTTTAGCCAGTAGTAATTTCCCAGTTGTTTTTAGTGATAGAATCACACTCAGGCTTGCATAGAAAATTAATTCACTCAGGAAAGGATTTTTTATAAAATTATGTGTTATATGGAACAGCCTCATCTGTGCCAGAAGCACTTTATTGTTTCAATTTTAACTTTATCTACTGAGTGATATCTTACTTCCTGATCTGTTAAACGCTGTATACGTTTACAAAAAGTTAAAATCTCTTTTCAGTCCTTGTTCTAAGGCTACTGAAGTGGATTGAGGCTTTGACTTACTGTAATGCCTGAGCTTTGGGAAGGGCAGATATCTGGTTTTGTTTTGAGTATGGTTCATATAAGCTTTGAACAGCTGAAGACTGAATTCATTGTTGGCAAACTGGAAATGTACATATTAATCCACGTTAACCTTTTTTTTTTTAAAAAAAAACAACTTCTGGAGTTGGTCAAGTTCTCTTTTGTGTTTAAAAATACAGACAGAATGCTTCTCAACTTCAGCGTTGCATGAAGGAATTAAACTGCAATTAGGAATATATTTTCAATATTCCTACTGTGCTGATGTTTAAGAGCAACCATGTGAGCTGCAGGGTGGCCTGGCTGCAGGTCCTGGCATGGTGCTTTGTAAGGCTGGCCCTTGGGGTGGAGGTTGCAGTGGTTTAATTTCGCCAGTACAAGAATTAAGGTGCAGCTATAGGGTAAGGAAGGATTCCTCCTTTTAAGAGTTTTTTTAACAGTTTTTTCTTGTAATGATTTTAAAAAATTAGTTCATAATTACACTGTCTTTACAGTGGTAGGGCTTTCTAGGCACTAGATGTAAACCTTTCTTTAATTTCTTTTGGCAGGAATGATGTTGCATTTATCAGTTGTTCTTCTGTAGCCATTGCTGATGACTTTTGTAGACTTTACAGAGATTTTTTTCATGAAGTCTGTACTTCTAGGGGAGAGAATCCTTGAAATTTGGAAACCTGGAAATCATTCTCCAGAAACTGCGAAGAGTTTGGTGAAGGGAGGCTTGGGAATAGAGGAGGTATCACTACCTTCTATCTTTTGCCTGAGCACTCAGGGAGAAAACATCATTTTTAGTGGTTGTCTTTTGTGTCTGCTTAAATCACCCTCTATTTCTGGAGAATAAAATGGAATGAATGATTTTTAAATTTCAGAGTATATGTTTTTTAGATTGTTCTACTGTTGACTTCTGTTTTGTAGTCTGTGAGTGTGCCCTTTCATTGACCAGCTTGTGTTCTCAACCTTAATTTACAAATCAAGCCCCTGCTCCTTTCCCAGCTGTTCTGTTCCCCAACTGACACACCACGTTTGACCTACAGATGGTCTTGTCTGCTGCAAATGTCAGCTCTCCCCAGCTTGCTCCTAGGCACTGATTTGAGAAAACACATCTCCCTGAGCTGTGTGTGCTTTCAGAAACCTTAGATGGCATGTTCTCAAGGTCATTGAAACACAGGAAAAAGAAATTGTCTGTGGCACTGAAAAATATGAAAAATAATGGAATATGAAGCTGCTGGTTCTTTCTCATTCTTCCCCATGCAATTTTGATCCACCCTACTGTTGCAGTAGATTCTAAGAAATTTGTGCATCTCAGTACATTTTTCTTAGGAGAGAATAAGCCTAGAAAGGTACTGATAGTGATGCTTTGCTTGTGGTGCACAAAGGGGGATGGCACAGTAACTTCTTCAAGTTGCCTTGATGGCAAGTAAAATTAGATTAAGAAACAGAGCACCAGTGATTTCTTTGAATGTACTTTTCATCTCATGGGTACTCGAATTTCATGAATATGTATAATGTAATGTTGCAAAAAAGAGGGCAGCTAAAAATAAGCTTGGTCAGGAGTAAAGGTTAAAATAAATTTAACTGTACATTGTATAAGTAAGAAATAATTTTCTGCAGTGCTGTGGGTTTATCTGTATCCTGCTTAAAAACCTAATCTCTTAAGGTCTGAAGAATGCAGAACATCTTGTACTGCTGACTAGGAGGTTTTTATGCCTTCATTAAGAGGGCAGTGCTCAATTGTGTCCATAGTGCATCATTTGAAGCAATTATTGCAAATGAAACTTGGGAGCCTAAAATAGTGCAGGGGATATACTCATTATTGTACTTCAGCTGGAACTGTGGATCTGCAGAGAGGTTGCATTTCTATCCTCCCCTCCTATGCAAGTGTAGAACAGGGAATATGTGAAAGTCAGCACAATAGCCCAGATGCCAGTGAAGTACTGCTTGAAATATTTTGTGTACTGGTGGCTCTGTCTTTTATCAAACATCTTTCACAGTACCTGTGAACTGCTGTAAAATGAAATTCAGATGCTGCTGTGCAGTCTCTTCTTGCAGTGTCTGTTCCTTGAAAAGCAAGGAGCAGCACCTGTTTGAATTAAAGCTGGAGGCAGTTTCCAGCCCAACACAGGTGTTTGTTTGGGTGCTTTAAATAGCCCAGGGATTTCCCAAGATCAGTAGAAGGGAAAATCTCTTTGTGGAAGTTGCAACAGCTTTTAAACACTCCTTTGACCTTTCTAGGTTTGTGTATGAGTCTGGGATGAGATCTGCAGGAGAATGACTTTATCTGAAGGTATCATAAACCAGCACTGAGTCTCTTTGAAATACTGTATTCACTCATGCTGCAGACTAAGCTCTCTTTTTCAATCAAGACATAATTAGTTTTTTGGGTTCTTTTTTAATTGGCTACTGCAGTGGAAGCTTACACAAATAAAATAATAGCTTTGTTGTGGTTAAAAGGTCTAAAAGAGAGCCAAAGAAAGCTGTGCTCTGATTGTCTTCGTTCTAAGCCCCCTACTCTCAAGAAAGTTACTAATGTTTTTATAAGGAGCTTGCTGTGTACAGGTAAGAGAAATATTGAACCTAGATAGGCTTCTATCAGATAGATCAGTAATAGAAGGCTTCACATCACTGTAATTTAGTTTTTAGCAAGATGTTAGTAGGAATTTATACCCTAAAGCGTCACAGTGAAGTAAAGTACTACAAATTAGTTTTTATGCATATTAACCTTAAGTGTTAATGGTAATTTTGAGCCTGAAATTGCCTGCTGAAGTCTTCTTGTCCATGTAATAAGAGTAACTTGTCTCTTAGCCTTGTCAGGGTAAGGTTTGATTATCCCACTATGCTATCAAAATATACCTCAGGAACTGATAGGAGGAGATAAACCCCACAGCTTAGCTGCAGCTGGTTGGTTAGGGCATGACACCCCTTTTCATCTGTTCTGGAAAGGGTGGCATCGGGGTGGGTGGGTGACTGCTGCCCTGACTTCTGCCTCCTGCATGGCACAATTCTGGCATGGAATTGATACAGATCCTGCTTTGATCCGTGCTTGGTTTACTCACCTGCATCATAATGACACTTCTAGTGGTCTGCAGGGAGATAATCTACAAAGCCTGGACCCTTTCACTGGTTGGGTTGGTTTAACTCTCACAAAGAGAGTTAGATCCACTTGAAACTATGGTAGTTAAGTTCCTCTGTATACCCTTGGCACATGCAACACTGTGACAAAATTTATTCAAATGTGATGTAAAATTTCAGTCTGGGGAAAGAAGTCCGAGTTCATCAGTTTGTTTTGTGTCTCTGTGTGTTTTGGTTTGCTCTGTGCTGTTCACGTGCATGTATAAACACACAGGATTAACATGACCTGTCTGTCAATGCAGGTTGCTGCCTTGAAGTACATACCATCAGTTCTTCATGATGTTGAAATGGTTTTTGATGCCAAGTTACTGAGGTGAGTCACTCTTGAACATTTCCTCATTGTCAGCAATTAATTCTTGCAGATCAGTTTAGGTCCACAAAGCTACACCAGTTCCTACTGATCAAGACAGTGGTGAGTCCCTGGATATGTTTATTGCTGGTCTCTTGTCAATATTTGTGATATATAAATAAATATAAATCTTAAAAAGTGATAAACATTTACAAATATGTGATTTGCTGTTTCTCTCTGTCTTTATTAACACCTGATGAATTCATCTGTATGGTATTTATGACATTTTTCCTTTTCATGCAGCCAACTACTATACGAATTTTACACTTGCATTCCACCAGTGAAACTACAGAAGCAGAAAGTGCAGTCCATGAAGGAAATCGTACGCAGCAACCTTTTTAAAAAACAAGGTAAATACAAAGTGCCTCTAAGGCTTTGAATAAATGTGTAAAATTTTTCAGTGACTTACGTGTTGTGCAATTCACGTTTGAATTTGAGTGAAACAAATACTGGAAGAGTGTGAATGCCAGGAGCCTGGGCTCTGGAGGGGATTCATCTCTTTCTGCAGGATGGCAAGAGCTGTGCAAAGTGTGATTGCTGGCCTAGAGCAAGGAACAGGTGGGGCTCAGAGGAAGAGTTTTGTGTGGTTTTCTTATGTTGTAGTGGTTAGGGGGGTGAGCTATATATCCTCTCAACCCTTTTTAAGGTCTATAATGGAATAGGAACAGGAAATGAAACCTTGTGAACACAGATGTTCAATAAGGCCTCTACCTGGGAAGAAGGCAAAAAAAATCTGGTTGTGCTGTGGTACACTGAGCTGCAATGCAGCATTTCAACTTTTCAACAGCATTTCAACAGGGATTACAATGCTTCTCAACCTCAGAACTTTGTGTCTTTCTCAGCTCTCAGGAGTGCTAATGATACTGAAATGCCTTTATCACCATTGTGCTCAGTTTTCCTTCATATTATCACAAGTGAATTTTTGCTGAAGGAGTGAATTTTTGCTGAAGGAATCCTATCAGAGTAGCCTAGTTCTACATGATTAGTTTCAGCTCAGTGTCAAGTGTTCTGACTCCTCTCCTGTGGACTGGATGGTTGCTTCTCTCTTTCCACCTTTTTGCTGTGTAGATAACCTTCAGAACCTCAAAGGCACACAGACTACTCAGATGAGCTCCAATTTCTGACAGCTTAGAGATAATGATTCTAGGATCTTGACAGTACAACAGTGGGTTGCAAATAGTGCTGTGTGCGAGTAGATTGAGAGAGGATTGCTTTGCTCACCTCATTCTGAGTTGCCAGGAGAGTGATGCACTTCTAACTCGCCAGGACAGATAAAAGTTACTCTTTATTTTCAGACCTGTGTTGTATTCCATTGAGACTGCCTTGTATATTGTAAGCTTTAACAATAGCTAGCTGTGTCTGCTATGTTTTAAGACCATTGTAGATTTCCTGGGCAAAAAAGTCAAGAAAATAATGTAGGTGGTTTTAATGCTTAGATTAAGTAATATTTTAACCTATCTTTATGTTAATGGTTTCATGGTCAATAACTGTGATTTTTTTAAACTATGTGTAAAAACATAGTTAAAAAAAAGTTAGTTAGTTCACGCACTATACATTAGTTCACATATGAACTAACATAGTTCACATTTGCTTTGAATTGGTGAAACACAAGTAGCTGCAGCTTGTTAGCTCCAGACACTCATCTAAACTATTAAAAGCAGATTCTAATTAATTTTCAAACAGTTCTAGTCCTGCATTCACAGTTTGCTCTGGTAGTTGACTGTATTTCTGGTTTACAAGCAGAGTCTGATACATCATTGCAGTATGAGCTGCCTTTACTGCTGCTGCTGCTTCTAAAATCTGAAGTGCCAGACTTGGTTTTACCTGTGGTGCTTGTGGTGAGCAGAATTTAGACCAGAAGGAGAAATATCCTCTCACAAGACTGAAAGACTCTCGGGTATAAATAAGGCACTCTCCTGAACTCTTGATCTTACTAGAGTTCAGTCAGCGACCCTGTGTTTAATACTGAGAAATTAGGTGTAAGCTATGAACTTGTTTTGGTTCAATAGTTTTTCTTTAAAGAAGCTCATCTCACTAAAGTACAGTTGTTATTGGTTCACAGATCAGGAGTGATGGTCAGGACAGCAGATCCCAGGCTTGTATAATAAGGAATAAACCTTAATAAATATTCAGAAGGAAAACAGTTGAACATACAATAACTGTGTACTTCACAGTTCTATTCACTAGTGTACATCCTACAGCTCCTTTCTTCCATCCACTGTGTGTTCCAGAAGAGAAAAGAGTGAGTTTTGGATTCCCAAGAATCTTTCATTGTAGTCTGCTTAGTGTGGTGCTTGTTTCATGTGTTTAACAGGCCTTTCCTTTAGCTGAGGTCTGTTAATGCAAAATACTCTCTAAAGCCTTTACTACTGCAGATAAATAATAATAATAATAGATTGCTGGTTGCTTGTAAATGCAGCTTGTCTGATGTCTTGAAATAAATAGCTGGTCTATCATGGGATATGTCTAGCTCAGGATGCATTGTGAATTTTAAAAAGCGGACACAGGTTCTGTTTCTGTGTTTTTTAGGTAATAATGAATAAGAAATTTTGCTAAGAGGATTTCTAATTCTGGGGACCTTTTATAAAACCAATAAATGGTGGGTTTTGCATAGTGCTGACCAGATAATTAATACATTTTAATTTTTCCCCGACAGGTAGTTAGTGGATTCATTTAGTCTTAAATTTGTAGATGAAAAAAAATATATTGCCCAGAAGCTCTCCACTACTTTTTGCTAACATCACATACTTGACAGCAGAACCAAGCTGAGAGCATGAAGGCAGCATATCACACTTGATTGATTTGCCAGCCCTGCTGTTTCACATATATCCTGTATATCTGTGCATTGTGATCCAAACTTGCACTAGTAATTGGCAGTTAAAGTGTATCCACTACATAATATGTAAAAATTAAGTGCTTGTTTATGTGGGGATTATGTGTGCAAGATCTACCTTAAAATGTTTTTACTGTGATACTTAATACTTGTATTAATAATTGGTAATACTTGCTATATAATTATATAATAATACTTAGCTATGTTCTTTTTAGAGGAGTCTGTGGAAATGGATTGATTTTTTTTTAATTTATTAGTTGAAAACTAGAGAAGTCCTCTGAAGAAGCACTTGCCCAAAACAGAGAAATCAACTTGCTATCATTTTAAAATAAAACTAAAATATACTCTGTTTGTTTTAGCTTAATTCTAACATATTGTTTTAGCAATATCATCACTTATGTAATGATAGTACTAACAAGCAGTTAACTAGAAAATATTCATTTAAACATTTTGCATGTCAGTAGTTTGATGAAGTGACAGAATAAAACAGCTCCTTCCTGGTAATGTAGGATTTAGAATTGTCATTATTTTAGAATTAAAATGCCTGAAACTGACAACTTTGCTTTTTTATTTTATTTTTTCTTACTGGAGTAGCAGGCACACCTTTACACCATCCTTGGTGCAACCTGGTCAGGGCCAAATAGACTCTTGCAAACATATTTTCTGTTTCCTGAGACCATTCCCTGAAGTTGTCATTCCTCCAACACAGAATGGCCAGCTAGCAATGCTCCTATTGCCTCAGTGGTATCACCCAAGTGTCTTTTAGGGTATTTAATATTGGAGTTTCTCTGTTTGGTAATGATCTTTACACCTTTCCTTTCACCCAACTGCCTCTACATTACTAATGGCAGAAAATCATCCTTTACATAATTACAGGGTGGGTTTTTTTATCTAAATTATATTTTTGATTATTTGCATTTATGTTTTGTTTTCAACCTTAACATTGCAATTACCATAGAGGTAATATTGTACATATAGTATATACATATATATAGTCTCTCTCTCTATATATATATGTATAGTATATATAATACCATAGTCCACATCATGTTTAGGTGCAGGCACTGAAGAATGTGAAAAGACCAATACAAAATTAAGTATCAATATCATAATATAATATATAATGAAATATTATTACATTATTATTAGATCTATTATTATACAATACATAATATTATAGTGGTATGAAAACATTTCTCTGCCATGCTGTTGGAATACTGTGCGCAATAAATAGCAAACAAATCTTTTTTCATTTACATTGCTGTGGCTTAAAATAGAAAATTCTAAAGGTGCTTTTTTTGCTGTACATTAAATCCAATTGATTTTCAAATTAATTGGGTAGAGAACCAAGTGTGTGTGGGGTGTAGACACCGCCTGATTCATTACTGCACTCAATGAGCTGGAAGGTCATTAACAAGAATGAAAGCACATGTAGGCTATCTCAGAATAGGATGCAGCATGATAATTAAGGTAAGATTGCCAACAGTATCATTAACTAAAGTTCACATTTATCTAGAACAGGTAGTACTTTTTTCTGCCATGAATATGGGATATATTTAACTACACTGCTAATTACAGCGAAGTCTATTAATTTGTGTATGTTTCAGATTATCCATTTTTCCTCCAGACTTTTAGTCTCTTTCCAGGTAGTTCATTGTAGTTGTTCAATTAATTTACATCCATTCCCAGAGGTATTATCTTTATAATTCAATTGGATTGTATATACTGGCATTTCTATTCTTTGACCCATTGATATTCACAGCATTTTCTAAAGAAGCAGACTTGTGGAAAACATGGGAAAGTGTTTCAGAAAAAAATTTTAAAACTCAGTGAAATTTGCCTTTATTAAATAAGTCACACGTGAACCTGAAATTGGAAACCTTGAGGGTAAACTGAATTTATTGCTAAGTATTCCCAGGCATTCAAAATTTCCACTGTAGACTCGTGGAGTGCTTTCATCAGATAGGAAATGGTCCCGTGCACCTCTGCTGTAATTGATCTTCAAAGGCCTTGCAGCACTAAAGCACTTTTAGAAGCCTTTAAATTACATTGCTATTTTTTTGTAGAGGCATTGATTTCTTGTTCCCACTCTGTAATTATAACACAGCTCGGAGAGGTTATGGGGTTGCAGGTGTTTGAGGGGCTGAGTGCAGGATGATGGATGCTTTCCACTGCTTGTGCACTTTCACCGTGGCATTTAGGAATGTTCTAACAGGATGTGTGAGCAGACTTTTATGCAGCCTTGTCTTTAGAAAATGTTAAGTCCTTTTTGGTCAGAGGACAAGAAATCTGCTTAATTTTTGACACTTTGCTTTTAGATTTCTTGATATTTTATTATTTACAAATAGCAAAGTGACAGAAATGGTTGCCTTGTCTCATATAAACACCTCTAATGGGATTTTAGAGTCCCTTTTATGATGTAAGAAACTGATCCTGTCATGTCTGTCACTCTGTTTAGTAGGATGTAATGGATTATTCTCTCCCTGTTGTGAAAAAGTTTTCAGGAGTTACTGTTTCATTTGTTTATTTTTAGGAAACTTATTGCCAAAATTCTGCCACCATCTTTCTGTTTCTGAGAAAATAACAAATTAAGATATAGCTGTTCGTAAATCACATGGAGTTTTTATCGTAGTTAGTGTTGCTGAGTTTATAGTATTGGGAGCTAGATGTTTATTCTAAGCTGGGCCTGGAATATTTACTGACATTATGCTGAAACTTGTAAATGAACAGCCTTGAGAGAACTGTTTTTTATTGATGAGAAAGTAATATAAAGTGCTTCTACACACGATGGAATGTGTATGTTTGATAGTGGTGCTTTGGACACTGCATTCCCTTGTGGCCCAGTCCTGCCAGAGGGGTTTGTGCTGCAGCAGAGCTGAGATCACCCCAAAGAGCAGGAGCTCTAAGTAGGGCACACAGATGGTCACTGGCAGGGTGGGAATTTGGTTTGTCTTGGCTGGAAATGCAGGCCCTGTGCTCACTGTGGCTCCAGACACGGCTGCTGCATGTTCAGCATATGCAAACCACTTGCTGATTTTGGAAGAACAGCAGCAAGAGACATATGTTAGCACCAGGGGTTAATTTGCCAGATGCCAGAAGAAATGCTGGGACTGTAGCATTTTTTTTTTTCTCGTTGAAGAACTCTTTCTATTGTTTTACTGTTTAAACAAGAGAAGTATTGCACACACCCCTAATCACACTGATTTCCTAACACTCATGTACATTACTGAGTTTTACCCGTGAAATACTTGGTTTCATTTCACAAGTTGAATATTTTTTTCTAGTTTGTGTTGATATAGTATAGAATTTTTACCTTTAGGATTAAGGAAAAGGTTAAAAAAAAAAGCAGGGGGAGGAGTGATTTTTGGTTAAGCACCTTTCAGTTTCATTATTATGGTCAGGATTGAGTTACAGATATTGATTTTTATAATTATGATCTTACAATCTGGTTCCTAGTGACAAGAGTTCCTAAGCTTAAATTTTTGGGGTTTTGTAGGGGTTTTCTGTGATTTTTTTTTTGCCCTTTCCCTGTGTTCAACACAACTTTGAAACATTTTTGAAATACTTGAACTTAGAGATTGTTCATGCATGTGACTCTGCTGTTTTTAGCTACTGGGAAAAAATGGAAATTAGTCACTGTTCATATATTCCTTTATAACCTTCCTTTAAAGGTTCTGTATAGAAACCCAGTCTATCCTGTAGATTCAGTCTTGAATTTTGCATTTGGCTTTTTTATTTATTGGAGTGTTTTTCAGGGGTACATTACCTCTAAAACATTACTTCAAGTCATATATTTCAAGCATTCATCTTTTGCCAGTTCTAATGCTGCAATATTTTGATATAAATGAGTATGGCATAAACACGTCTGTAGGTATGTGTAGGCACACATTTGTGATGAACATATGCAGATTAAAGCCATTACTTGTGTTTATGGAGGAGTAGGAGATATGCTTGATATTGCAACTGATAACTTTTTGTTAGACTTGACCCATTATGGCATACTTGTAGTTACATTTTTTAAAAAAATCTTGTTATGTGGAGGGAAATCAAGTGAGGTAAACTAGTTTTAACAATGAACTTCTAAATGTGTGTGCAAAATGTGGTTTACAATCACTTCAAATAGAAAAGAGATCAAAAACATATTAAAGCAGTTGATAATGACACATATTGGGTGTCAGTAAAATGAAATGAGGAAATGTGAAAATTCACAGACTCATAGGATGGCCTGGGTTGGAAGGGACCTAAAAGATGTGAACGTGCCAGAGAGGATGTGCTGACAAGGCTGTGTTGCAGCCTGGCAGACTGCAATGCCTGCAAGCTGGAAAAGGCACCAAGGGCTGGGAATGCTGCCTTGGCTAGAGCAGGGCTGTGTTGGAAGTTCTGGCTGCCCTGGAGTGCCCGGTGTTCCTCAGCCCTCACAAGTGGGGACACTCCTTGTGCTCCTGGGGTCAGTGCTGTGCTGGGGCTGGGGGTGCTGTACCTGTTGTGTCCTGCCTCACTGCTGACACTGAACTGCCAGCAGCTGCCGTGTGCTGGCCTCACAGCACCCCTGTGTTTCTCCTTCCTTCATGTTCCTATTAGAGTCCAGGACACAAAGAGAATTTGCATCTTGCAGTGCTGTCAGAATCTGTAGGTGACCTGTGGTACCTTCCTTTCTGTGGCTCTTATCTAAGCTGTGAATTTTTAATTAAGATTCAACAATGAATGAAAAAGATACCATTTTAAAATCACTACTCTTGGGCTCCCCACTAAACCAAAGAGTTAAATTGCAAATAACAAAGAGGGAAGACTTTTAACAGGATGATTGCTGCAGTTGTGAACAGATGTCCTTTGTGAAGAAACACAATGCTTTAATTGAGCACTGGCTGCCATCAGAGGTCTCACCTCATTGAAAGAATGTTGTTCACTGGCTTTATTTTTAATGCTTTGTTCTAAATCTGTATTCAGATGACACCTATGTCCTTATTAAATTGGCATGCCAGTTTTTAAGTGGGCATGAAGCCATTCTAACAGATGGATATGACTACAGGCATGCCAGGGAATCAAGAGAAGTGTTTCCTAAGGGACACAAAAGTGATGTTAAATCTTTATTACCATTTTGGCTGCACATATGAGGCAGTCAGGAATGAAACCCGTCTGTGATTTTTGCTGAAGGAGACCCAAATGTCTTTTTTAATGACATGATTGCATTAATGACTTAAGAGTTTGAATTTCATTTACCTGGTATATAAGAAATCATTACCTACCTTCCAAAGGGAATAACGTAAATAGAAGGGTTAAAAAAACAACTTAAACCCAAAATAGAAAGCACATAACTGCTCAATCTTGGACAACAATGCATCTACCTGTCCTTATGCAGGAAGGTGCTGCCAGGGAACCTCTCCAAGAAGTGTGTTGGAATTTGGGATTGATGAATAATGCATAATAATAAATCTTTTGACAGACCTTGATGAAGAAAATGCAAGATGCTCAAACTGTATGTTGATGTTTTATGTGTTCAAATAAAAGTTGGGGCAGCTAGAATGAAAACAGTCAAACAGTTGGGCTTTTTCATGCTTTTGAACATTAAAGAATAGATTGTTGGCAATGTTCTTACATTATTTATCAAGCAGAAAAGAAAGCAGGTAGTATTTAAATAGACATCTGCCTCTCTCCATGTCTCTCCCTTGTCTGTCTTGAGCTTTCTTGGGGCATGGAAGGAGGTGTGAGAATGTGAATTGCTTCATCACAGACTTAGAGATTTGTTTAGGTTGAAAAAGACCCTTAAGAATGAGTCCAACTGTAGACCTAATCCTGCCAAGTCTGCCACTAAACCATGTTCCCACATCCACCCATCTTTTAAATCTCCCCAGGGATGGTGACTCCATCAGTGCCCTGGGCAGCCTGGGCCAGGACTGGACAACCCCTGAGTTTCTGCTACTTGAGAGAGCAACATCCTCTCTACACTCTCAGGGAGTTGTAGAGGAAGAATGTCCCCCCTGAGCCTCCTTTTCTCCTGGCTGAGCCCCCAGCTCCCTCAGCCTCTCCCCATCACACTGAGCTCCAGCCCCCTCCCCAGCCCCGTTCCCTTCTCTGGCCTCCTCTCTCGGTGCCTTTCTTGCCTGAGAGCCCCAGGACTGGACAGAGCCCTCAGGGTGTGGCCTGAGCAGTGCCCAGCACAGGGGACAGTCCCTGCCCTGCTCCTGCCACCACACCATGGCTGGGACAGGCCAGGTGCCCTTGGCCTCTGGCTCACCTGGGCACACCTGGGCCATGTTCAGCTGCTGTCACCAGCACCCCAGGTCCCTCCTGCCTGGAGAACAGCACCTGGCACTTCACCCTAAAGCAGCTCTCCCTGCTGGCCTTGGCCATCCAGCCAGCCTGGCCAGGTCTGCCTGCAGAGCCCTCCTGCCCAGCTCAGTGCCATCTGCAGCCTTGCTGAGGGTGCTGCCAGCGATGAGCCTAAATCATCAACTACAACATAAAGTTTTATTTTAGCTATTTTTTCAATTATAGTCTTCCACAATTCTCCTCATTTTTTTTTCCTCCTTTTCTCAGGCCAGTGAATTGCTGATGTTTAAACAAGCACTTGGCTGATTTTCCTTACCTAACCTGTGCAATGATACCTTAGTATTATAATCAGAAATTTATATACGGGTTCAATAAACTTTTCTTTGTCTCAAGATGGTACAAGAATTTCATATTTTATGTGATGTCCTAATGAAATAGTTTTAGCTGGGTTTTCAAAGATACAAGGAAGGAACTACAAGTTTATATTTACTTTAGTCCACCTGCAGGCTCAGGCTGAGATCAGGCCTACCTTGCTACAAATACTGTTGTTTTTTTTCCAGTTGCTTCAATTGTATGTGTTTTTCAGAATATCTTTGAAGTTCATCCTCATATGGGATGATTTTAACTGGTAGGGGTCTTCTAAAACCTAATTAGTTTTTCCTTTTCTTCTATTTATGTATGATGTCCTTGAAGTGCATTGCAAAATTAAGTAATTCTCCTTATAAACAACAAGCTGAGTTTATCTTGCAGCCAGTCAAAAACTATAGGCATAAAGCATTCATATTAACCAAACTACTTAACATAAAAAAATAAATTTTCTTAATAAAATCTATTCATTATTTACATATTAATATTAATGGAAAGTTTGACATTTTTTAAGGAAATAATATAGCTAAGAAGAGTTAAACAACCTTTGAATTTCCATGTAGCTTAACACTTCAGCATTGTTCACATCTGAAAATACCCTGTAAATAATTCACCAGCTGCATATGTTAGGAGATTCTGTATGTATCAAATATGGATCCAATCTTAATTTATATTGCCAAGTACAACTGGGATTACTGAAGCTTGCAGAGCAATTAGCTCTAAAAACTGGAGGAAACCATTTGTACCTTCTGCCTCAGCTGTTCTCTCAGCACAATAAGAAAATTTGGTCTATGCAAGAAGCCCTGCCTTCTCCATGTTTAAAGAGTATGAAATGGCTCCATATGGAAGACAAATTATGTCAAGACTTGATTCTTTCCCCAAAATACACGTGTGTGATTTTTAAATGAGATGTAGATAGCAGCAGGCATTTTGCCTTCCGGGAGGAAGCTTTAAGTGACCTCTGAATGCTGGTATGGAGGAGTTTTAAATTCAATATGTTTTGCTCCCACTCCTCTTTAAGGTGTTTGGTGCAACTTGTTAGTTATGATCTCATCTGTGCTTCCTGATTATTGATCAAATGGGTATCCCTGGCATGTGAAGTCAGATGGAATTTGGTGATTAATATACCCATAATATTTACCTTGAATCCTAGGGGTTTATTTTCTATATGAGGACAAATTAAAAATGGACTTTATCTAGAAGACAGGATTCCTCTTGATCAATGACTTTGCTCAGTTTAGTCTCTTACTTTCCTTTTGAAATAAAGCTCATTAACTATAGGTTTTTATTATCCACTTGCTCCCGGTAACTTGGAAAGCTACCCCAAAGGAATTTTTGTATTTGCTAACTGTCAGACAGTTCAAAGGGACATCTAATAGCTTGAAATTGAGCTGGATATTATTTTGAAGAAGTGAAAGCAATAAGTATGTTTATCCTGGCAGATGTGAGAGTGGAATGTGCAAAGAACCTTCCATCTTCTTTGTGAGAGGTGAAAAGTGACTGAGATGTCACATACTGTGATGTGACTTTGAACTCTGCTGCTCTGAGCAGCCTGTTAGCATAGCACTCCCTACTGACACCTTTTGAAGTGCAAGTGTTTTCAGGGCATTATTTTTAAGAATGGTAGTTGTGGGGAAAGAATTGCCAGCTGAATTTCTCACATGCTGCTGATTTGGAATCTGTATTTCTTCGTGTCATTGCAGATTAGTTAAATGTTGAGTGTATTTGTCTAAATATGTTCATCTTCATGTTGAATTAGTTGTAGCTGTTTCTGTGTCTGTTGCAGATTGTTAGAGTAAGTTATGAATCCCTATTCAAAGTGTAATTTATACAAAGCAGGTTGAGAGCAGAGAACTTGTGGCACAAAGTGTTGCCATGGGTAGAAGTCTGCTGTAACTGCAGAGTTCAGGCAGGGAGAGGAATGCAGGTGAGTTTTACTGCCAAGGGTTTCCTTGCTGTATGGGATCCACAATGCTATAGAGAAATGTGGGGTTTAGCTGGGGATGAATCTTTCCTTCAGCATGTCCTGCACACAGTCAGAGAATCTGGAGAGGAACACAGGGATGGAGCAGAGTGGAGACCAGAAAAGAGAAATTTTACTATATGGGTATTTCCATACAGGTTAAATATATGTGAAACAGTGTTTATGCCTCACTACAGATGTTGTGCAAGTTCTAGGGATTAAAATGACAAGAAATGGATTTCACCTATCTGTCTTTAGAGTAATGAGTTTGATCTAATCTCTTCTGATATAGGACACCTTGATGTTTGTGTCCACGGATTAAAAAAGCCCCAAAAATATCATTATTTATGTATACAGGCATATATGTAACTTTGTTCCTACCTTTCTGATAGTCTCTGTCCATTTTCCAGAGATTCAGGATCTCCTGTAAATTTCTTGCTGTGTTGTGGCACTTACTCACTATCCTTGTCTTCTCTGTTCAGTTCCTGAATTTTCCTTATAAACTGGTTATTTGCAGTGCACCAAGCTCCTGCCACACTACCTCTGATTAGCAGTTTTGGCAATCAAGGGTCCTAGAATAGTTGAAGAATACTTGGAAGGAATCTGGGAATGTGTCCAGTCCAAGCTCCAGCTCAGCATGAGGTCAGCTCTGAGGTCAGAGCAGGTTGTTCCAGGACAGAGACTGTGAAACCTGTTAGTTCTATGCCTTGGCTGTCCATGTCAGGGAGAGGCTTTTCCTTCCATCCAGCATGAACTGCTAGCTTGGCTTGTGATTCCTTTTTTTTTATTGCATCTGATCCACTTTAAAATCTGTTAAATCTGTGCCATCTTTCAGTAAGACTTTTACACTTATGGTCCTTCTGCTAAACACCTTTAAATGGAACTTGGTTAGCAATAAGTGCTATATCTAAAATATAGCTTAAATATTTTTGGAGCGGTCAGAATCTCGATGAATAAATTCTGAACTGGTCATACTAGGAACTGTTTCCCCCTTGGATAACCTTAGACTATTGAAGGACAGTTTCCACAGATAATAGTGAAAACAGATCTTAATTTTATTTACTAGCTTTTTCAAGAGTAGTGAGCTAATAATATCTTTTATAACTTGCACTTATTTGTTGACTGAATGTATAAACCCTTTATTTAAAAGTTCCTATCACATTTCAGCAAGTTTTCTGGGCATTGCATGTAACTTTTTTGTTGCTAATGATGTTTCTTTGGTTTAGTTTTGGCTTCAGCTAATAGCACTGCATTTGTTTCATTTACAATTCATTAGAAGTGGTTCATATGAGCAAATCAAGGAAGTGTTTACTAGGTACTGAATTACATCTCATTTTCAGAAAACTGGTAACATTGCTGCCTGCAGCTGGTGACCACGAAGCCGCCAGTCCTGACTTCTGGAGGGCAGGTGCTCTCTGTGTGCATGAACACAAACCCACACAGAAGAGCTTTAGGAGGGTTGGTATCCCCTGCTGCTGGGCTCCACTCTGTGTCCTGTGAGAGCAGCCCTTTGGTTTCTGCTGCACAGGGGAGTCTGGCCTGCAGGAAGTGCAGGCAGCGTGTCTGTGCAGAATTGGGCACATAAAGGAACTGTAGGCTGTGTGAAATTCATTTTTATGCTGCTGCTCAAACAGGTCTTGTGTTGATATGTGTTCTTTAACTGCTCTCTTACTGGTGAGTTTGTAATTTAGTTATTGGGTTCGATTTGTCTTCTAGCTTGCAATAAGTGTTATAGAAATAGTTACCAAGAGTAGAGATACTTTCTGAAGCAAGAAATTATGCTGCTCTTCAGACACGATTAAAAGCTCTTGGATTCATGTAGCTTGGAGCTGTTACTTCAAATAAGAATAATCTGCAGAGACTGCTTCTGTTGCTTCATCTGCAAAATTCAGACAGTTATAATCTACTTTCCATTCCTCTCCCTCTCTCCCTCTCTCCCTCTCTCCCTCTCTCCCTCTCTCTTTTTCTTTCTCTCTCCCTCTCTCTTTTTCTTTCTCTCTTCTCTCCCTCTTTGTCTCTTTCTTTTCTTCCTTCTCTCACCCTTCTCTCTTCCCTTATTCTGGGGGCATTCTGAGCCCCTGGCTTTTTTAAAACCACATTAGATAAAGTTTCACCATGTCTCACCCTGCACTTGTTTATCAGGGAGTGCACTGTGTGTCCAGGTGCTCTAAATCATTTTGTTAAAAAGGTATAATTTTTTTTTATTCCTGGATAGATATTGCTCTCATTAAAGTTATTTCAAATTTGTGTATTTTTTACTCCTGACATTTCCTGTAAGCACCTCTCTCTCAAAAAGTCAATGTATGTGTGAGACTGGAATGTAGCTTCATATTTGTGTCAGCTTCCTTAAATTTAAATAAGGATGAATGCATGCACAGCTCTCACTATCACAGGTTTGATAGGCCTTTCATTAGTCTTTTCTTTGTCTGCATTCTTTTATGTGCCTTCAGAAGATATGTTTCAAAAATTATGCACATAGTTCTGTTCTGCTGCTTGAGTCTTATTTTCAGAAATAAGTTAATAAATACAGTAATTTTCTTACATTAAAATCCTCCATTACTTAAAACCAAATAAATTCAAGATGTTTTGTATGTAAGTGGGTAATTTATCCCCAAGTGTTTGATATAAGCTGAACACTCTTCAGAATTTAACTGAAGAAACTTATTTTTATCAGGAACTTTTGGTTTTGTTATATGAAAATACTGTTGACTTATGAAAATACCACACAAGTTTGGAATATTCCTGAGGCATGACTGGAAAATCAACAATTCCACGTTGGCACTGTGGCTGTTAAGACATATTGTGTTTCACTGTTTGGAGGAGGGTTTCTTTGCACATATTATTGCATTTATATTTGTTGTTAAGATAATTTGCTTTCTTTCAGAATGCAGGGACATTCTGCTTCCTGTGATTACAAAAGAGCTGAGGGAATTATTGGAACAGAAGGAGGATCAGCAGCTCCAGGTCCAGGAGAGGAAATACTGTGTTGAATTACTTAATAGCATCCTGGAGGTTCTGAGCTGTCAGGACGCTGTAAGTATTGATGATGATGTAGAGAGCCCAAGTCTGTAGAAAGCCTGAGCTGATTAGGAAGTAAATTATTGATGATGATTAATCTCTTTCAAATATTTAGTACAAGTCAGTGGCAAATTGAACTTTTCTCCTATTTTTCATAAACTTAAACCAAAGGGCAGTTGAGGTATTGAAGATGAATCCTGACTCCTGAGTAACCTGGTCCAGTTGAAGATGTCTCTGCTCATTGCAGGGGATTGGGCTACATGACCTTGCAAGGTCCCTTCCAACCACAACTTTTCAATTATCCTGTAATTATTTTAATTACACAGAATAAATTTTAAATTTCATCTTGCTCCTTTTTAAAAACCTCTGTAGTTTCTGAAACAAATGCTTTTCTCTGTACAGATGTAGGTATGGTTTCTGCTTTCAGCAACCTCTGGGTAAAACAGATTACTCTTTACTATATTTCACTTGGATACTGTAGTTTCTTTATCAGATTTCTGGCATTTTGGAACACTGAAATTTTCATCTGGATGGTTCTTTTTTTTCCTCATTTGAGAGAATATTCAATTGACTTTTTTGTCCCTCACTTTTTGATGAGCAGTAGGTTATTCAATGAAACTTCTTAATAATTTGAGGAATTTATTCTGAGAAAACATCATAAGTAGTTACATTAAGAAAGCTGTCATTTCCTTAACCTGTGAATATGTGCTGATTTTTCCTCAACTGTAGTTTTCTGATACATGTGTTCAAACTTTGCAGACTTTGGATTAAGGCAAGCTGTCATTTTAGGAGTTTTTCACTGTGGCTCCTTGGATCATTTCCTAGTAAATGAAATCATTACAGCATATATCTTGATTTCATAAATATCTTTGATACTGCTGAGGCTTTTCAGTTTGCACAGGGCAATCTTTCTGTGTGTATTATGAGCTATTTGCCTCATTGGTTTAGACTTAAGCAGTTCAGGAGGGATTGGTCCAAGGGGATACAAAAGAAATATTGGAACATTTCAATTTGAAATGTAATTCTTAAGATAAATGCTGAAAGTATGATAGGGCAAAAATTGAAGCTATCATCTCATAAGGCTATAATGCAAAGTAACCAGTTTTGTTACTGTATCCTTTAAAAGGTAAAACACAGTTGTAAAGCAAGATGGAGTAACACTTCCTTTGTGTGTACCACATAAATGAAGTTTATTTTTGAATTTAACAGTTGCTGTCCATAGCAGCAGTTGCTGACATGTAAAAGACTCATTAAAGCCTACTGAAAATATGGTTTTGTAGCTCATCTTTGTGTGAGTGAGAACATTATGCAGAACAGCAGAAGAATTGCTAAGAATTTAAAACACATACATTAAATATATATATATATTGAAATTTGTTCAACAGAAGTGGCATTGCTGCAATAGTTTCTTTCAAGGAAGGTAAACTGGAGATTCTCTGTGAGATGTTTGGGTCACTATTATCTACAGATTGTGCTTGCAGTGAATACTGATGCATTTCTGATATAAGGAGAAAAGCCCCTGGGGGTAAGTGTAAGTCCAGCAGTGGTATCAGAACATGCTGAGACCTCTAGAGGCATCATATTCCTAAGAAATATTGTAGAATAGTTGGGCTATCAACAAAAGAACCAGATGCTTCTGTTGCAGAAAATCCATACCCTGGCCTGCCACTGGCAATACAACTGCTGGGCAGAGAAAACATGGATTTTAGAATATATTAATCACGTGTCATTAAGTGTAACACTGGGCTTTGTAACCACAACAGCAAACGTGTGGCCATCACTCGTAGCTTTTCCCTTCATTGACAGAAGAGTCCATGGATTATTATTGCATTTTTTTAATCAAGCACTGATCCTGCTTCACTACTGAAAATCTTCTATTAAGATGACTTAGCTGAAGGAGGAAAAAGGAGCAAAAGAAGGGAACACAGCAGCATCCAAGGATCACACAGTCATTTGTGTTTGAGAGTCACTACAGATTTCTCTGGAGTGTAACACACATGTTTATTTTCCAGTTGAAGTGCAAACTCTTATTTCAAGGCTGTGTTTGCAGCAGAAAATACTTTGTAACCTGTAGGCAAATGAAAGAGTTCACATATGGCTAAGTTATTGTTTGGGCAATGTCCTTCAGGATGCCTTTCTTCAGTGTGATGTAGATACAGACAATTAGTTTGGTAATTAACCAAATTATTTCAGCTGGAATTGCACTTGAACCCTAAGATGAATGCAGTTTTCTATTCAACAATTCATTCCCTGCATTTCTTAGCCTCCTTCTAAGAAAATGGATGGTTTGACCTGCTGGAGGAGAAAGCTTCAGCCTTTAGTAGCAGTATCATGTTACAATATTAATAACCCCAATGTCTTGTCCCTATTTCTTCTGGTTTTTCCATCTCAGTAAAGAAACCTGTTTTCAGACTAGTATTCAAAACTTTTTGGAAACTTAACTTTGATATTTTTACATTGCATTTATTCTGTGAAAGTCATCAGAAATAGAAGGCACACAAAGGACAGGGAAGAAAAAACAGCAGTAGTTGTTCTGTTTCATGTGGTGAAAATTTATACTGTGAGGTGATCTTTGAAGTAGTTACAGAATCTTTGAAGAATGTGTTTTCTTTGTCAAAGGAAATGATATTTTGGTATTACCAGCTCTGCTCTACTGTTGTGCCTCACATTGTTTAGCGAGTGGGAACATGGGAATCATCAGATCCTTGTGTTCAAATGCTGTTTTCTTCAGCTGCTGCCTCACTGCAGGTTTCTGCAGGTAGCCAGCGTGTTGTTAAAATCTCTGTTTTGTGTAGTGTTTGTGTGTTAATTTTTATGACTAGACAGTCACTGTTGGGCATCTCAGTGAGATGCCTAGGATTGATTTTAAGATTCCTCTCCAGCAAACAACTTTTGGACATAAATGGCATTGTTTTGATTTAATCATCTCTGAAATTAGCTTTATAGCTTGAGATTGTGCTTCAAGCACCTGGGAAATGCAGTTAAATATCAGAACTGCAAGTAAGTCATTGATGAAGGTCATGATGAAATCAGTGATTTTTTTGTTTCTGTTTTAATTAAAAACACTTCCCTATTCCCTCTTTACAACACTTTGTTTCATGCAGTCTGGCAGTCCTTCATGAGGTGACTTTGTCTCTAATCTGATATATATGCTATGTTTTAATATTTCCTGAATCAGAACAATTTTTTATTTATAGTGCTTACAAAATTAAACGTAATGGTAAATGCCTTCTCTTGGAATCTACAGTGAAATCTTGGTTAAGACTGCAAGTGCAAGAGAGATGAAGAATCTTTCCCTGTCCTGTGCATTGTCAGTAATTGGTAGCAGTTGCATTTTAAGCTGTTTAGCAAACAATCCTGGAAGCATTTTAGAATTGTAAAGAAATTTTTAAGCATTTCCCTAACTTATAATGGATCTTAAGGCTTTAGCAAAAGAGAATATCAAAGGAATGTAGTCAAGAATTCTGCATGTTCTTTCAGGGCCAATTACCTTAAGGTCTTCTGCAGAGACTTTTCAACCAGAACAATGCAGGATTATGAGTTATGGTTTAAAAAAGAAATTGTTATCCTTTTATATATGCCTTTATTTGTGTGTGTGTCAAAGAAGGAATACAAGTTACAGAACTGGGTGCACCCGAGAGTGAGCACACAGGATCTGGTTGGTGCAGAGCTCATTTCCTCTGTGGCTGCCCACAGAGGACTGCCATGGTTTAGATTTGTGGCCAGAACAGTTGATAATGCAGCAATGAGATTTTAGTTATTGCTGAACAGTGCACAGTGCCAAAGCCTCTCATGTTTCTCACTGAGCCCCACGCCAGGGAGGAGGGCAGAGCTGGGTGAGAGTTTGGGAGGGCACAGAGCAGGGAGAGCTGCAATGAATTGACAGAAGTGTTTCCCAGTGGGCATCTCAAGTACAGGTTGTGTAATGTTGTCATTCCCAAGCAGCCATTCAATGAGTCCCTGTTTGCCAGTGTCCAAATAAATGAACACTCTATCAGAATCTGAAGTGCAGGGTTGACTCTGAAACAACAGAATTGCCTTTTCTGTCCCAATCCTGTAGCAGTTTAAATAGAAGATGAAAGCTAGATCAAACAATGTCTGCTTTTACCCTGCACAGATATTTTTGAAAGAGAGTGAAATTTTGTTTGGTTTGGATTTTCTATTAACTAATCTGTGTGCCAAGCTGTGCCATCCAGCCCAAGAAGGAACCTGAAGGTGTTTGAGTTCTGTGAGAGCACTCCCACCTGCTGACCTGCCTACAGAGCATGAGCTCTGGTTCTTCCATGCCTTGGCAAATCTTTTCAACAGGGAAGACAAATATTTTTGATCACCGTATTTAATTAAATGGAATATTACAATTAATATTTTCCAAGGGAACATTTATATATTATATAAGTAGTTAATATAGCTCCTAAAAAAATCAGTGGACTGAAGCCAAATGATGGTGGGTTTTCCCATGTCATCCTTGTGAAGAGAAGTATGATCTGAAAAAGAACATGTTGCAGTTGGTTGTTAGACTGTTTTCTGAAGCTAGAAGCTGAAAGATAAAAGCTGAAATCTTATGTATTGACAATGTGTGAAAACAATTTTTGTTAATTTCTCAATGTCAGTATTGAATGCCTAATTGCTTCTTAGATTATCAAGAAGAAAGTCTCAGTTTCATAGAGAAACCATTTTATTTCATCTGCTAAAGTTCCTCTGAAAATTCAGAGGTCTAGCAGAAAATAACCTTTGTGTGCTTGAGCGTATGTAACAGCCTTTCCAGGAGAGGTTTGTTATGTGCTACTTGTGAATTAAGAATAGAGCTCATCTTTAATGATGGAGTCAGGGCTGAATGTTAAAACTTATTATGCAATGTTCTGAACTGTTATTAATTATGGTATAGCATGTACTGAAATGTGGAAGTGAACATACATTATATGAGCCCTCATCTTTTAATTTAAAAAACAGAGAAAGTAATGAGCAAATAACATCCGTCTGCTAAGTGTTCCTACATAGTTTATCAGTCTTGGCTGTTGATAATATTTTTTTTAAATTATAGTGGTAAACAATGTTATAAAAACAACAAATGTGTCTTCTGTGCAGCCACTCTCAAGTGTAGTCATGTTATAGACAGTGGACTGTACCAGAGAAAGTGAAATTTTAAAGAAGGAAACACCAAACACAAATTATTCCATGACTACATTGCTCATTTACAGAGTATAACAATGTCTGAAATGCTGTGACAGGTGAGGAGATCACTTCAGCTTGTGTGTGTCATTGTCAAAAGTAGGCACACACTTTGTGGTGATTGGGATGGGGCTGGGCCCAGCCTCATCCCCCATGGGCACAGCTGTGAGAAGCAGGTGAGCAGCACTGACAGCAATGAGCCATGGAGTGCCCAGGGGCACTGAGCAACCACCAAAGGGAGCAGAGGGCACACAGGGGCACTGCATCAACAGGAGGGTATCAAAGGTTGGGCTGAAGGACAAGGAGGACAGGTGCTTGCAGCCTCCTGATGTGGTCTGATGTTGCTCTGTGTGGGTGGAAGCCTCCTGCTATTGTACAGTGACACTCTGTGTATCACAACATCTCAACTGCGACGTGTGCTGCGACAGTCAAAGGACACAGGAGGACTAAGTGGTCATAGTGGATGAATTGCCACGTGTGAGGAAGGTTCCTGTTTTGGGGTGTGGCCTGATTTGGAGCAATCAGAGTAAGAGAAAGAAAAAGGAGAAGACGTTGGCTGCCTCAGAGGGAAAACAGGACCTGAAGCAGTTTCTACTGGGGCTCAGCTACCTAAAACATTATTAAGAGCTCACCATGGTTTCTGTGATTGTGGTGTTCTTTCCCTGCTATTTCTGACATTAAATAAGGGTCTTGGTGTAAGCTAAATATCCTTTTCTACTAGAAATTTGCTTAGGCTTTTTCTTTCTTCTTGTATGCTGGTTTCTGAAGTTGTTGAATGATCAGAGTTAGGTCAGTCAAACTGGTGAACAGAAGGTCATTCTCATTTGCTCAGGGTTTCAGAATAAGTAATCAAACCTCCCACAGCCTACAAGAGCAGTACTGGGGCCGACTGTGCCCAGTTTGTGCCCTCCTGGAGCAGCTCAGGTAAATGAAGACAACTTTCTCCTTTGATAACTCTGTATTTGTGACCGCAGCTAAGAACATTCCTGAGCTCCAGCCTGCCCTGAGAGCACTGGCAGATGTGGGGAGCTGTGAGAGAATTTGCTTTAAGTTAACTGTACCAGGGTTAAGCTTCAGACTGCTCAGTTAGAGGAAGAACAGGAGTCCTTTGAATGAGATGAGAAGTGACTGTTTGAAACAAAAAAAAAGTTGTGGAGTAGATTGGGCTGAAATTGGACACGAGTATTCCACTGAAATTGCTGGAACTAAGGAGCAGGGTGAGCAAGAAGAATTAGTGTTGCTCATTCAATAGGGCTGTTATATTGTACAACTTGAACTGTCAAAATGGAAATAATTGGTTTCTTCTTACTTTTCAAAGAGATATGATTTTAATATCAAAATTCTGCTTTTTTCATTTGCAGGCTTCAACTTATCACCATATTCAAGAAATAATGGTGCAGTTACTACGCACAGTGAACAGAACTGTTATTACAATGGGACGAGATCCATTAATTGTGAGTAATATTTTAATGCATTTTCAATGCTTTGAAACTAATTTTATAGTTATCCTGGAAAAAAATGCAAATATAGCATTTGTGAATTATTGGGGAAAATATAGCATATTTTGAATATATTTGTGAATATATTATCAATTCCTTTTGAATTATTTTTTTAATTAAAAAAGTCTCAAGCTTTACTCTATTTTTTTTAATTCAGCTGTGACACTGTAGTCAATCTTTTGAAGTGTAGTTGTAAGATTTGAGCATTCTTTAAGAGAACAAATGATAAATAGAAAGCTAGTTAATATTTGCAAAAAAGAAGAAAGTTTTACAAACCTGCATAAAGGACATGGTTTAAGTTATTGAAATGAGTATTTCTTCAAATCAAAAGTGAAATTGTAAGAGTAAAACTGAAAAATATCTGGGCATGTGCTAGAACTAAACACTCACCAGAGATTTTTTTGTGGAGGTTCCATGATTTAAGAGTTATATTTGAGGACAGGTTCTGCAATTTATTCAGATTTAAGTACACATCACCTGAGTGCTCCTCTGGATTTGGACTATTTGTGAGAATGCAAGGAATTCATTGGGAATTTGGAGCTTGCCCTTCAGACTGCTCACTTTTGGGAAGATGGTTTTTAATGGTTTGTATTTTAATGGATGTATTTTATTCTACAAAATCATGGCATCATTTACTTGATGATTTTGGCCACAAGAGGTACATTGTGTGCCTTTTAAAATGTCCTGTGTTTCCCTGTTTACTTCTATTGGAAAATAACAGTTTTAGATCATTGCCAGCCAGAGCATGTGTGCCTCCTAATGATTAGGCTCCTAATAATTGAGGAGAGTAATTGAGTTCCTCAGAGGAAATATTTGCCAATGGTTGCTTTGAACTCCCTGGTGGTACATCTGCAGGTTTGAGACATCTCTGTAGCTGTTTATCTGAACTCCAGGCTGATGTTGTTCATGTGGAACCCTTGGGCATGTCCATGGTCACAGCAGGAAATGGTTTGAAGCGAAGTCCAGTGACCCTTACAGCTCTCTAGAGTGTTGGAAAATGTTTTCTGTTCAAGGAAAGCATGATATGAGTGTTGTGCATGACCTAACCTATTAAGGAATACTTCTGGATACCATAAAGAGCACATGAAAAAGCAAAATGAAGCTGTTTTAATGCTGCATAAAAGATCCATTAGGAAACCAGTAGGAAACAAGCTGGTTACAGTAAATTGAAATGGCTTGGAAAATCTGTTTCTTTTTCTTTCTTCCTCCCATCTACTGTCATTTCTTCAGCTGTTTTAACCTGAAAAGAGCAAATTCAGTACGAATTTTGAAATGTCACTCTCTTGCTTAGAGTTATGTTCATGAGCACCTCTGCATACCTGTATATTGGGCATTTTAGAGGTTTTTCAAAGTGGTATTCCAATGAATTGCTACATTTTCTACACTGAAGCAACACTTCTTAATAGAATAGCCTTTCACATGCAAATAAATTGTTTTTAATGAACAAAAGTCTTGTATTCAAAAAGAACTGACAAAAGATTTTTCTATGTTCTATGTGCTACTTCAGTTCACCAAGCTAATTTTCAGGTTTGCTTTAACACTTTTGAGAGGGTCAATCTTGCTGTGAAAGCCTGAATACTTGATCTTTTCAAAATGAAGCAGATAGTCAAGAATTATGTCCTGGAGAATGCTTAGATGAGCTCAAGTTGCTGAAATTGTGGTGAATTCTGCAGGGACAGGTGGGACATGTGGAGTTTCTGCAGCTGGACTGTGTAGCTGAGGTTATACAGGTATAAGAGACATTTCGAATGGGGCTAAATCTATCACTTCCAGGAGGACAGGAGGTTACTCTTTAGATTTTAAATCTCTTACTGTGTTTGTGAACATTACAATTGTTTTTATTAACTTCTGCAGTGTCATTTACTGTAACTTGAAAATGCTGTGGAAAGTAATGCAACTACTGATAAGAACAGTGGTTACAGTTTACAAGACCTGTAATTCCTTACAAGTTTAAATGCCTTGCACCTGACAGATAACTGGATTTGGTTTACCTCAGGGGCTTTTTTTTGCTTTCTGACAGGGATAAGCAGATTAATTTTCATATTCAGGTGTTCTCACAATCTTCCAGCTTATTGGCAGAAATCTGGGTTTACAGTTGCCTGGATCTTTTCGTGCTGTGATGCCAGTTGAAGGGAAAGGGAAAGGGAGGGTTCTGCCTTGGGCTTAGCTGGTAAGTGCCTGCTGGGAGCTGTGCTCATGTAATTACTGAGAAGAGTCAGGCTCAGAAAGAAATAATCTCCCCAGGAGAAGGAGGTGGTGGTGGAAAGGTAATTTGGCTCTCTGCAGCTACTGCAGGGAAGACTTAGTTAAATGCCATTCTTGCCTTCACTGTGGTGTTTTAGCAGCTGAAGGCTTTAACAGCTGCCTGGTTGTTTTCACTCTTAAAACCCCACAAAACCTTGACTGTTTGTGGTTGTAGAAGTGCTTCTATGCTTTCATGAAGAGGGACAAGTTTATTGTCTGAAACTGGCTATTCAAGCTTTACCTTGAATATTTCATGAGATTTAGACTTTTAGATAAAGGTCATTGTCATGCAGTGAAGTCCTCCTACAGGAATTATAGCAGTCAAATTCATAAAGTATGTAGAACACAGAAATATTGTTTTCAGTCTTGGCCTGGTTGGGTAAATAGAAATATCATAAATCCACTATATGCACCTTAAAGGTTTGCTTTAGTACTTCCAGACTTGACTTTGCTCACAACACCTCTTTAACATGATAGAGTAAGTGTAGCTATGCTATGCAGAGATGTTTTGAGACAGTATTTATATATAATATTGTACAAATAAAACTTTGCCCAGAAGGAATCTCTGAACTCTGTTAAGCAGAGCTACTCCAGAGCAGACAATGACCACAGAAACTATTTGCAGAGCTGCCATGGTTGGAGAATTTGATCAAATATGTGGTCTAGCTAAAAGCTACAGCTTTTTTGTTTGGTATTCAAATTGACATCCTTGCTCTACCTGGAAATGCAGAATGATTCCACAACATGCCTGTTAGTTTTCCATTCATTTCTCTTTTCCCAAAGCACAGCTGTTCCCTTCCTTTGTAGTCTAAACGTTGTTTATTATTAATTGATTCCTGAAACCTAATAAAAATATCTCCTTTTATTGCAAAAGAGAACATCACATTTGAAGGGCCTAGAAGTATACAAAACATACATTAGAGCTCAAGTGCCATTGGGAAGATGTTGTGTATCTATGCTGGCAGGATTATGCTAGTGCACAGAACCAACAGAAGCCCTACAAGAACTGCTGTTACAGGAGACAAATCAGTATTTTATTCATACATTTTTAATTTTTAAACAAAGTTAGTTTGACTTCATAAAGCAACAATTTCAAATACAGTAATTTTGGAATACTCTGCATTCTGTGCAATGGCTTATATATAGCATATATAATTTAAATATGTATTTCTCAGAAGCCCACAGTATTTTTGTCATTAAGTGCTGTCAAGTAGCTGTGGCTTGGGTTTTTTGGTGGAGTTTTTTGACAACTTATGGGAGATTTGTAGATTCTTTTTCAATTTTATTTAAGAATATGTTTGTATTTCTAACATTTCTTTCCTGCTCTGGGAGCTGTTTTTAGGGATTATACTGTAATTTCGTAAACCAGAGAAGTTTTTTGTAGCCAGTACTTTTATCTTCCAACAGTCTACCAATTTCTACTGCTCTTCCAATCCTCACACTATAAATTCTGTAGTGTGTATCTGCTACTTTTTTATTTCCTATGGGAATTCATAATTAGTCAATACATTTTTTTTAAATATTAAACAATAAGAAACCCCAATGCTTTCATATCAAGTTTTCATATAGCAAAGATTCTCCAGTTATGTGTTCCTGCATGGCTGAGGCTTGGCTGGCCTGGAAACCTCCTGAGCTTCCCTGCTGCTCTGGGGGCACAGGTCACAAACAGAATTTCACATCCACACCTGCATGATCCAGACTTTACTGACTGAGAGAGAAATCAAAAACCACCAACTCAGGAATCTGGAAAACAGAAGCTACTTGTGACTGGGAGGTTAAGGATTAAAAATTGGTTACAGTTCTGAATGCCATCAAGCTCAGATGTTAAAATATGTAACCTGTAAGCACTTAAATCAGTGTATTTCAGATTTAGCACTTAAATCAAATCAGTGTGTTTCAGATTTTTATGAGTATTGATGTTTCTTCAGGTTATAAGAAAGACTCGGAGCCTTATTTGTAACCACCTTTGGTTGGACTTTCTTAAACTAAAAAGAGTATTTCTGTTTTGCATAGCTCTCCTGACCCCAGGAATTGATTGGTGCTATGTGGTGAAGCAAATGGCTGTGGCTTGTTTAAATTAAATAATCTGGATCTTTTGAAAATAAATTGAAAGCATCATATGCATTATGTGGACAACCCAAAATCAGATAGCTTAAATTGAGCACTTTTTGTGCTTGTCAACAAAAAGAAAGGCAAAAGGATGGCTTTTGTATCATAAATTATTAAAAATTGGTTCAATACAGAAAAAAAACTTGCTGCTTTTATTTGTGTTAAAGCTCTTGGTGTTGCTTATTATTATACTTTACCACAGGGGATATTGGTCTTAAAGCATTATTTTAATGTGCAAGAATAATTTATACACTAATAAACCCTTCACTGCATCAATTATAAATACTAAAGCAAAAAAGGAATGCTCTTGGCACAGCAGCACAAGCAGTGCATGTACTTGAGTGTAACAAAGTGATGTGTTCTGATGGAGTCATTTAATTCTTACCTTTTTTATAACCACAACCTATTATTGAAGAGCTTTTCTGTCTCACTAAAGGCATTAAAGACATTAGTAAAAAAAATTTCCTTCTGAAAAGCCTCTAAAATAACAACAGTTTTGTTCCTGTCATTTCTGTACTAACTGAAATTAACATGGAAATGGTTTTTAAGTGTCAGTCCTTTAGAATTCTGATCAATTAAGCCATGGCATATTGCAAATTTTCTTCTTAAAAATTTATTTTATAAAGAAATTAGTTCCTCCAGACAAAATTCTTCTGTTCAAAATTGCTTTTAATGTATTTTCAAATGTGTAATTAACCCTAAGAATTCAAGGAACACAGAAGTGTACAAAAAGTGTACAGACATTTAAAACTAACATTGCACAATTAATACAGGATTACTTAGAAAAATAAGATGCAGGGGTTAATCTATGGAATACCCTGAACCAGGGCCACTTCTAAGAAAAGATCTGCAGTACATTCCACTCAACTTGCTTTGGAAAACCTTTTCTCCCCTGCCCCCCATATGAAAGGTGACCATGTTTTCATGAGTAAAATAATGGGATCACCAATCATAAATTGGGTTCCATTGGCACACCCTGTGCTATGGTACCTTGGGTATTTTTGGAGGAAAGAAGTAGCTGCATTGATCTTTGATAAAATCTTTTCAGCATATATATATATATATTTGTTGTGCAATACAGATCAGTTCACTAAATATTATTTTTATGTTCAATTTTTTATCATATATTAATTTACATCTTAAGGCAAAAAAAAAAAATCTCGGGTTATTTTGGTACAGCAAAACAGATCTTAAATGGATAGACTGGGCAAATGATTCAGTAAGACAGTAGCCAAAATAGTGATTCCTCTTTATCCAGCAATTGTGTGACGACCTCTGAGGGACTGTGTCCCATTTTAGGCTTCCAGGTGTATGAAAGACATCAACTCACACCACCAGGATGGCTGTGGCTGCAGCATGGGAGATGAGAGGCAATGAAAATTGGATTTATTCAGTCTTTTAGAAGTGAAGACTTAGGAGAGAGGTCTCATTATCCATGTAGCTCTTCTTGCAGGTGTACTTAGAGCAAGATGTAATGGGCACAATCAGGATGCAGGAAATTCAGATTAGGTGTTAGGAAAACCTGGAACAGCCTTCCAAAGGAGCTGAGGATTCTTGTCTTTGGAGATACTCACAACTCAAATTCACTGAACTGGACCTTGCTTGAGCAGGGGTTTAAGACAAGAGTTACTTTGACATTCTCTGGTTTTACAGCTCCCCAGTTCTTTTCAGGGAAATCCATTAAATGACTACTAAATGGTGGCTTTTTGTAACAAACAAAGAAAACAATAGAGTTAAAACTTAACCTGATTTTTTTTGTTTGTTTGTTGTTCAATATTAGATGACAGCAACAAAAATTTCAGTGGGGAAGTGAAATAATTATAATTGTCTCCTTTGAGGAGAGATTTGTTTGAACAATTTAGGTTTCCCTGAATTTGTTCTTGATAATGTGGTTTGTTCAAAGCTTGATGAAGTTTTTCCTTTTAGTCGAACTTGCTTATAAATGGGAAATAAAGGCTGAGTGACATGCTTAGTTTTGTCTACCATTGCTTTTTAAAGTAGAGATTTGAATCTTGTCATTTTTGGAAAGTTGAAAAAAGGTCTTTACAAAGCATATGAAAGTGTCCTTGGAAAAAAACGAGAACTTCCTTTTGAAAGAAACCATTTCTTTTCTTGAAAATAGTATCTTCATGCACCTTTGTTCAGTGAGCTAATTTAATAAAATTCAATTATTTTGATTTTTCAGATACTCTAATTAAACATTCTTAACCTTTGTGATTTCATAATAGCACATTTTCAGGTGTGTGCTCTCAAGCTCTTTCTGTTTTAGCGTCTCCTGAAATGTAAAAAGATGCATGAGGATGTCAAATCCACCAGAAGCATTTTCTTTTCACCTTTTTTGTCTTTCTCCTTAACTCCTTTTTCTCGGGAGCTGGAGGATCAGGTGGTGGCTTCTGAGGTGAAGCTGAAGCTGGATTTTGTTCTGCATTGTCCAGTGTTTCCAAAATCTGATGAAATCTTCCTTCTTGTTGTCTGAAGTCATATTCTACACTATGGAAAAAAATTGAGAGACCTATGCTAGTAAGTGAGAAATTCCCCCTTTAAAGAATATGTCAAAGGCTGCTTCTCTCATCAGAATAACTTGGTATTATTCAGTGATACAGCCTGGGGTCAACACAAGGGGTTAAGGGGTTGCTCCTTTGAAAATAAGTTCACTTTTTTTTTTTTTTTTTTTAGTGAAAAATTTTACTTTAAGTGAGTTAAGAATTCCAACAGTGTGCCCAAAGCAATGGGACAAAAATGAAAATGTACCAAGATGACCTTTCAATACATTTTATTCAAAGGTCAGATTTTGATCCCATAATCTAACAGTCATGTGCTTGCAATTAAAAACTCTCACATGCTTAACTTTGTTAAATGTGAGTGTCTCCCACTGAGGACACAGACTAGGAACAAAAATATATTAAATTAAACAGTGTGTAAGTCTTTGAGATAAGTGGTGTTAGTTAAGAGGAAAGTAAAACTCATTTCCTCAATTGGAAACCCTAATTATTATTGATGTCAAACAAGAGCCAAGATGTTAATTAGATAAGAGCAGATGAGTGCATAGAAATAAGTGTAAGGTTCAAAAGAGTCAGTGTGGACAGGGTTTAAGCAGTATTGTGTGTATTTTCCTTATTTCTGTCATTCTTCTGGGCAGGAGAGTGAGTTGTATCAGCTGTGTCTGCTGCGAAGGTTTTAGGGCAGAGTGGAAAGGTTCTATTTGCCATGATGGGAGGAAAAAAGCATCATTTAAAGGGTTTGGGATGTCACTTCAAGGCCCTGAAGCTGATTTTGGCACTGATCAGAAGAAATCTGTAAAGTTAGTAAATGTGAAAATCTTTAAAAACTTTTAGTTGTATTTTTATGTGAAATCCATAATCATTAAATAATGTGTTGAAATTAACTAGAAGATTGTTTACCTTAATTCATGTGTCTTGAGATTTTACACAAAATAATATAACTCAACGGGTAAAAAGAAAGCGGGAGGATAATTTTCATTTAGAAAAGAGTAGAAGGATCTCTTGAACAAGAAGCAATGCATAATAAATATTTAAAAAGCAGAAATAAGTGAAATAAAATCAGTGGCTCTTGCATTTCATCAGCTTATTACTAAAACTGCAACTTGATACCTTTCAATATTCACAGACCAAGGGTGGTGGAGAATGAAATGTTGGGTTTATGGAATACATAAGAGTAGCATCCACTCATGTTACTTTTCTCCACCCTTCTTCAGAGTTTTTAATTTAATGTTGGACATATCAAGATATCATCTCCAGAGGCAAGAGGTCAATTCAGTCTTCATTTAATACTGCCCATGATAACTGGTTTTGGTTGCTACTTGCATTTGTTTATTACAATACAAACATTTCTGTTACATGACCTGGATGGAAAATCCCAAGCCTGGAATCCCTGCTGGGTAATTAATAAAGCCAAATTTACAGTCACTGTTAGGCTGAAAAGCTCTTTATTACTTTAGTGATCAGTGTAATCCACAGGGGGATTTCTGTGAGATTAATGCATTGTTTGACTCGGGGACTCTGTGTGATAAAGATGGTTCAGTGACAGCAACCCAGCACTCTGCATATGCAGGGCTTGCAGCAGTGAGGAGTGAGGTTCCTTAAGAGCAGGAAAACTGGGGGCAAGATAAAACACTTGATTTTAATCACAGCTGTGATGCTGTCTTAGGGGAAAATACTTGCATGGACATTTCGGGCCACATAAAACATAGGAATTGCATGTGTTTGTCTGGAGCAAGCACTAACAATTGCTTCTTTCAGAATGTTGTCTAATGAACTTCAAATATTAGTCACTCAAAATGCTTTTTTCATAGTCACATCCTGTGGAACACCTCAGTAAATGAAAACCTATTGTTTCCTTACTGTTTCCTCTTTGTCTCTTAAAAGTAGAAACTTTTTAGAGCACCTGTGTTCTGTACATGTTCTATTAATCATTGCAGTGTGAGCCTCCAGGCACCATTATTGTTGCAAACTACCTGGTAAATCAAAAGGGCCCCTGAGTTTTTTCTTACTTCCTCTGTTCTTTCCTTTGAATGATGGTGCTTGTTGTTCAAGATCTATCCTGCACTGAAACCATGTAAACTTAAAAAAATAAAAAGGGTGTTTTTCCAAAGAGAGAAGGCATCCTGTGGTCAAGGGTGGTCTGTACATAAATTCTAGGGAGTGACCTGTTCATGTCTAGGCCCATAAAACACACAGAGATTGTTTGTTCAGAGACCATGATCAAGTAAAGAAAATATCTTTTTTCTTTTTTTTTTTTAATGGACATAGTCTGTGCTCTTGGATAAGTCATGTAACTTCCCAGGGTATCCGGGGGGCTGTGAAGGAGACCTACAGCTTTGTCTCAGAGGAGTTGTGGTGTTCAATTTATGACATGTTAATTACTTGGAAATTTCATTACCAGAGGTTTAGGACATCAGTATGGGACTGAGTTGCATGTTGAACAATAGGTTCCAGTGCTGTGTCTAGTTTATTAAGCTCTTTACTAAATTTGGTTCATGCAGAACATGCAGTATAAAAAACACTTCCATGTGAGTATTTTCTATTAATTATTTCCATTAAAAATTCAAGTTATAGTGATTACAAACTGCTGAAGATAATGGTCTGCCATGTTCTTTGAAATGAAGGAAAAGGTTTCAGCCTCAAAGCCCCCTTATTTTTGTAAATGTAATCAAGTAACCCAAAGTGTGGGATTTCTGCCTTGTAACTGAGTTTGCAGAGATTGGATCATGTATTTATAAATTCTGTTGCTGAGTGGACAAGGTACATGTGCAGCACAAGCAAGACTTTGTAGCTGCTGGCTTTGGGGTTGATGTCTGGACAGCTGGAGGCTCTTAGAGTGTGTTTGTACAGACACAGCATTTGAAACACCTGCAGCTCCCAGAACACGGCCCTGAAAAGCTTTCTGGCCATAAGAGTTTAGATAAACTGCACTTTAAATCTGAAGTAGCCTACACTCAAATTGCACTCTCTGAAATTAGTAACAACTGAGGTGAAAATGTGGGACTTCTGGGTTTGTTTTGCAGGTTAACATGAATTGTAGCTGTAGCCCACTGGCATTCAGAAAACTGAGAGTTTATCTTTTCCAAGATCTAAAATTATTACAGAAACCCTAGCTTTAAAAATGTACTACACAGAGGAATTGCATCATCAGAAATGGCATCACAGATCTTCAAAGCATGCCAGTAATAACACTGTGAAACTTTAGAGGGAAGCTTATGTTTGAATTCTCCCAAGTCCAGTCCCCCTTTCCTTTCAGCTACCACCAATGTGAATTATTTAAGCTTGGGAACAAACCAGCAACTCACACAAACCACTTGGTCTGTTTTTAAAAACTGAGTTAGTCACAGTTGAGACATTTTATAGGTGTGAGCAAAGCACTGCTTTGTGCAGCTGGCGGGGGGTCCAGGCAGGACAGAAGTGAGGGGGGGAGCAGGGTACCTGTAGATGATGCACGCCGTGTTCTGACAGGTGCTGCAGTTGTTGAGGTCCTGCCCAGTGTGGTAGAAGTTACGCCTGGAACAGACAGCAGTTCATGAGATGTGGAGTTACTGACACAGCAACAGAGCTCTGAGTCTTTCATGAAAAAAGCCATTCTGTTCACCACTTCTGTTAGCCCTAGTAAAAATTCTAGTATCAAATTCTAAGCTGGAAGGTTTCTTTGAAAACACACAAACCCTGTGAGCCTTGTCTTGACCTTTCCCACCTCATGCTGTTAAGAGTTCTGGTTGTTGGTTCTGGTATGAATACTTGTTATGAAAACACTTAGACATGAGACTGCTTCTAACAAACACACTTTCAAGTATTTGAAAATCCATGCAATTTGCTGAATCAATCTGATCTCTGTCCTTATGCTTTCCAATCTTCCCTTTTCATGTTTCCTTATTTGAGTATAACCAAGTCAGATTTTTACTGCTGATAAGTTACAAATTTGTAGTGTTGAGAAAAAAAAGAAAAGTGAGTTTTCATGATTAACACCAGCTAGAGCTGAAATACTTTTATGATGGAGAGATCTGCATTAGAAACAGGTTGAGATTGGTGGCTCATTATGTCTGAAGAAACTATAACACTTATATTTAACAAGTTTTATTTGAATTAGGGGAGATCAGTTGGTCTCAACTTTATGTCTACTTTCTAAAACCTTTCTACACTTTATAAAATCTTTTACCTTTTTGTATTCCGACAAGTTGGTACCAAAATAATTTTCTGATTGTTTTAGGAGAAATGGGAGTTCTTCATGCGCATTGTTGTGCTATCAATAAAAGTGCTTGGAACATTCAGTGTTACTGTGAGATGAATCTGCCAGGGTGGATTGAAGCTTCTCATTGAATCTCAGAGTAACACTTCAAGATATTTGACAATTTTTTTTCTTTTCAACCATGTGGTAACTGAACAGAAATGGATTATAAATATTGCTGGATAATCTGACCGTGCTTCACTGCAAATTAGTCTTTGCTATGGGCAGATTCACAAACCTACTTGAAACTTACATAATTGAACTTAGGTTCTCCTCTAGAGAAGTGCATGCAGGGGAGAAGGAGTGGGTGTTCTTTTCTGTCCCTTCCTATGGAACCACAGCCAGGTGGTGTCTGGATGAAGATTGCAGCAGAGAAATGACTGCTTAGGCTTGAGACATACTTGGATCCCTGCCTCCAATCTTGCCTCTCACCTGAATTTTTGGTTTGGAGTGTTGTAAATTTTTTTTTTTTTTTTTTTTGCATTTTTGCTGTTAATCTACGTGGATTTTGTCTCTTGTGTTTAGGCTGTTGCAAATTTGGTGCTAGAAATGCATATGGAACAAGCCTCTGAGAGAGGCTATGTAACACTGAGGCAGGAGCTGAATTGTATGGGGAAAATGTTAGATGGAACAAGAATTTTTGTGGGCACAGTGGAAACTAATGAAAGTATTTTCATGCTAACAGCCAGGTGGGCCATAAACTGGTTAATGTTTCCAGATAAAAAAAGGTAATATGTACAGAGTAAAATCACATGCTAACCAGATTTATATTATTTTAAATTTTTAAATGAATGTAAATTCTTACTTGAGTTGTGAGTTACAAAGTTATTCAACAGAAATACAAGTTAACTTCAATTCCAAGCTAAAATACTTGGAAAAAGAAAAAAAAAATCTTCAACATAGATTTTTTTTTCCCTTTTTTTTCCCATCAGAAGTTGTAAGAAAATTGGAGTATATAAAGTTGTGGCCTCAGTCAGTTCCATCCTGAGAGTTCTGCCCACATGGGACCAAGTGCAGAGCCCTGATGCTGGGTGGTGTGAGCACAGCAGCGTCGTGCTCTGGGCTCTTTCTGCAGCTGCACCTACACAAAACCCTCAGTGCAGCCTCCTTGTTGTGGTGTTTGCAGAGTTTGTGGAAATGTGGAATATTACCCGGTTTGGTCATTATTGTAATCAGTAAATACAGCTGATACACATGATCTAATTTTAAAATTAAGAGTGCAGTTTTGCATGCATAAGTGATTTATCTACCTGCATGAGATAGATGCCTGTGCTAAAGATTAAATTTACGGTAGCATAGTCTCTTCGTGTTCTTTTCTCTTTAAAAATGAAATGGAACCTTTATTCCCTTGCTTTTTCTCTGAGTTTTTCAAAGTTGTTTGAAGGATATATTACTTTACAACAAAACAGACTTTAAAGTGTGTCCTAGATGCAATTACTGTAAGTAAGAGATGCTGTTGATAGCTTGGAAAGCTCTATTAGGATATTCTGAAACCTGTTTTGAGCATAAAAATATTTAAAATTCTATTTTAACTTTGTCTAATCTTTAGATGTTAGCAGCATTTATGGTATTATTATTATTTATAATGCATAATAATGCATGAATACTGCTTGTAGCTTTGGCACAGTCACCATAGTGACAATAAATACAGGGTTTTTAACATTGTTATGGGGGTGAGAAGGGAGCCACTCTGAAATCTGAGAGCCTGAAGTGAGCACTTGCTGACAGCCTTCACATCTCTGTCCTTAGTCCTCAGCCTGGCACTTGGTGTGTGTCTGACCTTGTCATGCTTTGAACACCCTAAATGTAAATAAAAAAGGGAGTTGTTAAGCTGGGTCTTGCACTGCATTTTGTAAAGGCAGTGTCAGCTAAAGCCAAGCTATAAAAGGACTTGCTTCTCTGCTGAGGCCCAAACATCACAAAGAGGGTGCAAGATACATTTTTGCCGACTCATCTTTAAATATCAAAAGAGCTGTGTTTTTCAGTAGCAAAGGTTAAAAGAATGCTAATATCTACTTTACACTTCTGATGAATTACTGATATTAAAAATGAACCGTACCCTTCACTGAGGGCTCTGGATTTTTCCAGGTCTTGGATTACATTCAAAAGGACTTTAATCTTCTCCTGGTTGGACTGCAAGGATTCCTCTACAGACTGCAGCCTGCCTTGTAGGGCACAGAGTTCTCCATGTGCCAAGTGAATTTGATTAATTTCATTAATCTCTTTGTTGCTTTGCGGGTTTACTTCATTCCTTGGCGGATAAGACTTTATGTGAAATCCTTCTAAACAGCTGTTACACTGGGAAACATCTGACTGGGTGGAATTTTTCTGGATCTCAGTATTACATGACAGACATGGTTTGGATGCATTGCTGCTGGGCAGTGACACTGGTGGGCAATCATCACGTGGTAACATCACACAGCTGGAACCTGGCTTGTGCTCTCCTGCCTGGTGACAGTCTCTGAGGAAACAGGGAGATGAGCTGTGATTTGATGGGGGTGACACTGGAGTGGTTTCCTTACTGCTGGCATCTTTGCTGGCTGCAGGCGGCTCAGAATCGCTTTTCTCCACTTCAGGAGCAGCAGAGTGGGGGTTACATTCACTGCAGCTCACAGAATTGCTCAGGCAAGGCTCTGCTCTGTCAGAATCAGATGACAGTGTGCTGTTTTCATGACTTTCGTTGCTGTTGATGACAGTAGAAGAATGCAGTGAATTACTTGAAGCTGTGGTTGTGTCTGGTGCGTCCAGGGGAACGTTTCTGTCCTGTGGGAAACTCACATGAATGTATTCAGGCACCTGTGTAGACGCAGTTGTCTTGTCTGACACTGAGAAATCACCCGAGTACCTCGGTCCATTGGTTTGTGCTTTTGATGACCTCTGACCCAAGCCCACCTCACTATTCCTGCATCCATCCTCCAAGTCATGACTTATCCTCAAGTAGCAGAGCTCTGAGGACAGAATGTCTGGTTCACAAAGGGTGCCATTTACCTGGATAGAGTTTGCAGGCTCTGCTGGCATTTCTGTCAGTGATTTGCTTACTGTCAGCTTTTTCCTTTTAAAAACAGGGAAGTGTTTCCTGAGGCTGGGAGAAGTTTGTATGGCAATATTCCGAAGCCCCTTCTGAGCCCTTGGAAAAGTTGGAGACTGAGTTAGCAAAAAATTGTGATCCCTAAATATTTCAGTTTTTCCAGTAGTGAGTGCTGTGTCTCGGGCAGCATTGGCCTCCAGCTCTGCCTTGGTGCTGACACCATCATCCTTGAACCGGACTTGCTGGGATTTGGTCCTGCGGTGCTGGGGGTGTCTCATAAAATCTGCTGAGTCCAGACTGTTCCTCTTCAGTAGCACTGGTCGCATTTTCATGTTTTGCTGGGCCATTGAATCACAACTTAAAGTCTGTAAGTAACGTGTTTCTTTGCGACCCATTTCATTTGACATTTGACCTGTAAGTTAATATTGTTTCTAAGACACAAATTAACACCTTACTCTTGAAGCTTATCATTCTTCTCCTTGGTATTATGTAGATTTTCAACTGGCATGTTCTCTTTAGGGATCCTCTTTCAAATTTAATTGCTGATTAGAACAAAACTAAGATAAATTAAATATAAAATTTAAGGAAAGATTTCTTGTAGCTCAGGAATGCAGAAATCCTTTTACCTGCAGCTAACATGATCTTCATATTACAAAATTGCAACAGGCTGTTTCAGTTAACTAATTTAAAGGTAAAGCTGAGTCTATGGCTTTCCCAGAGGCTCTCATTTGACAGCAGCTCTCCATTAGGGATCCAGCTTTTTTTTTCTTCTGATGGACCAGTCACATGTGTTTTATTTGCATGTTGTCTAAACAAGCACAATAACTTCTGGGGGCATTTTCATTTCTGATGCCTAGTTGTACTGATGGAATATATCCATAAATACCAAACTGAATTGCTTTCTTTAGAGATAGTTTTTCTTCCTCGGCCATCTTTTTAATGTCCAGTTGAAACTAATCTTCCCAAAGAGGTACAGAAAATGTCACCACTTATGACCAGGGCAAAATACAGCATCCAGTGGGATTCAGTGAGAAGTTATTGATGTGTAGCAGTTACTGCCATTCTTGCAAGCACAAGGCAGATCGTGTCCAAGGGGTTGCCTCAGTTCTGTAAACAGGACAGAGGTCCAGGCTGAATAACCAGAGAAAGCAGAATAGCAGCAAGCGTTTCCTGAAAATAAAAAGACAACAGTTGTAGCTGAGCAAAGTGGCAAACGGTGTGATTTGCTGCTGTTCCTAGGCACTTCCCAACATCACTGCTTCTGTAACTTTGGCAATGAGACACTTGTACAGAAACTGAAAAATGTTTTAGAATTTTCAACTGGCTTAAGGTTTTTTTCATATAAAATACAATGCTCAAAAAATAGATATATATATTTATATAGAACAGATACAAAATATCATACACCTGAATCTGGTCCCAAATGCAGATCTTAAAACTTAAGAAATTAGATTTGAGAATGGCCACTAAATACTGTTATGGACGCAATATCCAGAACTGAACAATACAAATGTGAGTTCTCAATTTGGAGGAAAGTTGAGGTTTGAAAAAAAGTCAATTTTTTTTTTTTTCTTTTTTTAGTTATTCATTTTCAAGTGTTCAGATTTGAGTACAAGATTGCAGCTAAATTCCCAGTACAGTGGTAATTTACTAGTAATCCTGTTCCCTGTTAATTCACTGGCCATTTCATTAGCCTTACTACTTCCATTAGCTCAGAACCTTTTATATAAGAATTGCACAGATTTTACCATATTTAATTTACAAGAATTGAGGAGATTGGTGCAGTGGGAAAGATCTTGTCACAGAATGTAGCAAACTGTTATGCAGCATCATGTAACACTTAGGCACTGTAAAATAATTTAAGCAAAGTAATAGTGTGATATTACTCTATTATAAATTTTTAGAACAAAATGAGTGTTGGATTATTCCATTGCAGACAGAAAATGTCATATAATATATTGAGAAAATAAATATGTGTATTAATACCAAATTTTACTTTTGTGATATTCATGAAGCCATGGGAATCTCTGTGCTGGTTGTGCAGTGGAATCTAGAATCCCAGTAAACAACATTCCAGTGCCAAGTTCTGAGTTCTCATTTCACCCACTAATTACCAGAGACTTTTAACGGTTTTGTTTGAGAATTTATCCAAATATTGCAGCAGCATTCTCCCCATCACAGCTGCTGTGCTCCAGGCAGATGGACTACTTTAAAAGTTATACTTGCCCAATTAAATTCCGAAAGAAGCTTTAGAAAGCTAATCCTTTGTGTTTTAAATAAAAGTAAAAAGCCCATAAGGGTTTTATGAGAGCTCTCCTTTGGCTGTAGAGGCATTTGAGCTACGTTCCTGCATTCTTAATTTGAAAATTGCTATTTTAACTCTGTTGATTTTTAGCTACCTTGTCATCCAATACTCTGGGTTTACTATGAATTGTAATGAACATTTTGGTGCTGTTGTTTATATTAAATCAAGCTGAAAGGAAAAAAAAATACATAGCTAGGAATGTTCAAATATTTGGATTGAAAACCCAGACTGGTGAATTTCAGTGAGTTATAGGTGTCTGTGCTTGAGTTAACAAATCAGTTCAACATTGCCAATTATTAAGTTTAAGTAAATTTTTTCTTGCCCAGAATCTAATTCTTCATTGTTTCCTGACACAGCAATTTAAAGTTCTTGTTTTGCTCATTATTTGACATTGACTGAAGTAGGAAAAATCCTAAGGATCCATTTCATAGAAATGCTTTCAATTTATTTATTTATTTCACTCATAAAGAAAAAATTAAGTCAATTTTTAAATTAATGTCTTGTACTAATACTAACAGTTTTAGTAGGAAAAAAATTACTGGGGTTTAACGTCCCATGGCTCCAGCTCTGCAGCCTCTTCCTGCCCATCCCTTCCCTGGGCACTGCCCACAGTCCCAAGGCAGTGCCTTGTGCCTTGGCTGCTCTGCTCCATGCACTCCGTGGGATTTTCCAGTCCCTCCATCCCCTGTTGGATAAGTGCCCCATGAGCTGCTGGATGTTATTTTTAAATGGTGCACATTTCATGCTCCTCTTTTCAATGTCTTGAGTATGTGAATCTCACTGATGTTGCATTTTTTTTCTGTTTGGCTTGGCTGGTGCTGTTAAAGAAAATCTTGACTTTTAAGGTCTCTGCATGCTTTGCACACACAATTCTTAGTGGTGGTAGTTCCTCTTCAGTGTAAACTTATCCTTGCTCCATTGAAATTGTATCCCAGGCTGTGTAGCCAGTGAACACCTAAAAAACACTCAGGTGCAAAGCCTGCCCCCTCAAACAGCAATAAAACTGCTTTTCCCCTCTGGGGATTGTGGGTCTAAGTGCTTAGAAATGCACACACAGCTTAGTCAGACTGCCAGGCAGAGGAAGTTTGACAAGACATCGATATTTTTCTATGTAATTTCTCTTCCACCTTTCCTGCCTCTGCCTTCTTAATTTCTTCAAGAGAGTCAAACGTATTTTTTGGTTCATATTTCAGTTTAATGGCTGAAGCTGTGGGTAGAGAAGTGCAGTGGTAAGGATAAATGGAGATTACAGGGAATTGCATGGAATGAAAACCCATGCAGCATCAGACGGTGGGGATTTTGGAAGAGTGCAGGTGTGTAAGTGGTGGTTCTGGGGGTTTTCTGCAGTTTGTGGCAAAACTTACTTATTTCACATGGCTTTCAAACTCTTCCAGCTGCGGTTGCACACCTTGATTTTTCATTTGACAAGTTTGTTCAAAAAAAAAATATTTTTCTTATAGTAAAAGTATGACGTATTTTAGAATTTTGTTTTTCCCTTATGCATGTTTTAAAAACAATATTCCTTGAAACTAAATGTTTGAACAGAACTTTTTCAATAAATAAAGGAACTAGGTAAAATTTTGTGGGGGCTTTCAACAGGAAGGTGATTAATGTAATTTGCCTTCCATTTTTGAGCATCCACACTTTAAATTTCCCAACTCAATCTATGGAAGTGTGTTGGAACAAGGTGATTTTTAAGGTGCTGTCCAACATAAACTGTTCTGATTCTGTGATAGGTGACAGCTGTAATAACTGTAAGATAATTTATTCAGACTCGACAGTTTTCTGTCATGTTTGATTTGTGGTTTGTCCTGTAGAAAACAGATTTTCCATGGTGCACATTTGATGGACGTTTTCAGTTTAGAGAGGCAGCTTGCTGTATTTAATTATGGCTAGTGTTTGATAATAAGCTGCTTTCTAGGTGGGAGATTCTCAGGTTCTAAGAAATGTGTGTGACTCTCACTTTCCCTTCATGTTGCAAATCTTTCCAGGATTCCTAAACTGTTGCTGAGATCAGAGGCTGCCTGTGGGGGCTGCTGTGAACTCTGTGCTTGTCAGTGGCTGCAAACAGAGCACTGCAGAGCTCTCCTTCTATGCAGGTTCAGTTTTCAAAACAAAACACTAATATCTGAAATGCACCATTTTTAGTTAACAAGTCTGAATTAAGGCTTTAATTGTGTTGATTTGGATGTTCCTTTTGTTCCATTTCATTTTCTGTCTCCATCAGAAACTTCAGCAGTAGCTGTTGGCCAAGCTGCTTAATTTAACTCTTCTTTGCATAAAAGTCATGTTGGGTTTTTTCCCTCAAAATAATGAGAGATGTTGAGGATAAGTTTAGATATGCTTCTGAAATCCCTGGAGACTGCAGTGAAACATACATCACCAGCTAGCACAGAGGGCTGGAGATGGATTTGAAACCATTGGAATTGGATGATGCTGAAAATTACCTCTTTCCTGTCCTTCTTTCTTGCAGAGGGAAATGGATGGAAATGTGCTCAGAGTTCCAGAGGAACTGCATGCAAGGAGGCCTCTGAAGGCAATGTTTTCAGATGAAAATGGGTGACAGATGCAGAGCCTATAAAGTAGAAACAGTCCCCCAGAAGTGCAAATTTGCAGCTTATTGTGATACACAGGAAAAGCTGGCAGGGAACAGGAAAGATGAAACTGCTGAGAGAGATTTTTAAATGGCCTCTGTGTACAGGGGCCTGTTGTTGATCACAACAAGGAGTCTTTATTGCTTTGGGTCCCACAGAATGCAGCACAAAGCTATTTATGAAAGTAAATGTGTTTATTATAGGAGATGGAGTAATTTGCGGAATATAGTTTTGTACCTGGAGTTTTCTCCAGTGCACAGCTTGTCTAGTGTAATATTCTTCTATTTCTTACTCTAATTGGGCAGCACACAGAATATCTGTTTCTGTTGGTATGCATGGCCACAGAGGAGTTCTCTGGATGTCCCTGGATGTGCTCAGTTTTCCCCTCCAGCAGTGCTTTGGTAATGCTGAAGGAACTTTGCTTGAGCAAAAAGGACTGAAGAAGGCAAGAACTTTTTTATAAATCCTACTGGTGGGTTTTGTAAGCCTCCAGGTGGGATCAAGGTGGCTGGGAAAGAGGATCTAACAGAGATAAGGAATACAGGGTAGGATGGAAGTTCCTGTCCTCAGAAAGGGAACATTTCAGTGATGGAAGAGATTACAGGATTTTGTCTCTGATTAATTTTACAGCAAGATCTGAAAATTACTTCAGGTTGGTGAGACTGGGTAGAGAAGAAGCTGTGATATTTACTGCAGCAGAAAATGGACTTAGCTAAGCAAGTTTTAGGGATGAAAATTGAGTGTGGTTTGCCTATGATTTGATTGAGATGATGCAATGCCATTCCACATGAAGTGCTGAAGATGCACTAAGATAAAACCATGATGATCTTATTTCTGAAATAACTTTCAGAACCACGGTACTTGAAATTCCTTTATTCTACTTTAATAAAAATATAAGTTCTTTTCCTTTGAAAAGATGATAGATTCCATTTGCTCTGTCAGGAAAAACAAATTCTTCATGGATTAGAAAACATTTTTATCTCAGTATTTCTTCTGGAGCATATGCTGGGAATTGTTCATGCAAGGTTTAGTGTCAGGAGGTAAGATACAACTCTTTATTCACTTTAGAAGGAAGCATTTCAGTCACATATTTATATACAGACACAAGCTGGATTTTTTTTTCAGTGTTAGGTTGCAAAGATGAGTGTACTTAAAACTGAGAAATTTCTCTTGAAGAACTGCTTGAATGCCTACAGGGAGAGGGAAGTTATCCAATGTGACAGGCTGGTGAGCTGGAAAGTGTCCAAATAGCTGGTTCACAGCACAAAATTTCAGTGCTCTTCCTTGTATAAATCTTATCAGTTGAAAAAATATTGCCAAGTACTTGATGTTTGTATCAAAGTGTGCACGCATTTTACACATTGTAGGTTTATATTCAGGCTTAATAAAATGTTAACAGAGCTGTATGTAGGCAACCTGTGCAAGGCAGGTTTGCACCCTGTGCTGCTTTGCAGGCCTCAGCATTTGGTTAGAGACAGATTAGTTCATAAAAATGACCTTTTGAACTTTCTCTTTGGTTGTTAATTATATTGACTGTGCCTGTTAGAACAGCAAAACTTACTAATTTTTCCCAAGTAGCAAACTTAAAAGCTGCATTTTCATGGTTTCTGTGTGACAGATTGCCACTGCCCAGCACCTTTCTCCTGTTGAGACACTGCTACAAGAAATACCATTTAAAACCAGTATAAAGTGCTTGCTAAAGACTATGACTTCTACACTGGAGTTGTTTTCATCATTACAGTATTTATTTAATTCTAAAAAACAAGTTCTGAGTGTACTTGCTGCAGTCCCTTAGCTTTCAGTTGGTTTCTGGGGTTTTTTTTTTCTAATAAATGTATCACTTCAGATCAAGAATGACATGGCAAAGCTGCATCCAAAAGTATTTAGCAGTCTGCTGTGCTGCAGCTGTGTGGGAAGCCTTGTAAGCACTGGGTGTTCAGTTATGATTCTTTAGGCTCTCCAGAACTTTTTTTGCTACTTCAGTAAGTGGGAGTTTCAGCAAATGTAAGGAGTCAACTGTTACTCTCACTTGTGTCACAAACCTGGGTATTTGGGGAAGCAGTGAGAGAAGAAACCATGCCAAGCTCTCACTGAAATCCATTGTCCCATGATTTCTGTTCCCTGTGGAAGCACTGGAACCTGGGTGGGAACATTGTGCCAGCTCTCATCATGGTAACAGGCTTGGAATTTATAACTGCATCCTGTGGGTTTTTACCTGTGTTCCTCCAGAGCAGTGAATGACATCAGGAATGTGAGTAACTGGATATTTCATCCTCCAGAGGTGTATTTTGTGTACTCAGCTGAATGCACCTGGCTGTGCCTCTTCCCAGATGTCGCTTTTGAGAAATATTTTTGGTGTGGGGGAATAGAATTAGGGCAGCTCAGAGTGGGTTAGCAGCAACTGGCTGACAGTAAGTGCAGGAGAGACTGGAATTGTGCTTATTGGCTTTGGCAGGCTGTCTGCAGAGACTGACACTTCCCACAGGCTCCCAAATTCTGGCACAAAAAGCTACAGGTGGAGGAGAAATGGAGATTGGGATACAAGGAGCTGGGGACTCCTCTGAGAAAATCTCTGCTCAGTTATGGCCACGGCTGTTTTCAGTGCCAGAGGAAGCTTTTCTCAGGCTGTATCACCCTGCAGTGTAGTCTGCTCAGTCAGGCTGATGCCTTGGCACATCTCCTTGGGAATGTTTGCAAAATGGAGCTGTGATATGATTGGCAATAAGGTTGGTAGTTTGGGTTCTTGTATAGGTTCTGTTTCATTCTATCCTTAACCTGTCAGGAGTCAGAATTACCCATCCTGGAGGGGGATTAGTGAGGAGTAGAGCAAGAGAAACCTCTGTTTATTTTGAGTCCCTGCTATAAGTAACTTTATATCAAAACACACCAGCCTGCTGATGTTGGAGAGTTCAGTCACATGTCTTTTGAGGGGTTACAATTAAATGAAGGAGAATTGTATGATAAATCTTTGTTCTCTTCTTCTGACTTTGCAATTGCCAATTTTAGTTCTGTTTCATATCATCAATAGCGAATAATATCATCATTAAGGAAATTCACAGTTCAGATTTATAAGACTTAGAAGTATTTGGTAAGAACACAACTCTTGGTTTCATGTGTATTTAACACCTCATAGCTTCATGTTGCAATAGAATAATGGCAAGGAACAATCCAGGTGTGTTTTACTTGTGTCTGCTCTGTTGTGCAGTACTTCTCTCTAAATCCATGAGAAAGGCAGCAGGTTTATTCTCTTTTATGAGCATTGTATAGGTAGTTTTTGGAGTTGTGTTTCAAGTCTGCTTCACCAACTTATCCATAATTCTCTGTGATTTTATTCTGTCAATTCATACACCACTTCTGCCCTCTATATTTAAACAGTCTGCAGCTTAATGTTGTTTGAGAGGTGCACAGATTGTTATTATGCAGGGCAGGTGCCTTTATTTTTGAATTGTAGCATCATTATTGCCTGACTACCTTTTCTAAAGGTGGAGAGAACTTGCCTTTGAAAAGCCTTGCTTTTTGTGAGGAGAGGATTTGAAAGAATCCCACTTCAGTTAATTATTTATAGCCTGAAAAATAATGTAGCTTTACAATTGCTCTCCAAGCTTGGCACCACTCCCCACATAAGGGGCACCAGGAAAATGAAAGTTTCTCTGCACTCATGCTTTGACAGAGACACCCATTCTAAATTATAGCATTATTGCCATGTGTAGCATTATTTTATATTATTAAAATATTTACGGCTAGATACTGGATTTTCTTCAAAGCAATAGAATAAAAATTCAGTCAAAACTTGTCCCACTGGGATAAGGCAAACAACTGGCTAATTTGTTCTTCACACTTTATTCAAATAATGTTCTTTTATTTTTACTTTTTTTTTGGTGGTTACTGCTGGCTTGGGGAGATTATGAAAGCTAAAATTGTCTCAGTACTAGCAGGTACTGAAGAATGCTGGAAGATGGAATATTCAAAAAAATGCCAAGCAACTTTTTCTCCTGATATTTAAAAGAAAATGTGTGCTTCTTCTTTATCCAAAGCTTGTACAGTTTCTCATGAAGTTGGAAATAGTCTGAGTTACAAACAGACACTTGGCTAGAACTGAAATGCCCCTGATGACTGAAGGGCTTAGGTGACATCTTAAAAAACCTTAAAACTAAAAGGATAAATTTACAGGTTTTCTGTCAACCTTGTAACTACTTGTTTCTCTGTAGTCAGCTCTTAATATTGATAATATTTTTTATTTCTTAATATCCAAGAAATATCAATGTAAATAATTTCTTAAATCCCTACATTCTCCATGTAGAGACTCTGCAGTTTGAGGCTGGAGAAGCCACAACACCCCCAGTTAAGGGCTGAGATTCAGTAGCTGGGGGTCTTTGGCACAGAGCAGACCTCCTTTAGAAACAGAGGATGAAGGAAATTCTGTGAAACTGTGGGGTCTTAGGAGGAGGAACTGCTGCATGTAGTGAGATAATACTTACATTTAAAAGGAATTCAATCCCATGGCAGAAAAAGTGAGATGATGACACTTTATTTTGTGTTGAGATGTGAAAAGAGAGTGATCTGGTAATGCATTAAAGTATCCCATAGATATATTTCTGTCCTGCTGGGCACATTTAGAATCATGGATCTTGTGTCTGGTCTGTCCTGGAACATGTCCAAAGAGCAAAGGTGCAATCATGGTTTACAAAAATAAATCACAAAGTGTAGATAAACATTTCACTCTCCTCTTAGGAAAGGTGATGCTTCACCTTATTGAGTTTCTAAGATGGCACCACAGAGGGAGGGAGGTGACCCTTTGATGACCTACTCACTAAGGGGAAGATGAACATCTCTGGACACTCCAAGGGCTCTGAACCTTGCTGGAGAAATGAACAGCTTCTCTGGGCAACACAAGCTCATGTCCCAGTGATGTCAAGGGCAAAACAAAATCCTCTTTGTTTCCTTGCCTTTCCCATTTCAGATATTTCTCAATATTGGTACCTTATAACTGATTTTATATCTTGTATAAATTCAAATTTTATTTTTAGCTTACAAAGTTATCCTTAGATAGTCAGAGAAGTTAATAATTGATGATTTGCCCAATAAATCTGCAGTGTCCTGAGCTGTGTGGCACCTGCTCATCACTCAGGGTTGGGGTTTTTGTTATTCAGTCTTTACTGAGGCTGGCAGTTTGAAGAAGTCCAAAAGTTCTATTTGGGAACTGCAATAAGCCTAACTAAAAGGCTGCATGGAAATAAGTATCTTCAATAAATTTTTGTATGCTCAAATTATTTTTCCACCAGTGAGGGCAATTAATTTCAAAGAAGACAGGAGAAAGAAGACATTCTGTACAAATTAACAGAAACTTCAGTTCCTCATATGTTTTGGACTATGTGAAGTCCTTTGAAAGTAATATGTAAGTTAATTGCATAAGCAGATGAATATTTGCTTAAAGTCACTTTCCCTGTACTTTCTGATCCTCTTCTAAGCATAAGAATGCAGAATGGCCCAAATAATTGAGTATTTTACATGATTGCTCTTTTCTTCTCCAAGTAGAGATGATAGAGTCTCTGAAGTAGTTACATAACATGGAATATGGCCTGCCCTGTCTCAGGAACAAAGATGACCTTTCTTCTTTTTTGTATCCCTGGGATCATCTCCCGGGGCCTGTTAGTGAAATATCAGCAATTTTATCGAAGTTCCTTCCTTCCTTCATTATTCCACATGAGCACTGTGTTGCCTTAATGGCCCTGCAACGAGGTTATTTTCAGAAAACTGTAGTGTTTTTTCTTTTAAAGAATAATTTCACTGTAAAAGGTCTCTTCAGGTTTAATTTGGGTAAGTAGCAGTGTTATTCAAGCAAAATACTGCAATGTAAACCTGTGTTATTAAGAAGGCAAGTAAAGCATGAAGCAAGTAGGTGTGGTTGTGTCTCACTTCAGACATGACTGGACATGCAGTTTTTCCCATGTTTTCCAGAAAAAGTTGAAGAAGAAACCAAATTAGTACCTTACCACAAAGCTGAGCCAGGCAGACAACCCAGAAGCTGTTAGAGAGGCTTGTGTTAGGGTCATTATATAATGTGTTAGCTGCATAAAATCAGGTGTGTGTTTCAGTTTTTTGTTGGTAGGTTTGTTTTGTCTTGTAAAATAAAATAAAAAAAACAACAACAACAAAACCAAACTAACAACTAAACACCTTTAAAAATTGCTAGGACCCACAAAAATGTTGCCATGTGTAATCTGTCAAAATTGCTTTGTTATTCCCCTAAGTCCAGAAAAAGAGTTATGAGGCAGGAATGTCTAACTGGCAGCCTGAGGGCATGTGTATCCTTGTGTAATAGGAATCGACCTAATTCAGTGGGAGCACCCTTTCCTTTTTTTAAAAAAATGAATTTCATATGTTGATAGAGATGTTTGTAATCCTGGTGTTACTTGTTTTGTGAAGAGCTTCCAGAAAATCACAGCATTCTCAGAGCTATTTCTGCTGCTATAATTAAGATTTTGTTAGCAGACTAACAAGGCTTATTTTGGTGCCCTTTGCATGTCCCCAGGGTATCCCACAGGTTTGCACATCAGCCTGTTTCCCCGTTAGCCTGTCTGGGAACACTGCTGTGCCCAGAACTGTGGGGACACACTGATGCAGGGCTTGGAGACAGCAGCAGGGAAATCAGCTGAACAAGGGCTACCCATGCCCACATCCTGCACATTTACATTCCTCAGTTTCCTTGCCACCAAAGAGCCTGCTCCCCACACACTGCTGTGAAATCCTGGATGATGCTCTTCAAATCAGCAGAGTGCAAGTTCCTTTTTCTGTCTTCTCCCAAATCCCTGGGACCATATTACTGGTTTCCTGTTTTCATGCTTGGATGCTCTGTTCTTCCAGAGCATCTGTGCCTTGAGCTGCACAACCTGCTAGGGCCGACCTAATGTCCTGGAGCTCTCTAATTGCAGCACAGGCAGGCAGAATTTTGTCATAATCTGGAAGGGCTAAGGGAGCTCCACTACTGCTCCCGTGTTTCAAATTCCCTCCTCCTCTACTGCCTTGTTCATTCAGAATCAACTTATAAACAATATTAGTTCTCCTCTTATTCGGTTGTAACCTTTTTTTTAATATATATAATTTGATGTCTTTTTAATATATATAAATTATTTGCAATTATTTGCTAAGTATTACTAAAATATTTTAATGTTTGTTGTATTTAACAGTCTTGGAGGTCAAGACCTTGTACAAAGACGAGATCAAATAAAAGACACTTTTACCTTATGTGACTACAGTGCCATTTCAAAAAAGACAAATGGCCTTGATCTAGTAGTAAATGCTTTATTTTCATATTTTATAAATATAAGAAAGACATCTTTATTTTAAGGGAAATACTTAAGAAAATAATACTCTCCATTACTGGATTCCTGACACTAAGCTCTGCAGCCTAGGAAATCTTGTTTTAAGACTTAAAATATTAGCAACTTCCTTTAAAACAAAGCAGAACAAGTTACATTTTTTTTTTCTTCTAAATGAACATGCCTTGAAAACTGATAATCTAAATGGCAAATTTGATTCCAGTCCCTCCAGCTTCCCAGACTCTTGCCTTAATAGGATAATGTTGCAGCCATAGTTTGGAGAGTCCTTGACCAGGAACCACGCAATAGATCACAAGATCCAGCTCTAGGAAGCTGTAATGGAACATCCAGCTCAATGGATGTTGACTTCATGTTAACTAATATGGGAGAACAATTTGTTTATGACACCTACCATAAGGATGTTGTCAAGATATGAGATCTCTCTTCAAGTATCTTGGAAGTCCTTTTGGCTATGTGATGGTACAGCATCGACCAAATGCTTGTTCTGTCCCTCAGCTCTCTAGAACTAAAAGGACAGAAAACAACCTGCTTCACAACAGGTCCTTTGGTGGCACTTCAGGGGAGGACTAGAACAAAGATGACACTACCAACCATGATCTAAGAAGCTTTTCTGAACAGCTTCAGTAGCACAGTCCTGAAGCTGCTATTAAACCCAATGGCGTTAATATGGAAAATACAGTGGAGGTGTAGGTTGTAATGGTTCTAATCATCACCTTTTCCCTGTGTTGTTAGATATGTACTGATGCTCCCACACACTCTGGATTGCAGTGACTAATCATAAAAATAAGAGGCTATAAGACTGCTCAGGTGATGCAAACTCTGAATATCAGAGGCATAACAGATTATATTTCTCTGGCACTCTCATTGATCAAGTTTGCTTTTATATGCATGTGATTCTGCTTTTTGTTTGTTTCCTGTAAGGATTGCAATTCCCTGACATGTATCTACACTCATTAGTTCTGTTTGCTCTGTCCAGGAGGAGGTGTTGGTACCCTGGCTTCTTAGCAAGGCAATGTATTTGAATGAAATCCTTGCTTAGAGATGAGGAAAAATAAATCTCCGCAAGTAGCCTTGACTATTTTGGCAGTAAAGCAACACAAAGAAGTGTCCTTCTGGCACACAGTCATCATCCTCAGAAGGAGTTCAGATGGTCAGATGACATGGCACCACAAAATATTTGATAATCATGTTTGGGAAATTGTTGAAAATTGTTTGAAGCCCAGTTTGTGTTTGGGAAGACCAGTTGTAACACAGTGCTGTTACATCAATGCTCACCCATTTTTCTGAGGATGGTTTATGTTTGGGGTTTTTTAGGGAGCAATTTTAATTTCAGAATAAAGATATAATTTTATGTCAGAGGGGTTTAATGCCAGGGGAGAAGAGGTGCTGGCTTTTACCATCCTGGTGCATTTTACAAACAGCCAAGAACAGGAGTTCAGTTTTGTCCCATTGTGGTTTTAGGATTCAGAGGCTCCTGGATTGCAGTGACTGAGCAAGCAAGGGACAGTCACACCCCTGATGGAGCCTAAGCCAGGGCACTCTGGAATTCTTACCTTTTATGGGCTTTTGATTAATTTTCCTTTTTCTCATTAAAAAAAAAAATGGAAGAAAAAACAAGAGCTAAAATAATCCCTGACTTAGGGAAACTTCTATCTGTATATTATTAGAGTATCAAGATTCTCTGTTTACTTTACATTAAAATTGAAATTCAACCAACTGGGACATAAGTGACATGCCTTGAAGAGACCCACACCTGAGGAGGATGCATAATTGGCTGTAGGTTGTGGATTGTAGATTGTGTCCATTGGCAGGACATTCTGTAATTCTTGGAGTTTTATCCTTTCTTCTTTATACATATGTTTCCACAGCATTTTCTTTCAAGGAGAATTCCCTATTCTTTCCATTAAGCAACTTACCCAAGATTCAGTATGAAAAGCTCTCTTTAGAAAGATTTTGGGTTTTGCTATGAAATTTTTAGTTTTGCCCATTATTTTGCTAACGAGACTCCAAGATTTTTTTCAAGCTTAAAAGTGGAGCCCACTATTACAAAACAATTAAAAAACTTACTAAAAGCCCCTACTGGCTATCATTTAAATATGAAAAGTATTTCAGATGCAAATTGAAACTGTTCTAGTATTTGCTGGTTGCTATTAATCAATCCTAAGCAAACACTGTGGGTAGATTGGTTAGTGTAATGGATGTAATTTATTGGAAAATATTATTTTTATTGGGCCCTATTTTCTCCATAAGATCAATTTAAAAGTAAAGAAAGAAGTTTCTGGAGTGAAATGACTTTCAACAGGTTTAAGCTGAACAATTGTCCTAAAGCTTTGTTTTAGCCATTTACAAATATATTTTATTAGTCTCATCTCTGATCAAGTAGTTGAAATTTAATTTAATTTTTCTGTCTTCAATAAGTGCAGCTGAAAAAGAACAAAATCAAATAGAGTGATATAGTTCTGGGAATACAGGAGATGGCTCTGTTTCATTTTAAGGAAGTGAATCATCATCCAAGACATTCGTCTTCACATTGTGTAAATTTAAAGTACATGGCTTAGCAATAAAAGATGCTGCTGCACTTTGAAGAGCTTGGATTGCTCGCTTCTGATCTTTTTGACCCCGGGGTTGCTCTCCCTTGCAGCTGCTCTGTTCTGCTCTGCAGTCTCCTGTTGCAGCCCTGGCTGGGTTGGTTGCTGCTGTTATATTTTGCACCTCAGGGCAGGGAACCCTTCCCCCAGCCCCTCTGTCACCTCCTGCAAGTTCCCAAGCTGCTTTCCAGTCTTTTCAGATGGAAGAGATTGGCCAATCTTTGTACAGTAAATAACCCATGGCTGGTATTTGTATTCTGAGTCCTTGCCTGTGCTTGGTGTGTAGTTCCACTGTTTGTCATCATCTCTAACTGGGAATGAGTGCGCTGGGACACTGGGCAGGACCAGCCACGCTCTGCCTGCTTGGCTGCCCACCTGCTTTAGCACCGTCAGGGCAATGCAGCAGCACTGGGAATAAGAAACCAGGGAAATGAGCAGCCTGAGAGCCCCAGGACACTGGGGTGTCTCAGTGCACATCTCATGTACCAGGGCAGGAAGGTCCTTCTGGCCTGCAGGACCAGGCTCAGGAGACTGTGGGGATGCAGAGGAGGAGGGGAAAGCTGCACAGACCCCTGCAGGCAAAGGATGGGAAATTTCATCTGCTAGAGCAGAGCTGAGGTCAGGAGTGTGGCAGCAGTGCTTAAGTGAGGAGGTGAAACAGCCCTTTTTTTTTTTTTTCTTTGATAACTGTGCTCTGGACTAGTTCAGTTTCCAAGCAATGATTGCTCATTCCAGATCACAGCACCACAGAAGAATCACAGAATATTCTGGGCTGGAAGGGACTCACAGGGGTCATTGGGTTCCACTCTTTAGGGAATGGCCCATAGAGGTATTAAACCCACAACCTGGGCATTATTAGCACCATGCTCTGACCAGCTGAGCTCAACTCAGTGCCTTCTGACCTCATTGGTTATTGTTATTCATAATTTATTTGTAAATATGCTTTGAAGATGAACATAAAGTTAATATTACAGGAAAAGTAGTAAATTACACAACTGTGTTTGAACACAGACTTCAGCAGAAGTTAAATCAATTACAGTGGAGTGTTCATATCAACCAGAGACAGTAGCAGAAATTCTGGAGAGGATTTATGGCACAAAACCAGCCAAACAACAAAACCCAGCAGCAGAAAAAACATTGTAGAGAATGAAAAATCTTCCTTTTTGGAGTATTGCTGGAAAATCATTACAACATTAAAAATACTTCTGTATTTAAAAAAACAAAGATGGTAAAGGACATACTCCATGAAAGTCAAGCTATTTTTATGTCCTACCATGAACCATTATTTTATTGCTTTTCTCAATGTATGGAAAAGTCTTGAATGAAATAATACTGAAATTGTTGTGTTTGTCTAACTTGTAACATGTCTTAAAATCACACAGAGCAGCTGCAGTTACTCTCTCCTTGTGTTACAAAATTGTTCTGTACTATTCTTCCTGGTATTCTGTTACTTTTATAGTTGTGCATCCTTTTAGCTAAGTCTTGTGGATATAAAGGAAACGGTAGAACAAGCTGAAACAGCCCAGCATGTTTTCAGTCAGAAATGCAAGGCTGTCAGTGAGATGCAGAAGCAGGATGCTGTTCAGTCAGCTATAAAACACAAGGAGACAGAACCAATGAACATAAAAATGGAAAATTAAGAACTAAGAGTAGATGAATGTTACTGTAAGTGAATTATTAGCACCACGTGCTCATTGGCAGGCTCCAAGTCTGTATGGATTGGGAACTATTCTCCATTCCACACGTGATGGATACTCGAGGTTGTTGCATAGCAGCCTGTCCTAATGTTTATGTATTTGTGCCTTTCCAGCTCGAAACACATTTTAGGACTGCACATGCATTGGCAGGGACATCTATTTCTGGAGAGAAACAGAACTACTGCATTAGCAATTCACTTGAAATTCTGCTTATTTTTCCTTTCAGACTGGTATTGTTTAGTATTTGCATAATATGATCAAGATGTTTGTCTCAGCTTCTACATATGCCACAGTTCTCAAAGTTTAATGGGGTTTTCTGAGGAACTTTGGCTTCAAGTTACTGTAGTTCTTTGTGGCATCACTGAGCATCTTCCATACTTGTTTTCATGTTGCTCTTTAGCTCATGACAAGGAACAGCTGTGATGACTCAATGATTCTGTGAAGACAGTATTTTTGGAGACATTCTCAATAACAGACTTGTGGTACAACACAAATATTGATGATTTTTAACACTTGATTAAAATAGGTGATTGATTAGTTTTTCTTTAATTGCACTCAAGATGAAATATTTCTCACTTTTCCTCCAGAAAAATGTTTGTACTTATTTCTGAACAAAAAAAACCAAAACAAAACAAAACAAAAAAAAACCAATCAAAACAGAACTCTGGCCCAATGAAATTTTTGGCCACTCTCTTTATGTGCATTATTTTTACAATTACTCTTTCTAACATGCAATGAATTTTGAAACTTCTGACTTATCCTAAAAGGGAGTTCAGAATTAAACCTAATCTATGATTGCTGCAACCACCACAAGAATGCTGGGTTGTTTGAGTAAGTTTCTTTGCCCCGTACAGAAAGCCATGTGTTAATCAAACATGAACCATCAGTGTGGGGTCACAGGTTGTGAGGCTGGTGCAGAGCCCCCTTACCTCCCCCTGCTTGTGAGGGTGAGCAAAATGAGCATGTCCGTGTGGTTTTGTGCTTACACTCAGGCTCTGTGTTGGTAAAGTGCTCTATTAATGAGGGTAAATGCTACTTAAGCGCCTACATTAAATAAATATCCCCCTGAGTCCTTCCAGAAGTGCATCTGCATGAGGATTGCCTACCCTGCAGCCACTGAAACCCTTCTACTAGATTAGATCAAAATGTAGCTTCATTCCATGTTATTTCTGTTGTTTTTCCAGTGCATTTGCCTCATCCTTGTGCTGCTGCTCTATTTGAAGTTACTAAGGCAACCTGTCACCATCTGCTATTATAAAGTGTGCTGGGCTTCAGTTGCTAGGTGTTGAAGTTTGTCATCTTACTCATATGATCCTGATGTTCCTCAGCTGTTTCTTTTCCTGTTCATGTTGCATCCACAGCTAATCTGCACTTTTTCAGCAGTGCAAGAGATTCCACATCTTCCTGCTTGACCTTAGGAAGCCCTGTTTGTTTTACAGAATAAGTCTGCAATTCCTTTTGGTGTACTTTGTATATACTCAAATGAAACAACATCTCTTTCCCCTTACCCACTACCTTGCAGTGTTTATACTAAAGCCAGCACTTTATTTCATCTATATATAGCATTAATTATGGGGGATTTTAAGTGGACAGAGAATTTGAAGGTTTCCTGGACATTTCTTCCTCTGTTTCATTTTCACTTGACACCTATTTACTCGTGTTCCTTCTCCTTACAGCAGTGCAGCGTTCATACTATTAATTGCCCTATTTCTTTACACATTTTTTAAAGTCTGTCTGAAAATTGGATAATTTAAAAAAAATAGAATTCACTGCTGTTTCTGTTTTGGGTTCTTTTGTGTTCATAAGGAAATGAATATATTGAAGTTGGGAAATATATTATTAGAGCATGCATATTTTATTGCAGTCATGCAGAATTGTTTCTGGGTTTTTTTTCTGTTCATATTGTCTCAGCATTAAAGTGTTTACTTTGATACATTTATTTTTTATACATTTGACCTAGTTCTAATCAATGTTTTCTGCTGTAATTCACAGGCTAAATCCTAACAACTTGAGCACAGCTAAAATGATTTGCTAGGATTCTACCTGAACGTCACCTTGTCTGCTACAACCTTTTCTATCCTATTCTATTCTAACCTATTCTATCTATTCAATCCCTATGTACGACGTTTGACTTAATGAAATCAGTTTTTTAATAGATTATTTTGTGATTCTGAATTTCTTCTGCCCATCCTGTGGACACACAGGCTGTGGCCAGGCACAAGAGCTGGTTTTGTGCAGAACTTACTGTTCACAGGCAGTTTGTGCTCTTTGCACACTCCAGTAAGAGGCACTTAAACCCCGGAGGAGAATTTCAGCGAATGCAGAGAGGTGTTTGCAGGTTTGAGCACAGCTGTGGAGAGCCCTGAGTTACCTTTCAGTTCTGCCAGGGCGAGTGGCAGTGCTGGGGGTGCAGGGGCACTTCAGAGATCTGGGGCTGCCTCTGAGAAGCGAATACTTATTGCTGCCATTTGGGGATTAGGAGGGAGGGGCAAGCTTTAAACCTATAAAGATGCTAGCAGATGATTTCTGATAGTTGGGATTGCTGGCAAGAAAATTATTAAAGATCAAACTGTATTCGTATTTCCCTGCTTTACAGTTACATGGAAAGGATGGAGGAAGTTTTTGCAGCAAACCATCTTTACTGACACCTTTTTTATTATCATTCAGTCCACCTGATGTGAATTTGACAGATTTAATGTGAGGTCCTAGCCAGCAAGACCTTTGCTTATGGCTCTTTTCAAGGCATATCATCTGTTAAATTTAAAATCACCATACCCAGTCACTAAGGCATTTGTGCTGTACTACACACATACAGACATAGCTAGGCACATTTTTTGAAGTTGGTTTTAACAAAAGAAATAACCTCCTTAAAGTCTTTTTGCCCTTAAGCATTATAATACGTCTATACAATGCTTGTGAAGAAATGGTGCTTATTTCAAGCAGTGATTATTTAACTTGAGTCTAGAAAGACATTCACTGGTGAATGCTTAACTGCTAAAAATACGAGCTGCTTTTCGTGTCAATTCTCTAACTTCTGCCAGTAATCTTTTTTCAAAATCGAGACATGAGAAGAAAACCCCCACACAATTTCAGTACCGAATCCTTTGCAGTTCATTATTCCCTTCAGCTATGCATTTAACACCCCAGCAAAGATTTGTCTGCTCCAGAACTGTTAAAGTGAAGTACTACTGCAGGAAATCCAGCATTTCTTTTAGAAGAGCATCAGTACCCGAGAACACACGATTTCTTACCTGAAAGCTTTTGGTTTACCTGCAGAAAATGAGTCTTCTTAGCCTTAAAAAGTAGGCAAGGCTCTCACTAGCACTAAGGTTACTCCAAAAGAAGGTACGATAGGTCCTTTAGGTTGTAATTTCACTCTTTGTATGCAAGAGGTGTGCTGGGTCTGCTCGCGTAGGAATAAATAAATAAAGCCCAGCAGCACGAACCGGAGAGCAGCCTTGGAGGGAAGCACAAGACCTCTAGTGGTCACAGGCAGAGCTGAGCAGGGACTGTTCTGCTCCGGAACGGGGACAAAATGGTTGGGTGCCACTCTGATGGGACACAGCGAGCCCGAGTGGCACCGAGCATCCGAGCGGCACCTCCGGGCAGCCCCGGGCCAGGGCACTGAAAGGATTCAGGGACATCCAGAAAATGATCCTGCGTGCTCAGCAATTTTGTTGTTAAAATGAAATCATTGAAAGCAGGCTTGGTTTTAAGCCAAGAATTAAAACTTCAGCAAATTAAAAGGAATCAGTAAGGAGGAATCTTCACAGTCTTAAAGGAAAAGTGCAAATTATTAAACTCATTATTATTGCTTGGGAAAGAAAGGCCTTTGTGACTTTCAGTAACTTACATGATTTCCAGCCCTGAGCTTTCACTGTATCTTTCAGCATCTTGACTTTAGGAATTGACTAAATACTTCCTTTTGAGGAAGTTTGAAAGAAGTTTTGAGATGTGAAGGTCATCATGTTCAAAAGAAGTTTGAGACTTCTCTAATAGCTTTTATACACCTGCAGAACATAAAAAATAGCATTTCTTGCACTATTTCTTCCTGTGAATAATAGAATTATTAGAATTTTTTTCATTATAACATATTTTCTTCCCATTAGTTCCTAATAGAAGAATCCTAGGGGACATCATATGCCTTTTAGGAGTCTTAAGGTGATAGTGAGTTATATTTTATATAAGAAGTTTTCTTGACAATGTATGTTTCCATGTGGTGTCTCATTAATGATGCAGCTTTCTCACAAGAGCCTGTCCCCTGGCAAGGCAGCTTTGGAATAATCCTTTTGGAGTTCTTAGTTTGTTTCTTTCATCTGGGCTTGCAAAAGCTTGAATATTATTTATTTTTACATACATAAAGGGATTTTTCAGGCGTTTCACATGCTTTGACTTTAGAAAGAGTACAATCCAATATCTTCAGTAATCCACATGTGTTGATTCTGCCTGGTTTGCTTTCAGAGTCATTTTGTGGCGTGCATGACAGCGATCCTCAACCAGATGAGTGACCAGCATTATTCAGTGTACATTGAAACTTTCCAGACAAGTTCAGAACTAGTGGTGAGTACTAAGTTGATAGCTACAGCATTTGATTTCCTGTGAATAATCAGTAGGGTTGGCTTTTTTTTTTTGAGTTTCTTGTCTGATTCTTCCTAGAATGAATTCTGTTGCTGTACATTTTTTTGCCTCTGTGTTATTGCACTGCCTCCCTCTTCTAATGGTGGCACTGGACAACACCGTAATCAGAAATCTGGAAAGACACAAATTTCTCTGTTGATCCTGGCACCGAGGTGGTGATGTAATGATCCAGAATAAGTAATGGGATCTTTGTGCTGTACTCTTTTGAGAAAGGGGAAAAGAAAAAACAGCAAAACTTATCCTCAACTCATTGACCATTCCCTCCACACTTCACACACGATGATCCATTTCCATTTTCACTATTGAGTCAACTCCTGGTACAAGTAACATCGTAAGCTAAATGCAATAAATGCCCTATTCTTGTAGTGCATCCTTTTATTGAAATTGTTTCTGCCATAATTTAATGGTCCCAGAAGGTTTCCACGGTTTTATGTGTGTCCTTTTACATTCCTGCTATAGCTGTCAGGTAAGTCAGGGTAGTGGCACAGGTTTGGATTACATCTACTGTTAGTCCACGGACGCAATATCTGCACTTGTAAAGAACTGATCACTTTCCTTCCTTCCTTAAAGTCAGAGTGGTGCCATAACTGAAATTTTAAATATGGACTAAATGGAGTAAAAAATGAAAAAATCCAGTATTTTTCAAGCCTATTCATTCTTATGCATAGTGGGACTAATTAATAAAAGATATCAAATTTTAATCAGAAGTACTACAACTTTTTATTTCCATTCATTTATGCCTTCTATTTTCTGAAAAGCCCTTTATGATGACTTTAAAGTAATGGGTTTTAGCTTCCATTTGGAACTTGAGACTGCTGTTCCACAGGACTTTAGCTCCAATCTCCTATTTACTGAGATCACCAGGAGTTCTTCTCTCGACTTCACTGAGAGCAAAGTGGAACCCCCCATCTCGGCTCCTTAATCCCACAGAAACACTTCCAAGTGTGTGTTCCCCAGCCTGACTGTGTTTTGTTGTTCCAGGACTTCTTGATGGAAACGTTCATCATGTTCAAAGATCTCATTGGGAAGAACGTGTACCCCTCGGACTGGATGGCCATGAGCATGGTGCAGAACAGGTAAGGAGGGGAGGAGCTCCAGAGCTCCTGCTCTCTGTGCTTGTGGACGGTGACTCCTTCCATACCCTACAAAACACTTTTCAGTGCAGTCTAGAATAACTTTATCATTCCAGTCTGAGGAATACCAAGACGGTCATCTGAAACAATCCATTAAAAAGTTTGTTGCCTGTGCTTTAAGTCCACTTAAAATGGAAAGAGTAAATTATTTACTTTTTCTAATATTTTACTTTTTGTACTTTAAAGGATGTTACCTTTACTGCTGAACTTATTTGGCTTCTTGTTTTCAAAGAAACACTTTGAGTTTAGATGCTGGATTGTGTTATGAAGTGAATACATTTTTAAGCAAGATTTCTGTTGGCGGTCACCTGTACTATCTTTATTTTAGTTTTGTAGAGATAGTGGTAACACTGAGTTTCTAGAAGTTGCAGAGGGACAGGTCTAAGAATTAAGTGTCAAAAGTGCAAAGGTTTGAATGAACTTAGTCCACAGATGCTGTTTATTTGAAATGCCACAGTTGCACATTTCTTCTACTTTTCTAATATATCAAAAGAGAGGATTGGGGATAGTCAGTAAAGTTGATCATCTCCTGAGAGTGCTCAGTCTTGAGGAAAAGATTTGTCAATGGAATTTACAGTTTTGTGATATCAGATTTCGATATTGGATACATTTTAATCTAGAATTTGAATGGAATTATGTCAAATGAAAAGGTTGGTTGGGGCTTTTTTTGCATGCCGTGATTCAAAAGTGAAGATTATGTTCTAGTGGGTAGTGATGGTTCAAAGTGAGGTGTCCAAACCTCACTTTGTCACTCATGGGCATTAATGACCATGCAGTGGGATCCCTGACCCCCCTGTGAGGTGGGCAGGGACAGATGTGCTGGTGGATGTGTAAATTCAGGTAATATTTTGTATATTACAGAAGTTTCATCCCTCTTGGTTTTTTGTCTGAGCCAGTCTTTGGCCTCTCAGGTAAAATCTAACCCCTTGCACATTCTTATGTTGCTCTGCTGATTGCAATTAGTTTTGATGTAGCAAGGATTACTCTAAAAAAATAACAGTTTAGTGCTAAACTACCTACAGTCATCTGGCACATGCCAGCACATCAAACCTTTCATGTGTAAAACTGGTTCTCTTATCTAGAAAATGCTGTTGACACCTGCATTATCCACAAGTATGGGATTATTTTATTCTCTGAGGTTGGGAAGTGTCTGTCCTTGGTCAAAGAATGTCTTTGGGGCTTCACCTGGTGGTGTCTGTATTGAGTCAGGTCCTGACAGGAAAAATTGCTTTGGGGGACTGTATTTGTGTTCATGTGCCTCCTAATGACTCTGTGGACAAGTTGTTCCAAGCAGGTTTTGTAGCTCTAAGCTTTATCCTGTGTGAAGAAATAAGTCACCATTTTAAAAAATATTGTTTAGAAGCTATTTCATAGTTCTCCTATAAACACATTGCTAACCTAAAATGACTTGGCACTGTTTATACTCCTTGATTATGTTGCTGTTCTCTGGAATGCATAAGGAAATGAGTTATTGATCTTACTTTATGTCTTAATTTTATGTTATATCAACAACCAAGAGGGAGGATTTTTATCAGTCTTTATAGAAATTTGGTTTTGTTTTTTTTCTTTGTTTGGGTGTTTTTTTGAGGGAATGGATGTTCTACAAAATAAATGGAAGACTAATTTAGTTTTCTAGATTTGTCTTGTTAACATTGTTTACCACAAACCAGAGAAGTAGCTGAGAAAAAGTCACAGGGGATCAGGCTTAGGTCTCTTATAATAACACCGAGAGATGAAAAGACAATTAAAACAAAACCCCAACAAACCAAACACAAAAAATACAGCGCAGTGCAAGCTTTGCATTCTCTATTCCCCTGTTATGCACAGAAGGCTCCATGCAAGTTTTTCCTCCCCGGATGAGGTGTTTTGCCTCGAGTCTCCCCTTTCTGCATTTGCAGAGACCTTGGTGAGGGCTGTGGGGCACATCTGTGTGAGTGTGGTGTCACAGTGGGGACACCCTGGGCAGTGGCAGGGTGTAGCTGGTGGCACTGGTGCCCTCAGGGAATGCAGCACAGCCTGGCAGGCTCCCCTGCATGATGCTGTGTGTTTGGTGGCTTGCAAGGAAAGTGGGAATTGGAGGAGCTTTGCTGTAGGAGGGACTGCAGCACAGAGATGTGAAATCAGTACATTTACAGAGAGCAGAGCAGAGGGAAGAGCATCACCAGCACTGCAGGTCTGGTCCTGTTTGCTGAGCAGGACAATTCCTGATACCTGGAAGTAAAACCAGGCAGTGCCTGAGTAATATCAGGGAGATTTCAGCTAGAGGTTTGATGTCTGGCATAGATGGGGACACACAATGAGAGAATGACTTCTTACAGGGTCCAAGGGAGAATGAGAACATTCTTGTCCAGGAGAAATTCTGGTGGGTGAGTTGAAAGAATTGGAGTAGAAGCTGAACTGACTGAAGTTACTTACCAAGCTATGCCTGTGTCAGGACGGAATGATTTAACTGAAATTACTTTAAATCACTATGATAAACAATGTGCTCTTGGCTTCCCAAGCATGCTCAGCCCAAAGCACGTTTGAGGGAGGCAGAGGCTGTGTGTGACAGGCAGTATTCAATGAGCAACAGAGAATGAAAGGGGGAAAGAAATAATGAAATAATTAAATACCTTTAATTTTTCCTGGTTTTTCCCCCCTTCCACTAACAGCAAGATGGGAAGAACACTTTTTTATGGCATGCTAGGTAGGGCAGAACACTTTGGGAAACAGTAACATCATCATTGAGGTCATGAAGATATAATATCTGAGTTGTTTTTGTGATCCTCCATGGTGGATTTAATTAACTTTTGTTCTAATTAAAGTTGCTTACTGCTTTCTTCTTATTAGTTACTACTGCTTGTATGTGCACTTTATTCCACTCATGACACCTAGATATTGGCTATTAACTTATTAAAAGCAGTAATTCCTAAGTACATGGCATTTGTGGGGAAATGCTTGGCTGGTTTAGGCAATACCATATAGTCTGTTTATCTTCCAGCTGTTCATAATTTTAATTTAGAGAGATATAATTTCTCCCAGGAAATTAATGTACTTTATTGTCAACATGAAGTGCATGGGGAGTGAGATTGGCTGAGTAAAACGAGCAGTTAGCAGGGTTAGCAACTACAGGGAAAGTGTTCACATCCCTTCCCTGTCCTCTGGGCTTTGAAATGGTAATTCCTCACAGGGAAAGTATTTGATCTTATCATAATTAGTACCTAGGATCAGTTTGGTTGGTGTCCAGTCTGGAGTGGCTTAGTGAGCGCTTTGATTGTTTGCGTGTGCATTTGGGTTGGTTTTTAGCCTTGCCCACATTATTTTAAGGTATTTAAAATTTAAATGGAAACAGGGTTTCACCAGCACACTTCAAGGTCAGATCCTACTCCCTGAAAAAACTCCTGCAAGATAACACTGAAGGGTATTTTCTAACACCAGTAGTTTGGTTTTTTCTAAAATATGTTTTCATTACCTGTATATCTGAGTGTTTTCAGACACCTGTCAGAGTCAAGTCTTCCCCAGTGCTTTTTAAGTCTAACTTGAAAGGTTTAACACTGCAGGTATTTGGCAAAAGAGCTGGAATTGTTGTCAATTTTCTTTCATTATAAATACTAAAAATAGCTGCTTACTTGCTGATGAACTGCTTTGTAACAGCCTCCAGCCGTGGCTCTCATGGAGCTTACACTTGGAGCATTGCTATTAATTCAGCCAAAGCTCACTGTGCCTTCAAATCAGTGTCACCTGCAGCCCCAGCACTCCTCAGCCTCCAGGCTGGGCTTCTCTCAGGTATCCTGCTCCTGGCCAGGCAGCAGAGGAATCAATTCCTCCTTGGTGCCAGCGAGGGACTGCTGGGACTTCTGCTCAAGAGAGGACAGTAGGGATTCCAGGCCTGGGTTTTGGTGGGGCATTTTTTGTATTTTTCTTTTCATAGAATGGCTCTGTGGCTCCTGAAAAACTTGTTTTCCACATATGTATGCGTGGTCCTGAGCACAGCCTTGGAATAAGTGCTCCAGGCCAGGTTGGACAGGGCTTGGAGCAATCTGCCCCAATGGAAGGTGTCCGTGCCCGTGGCAGGGGGTGAAATGAAATGAGCTTTAAGGCCCCTCCAACCCAAACCATTCTGGGATTCAATGAACTCAAGATGAAAGGGAGAAAAACCTCAAATTAATTAAAATATTTGAGCTGCTTCTCAGTCTTCCATCTGTTGGTGGAAATAAAACTTATATATTTAAAAAACAAACAAACAAACAACCCATACCAACCCCCAAATGAATAGTTGAGGTTAGTTTTACCCTGGAAGCTGATTCATTTATGTAACTAAGGTTGGATGATGGTGTTATGACTTATTTGTGCAAATAAGGCAGAATTTAGAAGGCTGATCTGCTGCATGCAAGTAACTCTTTTCTTTGATCTTGTTTTCCTCTGCAACTTTTGACTGATTTAAACATCTTCTTATAGAAATGCTGTTGTTTTTTGAATTTTCAGGGGAGCAGAATACATTTATACACAGGCATATGGTATATTGCAGAACTTTGTAATTTCAATGTATGAAAAAATATTTTAAGCAACAAGTATAAATGTATAACGAAAATATTATTTTATGCACAGTTGCAGAAAAGGGTAAATAACATGTGCAAAGGGTATTATAACATGTGCAAACAAATGTTACTGTTTAGTCATTGATTTAATTGTATACAGTGATAGGATGTGTCCTTGGAGAGTTTGGCTTTGTTATGAGACTAAAAATGCCCTTGTTGAAATGCAGTTTCCCTGTTAATATAAAGTTCCTTTCAGAGGGAAATTTATTTCTTTGTTGTTTCCCATGCTGAGGTATTTGGTACACAATGCCTCAGTATTTTGTATCTCCTGTCCATTAAATCCAGCTTCTTCTGTTTCCTCATTGTCTTTGTCAGTCCCTACAAAAGCCAGTGTCTGTAATCAGGGCAATGACATCAAACACTCCTGGGCAGTGGGGTGAGGAGGTGAGAGCAGAGGCAGTGCTTTCCCTGTGGGCTGTGCTTTGCTCCCGTGCAGAATTGCACTTCCAGCTGTGGCTGATCCCTCCGTGCTCTGCTGGCAGCTCCCAGCCTGGCACAGTCACTCCCACCTGCCTGGGCCAATGCCACCCTGCCTTGCCATCACCTGCATCCTCCTAGCACAAAGATGCTTGTTCTGCACTAACTCTGTGTGCTGCTGGTTCTCTCTGTGTCCTGGAATTATCTGCTTTCCAGGAATCTGAACACTTCATTTTGTGGTGGCTGCAGCAGATCATCTGCTCAGCAAGGGAGGCAGCTGCCCATCGTGGTCATGGTACAGAGAGGATGCCTGCTGGCTTTTCTGCAGTCATTTATTTAATCTTTTATCTGAAATGCAGAGAGAAAACGTGCAGGGAGATGTCCCATTCCCACTCCCACTGCAGAGTGCCTCATCTTTCCCGATATCAGCTGCTGGGATGCTCACACTCCCAGAAGAAGGGCTCTCTGAACTAAAAGAAAACTTGTCAGTGGAGAGAACAACTCATCACACACCAAAAAAAAACAAAAACAAAAACAAAATTATATTATATGACAATACAATATATAATAATACATATAATACATACGATAATGATGATAATATATATATTATACAGTATATATTTTTATATGTATAGCTTGGTAATTTGATGTTCTCAGGAAGTCAGTGAGATAAACTGTTACTTTCCTGGATACAACTTCGACTTGCAAATCGAAACCCCTAAGGTTCTTTCCTATGTAGCCTGTTATAAAATGTGTTCAAGTACTTTAATTTTAATAAAACATCTGGGGATTAAGCCAATGAGGAGTATTTTCCCCTCTGTAGAATGTATTTGCAAATGAGTAAAAAACATTGAAGAGATTACCCACACAAACTGTTCTTTGTTACTACAGAAAAGACTAAAAACTCAATACTCATAATTTTCATAAGTTGGAAGTGCAATTGAGCAATCCTTCTGTATTCCCCATTCTGAGAAACTTTGACTAGAACTTCATCTAATTAGAGATTTTCAGGAAATAAAATATGTGCAATTTCCTTGTATTTAACATTATTTTGAACAGTTAATTTTCATTTTTTTTTTAACCAGAAGCATCACAAAATAACCCTGCTGGTGTATTATATATTTGGTGCATAATCATCTCTTTTAAAATTCATAGTCTGCTGGTTCAATGCAAAGAAAATCAGTGGAAGAACAGAGAAGTAATTTTGCCACATCAATTCAAACTTCTTTCAAAAGTGGAGGCTGTGGGAGTTAATCACTGTGTGACATCCTGACACAACCATGTTAAGACATTACATTCATCTTTAAGAACAGGGTTTCAGCCTTGTGTCTGATTCCCGTTCTTGATTAGCACTAAAGACAGCATGTGATTGTTAATTTTTTTCATTAATTCAGAATATTTCTACTATGCAAAAACTTGTCTGGAATGCACAGAAAAGCAAAGGAGACAGGAGTGAGAAGCAAGTCACAATATAAGCAAAATTAGTGAAAGTAATGAAGTACTGAAACTTCTCAAGCTGATTTACTTAGAGCCCATTCTGGCAGCTCCTTGTATGCTTCATTTTGAAGCCATGAAGTTCTTAAAGCATCCAAAACATCCCATTTCCAGGAGTTTGGCATCAAATGTGCACCTAATATACAGGCTTGAAAATGTATTTTGGCTCCTAAATGAGAGCTACACAGAGTATAAAGCATGTTTTGGGTAGATGCTGAAGGAAAAGCCACATACAAAGAGCCTGTTGAAGGGTCTCACATGGAAACTTGGCCTTTCTGGCACAAAATCACTGCACATTCCTGACTTCCTCTGGGAGTTCATTGTGCTGCTGTCAGAGTAACTGACACATTACAGCATGCAGTATTCTGGAGGCTTGGCATAGCTGTTTAATGCACATTTTCAAATAATGCTAATGAGGAAAACCACGATGTATAATTGAAACAAGCCCCAATATTATAATTGAGACAGGAGCTGGGGCACAGCCATTTTGAAGCTGCTGCTTTCTGACCATGTTATATAGTTATACTCTGGGTGTACATTGGAAAAGAATTTAGGAATATGGCAGTTGCTCTATCATTAGAATTCAATATGAATGGTTCAAGAATTATTCTTCAGTCTGTAGCAAAGCTGAGTTGACACAAGGGAGAATTATGATGAAATTATTCTCCTTTCTTTGAGCCACTGGCCATATTTTTCCAGTTACCATGGAAGTGGATTTCTTCCCAAGTGTTGCCATTATTGTGCTCTTCATAATTAGGTTTCATGTAGCCACAAGTTTTTAAATATTCTTCCTATCTTGCATTACCCTTCATTTCTAAATCAGTGATTGCCATGTTATTAGGAGATCATTCCTGCTGTTGCTTCGTGGGGATTTTCATTATTTCACCTGTGGTACCTGTGTGGTTTAATCTCTCCTGTCACACTGATTGCTTGTCTGGTCTCTCTTCTGTGTATTTTGTACCTTCCAGCATCAGTTTATAGTTGCCATTCACTGCTCCAGTCCTTGACAATGAGCAGCATTGGGGTTTGGGTCTGACCCACACTTTGAATTTTCTCATTCTGTAACGTGCCTTCTTCTGCATGTTCTGCACACAACAAGGAAGAGAAAAGGTGACAGAAGCCCACAGGAGAATCATTTGACTTCAGCTGCTTTTCCCTGGTGTTTGCCTTATGTTACAATACCCATCAGGTGTCTTCTGCACAACATTTTATGAGGATGATACTAAGAAGTTGATATAAATTATGGATAAGTATTATTTTGTCTCTGCTATTACCTGCTCCAGATCTCATAGAATTGACATAATGACCAAACTTTTTCTATCCAAACTCAGGAAAGATCTTTAAAAATAATAGCCAGTACATCCTCCAGGTCTGCAAGAACTTCCCTCATATTCCTCATCTGTTCAAGTAGAGAATTCACTGATGAAAGTGCTGAGTGATCAGTTTTGGGGATTAAAAGAACACTGAACTTAGTGTAACTCCTTCTGGCTTGAATTCTGAACCAAACTCTCTGAAGGAACAGCACTTTGGGTTTGTGGGAAGTTCTGAATTGTAAAAACTATCCATACCTTCACTGGCTTTTAGATGTGACTTTAAAAAACCATATATGCCATCATTTTAATGGTTTCTTTGAATAAGTTTTCACAACACAGGAAATAGGCTCTTTCAAACTTTCTTTTTCTGTGTCTGATTATCCAGCAGATGCTTGTACTTGATTCATTCTTTGCACCTGCCATTACCTCAGCATGAGAAGCCACAGCAAGCAGGAGCTGGAGCTGATGCTCATAAATTCCTGAGTGAATTCACTCAGCCTTCCCCTCAGTATCTGGGTTACTCAGCTCAGAGCTGAAGCAGTGAAGGTCCAGATTTTAGAGTCATGTGAACCTGAAAAGACATTGAAGAGCATCTCACTGCAGTTGGGCACTCCTTTAAAAGAATTCACCTGAAGAGCCTGAGGAAAGAGCTGTTCATTATTTTGGAAATGTTAATAGTGCTGGATCTGATTTATGCACCTTTCCCAAAATCCTGTTGTGGACCCACAAGTGTTCTTTGTTTGGAACAAGCTGCAGAAAAAGGCCAGATTTTGCAAAGCCACCTAAGAACAGTCAATGTGAATTTAAGGTTTTGTTTGTTTGGGGTTTTTAGGGGGTGTGGTTTGTTTGTTTTATTAAATCCTCTCTTTGTTTTATGTTGCAAAAAGCTGATGTAACAATTCTAACTAGCTTGCTAAAAATAACTTGAAGTTGCAGATCTGAATTTTTGGTTTATTACCTATTTACACTTCAAAAGCAAGGACAACATGCAGACCTATTTTACTGTTAGACAAAATCATCCTCTTCTGAGGAATAGCCTTGAAATCCTATATTGATTAATATATTGTTTATGAATACAGAATTCTTTCCTCGCTCCATCTCAATCCCTCTGTTTTATTTTGAGGGAGAATCAGCTTGAAATCAAATTTTTATCTTAGGGTGACATGAATTTTCAGGTTTTATCTGTCTTAATTTATTTCTTTGTGTTACTTAAGGTACTGTTCTCCCCTGTTTAGAACAGACATTTAAGTGTGTGAAACTGAGTACAGCTGCACAGGTTTCTATTCTTTGGGCTCTCTTTCCAGCCAAAAAGTTTTAACAAATGTTTCTGACAATACAATAAAGTAAAGCAGAAGCAGCAGGAAATTCAGAGAGAGAGAGGAAACAGGAGCAGTTGAATCATGACAATTTTGTTGCTGTCCTAAGCCAAAACCCTGCGATTTATTCCCAGATTTAGCCCAGAGACTTTGGACTTTGAAGATCTTCCATAAATCTTCAGGCCCAAGAGTTTTATATGAGCTGTACATTAGAAGCATCAATCCTCATAAACTCAGGAAATATCATTGAAGTTATTGTGGGTAAAGGAATTTCAGCAATTTTAGATCACAATTATTTAAACTGATGAGAAATTAATTCTGTTGTGACTGTAGAAAATTTATTGTTTCATTAAAATTAATTGAAAATGTGACAGTTTAATTTATGTCTTTAAAAATACTGTTTAAAATTATATTTTCTTTTTTTTTTTTTCACCAAAACCTCACAACCTCACAGTATTTTACAAGTACCTGTTTATTTTCATACTTGTGGCTATTTAATTAATGCCCCTTTTTGGTGAAAGTGGAGACTGAGGCAGGACAGTGAAATCATTGAGGCATTGGCAGGAGGCAGGAATAGCATTCAAACCTACTGCCTAAGTGACTCCCAGTGACAGGAATAGATACACCCTTTAGGCAAAACACAAATGAATGAAAATATTTGGAACTTGACAGCCTGGAAATATTGCATGCTCCCTGAAAATATGTCCTTCCAGTCTGTCAGATAAAAATATTTGTGAAAGGGATATTTACAGAAGACAGCTTACCTATAATTATATTGTATAGAAACCTGTAAATATTTTTAATATTTTCCATGATTTCTACTGGACATTAAATACCTCAGTATTTTTCAGGTGTCCCTGAGGTTTTTCTATATGGCTAAAAGTAAAATCTAAAAAAGCTCTTCACAAAAATGTTTATTATATTATTATTTATATTTATTTTTATTAATATGTCCATATTAGGAAATAGATTTCCACTAAAAAATTTCATGTGTGTTTAAGGTATGATTATTTTTACTCTATCTTGCATGATATTTCTGTTTAAAGAGTAAAGTACTGAAAAGTGTGGGATTTTTTTATTGCAAGAGAAGTTATTAGCACCAGATTATACCAGAGTCTGCCTAAACTGGATATTTAGGTGATGTGTTTCGCCATGGTGTTGGAGCAGTGGGGAAATGCACAGAATTTGGGAGTTATAAAAGCCTCAGAAATGGAAGGCACCCCCTCCTGCTCCAGCCAAAAACCTTGAGTGAAGGGAAATGCTCTCCCTGAGCAGCCGGAGCTCAAGAACTTGCTTATGTGAATTGGCAAGAAATAAACTTTGTAACTCCAAGGGTCTAAAGCAATGCAGAAAACTGAGCACTGACAAGGCCTTGACCTAAAATTCCTGTTCAGAAGAATAATGATGATGATGAAATAGAATAACCTGTCTTGGTTCTGCCAAGCTGTGTGGGGTTTTGTGCTACCTAAAATAAATCACTCTTCTAGAATCCCCTTTTTTGCAGCATCTTAAACTGTTTGTGTCAAGTATCAGGCAGCTTGGAGGAGATAAATGTCCCCATGTGAGTGGAGCTTTAGGGAAGAATGTGTTTATTTGCTTGTGGGCAGTGTGGGACAGCTTCCAGCAGGAATCACATTTAGGAGTTGATCACATAAAGGTGGCAGAGCCTGGGAAGTGGCACTGGGGGCACAGGGCAGCCCTGTGAGTGTGCTCAAACCCTGTGAGTGTCACAGAGCAGTGACAGCCTGCAAGGACAGCACTGAGCAACATCTGCTTTCTTGAACTGGAGGAGATTTGATGCCATTTGGCTTGTCACAAATCAACCCCTTAATTCAGCTGGCAAGATTAGCTGAGCCAGTGCTGGAAGATGGGATCAGAGGATGCTCTGGACAGTGGGGAGGAAGCTCAGCTGTGTGTGGGGTGATGCTGGGAGTGACACAGCACCAGCAGAAATCTGCTACCTCCCCTGCCACAGCTCCTGCAGCGTCCCTCTGGTCACCTTAGCAAAAAGGACGTGGCAAGATGTGACAACGTGCATGGTTACTGGATTTCCAGCATCCCATCAGCAGTACAGGGGAATGTTACATGGGCGGAAAGAAATTCTTCTGTAGGTTTTCACAAAGAACGTTTTCCTCCTGGAGAACCTCACCCCCAGCAGGGGATCTCACTCCAGCCAGTCACTGCTCTAATGAAGCAGGCAGCTCCTCCTTTGGGTGGTTGCTCAGTGGTTACGTGGCATTCCCTCTTGTAGGCTTGCCAAAAGCTGAACTTTTGCTTCACCTCCCTCATTAAGAAACTGAACTTAGCCCTTCTGATTTATCTTCTTTTTCTTTTCTTTTTTTTTTTTTTTTTTTTTTTTTTTTTTTTTTTTTTTTTTTTTGTGATGAGACTAAAACTCCTTTCCCTGACTGTTCTGTTTCTCCAGTGGCTCTTAGAGGGCTGCCAGGGGAGCAGTGTGACAGCAGAGCTTGTTTGCTGTGTTCCACCAGCCTCCAGTGACCAATGGCATTTAATTGTGTTCCCTTCAGTTTAGTCTTTGATGTGTCTGATCACTTCTGAGCCAGGATAAAATCCAGGCATTTGCAGCATCCTGCAGCAAAGAGCTGCAGAGTTAACACAGAATCTGGGTTTCCTTATTTTGGATGCACACCCTGGTTGTGTTCAGGGCTCCCTGGTGTTTCCCTGAGAAGCTGTGAGCACTCAGTCTCTCATCTCCAGAGCAGTTTGGATTTTATGGATCCTGTCAGCTCCCTCCTGTGTCACATGTCCCTGACTGAAGGTCATTTCTGTGTCACAATTATTTGCGTGGTTTCCTCTCTCTTTTTCTATTTGTTTATCCTTTTGAGATGGGACACCTACATACCACAGAGAACCCAGCACAAGGACACAGCATTCCCTGGACAGTAACGTATGGATATCTTGTGGTTTCTTAATCTTTTGCTGATAATCCTAATTATTGAATCATTGCTTTCTCTGATGTGGCTCATCACTGAGATGGTGGGGATTTCTGGACCTGGCTGTTGTAACAATTAGATTTTTTTCCTGACTGGGAGTATCTAGTTGAAAGCCAATCATTATATTTGAACAATTAGGATTGGTTTTCCCTTGTGTTCACCATTCTGTTTGCCCTTACAGTATTTTCCATAGAAATATTTCCACTTAATAGCCTTAAAAAATTACCTATGGAGCAGAGGCAAATGATCACTTTCAGTCAATTTCCAATTTTGAAAACAACTGAATTATTAAAATAAACTTTATAAATATTTAAAGATACAATTGATTTTTGTTTTACGAATGTCCCGTGCTGGGAAGTCAGACAAAGAAATTAGCTTTAGAAACATGACTTAATCATGCTGCATTAATCAAGAGCTTAAATAGGTGCTGCTTTTCAGGCTGGGGGGGTAATGCTCATGGTCTAATTCTTGGAAGAAGTAACTGTATAGTATTTTGAATGTGTATTTTCACTGTTTGGAATGGTTTTATAATCCACCTGGGGAGGAAGGTGTTGTTCTGCCCTCCCCACCTGTGAGAAAACAGAAAAGCTGCACTTTATATCTTTGAAGTGCAGCTCCTAAGTAATGATGTGAGCACAGGAGCTGTTCCAGCTGTCAGACCCCCAGAGGAGGTGATGCCACCCTTGTGAATGACCTGGGTTTGGCAGAAGGTGACACTGGATTTGGAAGAATTGCTCTGTTTTCTCAGTAATGCAGCAGTGTGCAGCAGGAAAAATGAAATTCTATTGTCTGACCTTTCCAGCAGAGATGGAGAAACCTTTTTGACAATTGTGTAATTTTTGTAATGGGTAAAAAAAGGGTGTATTTTTTTCATAAATGCTGTGCCACTGTCCAGATTGTCACCTGCTGTGTTCATGTGTGATGCTCCCAGTGTGCTCAGTGCCAAATGTGCTTCCACCAGTATCACACACAGTGGGTATTGATTGCCAGAGGTTACATTCATTTATCTGTATCACTGCTTTTTTGGTTTTTTAGGGTCTTCTTGAGAGCCATCAACAAATTTGCAGAGACAATGAACCAGAAATTTTTGGAGAACATGAATTTTGAAGTTCAAGTAAGTATTTGGGGTTTTTAGCTGAGCCAAAGCAGCATGTGCACATCTCCAGAGCCCCTCCTGGGGCTGTGGCCCCGTGTCAGTGTCAGACTGATATTTAGAGTTTCAGATGGGCTGTGGATTTGGGTGGGGCAGGATTGGACCATCTTCCATGTGACATCAGAGCTGGGCTTGATTATTTATGATAAGGCAACCAACCAGAGTATTTTCTTCTGTAACTCTGCTCAGGACTGGCAAGCAGAAAACTCTTTTTATTTTCTTAGCTAGCCAAGTGAATTCAGCAAGTCAATCCCAGACATAACACACGGAGCCTTTACAATATCAGTGCTGTGGATGTAGGACAGAAAGAGCTTAACTTTGCTGATTCCTAGAGTATTTGCCACTTAGAATTTATTTTTGGCTTGTAGTCTTCCCTGACAAGTCTATCTTCATCTATTTGTTATTATTAGTTCTTTCTGTAATCATTTTTAATTAGGGTTAGTTGGGTTTTGTGTTTGTTCAATATCATTCTGTTTCATTATGCATTTTACCATGTTCGTCTTCCTTTAGATGAAAATGAAAATATATGTCATTTTCACATTCATTAAATTGGTATTAAAATGTAAATATACTTTTAGATTCAAGATTTGTCACAAAGTGCTGCCTGATCATGGTGTGTGAAGTTATTCTGTTTCACCCTTTATATAAAGTTCAGGGCTTTATATTTTATGGTTCATCCCACAGATTTCAATCTGTTTTAAATGATTCCACTTGTGCTAAAAGCTGCTTGGGAATTGCTCTCTTGGTCCTCAACACAAAACCCCTTGGTCCCAAATAGCTGCAGAGGAGCCACATAAGTGGTTACACAGGAAAAGTTTGAAAGACAGTAGTGAAAAGCAAGGTAAAATATTCATACTCAGTTACAATGGCCTCAAGTAGGAAATGTAGAGTTTTCCCTGCTTTATTTCATTAAAAATGTTTTACCTTCAACAGGTGTGATTATACAAATGTTTATATGTATGATGGTAATTAAAAATTTTGAATCACAATGAAAGATGTTTCTTCCAACGACCTTAAAATAGATTTTTTAGTAAATATCCCTGTTGGGAACTCTCAGGCCCTTGACATATTTATGATATAATCTGTCCGGGGCTCTATCAGTTTATTAACAAGCAGTTTATAACCTATTGTTCCTGTAGCACTTGATCACTTTTTACTGCATGATGTGTCAGTAATTTTTAAAAGCAGATAACAAAGGCCTGAAAGACATCACATTGCAGGATACCAAAATCACACAGACAATAAAGACTGGAACTGTCAACGTTTTATTAAGGTGTACACTGCCTTTTTCAAACATGAAAGCAGCAGTTTGATCTGGAGCCTTTATTTCAGCTCTTTCCTGTGGCAATTCTGTGCCTTCCAAAGGGTTCTCAAACAACCAGAGATGTTGCAGTTCAACTCTGCACCTTGTAGTTCGAGGGGATGCATTAAAGCTCTTTTATTCATGACTTGTCAAATAGCTGGAGGCCCCGTGTAAGGTAAACAATGTTACAATAAATAAGTGGTGCCCTGTAAAGAACTGCAATACCCTTATAGTCTTCATAAGAGACTTTAAAGTACAAATCAAGGTGTGACCTTACTTTTCTTTCATGAAAAAAAAAAAAAGCTCTGCAAACTTTTCTAAGAGTTGCCCAAATATACCTATTCAAAAAGTTGCTACTGGACTAAAAAAGGTTTGAATACTGCAAAGCACATTGTCTAATATTCTTAATTATAAATTTAAATTTGATTTCCCACAGTTTTTTTTTTTTTTTGTATTAATATATCTTGGCTGTTAGCAAACCAAGCAGTTTGCTAACAGTGGTTAGCAAACTGAGCAGTGGTTAACTCAAAGTAAATGAGAAACCCCTGTACTTCATAAAATAGTTCACCTTACAGTACAGCTACTGTGTAGCTGTATTTCTATTTTTATTTACATTCCTATTTAAAAAATGAGAATGAGACAAAGAAACTTGCTTTTTCTATTTTGATTTGAGAGAAAAGTTGTAAGAGTGTAACTTCCATGTTTGTTAAGAGCCACAGCCTGATGCTCACATGGGCTGTTCATCCCCGTCTCCAGCCCCACTCATCCCAACCCTCAGGTGTGTTTGGGGCAGGTCCCTGAGCCCACTGCAGGAGGAGCTCAGTGGGCTGGGGAGAATGGAGATGCAAATCAATCAGAGTGTTATTTAAAATAAAAAGATGCCACATCTTTGTAAACAAGTGCATGATTTTTACTGTTTGCAGGATGGTGTTCTCAGATCAGATTATTAAGAGTTGGAGCAAAGTCTTAATTAAGAGAAAAATTTGAAAAGCTGTTTAAAGCAAAGGGAAATAGATCTGAGGATTCTTCACTCGGCTGAGTGGTTGCATGGTAATAAATAGTAGACAACCAAAGCAAACAAAGCAAGTCAACTGTGAAGCAGTTGAGCATCTAAGAAAGTGTGGTTTCAATCTAGAGAGATGCAAAGAAGAAAAATTTTGCTGCTCTAGTTTGAGCTTGTTAAATGGAGAAAAAACAAAGGTTCCTGGCCTCTTTCTTGTTTGCAAAGTAAATTGCTTTTTTCATTTATTATGTGACTCAGGTAGAAGGGAAAGAGTGTTACCATTTAGGGCCATTTAGGGCAAGGATGTGCCCTGTCTGATCAAGGGTGGCTCCAGTCCTTCAGTTTAGAGCTCAGCATTGCCTTACAGTTCAATGCTGAGGCTGTTGGATAGAGAGAAAAATCCCAAACCCCTGCCCAGCCCAGCAGTGAAGGGCTGTTAAATTTCCTGCCTAAGTCATCCCTCAGATCCACCCTCCCATTTTGGCAGGGAGCCCTTCCCTAACCCCAGAGCTCTGACACCGAGGTTGTCATCGCACGGGCAGGCAGCAAGGGCCACAATGGGCCTTTGGCTTGGGGATCTTTGATCTTGGAGGTAAAAAAGTCATCTGATATCTGAGGTTTTGTGCCTGCTGGGTGGGGGGTGGTTCTCCTTGGTTTGGGTTTATTTCTGGGTTTGCACACAGAGTGCACAAGGGCTGGATTCAGTACATCAGTGGCACTCAGAGGTCGTGTCCAGTGTCAGGACGCAGCAAAACTCTGCACAACAAAACCAGGTCTGCCTGGAGGGCTCCTGTTATGGAATATTTACTGTTGTCCTGATAAAACAAAGCTGTTAGCTCCAGAGGAAATAATTTTACAGGAGAGAATAGAATGAAATTTCATTAAGTTATTGACCAAAAATAAACCATGGAGTAGGAGTGAAGGAGAGCTCCCAATATTCATGGTGCCTACAGTACAAACAGGGACAGAATCTTGCATAATGCATGACTCTGCATTCTTCAGTACTGAACATAAACTGGAACATGAGGATTTAATGCACAGAAATCTGGAGTTTCAGCAGGAATTATTGGAATAGGTAAAAACCCTCAATATTTAGCAGTTTCTATTCTATTCATGTCCTTGGATTTGAAACAAGTTATTTTCTTGTATTTATGTTAGATGTAAAGAGGTTATGTTAAATGTTGAAATTGGTTATCTAGAAAGGCAGGGAATATTTTCTCACTCCAGGATTCTGAAGAATAAATTCAGCAGTTGACCAGTCTGAAGCAGTTTAGCAGCTCTTGTCTTGGCACATGGAGCTGGAGCAGCTGAGCTGGCAGCTGTCCTTCCAGGTACACATTCAGAGCTTGCAATGAAAAGTCTGAAGACTTGCAACTGTGGAAAGTATTCTAGCTTAAGGCTCTGTATTCATATCTTGGTTTGAAAAGCCAGGTGTCTATTAAGGAAGGCAGGAGCCTCCCCTGAAATGGAAAATGTAAACCCCCTCCCTCCAAATGGTTGTAATTTTGAAATTAAGGGGCTCTCAGGCAAAGATATGGGAGCAAGAATAACAATTCTTTACTAGGAAAACTAAAAATACAAATGCAATAGTACAAACAAAACCAAACCCTGCCAGAGTCAGAGCAGGCCCTGGCAGGCTGTGGGTCAGGGTGGTGGCAGCAGTGCCATTCCATGGGGGCTCAGCCCTCCTGCAGTGCCAGCTGTGCTTCTGCTGGAGCAGGAGCCTGGACAAGGCTGGAGTTTTCCTCTGGAGCTCCAGGGCTGCTGGAGATGGGCCTGGGCTCCCTCTGGGAATGCAGTGGGGCAGAAAGCTGCTCCTCTGGGAATGCAGTGGGGCAGAAAGCTGCTCCTCTGGGAATGCAGTGGGGCAGAAAGCTGCTCCTCTGGGAATGCAGTGGGGCAGAAAGCTGCTCCTCTGGGAATGCAGTGGGGAAGAAAGCTGCTCCTCTGGGAATGCAGTGGGGCAGAAAGCTGCTCCTCTGGGAATGCAGTGGGCAAAGGCTGCTGTGCTGTTCCAAGGTCAGATTGGATCCAGGTAGGAATGCTTGGCTCCTCCCCCTGGAGCATCTCCCCATGGGATGATGGAATTTTCTCAGCCATGCAGGGACACTCAGTGGCCATGGACAGAAGATTATTAATAATTAATGGACCATGAACAGAAGAGATCTCCTGGAGGGAGGATTGGCTGTGGGAGAGATAAAGAAAACTGCCCCATGAGCAGAAGATAACTGCTCCACCTCTAACAGATGAAATAGAATACACCCCCCATTTCCAACCTAAGACAATTCAGGATGACCCTATGGAGAGAATATAAGGAGATACATTGATGGCATACAGGAAAAAAAGGCAGGCAGGTCTAAGGTTAGACTTTCCCCTGAAGACCATGACAATCAATGCCTTATTGCTCATTTGACTTCTTTATTGTATTTCATGTCAACAAAAAGCCTGACCAGTGTGATTGCAAATTGCTTATTTTTCTCTTTTCCATCTTTTTGTTTGTTTGCTCCCAATATTATTTAAAATAATATTCCCCAGGATTCTCTTGGTTGATTGCAGAGCTGTCTCAGGCAGTGTCTGCACCACTGGTGCCTCCAGCCAGGACCACGTTATGCAGTTGCACAAGGATTTGTTGTGGGCTGCCTTTGATGTTTCCTTTTCTTTGGAGGCAGGGAGTGCTGGTGGTGTAGGGCTCATTATCAGCTTCTCCTGGTAAACACAAAGGAAATTCAACCACTGGCATAACATCCAATCTTAAAAGATGTTGCAATGTTGGGATTTCTGCTGGTTTGTATCAAGTAACAGCTCTTTAGGGATTTGCCAATTTCAAATGTGAAGATTGGACACCATGTTCAGACCACTGCTTTGCAGCTGGGCTTTTGCAGGGCAGAACAGCTACACCATCAAAAGGTGTAAATTCTGGATTCAGGGTGCAGGAGTTGAGATAGGCTCTTCAAAAGAGGCTTAACAAAGAAACAACAATCTTTAAAATTGTGGAATATATTTTTGAAAAAGTGTTCCCTGAAGGTCACCCTGGTCTCTTTGGTTTAATTGTAACAAAAACCTGTGTGATTTTCTGTACCTATGCAACACATTCATGGTATCCTCAACAGCTGTCTGAAAAGATGCCATCTGTGGTAAATAGACAATTCCTGGACATTTTTGTTTCTGTCGGCAGTTGAAGTCATCGTGTTACCTCTGTCCAGGACAGAACATTTTCACCCTGCTGTCACTGTCACCTCCTGGCTCCATCACCTTTGGTTTGGAGTCTTGCTCTGCACAGGAGGGGTTTCCATGCAGGGAGGGAACACACCCACCCTGTGACCATCCCACCCTTGGTGCCGCTGGATTCCCGCGTGGTTTTTGAGCAGGATTCCTTTGGGAATGTCCCTGCTTGGAGATGGCAGCGTCTGACACCTCGGGGCAGGGCAGGGTGACCAAACCCAAACCCAAACCATTTTGTTGTGCTCACACAGCTGCTGTAGAGCCACTGCTCTGGAAATGCAGCGTTATTGATTCCTGCTCCTCCCTCCCTCCCTTCCTCCATTAGCACTACATTTACAGGGCATTAGAAAGGATTATAATTCTATATCTGTGCTGTTAGAGCGATTGTAATTCATATATTAATCACCAATGCCACAGAATTCTATTATAAAAGGCGTAGTCCAAAATCTAATATCAGTCTGATTTGAAAGAAAATGCTTATTTTTGTGTTTTCCTACCCTTCTTCCATGAGCTATGCTCCATTAATAACTCAGCAGTAATGAAATGTATTCCAACAAACAGAATTGTGCAGCTTATTATTTTCTATGTTAAAATCTTCTTTTAGAAACCCCAAAATCAAAACCCTCAGGGCATTACAAATACACAGAGGAAAAATACACACTGTAAAAATCTACATGTGATAGGCATTGCAGAAACAATGCAGAGGTTAATAGGGAATGAAGCCATTGGGAAATTTAGCTAGAATTAACTATACTGGAAATAGTAAAGTGTTATATTTTTATATATTATATATCATACTCTGCATTTGAAAATTATCAAATTACAGAGTTTGAAGTTCAGATTTGATCCTTCCACCAGCAAATATCAGCTTTCAGATGTTTGTGAAGAAGGAGGCTGCAGCCTTTACTCTTGGGTGATTTTTTAGGATAATCTCTTCTTCGTGAGATGGCTGGAAATTCCCTGCTAAATTAATTCCACCTTTTCCAATTCGACAGATGTCCAAAACACCTTGTAATTTTATTATGGGGTTAAGAGAAAACAAAACGTGTCTCATAAGAATAATTTTTGCATTTTTAAAATCTGTTTCCATATTATTTTACCTCAGAGAGAGACTACTTTGTCTTGTAGAGTTTTAAAGTTAGTTTTGGTGCTTAAAATCTTGTGAGCCCTTAATTTGAATATGCTATTGAAAGGAAAAGGATCCCATTTTTCAGCCATTTTGGGGTACTCTGAAGATGAAAGGAAAAGTTTATTATAAATAAGGAGATTGAGTCTGTGGGGTGTGTCTCTGACAAAGGTGGCAGTGAACTTGGAGCTGTTAAATGAAATGAGAGACCATTTGGGAATAAGCCTTCATTTTTCTCCCCACAATCTAGAACAATTGGAGGAATTTTCCATTTCACTGCTATAATTGACACATACAAAGTGGGTGCCCTGCACATCAATAAACACGGCTTCTCAAGGGGCTGAGAACTCCACACTGGCCAAAATAACCTCTTAAAATATTTGGTAAGAGAGTAAAACAGGCCTTTGAGGGCATGAACAACATTTGTGCTGCTGAGCAAGGCCCTGCATTGGCTGGGTTGGTGTGTGCAGCAGGGCCAGCTGTGCTCACACACACTCACAGGGCTTTGGGAGGAGCAGCTCTGCTGGGCACAGCCTCAGGGGAGGGAAAAATCAACAGCAGGATCATCCTTAAATTATAGAGGACATTTGAGAATTGTATTTATTAGGGGAAATGTCTGTGGTTTTGTGTGTTGGCATCTGGTTTTCCCGGTTATTTGCACACTGGAGTTTTCCAGGCTACAGAGGGCAGAGGCCACTAAAGTTTTTGATGGAATATTTTGTTTCCAGGCTGTTTTATGGGGGTTCCCAACCCAGGTTTGTATTGCACCATACAAAATGAAGAGCTCAGCCCCGTGTTTTGTTCCATCCTTTGAACCACCACTGGATACATTCCTCATTGCCTTCTGCTCTCTCACTGAGCCCTACCACTGATTTTAGCTACAGCTGCATTTTTAAGTGTTTAAAGCTGCTGTTGACTGCCTAAAAGCTTCTGAAAATTGTATTTCCTTCCTTAAATTTGTGTTTCCTAGGGAAGTTTCTCTTTTCCCTTTCTAGTGTGTGAGAAGTGCTTGTTTTTAATTGTCTGTAGAACAAATAGTTTGCTTTCAGGAATGAAGGGTTGTGCACTGTAAGCACAGAGGCTTTTTGTCTACTTCAAGTACAGATTCAGTACTATCAGCTGTTATTTAGGGATGTATTTTGTCCTTCTTTCATGTGGAGAGCTCTTCACAAATTACACTGGAATTTCATACAAATGGCTGTTGAATTAGGATCTGAAGAGGAGGCAGGAGATGCCTTTTGAAGTGGTGCTCAAATGCAGTGTAATTACATAGGTGCCTTAGCTCCAGTTTGGTAAGCTCCACCAGCATGTAATGTGTTCCCCCGGTCCTGCTTTGGTTCAGGGTTTAATGTTGTTGGCTCATGAATTTCATGTGAATCTTTTTTTTTTTTTAGCAATATTTATTCAGCTGCTCTGTTATTAGGAGCAAATGTGTAGTAGTGGTTATTAAAATTCATCTTTCTTGCTTTTCTGCTAATTGCATAATACTAATGATGTACATCTCTGCATAATATAAAAATACCATATTGCTTGCATCATTTGGTTTCATAAATTATTCTGCATTATACATCATTTAATATCATTCCTGCTTTCCTCAAAATTATTATAATTTCCTTATATTCAATTTACAGCTGTGGAACAACTATTTTCATTTGGCTGTGGCTTTTATTACCCAAGATTCACTACAGCTGGAAAACTTTTCCCATGCAAAATACAACAAAATCCAAAACAAGTAAGTAAAATATATCCTTTAGCTAATATCTTTAATTTTGTGGTAAAATGATAAAAAAGGTAATGATAAAAATACCTTTCATATTCCTTTCCTCCCAGATATGGAGATATGAGACGTTTAATTGGCTTTGCTATCCGTGACATGTGGTACAAACTTGGTGAGTAGCAAACTGAGCTTCACTGCAACTGAATCTGTCACATAATGTTTTTTCCATTGAAAAATATCTGACATGAAGTGCTTTTGTAAATATGTATGCTATTTGAACTTAAAATATGTTTTCATTCCTGTGATTAAGCTTAGAGCTGAGATACAGTTGGGCCAGTGCCAGGTTTGTATTTAAAAGAGAACTCAAAACCTTCTCTCAGAGCTCAAACATGACTGAAATCAGATTTCAGAACCTGATTTTGCAGGATTGAGACTGGATGAATTTTCCCTGAGAAGGTTACTGCTCAGCCTGAACCTATGATTCTGCAAACCAGATTTGGAATCTGCCCGGATTAAAATTCAAAAAAATTTTTACATTTGTCATCCAGCCAGGTTCTGCTGCTCCTCCTTTGAAAGTTTCTCATTAACTCCTTTGAGATCATTTCTTATTAACTGAACTGAGGTAGAATATTCGTTTTATATTGCAACATTTTTGTGTGACATTCTCATTGACAATTCACATGGCACACACCAGAGAGGAACATCAGATTCAGGCACTCCTTAGTGTGGAACAAGTCTCACCTTTGTGGATGAGAACATTTTTGTCTCCTCAAGGTACAGGCAGCACTGACACTCTCACAGCTCCTTGGCTTTGCTGCTGCTCTGCTCCATTTACCAGGGCAGCGTTTGAGCCCCACCTGGGACCTGGCTGAGTCCTGCACATTTGGGTGTTTGGTGGCAGCTGATGTAACCCTGGTGCTACCAGATAATTCAGTGTGAGGTTAGCAGCTGAGTTCTGTGGATGGTGTTTCTGTAACTGCTGCTGATTTTGGTGCATTGGTTGGTTTGATTCATTGTTGCAAGGTCTAATTTTATCCTAAAAGCCAGTCATGGTTTTCTCCTTCGTAGGAAGGTTACTCCATGTGACATTACTGTGTCCTGCTGGTAGAATTTGGGCAGTTCTTAGGGTAATTTGTTACTTTCTACTCTAAATATTTATAAGGACATGTAAAAAATTTTAAAAATCGAGTTCTTCCCTGAAAATATCAACTCCTCTGGCATTGCTGCTTATTCCTGGCACTGCATTCTGGCACCTTAGGAGACAGTATCCATTCACATGCCCCCAGCTTTTGAGAAGAAATGAAGTGACTGAGTTGTAAGACTTGACCAACACAGATGGCTTAAACACCACATTAAATGATTGTAGCTCCTAGATATCTCCCTAAAAATATGCAGTTTGCTCTTCAAATATTCAATTTTTGGTTTTGTTTCAGGCCAGAATAAAATTTGCTTTATTCCGGGGATGGTTGGACCCATCTTGGAAATGACTCTTATTCCAGAAGTTGAACTACGAAAAGCCACGATCCCCATTTTCTTTGACATGATGCTGTGTGAATATCAGAGGACAGGAGAATTCAAAAAGGTAATTACAAATGCTCTGCGTGAAAATGCATTTAAATGCCATGCACTCAGTATTTCTGGTAAATGTTTGTCAAGTGAGCTTTTCTGCTCACACAAAGTGAAATCCCAAATATTAAGAACCAAAGAAACAGCAAATGTAGGATCTCCAGGGTGACTTAGTTTGACTTAGGCAAAACTCGTTGCATTGACAGCAAGAAATAGATGGAATAACAAAGAGATCCAGGGAGATTGCATTATCTTAATCCAAATTTTCAGGATTTTACTGGAAAAGGTTCTGAGCAGCAAGACTTACATTGAAGTCAGGCCTTCATTAAGTAGGAGATATAATTAAATGACCTCTAGGGATCCTCCATAATCTAAATAATATTTACTTATGCCCCTTCCTTGTGACATAGATATTGGTAAGCCAAAACTTCCAGGTTTTAATACAGAGTAGCTGACAGGAGTAGCAGTGAATAGTTAATTATATGTTATCAGATTTATCAGGAAACAGTACCTTTTCAAATGTTTATTGTGAGAAAAAAAAATCACTGTGGAGAACTGAAATTCCTGGAGTGTTTTTGGCAGTCATTTTGAAAAGGAAAAAGAATTTTTAAGTCACTACTGTGAAATATTTTTGATTGATGGAACAGAACTGGGGATGGTGGGGCAGGGCACTAGGGATTGTAATCTAAATTTCCTGCCACTGCTTGCTGTGTCTGCCTGGGCAGTGGAACATCCATCCCTGTGTGACATCTCCATTCTCCTCGAGCTCTTTGGGCATGGAATCACCTTGTTCTGTGTTTGCACACTGCCTCCCACAGTAAATTATAAACTGGATATTCAGCTCTGCAGTTACACAAATAATTAATTCAGAGCAATCTGTGTAAGGGAAAATGACAAAAAGGCATCATTTTGGACATATGTAAATATAAATATCTCGTATACCCAGCTATGTTTAATACTTTAAATCGTTTGGGGCATTTCTGTGTCAATGAAGTGTGGAACAAATGAGCAGATGGAATTTCCATTTTGGTCTGTATTCCACAGTGCAAAGCTTTTGGTTCAAGGCCAAGATTAAAAACCACTTTGTTTCTGTGCATCTGTTCCCTCTGTGTCCTGATAGTCCTATATTTGCCTTCTTAAAAATGTTTTCCTGCTCGTGGCTTATACCTCATCTCTTGGGAGAGAACACAGATCTGTACAGCGCAGGAATCCTGAAAACCCATCACTCATCCTGCCTGATTAACAGGAGCAGCAGCTTGGGAGCCTGGGAGAGAGAGGCCAGGCACTCCAGTGCCCACTGAATCACTTCTCCTGCCATAAAAAGAAGTTTCAGGTGGTATTTTACAGTGCCAAGGAACAAGGACATTGGGTTTATTGCAGCTTAAGGGGGAGTTTTCATCAGATGGTGCAGAAACTATTTCATAATTGAGCAGCTGAGTCTCACTGGACTCTAATGTTCTGCTTTAGGAATTGGGATCATTTGCTCATCAAGAATCATGGGGTTTATCCTCTCCTTTGCTATGGATGAGGTAATTAAGATAAGAAAAACTTGCCTCTGTAAGTTTAGCCATTCTGGTAAGTTTTTTAAAATATGTATTTTAAAGGAAAGGCACATTAAGTTTTATGTTTTAAAATTTTTACCACCCTGATTTAAAGGAGCAAATAAGTAATATGAATGGCTAATTACTGGGTGCACAAACACATAAACTCCAGGTTTCGGTAGTGGGCAATTTTCATTTGCAAATTGACATTTAGTAGTATAAAGGATGTTTTTTTAAAGCTTTAGTATAGAATTTTGAGAATGACAACATGTTATTTCAAGAGTGCCTGGGGCACTCAGGAGCCCAGAATGACATTCACTTAAAACATAATTTTGTGGAACTTTAAAAATAAATAATTTATTTCTAATCTAATCTTCTCTAATGAGAGAAGAGGGGGAAAAAGCACAAACAGAAACATCTTTATGAGCTGAGCCTGTACCAGCACAGGAACCAGAGCTTGCCTGGTACCAACAACACAATTTAATAACCTTTCCCAAAAATCCTGTCTGTGTTAACATCCCTCTGGCTGGGACAGGGCTCTGTTCTGGGGGGCTCAGGGGGTGTGCTGGAGCTGGGGGCTGTGTCCTGCTGTATGCACACAACATACAGGCAGTAAGGATATAAAGTCATTTAAATTTATCCAACAAGGATTTGATTTTATTTGCTTTTTCTAAGAAATCATCTAATCCCAGAGAAAACAAAATTCCACCTGTGGTTATCTCAAGAATCAATTGCTCTACAAATATATTTAATGGCTTGGAATCTGTATGTAGGTGTAGGACACAGTAAGACATTTTCTTGCAATGCTTTCTTCTACTTTGCACATGTATTTCCCATTCACCCAGAGCAGTGTTACATAAGCTCGTAATTTTAACTCTAATTGAAGATGTAGAGAGGGAGCCATTAATATCTACTAATTTTAGCTATGGAGGCTCTGCCTATCATGAGCTCAGAGAGCTGGGAATCTTGGAAAGCCAATTTATTCATCTCTCAGTGTCTGTGGATAGACTCAGTCCTCTAAATGTATTCCTTTCTCCTTCAAATAAAAAGAGAAGCTCATTGCTTATGTGAGACAAGCTCATGTGTTAAGAAAGTCCCATCCTCCAAATGCTGCTAACCCACCTTTCCTTTCCTTGAAAGATCAGGTTGTGCATTATATTGATTTTATTATTATGAATTTTATCCCAAAGGAAGACACATCATCAAGAGACTTCGTCCTGCTTGTTCTAACTGTGATCTGGGACCAGGAGTTAGAAAATGCTTGCTTAAAGAAACAAATAAACAAACAAACAAGGAAAACTGGCTCTTTGCAGAGTAAATTAAAATATCATTTAAATAAACATGGATTTGAGATACATTGTGGATTTAACTTGGCTTAGGAAAGATTAATTCATCTGTGTTTATATTTTTGCTCAAATAAATCATTCTGTTTGTGTTTAGTATTTTCAGTTTAGTATCTCTCGTGGGTTCTGCCAATTGCTGGAGCCATCTGGGGAAGTTTTCTGTTTGCTTTCCTTCCTGGCTGCTGTGGGACTGTGTCAGAAATCAGTGCTGGCTGCTGCTGTGTGCTTGGGTTTCCAGACTCGTTGTTAGAGGACATTGACTCCAGGGCAGTGTCCTGCTGTTCTGAGCTCTCACAGGGGGCTGAGAGGGTGACTCAGGTGTCCTCAGCAAGCTCCTCTGGCACAGGAGGTTCACCTGCTCTAAAGAGCCACAGTTCTTTCTCTCAGCTCTCAAAATCTTGTTATGTGTAAGGTTTCAGAAGGATGTGAGATCAGCAGCAGGGCTGAGTTGTACAGCCTGGTGCTTCAGAGAGATCCATGTGGAAAACATGGACGTGTTTTCCAAGTGGAGATTCCTTGGATCTATTAGAGAAGCATGTGGGTTTAAAGCTAAATTGGTGCCAGTGACAATTAGGCACACTCAGTTTAAGTGAGAGGAAAAAAACACTTTCCAGATCTTAATGTTGGCACAGAAACTTTAAAACTTTATTCTGTATTTCTGCCAACTTTTCATTTGATCCAAGCAACTGATGTTTTGACTTCCTGCAGGTTGTTGAGAAACTGCAGGAAAGATGCTTAGGAAGAGTTTTTTTGTTCAGATCCAGAAATGTGAAAATATTGCCTCTTTGAGAAGTAATCAATTCTCTACCTGCTGAATAAGTACTGGGAAGGATTTAAGAGATGGATTTAACTGGTGCTTGACCTGCACTATATTCACAGATTTGTCTTACTGCAGTAAGCCCACAGAAAACGGCTGGATTGGATGTTTTTGCTCAATATTTCCTTGTCCTGAAACTGCCATGCACCTGTGCTACCCACATTAAATACTAAGATGCACCCTGCTTGCACATAAAAATTAACTCAGAGCCCTTTAAACTTCTGTTTCAGCCAGGATGAGACAGAGCAATTTAATTTTTTTTCTGTTAAGCTATTTTTCAATGATAGTTCTTTATTCTCTAATATTAGTGTAGCCTGTTCAACAGGCAGTCTTTCATTTGTATTCTAATTACAGAGAAAGAATTAACATTAGAGCAGCAAAACCTGCAAGTAGCAAAGTGGTGGAAATGGCTCCTTCCCCCCGTCCCTTTCCAGAGCAGAGTGCACCTGCACTGCCACTGCTCTGAGCTCACGTTTCGCTCTTGGTGTGAGCAGTGGAGAAGTTTGGCTGCTCAAGATGCTGTTTCAAAGCTCCTTGAAAGAAGCAGAAGCTGCTTCAGTTTCTGCCTCAAGAGCAGTTTGCAGGATCAGAGTGGCCAATAGATCTGGGTTGGACACTGGGGGGAAGAGGGAAAGAAAGTTTGGCTTTTGTTCTTGAAAAATGATGAATCATTTTTCTGGGTGGAGAGTTTGAATCATGACCTACTTGAAGGAAGTACATCTAGTAACATTTTCCTTTAGAATATCATGTTCTTTAAAACTGAAGAAATTCTAAAAACACATCTGAAGAGATGTGTGACCTGCTTGGTGCTCTAAGAGGAAGGACTGTTTTCTCTGTGTAGCCCTGGCTTGGCTTCTTCAGCTCAGAGCTGAATGTTTGGATGAGGATACATTGAAATAAGGTAAAATATTTTGCATTGCAGTTATCTGAAAGAACCATGTCTGAAATACTACAGTAATTCTTTGTACCATGAGAGGCTTCCAGTTCTCTGATGGGATGATCTGGATCCCAGCCTGCCAAAGCTCTCAATTACACAGAAACACTCCAGGGAGAAACAGAATTATTCATGTACTGACAATTGTGTGAAATTTTGTATCAAAGAAGAACGTGAAAACTTGCTGCATTAGCACAGTAATGAATTCTGTCATTTTTACAGTGGTTTAATAATTAGATCTATGTAAAAAACTAAGCTTTATTTCAATGTAGGTCTCCACTAATGCTCTCCCTGTGCCTCTTGATGTGTTAATGACTTGTCAAGAACCCTGAGGAAGATCTTTCCTACCTTCTGAACAGGGTGCAGATGTTTGCACAAGGACAAAGTCTGTCTGCAGCTGCAACAGACTCTGAGCTTGTGTCTCATGTGCCCAGTGCAGGGGAAGCTTTTTGAAAATCTGTGTCCAGGCTTTCAGCCGTGCTAAAAGCCCACACCAGAACATGCCCAAGCATTTAACCTTTGGGAATATGGGACATAATTATACAAAGGTACATTTTTGATGCCATGTTGAAGTGTGTTGACCTCTGGATAGCTGCTCAGTGTTTTGATTTTTCTTCCTTAGTTTGAAAATGAAATCATTTTGAAGTTGGATCATGAGGTGGAAGGAGGACGAGGGGATGAACACTACATGCAGTTGTTTGAGTCCATGTAAGTAGTGCATGAGAATAAATAGAACAAATGCCTTCAGGATGTGTTTCTGTTTTATTGTTCCCAGTTCTCAAGTTGGTAACCTTACCTAAAATAGAATCTTAGCAACTTTTTTCATGAAGGGACTGGAAATACCATAATGCTTCACTACACCTGGTTTGCATTGAAGTTTTGCTCATTGAAATTATTTTCCTGGCTGCTTTTCATTTTTTTGTGCTTCAGCTAAATTATGAAGAAGTTATACCTAACCTGCATTTTACATGTCTAGATTGGAATCCAAGGGATTATTCAGACAAGTCTGAATTTAAATAAGGCTTTGTGATGTTGTGTGCATGTTTTACTTCCTCAAAGCCTGCTACCCTGTATGGGTTGTATTTCTGGGTAGGGGTAGCAGTCTTTACAAAGTCACATCGCTCACCAGATGAACCATGAAAGCTTTGGGTACACACACAGGGGACATAAAGAATCATTTATTCTGTTTCTTTTTGCAGCAGCTTTTATCAAATTTGAATGTTGCTGTCTAGTTTCCTTCAGGATTTCCCTTAGGGCAAACAACCCCAGTCTTTCAGTTTATCATATGGAATGTTTTCTGGACATTCCTACAATGTCTCCATCTAGTTTGAAATACTACATTGCCTTAAAGCTGGAGAGACTGTTCAAACTGAGATTTGAGTATGCAAAAAGCAAAGCTTCCCTCAGATCTTGTGTATGTGACCCTTTGAAGTTCACTCTTTTTGAGCTGTGGAACATTATTTGCTTGCCTTTGCTCTTTCATTCCAGAGCTTTTCTTGGAAAGTGGCACTATCCAGTTAAACCCCATCTTTCAGCAGCGCAGTTAAGAGTGCCATCAAACACAGTACAGAGCTTTTGATCTCCTGCCCTTGCAAGGCCCCCTTCTTGCTCTGACATACCTGCCTTTTCCCCTTGGTACTGTCCCACTTTCTAGAAGGCCTCAAGTTCAAAGTTGCCACATTTCTAAAGATACAATGCATCTTATCTCCAGATTTTTTTGAATGACTTCTGTAGATTGAGTGTTGGACCTGCCTGTAGAGGACCTGTTCTCTCAGTTGGTTTGGTTTAATTCTTCCTACATTTACACCTTTCAAAGCAGGGTTTTCAAGCCTCTGTCCCCAACTCCCTGGTCCAACGGTTCCAACCCAGTTAAATTTGCCTCCACATTTATTCATTTGGTTATTTTTTCATCAGCTGATCTCCTGTAACTGTCTGCAGCCCTGCACAGTTCCAGGTGTCACCTGAAGGCAGATATTTACAGCACTCAGACTGCTGTGCTCTGCTCACCTCTGCAACCAACATCTGCCCACACTGGTGGTTGCTGGGAACTTCTCCACGCCCATAATAATAAATTAAACAGGTTCAGCAGAAGTTTAATCAAGCACTGCCATGCATTTGTCCCTAGAGCTAAATGTGAGTGTGGCCCATGAGGGGTTGTGACCTGTCCTGGCCAGTGCCCAGGGGGAGCTGGGCTGATGTGGGACAGTGCAGAGGTTGTTCTCCACAGGCAGAGTACACAAGGCTGCCCTGCCTGGGGAAATTCAGGAGAATCAGTGCACGAGTTGTGCCATGCCACTTGTCCTTGGGCTCAGAAAATTACTTCTGGCATGTTTTAGTTCCTAATACAGGCACAAGAGGAAATGGCACTTGGCAGATTTCCAGTTCCCCATCATTGCAGTGGCCCATTCTATGCAGTTGTTTTTCTCAAGCTTTATTGCAATTTTTTTTTTTATTTAAAATTTTCTATTTTTTTCAAGCTCTGTTTAAAAATTCAAAGATTTCTTGCTCCCTCCTGGGCATAAAAAAAAAAGCTTCTGAAGTTTTGTGGTCCTTTTTATTGGGACTATTGTATAAAGCTGAGCAATACAACTTTTTGAATCTTCCCTCAAGAGACAGGCATTCTTCTCTCCTGTACTTTTTGTAGTTCTTTATGTGGACTCTGGTTCACCTTTCTTTAGTGACTGGAGTTATGTACTTCGTGCTGGGTGAGACCCAGCAATAGCTTGTGGTTTATGTCAGTTTTTCAGCTTGTATTGGGAAGAAATTTGATGTCTTGGTGCTTCGTGTTCATTGTGCAGTCAGGGAACGTTCACAGCTCTGCCTTGTTTGCTGTTACTGCCAGGGAACCTGTGGCAGAAATCCACAATAGTCACTTGAATGATGGCTGTACTTTCCTTCATTAGTGACTCACAGTGTTTCTGATACTTGTAGATGTAAAATCACACCATTTTCATGTATAATATTCCAGTCTCCTATGTGTTTCTGAGGCTTTCTTACTTTCTTTCCCACAAACATCTTTTCATGTGCTCCAACCTTTTTTGTCAGTTGTCAGCTCTTAGGCCCTTTAGTGTTTCCATTCCATTTGCAGTGTATTTTATAAGCCATGTGTCAGTTATTGATTTAAATATTCAGACCAGTTTCAGACCAGTCAGACAAGAGCAATTGGAGTATTCTGGTTTTGTCTGCTGGCCTCTGTCCCTCCTATATTATACAACATAAATGTTCTTTCAGACATCCACGTACACATTCCCTCTGTGTCAGGACAGTGACTCCACTGGAGCTGCACAATCCAAGGAAGAAACTTTAGATGCTGCTTTTACTTTGTTTGAGTTGGAACTTTGTTCCTGGGTATTCTGCAGAAGTTCCATTCCAGACCTCTTCTTCAGCTGCCAGGCTAGGGGAACAAACACTGTTGGGGTCGTTCCAAGAAGGCAAACCCTGAACAACAGGAAAAGTAAATGTTTCTTTTATTTTTTTTTCCATTTGACTTATATGCCATTTGACTTCTGAATATCTAAATTGCCAACTCACAGAGGGAATTTCCAGCACATTCTGCAGTTGATTTAGATCTAACTCAGTACTTGCCATCAGAATTGTACCAATGTTTCTGTATTTGCAGCCTTACAGAGTGTGCCAAGCAGCACCCTGGCATTTCCAGCCTGGTGGAAAGCTTTGTGAGCCTGGTGAGAGGGCTCCTGGAGAGGCTGCTGGATTACCGCGCCGTGATGAGCGACGAGAGCAAGGACAACCGCATGAGCTGCACCGTCAACCTGCTGGTACGTCCTGTCCTGGCTCTGGATAACCCAGGAGAATCCCCCTGAGGAGGGGACAGCACTAGAGTCCATTTATTGAACAGGAAGGTAAATCTTCCTGAGGCAGGAGTGGGTGGCAATGTTCTGTAGTGATTTAAACTCTGCAGCAAGAGATTTTTATATCTCTTTGCACGGATATATATGTGAGTCTGAAAGCAACTGAAAACTTTGGTTTGTGTGCTTCATCTACTTTGATTCTGTGGATAAATAAGGAAGTTTGCTGCTCACGTGCCTGTACAGGCTTAATGGGACAGTGGGTTCTTGACAGAGTCAAGCTGTGATGAGGAGCTGACCCACTTGCTGCTTCAGCATCTCAATAGTTACAGTTCTCAAATGTGAGCAGGAAACCTGCAAAGCACCTTTGCAGTTGGGTGCCAAAAGGTTTGAGGCTCTGATCTTGTCCTAAGCCCCTCTGTCTTCTTTTCTATTCCTGTTTTGTAATGAGGATACCGCATAGAGAGATTCTTCCTCCATGAAATTCCTCAAAGCTGAGGAGGAACCTCTCCCACCTTTGAATGATTACACTCACATTCTGTTCCTCAATAATCACTGTGCAATGTGGTGTGAATTTCTGCAGCTCTTCAAGAGAACATCCTTGTCATACCATCAATGGTCTTGTCAGACCATTTTGCACAGCCTTAGCAACTTGCATTCCTGCAAACATGTTATGGTGACAAATAATGAGCTTTATTCCTGGAACTGGCCCCTTTAGAGGTATTGTACAACAATGCTCCATAACTACAGTGCTACACATCTGCTTCAACACATACCAGTGTCCACCAAGTGTAGCTGGAGCATGTGGTTTATTCTGTTAATGCATTTGGATAACCATATTTTCCTCTTCTCCAACAGAAAAATCTTCAGTAATGATCCCACTATGAACTAGGAAAAGTATATGTATGTATAAAACCATACATATAACTAATGAAAATATTAATTGAAGAAGTAGTTCCAGGTTTAAACTTCAGATAGACTGTAAATAATCTACATTTCACACTGTCTATGCTTTCTAGCTACCAGGGAAAGCAAAACCTCAGTCTATGTGTGTGTGTATTTTATTTTTATATATATATATATATATATATATATAATTTTATTGAAGGACATTAGGAGGTAACTTTAAATATTTGTGTCCCTAGAATTTCTACAAGAACATTAACCGTGAAGAGATGTACATCAGGTATGGCAACCACTCTATTGGATCTCTTTTGGAGAGGGCAATTAATATTGTCTTGTGAGTTTTGGTTTTATCATTGTGCTTGGATTTCTGTATTTATTGTTACTTTACCATCCCAAATGACTCTGTGGCAGCCCTGGCCTCATCTGCATTCTCACTCTGTTGTTAGTTTTGCCTTCAGCAACTGGAAATCTGTGCTATGTATCCAGAAGCAGCATTTTATTCCACAAGAATTAACTTTTAATTGATCAAATCACTTAACATTCATTGTCTATTGTTTAAAATTAAGAAAGTGCAGATAGGTTTGAGGGAGAATGTATGACACATTTAGTGCGGCAGAGAAAACATTCTGGTTTTGTAGAATGGCCCAACTGCTGAGTCTCTTTCAGAATGCAACACTCCACAGGCAGGGTTACGGCTGAGGCATTTTCTGTGGGAACTGCAAATTCCTGCAGGTGTAGCGTGGCCTCTTGCTGTCTCCAAGAGTTCTGCACATGGACTGCAGCAGATCTTGCTGCTTCAAAAGCTCCCTGTTTCCTGCCTGTCCTCTCCTGCAAAATCTGCAGAACAGAGCCCAGAGTGCCAGCTGAAATGAGCCCTGGGGGTGATTCAGAGCTCACCCTGGAGCTGTGAGCCAGAGTGGCCGGGGGGAGCAACGCTCCCTCAGCTGTCACTGCTCAGGGGGAAGCTTTCTGTTGGGCTGGCAGCTGGGAATGGGAGTGCCTTGGGCTGCCACAGCAAGGTGTCAGAGCTCCAGTGTCCCAAAACTCCTGGTGGGAGATAGAAGGATGGATGCAATTTTCTCCCTGGCTGCTGTAGATGCAGCTTGAGCCCCATGGTGGGCAGTGCCCGTGCTGGAAGCAGCAATGCTGCCATAGGGATCCAGGAGAAATTCAACTTAGAGCAACTCTTCTGTCCCCAACACCCCCAGGGATTGGGCTGGTATTTTCCACTTTCTGCTTCCTCCTGTGATGTGCTGCAGTTGCATCTGTGCCCATGAAGAAGCTGTGCCTGCAAGGGCTCCCTGAGGAACCCTGCAGGAATATTGGCCTTGGAGGTCTCCCAGACCCCGAGTGCAGCCATCCCTCCTCCCTGAGGAGGAGCTGACCACAGCTCACAGGAGAGCTCCTCCTTTCCTGCACAACAGTTCAGCACACAAAAGGAACACAGCAAAGTGTGAACAGAGCTTCAACCCCCCTCAGTGTCCTTGAAGAGTCTTTGGGGAGTCATGTGTGACATCCACGGAGTTTGCTGTTATCTGGAACATTTTGACACTCAGTATTCCACTCATGCCAGGCTCCAGTCTAATCCTTGCTCTCTCCTCTATCAGGTATTTGTATAAATTGCGAGATCTTCATTTAGATTGTGAGAATTACACAGAAGCAGCATACACCCTTCTACTCCATACGTGGCTCCTGAAGGTTAGATTTTCTAAACTCAATATATAATTAAGCTTTTGCAGCATTCAATTTGATATTCTTAAGTGAATATTTTAATCGCTGAGTTATTTTCCACCAGGGTATTCAAGTTTCTAGTTAGAAATCCTGCAGTAGGTCGCACAAAATTAACATTAATTGTTGAAATTAAATTTTCAGTAGGTGATTAAAAGCCATATATTGCTGGAACTAAATATGGTAGAAGAAATAGTTTTCCTTTAAAGTGAGAACATTGTGTACAAATGTAGCTTTCATTTTGGTAATTTCTTACTACCCTAAACATAACAGTTATAAAAATTAAACACAGTTTCAGCTATCACAAGAGGACATCTAACTTTTAATTTTAAATAATATGGATTACATAAACAAGTTATGTGGGTTTTCTTTTGTAGCTGGTAATTAATTATCTTTCACTATAACTATTGTTCATTACCAATGTAATGGACAGTATCAATTAAAATGGTCAGTAAGATCAATTTCCATTACAAGGGGGCATTCAAACTTTAAATGTTCTTCAGCAAAAATTTGATATTTCTTATGGAATTTACTTTAGTGAAGAACTATATAAATTTGTGCTATTTTGCTTAAACTTAATTTTGATCTTTTATGATCATACAAATATGAGATATATTGTCTGTATTGGTATAGATAAGAAAAGTATGTGAAATATTTTTATACAAAAAATCTAAATCAAGTCAATCAGGATGATACCATTGGGGGAAAAAAAAAGGAACTAATTTTCTCACATAGATTTTTATATAAAATTTGTAAGTGGGGCAAGGATGGGCAGGTATAACATTTTTAAATATTTTTTAAATATTTGGTCTAGTGCTGGTTATCACATGAAATACAGCACTTGTCTGAAGAGGCAGTGAATGCAATCCCTGTGCCTTTCCCAGTTTGTCTGTGGATGGATAAAAAAGACTTGGGAAGAAAACACTTAGAAGAGCCCAGGAGACCAGACCTTATGGGAGGGGAGACTTTGATGTGAAACACTGGACTTGAAAATTCTTTTTGATGTGTTCTCATTCTCAGTGGTCGGATGAGCAGTGTGCACCCCAAGTCATGTCAACAGAGTTCCAGTGCTCACAGACCTACAGACACCTGAAAGAGAATTTGTATGAAAAGATCATAGAATACTTCGACAAAGGAAAGGTAGGTCTGGAGAATTCTTCCCTCCAAACCTCTCTGCTGTGCTACTCTGAACAGTTGTGTTTAATGAATGTGCCCTGTACAAAACATTTGTGAGGAAAAGCTTCTTTGAAATGTGGGTCAAGTAAAAATTGTGTCCTGGAGGCTTATTCCCAGAGATATCTGTTCCATAGGAAGATGTTCTTTCCATGACCTCATTCACAGAGAAAGAGCTAATGTCTCAGTACATTGTCACAAGCATCTCTGTCAGGCACCAACAAAATACAATAAAAAATGTTGAATCTCTTTCCCCTTACAAAGAAAAGAGCATGGACTACACAGATTCTATTTCTAAAACACTCGGCCCTTATCTCAAAAGAATCCAGATGGTTCAAAATTGACATATTTGTTTCAGAGAGGACAGAGAATTGTATCCTAAACTTAAAATGTTGTCGATTGATGCTCAGTACCACAGTTTAGTTCAATTCAAGACCAAAAAAATGTTAATAAAATTACCTGTCAGTGCAATGGCAGTAGAGCTGAGAATTTTAGGAATAAAGCAAAGGACTAGAAAGCAGGAAGAAACTCTGCAGTGCCAGATAATTAATCCCATGACCCAATACAACCTTTAAGTCATGTCTTGTTCAGCTGCAGACAAAGGTAGGAAGGGGGAAGGCAATTCATTTCTGCTTCTGCACAAGAAGCCCTTCCTATAATTCACAAGGTAGAAAGTTTCAGCTTCAGCCTCTCGGGTTTTCTGTTGGCATCTGCAGTAGGTGCACTGCAGCAGTGCCCACCCGCTGTCCCAGGAGAACCAAACCCTCCCAGTTCCTGATCTGCAGCACCCAGCACTCAGGCTCAGCCCAGGCTCGGGGGTACCTGGCCAAAGAGCACCTGGCAGCACGTGACAATGGCCTGGTGTGTCACTGGCAGTGTCCTCTCAGCAGCAGAGAGTTCTGCTCAGGACCCCCTTTGTCTCTTCTGAGACAGAATTTGAGAAAAGTCCTCACAAGAGTTTGTTCCTGCTTTGTGACCACTTTGGTGAAGTGCTCACAGCAGATGAGAAAAGCAGTCCTGGTATTTCAGTGTCAGTCACTGTCACAGGCAGCTGGAAAATTGTGTGGAAAGAAAAGCTGCTCCTCTGGGCAAGTGGAAATTTAGCTCTTGTAGTTATTTAGCTGTCCTAGACAAGGCTCCCTATGATTATGGCTGCTGCAGGACATTTTGTTAAATGGTGTGTGTTTTAAGGACAGGCAGGTGTCAGTCCCCTCATAATCTGTGCTTGGGGTATGTTCTGAATGTTATCACCTCTGTGATTTACTCTTCTTTTTTTTCTTTAATGTATCTGAAAGGCTAGATGATTTTTAAAAAAATGTTACTCTAATAATAAAGTAAGTTTACTTAGTCCTTCCTGTAATGAATCATAAAACACTTTTATTTTTTAACATTAATCTGCTTTCCTTAAGTTTATGATTGCCCTGAGTCTTCAACTCTAAATGTGCAGTTAATAAATGACTGCACTTTAAAGACAGCATAATCAATAAAACTGCAGTTAAACTCTGATGTGTTCAAAACTTGTTTGTTGGTACAGGATTTACTTTTTGAATCTGTGGTTGCATTGCAGATGTGGGAAGAAGCCATATCTTTATGCAAGGAACTTGCAGAGCAATATGAAAAGGAGGTCTTTGACTATGAACTTCTAAGTCAAAACTTGGTAAGATTATATACAGATCTTCAAATTATTGCAGTCACAGAAAGTAGTGCTTCCCAGCTATCAAACAACAGAGCTGCCTGTGAGCTTGTGATCTAAAATGGATTTTTAATTAATTTGTTGAAGAGTTCCTGTTTCACTGTAGCAATCCAGTGGTAAAGGTTCAGAAATAACTGTTGGTTAAAGTTGCATGAACATCTGTTTATGGAGGTATTTTGAAATGGCTGTAGATGAAATAAACATGTTCTCACCTAGGGAAATTTAAAGGCCACATTTCAAAGCCTCTGTACTGCCCTAGGGTAGAAAGAACACCTGGATGAACTTTTCCTCCTATTTTTTTCTTTACATTTTAGCAGCTTGGATCTTGACAAGCCTGAATAATTCGATCCTAATCAGGACTGTGGAAGTATTACAGCACAAGGAATTAGAGCTAGGTCCAAAGGATAGAAGGAAAATTTTAAAAGAAAATAAAATTTGTTATTTGTTTTCATTAAAATTGAATGAATCAAAAAAAGGAACCCATTCCCCACAAACCTTTTTTTTCTACTCTCAATATTTCATGTTTGTATGATTTTTAACAATTGTTTAAGGCTCATTCAATAGATATCCCTGAATCTTCCTCAAAAAAAAAAAATTGTGAGAATCAAAACAGGATGTCCTTGAATGGTGCTGTGTATGAAGAAAACTTCTTTTGCTCTGTTTTTATCTTGACTTCAAAGACATTAGACATTTTTGCCAGTTTAAGTTGCAGTGCTGTGTTCTCACAGACATAACACCTAAATGACACTTGGTATTTTATGGAAGAACTTGTTCTAAACCCTTTACATGGTGTGTCCCCGTAAAATGAGCCTAGAGTAAAAATTGGAGTTGATCCCATACCTCAGGAAACATTTGAGGCAGGGAGTTTTTCCAAATGTCTTCTTTCAGTAATGTTATCAGTGGCCAGGGATCACTTTGTTTGCTTTTCTCCTAAGTTAAGGGTAAGCCCAGTTCTGAGGTCAAATGTTAAAGCTGAAGCCACACCCATTTCACTGTGTGTTATATTTGCATATAAATGTAAACTGTGTTTAATGTCCCCCTGCAGCATCCTGTGTGAAAACTGATTATTGCTGTAGCTCATCAGCTGATAGCTCTTGCATGTGTAGTAGAGGTTAAAAATGCATAGATAAAACCCCCAAACACAAATACAAATGGTTTTGCTTTCAGATCCAGCAAGCAAAGTTCTATGAAAACATCATGAAAATTCTGAGGCCTAAACCAGACTATTTTGCTGTTGGATATTATGGCCAAGGATTCCCAACATTTCTAAGGGTAACTTGATTAATTCATACATTTGCATCTATTTTCATTCTTCTTTTGTTTTCCTATTTTCCTCATGATTAATGTCCATATTCCTTTTTTGAACTCTAATATGCTTTGAGCTGACATGTTCAATACCAAGTGTCTTGTACTGCTCTCATTTTTTTCCTGAATGGCAACAATTCCTACTTTAGGACAATTGTGGTAAGTTTGAACTGTTTTTATTCAAATATGCTGATTCTACTCTCTAATCTTTACTTTTCTCTGGTTTTGACTACCATGAGTGAAATCCAGGCTCCAAAGGGTCTGGTTTTTCAAAGAAACCTGACGAACTTGGGAAGTGGTGCCCAACTGGATTGTTTTTTAAAAGGTCATTGCTTTAACCACAGTAGTGCCTGAGTTCAGAGCATAAAAACAACCTAAATATTGGATGTTTCCTACTAAAACCCTCTCTTACATCCAACAATTAAGAGGGAGGCTTTCTTCACACTTGGACAGCAATAAGAGGCCCTGCTTCCCAAGTTTAAAGGCCAAAGCTGCCTTGAAAACTTTGGGAAAACAGTGAAATGATAGGCTGGTGTTAAACCGCTGTTATTGTTTCTGAATAATAAATCTTTGAGTCCAGAATCTCTGGAGAGTCAGTGCTGCTTTCCAGCCCCTGGTCAAAATGGTGTTTGGCTTTAGAGCTGGTTACTACTCAGAAAACAAACCCCCATTCCAAAACCTGGACGCTGCTGTGTCTTGGTGCCAATTGCCACGAAACCGCCACGTCAGCCTCAGCACCACCCTGCCCAGGCAGTCACTCCTCATTCCCTGCAGAACAAAGTGTTCATCTACCGTGGCAAGGAGTACGAGAGGAGGGAGGATTTCCAGGCCCAGCTGATGAGCCAGTTCCCCAGCGCTGAGAAGATGAACACGACTGCAGCACCTGGAGAGGACGTGAGGAACTCTCCTGGTCAGCGTATCCTTGGACACGTGGGAGACTGAGAGGGAAGGAAGGGTTGGGAAACCTTGTTGTTAGCATGAGTTTATCAGTGTGAAACAATAATTTCCTGAAAAGGTTGAAAGTTTACCGACGTGGCAGCTCAGTTTGCAGTTTTGCTTACACGTCTTCCATGTCTTTTCTGGTTTGTTCCAAAGAGAGCTCCTGTTTTTCTGGCAGCTTTAAGGAGTCGAAGTCTGTCTCTTTCATTCATCATAGAAACATTTAGGCTGGAAAAAACCTTTAAGGTTGAGTCCAACCATAAACCTTGTTCACCCGTGTTCCCAAGTGCCACATCTACATGTCTTTTAAACCCCTCCAGGGATGGTGACTCAACCCCTTCCCTGGGCAGCCTGTGCTAGGGCTTGACAGCCCTTCAGGGAAGAAAATTCATTGTAGTTTTTACAAGGTTTAGCTTTATTTCCTTCAAATGGCAAAACCAGTGTCATGCACTTGAAGAGAGCTGGTTTAAAGCAGCAAATTTTCTGTTACCTCACATTCATAGCTGTTGTGTCTTGATGTTTAATTCATGTCTTTCTTGAGCACTGCTCTGACTGGCACCACACTTCAGTGTCACCTCCGTTTCTTGGCAACATAAACATGTCCCAAGACCCGCAGAAATTGTCTTAGGAAAATTAACTTGCAAACGTTGTTAACCAACTTCTAGAATGGCCTCAATTTTTCTTGGTTAGAATAACTCCAATTATCTTTTTCTTCTGATTTGAGTCATTACTGACTGAGCAGATATGAGATCACCTCATTGTATCAGACTTTTCTCTTGCATGCTGATTTTCTTTTTTTCATTTTCAAGGTAATGTTGTAACACTTCACATACTCTCTTGAGTCTATTAATCTGGAACTTTCTGGAGTAGAAAAGGGAATACTTTCTTTTCACACTGTTGGGACTGAAGTGGGAATATTTACAGGTTTGTCTAAAATAGTACATTAAGCTTGAAAGCCAGGCTCTCCCAAGTCTGTCTTGTCTCTTAACTAATTAATTTTTTTTTTGGAGAACACATGTTTCAGTCCTTAAGGTAGAATTTGCTCATCTATTTGCAAGGAGCAGGAGATAGGCACTACTTCTGCACTTATGCAAAAGGATCTAACCAGAGGGCATGAGTTTCAAACATACTGAAATATGTAAGGATGTGATATATTTACTTACAAATACAGTGTTCAGATTTTAAAAACAGCATTTCTATAAAAAAAGGAAATCTCAAGTAAAAGGGCTGCTCAGTTACAGATTTCAAAATGAAATGTTAACCATCATGACTTTATACATGCCTAAAGCTACACAGTGAAACTGTTAACATCAGAAGTGGTTGATGTTATTTTTGTAAGTTGCCTGAGCTTAAAAATTTAATGAATGAGTCAGTGTGATAAATTCAGCTGCAGATATTCAAGCTCAGGAAATAATAAAAATATGCAGTTCAGAATTAATATGTATTCACTGGTTACTACTGGCAGATTTTTCCTTTTTTGGCCAAGGAAACTCCAGAAATGAAACCCTGAACACTTCAGATTTTTCATCAGAAAATGTCTTTTTTTATTATTATTTTTATTTTTATTTATCCTGCAGCCTACAGTATTTCATACTAATAGCTAATAACATGCCCTTAACTTTCACACTTTCAGATATCCAATGTTTTACAGTGCAGCCAGTCCTGGAGGAGCAGCCTAGATTCAAAAATAAGGCAGTGCCTGATCAAATCATAAAGTAAGTGAATTTCTGTAGTAGATAGTATAGTGAAAATCAGCCCATATTCCTAAATTGACAGCCATTATTTTGTGGATTCAGTCATTTGCCAATGAATCCTGGAGTTTTTGTTGTCTTAACTTACTGACTTATGTATTCTTAGAATCAGAGAACAGTTTGTGAGGGAAGGGACCTTCACAGGCCACCCAGTCCAACCCCCCAGGAACACTGCTCAGAGCTCCATCCAGTCTGTCCTGGATGTTCCCCAGGAATTCCATGGAAGTGCTTGTACCCATCTACCACTGAAGAAATAACTCGTGGATGTTCTTTCAGGGCAGGGAGGTGGAATCTGTGCTTTGGGTCAAAGTTATTGAGTTTTCAACAGAGCTTCTCAGACAAGTGGTGGGAGAGGGCTCTTGGAGGTGACTGGCAGTGTGAGAGTGGTTGAATGAAGGCTCTGGAATGGTAGAATCTTGTTGTATCTTGTCTGGTCCAGAATACACAGTGGCAAAATGGTTTCTGCTGGTGCAATGGAGTATGGGTTTTGTAAAGGAATAAGGGAAATGAATTGACCAAAGTGTTTTGAGAACAGACTGGCCAAGAGCTGCTTCCAAACCAGTTGTGCCCTTGGTCTGCAGCCCTCCCTGAAGTAGCAACTGACTCAGAGTGGAAAAATGAGAATCACCTCCCCATATACACCAAAGTAAATTAAGCAGATCCAAGCATAGGTCTGGTGTGACAAGATTTTTAAATAAACAAACACAGACGCAAAATCAACCTAACCCAAAAAGCCACAAAAAAATGTGGTTCTAATTTCAACTTCAACTACTTTCAACTACTGATTCATTTGAAAAGCAGTAACTGAAAGGCAGATTATAAATGTGGTCCTGTTGGACCAGATTTAGGTGTAGAGCCAGCCACACTTCAAAATGCTTCAGTTTATGTAGCAAAGTGTTCCTTGTAAAGTACAATCTCTGCCCATAGGGGAGATTTTGTAATGGTTTGTCTCAGCTGCAGAATTCAACCAAACTCCTGATTACATCTGGCCTTAAAGATTTACTCTCATGAGTTTACTTTATTGGGCATTTAATTGTTCGTTACATTAGGTGATGACAATGCATTTATTCTATCAAAGAGCTTCAAAAGATCTGTCCTTTCAGATGGAACTGCATAAAGGGATCTGACTCAGTGTGGCAGTATTTCCCAGTTACTTTTCTGATGAAGAAAATCTTAGCAGTTTGGGTCAGAAATCATAGTTTCCTATGAACTAACATATCATTATTTGCTCAATGCAGATGTTTGGGGCTGCTCTATTTGTTTTTCTGGGCTTTCAAAACATGGTTCAGTTTTACTGGAAGAGATTTCTGAGATTTTTTCTTTTTTCTGCAAAATTAACTTTTACTTAACAAGGGTTTAAATTTAATTCATCTTAAGAACAAATACTAAAAACCCAAAAGAGAGATTTTTCTCTGGGTAGCAAAATACTTAGCCAAAACTCAAAATACTCAGCCAAAACTGCAGTCCCAGTGTTAAAAGCCATGGGGTTGCAAGTTGAGTGGAAAGATGTGCTCACAATGATGGAGAATGAAATATTAGCTTAATATAACAGAATTTAACATGAATAACATGACTTTTACATGAATTTGCAAAGGATTCTTTACATTGGTGTACCCTCTACAAGCACTTATATACATTCTATTATCTATCTCAAGAAATTGTTATTAATGGCTTCAGTTGTTTAATTTGTTGAATGTTGTTCAGCATTGAGAGCAGGATCGTTGGACAAGATTAAATTGCTTTTTCATGTGCCATGTTCCACTCCAGGTGAAAATACCTGCTCTGCTCAGTCAGTTCTTTTGAATGAAAGAGGCTCTTTTCATAAACCAGGATAAAGCTGGCAAGCAGGGCATATGCCACAGCAAGATAGGAGGGGAAAAATCTCTTCTAGTCCTCCTATAGATTTGAACATTAATCTCGAAGTTCTGGAATTTTTATACCTGGGAAATACACCCAGTAACAAATTGAAACTTAATACTTGTAAAATACTGTGTGTTGACTCTGATTTATAGATAAAGTAGCTACCTTCTGAGTTTCCAGTAAAGTAATTTTTTTTCTGAGCAGTAAATTTACTTTTAATTAAAAACTCAACTACTCAAAATGAAATATTTCTCTGTGATAAAAAGATCCATTAATTTCTGGTTTCTATATTTTACAATAGTAATTTAAAAATCTTTCAGCTTTTATAAGTCAAACAACGTGCAGAGGTTCCACTATTCGAGACCAGTCAGAAAAGGATCTGTTGACCCTGAAAATGAATTTGCTGTAAGTAAACTAATGACAAGGTGATGGATGTAGTTCTGGTAACTGTGACTGAATTTTGATCCTAGCTCCTTTGTTAGGAACAGATTACTCATTATAGACACCTTAATTTAAAATCTGGTTCAGAAAAACCAAATGCAAGACTTCTCTGTTTCAGCACTACCCCTGTGTACTTAATTATGCATCACTGTTCCAGTTGCAGGTAAACATTAGGCAGTTAAACATGTTCAACGTGTTTGTGTTAAGCAGGAGCATTTTCTGGTACAGATTTTCATTAGGAAACAAGGTGACATGTAAATAAATATCAAGTGCTTTGCTGCTTGTAGTTTGCAACATTTCCATCAGCTGCCAGGCTGGCAATGAGGTGAGTGCTGTCTGCTTTCATGAGTCCTGTGAAATCTCACCTCGTGAGAGAACTGCCTGTGTCATTATGACTCCTATGCCTAATGGTGGAATGCTGAGGAATGGCCTTCACTCTTCAAATATTCTAAGAAATCTACACCACCATAAATTACATTTCAGTGTTAAGCACAAAAATGTGGTGTCTGTATTTTTATTTTACAGGTATCTGGTATTTTATGGTTTGTTTTGAAAAGCACCCCATCCGAGCCTTATGGCTAAAGCTGTGCTCTTGGCATACTGCTGGGAAAAGCCATTTCTTTCCAAAATGTACAATTTCTGTTTTTTGTGTGCTGATTAGCACAGTCAACACTTTCATGTAAGAGCTTCCTACCTGCTGTTAAATCTACACTTCAGACACAAACTCTACTCTGACATCCCAGAATGTATTGTCAAGACTCAGGATGCACCTTGGCTTCCTTTGCCAGCCAGAGAGTTTTGGGCCTATTTATGAATATACCTTGAAATGGTTTAACAAGAACTAAATTGTTGATGTTTTCATTGCTGAGGACAATAGATAAGATGCATGTTTCCTTCAAAGAGGTGGAAACTGGGACAGCTGGAGTCTCTTCATTACATCTATTATTGTATTTCTCAATGAGCTGATACTGAAATAAGGAGCAGCAGGGTAAATGAAACAGTGGCTATTCCAAACTATTCTAAAATACCAACAGCCAGTCTTGTTCAGAAAAGAAAAATGAGAGGAACATAAAAAGGGTCAGAATTCTGGCAAGTTGTTAAAGGGCTATTACTGCTTTTAATTGCAGAAATACCTTTTGAATGTGGAGGGAGGAAATATAATCTGGGTAGAGGCGAGAGTAGGTCATTTAATGGCAGCCATTCCATCTGTAATAGCAAAAATAGGGGTACAGACTAAAAGATTCAAAGGTAATTTTCTTTTTGCCCTGCTTTGTGCAGGCTTTGGTGCCTGAAGATGACCTAATCTGAAATCAGGAAAGCTATTTATTCAAGCTGCTGTGCTAGATTCAGTTTGCAGTATCTTTATATTCAAAAAATATGCATATGTTTCCATCTACATCCATTTCACTTTGACATCTCAGAAGGCAGAAAAGATGAAAGTTTCAATCCTGAAGTATCATTTTCTCCTGCTATGTCTTTTAATAGTCTATGTGGATTGAGAGGACCTCATTTGTTACAGCCTACAAACTTCCAGGAATCCTGCGCTGGTTTGAGGTGGTCTCCATTTCACACGTGAGTATTGATGTGCTCAGGGCTCATCCAACTTGCAGCTGTTGAATCCCCATGTACAAACCAGTCTGCAAAATTATCAACAAGGCTACAGTTACTTCTTTTCATACATTCAAAGCCATTATTATTATTTACATTTAATCTTTCTACTGCTCAATACAGGATCAATAGGTCTTATGCCTGATTTATAGTTTCAGAATTGAACAAGTCTGCGTGGGTTTGCTGAATTGCAAAACTGTTGTTCATGTACGTGAGATTTATAAAACCAAAAAGACCTGTTTATATGTTTATAAACCTTAGAAGTTTTTTGTTTCTTTGCAGTGCACAATTAGTCCTCTAGAAAATGCTATTGAGACTATGTCCACGACAAATGAAAAGATTTTGATGATGATTAACCAGTACCAGAGTGATGAGAACCTCCCTATAAATCCACTTTCCATGCTTCTGAATGGAATTGTTGATCCAGCTGTTATGGGTGGCTTTGCTAAATATGAGAAGGTAGGAGCTTTGGAGTCCCTGCAAAGAACACTCTCAGGTGCATCATTTCATAATCCTCCTACGTCCTTCGTTAAAGTGGCAGTGCAGTGGGGATGGGGAATAGGAAAGCAATAATTCCATCACTTAAAGGATCCTCATATCCTCCTTTCCTGGTCACCTCTGTCTCTGAAATCAAACCAGAATCACTGAGCTTATCAGCTGATGTAAAGCATGATATTACAAATCTGTGCCTTTTTAGTTTCACTGTAAACTTAATACAAGAAATAATAATTTGGTTTCATAATAAGGGTCTCAAAGTCAGAAGTGCTGGGTAAAGACCATATTTTTAAAAAGTTCACCTCAGTTCCCAACTCAGGGAGGAATTATCACCAGCAGCATCTGGCTAAGGACCATGCATGTGTCTCTCCTCTTTGATGACCAATATTATGATTACCAGCTGGGCTCTGTGGATTAATGCTTGATTTCTTTACCTGTCAAAATGATGGACTGTATTTCTTTTTTTTTTTTTTTGTCTAAGGCTTTCTTTACAGAAGAATATATCAGACACCATCCAGAGGATACAGAGAAGCTGAACAGACTCAAAGATCTGATTGCTTGGCAGGTAATTTCTCACTGACAGCCACCACTGAGGCTTCACCAGGGGTTCTTTGTTCCATTCCTGTCTAGCAGGAGAACACAGCATTGAGGTGATTGTGTCATCTCCACCTTTTTTTAACCCCTGAAAGGTACTTTGTAGAACACATGATCTGGAATGGATTATCAGAAGCCACATATAGCAGGTTACATTTATAGTTAAAAGGGATGGGATTTCCAACTTGGGTTGTATTCCTGAAGAGAAAACTTGAGAGCATGAGAAAAGTCATAATGATTTCATGACTTTCTGGAGTTGGCAAATGTCAGAAACTCTCTTGGGAAACTCCTTCCTAGAGTAGTAGTTTTTTGTGGAGGATTTTTTCTTTCTTTCTTTTTTTTTTTTTTTTTTTTTTCCACTAGAAACATGAATGTAGTGTTTGCTGCTCTCAGGAATTATTTTCATGCTCAGTGACCCTTCAGGATGTCTGCTATGAGTCTTCTGTGTAAATAGCATGGAAGACTATAAGTAAATATTGTTATCTGTATCTCCAGAGGAGAACTGAATATTCTCCCTATACTGGCAGCACTGAGGTTATTTGGCTTTACTATTTATTATTTTATATACCATGTATATATAATAAGACAACCAGCCTGCAGAACCCTTTTGTCCTCAAGGAGGAAAATGCACCTGTGGAAGGTGGTAACAGAAAAAAAACTCTATTTTTGCTAAGATTCAAGGGAAAACGGCTCTTTTTGTTGACCTGATAATGATAATGGAGCAGAAAAAAAACATGACCTCGCAAATTATCCATTCTATTTCCATTAACCAAATAGCAATCATTGCTATCAATAGATAGACAGAGGGATGGAAAGAAATAGTGAGAGCTCATCTGGGATTTTCCTATCAGAAATGAATGGCTCAAGGTGTTTCTACTCATGTTCCATGTCTCATTTTTTGTACTTATTAAAACATCTCTGGAAACATCCAAGGTCAGGTTGGCTCTGAGCAACCTGGTGGAATTGTCCCTGTCTATGGCAAGGGTTGGGCTGGACGACTTTTAAAGGTTCCTTTCAAGCCAAACTATTCAATGATTCTATGATTTTCTCCCTCTTTCATAGATAAGAAACAGCAAAAATTTACTGTTCATTTCTCTCCCAGCCTTGAAATGAGTCTTCCAAATAGTTTCAGTGGAATTGTTTGTACTATTTCCTTAATGATTTTGAAGTTTCTTCCTGTTTCATTTTGATTCATCCCAGTTTGGTTATTATTTGAGTTGTACCTTTACAGTTTCTCCTGTGTCATTGCCCACCACAGCTCTGTGTGTTGTGTTCTGGCCATCAGAATCACTCACTGAATTCAGTGGGGTTGACTGACCACAATGTCACCTGGCATTAGGAAAAAATGGGTAATTTCTACCTATCCCTGCAAATCCCTCTAAGCAGAGGATTCTAACAGATCTGCCAGTAACAGATGGGCTTTAATACCACGATTTTAAAAGTTATATTGGAATTGCACTTTCATAAAATATGATCCACGTGACAGGTGGATCAATGTTCACAGTATTTACTGAGTCAGAACACAAAAAGGAAGCATGGAATCTAAGTGGATTTTACAAACATTCCCAGATATTAATGTGGAAGAGTTAAAAGCTGAAGAAAAGCAGTTAGAAAAGGTTAGTGGCAGAAGGGGAGCTAAAAGTATTTTGCACAAATCTTGTAGCATTAAAATATGTAGAAGAGAGAAAACAGCCTCTGTGATGCTGATGAACCAACATTTTTCAGAAATTTACTGGGAAAACTCATTTTCCATGAGCCTTTTCAGTCTTGTATCTGCTGCTCCAAGCTGAGATCAATGGGCAAATCCACCTGCCACTCACAGGAAGAGTTTTGCAGTTGATTTCCCAGATAAAGACAGCCAGAGAGGTTGTTGGACCCACTTGAAAAGTCTCACCTTTTTTCTTCTTCTGTTCCTCCTAAGATACCTTTCCTTGGGGCTGGAATTAAAATTCATGAAAGAAGAGTTTCTGATAATCTTCGTCCTTTCCATGACCGGATGGAGGAATGTTTCATGCAATTAAAAGTTAAAGTGGAAAAACAATATGGAGCCAGAGAATTGGTATTGCTCTCCTTTTAACCTCTACCCAATTTCTCTTTATTTAACACACATCTTGTTCTAAACAGAAACATGCTATATTTTTTTTTTTTTTTGCTTATGGGTTTTCTTGTGATATAAAGATAGTAGGATCTGAGTTGTATCATCCAAGAGCTGATTCAATTCTCTGACACATCAAATATTCCTCATTCTGGAAGATTTTTAGTTTATTTTATTACAACTTAAAATTGCAAGGCTTTTCAGCCTTATTGAGGAAATAAAAGCAAGTTCTTATGTTCATTTGTAATTTTTCTTAGTGGTTTAGGGCTTTGATCTGCAATGGATGTCTCCCTGTGCCAGCCACTTCCAGCTGTGTTGTGAAGTAAAACATGTCATGTGTATAATGCTATAAATATTAGTTGAGAACAAACTGAAATATCTGGGAATTGAAGGATAACTTCTGAACACAAACTCCCCAGACAATTCTTGAATAAAATATTCTATCTGAGTTGTGCAGGCTAGCAAGAATGACATTGCCTGGTTTTTGTGATTACATGCCAGTTGATTTGGAAATTATTTTATATTTTTGCTTTCACCATTGGTGATTTTATAATAGGATTTATTTCTTCTATTATAAGGAGAGTAGCAAGTTTCTAACTTAAATTTTGGATATGTGCTGTATTATACACCTGTATGATGAAATTTCTATATATCTATCTGAATATGGTTTCTATTTTGCAATAATAGAGGCTGTAGTTGCAATAATTTACTTGAAATCATGTAATGTTGTTATTAATTATATATAATAATATTGTTACTATATATAATATATATTATGTATTATATATTATATAATATATAATACATGATAATATAATACAAGATAATAGATCTTATAAGATATATATTATATATATATAATACAAGATAATATATCTTATACTGCAATAATATATATTATTATATCCCATACTATACTGCAATAATATTATTATATATTTATAGCTAAAATAATGTAATGATATTGTTATCATGATTATACATGATTATATAAATATAATGCTATAATAATGTATTATTATGATAATATTATTGCAATAATAATTCAAATAACAGAGGCTGTAATCCACAATCAGAAATCTTGCCTCTTGCTTGAACCCTCCAACACTCTTAAGGACCAACACTTAAAAAACCCAACCTATTTAAAATATTGCAGAGAATGTACTTTTTGAATTGAGTTTGGGAGGTTGGAGAGTAAGAATTCATCCAGACACAGGATAAATCACAGCAATTAATGGGAACAGACAACTTCTTGAATGCCAGGTGTTAAACTCGTGCACAGTGTTCAAGGCCTGCTGTGAGGAGGCTGAATTAAGAGCCAGGGGTTTGACAGGATGTGTTTCTCTCTCCATCTGTAGCCAGAGTTTGATGACAAGAGGGTGGGGCGGCCAAGGTCGATGCTGAAATCCTACCGTCAGTTATCCTTCATCTCCATGTGCTCCATGAGCTCGGACTGCAGCACTCCCAGAAAACCTGCTTCAGAAAGGTTGGTTAGAAATACAGTACAAATTCTTCTTCAGTCCTGTTTTTTTAATCCGTTTTATGAGATGAAACAAAAAGATTTTTAAAAAGGAATGAAAAACACCAGCAGCCTTTTCAGACTATACCAACATTATTTTTAACTGTAGCTATCACTTCCTCCATGCTGAAAACTACAGTGTTTCAATCTTAATAGACAAAATGTGTTCAACTCTTATTGAAAAAAAAAAAAAAAAAAAAGAGTGGTATTTCATTTTCAGAAATGAAATATTTTAAAAATCAAATTACTTTTCAAAAATGTACCAAGATCTGGGGTTTTTTTTGCAAGTTTGTTTTTAAACACCTTTTAACTTAATTAGCATCTTTTTGTTTGTAAAATGTGAATAGGAAAGGAATAAACTTTACAAATTTGAAAAGGAGGTGGAAGATTTTAGTAAAGTCTGTAGTAATGTAAAATGCTTTGCCTAATGGAAAACAAAGAGACTTTTAAGTTTGAGAGAACAATTATAGGTATAGTTTTTTCATCCACAAATTGTATTGTTCACTTTATAAATTATCTTTCAGGCACACAAAACTTCTTCCCAAACAAGGTCCATATAAACTGAACTTGTTGAGCAGTGTTTGATTATTTTTTAAACATCTGATCTCCCTTTCTGAGTAGCTCACTTTGAAAAAGTCCAGTGGTGTATGACCCCAATGTGGAAGGGCTGGTTTTTAAGACACCCCTTGTTCTTCACTGAGATTCCTGAGGCTGCTCCTGGCCCTCCAGAAGGGTGGAGCAGACACCAGGACACCTCTGACAGAACCAGACAAGGCATCCTGCACCTGCTTTTAGTTCTTAGGATGCTAATTTGTTTCTAGGAAGCACAGGACAACAGAGTGACCACACTTGTTGATTTATCAGTTTTTATGTTGTAACCTAAATTCAGTCCCATGCTCCAAAGGTTGAGAAGGGAGTAAAGCCAGCACCAATTTAATGGGCTTTTTTTTTTTTTTTTTCTAATGAGAAGTAGCCCTATTTTTAAACTGTAAAAATTAGAGGAAGAGAGAAGGTGTAAGGCAGGTTAGTCTCTGGGTGTGTGCATTCTTGTCCAATATGGTGAAATAAATAGGAAAGTGCATTTAAAATGTGGCTACAGACAGCAATACTCTGTTCCCCTTTGGTCCTTGCACAGCCTTGTCCATGCCTCACTTTCAGCACCACCATCACCACACAGCAACTTGCCATGTGAGCTCTACTCTGTTTAGTTTAGGAGTTCTTAAGCTGATGCACAAATCTTTAAACAGGGATTTGAGCTTGTTTTAATATTTTACGTTCTTTGCTAAATTTTAAGATGGTGTCACACTGCCTGAAGGCATCTTATTCAAATCTCCAGGTGCCAGCACTGAAGTTTGCAAGCAGTTTGCAAGACTGCCTAGAAGGTAGAAGGAAAGAATGACCTGCATTTATATTTCATGGGGAAATGACATCAGAATACCAGCAGCTTTTAAAATATCACTCAGCAACTTGTACTTTTCTTTCTTTTGCTCCTGCAGCTTTGATCTGGAAGCAGTGCTACCAAAGCCAGGAAAAGCAGAATCAGAGGAGACTGCTCCGCAAAATAATCCTCATCCTGAAGTCAAGATGAGAAGGTCCAAAAAAAGAACAAAAAGAAGCAGTGTGGTGTTTGCTGATGAGAAGACAGCAGCTGATATTTCTATCACTGAAATGAAATGTGTATGTTACTTATTTAGTGTTTCATAATCCATGAAAAAGAGGACATTACCCCTTTCCTTAGAAAAAGAAAAATATATCCCAGAGAGCTCCAGCTGTCATAAAGGAAAGGATGCAGGGTGCAGAGATGATCTGCCCTGCCATGAATGAAACATGCAAGATGCTGTGGAGGAAACAAATCAGTGAGAAAATCAGATCATCTCTCCTGGCTTCTGGTGACAAATACCAGAGCTCCAAGGCTGCAGATTCTGGAGCCTGGTTAGCTGAAAAAGGAGCACTGTGTGGGGAGGGTTAAGCTGCTTTCCTGGGGAGAGGCAATCGACTGTGCTGACATTTCACGGCAGCTCCTCGCAGTCAGGGCTATTTCAAAAGTGATGAGCCCTGGACGTTTTGTACCTTGTTATGGAACATGCAGCTGTTAGGAAACTGCAAGATTGCAAACAGTGCTCCTTAAATGGTGCCAGACTGAAGTTTGGAAGCGCTGGCACCTCTCGCTCCATAGATCATCCAAGGGCTTTTATTGCCCTGCTGGATCATTACAGAGACTTATGTCACTTACACTGGGCCTTTTTTATATACAGAGTTTAATCCTCAGGAGAATTTCATTTTAGTATGTGTCCTCTAGATACACAAGCCCCATCTAAATTAAAAAGCCAGACAGTAACAGATTGTCAAATTACATGGAGGGAGCATAAATAATTTGATCAAAAATGTTTGAAGGAATCATCAAAGGTAAAATGAATGGAGTAGAAGGGAAGCACAGAGAAACTCATGGATGATTATGACTGTCTTACACTGCATGTCCTTGTGCAAAAGAGAGATAAAGCACAGCCATGCTTTGAGAAGCTCTGATATACAAAACCAAGTAACACCTTTGGCTTTTGATAAAATTAGATAACACATACACCAAACTGTGGGGATCCCACTGTGTATTGAGTTAGAGGATTTTCTTCTGCTTCAAAAAAGCAGTGACCAGGCTTTGCAGCAGCCAAGCTGGGCATGTTAATGCAATAGGAATTAAAATGAAATGTTTTCAAAACTTCATTTTACTTTGCAGATCACACCCAGAGTTGTCTGATGGTATTATGCCAAAAATAGGGTAGGAATTCAGATTTCAGCTCACATAATATTACTTCTGTAACTTTTTTAGAATTCTTTTTTCTATGTAGAATGAGAAGTTTTTATCTAACTATAAATTATTTGCAAAACTGTTGCATGTTTTTAGATTGTACTTCATATGATACATGAAACAAAGTCTCAGTCCATCATTAATGTTGGGGCTTTTTTATTTAACAGCTGTCAAGGAAATACGAGTTCATGAGTGACACCAACCTCTCAGAACACGTGGTGGCACCTCAGAAAACTTCTGTCCTCAAGCAGATGAGCACTGTCAGTCGTTCCATGCCAACTATCCCAGGTAAGGTGCTTACCCTAGGGTGAGAATTCTGAACTTTAATAGGATGTTGGGAAAACAGCAATGAAGGGTTTGCTCCAAGCAGGGCTGGCAGCTCTCTCCACCCTTGTGAAATCCACTGGGACAAAGATTATAACTGAAAAGTGTATTGTGCATGAGAGGCTGCACTGCTCCAGATGCTGGGTAACACTGTAGTACCTTGTGCCAAAATGTAGATTCTGTTGCTCCTGGAGCTCCAAATTTCAATTCCTTGTGCGGTGTGAGCATTCCTGCTGCCTAGAAAGAGGCAAGGTTTATTCAGCTTCCCTGCTCTGCAGGGTCTCAGGAGCACAGACAAGGGCTCACAGCCAAGGGCAGTGTGTGAAACAGGGAGAAATGCTCTGTGCTGTGCTTTGGGGGATGAATGTCCCCAGAGCTTGCCCCATAACAGGATTTCAACTTCTGGTTTTGAAGCCAGAGAGGAATCCCATAGATTCCCTCACCATGGGAGGCAGGGGAAGCAAGGTAACACAGCTGCCCCCAGAGAGATGGGTGGTTGTGTGAAGGAAAAGAGAAAGTGTGACTAAAGTGGGAGCTCGTCTCTAGGCTGGGGCACACAGAGGCCCAGTTTCAGTTTCTTTTACCCCCTTGTTCCACAGGACATCCCATTTCTTAGCCTGTATTTCATCTATTCCTCTCACTGCCCCTCTCTTTCCAGATGCCTGTAACAGATGTTTAGCACAACACAACAAACTGCCACAGCCCACTTCTTTGTCATGTGTTCATCCATTTTTAATTCTTTGTCCAGACTGATTCTTTGTTTTCACTGTTCAGTTTCAATGTAATGAAGTTTATGATTTCCCTATTATTTAATTTTTTATTTTAAGGTTACAGTTGGATTTAAAATGTCTCAATTTTTTCTGATCATTGCAGTAGTTCACAATTTTGAGTTGTGCTTTGTCTTACAGTCTGACTCTCCCTTTTTGGTTTTGTTTTGTGTAACCAATATTGTTTCCATTCTAAGGATTAACTCTGTCTGTCAGCACTGTGGCTTCTGATGAAACAATTGCCTCACACAGGCTGAGCCAGCCAGTGTTCCCTTCCACCTCAGATGGTGACAAGAAAACCTTCAAAAGAAAGAAAGTGAACCAGTTTTTTAAAACAATGGTAGGTCCTGTGTGTTTGTGGGGGGGGAAAGGAAGGGTTACATGTTCAAGAGTTCTGTGCTATGAAAATTAAGTATTTTTGAGACAATTAGGCTCATAAGGCAAACTGCTTTTTTTTTTTTTTTTCCTTGATGCTTTTGTCAGAGAGAGGGGTGGAAGCTCAATGTGGAGGCAAAGCTGGCTGTGGCAGCACTTCCAGTGGGAAAGATGCTGGGATGGAGGGCTGGAAGGATGGAGGGATGCAGGGATGGAGGACTGGAAGGATTGAGAGATGCAGATGTAGAGGGATGCAGGGATGGAAGGATGAAGGAATGCAGGGATGGAGGAACGGAGAGGTGCAGGGATTCAGGGATGGAGGACTGGAAGGATGCAGGGATGCAGCGATAGAAGGATGCAGGGGTAGAGGGAAGGAAGGATGCAGGGGTGGAAGGATGGAGGACTGGAAGGATGCAGGGGTGGAGGGATGGAAGGATGGAAGGATGCAGGGGTGGAGGGATGGAAGGATGGAAGGATGCAGGGGTGGAAGGATGGAGGACTGGAAGGATGCAGGGGTGGAAGGATGCAGGGGTGGAAGGATGCAGAGGTGGAAGGATGGAGGACTGGAAGGACGGAGGACTGGAAGGACGCAGGGGTGGAAGGATGGAGGACTGGAAGGATGCAGGGGTGGAGGGATGGAAGGATGGAAGGACGCAGGGGTGGAAGGATGCAGGGATGGAAGGATGGAAGGATGCAGGGGTGGAAGGATGCAGGGGTGGAGGGATGGAAGGATGGAAGGACGCAGGGGTGGAAGGATGCAGGGATGGAAGGATGGAAGGACGCAGGGGTGGAAGGATGCAGGGGTGGAAGGATGGAGGGATGCAGGGATGGAAGGATGGAGGGCTGGAAGGACGCAGGGATGGAAGGATGGAGGGATGCAGGGATGGAAGGATGGAGGACTGGAGGGATGGAAGGATGGAGGGATGCAGGGATGGAAGGATGGAGGACTGGAAGGACACAGGGGTGCAGCTGCGTGTGCAGCTCCGCTCCCGCACCGCGAGAGGGCGCGGGCGGCCCGCCGAGAGGCGGCGCCCGGGCCCGGAGCTGAGCGCGGCACCGCGCGGGGATGCTCGGGGGAGATGATGAGTGCAAAGAGGAAATCGGGGCCCGCTGGAGCCGTCACTCTGGCTTAAAGCCGGCTGCTTTCCTCTAAAGTGAGGAACGTTTCACTGACGGCTGAAATTTTCACAAAATTAAAACTATTTCATTTAGTGTAGTGTTTAACAGAGAAAAAAAAAATATCCAGAGCAGCTATTCGGATACAGAATGTGGAAGTTTTCCTACTTTGAAGGTAATGGGAGGGTGACATTTAATGCAGATGTGGGTAGCTACCAACATAAGTATTCTGGAATATTTGTAATATTTTGCACGCCAACTTTTTTGATCTTTCAATGCAAAGGGTTTGTCGTTTTGGTTTCTTTTTTCCTAGGTAATGGGTTTCATTTATATTCATTACTTTCTGCAGTGGTTTGGGTTTTCTTAAGGAAAAAAAAGAAGGATAATGCCTTCGGGGACCATATAGCAACATTTAGGAAAACCTTCACTTAAAGATGTTAATAATCACATTTTTCTGGTAGGAATAAGAATAACCTATTAATGTGAAGTCCGTAGTATTTCACTTACATTCAATTTATCACACACTTGCTCATTTCAGACGCAGGAGCTGCAGCTTTTCAGCACTATCTTGTCCACTCATATTTAAACTTAAATATTGTATAAAAGACAGAGGATAGAATGTTCTTTCTTGGTAGAAAAAGGACTAACTACAGCTAAAAATCTAGTTGTGAAGTGCTTCATAATATGTTTGGAATCATGTGGACAGGTTTAAATACAGGTTTAAGGTTTTGAAGAATAGAGAAATGAATTCAAAACATGCAGGATTTGGTCAATGTATTTTTTCTCTAGCTACAGCTTAAAGGCACAAGTAATTAATAAATTTACTACTGAATCCAGCACAGAATCAATTTTAACATATGAAAATCTGTTTTGGTGTTTTTTCAGCGCATTTCCAGGGTTCTGGAAGATGGAAAGCAGTCTGTGGACCAGCATTTCAAACCTTCATCAACAGATCTGTGATCAGTTTTTACAAGACCGCTTCTCAACTGAAAATAATCATATCTACACAAAAATATTCTATTTTAGAGCACCATCTACTCTGAAGAAAGGCACTGATAGAGAATATGAACAACATCTCCCATGGGCTCTGCTAAGTTACTTGTGATACAGATACAGGAATAACATTTGAGGAAAACACTGCAGGATGTGTCCACTGGGATGTGGAACAGAAACCTCTGGCTGTAGAGGTCAAAGGGAGCTGGGTGTTCCCTGGGGACAAAGCTTGCTCCTGAGAAGTGACACGTGTGTACAGGCCAACAGCAACACTCACTGAGTAATGCAGCTCAGGGGCTGCTCTTTCCAAACAGCAGAGTTTGGGTTTTCTGGAGCTTGTACAGACATCCAGATATCCTTAAATCCTTGCTGGCAGTGTAGCCAAGGCAACAGATGGCTCAGCACAAAATAGCCACTGACAATTTACTGTGTGGCTGGAGCTGGATTTACAGCCCTCAGATCCCTCTGCTGCTCCCAGCACACTGCTCTGTACCCTCAGTCTTCCCCTGGTGATGTCTGTGGCTGTCACACCACTGCCTGAGTTGTTTTCAGAGCAGCAGCTATTATGTGGAAAACATGCAGAGGTTTATTTACACATGTGCAAATTGACCTTACATCCAGCAGCACGATGAACAAAAGCTGCATTTCCTGCTGTTCAATAAAAAGTTACAAATCTGTTTTATTTGCCCTGACCCTTTCTCCCTGACATCTCCAGGTACCACTGTTTGAAAGGTAAGAGTTTTTACTCGCAGCAAACAGAATTCTAGAAGCCCAACTTTCCTCGGTTTCGATTGATTTTCTGTGTCTTCCCTCCTCCTGAGGTGATGTCTCACTGGTGTGAGGCTCCACAGCACTGCAGGTCAGCACCTCGGAGTCTTTATAACCTGTCAGCTCTTTCTCTAAGTGTGTTTTCCACATAGAGGGGGGCTAAAGGTGAATAATTGATTTCCTTCACTCACCCCTTTACATTTCAGACACTGACATAGGTTTATATTAAGGTTTATATTAAATAAAATATGTTCATGTACAGTGTTGTGGATGAGGGGACTGGCCTTGTTGCCAATTCTATGGATTTGGGAAAGATAAAGAGGTTAAAGTTATTTCTTGCTGTGGAGCTCAATCTATGGAGATACATCTGCAGTTTGTTTAAACCTAAGTTTTTCTATCAACACTTTAACATACAGTGTGAATGAATTAGTTTTATGAATTTAGGCTCTCTTTGCAAGTTGTCAGAGTGAAGCTGTTTTCTACTGGAGTAGTTAGTGATTGTTTTCTGTGAGAGGTTTGGAATATTTGCCATTGGAATTAATGCTGCATCTTCATCAGAATAACCAGACAGCAGAACAAAGCAGGCCCAGTTTTAACACTAACTGCAGTGGTGGCATGAATTCTGATAGAATTTGGGTTTCATTTTGTTTCATTTGCTTTTCACAGCAACTTGATAATGCTTCTGAAAAGGCACAGAGGAAGAAAAAAGTTTTCCATGAAACAAGTCTTCTGTTCAATAGAGAAGGTTATCTGTGAGTGGGAGAAATTGAAAGGTTGAAGGGTGCACATTTAACATCTTGCTAACCTGGGGGAAGAGGAGGGAGAGTATCAAAGCTGTCCTTCAATATTATCTGCAGGTACCCTGAATATTGCACAAAATAAACAACTATTTTAAAATAAAAAGTTTGGTTCTACTGGAAATGAGTAAGAAAATTATGATTTAGGAACTCTTTATTCTTTGTAAAAATACCTGTTAAAGGTTACCTTTTTTTTATTGTATCTTGCAGAGGTGTTTTCAGGTGAGTGGAATAATAGAGTTTTACCTCTAGCTGTTATTATAAATTGTTATTGAAGTACTGTGACTCAAAATGAAGAAATGCCCAGAAACAAATACCAGGAAGGAGGGAGCACAACATCCAAAGGAAGTTTGGTGTTGGATGTTAAGCCAGTGGTTCAAGACTCGTGCTTGTGTTTTGCTCAGGTGTTAGTACAGTTTTTGGGGAAGGGTTTAGATTCACATTTAGTTTACTAAATATCAGCAATCATTTTATTAATTGTCCCACACCACAGATTGTCCTCCCCTTGCCAGCCCAAGTTCCAAGCCTGAAATCATGTCAATCAACCCTGAGCAGAAAAGCAAAATTACTAAGAAAAAAGAGCTGCCAACAACAGGGCATTCACAGAACTGGAATTTTAAGGATGTTTGGACAACAAGCTCCAGCCTTTCACAAGTTTCCAGAAACTGTGGATACTGGCATTTAGTCCAAACAAACAACATAGCATGCAGGACAATTGATGCCCTGGAAAATGCCAGCATGGCAACATGTGTTTAAAAACGTGAATCAGCACTGATTGCTGCCATTTCTGTCATGAGCTCAACAGGCCTTTAGCTCATGTATGCAGAGGGGGGGGACAGAACCTGCATTTGACATTCTTTGAGGTGAAGCACAGAGGGAAGAAATTTCCTCCAGGACAGGGTGAGGCTTTGGCTGCTGTGGAGAGAAGTAGTGCAGCAGGAATGGCTTCAGCTCTGCAATGGCTTCAGGAACCCCACTGTGTTCTCACGTGCTTTTCTGTACCAGATTTTTCCCTTCTCTCTGACATTTCCAGTCGTCTGGCTGGTGGCAGTCTGGTTTGCTCTCACATGGCACTGAGATAATGATGGGGCTGTGTGATGTGTAATTCATGAGCTGTTTGCAGGGGCAGGACAGCTGCACGTGCAGCTGAATTTGATGAGCTGACCTGAACTGAGCTGTTGCACTGCAATGACCCAAGATGCATTTAAGCTGCACATTGTAGTTCAGTCTAGGCAGAAATCTCATTTTTACCCAGACATATGGGTGTCTCTGTGGACTGTAACACCATATTAGAGGTGCTGGTCCAGCCCCAGGAGCCACTGTGTCAGTGCAGCACAAGGTCTGCACAGCAAATGTTGGCATTTACCCACGTCAGGGTACTCATGAGTATCCTCACCTGACTTGGGTATCCAGCCCGCCCTTGTCTGTGCCATGAAATCATACCAAGTTCTTATTATGAAATTATGACTTAAATATTCATTCTGGGGAGAAATTAATGCCCTTAAAATCTCATTAAAAATTAGCTGGTGTGAGCTATAGGAAAATGGTCAGAGTCTAAGTCAATAAGGATCAAGTTTCTGAGGAGGAAGGAGAGTTTTATTAAAGATTTTACAGACCTTAGGAACACACTGTTCTGGAACTCGAATGTGTGATAGACCTGTGTACCTGCTCGACATTGAACTTTTATCTCTATCACACACAGCCTGTAACCTTCTTTATTAGACAGTACAAATTGTGGGTGAGGAGAATCATGGAAAGGTCTGAGTTGGAAAAGACCTCAAAGATTGACAATTCCCAGTCCCCAGTGGGGGTACTGGTGCCACACTGGTTATTCTGTGAGAACTCCATTGACACGTTACACATCATTGGATCTCTGCTTTCATTTGTTCCACCCTGACCATGGGGTGAGGGCACTTTTAGAAAGAAGAGGTGTTAAATAAGTTTTTTAAAGAGCATGATAGGAAAGAGAAAGTGGTTTTATTTTTTTCATTAAATCCGTTTAAGTCAGCCAAGGTCCAGGAGTTGTGTTTAAAGGCACCCAACCACATAATTCTCTTTCTCACTTCCTCTGCTATTTTCAAGGATTTTAGCTTAAGTATCATAAAAATACCAGAGGATCCTATTTTTTTTAATTTTTGTTCTAGCTTCAGAACAAAACTATTCAAATGATGAAGAATTTATCCCAGAGACTGGTTCCATATATGCCAATGTCAATCATCCAGAACTAGGGCATTCTGTTTAAAACAAAAGCACAGGTCAGTTCTCCAGAGCAGAGGAAGATAAAAGGAATAACTTAACCAAACACAGCATTTTTCTCATTTAGAAATCAAGAGAAATCAGTGAATTTAAAGCAAATTTCTGTTTTGCAGCACCCATTTTTTTAACTGTTTCCGAGGAGGGAAGAAAACTAAACAGTTTAAGGATTCTTTCCCTCAACATTTTTTGGATGAAGAGATGTCCATCTTTTTAGATGCATCTCTCTGTTTTTTTAGGAATATGGAAGCCTCCATGAAAAAAATCTTGCAGCCATCTCCTATCCTGGGTGCCTTGGAGGAATCACTGCATAGAACTTCTATTTCCCTGCCAGAACTCAGCTCCTACTTGCTCTTAGGCATTCAAGGTCCTTCTGAGGGGGAACATTGAGCAACACTCCAGGGGCAGCCCTCAGCTGTAAGGACTTCAGCACTGGCACTGTTTACTGCTCTGGGGTGAGGAGAGGACTTGTTCTTTATTGACTCTGCGTAATTATCTGTTCTGATTTGCTCTTATGATGCAGCGGGTGCTAAAGATTAACACTGTAAATGAAGAATTGCTCTGCAAACAAACCTCGGGTAGGCCACGGATTTCATAAACTTTTAAATGTTAGATAAATTTAACCACGGCTTTAAAGTGAGGGCAGTTTGATCTGATTGGGTTTTGCACAGAATTATCCTTTCTCAATGTAGTTCTTTGTCTTCCAGGATAGCTGACAGCTTCTGTGTGCCATGAGGGATCTTTCCTATGGCTGGGCCAGTGATGAGCCAGCCACTGTGAGTGTCTGAGCTGGAACAGATCGAGTGACTGTGATAATGATTTTTTCATGTGTATTAATGCATCCTGCAGCTCCAGATGGAAATTCTGTGTGTGGGTATTCCACCTGCATTTAGTACCAGGTTCATGTGGCAGGCATGACTGATCTCTCATTCTCAGTTAACCCTTGAGAGGCCTTGCCAGTGCTTGGATTAGTTCAGCTCATGGCTGGTGGCTGCTGATGGTGTCACCAGGGGTTTAAATGGTGACTGATTCAAAAAGCACAGGACAGGTGATGGGCATCAGAAAACACTCATTTAAGGAATCTATGTCCTCGCAGGCCAGCAGCCAAAAAAGGCTTATGTAGGTGAGGTAGCAGGAATCTTGTACCTGTTGTAACTAGAGAAAGCCTAAACAACTCTCCATGTTTGACAGATATTTTGAGGGAACACGTCCTGTGGAATGTTTATTTATATGTTTTTGGATATAAGAAAACAGCCCTGGATAGAGTAACTTTAGATGCAGACCTTTTAACCTTGTATTTTGTATAGTATTTTATTCTACACTAAAGGTTGTTATGATTGGATACCTGGATTCTACAGATAATGAGGAATCCAAAGCCTTCCTTCAGTTGCTTTGACACACATGGTATCACTAGTGCACAGCCCCTGAATTGAAAGAGTCTTTCTTTTACAACTGCATTTGGTCTAATTTCACAAGACATGAAAAGATGAATATCGGAAATCAGGATGGGGAAATAGAAGAGGAAAAAAAAAAAAGCAAAAGAAACTAAATTAAAACTAAGACATCTCTAAATCTACCAGAATTTCCACAGAGAACTCCAAAGCAAATGAAGGATTCTGAGAGGAAAAGGTCTAAAATGTTTCCATATCGAATGGGTTATTTTTATAGATCCAGGTGACCCTGGCCAGCAGCAGCAGGACAGGAGGATCCCAGGGCAGCTGTGCGTTCCCAGGCAGTGTCGCCGGGTGGCGATAGGATGTCGCGATACCCTGCCCGTGTCGCGGCTCGCCCTGCTCGGGCACGGTGAAACGTGTGACTGCTGGAAGTGGCAGGATTCACAGGGCTCTCAATCACCCTGTTCGCAGGTCGGGTTATCGCAGCTTACAGCACTCAAACCCCGGCTGCAATAAAACAGCCTGGAGTTTATCTGTGCCTGGGCGTGTCCGCAGAGAAGTTCCCGGCGCTCGCACCGATTCGCGTTCCAGCTTTAGTTTCTAATTAATTTTCCCCAAGTGTTTGTGTCGTACAAATACTAAAGGGCATAGAACACTGAAAAAAACGTTCTTCCTTAAAAAAAGGAAGTTATGTTTTCTGACAAATTCTGTGGTTCTAAAATGTCTTTTCAATGAAATCTCCATTTGAATAGTGGAGAGGGAGGAGCTGATTTATCCTCACCAGCAAATACCTTGATGTTAAAATGTGACTGAAGCAAAAGCAGTAGCAGGTTGCTTTTTTTTCTATAGAAAAGAAAGAAAAGCATGTTACTTTTTCTTTCTATAAATCATTAAAATGAATTAATTCATTTCATTGAAATGCACAAGAATTTAAACTTTGAAGGGTTCTGGAAGTGTGTACAGATTAATTTCTTTGATACATGTGTTGATGTTCATACAAGACCTCATTTAATTTTAGCACCACTGATTTCTCATATAAACACGTTTAGTGGTGAGAGTAGAACAAGCAGATGGTCTGAAAGAGGGAATCCTGTTGGCTGCTCAGGAGCTGCAGAAGCACTGAGGCTGTCAAAGTATGATTGATTGAAGGGTCTGTAGCTGTACTAATTCCTATAACTGGGAGGGACACCTCGGATTCTGCCATGAGAAGGATTTGTCACAGAGTGATTCTGCCCCTCAGTGGCAGATGTGGCCACATCTGTGTCCCTCAGCACAGCAGATCCCGTGGCAGCCAAAGGGAAGCTATGGATTCCTTGCCTGCCTGTGGCCTGCCACAACTGACACACGAGTCAGGGACACCTAATCCCTTCTACCATATTTGTTACATGTTAGGAGATGGTAGAAGGCCTTTTTGGAGGTAGGTGCTATGACTGCTTTCATTATCATCATTCTCATGTCACAGAGCAGCTATGAGCCCTTAAAAGGTTCATAACCTTCTAAAAACCCAGTTCTAAAGTTGCTTCAAAAATCCACTGTGATTTTGTTCTGGAAGGCTTGAAAAGTCTAGGGACATTCTAGCATTGCAGCACTTATGGCACAGATCCAAATGATATTGCCTTTTCCATTAATTTAAGGTTCAACCTGCCTTTCTAGAAATAAAGCTCAGTTCCCCTGTTTTGCGGCACTGTATTTTTCATTTCTTATTCTTTTGTAATGTCCTTGAGATGACTTTGCTTTGCTGCTACAGCCTGTTCCTTCTCATGGTGTGGTTTATTTTGTGGATATGCTGGGCAGATGATTAGTTGAATAAGACATGAAGACTTCTAAAAGTAATCTACTGGACAACTGAGAACATAGAGAATTTTTCACTGTGTGAAAATGTCTTATTGATGGATACTGACCTGTTTCTGAATTCAGGATGTGAATTGCTTGAAACAAGGTAGGTTGCTTGGTGTATTGACTTACATATGGACCCTTTTCTTTTTTAAAACACTTTTTCCCTCTTCTTTGTGACCACAGGAATCATTTGTATGAACCATGTGCTGGTGTGTGCACACCTCTCCCCAGTCACTGCATTTCAGAAACACTGCATTGTAGGTTACTGTGGAGTATAAGTGGAAATGCTGAGTTATCTGAGTTTAAACAAAATTAATCTGAACCTTTCTAAACCCAAGACTTCAAATATTATCTTTTCTTTTTTAGATGGGTAGTCAGTGTGAAGAAATACTACTGTTGGCTGGAGTAGAGGGGTACATGGAGCTGACTTAAAAAACCTATGGAAAACAATGGGTTCAGCCTCAGCCCTGCAGATTTTGGAGCTTCACTCAAGAAATTGAGAGGAGCAAATATTTGTATAACGCAAGAGTTGTCAACAGTCTTTGGTTTGACAACAATCTGTGGTTGACCAGGCTTCCAGCTGGTAGAGACATGCACTCAGGGCCGTGCAGGACTGGACTGCAGTGAAAATACATGTTAAAAATATAATGCATCCTGCCCAGTCAGACCTTACTGACCCAATGCATTTGGAAATAATGATTATTAAACTTTCTCCAGCAGCAGCCTCCAATTTATTTGCAGTTTTTAATCCCTAAGCAAGATCTGTTTGTGTAGCTTGGTCAGCATGCCACCTTTTCCCAGCCTCTTTATATGGAGAAGCCTCACCAGTTTTCCTTCTCTTTTCTCCTCTTCTGGGATTGCTGCCTTCTTTCAGCCCTGCCAAAAGGAAGACTCTCAGTGGTGAAGACCCCAGGACAATACTCCTGGTTAGATTCAATTTCCTTCAGCTCTGGTTCAGCCCCCACAGCTTGAACACAGCTGATTCTCTCCTTGCTGCCTCCTTGCCTGCACAGAAGCATCTGCAGCAGAAGGGCTGCTGCAGTGACCCTGCAGCAGCAAGGTGTGCCCAGAGTACTGGCAAAGTGCCTTTTTCCTGGCACTGTTTATAGTCTGGTCTGAATAAATCAGGCCCAGCCAGGTGAAGGGAAGTGCTGCTGATGGGATCGTGTCCCTGCTGGAAGCCATGCCAGCTCAACCATGCCAGGGAGGGATCAGACTTTGCCCCCCTTTCACAGCTCCGTGGGCAGCAGCCCAGAGGTGTCTCTGCACCTCCCTGCTGTAAAAGCAGCACTTGCCATCCTCAATCCAGTCCCTGCTGTTCTGTGGGACACTGCTCAGGAGGGAGGGCTGGCAGGGCTGGGCATCCCCTGGCACAGCACAGCTCGGGCTCACCCTGCTCCCTGCCCTGCACAGAACTTCACAGGAGTCCTTGGCAGAGGAAATTTTACACACCAGTCTCGGACTGCAGCACTAATGTTTTTGCCCTTTGTAAAGCCTGGGCTGTTTTCAAAGCCTCTATTCACTCAGCACCCACTTGAGTGTATTTTTATTGTAACTATGCATGCAGCGCACCTCAGGGAATAAGTATTAAATGTCACTCATCAAAGTCCATGAGGCAGTTAGTTGAATTTTTACTTCTTGGAATAAATTTACCAGTTTTTCTTGTTTTCAAGGGTTTTTTTTTTCAAAAATCTAATTTGTTGAGCAGGTCAAAATGTATTATGTTTACTTTTCTCACTATATTCTGGCTCTTTAGTTAATTGTAAATGTGGTTTTACTCGTGTTTCTTAAATGTTTTATTCTATTGACTCTTCTGTAAATGAAGGGGGGTTATTAACAATATTTGTACCAATATTTGCAGGAATACACATATAATTTTAAAATACATCTATATGTTAGGAAGTTAACTAGGAAGCTGTAGGGGATGTTGCTCAAACAGCATTTTGCATGTTTGTAACTCAGATTCTTATGGTGAAAAAGATTATTGCAGATTAGTCGCTTGAGGGGGGAGGCACTCACATTATGAGCTCCTGAAAAATAATTCTTTTTCTTTCTTTTTTTTTGTCCAAGTCACCTTTTGCACAGCAGTTGTCACTTAGAAAATAAGCCAGTCCCACCACGTTCCACTTAACTGTTGACTGTTTAATATGTGTCTCTCAACAGGTTATTTAGCATTTACATATTCTGAGCTCTCAGCCATTCAAATTAAAGTAACAGCTTGTTTGTTGTGGTACAAATGATTTTCTGTGCAGTGAAAGCATGGATTTTTAAAGTAACAGCTGTAGAGCTGCACTTCTGAGCTGGCAAACTGGCTTGCTTTGTCATTCTGTACTCAATATTTCAGCAGTATTCCCAGTGGAATTCTTTTTCATACCTTTGAAAGCACCAGCATGGACACGACATTAGTGAATCACTAATTCTTAGGGAGTGGGGATTTGGGGTGGTTGTGCTACAGCACAAAAGATTAAGGTGAATGTGTGACATTCATGTACAGCCAGGAATTCAAATCCATGGGTCAAAACTGTTGTTTCTGCAGAAATTATAGGACAAGAGCTATCTGGAAGGCCCTGTCATACCATGACCTTCCTTAACTGCATGGGTTTTAAATGATGTGTGTGCTTAATCACAAGAAAAATATGCAATTATGACTGTGAAGGGACCTGCAGCTCTGCTCTAGCTCCAGTGCAGGCGTTCATGCAGTGAAGAGCTGCCATCCTGAGACAGGGGTGGTGAGATTGCAACTCTGCCCTTTCCTCCTTCAAACATGCAGAGTGCCATGCAAAGCACTAAGGATTTGTCCAAATCATAAAAGGGCTAGAGGTTTTTCCTTATTACTTAATTTTAAGGAATTAAAATGTCTGTATAGTTACAGATGAACTTATTGGAACTTGGCTAAAAAGAGCTGTGCTGAACACTGTTGCTGTTTTCCTGTTTGGAAATTGTGCTGAGAGGTTTTATGAGCTCTCTGCACCAATCCTGCAGCAAAGAGGAAGCAAAACATTATGATTTCCCATCTCAGTTCACCAATTTAAGCTCTAAAGAATGGTTTGATTATTAAGCTTGAAATTTTTTCCTCACAAGATTAATCCTTACTTTAGGGAGTTAATTCCATTTATATCACTAAGATTACTCACGTGAGTAACCAGCCACAGAATTTGCCTGTCGTACTGTGATTGCCTAGGGGGAAGTACAAGCAAGTCTGCAATTAAAGTTACAAAAGGAAAAGGTTTGACCTTTTCTTTTCTTTTTTTCTTTTCTTCTTTTTTTTTTTTTTTTAAGTATATATCTCTACTGTTTCATTGACTAGTGACAATGGCTTTTGCATTCTGAGGTGTTACTAATAGCAGCACTAAATGTCTTTTCTTTAATAAGAAAAAAAATAAGAAATGCTAAAACTTCACTGTGAAAGGTAGAAAGAGGAGGATCTCTGAGTTTTAACTTCAAAAAGCCCTAGGCTTTCTTCATGTGCATCACATTAGTGGAAAATTCCTTCATTCATTTAAGAAGATAAACAGTTGTAACTTTCACGTTTGGTTGATGTGACATCAATGACTGACTGGGACTGCCAGCATTCCAAAAAGGATATCATCCTCATCTGCAGCCACTCAGGGCTGCGGGGTGGAGCCTGCAGCACAGGCTGAAACATTTACAGGTGCATAAGTACCTAGGGAAGGGCACAGGTGATGCACCTGTCCCGGGAAAGGAGCACTAGCACAGGTGTGTCACAGCTCACCAGCTGCCTGGCTTAGAGCATGAGCTTCTTTGACCCACAGTCGCACTCCCCTCCACGCTGCAGCCCACAGTTCCCAAATATCGGCCAAGAGCCTCCGGAGATGAATATCTACTACGAGAACTTCTTCCATCCGCAGAACGTCCCGAGTCCCCAGCGACCGAGCACCTTTGAGACGACAGATTACAGCAGCACTCCCAATCCTTACCTCTGGCTAAATGGACCTTCCATCACCCCCCCACCGTACCTGCCGGGCTCCAACGCCAGCCCCTTCATCCCGCAGTCGTACGGGATGCAGAGGCAGCTCTTGCCCAACATGCACGGCTTGGGAGGAACCGACCTTGGCTGGCTTCCCCTCCCGTCCCAAGAGGAGCTCATGAAGTTGGTGAGACCGCCTTACTCCTACTCTGCCCTCATTGCCATGGCCATCCACGGGGCACCTGACAAGAGGCTGACTCTGAGCCAGATCTACCAGTACGTGGCTGACAACTTCCCGTTCTACAACAAAAGCAAAGCTGGCTGGCAGAATTCCATACGGCACAACTTGTCTCTCAACGACTGCTTCAAGAAGGTGCCTCGAGATGAAGATGATCCAGGTATAGCCCTCTCCCCCTTTTCCCCACCTCAAACTAAACTTGATGAATTTTAAGATACCTAATGCACTGTAAAGAGACATAGTAGCCCAGATACAGGACATAGACACAGTAGCATTTTGTTTTCAAAAGGCTGAACTAGAAAGCAGCTGTGCACAGCTGAGGTGTGAATCAGTGCTGCTGTGAGACCTCTGCAGGGAAGGGAATTCTGTCCTGCCCTGGGTCTTCCTGAGAATGGATCAATGAGCTGAGCATGAGACCCAGCATGCACAGGAACATTTAATTGGGCAAGGCACACTCAATACCCATTTGGTGCAATGCATGACTTGTGTCAAACTTAACTGGGAATTCAAGGGAAGGGGATTCGTCAAAGACATCCAATGGCTTTGGGGAGTCAGCATTAATTCTCAAGAGGAGAGCAGGCTGCTTTTATTTTGTTTGTTTCAATTAGTGTTTTCCTTGGAATGATACCTCTGTCATTACCAATCCCTTGGCTGTTAGGCTGTAGATATTCCTTTATTCATTGTTTCCTATCAATAGCTGATAAGAACTATCAAGAACCATAAAGAATATTAAAAACTCATTGACTTTATTCTGCAGTAGAGGGCCAAAAGCCTAGTTCTGTCTTATTAGAAACCTATGCTACCCCACTGAATCTGGAGTGGGATCCCAGTGTGGGATTTGATTACTCTCTGCCATAAATTCAGAAGACCAGCTGTATACTGAAAACCTCCATCCCTCACCAAGAAAACAAAACAAAAAGCCCTTTTAGTGACTCTACTTGTATTTTTGCCTGTGTGAAGAGTCAGGGCTAAAGGGTAGAACCCAAACTTTAAACATGTTTTCTGAATTCAATAGACTTGTACTTTTGAGTGACTAAAAATATGTGTGTATTGCTCATGCAATTGTTCTGTTTCTGTGAAATGAGAGAAGCACTGTAAAGCCCTAAATGACTGGGGTTTTTTTGTTTGTTTGTTTGTTTGTTTGTTTTTTGTGCTTGTATGCATATTTTTAAACTAAAAGTGTGGGTTTGTTTCCTTGGTCAGGAAAAGGGAATTACTGGACTCTGGACCCGAACTGTGAGAAGATGTTTGACAATGGAAACTTTCGCAGGAAGCGGAAGAGAAAGTCTGACATTGAGGCCAGTGCTGCTGCTCTTGCGTCTGAAAAATCCGAGGACAGTACCCTGACTGGCAGCCCCAAAGCTGCAGAGCATCAGGATATCTTGGAAAACTCATCACCTGGGACTGACAATTCACCTGAGAAAGGATCTCCTCCTCCCTCCTCCAGCAGCCCGTGCCTCAGTAACTTCCTCTCCAGCATGACCGCCTACGTCCACGGCTCCAGCTCGGGGAGCCGCTCCGGCCCCGTGGGACTCAGCTCTGAGCCCATTGACAAAATGGGGCAGAACATGGTAGGCTTCAATTCCTACTCCCCACTCTCCAGTATTCCCAGCCATGGTGTGGGAGACTGGTCCAATTCCATGCCTTCCAGTCACCTTGGCCACAGCAACTCGGTGCTCAACCAGTTTAACACCCATTTTTACAGCAGCCTCAGCACAAACAACACCCTGTACTCCAGGGAAGGGACAGAGGTTTAAATGAAGGATTCTAGGACACTAAAGGATAGTTATTTATGAGAGGAAACGATCCAAGGGCAGGTGATCAGCATTAGCCTCTTGTCTCTAGGACCACACTGCATCCTCCTCCTGACAGCCACAAACTTGTTACCCATTATACTGAAATCACAAACACTCCACATTCAGCAGCTGCACGTGGAAAATCAGGGATACTAAGAGGAAGAATAGTGAAAAGTTCTCCTTAGACACTGCTTGTACAGCTGCCAGCCAGGGTCCTCGACAGAAGTCCTTGAGAAGTTAGTTTGCCTTAGGCAGGAGGCTCTTTCTGGCGTGGCATTAACATTGCTGTGCTTTTTAAAGTGATAACAGAAATGTGGTGGTACCTCTAAATATCCTGTCTTCAAGTCCAGGCTGCCTGTACTAAATGCTCAGCGAGTTCTTATTTGGCCAAAGCTCTCCTGAACACTGCAGGATCCATAATAAAAACCCCTGTATAGTGACTAACTACCAACACTTGAATGGTGAGTGCTGCCTTTGGCTTTCTCTCATGCCAGTGCAGACCTTGTCCAAAGCTTGACCCCCTTCCAGTCCTAGGGGGAATGTGGCTGTGCAGCAAACTGACATCATCATCATGGACACAACAGGGATTTTGAAGCTGCAGGGAAGCATAACAAAATACACGGGAATTGTCTTCTGCTGTTGGATCTTTGTGCTTTCAATTCTAATTACAGGGTCAATTTTATTCCTTACACATGTAACTCTAGTCACATAAGGGAAACAGGATCTGTCCTGAATATATAAATATATATGTTTAAGACATGTTTTTTTCTAAGAAGAAAACACATTTGTTATATCTTAACTTTCTATGTGAATTATTTCTACTGAATAAAGGGTTTGAATACGGGGGTGGGAGGTGAGGGAAGAAGAAAAGGGAGGTAAAAGTTTAACTGTCTCTGAATTTCAGTTTCAAAGGCTGGATCTTTCAGAGTATCAACTGCAGATATTGTAAAAAGTCTCTGTACTGTATTTTTTTTCATTTTGTAAAAGCCCATGCTGTTCGTCCTTGTGTAAATATTAGAAATAATTCTTATTTTTCCTACCCTCTACTGTAGCAACAAACATTTCAAAATATAGGTGAAGTTTTTTTAAACAAAGACTTGACTCGAGTTCCACATTCATGTAGAGTAATATCTCAAAATGGATAACCCCAGAATCATTTTTAATAAAGCATTTGTATAGAAGAGTGTGTACTTGTGTTTGTACTGCGCTACTTAAGCCTTTAAAAGTCTCCCTACCTGTGTGACTTGAGCAATTTGTGTGAGGAAGAGCAGGGTAAGGGTAGCAGAAGGTCAGATGCTCAGATGACATGTCGAGGCCATCAGCATTTGCATACCTGGAAAATATAACTGGCTGCTATTATGCAAAATACTATCACTGAATAAAAATCACCCTTGGAGTTTCCCTACTGGAGTAAAGTGGTGCCAATCATTTAAATTTCAGAAAGCAGACTGTTTTCACCTGTCAATTAGCCAACACGACTGCAATTTTCCTGCATTCTTATTTATTATTGAATTTCTTTTATGTTTCAAGTTTTCCACTATCGAGTTTGCTCTGGCTTTTCCTAGTTTTAAATCCACTATAATAAATTGCCACTTGGGAGTTAAAGCCTACCTACACTACTAAAACCTTTGTTCAATAAAAAAAGAAAATGCCCTTCTGGTGGTGTCCTTGTGCCATCACTGTAAGTTTCTCTCAAGTCAGGCACGTGCTGAGGCCTGAGCTGTAACTCCTGCCCTTAGAATCTTCCAACCCTTGCAGAATCTCAGCCTGCTGGGTGGGCTGCAAGATTCCCTGCAACTCTGCAGTGGCAGCATTTGTCATAGAGATCTGCTCATGTTAAAACTGAGAAATGTCTTCAGTCACTGTGCTTATGCCTTGGATTCAGCAGACATGCCACAAAGTGCCCAGAAATACAGTTCCTGTAGAATATATGGCTCACAAAATCAGAGGAGCTGTTTTCTTTAGGGCTGAAATGGAAAATGTTCCATTATGAACTTAGAGACCAAAAGTGTGGGGGGAAAAAGGTGGAAAATGAAGAAGAATGACTTTACTAAGTGCCAGCAGAGAGTAAAAAGCAACTCCTTTGTCTCTCAGCACTTTGTTTGACTCTCCTAGTGCCCAATCCCAGATAATAACAGGAACTCCATAGAGCTGTGCATAAAAACAAGCTCGTGCCTCATTGCTTCCCAGATGCTGTCAACCCAATACCACGTTTGGCTTCTGTATGCTGAGCAAGTGCTGCCAAAATTCCAGCTCACAGACAAAGGTTTGTTCTCCAGTGGCTTCCCTGAACACCAAGGAATTGGTTCCCCTGCAGCCACTGAGCGGACTTGGCACGTCTGGTGGTGGAGCTGCTCTTCAAGGAGGAGAGCAAAGATGATTGCATGCATTGTAATCCTATTTCTCCTCCAAACAGAACCACTTTGAAATGAAAAAATCTTTGTCTCTATTTTGTGTTTTGCAGAAAGAACTGGTTTTGGTAAGCAGCCATGTCAATGCATTCCTGGAGCTCCTGCACATCCTGAAGCAGCTGCAGGGAAACTTAGCAACTATTCTTGTATGAGCAGCAGCACTGCTCTGTCAAAGGTAATGCTCCCCTTCCTGTACTTGACCAATATGAGTGTAAGAGTTTTGGATGGAAGAGCACCTGGGTTTTAAGATTTTTTTTGCCTATTATTTTGTTTGTTTGTTTTTAAGTATGCTATTAAAGAAGCCACTAATGTTGAATCTGTAATTAAAATATATTTAAAATATCACTGATATTTATAGACCTATAGTGTGATTAATAAACATATTTACTAAACTGCTCAAAAAGAAAATCTGGGCTCCAAGAACTCTGTATAGTTCTCCCTGTTAAGATTCTTGATCGATTATTTCATTCTTAGAGTGTTTTGCGTTGAGATACAGCTGTCTTCACATACCACTGTGTTTCATGACTCTGCAATTATTTGTCCCTGGTTTAAATGTTAACCCTTACAGGCTGCTCATATCTCCCCACAAACACAACCAGACCTAAAGTGCCAGAGTAGGTTACTACTTGCTTTCCTTCTGTATCACAGCAGAACTGCAAATATTAGAAGCTTTCACTGGCAGGCAGTGTGTCTTGACTAATGATTAATGAGTAACAAGTTCCTACCTAAGTCTGAGGTATATTGCTGCTGAATCCCTGGGGCAGCTTCATTGATCCCATTAGAAACACTTTCCCTGGGTTCTTACCCCAAAGTTTCCCCAATCTGTGTCCTGGCTCTGCAGCCCTGGAGTCTCTTCAGCCCTGGCTCTAGTGCCAGGGAGAGGAGAGATTTGGGGTTCACAGCAGAGGTCTGGGTACAGCTGTAGATCCCTTGTACCACTGCCAGGGTTGTTCCACCTCGTTATGGGATCAGCTGCAAGCCTGCAGCCCTGCAGTAATAGGTTCTGTTTAGCTGAGGTCCTTTGTGCCCCAAAACAGTCCTGTTGGAGACCCATCTACAATTCAAGACATTTAAGCCACAAGGTTTAAAGATTTGTGTTTAACTGCAAGGTTCCAAATGCCTGAGCTTCCAGATGATAAACTGATGAGAGCTTAAATGTTACAGCTGGTTCAAAGATGACACCAAGAGGTGTGGCCCAGGTATCCCCTGTACAGGAAAATCACATCTCAGGCCTCTCAGTATTTACTTCTCCCATAAACAGCAGTGGGGACTTTGCCAGGTTCACTCAGAATTACAATGCACTAGCTTTCTCTCATGAGGGGATACTTTATGAAACTCTTCACTGTTTAGTAGTGTCAATAGTTGCTTTGTTGCTTCATGTGAAAGCATCCCCAGGGGAGGAAAACAATGAACTTCTTCCCAGTAGGTTTGCCAATTCCTAACACTTCCAGTTTGTAGCACTTCGCAGCAATCCTTACAACTCTTTCTTAAGGATTTTAGAAAGAGCTGCCCTGGACCTGTGTGATTTGTTGCCTAAGTACCACACCTCTGAATCTGTGAGCTATGAACCAAAAGCCTGCTGTACACTTGGAACCTGCAGCTTTCCCTGCTTTAAGTGCTGACAGCTGCAAGACTGTGTTGCTGTGGTCCTGGAGGCATTGCTGTTAAATACACCTCAGCTGGTGCTTGCCATGGGCTAGAAACCTGCAGAGCTGTCATGCCCTGGACAGAACGACACTTCAGTTTTTCTTATTTATGCTGCAAGTCTAGTTCTAAGGGGGGGTAAAGACTGTGATCTATCAAAACAACCCTTCCTTGGTGTATTTGCCCAATATCCTGCCTGCTGATATTTTGTGCAAATTCATTTTCAGAATACCTATATAAAATTAATTTTTGCATGTCTTGTGTTAGCTAAATTGCAATACAAATTGTGCTTTACCTCAGCATGGTATTGATTCTTTTTAAATCCTAAAAGCGTTCCTCTGCTAATGTCATTGCACAGTGGCTTCTGCAATGACATTGTGCATCAATGATATATCCCTTGTGCAGCATACGATATCCTTTGCTCTTTAAGAAGGAAGGTGCCAAGTTGACGAAACTCTAAAAGTAGCCATTCCAGTCTTCTAAAAAGTGCTTTCATTATGTGACAGCCAGCAGTAATCTTCATGTTAGGCATATTTTGATTCTATAACTGCCCTGAACTGCTCCAACTCCTCTCATTCAATCCTTTGCAGATCTGTCCTGCTGCCTCCTCGTTACCAGTGATGAGTTCCACTAAATAGTTCCCCTTGCTTGTTCCTCTGGCAGATTCCAGAAGGCAAGGTAGGCAGGCAGTAACAGGTGTTAGCATCGAACTCTGCATGAGGAGCTGTCAGAAGCTCTGCTGTAAGTCCATGACACATCAGGAGAGCTTTTGCCAGGTTTGGAATTGTGTGTAGGTGACCTATGACAGCTGGATCAGTAACACACTTCATCCCTGCAGAGACCCCAGCTGCAGGAGCAACCTGCACACAATTGGCACACAGTTAGAGAAACTAATTGTGCATTGCCCAGTACCTCAATGATGGAAGCTTCCAGGCACCACATGGCAAATTGACTTGTGTCATCAGGGAAACTTTTTTCTACATTCTGCACACAGGTTCATCAGGGCCTCAGAATTTCCCTGGAGTCAAGATGTCCCACAAAGCAGTGGAGGTTATTTGGACTGCAGCACAATGACAGGCACAAAGCTGCTCAATTTATCCCCTCTGTTGCCTTTGCAGAGCTATAGATTTGTGTGAAGTGTCAGTAGCACAGCACAGCAGGGTAATAATACAGCTCAGTAGCCATTTGATGCTGTTGTTTGTACAATGTGTTCTGACATGAGCAGCTTATTGTTTGCTAGTTCATGACAAGAACTTTGTGTATGCAAACTTGCATGCAAATCAGGCATCATTTATTATGCTTCTCTCCAATGAGAGTGGAAGGAGAAAAACCACTGTTTAACTTCAGCAATGCATTTTCCTATGAATAGGGCAGCTATTAAATGATTTATGGAAGGAATGTTAAGAATGCAAGAAGTTCAAAGAAGGTGGAGGAACATCTTTTTCCCTTGTCAGCTGGGAACCTGGCTATTTAATGCTGATAAAGCCATCATCTAACTTGACTTCATCTGTTGTGCCCATAGGATGTACCTGCACTTCACTGCATCACAAACAGGGAGATCTCTAATTAGTCTTAGTGTTATTTAAAACACCCAAACCAGTTTAACACAATTCTTACACAGAAGACGAAACGATGAGGGGGTTGATATTTATTCACTCTTGTTGCCTGTTGCTTTGTAGGGGTCCTTCCCTACCCTGGGACTGCCAAAGCTGTGAGAAGCCCTGTTCAGCTCAGGTGTGAGGAATTCTCCTGGACCTGCCCCTTAATTTTGCCAGACTGGAGATAATCATTTGGCATGCTCATACTTCTTTAACCCCATGAACTTGCATGATGATTTCCCCTTCTGCAGTGAAATACGTAACATTTTCACAAAGGTGAGAATTTTAGGGGTTTTTTTTTATGATATTGCACATTTTAATAGGAAATATCTTAATGAAAAATTCTACCCAGATTACATAACATTAATATTAATATTAATAAGCTGGCCTTATCACATATCTTTAATTTAAATTGAATAGACAGACTTTAATGAGTGGTACAGGTACTATAAAATGGATATTATTTTTCATTTAATTTTATTGGATTCATTCCTATGCAATCCATCAGGCAGACAGTGCAAACATGCATGTTAAAAGAGACATAAATAACCTCATGTGGACTAAGTACCACTTAGAACAATGGTGAACAAACATGTATCCTGCATGCAAAGGCAAGTATTGAAAATTATTGGTTCTTGGGATGCTACAAGATCCTTACTAATTCCTATTGAATATTTAATCTTTCTCCCTCTCCATAACAGGAAATTCTAGAGCAACATTTATCTGACACTTTTCTTGTCACCTACAGAAAAGTTGCTGGGGTGTTACAGAGTCAGTCTTGTGTGCTGTAAAATCACAGGTTCTCAGAAATTGCACACTTAGGTCGTTGTTCTTCCCTTGGCACTGAAAGCCACCCCCATTCATGCACCACAGCAGACAGCACACAGAGCTATGCCTTGCTGTGCTTTGCTTTGCACTGAGACTGCTTCATCATTTGTGTCACTGACACGTGGCCTCCTTAGTAATCAGGCACTTCTTATTTGGTGTAAGCATTAAATTTCATTGATCCCAGATTTGTACTGAGGAAAAATGGAAAGCTTACAGAAGCTGAACATTTTTCCAGGAGCACAAAGTCATCTCCTGTTCTGCTTGGAAGTGGTAAATTTGAACTAACTCTGCCTAGTTATGGAGCCAGATTGTTTTTATATTTGGATTTATCTCACCTTGTCTCCATGCACCTTCAGGAGACATGTGCCAAAAAATGTGATATGCTCTGCAAGATGTGCATGCAGAGCAGTCACTAGTTTCCTGTTATGTGTATCCTTCAAGATCTTTAAACCATTTTGATAGGAAATAGATGCAGCCAAAAAACATATAATTGCCTGCCCTCAAGCAAGGACAAGACAATGTAAGTCACCTACAGATTTCCTTGCAATATGCTTTTTCTAGTTTCCATATAGTGTGTTGTTTAAAGCAAATATTGTAAATTCAATTGATTTTTTGATGTTAGCATTAAATCAAATATTGTAACTTTATGCAATTTTTGAAGACAGTATTTATGCAAATAAATATGCAAAGAGGCCAGGTCTTTTATCCCCTGGCAAGTCAGTAAGGTAGCCCTTAAAGGCTGAAAGTCCTCAGACCACTGCCAATCAGGACATTTTTTCCCCTCTATCAAAGTATTTAACATTCCTATCCCTGCACAGAAGGGAAAAAATAAGGTCATAGCTGTGGAAAAATCTGTTGATCATAACTGATAATATGAAAATGAAGCAGTCAAGCAGGCTGTGGATAGCGCAGGTCAGGTCTACTTACACAAAGGCAAAGTTAGAAATGCAGTGATAGAAACATGAAAATTCTGCAACATGAATGAAACAGAAGCCACCAGTTGTGGTCAGATTAATCCTTTAATACTGCTGGTATTTCCTTGTTGCCATGTGGGATAGGTGATGGCTGGAGTGTCCTGTTATCCCAGACACAGGGGGAGTAACACCAACAACTGGGACAGAGAAAGGGCTGACCTAAACCCTGCAGTGTGGACAGCAAACAAAAACTCTGCAACTTGAGAATTTTCCAATTTTAGGTGGTTTTGACACAAGTGAAAGCAAAGTATTAACTACCTCCTGCAAATTCTGAACTTCAATGTCACAGTGGTTTCTGCACAACTTTGAGAGTTGGGGTATTATTGTTCTTATCTATGTGATCCAAGAGCGAAGCTGTCTGCTTAATCACACATTTTTACTATATATTTATTGAGATTATTCATCTCCTAAGTAGTTTGAGTTTGCAGATTATATTTGTAAAGGAAATTTTCATCTGAAATTTATTTTAAAAGTTTTATGTTAGATTTCAGTGGACAGTTGTACGGACAAAACACACAGGTCTGTGTACTATGTGCAAATAATTCTGTAGATATGTACAGACTGGATTTGAATAATATCAGGTAAATCAACTTCTACTCCTGAAGTTCTGTGAAAATTATATTTTAAGCCCCACCCTATTGCCTCAAAATTGTGCTTGTTGAACTCAATGTTTTTCCAGTAAGGAAGAAACAACTCAAAACAAAAAGCAAGGGGGGTCTGTATTTTATCCTGAATGCACTGAATGCTTCACATACTCCTATAATAAGCTGGAGGATTTAATGGCAGGAGCAGTACTTTGTGAAACAAGCATGAAACTGAACAGACAGGGACTGGGAAATAACTCTGGAACAACTTAAACTAAAATTGCCACCAAGGTTTCTGTCACAAAGCTTCATCCATGGTCTCACATAATTTCAGACTAATTCTGTATTTGGGTAACTGCTCTGTGAGACACTTTCATCCCATCTTCCAAGGGAAAAAAAAAAATTGAAATCTCAAACAGTTTCAAATCATCAAAAGTTTTAAAAATAGGTGTGTGTTAGGAGAAGTGAGATGGGCTTTGTTATATGAATTTCAATGGTCCTTCTTGCTCACTATTTTTTTTCCACAGTCCAACTGACTCTGAATCAGGGTTCACACCTGAAATGACAGTAGTGAGGACTCAAGATTCACTCTGTCCCCTGGGTCTCTGCAAGCTTTAACCACACACTGCAGATGCACACTGGGGTTGGAAAGGAGACATGGGCACTTTGGACCTGACAGTTATTTTACAAGAATGGGATAATTACATTGATAGAACAGAGAAAATGAGCCATGCACAAATTAACAATCAAAATTAAATGCACGTGTAATTAAACACAAACAAGGGAACAGCCCAGTTTTAAAGGTTGCTTATAAAACTGCATCAGAGTTTGTGTAAAGGGCCAGAATTTACTGCTTTTGCCAATTGCTGGCTATTAACTCCCAGTGTAGCTAAAGCTGCATTACAAATTTAAAGTGAAGTGACTTTATCTGCTTGTACCTCACACAGTGAAATAATGACATCCACTTCTGCTGGTTAGAGTTTCTGTGGGGCTCTAGAGCCTGGAGAGCTGCAGTGTTTCACTGATTGTATTTGTTGTAGGCTAAACTCAGGTGGAGAATGTCTGCTCCTGCTGCAATCATTCAAATGGCACTCAGCTGTGTCTCCAGATGGATGGAGCCCATTGTCTTAACTACAGCACCTAACTGAAAGCACTCTGATCAATAACATGATTCCTTTACTTCCACCCTTGAAAAGAAAATAAAATCCTCCTTTAAATTACTCTTTAAAAGGAAAATGTACCTGAAAATCAGTTGTTCATCACAGGGTTCTTGAACTACTTTTTGCTCACACTTACAGCATAGGAGAAATTTATCTGATACTGCAAAATGACCTCCTGAAAAATCTGCCAGAAGTTCCAGGTTTTCAGATGCTTTTTCCAGTTATTTAATTTTGAAATACTGGAAAAGCCACTATTCACTTTTGAAATCTATCATCAGTCTGTACTTTCCTGCCAGGAGAGAGTGGGAAAAGATGTAATGGGACCATAACAGCCATTGCCTGTGCTCTCACAATGCCCCAACCACAACAGAAGAGAGGATTTATGCATCCTACGTGTCTTGCCCAAGTTTAAAAGCTTATGGATTCTGTCTGAAACGATGAGCAAACAAATGCCAGTAACTCAGGGGAAGATTGAATCCATTTTCCACATACAGTGAAAAAACAAAGGCCATTTAATAAAGCCCAACAGTTGGGTCTCTCACCCATGCACACAAGCTTTTCCTTAGCATCTTACTAAATTATTTGTTTGCTTGTTTTCCAGGGGAACCTGCCTGGCTGGAACTGAAGGGGACTGGAGCAAGAGGTGTTCTGAACTTAGCAGCACAGCTCAATTAAGGTAAAGAAATCCACAGAAGTCCATTTGCCTGGTAAAGCTGCAGTGGGGACAATTAATCTCTCACAGCAATTACAGTTACAGGAATTGGCTCTACAAACTTGGTGCTCTGCTCTATGCTTACATTTGAACACTGCTAATATGTGACAGATAATAATTCTTTATGTATTAAATGCAGACTGATGTTTTCCTTTGTGTCCAGTGTATGTTTTGCTTCCAAAGGAAGGAAAATGCATTATAAAACTATCTTCATTATGCTTTCCTGTAAAGTGCCAGCTTCCTGAAAATCATGTGTGTATTTGCACTTTGCTCATTTGGAAACTGAGGTTTGGAATGAATGGACATATCTGAGGTGAGGCAGTAAGTTGGTGTTACAAACGAGAGAGTTTGAGATAACTTTAAAAAAAAAAAACTGGCAAGGGTATGAGCAAAAGTCAGATTTGTCCCTTTTAAGAGACTTTAAAATCCCTTCCCCTTTATCCTGCATAGCAGTGTTACCATGACAGCTGACAGTCACAGAGAGGACAAGGACACAGCACACCTGGGTTCTTGTGAGCTTGGTTAAAAATTGTAACTCAGTGTACTTCTCTATCCTGCAATCACAGGTACTGGTGGAAACACCACGATCCCTCTTTGCCCTGCACCCCATACCCTGTTCATGTGATTATATCTTCCAGCTTGTAATTATCTCCTTGGTGCAGCCCCTCAAGAAACAATAAGCCCTCCTTACCTTCCTGCAGAAAGGAGTTAACACACATCCCCACTGAACAGACCTAGTTCAGCTGAATTGTGATGGCTCTTTAAAGAATTACAATAGCAGGATTTGATGACAAAAATATGTGTGTATTTTATATATTTTATCCTCGTTATCCAGATTTTTTGACTCAGCAGGAGCTGTCTTCTCTTTAACTTCATGCATCTGTCATTATTTAGGCAGAAAACACTCTCAGAATGGACCAAAATTTTAAGAGCCCTGGTAATTCTGCAGTTTCTTCTGATTAGTGCTGGTACAAAGGTGCACCCTACACCTGCCATGGTATAAAAGGTGATCTTTACAATAAAAATAGTTCTTAATTCAGCATGCATCACCTAGTAGTTGTAAGTAAACCCAGATGAGGTATATGGAATGGCTAAACCCTGTTAGGACATCACTCACATGTTCATGATGCACATTTATAAAGAGGTTTTCCAGTGCTGAGTTGGTGATCCAATGTAAATGCATTTCCCATTGTCTGAGGCATTTTGATTGTGACTGCACTAACTCTGTTACCCTGCTGTTTGTAACACTTCTGTAACAGATGATCATGTGAGTACCAGCAAATGATGACACTGTAAATACAAACAAAATAACTTTATATATCACTTCAGACATAGTTAGCACATGAAACCTAAGAATCCAAGCATAAAAAGATGGGATCATGCATATTAATCATCTTAGAACAATGAAAATTACAGTGAAGCCTGGAGAACTACACAGTATGCATTATTTTCATTTTGAAAACCTCTTTCTAAATCTGTAAATTTGAGTTCTGAAATAGTTTCTGTTTAGATTCTTTTCCTCAGTTTAATATTGACTGAACCACCAAAAACCATTCTGAAGTTCCTATTTGTTATGTTCAGTTTTACTTTGTTTCCTTTTTTCTTCAGAAGGTATATTTGAATTGAAATTATTTTGGGGATTAAAAGCTCTGACCTACTCAGAATAGTGTGCAAAGAAGCACCTGATATCCCAATCCCATACATCCTGGTAATGGAAAGGGAACATGTATGGAAAGGGGTTTCATGGTGTCCAAAAATATGAACAGAGGAGCAAACTCTTGCACACCTATCACATATTTTAGATATTCTGTTTCAAGGGTGATGTGACAGTACTGAAATTACCTCATAAAACCCTGAGCAGTTTGAGACAAAGTGGAGCAGGAACAGTAGAATGCAGCAGTAACTGTTCTCTGTGGTGGTAAATTCTGAGTCTAGAAGGAAAAACAAGGGGAAGAAATATGTGTTAATAGTAATTTAGATAAAGAGGTTTTCTGGAAAAAGACATGACCCAGTAATGTAAAGAATAGAGAAAAACAGAAATAGTTGTTTTCATAAAACCATCAGCAAAATGTCATGTTCAATATACTGTAAGGATATCTATAAAATAAGAAATTAAGTAGAAAATCATAGGAAAAAAAGTATTATTTTAAGCATTTTCATTTGCATCTTGATGAAAAATAGCCTGTTTTTTAATTGCTTATATTATGTTAAACAGTACCCACAAGAAATGTCAGCACTGTTGAAAAGCAACCCATAAAGTTTTACTCTAATGTCATGCATGGGTAAATGATTGTTAAATCAGTAAAAAATTGGCAAAAGTGAGATCAGAATCCAACTCAAACCACAATTCTTGGGAGAAAAAAAATCGTAGATCTATGTTTATAATATTTAACAATAAAATTTACAGCCCTGTTATCTGCCAGTTATGCAAAAACAAACACTTGTGCAGGAGGAGTGTGCCATGTGTTTATACATAAACAAATGGCCTAATCCTGCCCTAGGGCACTGCAGTGCTGGAGCACACACGGCGTGGGCTGAGGAAACCAGCCAGGCCAGGAGAGAGGTGAATTGTCCCAAGCACCTAAAGGGAATGCAAGGTGAAGTTCCAGGCACAGCTCGAGTTCACATCTAGGAGCAGGCTGCTGGCTGGGCACAGAGCAGAGCTCAGGAGTCAGCAAAGCAGAGCTCTGAGCTTGCCCAAGCCAGCAAAGCAGCGCTCTGAGCTTGCCCAAGCCAGCAAAGCAGCGCTCTGAGCTCGCCCAAGCCAGCAAAGCAGCGCTCTGAGCTTGCCCAAGCCAGGAAAGCAGAGCTCTGAGCTTGCCCAGGAGCCAGCAAAGCAGAGCTCTGAGCTTGCCCAAGCCAGCAAAGCAGCGCTCTGAGCTCGCCCAAGCCAGCAAAGCAGAGCTCTGAGCTCGCCCAAGCCAGCAAAGCAGAGCTCTGAGCTCGCCCAAGCCAGCAAAGCAGCGCTCTGAGCTTGCCCAAGCCAGCAAAGCAGAGCTCTGAGCCTGCCCAAGCCAGGAAAGCAGAGCTCTGAGCTCGCCCAAGCCAGGAAAGCAGAGCTCTGAGCTTGCCCATGCCAGCAAAGCAGAGCTCTGAGCTCGCCCAAGCCAGCAAAGCAGCGCTCTGAGCTTGCCCAAGCCAGCAAAGCAGAGCTCTGAGCTTGCCCAAGCCAGCAAAGCAGCGCTCTGAGCTCGCCCAAGCCAGCAAAGCAGCGCTCTGAGCTTGCCCAAGCCAGCAAAGCAGAGCTCTGAGCTTGCCCAAGCCAGCAAAGCAGAGCTCTGAGCTTGCCCAAGCCAGCAAAGCAGAGCTCTGAGCTCGCCCAAGCCATGGCAGCTCTGTCTCAGGAGAGCTCCATGAGACCTGCACAGCCTGCAGCCAGTGCAGCAGTGCAGGACATTGGCTCTGTGCATCTTCCCCTGCTGTCACTGCTGTAGCAGGGACTTTTTGTGTCACATTCCAGCACTGAGGGGAGCTCACTCGTCAGGCATGCTCCTCTGATCCAGGAAATACTGTCTCTGGCATCTCCCATAAAATAGAAAGAGGCATAGGTCATACGAGGTTCTGTGTTACTGATATTCCTCTGAAAAGTTGTTTCATGTCATTCATTAAATGTGGAACATAATTTATACTCTGCATACTATCCTCAAACTGCATTTTTCAACATAATGGATAATTCTTCCAGTTTCCTTTTCTGGTCATATCTAGTGAGTCTGATAATGAAATGTAAATTAAATATTTACTTGCTGTCATGCTGCTTTTCTTTTCTCATCTGGTATGGAAGAAACTGAGTCCAATGATTGTTACTGTTCTGTGAAAGCTTGACAGAGTCTCAGCAGTTTGAGTTTGCCTTCACTAGAGAGGAGGCTGTCTCTGAGATGAATTTTGAGATTTGGGGTTGGTCAGGTGACAGTTTTGCTATACAAGAGGCTGTAAGGAGACAGGGCAACAGTATAGAACTAGGAAGTTGCATCCTTCCTGCAGAGCAAATCCATAGATTTGCTTCCTGTGCTGATCAAAGAGACTGATGGCCTTACCCTGCACACAGAAGGAGGCAGCCGGTAATCCTCATAAAGATTATATCAGAAGCTTTTTCTGCAGGGTGTAGAAAACTTTGATTAAAAGCCCATCTTTATTGTGAAAATTAGCCCTTGGTAGAAGTTATCAGACAGGCCAAGGTAATCAGGTAATCTAGGCCTTAATCAAAACAGTAGTCCGTTGCATTAAGGCACGTCAAAGATTATTTTCACTGCTATAAAAAGTGACTCATTTGGGTCATTATGTATCTAAGATATGTTGTGCCCATGCAACAAGGTACACTAGTTTGCCATAAAAAAAAAAGACACAATTTTATTATGTGGCAGAACTTGATGCATTTTTTTGGTTGGATTTGGGAGGGCTTTTTAGAGGTGGTGGTCTTTTCACCTCGTGTCATTGTCATCCTTGATGTGGCAACATAATGGACACACCATCTTTAGCTCCAAACGCTTTTGTTCCAGCTAGTACCAGAAAGGACCTTCACCCAAAACCAGGACTAAAGAGGAGAAATGGGTCACTAATTGTACTTGCAAAAAACTTTGTAGAGCTCAGTGTCTAAGGCAGTGGCTCTACTTTAAAAGAGGTCACAATGGCAGCTCCATATTATGGAATTTCGTGAAAAGACAAAGTGCTTTTCTTTATTGTGATTCTGCTTGGATGAGTGATTTTTCTGCTCCTGTTCAGCACACATGGTTTTTTTAGTGGATTGATTTTTTCCAGGCAAATCAAAACTGGCCCAATGTATGTCCAATTTCCAAAGTATTGATGACTCTCTCCAATTAGTTTTAACCCAGCCAGTCTTTGGAACCCCATCTCCTCCACCACCAGTTACAGGAGGGCACAGAGGGACAGACCTAAAGCTACGGTCAGTAAGAATTTTATTTAGAAAAATGCTGAGTAGAATAGAATTCTAAGATAGAACACCGAAATGGGCAGACATGTTGACAATTGTTAAACAGTTGGGGTTTTTCTAATACATTGTTCAGTTTAGGTAGGGCAGAAACAGCTCTGCTTCTCTCTGCAAATGCTTGACTTTTGTGGAGGAATGCTGAAGGAAGACATTCATTTGAATATAAATAAATCTGCATTTCAGGAAAGTATAGAGTGACTTCAAAATGTTTAGACCTAAGCAACAGATGGTGAGGCTGCTGCAGATCAGGCGTCACAAGAGAAATCACTGGCTCATTTCTCCTGGTTCTTTTCACTGATTTGCCTTAAGCCCAAGTGTCTTGCTGTTTTTATTTTAACTCTCATTTCTTTCAATCTTCCAGCCTTCAAACTTCAGTTTTTAACCCATGGTTTTAATTCTGCTACTGATATTATCAGTCAATCAACAAAATACAATTGTCTCTCGAACAAAGATTTCCCACTTGCGATTCTGAAGATTTAAAAGTAAATTGCTTCCCACTGAATCTAAGCAGATACTTGGAAGACAATTCTGCATCAAAAAACTGGAACTGAAAGCTAGAATTAAGCTTACCACTGTCTCTTCTTTGTGTCTTTTCTGAATATCACTTTAGAAATATATCCTGAGAGTTATTACAGACAGATGCCACCTCTAATCTTCTTTTAGCCAGATTACTGAAATATAAGCTCTTCTTTCTGCCATGCATAGGAACAATTTACAAGAGTTCAAACACTGACTTTGCCTCAGTAATGAGCTTGGATAATTTACAGAGAAGCAGAGTAAGGACAATAAAGTACTAAAATAGTATTTCAACAAGAGGCTCTTAGGTTGCCATCAAGTTTTCAGTAGATATGTTGTGCTCCATAGTTTTAAAACAAGACAAAATATAAAATTAAATAAACTAGGGAAAATAGGGGAGCTAGATAACTGCTGAAAAGCAAGTGGTAATGTGGTGGACTGGGACAGCAAGCAAAGGATGCAGGATGAAGTGTATAACTTCAAGTGCTGCCTACTTAAGAACTGAAAAAGGTAGTTAAAGCTGTAAAACTGATCTAAGGATTTGTACTGGGTGTGTCATGTAATGAAAAGCAATACTTTCATTAATATTTCTTCATTATTAATATTTTTAATCTGTCATTCATACATACTGTATACTTAGTCATTGTCTGCTAGTTGTTGTAAACAGCAAAACCTTAGCTGGCCTTAAATTAGAATTGCTTCCTAATTATCGTTTATTGCACAGGAACAAAATGCTACATTTTATGTTATTCTCAACAGGACCTCTAAAGCTCGGCTGGAGATAAGCAGTAAACACAGATGCATTCTTATAAATCACATTTTTGCATATAATTCCAATATGCCTGTAAAAGTGAAATTTCAGCTATTCCCCTGTTACCAACCAGCTCTGGTCTAGGAATTGATTCAGCTTCCACTGCAGAGTCTCCTCGCACCGTTTGTTCCAGCAGCTCAGATTTCCTTCATTTCCATACCATGAACAATTCACACCATTTTACATATTAAGTCTGCCTAGATTTTCCTGCATTTGACATTACGTGATGAAGAAAGTCCAGTCCCTCCCTTCTAGCCTAGATCACACTTGCTGCCCACTATACTGTCCTCTCTGGGAAAACTCACTTTTCCAGTAGGATCCCTGGATTCATTTTTATTCTGTTTGTTCTCCACTCAGTACTTCTACTCCACAAGCTGGATTACAGCTGCTGAGTTAGTGAATTTCGTTTGCATGAAGCCAAAATGATGAGGTTGTGCTAGAGGACGCTGGTATAACAAAACTAGTGGATGTTTGTTTATGAAATGAACATTTGTGTATTTATGAAATTGACATGTATCTATTTACAAAATGGACAAGTGTGTGAAAGACTTGATCTCCTTGAAGAAAGTTCTCTTTTTCAAAGCCTACCAGTCTGGTCTGTGTTTTTGTGATCAAGAACTTAGTAATTTTTTATTAGGTCAAATATGAGAAACTAAAAAGAGCAGCCTAGGTTGTACTAAGATGAATCATTAATTTCATAAAACCTGACACAGCTCGTTCTAGGTTATAACAGAAAATGGATGAAGCACTGCATAGGCGGGAATGTACATATTTTTTTTCCTTTTTTTTTTTTTTTTAAGAGAGCAAGAATTAAGAAATCTGTAAAAGTCAGCCAGCTAAACTGAATTCCAAGAAAAACCCTTCAACCATGCTAGCAAATATGTATCTTTCAAACGGCAAGAAACTTTAGGGTGAAAGTCACAGTTAACTGGAATTTGTCAGGAAAAAAAGCCGTGCCTAATCAGTGTAGCAGCCTTCCCTTGGCACGGCCCCATCACCAAAGCACGGGACAGGAGTGGCAGACCCCGAACAGGGCGGTGGGACCGCAGGGGCCGGGCAGGGACACCGGAGGCTGCAGGTGGCCACGAAGGAGGGCAGGTAAGGGCCACTGAAACACCGCAGCGGTCTTCAGGCACTGCAGAGAGAGGCTGAACTCTCCGAACAAATAACCTCTCATATATATACACATGTACGTGCGTGTGTGTGTGTAAAGTAAGAGTAGCAAACACCTCGAAGAGATTTGCAGGAAGGTTCTGGTACCTCTGTCACTGTAGCTTTAAAGCAAAGTCAGACCAAGAGCCGGCCGTGACCCTGAGCTGTGGGCCCTTTCCCGGTGTGTGTCCCCTTCCCGGTGTGTGTCCCCTTCCCGGTGTGTGTCCCCTGCCCGGTGTGTGTCCCTTTCCCGGTGTGTGTCCCCTTCCCGGTGTGTGTCCCCTTCCCGGTGTGTGTCCCCTGCCCGGTGTGTGTCCCCTGCCCGGTGTGTGTCCCCTGCCGCCGCCGGAGCTGTGAGACCCCCGAGGAGCCGGAGCCCCCGGAGCCGCCATGGGCCCGGCCCTGCCCTCAGCGCTGCCGCTGAGCCCCCTCAGCGCTCCCGCCCGTTCCGGCCCCGAGCCGCGGCGGTGCCCGGGCCCTCAGTGCCCTCAGTGTCCCCGCTGTCCCCGGTCCCGTGTCTGGGAGCAGGACGGAGCAGCCCCTGTGTGTGCCGAGGTACAGAACCGGCCCTGCCCCTCAGCAGCTCCCGAGCGCTCCCCTTGCGCACGGGCAATGGTTCGCTGACGGAACGCGGCGGTTCTGGCTGCAGGGGAAAAGAGCAGGCTGGAGACGGGGAAGGAAGGGATGTCTGTGCCGCTGAGCAGCACAGCGCTGGGCAGATTGCTCTGGATATGCCCCAGCTGCTTCTGCCTTGCCCCGCTGCTCCTTCAGCGCCGGCATTTCCCCGCAGCTGGGGAGTGCTGTCCTTGCTCCCCTCACAAACCCAAGGGCTGAATTCCAACCCCAGCCTAGCCCTCAGTTCTTCCCCTGCAGCAGGCACTTCAGGCTATAGATTTGTACTCTTTTAACATTATCCCGTTCCTACAAAATTAATGAAACTTTTGAATTATTCACTGTTCAGTTTTAGAGAACAAGAGTGAGCAGAACTGGGGCTTTACTCTGAGGGAGTTTATGTGGAGTTGAGTTGTGCTTTTCAGGTGCAGAATTTAATGTTCTTTTTAAACAAAAGCGTAGCTAATCTTGGCTTTTTTAGAGGTTGACTGTACCTCTCTGCTTTTTAGAGCTCCTGGTTTGAATTTAGATCACAAATCTTGTGATGGTACAAAACAGCTTCATAAGTTGCAGTGACAGCTCTCAAACCTGAGAAACCAGAAATAATCGAAAATGAAATTCATTTTCCAAACCCTTGTTTTATAGGAATCTCAGTACTCTCAGTCTGCACGAGCCAGATAGTTTGAAAACATGGTGACCCAAACCAAACAAGCAAAAAATCCAAATCAAAACAAAACTCAAACCAAGCAACCAAAAACCAAGCAAGAAAACCCCTCACAAACAAACAACAGCAAAAATTCCTCATATTTTACAGCCTTGTCATCCACAGCACTGTGGTAAGGGTAAGATATCAGAGAGAGTTCTACATTTTATAACGTAGGAAAATAAATCTTGAGGCATATTTCCCTCTCTTGTATCCTGTGCTGTTTGAACATTAATTGCTAGCAAGCAAAGAAGTCATTATTTCAGCTATATTCTTAGATCTTAATATACCTACTGAAAAGGCATACCAATGCACTAGACATTTTTCATTTTGATGCAGGAAGGCAAATGGACATCTTTTGAAATGCCACACTCCCATAATGTAAAGCAATTTGTTACATTGGAAGGATCCTGTCAGTGTCTGTGAAAGGGCAGTGCTGCAGACCATTTTCTACTGAGGTGATGAGCAGCAAGTTCCAGGGTGTTGCTCTGTCTTACACTGCTGTGAGATGTGGAATCTAACATAAATTAAGTTTTCATTGCCAGGGCCAGTCTCTGAGAGTCTGGAAGGATGATTCTCTGGATTAAAAAAAAAAAAAAAAAAAAAAAAACAGCTTAAATTCCATTAAGCTTTTGTAAAACTTTGGATTGCAAATGAGGAGATGATGTTGCAGCCCTGGAAATCTGTTGTATTTCATTTCAGAAACTGTTAAATGAGCACATTTCAAACATTTTTGAAATGAGATGCAGTTTCTGAGCTCCAGGCTTAGTTATTTCACAAACTCTTTCCTTTCAGTGAAGTCTTAAAGCCAAACAAGCTTGGAGAAGCCTTGAGAATTGAAACTTCTGTGTCAAGCCACAGAACTGAAGAATTCAGATATGGCTGTATTTATCAATTTATTTTGCTCTACAGCCACCCTTTGTATTCAGATAGGCATAAAATTCATGTATTGTGCCCATAAGCAGTGACAGGTGCTTCAATACAAGACTGAGGATACAAATGTAGTATTTCATATAGTGATAAATGACTGTGTGATTTAATCTCAGTTTTGATGGGGTATTCAGGGAAATGGGGTTTTATGATGTATTTCATTTTTCCCTCTAATAATGAGGCTTAGATTTTTGAATTGAGGAGGCAGGTCTCCTGAAATATTCATGTGTAGATGTGGTGCCCACATTTGTTTCTCAGCATGAATGCAGCAGCATTTTCACTGCTGGTAGCCAAAAGGATTTCCTGACTTCCTGCCTGTCCTGGGGTGCTAAACAGAATGCCAGATCAGAGTCTTTGTGTACGAAAACTCCCAGAGAACAAATCTGAGCTTCAGTTTTCATCTATCTGTCCAGAAAAATAGAAAATCATAGAAAATATGTACATTTCAAGTAGGTGAAGTGTGGGGGAGCTATTCTCGATGGTTTTTCTCCATTTTTTCAGCCATTAATACATCTTCCTTGCCCTAAGAGAATATAATTTCCAGAAATTCATTTCATCTACCTCTCCCTTTAAAATTTCTTCCCTTCTTCCCTTCTCCTTTTCTCTCCCTTGTGATAAACACAGGTATAGCCACACTCTAAAACAGCCCAGCAAGCAGAGAACAAACTCTTGAGACCAAAACTTGGAAACTGGGGTTTGTAAGTTATGAAAGAATAATAATAGAGTTTCATGATCGTGATGGAGTAATTATTGGGAAAGAGTGATAAAAGAAAAAAAAGGGCTGAGACATCACCTAGAAAACAAAAAGCTATAATATTTTGGCTTGAAAAGGAGTTTCTGTGTGTAAGAATTAAGATTTGCTGCAGAATTCTTTCAGAACAAGTATTTAGTTTTAATTATCAAGGCGGAATCTTGGTTAATGGCATTCTTTGAATTCTTCAGTGGCTGTGTGAGCCTTTATGAAGGAAGAATATAGAGAAAAGGGAGCCACAGGAGATGAGCACGCTTTCCCAGTTTCCCAAATTAAATGTTCCAGGCGTACACATTGCTGGTTTTCAGCTTTGAGATGTGCTGTTCATTGAAGGAGCACAATGGGTGTTTATGGAGATGCAGTGGGGCATTCAGGGGTGTAGCCAATCCCCTGGGGTTGTGGCTGTGCTGCATCCAGCAGCACAGCTCCTGTGCTGAGCCCTGCTCCTCGTGCCCACTCCTGCTGCTCTGGACGTGCTTCTCATGGCATTGCCTTGGCTACAACTACTTTATGCTTTTGGGAGTTTAACAAAAAAAAATAAGCAGAAGATATTTCTAAGCCTACATAAAAAGTGCTGTGCTTGGAGAGGCAGCAGTGATTCACTTCATATTTTCAGCTAATTTAGCTATTAAACAATTCTTGGCTAACTCCAGTCTTAGTTCGGAGAATGGAGAATATTCAGTGTGAAGCAGAGTCCTGCTAATACAGACTGTAAATACCTTTTATCTGCTCTTTCTACATAAAATAGCTCTGTAATGTATAACACGGAGCTCCATGGAGTCAGACTGGGGGTCCATCCAGCTCAAGATTCTGCCTCCAGCAGTGGCCAGAAGTGACCAAGGGAAGAGCAGAAAGTCAACAGTCTCCTTAGAGATCCCAAAGGAGTCTACATTCAATATGCAAAACAAAACCCCCTCTAATAGCCCTCCATAAAACTGAACCAGCTGCATGCTTAGCTGACTCCAGTTACTGGTAATGCAAATATTGATAGCATTTAAAACTACAGTCTTCTGGTATTAGCAGATTCATGTGATTAAATGAATAATAAATCATCTCGTGTTACTCCTAACAGTAACACATTTAGTATTTGCATATGGTGTGAATGAAAGTTGTCAAAGACATGCAAACTAGAGGCTGAGAAATGAGGTTTCTAAATAAATAGAGATCTTGAAATAGAAGAGGTGACATAGATTTGGTCTTTGCTGAACCCAAATTGCATTTACACATTTCCCTGTTTAGCTACCCCCACAAAAAACCTTTGGGGAAAACCTTCTCAGACAGTTCATGGAGAACTTCAAATATCACATTTCCTCAGTCCTCAGAACAAAGTTGTATCACTCATGAGATCTACTCGTCATGCTATACACATTGTAAACTGAATAAATAACTCTATAATCTGTAAGAGATCACAAATGCCACTGTGGTCTTAAAAGGGGTCACGTCTAATCCTTTTTTATTTTCCTAGATAAATACTATATTCTATGGTTTATCATTTTGAGATAGTTCAAAAGTATTTAGTCATAGTGAATTCCAGTGAGAGATAACAGCCTAAATGCTCAAAAATGCCACTCTACCCAACTAGATTTTTATATCCTCCAGTTCTGTTTGTAATTTGGAAGTCTCTGTAATGTGTTCATATTGGAATCTAGTCCTAGGAATAGAGTCTTTAATTTCGACACTTGAAAAATGCCTTGAGCTGTTCTCAGGGAGGAAAACAGAACAAAGGTAAGATTTGGAAATTTCTTTCAATTGATAGCAAGGCTATAAAGAGAAGATAAAAAGAGGGAAATAAGTAAGGATGGACTCTCCAAAGACACTGAATGTGTAGTTAGAGCAGTCCTGAGAAAGGAGCTGTGGTCTCGTGCTGCCAGGTGAATGCATCTCTGCTTTTTCCTTCTCTAAGTAGCAGGCTGCACTAGATCTTTATCAAGGAGACTGAGCAGAGTTCTCCAAGAAAGCAGATTCTGTGGATTCTTGAGCTGTGTAACAGGATTCTGATATATTGCCAGTCAGCAGCTCATCTAAAACCTGTGTCTAGAGGGAGCCGTGCGTGTTTGCAGTCTCAGCTTGGAGTGGGGTTGGCTGCTGATTCTGTCATTCCTGGCACATTCCAGCAGGTTTAGTGTGCTCTGAAGCAGGAGCACAGGAATAGGCATGAGCCAGTTCAGGTGATGGTCTCTTTTCTTGTGTAATTCACAAAGTTCTTGCCAAGGTCGCTGTGGGAAAAGGAGAGATGCGGGGAGAGAAATACATCTTTACTCGGAGCTCAGTAATTAAGACAAAATTTGCAGATTTGATTGTCTAAGTTTTAAGGATGCAGCAGGAAAAATTTGTAGGAGATCAGGACACATGTGGGAGCCCAGAAGGGTCCAGTGACTTTGACATTGCAAAGAAATCTAAAAATTTCAATTTTGCTCCCTTAGTAGATGATTTTTTTTTCAGTAAGTCACTTTTTGCCTCTGTTTTCTCACATTAGTGTGTTAGTGCTGGGCATCCTTTTCACTGTTTTCTTCTATCACAACAGTTTCCTGGTATTTTTAGTGGATTGTGCTATAATACATACAAAATAAATCAATAGGTGCAGAATCAGACCCAGCCTTTGGGCACCAAAGTGTAAAGTCAGATTGTTTGAACTTCTGGGTGCACATTCTTAGGAATTAGGTTTCAGGATGAATGAAGTTATTCATCTTTCACAGCCTTTGAGACTCTGCTTAGCTATGGAACTTTCCAGTATCCTCTGAGACTAGCAGGCTGCTGTTGATTAAGATGAAGTAATTTTTTTTGTGACTAGAGCATATGTTTTTTTAGTGCATGCTAAATATTGCTATGGTTAAGTTGAAATGAGGAACAGGCATGCTGCACCATATTGTTATTTGCTGTGAAGTGATTTAACAAATGTTTGAACAGCTGTGCTGAGTAGGCCCTGTTGATATAAGTAAGTGGAATCATGAGAGCTGCTGTTTTGGTTGTTTACAGTGGAAAAGAATCAATCAAATAATTGTCTGCTGGGGTAAAGGACTCTAGATGAATGTAATAGAAAGTTAAGGTAATTCATGATAAAGTCTGTCAAATCCAGCTTTGCATGTGGCATGTTTTAGCAAAGCTGCACATTTCTGATCTTCCAGAAAAGGTGACAGAGTTTTGACTACTTCAGCAATCAAGGAAAATTGCCTTGGAAAACAGTCAGGACAGTTGTTATTCTTTATAATACTTAACAAAACTCTTTCAGTTCCAGACATGGACAGTCTCTGAACCACATTTCTAGGTGGATCAACAAAGTGACTGTCACACAGGTTGATGATTTGTAGCAGAAAGCCAAAGCTTCTGTGGCCAGCACCCCATGCCTCTGCACTACCCTTAGCTTGCCAGTTTTTCAGTAATGAGGTAGTGAAAGAAATATCGTCTCTATACAGTCATGAGAGGTATTAAATGAACAGCTGGCATTCCTGGCATACCACAAACTCACCAAACAGGAAAAGAAAATCAGGGTAGAATATTTTAATGGGTTTTACTCCTAAAAATGGAAACCAGCTATCCAGATCACAAAGACCCCACTTGAACTTTCTGCCTGTGGTCTGACTTCTGATAAGAACTAATTTGTAAGGAAAGATTTGACAGTGGGCAGCCACTGTGACTGTGGGCAGCCTCTCACATGGGAGCTTGGGTTTTCACCTTCCAGCAAAATGCATCAAATGAAGAACCTGAATTTTAGCATGGTGGTAAAATATTTTGGAAGTCTGAACACTAATTTTGGTGCCAGAATGGATCCTCTCTGAGTATCTGATTGCCAGGGCTCAGGTTTGCTGGAAAAGTTTTAGTGGTGGCAAGCACAGTGAATTGTTCAGAGGGCACACTTGTGGCCCGGGAATCTGGAAGTCCTGGAAGGTGTGTAGGGACAGTGGCAATGCAGTGACTCCACCCTTGTCCCTCTAGTATGTTCCACCCCCCTTCTTTCCTTCTTTCCGTGCAGTGTACTGCACTGCCCAGGCCTCTGAGCACTTCCTTGGGCTTTTTATAAAGAAAAACATGTAAGGGAACATAAAAAGGACTTTCTTATACTAAGGGGAATGGCAAACTGAGATATGCTTACTGCCAGCCTGACCTTACATGAGAGCAATCCTTTCCAGGAGCTTTCAGAGTGACTGAGGTGCGTTTATTGCAAGGAATGCTGTGTGACAATAAAACATTCAGTAAAGTTTATATTGCTGCTGCCGTAACTGAGACATTATATTTAAATAAAATAGCACTCCTTTTATGAGTGCACACTGTAATACGAGTTCTCAACAAAAAGGAAGAGTTAAACTGGAATTTATGTTTTCTGAAGGATAAAAGCTGTCAGATTCTGGGCTGATAGCTGCACATAGCTTAGTACTGGAGAATAACCTCAGTCACTGGCTTTGGCTGCAGAGGTGTTGTGCTACAGCTCCATTATGTGCAATGTTCCTTCATAGTTACTCTGCTTTGCAGGGAAGCCCAGCATGACTTCATTCTTTGAATTAATTGTGTTTATCATGGCAGCTCTGAGAGACATAATCAAGACATCCCCAAGTCTACTGTCATCAAGGCAAGGTCTTGGTGCATCTCAGGGTGGGCTTGAATTCAGCCAGTGAAGAAGCTTGTGCTGCATATCTCCTACCAGTATCCCACTTGGCTAGTTAAAAATGTCTGTGAGCTCTTTTGTTCCTCTTTTTTGTATTCTAAATAAATTCCAAACTGGAAACATGTTGGAGATTTGGAAACATATATATGGAGATTTGACTTCATGGCTTTGACCCTGGTTGAACACACTTTCAATCTGTGTTAAAGATTTCTGTACTTTTAGTTTTGCTAGTACAGCCTTTTCTATTTCATTTTTTTTTTCTTTTCAATTAATACTTGGTCTTCCTAATGAGCCACAAATTTTTTTCACCTAGGCAAGCAGGATAGAAATCAGTAATATCAAGGTAAGTGGTGATGTGCATGTCTTGATGAACATTAATGGTACCAATTTCAGTAACGCTTTCACTGTTAGATAAAAGCTGGCCTGAAGATAATGAATCTGCCTTCAGGAAAAGCTAAGACATAATAGACTGGGGAAAGCATTTGTCCTAATTATGGTAATTATGTTAATTTAGGCTTTAAATAATAAGAGGATGGCACTCTATATATTTAATATTTCAGTTAACTGTGAGCATTAAGGAAAACGAGATATCTTAGAGATCCAGATTCACTCCAGCATTTCATATAAACAATGCTAAGAAGCTTCCTGAGAAAAGCAGCAGTGTGAAGAAGTAAGATGTTGCTGGGCTGTTCCATGTCCCTCTCTCACAAACACAGTGTTCAGCCAGGCCTCAGATCCGCAGGTAGAGCACTGCAGCCTGTTTGGAGCAGCTGAGGACCTGACCCACAAATCCACTGGAGACTTTAACTTCCACTGCTTTGGTTGTCTTAGCTGCTTTCCTATCCAGTGGTGTGATCTGAGACTTACTGTACTGAATCTTCCTGGCAGGATTAGAGCAACCTCAAGGCTATTTCCTTCAAAATCAGTCTATGAAGAGAGCTTTCTTTGCAGTGAAATGTCATCTTTATGAATTCAGAAAGAAGAAAGTCATAATCCCCTGTGACTTTCTATACCCACATGTGCCTCAGTATCCTGGAAATTACTGGTTTTCCTGCTCCATGCGTAGTAGTTATATTTGCTTAGCTACTTCTGCATGTTTTCCAAACCTTTGTTATCAAACCAAGCCAAAGAATCTTCACATCCACGTTGTTTTCCCATGCAGGACATGTCCTGTCCTGGTACCATTGGTGCCCATGTTTCCAGTAAGGCTGGGTCAGCTCTTTAGCAGACAGGCAGCAACTTGCATTGCTTTTTCTTGTGTGCAAATGTATTTCATGTTGTTCTTCTCTGGAGACAAATCAGTTTGGGTCAGGCTCTTTTCTTAGTGGAGACAGGAGGAATTACAGTTTGTGCAGGCTCTCAGCTGCCTTTGGGCTGGGTATTTCAACACTCTCAGAGAGCAGCTGCACAGCAAACAGCTGGGACCTGCCTTCAGATCCACCACCAAGAGTGCCTGTGGTGCTCTGGCCTCTCCTAGGCGAGCTGCAGTTCCTGTAATGTGCATGCCCTCACAAAAAAATTCTAGAAAGGGAGTGAAGCTCCAGCAAACGAGGCTCAGATGCAGGATCAGCTGTGGGAAAGCAGGAAGGTTTGTGCAGGGACTGAGCAGCTGCACAGCTTTGATGGTAGCAGAGAAGGCCACTGCTTTAATTCTGTACCTGTCCTGCAACCTTCAGCTACTGCTGTTGCTTGACATCTCTATGCACCAGCTGCTGCCTGATTCCCTGGCATGTTCTTCCCCAGGTGAGCCCTGCAGTTCCCCTCAGAGGGCTTCTCCATCCCAGCCGCTGCTCTCTGTCTGTCTGTCTATCTTAGTCTCTAATCTGGGCTATAAAGCAGGCCCATTTTCCAGGCAGTGTTTACTGAAAACACAGGAGCGTGCCTGGCTCCCTCGGCCATCTCTCCTCCTGACCTCCCACTCCTGGCAGGCTGTGGAGGTCAGGCTGCTGCAGGACTCTCCTGCTGCCTGTGGGAGATCGTGCAGTGAAATCAGCAGCCCGTGAGCCCATTAACCCTGACAGGTTTGCTGTGGCTTCCTCTGGGGTTAAGGGAGTTCATTATGCTCACAGCCTGTCAAGGTGGTTGACAGTAAAGCAAACAGTGATTGAAATCTTCATTAGAGAGAAAACCGGAGTGCTAAAGTAAAGATTTGGGATAGGAGAACACAGTGAAACATCAAGGCTTTCAGTGAGATCAGTAATTTTAAAATGAATTTTCTAAAGAAGCAGAGAAGAGATAATGAAAAGGGTCAAAAACAATAAGGGATAATTATGAGGTTGGTGTCATTCACAAATGGCACTGGAGAGCTGGTAAGAAGAAACTGGAACTTGCTGTACGGCTTAAATTAGGAAATACTTGTCTTTAATGAAAAAAAATACATTTGAAATGGTAGCCTCCTTGAATTTAGTGCTGTAGATTAATTCTGACTATGTATTCAGTAGTTATGCTCCTATTTCTGTAGGTATACACTAACTTTTGGGAAGAAGAAACCACCTGGAGCTGCATCTTTGTCCCTGTTTCCTGACAACTGGGACTGTGACAAGATAATTAGGGCCTTTGCTTGAATAAAGTATTTCTAGATTTCTTTGCAGCTTCTTCTGAACTAAGCTACCCATTCATATCCACCTTGAAAAGATTACGTGCCTTATTCTAGGAATGAGAGGAGCTGAATTCTTTGTCTTGCCCTTATTGCATAATTTGAAGAATATTTTTATTTTTTACCTTGGACTTAAAGGCAATAGAAGGAAGTGAGCTGGGTGATTTTTTTCCTTGATAACAGCTAATTTTCTTGCCTGGTGTTGTCACTAAAACTCTACAGGCTGTTGAAACAGTGTTGTAATGGGGCAATACTGAGCCTGTAGGATGCAGACAGAGCATTAATGTTTTAAAAGAGAGACTTTTAGGAGCCTTTCCACTCTTGTTAAAGCCAGGACACATCCCTGCATGTCAGTGGAAGCAAGATAAGATTTCAAGTCACATCTTGTGTCCTACACATTTTCCGGTGTGTCCGGAAATTTCAGTTATCTCCACTCATGGCTAGAGATCAGGAAAGCAGTTTGAATTTTTAGTCAAATAAGCCAAATAAACCTCTATCTTCTCTAGTTATATATTTATTCAGTAATTAACCCAACTTTCAAGCTCACAAACTAGTTCTTTGTCTCTTTAAATATTTGTCCTAGGGGTTAGGAGCAGTCATCTTCAGGGAAGATGAAGAGACACAAGAGGGGTTGGTCTCTGAGCCAGAATGGCCAGGAGCTCCTCCACAGTCCACATGAATGCCAAGGCTCTTTTGCACTACAGCCCCATCTCATGTCTGCAGTTTTAACATCCTTGGACACGAGCAGGATATTTTTGCACATGGTTGTGTGTTTGTATTTCCTATCCATTTTCATTTCTGTGTAAAGAACAAGGAGAGAACATCTTTTCCTCTCCTCTCCTCTCCTCTCCTCTCCTCTCCTCTCCTCTCCTCTCCTCTCCTCTCCTCTCCTCTCCTCTCCTCTCCTCTCCTCTCCTCTCCTCTCCTCTCCTCTCCTCTCCTCTCCTCTCCTCTCCTCTCCTCTCTTTTTTCTTTTCGCAGTTTAGGACAAGAAAGAATTCTTGTTCAAAAAATACTCTTAAAAGGAAAATTCTGATTTTCTGTTTTGTTGTAGATGTTAACAAAAGGCTCAGAGAAATCCCAGCTACAGTGAAAGTTGGTATGAAACTCCAGAATGTGGGCCCTTTTAGTAGAGAGTAACTAGAATAATTAAATATTGATGAAAATTATATCAGAAGAACTGAGAAGCCTGTTTTTATGTAATTATCTATTTTAAAAAAAGAGATATTTCAAAGTAATATTGTGAAAAAAATATCATTTTAAAATGTAATTGCCTACAAAACAAGATCAGTGATCTGGAAAGAAACCAGTTTTACTTAACTAGAAAGTAGTTGCCAAGAGGTTTATTCCATGAATTAAATTTTATGGATTCTGTATTAAAAACTTCTGCAATGTAGCTGAACAATTTGTTCCTGTCTTCACAGGAGCTATGATAATAAATGCCAAGAGGTTGGATGTGTAGGTTTTTCATCCTCACTAGGGGTCTTCATTAATTAAAATCTTTTGGCAGCCATTCTTTCCTTTCTGTTTTTTAGTAAAATGAAAGGGTAACATTTCACTTGAAGAATTAAAGAAATTTATTTCACTCTTATTACTGAAATGATCTTAAGCAGAATATTGGGATAAAATTCATTTAACATTCTTGTCAACCTTGATGATGTTTGCTTCTCCTGCTGGTCTTTTCTATTTCCTCTTTCTCTGATTTACAGCATAATGAACTAATAGAGTCAGAACTGCATCTTACTTTAGGCAGAAGAAATAATTGAGCAAGCAAAGCTACAAACTGCCTGACACCTCTGGAAATCAATTAACTCATTAAATGGTCCAGAGTTTGGTATTTTGATTTGTTACAATTGAACATTTGCATGTTATGTCTGTGGAAGCCTTGGGAATGAAAACATATATATTATAAATTATATTATTTGTGCCCAATCTAATATTTATGAAATATGGAAAAAGATGTTTTGTAGTTTGGCTTTTTGTTGCATTCAAGTTCAGGGGTATTTATGGATTTCCTGTGCTCTTTAAAGCAGTCACCTTTCACTTCTCACTCCTTCTCATTCAAGTGGAGCAGGAATCACAGGGTTTGCCTGGGCTGGAGGATGATGAAAACACTGCAAGCTGCTGACAGAAATTGAATACAAATTGGGAAATGAAATGTTATGAGGCATTGCAAACATTAAATATTTTGTTGTTTTGTCTTTAGAGATCACTGAATGATGTGAAACCTTCCTGACACATGAAGGTCTTTGGAAGCTGAGGTGCCTGAGGGCTGCTGGCTCAGAGCAGGGCTGGCCAAGGGACCTTCTCTGAAATCCCTTCTCCACACAGGAAGAGAAACATTTGCTCATCTGATGGTGCACCTGGAACAAATTTGCATGGTCTGTTGATATTTATTAGTGCAGGTAAGTGAGGAAGAGTTTAAAGATTTTTCATTTCAACTTCTTTGAATTATGCATTAGGGTGAGGATGCTCAGAGCCTTTTGTATATGCATTTTATTGTCCAGTTTGTGTTTTCTCCTGAGATGTTCATTAGTTCAATTTCAAGCTTTCAGATAAGCTCCAAGGAGGGGGAGTGGGTTTATTTTAGAGGAATGAAAAAGACAGAAGAATTTGCTTTATATCTTTGCTGCCCAAAGTGACACTTAAAAGATCCAGCTGTGAAAAATGCAGGTAATAGACTCTCTGCAGTGTTAGGCAGAGGTAAAAGATGAAAGATAAGCCTGCTTGCAACCAGAACCCTATTTCAGCTGCTTCTCAAGTGTGTTGCAATCAAGTCTACAAAGACATTTCATCATATCACTGATAAAGATTGTGCTGTATTGAACTGATCTGCAAACATGCAAACAGACTAAACTTGTGTGTGCATTGTGCCTATGTGTGCATCTGGATTTATGGTTAAATGGAAGGACAGCTTTTCAAGAGCTTTGTAGTAAAGTAAGAGAAGTTCAGTGCTCATTAACTGCTTTCCAGTTGTTCTTTTATTTTGGCTCTGCTTAGCATTTTTAGTGCATGGAAGTTCTAACTCAGCAGTACAGCTGTGTCATGACAGAGTAGCAAAGAGCATTTCCAGCTTTAAGGGCTAAGGCTTTATAAAGGTAAGGGGATAAAAGGAGTTTACAGCAACTGTGCTTGACTTCCTTTTCACTGTCACTACCTTCTGGAAGCTGTTTTGTTCTGGCTGCTGATTAACTTCTTCAGTGGTTATTTGTAAGTCAGCAATCAAGGATTGTTTCTGAAGCTGAAAACAATTATCAATAATATAGGACTGGAACATTTGAACAGCAGCTCCCATCTCTAAGAGCACACATTTAATCCTCCTCAATGTTTTTAACATTAGAAACATGGTGACCTTCCACAGTTTTGTTCATATTACCTTGGATGTAAATCTCCTTCCTAAACTGTGTGGATGTGTTTTAACAATGTTTCTCTTTGGTAGGACAGACTAGAGTTTCACAGGAGAGAAAAGTAAGATCATAAGGAAACAGGATACAACAGGGCAATAAATGAGTGGTTTGCCAAGAAAATATACATAAAGTTTTAGAGCCTGAAAATAGCACATTCTACTTTTTCCCTCCCTGAGACCCTTGTGAAGGATCCTATTCATGATGCCATTTAGTCTGTGACTGTTGGTGACATCTGTGCCATAATCACCAAGAAGAACCAACATGTTGGGCTAGTTTTAATTAAATATGTGTGGCAGGTAACAAAGTATGGGATAATTGGGATGCTGTTTGTCAGGCAGAGTTGGGTAAATCTGACAACACCCAACTAAGCTTTGTATAGGAATGTAAATCCTGTTGTCTGCATGGGATGGTGCTGTGATTTGTGGAAAAAGGAACCCTGGTACAGAAGGAACATCTGGGTGGTGCCTTTATCGTGAGCTCAGGAGGGATTGGATTTTCCAGCCTCTTGCAAGGGTCCCGTCTCTGTCTTCAGTCCTGGCACCAAATTCAACTACTAGGTCTTTATTCAAAAGTATTAGTGGAACAAATAATAACTAAGTTCTCCTCTTGAAGTCAGATCTGAGATGCTAAATATGTCTGTCAGAACCTTCCTGGAAGAATGGAAATTTACAGTAAATGCAGCACTGAAAGCAGAAGTATTATTCTCTATTATAGTTCTGCACAGCTCAGCAGATAAAGCAGATACTTTGTGCAAGCCTGGCAGCAGAGATAGACTGTCTCAGAGGCATTTTATTAATTTTTCAAGAGTATAAATCAAGACAATTTCATGTTGAATAAAGAATTAAATACTTTTTGCTCTCATTTCCGGACTCTCAGTAATCATTAAGGAGACAGTAAAAGGACTGCAAGGGAATTAGCTTTTTGACCCAGTATTCACCAACAGTAGATTCTGCTAACAGTGGGGATAGACTTAATGAGAAGTTTGCAAGTGAAAGATTTATATACTTTCATTACAGGCATATTTTGTGAGATTTTTAACTTTGTGGCCTGAATGGAAGCTTTGAGGCAATTACTAAGAAAATAGTAAGAGCCTTGGGAAAAAGGAGATGTGATTAACTTTCAGGTCCTGGTCCTGAGATTCTGCTGAATGGCACATGGTCTTGCACCTCCATGCATTTCACAGGATCCCTTCTCATCCTGTGAGGTCAGTGGAGAGGAGATAAGCAGCAGCCTTTCAGAGTTGAGACAGGAGGCAAATGGAAATGTAGGTTATCATATATATTCAACATATTCATAGTTCCTCAATTCCAGACTACTGGGTCTTCAGAGCACACATTTGCTGTACAGTAGTTGGATTTGTCACCTTGCTGCAGGTGCCAGCAGGAAATAATCTGTTTAGCTTGATCCCTGATCTGTCTTTGTGTGGGAAAAATAGGCAAGGGAAGGTAAAAAGGGGATAATACTCTGCTGCTGTTCTGCAGCGTGCCTCTGGCAGGGACATAATCCCAAGGGTCAAAAGCTGAGAACATCAAGCAACTTTAAGCTAACAAAATAAATGCTTGGCAGTCCTCCATCAGGAGCCAGATGCCTCAAGATTTAACACATGAATGTGCCTTCTCAGCATAATCTTGTCCCATCCACCAATGAGTGAAAATGTCCCATTCTGGAAAAAATTCTCTGTTCTGCTTCAGCAGGGGCTTCTCCTTGTCCTGGCTAGTGGGAGGAATAACAGGGTTTATTTGCTTGAGCAGGTGCCCATGGAGCCATCCCATGCCCCAATTGTTACCTCAGTGTTGATCATGTTTCTATGGGACTATTTCTGTGAGAATTATGGCAAGGCCAGGCATGTGCCACTTAAAAATGGATAAATTGATCTTCAATAAAGGATTTTTTTTTAATCTATTACAGTAATACTGGTCTGCAAAGGTAAAATATATTCTGTTGAAGAATTTTCAGTCCACTTCACTGAAATTCCAAGCTGTGTCCATTTTACAAGACCTGCCTTATATTGGTGTTTTCTTTATCAGGATACTCTGTTAACATTGCCAACATGGGCTCAGTAAGGTAATAGGAAATACATTTCATTCAAATGAAAAAAGCTATGAAATCCAAAGGTAAGCTTTATAAAGGCCATAGTGCCACTGAGTCCTGGGAAGATGGCTGCATCTGCTTGACCTGATGGGAAATGGGAAATGTAGGAGTTTCTCCTAAGACTTAGCACACTGCATTGGCCTTCCTGAATTTGAAGGCTACTGTAAGATAAAATGCAGGAAACAACAGGAACTGAATCAAGGACTTGACTAAATCACTTTGACCAACATTCCTCTTTCATGTTAGAGCAAAACAATGTTGCAGCCTGACTTATAATAAATTGCTGCTTAATAAAGCCAGAAGTAAGTCATCTCTTTTCAGCTAATTCCTGTTCAGCTTCCCCAGCTATAAACCCTTATTAAAGAAGCTTTAGCAGCTGTACTGTTCTCTGAGGCATGAAAAATCTTGATTAAAGCCACTATACTGGAGTCAATGAAGCTTAAACCTTGATATACTGGGACACAGGGAGGGCCCAAGCCAGCTTTATGCTCCCCAGTGTCCTGCTGGCCAATCCACGGAGGACTGCTTGTTTTTGAGTCTGCAAAGCAGCTTGCCAGACCTCCTGCCTGTCAGATAAGCATCGTGTTATCTGTGCCTATCTGCAAGGTTAAGAGCAGCCAGCAGAAAGCTGCGGTCACCAAAGAAAAGATATTTAAGCAACTTGGGGGCTGAGCTTCTGGCATTCCTGCTTTTGACAAAGAGGAGGTTTTGGGGGGAAAGATCATGGATTTTACACTTCAGGTGTTTGGTTTGAGGAGTACAATTGAGCTGGTAGTGCAGTTTTTTTAATAGCTCTAAGGAAAGCTGTGCCTCACACTGTTATTTAAATCACCACGCGACTGTAACTTCATTAACAGTGTTAATGCAAGGTGATTAGTGATTCATACAAGTCAACTGTTGATAAGTTAGGTTCTGCTCTGAATAATATCATGTGACTGCAAGGAATGGAACCTAGCAGAACTGGAATGCTGGCTATAGATACAATGGTACTGCAGTCACAGGATTAACACTCAATCCATGAGTTTTGATTACTGTATTTTTAATATTAATATTTTTTCAGTTTCTGGCTATGATGTAAATGACTTTGAATTAGATCTGAAAAGCACGGAAACAGCTTTATGTAGAAATTGATTTTTGGTTTTGTTCAGTTTTGTTTTTCAGTCCTTGCAACAAATGAAATATATTTAATTAGTTTTACATTTGTTTTCATTTTGTATTTGCCCCAGAGAGTATTATAAAATATACTCCCCCAGGTAATGAACTGCTGAAATATTCTGATGAAAAGTATATAAAAGACATTTTGATTTCTTAATTGGTAAATGAAAAATTTTCTTGTAAAGATTAAAAAGCTCCAGAAACATCGAGATTATACTGCAAGTGATTTCATCTGTAAACTAAGCCTGGAACCTCCAACTCATCAGTTGCTATTGCAAAATATCTTAGCAAGAAAAGAAGGCATAGTAGCTGGACCAAGGCCACCTGAACAAAACACTGATTGGGAGATTGCTGCTATAGAATCAAGAATCATGTAAAAACATTTTTTATGATTAATGAAAATTGGTTAACGAGTAACTGGCAAAGAACAGATCACACCTCTCTAGCTGGTTATTTAGGTGTCATTTGCTTTAGTGATATCACAGAGCTATTGTGTTCTATTTGGATAACCTTGTCTGATACACTAAAAATCACTGTTTTTACAAGATTGTTTCTTTTTGAGTTAAAGCAGAAAGGCTGAGTCATTGCTCTTAACCCATCTGTACATAGGCAGCCTCTGAAGTCCATGCCAGCATCCATGTTTGGGGAAAGGCTCAGGAAAAGTGAGAATGTATGGTTCTCTGGGGGCAAATGGCAGAAATTCAGGCCTGTGCACAAACAAGAACTCTGATCTATGTTCTAATTGCAAATTGAGAGATGCTTCAATTTGTTTTCTTGGGGTTATGGTATAGAATGTTCAAGGCACTATTGCTTTTAAATGTCACTCAGAAGTTGGGTGTTGCTGCTGAGGCAACATCGAAGAGTGATATTACAGAAGTAAAGACTGAGGATAAATACTGTTGGCTAGAATGGATTTATTTGTTCCCTGTGTGTAAAATGTATCATCTTTGCTCACAAGGCTCACAAACGTGTCATGGTAGGTCATTAAATACATCACAGATCATCTTATTTTCCTTTGTCCATTTCATCTTCTTTCTTTGTAGTCTGCTGTTTCTTCTCTGTCAATAGTTTGTGTCTATTTAGGTGAGAAAAACAGGTTATTGCTTCAAAAAATGTTATTCTTAATCCTTTCCCACTAGTATAGTTGAGCTTTTTAGCTAACAATTTAGGCAAATAATAACAGATTTTTTGGTGATCTGATTGGAAGGAATTTCTTTAGTACAGTAAACCATGTACAGCTTGGTTTCTGTGGGGAATGAGGCAAAATAAGTTAAAAAATTGTTAAGGAATTGGTTTCTAGCTATTCTAACTGTTTTCTTGTGCTAGAGACCACAGGAACTAAAAAGAAAGAACCAGTATTGTGTCAATATCAGTCTGGGATATTTTCTTTGCAGTCACACAAATCATAAAACATTCATGTCAAAAGGAGAAATAAAATAATTCTTATTCTAAGGGCTTCAACTGCTACTGTCTTTCATATTATAAATACAGTTCATAATAAACTTACACCTTTAGGGTGAACCTGCAGGACAGAGGAAATCTAAAAGATAACTTGAAGAATAATGAACTTGGAGATTGCACACAAATTCAGGGAAACACCAAGCTGGATTAGTCTAGTTCTTCCTAGGAAGCACCAGTTTCATGCTGAAAAAAGCAGTGTCTTCTGGAGAGATATAGACCAAGCACATAATTAACAAGCACTGCATTTTCCATCTGTCAGGAACTCTACTGCCAAGGTGTCTAAACTGAGGAACTGAAATTTGTGCCTGCTGCAGGTGCTGTAGGAACTGCAATGCTCCCGCTGGCACTGCTCTGTCCTGTGCTGCTCTGGGACAGCCCACTGCCCTTTTGCAGACCAGGATATTCTCTGCTAGTGTACTCAAGTGGGCAAAGACAAATTGTGAATAAGTGTGAATAAAACTGCTCCCAAGTAGGCCAGAGTAAAACTAATATGCCTGTTATAATTATAATTTGCATTGAATTCATCCCAGAGGCTAATGAAGATGTGCAATTAAATTATTTCTCCTAGGACTGACTTAAGGGGGGAATTTGAAAGCAAGGTTTAGAGGGGCAAAAAAAGAAGTTATATCTAATTCAAGACACTAAAATATCCTGTATTATAGAGATTTTGGTGGTACTTTGTTGTTTGTAGTCTAGTATGTGCAAACCCCCCACCAAGAACTGCCTTTCCCCTTTTTTGTTATGCTCAACCTTTAACAATAATTGTCCATAGTTCTGCAGCACAATTGATTTGGTCACTAGGCAGGTACATCCTTCTGTGTAAGCTGGAGTGTAAATAATAGAAATAAGAGGATGATTACAGTCATCATCGATGTCTCCACTGCATTTAATCGACCTCAGGGATTTTTTCCATTGCAGGAGATAAAGTAACTATATGTGAATAGTAGGTTATTTGATCAGTGAAGTGTTTTTTAAATAGCCTGTACTTGATTACTCCATCAGCCTTGGATTGGTGCCTCCACAGGTGCATGAACTGCGTTTCTCTGATTTACTCTTCATGCTTGAAAACCTGATCAAAGCCTTGAATGTGGGGATATGACAGTACAAGTGTTGTGATTATCATCTGCAATAATGCAGCTTTGCTGTAGAGGATAGATGATTTATTAACGCTGGATTAAGACCCATTGCCTCACTGAAACAGTGCCATCCTCCTTTCCAGAACGTCCCCACAAGCAGAGTGCCTTGTGCTGAATGGCACAAATTAGTAGTGCAATGAAACTAAATTTCTGGAGCTTTCAGGTCCAGTATTGAGCTGTAAGCAGTTTCTCTCAGGGCAGTGTGTGCAGGGTAGTTTATTCTCAAGGGAGAAAGTTGCCTCAAGAGAACCATTAGTAACAAAACCCATAAACTATGGGTGAGGAGATGAAAAGACCTGTTTGAGGGCCAATTCTGTCTCTGGTAGGCTCTGCTCTTAGACCCCTCTCATGTTACCCTACAACAAGATGAAAAGTCACTGTGCTGGGGGCTATGAAGAGCGTTTGTGGCACTCCCTGGTACCTTACAGGCACTCAGCAGACACTATTAGTGCTGGAGGCAGCTGTAAATGACAGGAATCAGTCCTGTTAAACTGATATTGCTCTTTCACTGTTCTGGGAAAATGAGCAGCTGCACCGGGATTGCATTCTTATTTCTCAAAAGCATCCAAGCACCAGGCTTCTTGCCACAATTGGAATTGTGCTTCTTGCCACAACTGGAATTCTGAATCAGGAGCCACATGGATGTTTTCAGATCTTAATTGACTCCACAGCAGGCATCCAGGCTTAGAGCAGAAATCCACCACTGCAAAGAAACCAAATGCTTTAGGGGATCCTACATTATGTACAGGGTTAACAGGGAAGCAGGAGGCCTTATTTATGTGGAGTACAGGAATTGCCAAAGCTGAAGAAATATTGTTTTCTTTCAATGATTAATATGCTCGGTACAAGTGTAGCATTTGCTGCCAGCTTTCATTAACAAATCAATGGAAAACAAACCCGTGTGGTAGGGAGTGTGTCTGGGAACAGCTTAAACAGGACTGAGCTGCTTTAGATTTCAGCTGTTTTCTTTAGCACAGCAGTGTAGAGCACTTTCTTGTTTATAGGATAAACACAGGGAATTGAAGTGATCTGTGTAGCACACAGGAGAGGTTGCCAACCCATAACATTCTGCAGAATGCAAAAATTTCATAGCTGCTCCCTTGGGAGTCATAGGCTACAATCTTCTTGCATGTTGGTTTCAGTGTAAATAGCAGTTAAATCATCAGGACAGACAAACTGCCATGAAAACTTTGAATAAAGTATTAGTTCACTTTCCTTCTTTCATAACACAGGTTCAGCAGACTCAGAGCTCAGCCAGCTATTGGTTCAGTGACATTTCACACCAAATGAATATAAGTAATGCATAAAATTAAGGCTGTAAATGTGTGCTTTTTTAGGTCATTCACAACAAAGAAGACTGAAATACAATAGATAACTTTATTTTTAACCTTATTTTCACTTCAGAGTGGTCACACAAAGAGATCTCAGTCTGGACATGAGTTTGATCTGTGACAAGAACTTCACTGAATCAGCCTCAGGATGTGCAATGATTGGAGTATTGCTTTCAGCATTTCCAGTTGCTTGAGGCTTTTTCTATTTTTTATGTAGAAGTTAGATTATTTTTAAAAAATGAGCAGAAACTATTCTAAGCCCTAATGTGGCTGTCCTTCAGACACATTGAAGCATAGCAATCTTCAGAGCCATCTGTTTGAATATTTGTAAAATTATTCATTAATGGTGAAAGTACCTCACAAAGTGGCAAAAATATTTCAGGAGTAAAAACAATAGTTACAAACCCATCAAAATATTTCGGAGTAAAATCAATAGATACAAAACCTGAGGGAGATAGGGCAGCCATCCCTGCAGGTTACAGATTTAGGGCAAGGATGGCTTTGGGAATCTAAGATATTTGTTCTAAAGCCAAGTACTCTAATCTGAATGACAGAACTGAGAAATATGCTGTACATTCAACTGTATCTGTGAGCTGTGCTGAAACCAGGGAAACCTTCCCCATAAATGTTAGATAGGAGACCAGTCCATGTGCCCTGCTGCTCCCATAAAATCAGCCTCTCCCAATTGTCTTCTCTGCAAAGTACAAAATCCCTCCAAACAGAAGAGAATAAGATAGATTCCAGCAGCTTAGAATAAAATAAACATAGATTTCACAAAGGCTAAGCTAACATGCATCAAAAAATGTTTCTATAGATCAAATAGATGGAATTAGATTTACATTTTTCCTGCACAGGATTTTGGTGTTTAATACAGACTTGGTGCTCATGTAGCTGACATGGTCATGCCCTAAAGAGAACTTTTTATTTCGGAGAACAGAACCTGGTCTTCAGTCACAACATACTGTAACTATCTTCACCATGCAAATGTGGTTATTTGCTAATGATCACTATTTATGTAATTGCATCACACTTTTCAGTCTTGTGTTCCCCCTATAGTGATTATGTTCTCTGTGTCTCGTGTGAGTCATCAGACTCCTCAGGTATATCCAGAGTGTGCTGTGCAGATTGATGCACTCAGCAGGTGTGGCAAAGGACAGGGCAGTTCAAGTAAAAGGAAATTGAAATGTATTTTCAAAGAGAATGTACAAATAGCTTAGTGTTTGATTTCCAGGGTGGTGATTAATCACAAACTGTGAGATAAGAACATACAGGACAAATAACAGTGATAGCCGTTTGATGTATCATGAAGTAGATTCACCTCTGGTTTGAGCTTGCTTTTGGTGGTATGAACTAGAAAGCAGGGAGTCTGGCAGGCAAAAGGCTGATTTCCCTCTCTGTGGTGAATTCTGGGGGCTGGAAAGCAGCACTAAGAGGACACTGACCTCATGGTCTGGGATTTTCTGGCAGTCTGTGAGGACTCCTAGCAGATAAGATGGTGAAAATTAAAATATGGCCTGTCCACACAATCTCACAGCTCATGTCCATGATGCCTTAAGTTTTAGCTTTCATATTTTTCAGATTCTGTACTGCATTAGCATATAACTCTGAACTTCATCTGAAGTGTTAGCAAGTTCTTCTCACAGTTCAGTCACACAAAACATTCCTTTTCCAGCCCGAGAACCAAGAACACTGCTGCAGCTTCAGACCCAAAAAGTGCAAACAGGGAATTGAGGAGAGCATTCTGGGAGGATGTGACTTCATAACCTGGAGCTGTAATTGGACAATTAACCCCAAAATGTAAATGGACCAAAACTTATAAAAGCATGAAAACTCGTGACCTGTTGTCCATCTTGGGTCCATCTTGGGTGTAGCCTTGGCCGGGCTCTTGCACTGCCCAAGGTGCATCCTTTGAAGGCCTTTTTAATAAATGCCTACTTTATTCCTTTAACACTGTCCAGCCTCTGTTCTGGGCAGCCTCTCAAGGCATCACCCATGCTCAAGTTGACCCTACTAATTTATTTGTACTTGCTTGTGCTAGAAAGCTCATCTTGGCCTCCATATACATTCTGAGTTCAAAGATGGAGTGACTGTATTTAAGCCCTGAACTCAGCTACCAGCAGTGTGATCTGCAGAGTCTGGAGGTGCAGTGTGTCATCAGAATGTGTCCAGCTTATACTTGAGCTAGGTGAAGGAGCAAAAGAAATTTGGAGCTTTTACCTCTTTCCCTTGTATTTATAAAATCATTGTATGCTTTGGTACAACTTGCAGTTCCAGCTAAAAGCTGTAAAAGTTGCTGTGTTCCAGATCATAAATTGGGGTGAGATGGCAGTGCTGTGTGATGAGGCTTGCACAATACCCATGCAGCTTATATCTGACTTAAGGCTTTGCTATTAATTCCTCACTTTCATGAACACAAAATTAACTTCCTGTTCTTTTTACTTCTCTGAAGAACACATCCTGTTGCACGACACAAGCAGGACTCTTTTTCTAGACAGAATAAAATTCCTCGAGGTTTAACTCAGTGAAGTAAGATCATCTCTGACATGGTTGTGCATTCCCCATTACCCAGTGCCTCACACCACTGGAAAATGAAATTAGTCCTGGCCTGAATGTTCCTGCTGTTATCTAACTCCCACTGTACTTCATGTCAATTATTAACATCAGTGATGATAGAAATCTTAACACATGTTAAGAAACAGGACTCCTACAGAATTTTTGTTAATCTGTATTATTTTGCCCTATGATCTTTCTTTCAGAGCCTACTAAAAGAAAGAGCCTACTTTTCAGAGCCCACTTTTCTCCATCTCCTTTTCCAATGTGCTCTCCCAATTTGAGTGTTTTGGAGTGTGTTTTGACATGTTCCTTTCAGTATTTGGAGGACAGAATGCAAAAACCAATTATTATCACTGTCACACTCCAGCCTGAGATCTATTTCATCATATAGAAGCCTTCTGTTTGATTTAATTCTATCTAATAATAATACCAAGAAGACTTTAACAGAAGTCAGTAGGCACTACTAAACTACTTAGCTGAGCTCTCAGATCAGAATATATATATATACATATAGATATATATATATATAAATAAATAAAGGAAGTCATACCTGCCTTAAGTGTAGAAAACTTTTTTTTGCTGTTTTTGCTGGTTTACTTACTTAATGTTTTTCAGTGAAGATCCTTTGATTTTTTTTCTCAAGGTAATAAATAATGCAGTGTAAAACCTGCTAACTGCCAGGAAAGGGAAGAGTCCAGTCATGTAGAACTTGGGGCTGGGAGCAGGAGGGGGCAGATGGATGTAGAGTCCAGGATTGAAGCATGAAAACAAGGGGCTGGTTTGACTTTGCCCTACTTCCAGTGCAGGTTTGGGGCAGCACCTACGGAGGAGAAGGAGCTTTATGTTCTGCAGCTGGGAAGGCTGAGCATGTCTCCAGTCAGGAAACAGTAACCTCACTACACCAGGTGTGTTGGGGATGGAGGGAAAGATGACTGAGCTGTATCTTTCTGCCATTTCTTTCCAGAGGACACAGTTTTAAGCTTTGTCACCTGGAAAGTGGCAAAACAAAAAAATGGTTACATGCTGAATCTGACTCAGGAGGAGTCTGGGGAGTGAGAGAAGTGTAGGACCAAGCTCGCGGTGGGCAGCTTCTCAACAGGATAAATGGTGACAGTGCCTGATACTGAGTAATGCCACCCTCATGCTCTTTCACTACCATAATCTAACTGCACATAGGCAAATGGCACAATATTTACATTGTATCTGAATAATGCTGTGTACATGGGACAATGAAACACAGCGATCAGCTTTAAAAAAAGAGCCTTTTCCAGCTGAAATTTCCCCACCTGCATGGAGTCATATCAGAAGAGCAGTTCTAGTGTTGCAGGTCTGAGTTAGGGATTTTTTCTGAAGAGTCACAGTCTGTCACTTTTTCTCTTTTCCTTTCTCAACTAGATAAAAAAGCTGTGAGAACTAATCCATAGATGGGAGTGTGCTCATCCTTCCCTGCAAGGAAACTGCTCTCTGAATCAAAATCTGAGAGGAGCCAGCTAAATGTCAACAAGGCTGTAGGTTGCATCTGCACATTACCAGAAGCAGGAGCATTAAACAATACCAGAATGAATCAGTGATCCAGGCATATAGAAGGGCTACCTATAAATTCCTGAAACTTATGTAATTGCAGAGCCCACTTGTGTAGGTCAGTCATGAAAATATTGTTCCTTTTTTAAGTCAGGTGTCTTTTATCTTTTTTTCAGCTCTAAAGTGATTCATTATGAAAGCTTTTTAGTATTCACTTTATTTCTCATCAAATCACTCATTAAATGTGTAGAAACCTTCTAAAATTAAGAGTATCTAATTTAATTACTATTTGAAATGCAGAAGTCTTACAACAGCTTCCCCCAATAAACTTTAGGAGAGCAGGACAAATTCCTACTTAGTGAAGAAGCAGTGCTAGATTCTGAGAGATGAAATGAGCCTGCAAACAGTTTGGTGAACAAGGAACAGGAGAAAGGAACTTCTTGCATTTTCCTTTATGCTGTGTTAGCTGCTGCACCACATGCATGAGATCTTTCACCTTGAGTACTTGCTCAAATTCTGTGTTTTCTTGAGCTCTCTGTGTGTCAAGATAGCTGGAATTGGTATCCAGCCTCACTGAGCTCCTAGGCCAAGGACTGGATGAAATGTTCCCCGTTTAGGATGCTGTGCAATGCCAGATAGTGTGGATGTTGTGTTGTTTCACATGGTGTCATTTCATGTTCTCAGGGAGAGGGGGAATTGATTGCTAGATGTGAGCACAAGACCAAAGAGTGTGGAGTCAGCTCCTGATGCAGGATGCAGCTCACCCACAGGAGCAGGGCACTGCTCTCTGGGAGGGGTTTAGCACTTGCCCAGCTCCCACCGAGCCAGCACTGCAGGGGTTTGGTGCCATCTCAATGTCCCCCATCAGGGGTGGCTTGGTCCGTCCATAGATAATTCCCTGCAGGGTCAAAACACACCGGGCTGAGCACAAATAACCTGGGAAGATTTGATACATTTGGGATGGATATAATGTAGAAGATCCTGACCCTATGAAAAATGTTGCAGATTATTCCATTGTGCAATCACTGGGCACTTGACTGATGACAGCAGTAGTCCTTTGTGTTTCAGGTCAAATGCTTTCTCAGAAACAAACCCAAAAATAACAACAAAAAAACAATGCAGAAAATCAGGAAGAAAAGAATTTTTATTTTGCAATGTACTACATTTGGGTGGTAGAAGGGTGTTAAGTAGCAGTAGTTGTAGAAGTGCTGTTAGAAATTTTCTCCTTAGTACACAGGATTTATGATGAAATTAATCACACCAATTTAAGGAATAATTCAACTAAGCATTTTTCTGGAATGAGAGACGTTTTGTTTTGGAAAATTCAATTGGGTAAAGAACTTCTTGTAATAAATGATGTGCTATGGGTTATGCAGTGATATATGAGTATCAAAGTACTTAGCTGACCTTGGTCATTACTGAGGGAATTACAGCAGAGGCACTACTTTAGTGAGCTGCAAAGTATCCAGTTAAGATATATGGTATTATGTTTCCATATAGTTTTTTCGCTGTGGTACCAGTTAGATAGTAACATGGTGGATATTATCACCACTCTAAAATGAGGTATGGGAGATACAATCTTGTTTGTCTTGGCCTGCTGCACAGTGATGGTAGAATCTGAGCCTGTACCTGCAGCTAACTCCCAAGCTTGTTCCTTCTCCAAGCTTTCCAAGTACATGCTACCATTGCCATCCCTAAGTCAGCAGTGCTCGAAAAAGCACATGTGGTGACATGATGAATTTCCAATAGAGGTACTTGAAGAACACTTGAAGAAATGTTAAGGACAGTGGCAGGGACTGTTCACGTGGAATACAGTTATTATCTTTGCTCAGGCAAGATTTACATGGGAACAGGCAGAAAGAATTTTTACTAAAATGGTCAAGGAATTGGAAGATTTTTTCATAGTATGAAAGACAGAAACACATTTAATTAAACAAAGCAGAAGCACTGTAAGGGCTAATTGATAATGTTGACACAAGAATCAGAACTTAAAATTTGTGAAGATTAGATCTGCACTGTAATTTTTATATAAAGAGAGGGGAAAAAAACCTTCTGTGATGAAAGAAGGACAAAATGATGCAGTGCCATGAAAGTCTGCCATACTACAAGGGATCACCTTGTAGTCAGTGTTCCTTTAATCCTTAATTTCTCTGTACCTTGGAAAGCATGAACAGAGTTATTACCACTTGCAGGCCCAAATTTCACTATCACAGAGCTTGGCCATTCCTTGCCCTACACACAATGCCACCACAGTTTTGAATAGACTGCTCACAGTTTGGATTGGTTAAATAAGAGCTGGCATGGAAACTGCAGTGCTGCATCAGCTGCTTCTGTAACCCCTGTGATACCACATGAACAGCAGCAATGGATAGGTGATACCATAGACAGGCCCTGCCATAGACTTACCTTCTTTTTCGCTTATTTTTTTTATAATTGATGTTTACAGCAACATTAATTCCACGCTCTCATTAGAGCCTGCTCTTATGCCAAGGCATTATTCCCTTTGTAAGGTGTTTTTTCAAATACCATGCTGCCCTCTTGAGGGTACATAACATGCTTGGGGGTTTTATGCAGTTACTGGAAAGAAAATAACTTTTTAATGAAAATTTGTTTCTTATGGAAATAAGTAGCTTAGACATGAGCATTTCAAAGCCATCTTTGTGATTGGGATGTTCCAAAAGGAATTGGCCATGCAAGTCCTTGCAAATGACTTAATTACTCAACCCTAACTCCACAAAAGATTTAGAGAATTATGTGCAGAGGAGCCAATGGCTAGGAGTACAAATAGAGTTGTTTTCTTAAAAACATCGGTCTGTTTAGATTTGAAAAGAGATTTAATTTGCAGAATGGGAAGAATCCTGCTTCCAGTGCTCTGGTATTGACCAGATGTCTTGCATGACACAGTCATGGTCCTTCCGCTCCAGAGTGGTGAGTACACAGTGACTGATCCAACCTGTACTGCAGAGCTCTGGCTGCCTCGTGATTTCTCCCATCTGCAGTGTCTCATTTGAAATGTTTGCTTTAAGAGAACTGCATGTGTCTGTGTTGGCAAGGTAGGAATGCAGGTGGTTAGAACAAGTGCTGTGAAGGACATGCAAAGTATAAGCACAGAGGAGGGAGACACTGACAGAAATTGCCTCTGATAGTTGGGGAGGGAGGTAACATCAAAAAGGAAAGTTACTGGAGTGGCTGTGTGCAAGAGTCCCTCTTAAATGGATTGTTTAGCATGAGACCAGATGGACAGTGGTGGGAATACTGTTAGGTGAAGTAGGTTGACTAATTGCTCATTGTTCATTTATTGTTCTGGGAATCAATTTAAAGTACAGTGTGTTCATCAGAGACAGACTGGAACAAAAGAAGAAGGAGCTGGTTAGGCCTCATGTGGTGGTGTGCCACTGTAAGGCTTGGATTGACAGGATATGAGAAGACATTTTAGCTATCTGTCCTCTCTCCTCCTGCTCCCCATGTCTGTGCTATTCCAAGGGGATCCTAGAGAAGCAGAAGTGTGCTGGGAGTGATTTCTGGTGCTAGAAAGTTTAACAGAGCTTCTACTGACTGGACCAGAGGCAAAGATTTCCATTTTTTCATGTAGTTTTAGAATATTTGCTGCCTGTCCTCAAGGGTCAGATTCAAGCCCCAGCTGTGCAGTCAGGAGTGGCTCCAGAGCTGGTGAAGCTTCTGTCCCACCGGTGCCAAGGTTGGCAGAGAGCTCCTGGCTGGCAGTGAGGTCAGAGTGACTGGCACCTGGCATAGCAATGCCACAGTCAGGGCTCCCTTTGCAGGAGAACTTTCCATTCCAGCTGCTCTGACAGGAGTCGTGGGCTCCTGAAGGGATCTCCAGTGTGTCTGCCTTGACTGGAAACTGGGAATTGTACTTCACTGAGCAAATGTCCATGGAATGGCTAATGCCAATGAACCTCAAAACCATCCCCATTGCAGGGAGTAGTGTTACTAAATATAGGAGGAAAATGTATTCTTAATATCATATACCAAATAAACCAATGTCCTTTTCTGGTACTTTCTAAAATTCCTATAAAATAGGCAATGGCCCACATATTTATTTTTTTCAAGAGTAGATAGAAATACTCCTTGGCCTGTCTTTTTGTATGCAAAATTTCCAGGCCCCCCGCACTGTACTTCCTTATACAGATTTTCAAGTATTCTTGTTTTCCTTCTATAAAAATAGGCACATGGAATGAGTAAACACCACTAAATATAAGCAAAAATCCAAGTAAAAAATGAACTAGAAGTGTTTATAACTGACTGTGAAAATGAACTCCTCTTTTCATTGATTGTCTGATAGAAAGCTGAACATTTACTTTACTTTTTAATGATCAAATGCTTGTTCCCTATAGATCAGCCTATACCTGATAAGGACTTCAGCTAGAGAAAAGCCCCACCAAAAAAAATACAAACCCAAAAGACCTCAACAGCTTGATTGAGTTTGATTTCAAGTATGGAATAATGTATTATAAAATAGTTTTAAAAGCAGGTCTGCTGGAACAAAAAGCATAAGCTGCTTCTTGAAAATTAATCCTGTTTACTGACACTGTTATTTTTCACAAACATAATTTTTTCTTTTTTTGTGGCAAGAACTTAACTGAGTTCAACCTCTTTTCCTTTCCCTATTGCAGAATAGCTTTGCCTTGTTTCTCAAGGCCATGTGACTCCTCAGCAGCTTTCCTGCCTTTCAACCTTTGCTCACTAAGATGGAAGGATCTTTTCACTTGTGTTGTTCCAAACTTCTTAGAGACCTGCAACTTGAAAATATTAACATATGTCCTTGTGCCTTAGGATATTGGTGCATAATTATAGTAAAATAAATACTGAATAGAGAATTGTGTTCAGCTGCTGCCCATCACTCCTGTGATGTTGCTCTCATATATTCCATCTTTAAAGGTCTGTTTACTAGAGAGGGGAGCAATAGATAAAAAGAATCATAGGATACTTTATGTTGGAAAAGACCTCCAACATCACTGAGTCCAGCCATTAACCCAGCACTGCCAAGGCCACCACTAAATCATGTTCCCAAGTGCCACATCCACATGCCTGTTAAATGCTTCCATAAAAGGGGACTCCAGCACTGCCCTGGGCAGCTTGTGCCAGGGCTCAACAGCCCTTTCCATGAAGAAATAAGCAAAACTTCTGTGGGGACTCTCAGAACTGGGGACATGATGACAACTGGTAACAAACAGGCATTTTTAAAATTATCTGTTCTATATTTTATATCTCAGGGGCAGCTGAGTTTTCCAGAGATTTCTTTGAGGAAATGTGTACGCAGACATGTTGATGTGTGACTTTGTAAGCCAAGTGTACTCTTGCTGGAATTTTTTTATAATCTGTGGAGCAGTGTAGAGCAGTGCTTTTCAGATTTTCTGTGGACACCAAGGGAAAATTTGTTCAGACACCTCACATGCAAAAGCTGTTGTAGAGGTGCTGTTGAGATTCAGACACTTTTCATATAAGCTTTATCAGTTTTCAGAAGTTCATAGAAAGCTCCTGGTTTTCCTGTCTTGACAAATTAACATTCAATGGGAACGTTGCTCATGCACACTGAATTTCAATATCTGCTGATATCCTGGTGAAACATGTCCAGTGTGAGCCTAAGCACAGATTGAGGAGGAGCTGTAGAGTATCTGTTTATTTGTGTGCTACATTTCAGCTCTTCTATTCTAACCTCCCCTGTGTCTTATTTCCCTGAACCAGTGTGTTGCAGTCTTAAGACGGGAAAGCTCAAATTTTTGTGTGCAGTAGGACTATGCATCAATAAACAAAAGCACAGCATCTGCAAACTGAGCTGTTTTACTTATGATGATTCTTTTTAACCTGCAATTACACAAAAGTCAGCTTAATGACTGTCCATTCATTTTGCTTGAAGCCATATGATCCTGAACTCCAGCACTGTCTGATTTCAGGCTAAACAAGGTTGGTCTGGGTTGGTACCAAACTGTGAAGAAGCAGGAAATGACCTTCAGTAACAACACTTACTGCTGGTTCAGAGTGGGCACATGGACATTGTCAGGACACTCCTTTTCCTGAGCTGAGACTGAACAAGATGGAAAGCAAAATTTTATTGTTAAAAAAAGTTCTGACTAAAGTACAATTTAATCAAAAACTTCTATGACAGAGTGAGGATCTAAAATCTCTTTCTATGCTTGCATTTTTATATCTAAACTAGAGAAACCTATCAGAATAGGAATCAAATAATATGCAGTATTGTTGCTTTATTAACTAGTAACCAGTTGTTTCTGTCACAGAATTTGATAAGAGTAAACAAAAAGAGATTTGATTTTTAACAGAGTCAAATATGTTTTTGCAGAAATGTTATCTAGTGATTCTGTAAAAGCAAAATTCTAATTTTCAGTGCTAGTTCTGCAAAGATGTAAAATGTAATGTGACTTTAGCAGATTATCTGGGCTTGTCACATATTTGGGTGATCTAATTGCTAGAAATGTCTGTAGACATTGCAGGCTTGAAAGCAGCTAGTATTGCATTACTGAAACTTCTTATGCAACTGTTTCTATGGCTTTAAGGGAAGATATATTTTGCTGGTACAGTAATAGTTAGATAAGTATAATTAGTAATAGTAAGTTATACAATTTGTCATCTCAGTTTCTTTTTCTTGGCAATGGAGCATTATGTTTACTTGGTCTCATTCTCTTACTGCATATTCAGTGCTTCTGAAGTGGCACAACTCTGACCCTTTCAGATAGCAGACACAGAGCTAAGTTCTGTTGGTTTGGACATAGACCTGGAACCCCAACATTTGTAGCAGCTGAGGCAAAAAATGATAAAAGATGGTGTACATAGCAAATAACAGGTGTTGGATGCTCTCCCTTAAGCTCTCATGGGCACCTTCCTAGTGAAGTATTGAAGGAGCTTCCTGAGGACCTTAATCACAGGCAAAAGGTAGGAAAAAAACCAAAACATTTGCACAATCCAAGAAAGTCTGTCTTGGAAAGAAGTCTCCATCTATGGAGGTAATTAGAGAAGTTGCTGAGATCTTGGAGACAATATTTGCCCTATGACTTCTTACTTATCCCTGCTGCACTGAGGCATGAGAGCAGTAGTGAGCTTCCATACAATAAATATTCTATACATGTATAATGCTGAGAAATTTGAAATTGTTGGTTTATTCTGAAAATTACTAAAAATTGTACTTCCCTATCCATCAGATCTTCCTGTTGTGCACATTCAGTTATAATTTCTTACTTGAGGTGAAGAAGGATTAAAGGAACATTGCTACAAACAAAACCCCCTGACACAGCTCAGCTGAGGACTGAGGAGCTGGGTTGATTTTCCATTGCAGCATTTCTCGTCAGGTCCCAGATGGTGACACATGAGCAGAGACCCCCTTGTCAGTACAGAGGTGATGGAATCACTGCAGCCTGGAGTGTCAGGATTACACTGAGTTCAGTTAAACTGATAGGCTACAAGCCTAGAAATTAAGTGTGTGTGACAGGATCATAGTCACAATTTAAGCACTCTAAAGACAGTTTGAAATGGAAAATGTATTGAGTGTAAAAAGAGTATTAACAAACCCTGACAAAACAGGTTAATCAGGCTGCATAGTTTTTTCTCTTGCCTTCTAATTTATACATAGAGTTTTTCCTCTGTGATTATGTCAGCCTTAGCTCAAGTGTCTTGAAGGACATGTTTTGATCCTTTATGTTAACAAATATAGATGCTCATCTAACTAGAATGTTAAGGAAATACTTGCAGTCATATAGATAACCCATCATATGACTTGATATATTCATTATTTAGACAAAATGGATTTTACTTACAGATCAGATGATGAGTTAAAAGCTTTCTGCAGTATCAAGTTGTTCAAGCTTTATCATAAGTAAGAGCTAAAGTTTTAAATTCAGGGAGGTGTTTTGACAGCGTGGGGGATTTCTCTCTAAAAATGTGTTTCAAATATTAATCATGATGAAACATCATCTGTATGTGACCTTCAGAAGGTTATGATGAAGAAAAGACTTTTAGGCTGTTTTGGTAACAAGAGTATCACCAGCAATGGCAAAACAGGACAGACTGAACTTATAAACATTACATCAGCCCTGTGCTAGAGATAACATGTTTACTAAACTTCTCAAAATGAGCTGAGACCACGAGTCATCTCATTGTGATCAGCACTAGGACTATTTCCTGCTAAGACTGGCTAACAGACTGGTATATTACTGCTTGCCCAAAATATTAAACTTACAAAGTGAAGCGTCCTTATTTTGTGTAAATAAGTACAAGTGTTCTCTCCTGGGAGGACAAAAAGGTTGCCAGCAAATACAAGTACTGGAAAATACCAGCATGTTAATAAGGACATTTGAAGTTCATCTGTTTTTAAGGCAATCTTATTATCACATTGATAAATGAAAAAAATATACCTTTTTGTCTTTCTAAACAACTATGTTTATGTTTTTAATTCAGCAAAACTGGTCTTTGATATTTAAATAGGTTCTCCTATGCCACAGGATGTTTAACTTTTGGCAGTTCAAAACACACTTGACTTAGTACTCTATGAAATGGGATAGAAATGTGCTCAGGTTTTGCTGTGCTTTTCATTGTCTTCTCAGAGATCAGTTCATGTTTTGGCATTTTCCAAATCTATTGAATTGGGAAGGCTGAGGTAGAAAAATAGTGGAGAAATAAATGCGTAAAACTAGGTCAGAGCGCTTGCCTGCATTTCCAAAAGGGAAAAACTGGGATTGTTCAATGGTATTTTCGGAAAAATTTCTAAGTATTAAAATACTCCATATATATTTAGGCTCATTTTCAGAGGACGCCTCTGTGGTAACACAAGTGACATTTTTAATATGCCTTTCCCTTGCTAAGCCTTCTTAGCAAAATCAAATGTCATTTGTTGTCTCAAAAGCTAAAGACATATTTCACATGTCAGATGTACAAAGATGCTACTGAACAAAATTACAGGCGAGACATTTAATTCTGCTGCTGCTGGAATTTCTGTCATCTCTCTTTCTGATGCAGTGCACAGCAGCTCTCTGTGGTGACAGCAGAACTGGTTCCATTATGCTGCAGAGTAAATTAATACTTTGTGTGAAGGCTCAGGTCAGAAAAAAAACCAGTTGATGGCTTGTGTGCAGAAGTGACACTGCTACATGATTAGGAACTACTGCAGCATATAAGTGGAAACCTGAACACATTTATTTTCAAATTTCAATTGTGTCATTTTTGAAACTATTTATTTTTAGGATCAGCATTATTAGCATTTCTTGGGTTACAAGAGAACCCCATCTACCCAAAGAGCAGATGACCTTTTCTAGTGGTGTATGCTGAATATGTTAAATATTATAATTAATTTCAAATAAAGGAATGGGTCATATTATTTATCTGCAACATTAAAATTTTAATGACCTTCAAAGAAAATCATGTCTAGTTTTGCATGACTTAATCCTTGACAGTTATCAGTATTTTGTCTATCTTAGGGGCTGCAAATTTGTCCAAAGTTTCAGATAAATATATTTGAAAGACAGATGAGCTAAAAGCAAGATAGTTACTTCTATATCCTGCAGCAGAATTCTTCAGCACTTTTGGAAATGTCACTGTTTTCCAAGTAATTTTAAAGTGTTGTAAGTAAAATCCTGCCTACCCTAGGACTCCATGAGTCAGTTTTGATTTCAGTGTCTATTTCTACTTGAGAAGAAGCATTAAAGAAAATACATTTGCCAGAATTACTTAGAAGAAAGGCAAGCTAAATTCAAAGGTTTGAATTTGCACTTAAATCCAAGTATGTGGATGGCTCTCCCTGAGTTTAAATTAGAAGAGAGCAGTATTTAGTCATGACCTGTTGTTATGGATTCTGGAAATGTTGAGCAATTATATTTTTGTCTCCAATTCTCGTATGGCTGTGGCAAATGGAAGCAGGTGCTGTTTGTGTGCAATCACAGCAATTCAAATCTGCCTGCACTCACTTCCCTTGGTCAGCAGTGAAACAAAGGGATTCATACAGAAGAAACATTTCCCTCCTCTTCCCTTACTCCCTAATTGCTACAAATACTTCACTTAAGAGTAAATAATTTGAATTGTCTAACCTTATAAAATGCCTTTTCAAGCAATCTATTGCTAAAACCTTGTTTGGCAAATGTTGTCAACTTGTCCAGAAAGTTGTTCGACATAATGAAAATGGGAGACTTGTTTCCTCAGGGGTACATCTTCTGTATCTATTGGATTTATTTACTTGCAGTGAAAAAAAAATCACAATGGTTTTCCGTGTTTCTAAGCATCAATTAATTATTTGAATTCCCTTGTGTATGTACAAAGTAGTATTTCTTACAAAAAGCTAGACAAAAAACCCAAACAGACAAAAAACCCAAACGAACAACAAAACCAACCAAAAAAAAAAGCCCTTTCCCTATTAAAAGAATAGGAAAATAGCAGCATCATTTTTTCCCCCTGCAACTAGGAATCATTAACAAGCAGAAATATAGGAATATTGCCCTGGGTTTGTAGCCCAACTCCTTTGTGTGTTACTCTGATCCACATTAGCACAAAGGACTATACAGCCATAAAGCTTTAAAGTTGTTCCATATCGATATTGCAATTAAGATTGTACTTATCTGGCTGCTGATATGATTTGAAATCTGTTCTTCTTCTGTTTTGAAGTTCAAAGAAATAATGCAATAGTCCTGCAGTAAATCTGTTCAGGAGAAAGACTTCACAATTTCAGTCACAAAGTTAAATATTTGCGGCATCAAAACCAGCATTGCTGACTCTGAAAAAAGGACATCTCTCTTCTGCAGAGATTGACCATTTGTCCAAAATTAAACAAAAATATATATTGTATGTTGCTTCCAAAGGCACCAGCATGTGATCTCCACACTGTTCTCACAGTGCACATGTTTAATTAGTCACAGATACAATGCTAGCTTGAATGGCACTCCTGTATTACAATATTCATTTATTTAATTAAACTTTGTATTTAATGCAATATATTTATATTGCAAATCCTATCATACCACTAAATCCATTTTTCTGCTGCTAGATTTGCATTCAGTTCAGGATTTGAATCATGCTCAACCTCATTGTTCCAAGTAACGGAATTTATTAGAATGGATCCACACAATACTGCACATGATGAAAACAGGAGAATCAGAAAGCCAAAGTGCAAAGCCAAAAATGGAGGAAAATAAGACTGGCAGTTTTGCACGACTGTATTTTGGAAGGCCAATGTGTTTCCAAGGCCTTCTTTTCAAAAATTGCCACTGACCTTTCCCACAGTGCTGAGCAGGTCTGTTGCAATTTCTTATTAATCAGAGTAAGTCAAAAAAACACGCTCTGTACATTTACAGAACTGGTATCAAACTCCTTCAGTAATTGAAAAGAAAATTAAAATCTTCTGTTCTCAGAACTGTTGCGGCTTCCTTTTCCTATTTCCTACACTAAGATGAGGCAAACTGTCCCAGAATTTACATTCAGTTGCACTCAGTGCTTTCAAAAACCCCTCTCACATAATTACAACTCTAATAATCCTTCACCTGCCACCTCAGTTTCCTCATGTGAGAGGTTTTTGCCATTTGATGTTACAAACGGCTTCATAAAGTAGTAAGAGGAAGAAAAAAATCTTTAAAAATCATCTCGAAATCAATTTTTTCACTTAGTGAGAAAAGAGACTAAAAAATGAATTGAATGATCTTTTAAGGTGTTCTTAAACCAAGAGGAGGTAATTTAGGAACAAATTAAATAGCGAGCAGATATTTTCCTGTAACTAAAAATTACCTTCTTATTTCCAGGTACGTAACTTAAGGTTGAAGAGCATTTTCCAGGTACCTGTCGTGTGCATTACTGAAACATAAATGTAAGTAAAAACAACTTAATTATATGTATTTGTTCATCCATTAGAAAATATTTATGAGATAGAACACAACATGTGCATAACTTAAAAATAATGTTTACTAGTAATTTCTTATTCTACTCCAAAATGCCATAATGGCCTTGTTATATCCCAGAATTACAAGTACTGATAAAATTATTTTCTTGCTCCGCCTTCCCAACTTTCCCACAATTATCTAATAGTTTAACAAACTAATTGGACTAAAATATATTAAGATTATTTTGTATTGTGAATATCTACCCTCAAAAATCATTCATATGAAAGCATTCAATTTTAAAAGCCACTTAAAATTAACCTTCCTGACTTGTACTCCAAACTCTATCCACGATTCTGGTTGAAATAAAGTCCCCACAGACCCAGCCAGTAACCCCCACTGAAATCCCACCTGATCACCTGTGTCACTGCATGATGCTATCCCAAGAAACGAGGCTTTCTCAGTGAGCTTAGTGGGTCTTTGCTCTGGGATTTATAAAATGCAATAAAAAATGACAAAAAACACAAATGCAAATATATTTTAAAATATAATATTAGCATTGTCAACACGAAAGACTTTATTTACTGCACAGAGAAGAAAATATTCAGAATAGTGTAGTTTGTTTCGGGGAATGCATGAAAAAGTTTCAACAACTAACACACAGTGTTTCTTTGCAAAATAGCCCCGTGCATGATGCTGAAGTGAAATGGGTTTTGCTCATTCTTGTAAAAGAAGGTCATTACTTGCTATTGTGGCTGCTCCTTTTGGATTACCTGTCTCTGTCTCTGTGCAAGTCAAACAATAAATAAAGGTAGTCTGTTAATATAGATTAGAGGTTAAACTGTTATTTATTGTCACCTTTTATGGAGAGATTCCATAAAGGTATAAAGGTTGTTATTGACCTTCCCTGCCTACAAACTAAGAGTCAGGTATTTATCCCAGGCAATCCATTTGCAATGAAAAAAAATTACAGTCTTCCTGAGGAGGCACAGGTAGCAACTGAGCTGCAGTGATAACTCCTGATGAGTGAGAGCTCACAAATGCACATCAGGTTATGTCTCTGAGCATATGAGATGAAGAAATAGTTGAGAAACAACAGATACCACCCTGCAATTTTTGAAGTCTTCTTTTAAACATCCTCTGGGATTTGATAGAGTTGAGCATGAGAAAAGTATACAGCACATTTTCATTCCTTTGAGTTTATATAGTACAGAAAGCTATAAAAGTAAACAACAGCAACAACAAAATTAGCATTCTCTTTCATGTGTTCCTTGAAATTGAAATGGTTGAAGAAAAATCAATGTAACAGCCACCCACTTACTGTGCCTTAATCACATTACCAGCATCCCCTTAAACTGGTTTGTGATGGTACTTCTGCAGTGCACCCTGGATCAGAACACACCTCAGAATCAGCCTGCAAAGGCTGCTGTAACCTTGGAGCCATGGAAGAACTTCCTGAGTGCAGAGTATGGAAGGTTCCTGCTACAGTGAATAGAAGTTCCTTATGTGAACATCCCAAATGGTGAGGGTGTCAGAAATCAGAGTAAGCCTCCTATAATTCTAAGAATAGAGAAGAGAGAAACAAAAAAAAAAAAAGATCTCATAAATATTTTCTTTTCTCTTTCATGAAGCAGCCACAGTCTTCTTCTTCCTCACCCACTCTATCTTACAGGCTGAGCCCTATGAAATTGTGATTATTTGAAAAGATTTAAAAGCCACTTCCTCTGCAGTCCTCCAATTTTGCCCTGTTGTCACTTCACCTGTGACCACACCACAAGGTTACAGCAGAAGGAAATGAACCATAATGAAATCTGAAGAAGAAATTATATTCATCCAAGACATGGCCTTTTTTCCTATCCCAGCTTGTCAAAGTGTTGGCAGAGTAAGCAGCAAAGAAATCTTATGGGATCCAGCTGGCTAAGTCCTGGTGGTATTTCACCATCACAGCAAAGTCAGAGTGGGGAGGGGAGAGCTCTGCAGCCAGGTGTGTTAGAAGCTGTGGCAAAGAAACTGTCTGACACTGCTTCTGCATTGTCATTGCAAAGGGTCACACGACTGCCTGGTCCAAACAATCTGCTCAGACTGACAGAGGCAAGAGGACAGTTATTGAATTATTGCATCTTCCTCATTTCAAAAGCAAAACGCCTAGAACAATTCCAATATTGTAAATTCTTGAAGAAGTAAGGTCATCATTCGTTTTCCAGCTGATGTCTGGGCAAGTATCTCTGAATTCTGCTGTGTGTAACTACTGAAGTTCTGCTCTGGTTAGTTTAAAATATTCATCTATTCTTCAGAGCAAACCCCAAATTCTCAAATTCATTAAGTAAGACAGAGAAGTCAGTCCTTATCAAGTGCTTCCTTACAAATATTATTACAAAAAACGTAGGAAAACCAGCCAGGAAACATCATAAGGTAAGGAAGAAATTGTAGCAGAAAAATAAAATAACCACATTTTCCAGAAACTTCTGAAGTTTGAGGAATAAATTTTTCCCTCTGAGGGTGGTGAGGACCTGACACAAGTTGCCCAGAGAAGCTGTGGCTGCCCCTGGATCCCTGGAAGTGTCCAAGGCCAGGCTGGACAGGACTTGGAGCAGCCTGCGACAGTGGAAGGTGTCCCTGCCCATGGTAGGGGCGTGGAACAAGATGATCTTTAAGGTCCCTTCCAACCCAAACCATTCTGTGATTCACTCTAAGTTCTCAGGAGGGTGTTAATCTGGAAAAAAACACAGTCAGTAGCCTAGGTCTGACTGTACTAGCCACAGTCCTGGAGATAATATAAGGTGGGGGAAATGTGAGATAAGACTTCAGCTCCTCAACAGCATTTTACTGGTATGTTCCTGCTAACAGCCCTGCTCCACCTCAAAGTTTCTTAAGGTCAATGGTGTTGCTCTCCTTGCAGCACATACTCCAATTTGGAAAAATGTCCACACATTGGTTTCAGTAGTCACCAATTTTTGAGACAAAGTGTTTTGTTTGCATATGGGTTGTTATGAAATGTGCCTGCTTTTCATTCTTCTAACTGCCTGCTTGGGAAATCTATCATTTTAATGACCAAAGCTTTTCTTTTTCCCTTCCTAGTCTTGGAAAAGTCCAAAATCTCACTGTTTACTCAGCTATCCTCATGAAAGTGGAGTGAATGCAGTCCAGTGAACACTTAAACAATCTGGTCCAAAGTGCTTCCATTTACTGGTGACACCATCAAGGCTCAGACAAACCAATAGGAGCACTGGAACTGCTAATTGTTAATAATTATACGTCACTCAGATTTGATTCCTTCTGAAAGCAATTGAATGGCTTGTTCCTAGGCCTATTAACCAGGCTGTCCTTCACATCATGAACTGTTTGCACTGTCCAAAAATTTTAACCATCTGACAGGTGTACAGAGCTCTATTTAAAGTGACTTTATGTCACTTCCCAGCTGCTGTGTCCCGAAGCCCCAGGGTTACCTGTGACAGACTCATTAATCGAGCAGCTCTAGAGGGATGAGGAGGGAATGCTCCAGTGACTCACAACTGAGCTTCACCTTAGACTGAAGTGCTTCAGTAGGTGGAAATTTAAATTCTTTTCTGTACCAGCAGTAATATTTTACTTGCTCATTTTCATGTTGCCTATTTGCAGCCAAGTAAAATCAAATTTAGGGAGCTTTTAAACCAAAATTTGAACTTATGTATTCAAAGACCTCTAGAGGTGTGCTACATAGAATATTAAAGATGCTTTGCTGCTGCCAATTCTGCTTCCCAGCAGCAAGGAAAGAGGGATTTAATCAAACAAGAGTGCCTAAGCTAAGTGGTAAATCATGCAACACTTTTCAAAAGTGAGCAATGCCAGCATGGTTAGGCACAGCAGACTCTACACCCAAAGCATTTAAAATGTATTTTATTACACCAGCAGTTGCCAATAAATCCTTGCTAATGTGATCAGTGTTAATGAACAATGACATGAAAGTTGCTTCTGGCAGCTTTTTCAAAAAGTGACCAGGCCAGGCTGTCCAGTAATGTTCAACAGCTGATAGGCCTTGGTGTCAGAGAAATTGATAAGAAAAAGGTAATAAAACAACTTTACATGAAGTATTTTGACCTTCTTATTTTGGAATGACTGCATACATATATTTGTGAATTTTTGTGTGGTACTTTTATTTTTCAGTGGTACAGTAATCAAAACCAAACCTGTAACAGTTAAAAGATGGCCTTCCTGAGAACAGACCCAATGAGTAGCTTATAAAACACTAAATATCAGAGAACTGATGAATTTTTGCTTCACCAAATGTTGATTTGCAAGAGAGGCTAGGATTTGTTATATGTACATAATGCACGTTCCCCTGATGAGATATGATGATTTAAGTAAGTCAGAGTAGGATTTTACACATCCAGATTCCTCTCTTTGTGATTCTTTATAAACATTTCTTACACATTTACACCACAAGTTCTTGCTAGAGGAGAAAGCTATAAAAAGCAGGCACAGAAGCAATATAACCTAGGTGTCATAAAAAGCTTGGGCAGTAAAATGTCATCATTTCTCCAGAAAATAATGCTCTCGTGAGTTTCAGTGGAGCCCCATTGCTTCTTTTAAATGCTAAGGTGGGGTCAGGATGAGAACAGAGCAGCAAGACCAAAGTGATGCTAAAGTTCAGTGATCAGTTGTTGGTATCAACCAAGATACCAAAGACCCCAAGTTATAATCAGATGATAAGGTGTAAAAGTCACTTATGTAAATTACTAAGGGATATGTACCAGACCAAAGTCATTATTAAAGCAGGTCCCTTTTATTCTGTGATCTTATTCTCCCTACTTTCTTTCTTCCTTAATTTTAGAGCCACACAGAGATTTTTACTGTTCAGTTGCTGAAATAATGCTGTGCTTTAACCCTTTAATGCCAAACTTTTGGCTGCATTCAAATCTTCACTAAGAAAAATTTTGTACTTCTAATAGAATAACATTTTTGTGCTCTCATGGGTTTAGTTCAAAGACAGCTCCTTAGGATCCCTCTAGGTCTCTTTCTGAGGCACAGTAACCTCTGTTGTGTTACAAAAATCTGCAGTTTCATTGCAACCATGAACAAGGAGCCTGACCAGCAGTGAACAGTTTATTTTGTAGCTGCTCTTTTTTCTTATCATCTCCATTGCAAGAGTGTAAATTCAAAGTAAATATCTTCAAGGAATGTTAATTCAAAAGAAAATTACAGGAGGGGTTTTGTGAATAAAATATTGAGACAAGTGCACTCAGAAAAGGTGAATATTTACACAGGTAAAGGAGTTTTCAATTTCATAGATTTAGATTTCAAATTCCTTATTTAGAGCTATCTATTACAATTGTCAGCAACAAAATCCTGCACTATTATGCATAAATTGGTAATTGATGTCAGAACATTTTTACCATTTCCGTTTTACTTAATTTCAGTGTATCTCATTTAACTTTGGAAGGAAATTTATAGTGATTTACATGTCCCAGATATATTAAGCATGTCAATGGATATATTAAGCAGTATTAAGCCTTAAGAAATAATCCTGCTTTATTTCGCTCCTTCTGAGGACTGTGCAGAGGAATAGTGGGAAAGGATTAGGAAATTGGTGTAATACCTGTCAAGTAATGTTATCTGTGAATGTGCATGAATTCTCCAAAGTTAAACCAACTATTCTATATCAAATTCTTCAGGTTCTTGAGGAAGGTAGGAACAAAAATAACCTATTAAATTAGCTTGTAAAGCTCCACTTTCAACAGGCCATTTTTATTTTCTTAGTGTGTACAGAGCCTAATCTTGTTCTTTGTAAACGTGTTGTCTCTGGCTGAACCCACAGCTCTTTGCTGCAGGGATATTTCTGCACCTTCAGTGGGAGCAAGGCAGAAAATGAGGTAACTTTGGCCAGGTAATTTCAGTCCTTGCAGCCACATCAGAGTGCCTGCATCTGCAAATGTTTGGGGTGCACTGCTCCACATCCACTGCTTTGGGATGTGCCCTCAGCAAAGCTGACAGGGAGTCATGCCTGCTGCTGTCCCTGTCAGGGAGTTCATGCCTGCTGCTGCTCAGGGTTAGAACTGAGTAAATTAATTTTGGGAAGCAAGGCTGCAAAATACAGCAAACAGAGCACCCTTTTATTTAAATATTTTGCCACACTTCCAGAAAGTACACCTGAGATGTCAGGGGAAAGAAAGCCTCACAATATAAGTTTATAAAAGTCCAGGAAATTATCTTGTCTCCTGCTGAGGGCCAACTAAAGCATCTGCTGGGTTGGAATAGGATCTTTTGATTGCAAATTTTTATATAATATGCAATTCTGCACAGAATCCAGACAGCCTGGATTTTAGGTTATCTGTGATGAGGGTAGAAGGTACAGTGTGCAAATATTAATTAGCTCTAGATTTGAAACTGAAGGAAAAGTTTTTATTTAACCTCTTATTGATGTCAGCTGTGTAGTGCCCCCAGCAGAAAACACCTTTTGTGAGTTTACTGGTGCCAGCACAGAGCTGTGATAGGCACAGAAAGCAGAGAGGCAGCTGGCATGGCAAACGTGCCTTGCCTTGTACCTCGTGATGTCTGGAATCTGTTTCTCACCCTGCTGGAGGGATCACAGATCCATCATGTGCAGGGAAACAGGGAGGTGAGGGCACTGAAAAGGTGCCTGGATTGGTAAGGTAAATACACTGTCAGCTGGTATTAACTCTTGACAGCCACATTGCACTTCATGAAATTCACACATGAAATTCATTTCTTGTCCAGGCAGTTTGAAAATGTTAGGACTGACTTCCTTCATTTACTACTAAATCCAGCTCCTGTGTTACTTGTGGGAAGGGGAAGCACCTCCCAGTTCTTTGTGCTGCTCCAGTGTGTCTGCAGATCAGTCTGATAACCAAATCACACAGATCCTTTCCATGATTTATCCTGCTTCCAAACTTGTTGAAAAATGAGCACAATAAAAAAGGGTTCTGAAATATTTCTCTGGGTAAATGTCACTGTTAATATATCAGAATGCACAGAAATGGGGATTATGTATAACTACAGACATTTTGCTGCATTTAAATGTGCCTAATTTGTCATAAAATTATTCCTCTGTGGTTCCAAAGAAACCATTCATGTCATAAGAGTTTTCACCCATTTAGAGTTTACAAGAGAAATTATCAACTGTCAGACCTATTCCTGGAACTGTCTTCCAAATTCTCATTTTTGTCTTTTTGAGGAGTTTTTGGTTACTTTTTCTCATTCACTTTCATTGCACATTTAAAATGATTTTTATTAGATAAAAAGTGAAAGCAATGGTATGTATGTAAAATTTATCTGAACAGGACAGACTCTGAAAAGAAGAATAATTTTGGCATTATTTTTATTGACTTTCTTAGCTATTAATCAAGTTTAGTGAAGCAACAGGGAAAAGGGCCCGATTCCCAATTTTGAAAATATAGAATCATAGAATTGTTAATGAAGGAATAATGTCTAAGATCATCAAGTCCAACCATTCCCCCAGCACTGCCAAGGTCACCACTAAACTGTGTCCCCAAGTGTCACATCTATGTCTGTTAAATCCCTCCAGGGACAGTGACAGGTCTTAGTCTTTGAGGCTAAGTAGCTGCCACAAAATGATTCCAGCTAGAAACTGATTAACTTCTGTCATGGCTATTTCAGAGCAGTCTTGCTCCTAGATGGAAAACTGTTAAATTCCAGTTGAAATAACTGATTTCACACATTCTCCCTTCTGCTAAAAGAATCTGAACATACTCCAGTGTTTCAGTTTGCTTATTTGATCCAGAACATAATGCAACTTTTCAATGTCTGCACGTGCAGCATGGCAGCTCATCCAGGTGCACACCTGGTGGGGTTTGTGCAGACACAGCCAGGACCTGCCAACATGAGGTTTTCCACAAGGCAAATGCACAGGCAGGAGTTGAAGACCAGTGAACTTCAGTAAGAGGAGGTTCAGCCCTCTCAGCTGTCACTGTCAGCAGCAGAAAGGAAAAGGCTTCCTTTGGAGTAGTTTGAATGTGCCTGAATCCCCTCCTGAGGGTGGCCCTGGCAGGGACAATCACTGCCAGTACAGAATGGGAGCAGCCTCTGAGAGTGCTTGTACTGCTTCCCCCTGCTACAGCCCGGGATCACAGGATCCCCGGGTGGGAAGCTGACACAATGTGCTTTCAAGGCAGTGGCATCAATTACCTGACATCTTTTAGATACTTGTTTTTCTCACATTTGGGCTGAATCACCAGCCTTTTAGGGCAAGCATGTTCTGCTTCGTGCTTCCTTTGACCAACACGCTTTGATTGTGGGAACGAGGGCATCTAGTGGCTTCTCTCTTGTTGCTCTCCAGTTCCATCTTGCAGAGACTGTAATACTGAGAGTGTGTTAGGTAGAATTTGTGACACAGTTGTATTTATAGAGTCAGAACAGTGTTGCAAGAGTGAAGTCTTTATTTATGAAATAAAGAAATTGCAAAAAAAAAGCCTTAGTTACAGGGAAATCACCATTCAATCAGCCAGGAATTGCTTCAGGATGTTTTGTTGTGCCTCATCCTGCCCAGGACATGAGTTAATCAAAAAGAAGTCTCCTGATAAAGCAATAAAAGTAATCAAACCTGTAATTTCAAAATGATAATACCATTTCCCTGAGCAGAATTAAATTCTTTTGTTCAGTTCTCATTTCTGTACCTCTAATGTTTATAGGGCATTTCATGTAGTAATGTATGCAAGCTGACAAATGAAAAATAGTGTGGATAATTACAATAGAAGCAGCTAATAGAAGCTGTAATAGCTACATCGTGTCTCTAACCATTACAGTTGGTGGTATTAAATTCATTTAAATGAAGAAGAGCTAAGTTGCAGCGTAACAAATTATAAACTTGACTTACTGGCATTTGCACACTCCCTTATTTCTCTCTGCAGTATTTCAGGCACTATGTCACTGCTATAAAAATCTATGAAGATAAAAGAGCAATGGTGAAACATCTGTAAAAACAGAGCTGTTAAGCAATGACATCTCAGTCAAAAGGGCTCAGTGCTTTCCAAAAGACGAACTGGATTCAGTGGTTTCTTAGGATCTGGAGACAATTTCACAATTCCTTGCTTTATAAACGTACTTTCCCTGGGTGGATGAACAAAATCTTTTTAAATGGCATCTAGTGAGACAGGTTGTAGAGAAGCAGATGTGAGTGTCCCTGAGAACTAGGAGCAGACACAGTTCTTTGGTCTAGGCAGCTGCTTGTGAACAAGTAAAGGTTCACAATTGCTGTCAAGCCCTGTGTCATTTCAGTGGTTTATGATGAGCTGGGAAAATATTTGATAGCATCAGCAATCATTTCTCTTGTGAAATCCAGAAAGCATGAGGAATTTCTAGATGCTTCTTGAAAATCTTCCACTCAACTCATGAATGTATTTGAACTTCATTTTAAAAAACAGTGGCAGATCAGTCGTGCCTCCAAATTCCAGTGGCTCAGAGCTTGCATGCCAAGCTTTCACCAGGAGCTCTCCCTTTCCATGATATTTGGACTATGAAGAAAGCAAAAATATTTGTGAATCTCCCCAAGTTCCACAAAAAATAGCATTCATGATTAATTGTTCCAATTATCCCACCGGAACCTAATTGATACTTACTGTTCATCTTTTAAGAAACTCTGCACCTATTTACCTGACTTTACTAAAAAATTAAGCAGCACAAGTCTTATATATGAATGAGCTGCAGGAAATATACCTTTATTTTTGTATAAAAGATATTTATACCAACTAAGCAGCTTCAGCACAAAATTCCATCTGTATTAGCATAAGTTCTGCACTTGTGTTCAGTTATTGAATATTCCAATCTTTAACAGGCCATATAATTACCTTAAATATTACATTTCAGGACCACTTTAAAGCTATAGTTCAGACCCTATTAAACATATTTTATATACATATTACTACACATAAAAAAACTTTCCAGATCACCAAGTGAATACTTTCCAGACTATCTACAAAGCATAAGCTTATGCTCTTTATTGTGCAAAAATAATTACGTTTCTTCTGTGAAAGGATGCAGTGGTTTTCATTCTGTAGGTGCAACTTTTTGGTTTTAATATTTTCTTAATGGGGTATTATGAAAACAGTCTCAGAAAATTGTATTATGTGTTATATTGTGTAACATTGTGTGCTACATAATTTCTTGAAGTTTTCTGGCTGAAAATTCAAGTTTCACCTATTACAGTATAACATTATATTTCCTATATACTATAACATCATACTTCACCTATTACCTATAACAGGTTTCACCTATTATACTATGGCATAAATATACTATTCCACTATATTTTAACTCAGGGTTTACTCTTCCTATTTCATGAGCATGTTTTAAAACAAGGCCATTTGCTTAGCACTCTTTTCTACCTACCACTCTTTGCCTCAAATATTTGGACTGTAACTTTTAAAGACGAAATCTAGCTTTTGCTTTACTGTCTTTGTACCATGATCTGGTCAGGCTTTTCTTGGCCTTCAGCATTTAGCAGTTTTCATCACTTAAAATCTGACATGTGCTCCAGAGCTTATGAAAAGTATTTTGTCAGAAATCACTGTCATTTGTCAAGGTTGCATTGTATTTTGTGTGTGTTGGTTTGGTTGCTATTTGACTTTCCTTGCAATCTGGATTAAAAATTTTTATACTTAGGCGATTATAAAAAATCAGTTTCTCTTTTGTCAAAGCTTTTCATGTGAAAGTTTAATAGCATGCATTGAAACTTTAAACACTCGTCTTAGACCCACTAGGGAATTTTTTATGAAAGCTAAAGCCTTCATAGTAACAGAAAATGGTAATATTTTCAGTAAAACTTTATAAGGCTCTTGGGGATATGGTTTAAGGATGATTATGGTGGTAGATGGCAGGATTAGATGAACCTAAAGGTCTCTTTCAACCTTGGTGACACTGTGATTTCCTTTTGTCTCATCTGTTACTGCAGTGGCATAAATATGACTTCCTTAAAAGACAGTCTCTCTAAATGTTCATTAATCTGCTCACTAAAATATTATTTTGAAGTCAATAAACTTTTTTCTACTTCCCACTAGAACAATTTCTTTAAAACATCTTTGTAACTGTAAGATACAAGATCGTGATTTCTCTCTTTCTAATTCATCTCTTACTACACAAGAAAATAATTTCGTACATCTTTTGTTTTCAAACTCTCCTATCCAGTGGTTATGTATTTAACTGCTTTATTTTGTCTGAAGTCATGCTTAGGGTAATTTTACAGCAGAGGTGAAGAAGGCAATGCTGGAGAATGATCTGCCTGTTATAGCTGCATCTTTCTCATCATAAACCTAATTCTGCATCCTGAAATATATTTCTAGTCTTCCTGATCTTTTCCCCTCCTTAGAGAACTGGTTTGGTAGTAATTCTGTCTTTATCAGGGATTCATAAAAGTGTCTGAACAGCTTCACAAGTGAATGTGTTCTCCAAAGGCCTCTGGGGACAGAGGGGTTTTGTGTGTAAAGTCCCACCCATGGCCAGACCAGCCTGTGATTAAAGAGCTTCAGCTCTGGGTCTCTTTGCACATAAACCTGTGGGTTTACTTCAGGCAAAGAGCAAACTGCAGCTCATAAACTGAAATGCTGATGTGAAATTGCCAGCAACACCTACGAGAATGCTCCTCACAGAGGTATAACTTATTATTTTAAACCTGTAATTTCAGTGTTTCAGTTTGAAATATTGCCTTATAAAGAAAATCCAGAAAGTGTTTCTGTTCCAAGTAAATTCAGGTGTAGAAATTAAATATCTCTTACTCTCCTTTTTTTTTTTTTTTTTAATGCCGCATACAGTCAATTCTCCTGCACCATTGGTCACCTTATTGGTTAATATCTCACATTGTTGAAGATTATTTTAGAAAGGCCCTGCCTTTAAGAACCACTCTATTTGGTTTGTCCAGTTAGTTCTGGCAACTCAGTTTATTGTACATATTTTGAATCTAATTTTTCTGGTCATTACAATAACCTATTTTTCCTTACACTCTTAGTTTACAGAAAAATGTAAGTGCAATAGGAATGATTATTTATATGATGTTGAAAAAACATCCAAATGTAGAAAGTAAACTGACAGAAAAAGGGTTTATCAGTTGAAGAATTCTGCTTTGCAGGTTAGTGAAGGAAATAACTGCTCCTTCTACTGACACAAATATTTTCAGGACCTTGCTAGGATATCATTTTGCTTTTTTGTATCTATATTTATATAAACTTTTGTAGGTTCTTTTGTATTTAGAGGATATATAAAGTCACCTTGTATGTTCTTTTGTACACAGCTCTATTTTGTATTCTACTAGCAAAATCAGCAGCTTCAGCTGGACTTTTTCCTTAGAGGCCACAGAAAGGGCACAGTTAACTTGTTTGCACTGGGGAGCTGGCAAGAGGTTGTAAACCGAAAGGCTGTAGTACAGGAATTAGTGCATGTGTGAAGGGTTTCCTGCTCTGCATTTCTCATCTCCAGAAAGCCCCACAATGTAAGCATCAAATCATGTTTTCTCTTTGAATCATAATATAATTGTGCCATACCAGAAAATGCTGTTCTGAGTTCCAATTCAGTCATAAACCAATACATTTAGATGCTTTGTTTTAAAGAAGAAATATCATGAAAGCACATCCCAAGCACACCCTGTCCATCTGTTTTCTACTGCACATCCAAGTAATTCCACTCTCCTCAGAGGTGCTGGTTATTCCTTCTCCACTGATGCCAAACAATGAGTTCAAAATACAGATGAATGCTGAGCAGCAGGAAAAGTGGTTCCAGTAAATTAAAGAAAAGTGCTGACAGCCATTCCCCTGCTTGGTGTCCCTGGCTTTAAGTACTGCAGCACAGACTGGGGAAGAAATGAGCAGTTCCCAAGCCCATTAGTTAGCAGGTTTTGTTGATTCCAACTCAAGTCATGTGTGTGCTTCTGAGGGCAGTGGTCATTGCTAAATTAACACAGAGCATGGTCTAAATGGACAAATCTGTCTAGCAAAGTGCCTCTCTTGGCTTCTTTAAATTTAGGCTCATTATTAAGCTTTGCTCAAATAGTGTAACTTACTTCACTCCATGTGAACTCGAATTGATGACCAAAAGGAACTGACTGTTTATTAATTACTTGCTGCACCTGCAATAAGCTCTCCACAGGCAGGGCCCCAAAAGCCAGCAGGAAATTCATTACCCATCCACCACCCCCTGCTGACACCTCAGTCCCCTCTTCTCCATTTCTTCTTCAGCTTTTGCAACATATGCAATTGCTTTTTACCATCCACTCCTAAAATTGTGACTCCCCCAGGACTCTTGCAACCCACTGACCTCTCGTGTGCTGGGAGAAGGACACTCCACGGGGCTTTCCTTGCTGAGGGGCTGCCCCTGGGGGTCTGCACATCCTCCTGCTGCAGGGAGGGACCAGCTCATCGTGGCTGTGCTAGCAGCATGTGCTCACTGCTGGGGAAAGGCTGTGCTCCTGCTGCCTGCAAGTGCTCCAGGCCAGCTTGGACAGGGCTTGGAGCAACCTGGTCTAGTGGAAGGTGTCCCTGCCCATGGCAGGGGGGGCAGAACCAGATTACCTCTATGGTGCCTTCCAACATAAACCATATTTCAGCTCATTTTGGAGTTTTGGGGGACTGGCTCCTGTGCAGGAGCTTCACCCTGTGCAGGGCAGTGACCCACAGGAGCCCAAAGGAGCTGTGCCCTCCTTGAGGCCTTTGGGGGGCACTCAAAGGGAGGCACACTGCCCCAGAGCTGAGCACCTTCTGCCTCGTGTCATTGCACCCCTTCTGAAAACACACCCCAGCGTGAAATAACCCTCCTCTCCTTTATTTCTCCCCCTTTTTTAGGGTTGAAACAGCTTTCCAGTGACTGTCACACACTTCAGCTTGCCCAAAGGTGTCCTGACGTGTAAGGAGAGACGAGCAGGAAGAATGGGGGAAGAACAAGCCCGGGGATCTGGTATTCAGTCTCAGCTCTGTTACTGACCAGCAGACAGTGCCAAAAGAGTGTTTTAGAGTCTCTTGAAAAGCCTCAGATCGTAGTGTGGCCCAGGGAAGATGCACCACCATACACAGTCAACACTCTTTTGTGTGTGCTTTAGATTTTCCTTCCATAAATTGGTGTTAGAAACCAATTGCAATGCCTTTTTAGCTCTCCCAGAAAATTTTCAGTTAAAAAAGTACAGGAATATGTTTGAGGAATTCTTCATCACCATTACTCATACACTTACTCACTGTTAGTAATTCCACCTTGAACTCCTGAAAAAATTCTGAAACGCTGCCCCTAAAAGAAAATAAAACAAATAAAATCCAAGCTTTTGAGTCTTCCTCAGAAGAATTAAAACTGTTTGAGCTCTTAGACTCTACTTTCAAATAACACTAATGAAACGAATGTCTAGCTGTTATATTTTAAAATGTTATATATTTTATGTGAGATATTTACATTTATATATTTTATACTTACTAATCCTTAATAATTTGGGAGTTGTCTTTTTAGAAGCCTCAGCCATGATTGATGAACTCAACATAAAGCCACTGACTGAAGGGAAAAGAGACTCAGACAAAGAATCTATGTTAAACGTATGTTAATTTTTTTGGTTGTGCTTCTTAATGTGCTGAGATTTTCTACATAAGGAACACTATTTATGAATCACCCAGAGCTTTTCCAGATTTTAGAATTTCTGAATGATAAGTAGAGAGCTTATAACTAGGCCAGAAACTGTGCTATGTGCACTTCTCTTTGAATTTTTTCATAAGGAAAAAAATTCCTTAAGAGGAGCGTAGTACACATTTGAAATTTCAGATTATACTTCATTTCAAATAGTTAATAGTCTTAATTGTGTGTAGATTTTGATTGGTTTTTAATTAAATGTTAAAGGCAGGGAATATGATTTCTAAAGTAGACGAGCAGATATTGATTATAAACTAATTACAAATGTTTCTGGGCATGTTTTGGCAGGTTCATTAACTCTCAGTGTTAATAGTGACCAGGTGTGTTGGTCACGTTACTGTCACTGCAGCTCCATCTTGTGGCTGAATGATTATTCTCGGTTATTTTTTGATTCTGTCGGAAAAGCTTGGTCGAAAACAAACATGAAAAATGATGAGGAGAGGAATTCATAAACATGATTAATTTCACTGCGGTTGTTTCTATAAGAAAAATGTGTCAGGAAAAAAACCCCAGCCCTGAGTGTTAAGTGCTCGCCTTCCATAGTTGTAATATGTCATGTCTAAGTGGATAATTATAAACTGGGGGAAGTTTTAGTTAAATATTATTTAAGAAAATGAAAGAAAAAATGTCATGAGTATTATGATTATCTATATCAATGAGTTTATTAATCATATATACCCTGCCAGTCATGTTTTGTTCCTATTTCATACAGGTGATCAAAAATTCTGATGGACAGTTTAACCTTGAGGCTGCAATTAAAAATGCTGACACAATGTCCAATGAATTGAAGAAAATAAATGGTAATTCTGACTTCATCCAGTTAAACAAAAAAGTGTGTAAGACATTCTTCTAAGAGTCTGCAGTTGGAATGGCCTGGTTTTCTGTGTTAGACAACTGGGTTTTAATGTAATGAAGCAATAGCTTTGCTCTTGTCTTTTGAAAAATTAATGGAACAGTAGCTAGAGAGCAATAGAATGATGTTAGTTAACCATGGGAAACACCTGCTAGGTGATCAGTCATTCCTTTCTAGGAACACTGAGAGTCTTCTAATGCAAATATTACTAACATGCTAACACCAACTGAATTTAACCATCTTGAGGCAAGTGAAACAAGGCAACCCTTCAACCTTTTGAGTGGGTTGAACACTAAAACAATGCTGTCTGTAGATTACCATTCACTGTCGTTCAAGAAATACCATGCTGATACACTGCCCTTTGTCTTTCAGTGGAAAGCCAGCTACTGCTTTGTGACCTGATTTTGAATTTCAACCATCCTATGAAGGCCAAAGATTTAAGAGAAGCTGAAGAAAAGACTTGGAGTTTGACTGATTAAGTAACATCCATTTTCATGTGTTGTCTTCTATTAATACTACTGAAGTTGCTGCTTCTTCTTCTTCTTTCTTCTTCATTTTCTTTCTTTTAATTAAGTTTGAACTGTACAATGATAGCATGGTTTCTTGCAGGTAGACTTTGTTTTAAGCTAAAGATGGGGAATGGAAAAAAAAGTAGGTTATTGCTTCTGAGAGTGTTTTTTTCAACCCACATTTCCCAAATTAAGCCCACTAGGGCTGGAAAGACTGATGTAAGTAATTAAAAAGATCAGGAAACTGGGCATGACATTTCTCACGTGGTTTTCTCTTTTTAAACAAAAACGTGTTGGAGCAGTAACAATGATTTGAAATTTACTTCAAGTCACTGTCTCTTGTCTCAGTTGTGCCTGGGGAAACAGGATAAGAAACAGCCAGTGAAGGAGGAACTGCAGTTTGTGTTTTCAGCTGCCTTCCTCATCTTAAAAATGTTGCTGAGGAAAGATTACTTCTGGAAAACCAAAAATGCTTTCTATTCTAGTTTCTGTAATGACTCTCTAATGCAACTAGCTACAAGAATAGGGAGGAGTTTGTGGTTTCAGTGCTCTGTCCTGAAATCTTCTTGGCCCAACATTTGCACAGCCACTCTTTTCCTGTAGTTCATTACAATTCCTATTCAATCATACTTTACTTGTGGACATGTTTGAATGTTGAGATGGAGCTTTATTCTTACCTCAGATATATCTCTCTGAATAATCAAATAGAGATTTATTCTACATAAAAAAATATGCAATGTTAGAATTTGTTATGCTGGTTTATATTGTATTTCTCTTTCACTGGTGAGAGGATATAAAATTAATAAAACTCAATTCCATAGGAGGTGTTTCTGGGTTGTCAGATTTTTCAAGGCAGGGCAATGGAATAGAATTACAGTTCTCAAGAGTCAGTGGTGATATGGGGGATGATGTTCTTAATTTTAACAGTTTTTGAAAAAGACAGAACTGACTTTTCTTTCGCCAGATGATTAGTCAGTTTTTTAAAATATTGGGCTAGAAGCAGCTTTTGTCAGCTGAAGGATTTTTTAAATTTTATTTTTCACCTTTATTTTTGGATTCATAGTTGCATGGAAATGAACTTTGCTAACTTCAAATCCCAGCTCTTACCTAAACATCTTAGAAAGGAACACTTACAAAACGTATCTCTATAAGTAAAACTGTTTATGAAATCTGATTATGTTTTTTGGGAAGCTTTACAGATTGTATGGAAGGTATTCGACCTTGAATTTTGTTTCCAGTGTTTTAACTGATATAGACATGACTTTAAAGGAGAAAAAGTGTGACAGAAGTCATAATTATCAAACCAAGGTCTTGTCAGAACACAAAGGAAATTGAAACCCAAGGCAAAGGGTTGGATAAATCCCACCTTACAAAGGAGGAAAACCCTTGATACAGGATGCTTCAGTGTTCCTCAATTGCAACTCATATTTTTGAACTGTGAGTGCCCCTTTTTTTCTTTAAGAAATAAAGTAAAACAGAAAGCAGTTGTGCAAGAGGAACTAAGTTTGGCCTGACTGTGCTTTCTAAGAGATTTGGGGGAGTTCTGTCATGTAAGGGTCACATGATGATGATTTTATTGATGTGCTCCCTGTAAAAATGCAGTTGCTTGATTCAGTCAGAAAGACACAGCTGAAGAGAGATCTGTGGGGAGAAAATCTTCTCTCTGAGCGAGGTTAGAGAATTGTAGGAAATACAGAATTCCAGGTGTGGGCTGAGGCATGGGATCCCCAGTACTGTGGCAGAGAGGATGTGCTCTGTGGGTGTGGTGTTTTCCTGGAAAAGTGGGAACAAACAGTTTCACAGCTGAATATCCCAGACACAGATCCTGCCAGGCACCTGCATTTCTAGGATTGGAGGGGTTTTGGTGCTACTGAAACCTGTGTGTCTTTCAGATCTAAGTTAATCTTTTCATGGAAGTGAGCAGAGTTTGATTTATTGAGGAAAAAATTGGCTTTTATTTTGTCTAGTCTGCAGCTTTGACAATGTTTGGGTCTACTCCGTATCGCTCCAAATAACAAAATTGCTGCTGCAATTCTGATCCAAAAAAGAGCTCCTGTGAAAGCAGAGGCTTGTACTGATATTTATTTATGGTTCATCAAATTTGGTGTGGAAATAATTTCAACAGGATATAAATATCTTTGAAGATAAAAATTCTCGTGTGCTGTATGATTAATGGACACTTTGTAGGAAAATTATATTTATAGAGTACTGTATTTAAGGCATAATTTAAAAATAACATAGTCCTTTTTCTTTGAAACTGTGAATTTTAATCACTTCATGATTTTATTTTGCTGAAAAGGGAAATATCTTGAAGTTTAAAAACTTCAGAAGGCTTCAGTACTATATGTGATCTTCTCTAAAGTTTCATTTAAATATGTCCTGCAGCGTATTTTAACATGCACTGGTTTCTTGAGCCTCTGTCTTTCCCATCAATCAGTAGAAGGGGTGTTCTTTGGAAGTGGTCAATGATATCTGCTACAGAAGAAAATTCCTGTGGGATGGAAAAAAATGAGAAGGCTAAGGCCAAAATGTCAGAATTATTAGTAACCAGTAGAAATAAAAGCTTTTTTTTTATTCTACATATTTATCAATATTTTATTTTATTTATTTATTTATTTATTTATTTATATAAGGTCCAGATCAAGTGTTCTCATTCCTGCCATGATCTGTAGCTCAGTAACTCTGTACAAGCTGCTGCAATGTTGTATAATTAATTTATATAGTCTTGGTGTATTTAACACATGCTGTTGCTACTGTGCTTGATGTGATGACTGTACTTGAGAGTTCAGAGGTGGCTCATCATTCAGGGGCTCTGTCTCGAGCAGAACTGCCAGGAATGTGCTGAGCAGTCTGTCTGGTGCCAGCAAATCCACACAGTCCTGCAGGCTGGGGCTGAGCCACCAGTCTGGGAGCAAAGCTGGAACTTGGCAGGTATGGATTAGCTCTCAGCTCTGCATTTCCCTTATCTGGTATCTCAGTGGTAAACAAACATTCCCTAACCAGGAACATGGATTTCTAAAGGCTGTGTTCTAAGGCCACCCCTTCATTCCCTGAGTGCAAACAGCATCACCTGATTCTGCTTCCAGCAATAGCAATATTCTCCTGTGAATAACTCCGAGACAATAAGCAGAATTCCACCCCAGGAGAGCAGTCACCTGACACTGAGGAAAGAGGCAGGAGATACCTTGAAATGAAGAGAAGTAGTGTGAAAAAGACATGGTACCTCTTTTCCTTTTAAGCTGGTTCCTAACAGGTATAAGTGGTCCTGCTCCTGGTAGCGGATCTGGATGTTGTACACTTTATCTCTGTACAGCACCATCAGGACATACGGGTGAGTCACTGTTTTCCGTGAGCTGTCTCTCACCAGGAATGTTCCATCCTGAAACATGAAAAAATGAAAGGTGACAAGTAGAAGACACTTCTGGCTGTGTAACAACTTTCACTAAAGCACTTGTGCTTCTAAGTGTTTTTCTTTTTGAAATCTTCTTCGTTTCTCATAAAAGAAACTGCACCATTGAAGCATTTAGGTCTTTTGACAAATGTGCTGTCTTTCAGTTTGCTGCTTCAAACTTTCCTGTCTGATACAAAAGCAGATTCTAAAGGAAGGTAGGAATGGTGTTGTATGAGGGAGAGATTCCATTAAAGGAGGAAGTGAAATATCAAAGAGCAAACCTCACATCACTTTAACCAGAAGAGAATTTCATTTCCACTAAGTGCCAATCACATTTCCTATGTGATGTATTTATAGACAGCTTAAAATAATGACATTGTGTAATTTAGGTAAAGGCAGTGATACTGTACCACTCTTTCTGCTTTTCTTAATTTCAGATCTATTTTGACAAGTCTTCCATTGAAATCCCTTTCTTAAAGGCACTGAATGGGACCTCATAAGCTGGTCTTTAGTACAAGTCACTGGAATGGTGCACATGCCATCTTCAGCTCATGGCAAGTGCTGTGAGGCAGCACAGGGTAACCACAACTCCCACAGCAATAATTCTATTTATCTTTATGATATCCAAGATTATATATTAAATATTATATATTTAATCTATTTAATATATTATTATTTATTATATATTTATTTATTATATAATTTAAATAATATAATGTTATAATAAATATAAATAATTTGGTTTACAATTGTTTATTTTACAATTATTTATTTTACAATTAAATTGATTTCTTTAAAATATAATAAATATTTCTTGTATTTCTATATTTATTTGTATTTAATATTAAATACTAAATGTTAAAATTAAATTTTATAGATTTAATTTCTTCCCACATGTACAGATTAGCCTTGTTTGAACCTGTAGTTCATTTTGCTGGTCTCTGTGGCCCAGACAGGGTGGATGTTCAGGCCTTTGCAGGTACCTTGTTTATCTTGCGGAGCGCTGCCTCTGCCTCGGGCCGGCTGACGAAAGCCACGTACCACTCATCCTTCAGAGAGCCCTGGGGCTGGGGACAGGACAAGGACAAAGTCAGCTGCCAGGGAATGGCAACATGCACAGGAGCAGAGAGAAATTGCAGTGTGAGGGGTCTGTGTGCAGAATCTCTCTGTGTCACGGATCACGCTGCTATTTATTGTGGTATGGAAAGTGCTGCTAAATTGTTTTAAATTACCTGCTCTCTTTGATAAATTTGAAAATATTACAAATCTAGCCATAATGCCCCTACAGGTAAGCAAAAAAACCAGATATTTCCAAATGCTTTCAGTAAAATATTTGAAGTGGCATGATCTCTTTTGTCTACCTGGACACTAGGCACACAGGCATCCTTTGCCTTCACTTATCTGTTTGTTTTTTAGCTATCATCTGAGACAACTGTGCAGACTTCCTGTGAATGTACTATTTATGATTGCCCAGCAGTGTTATCACCATGAGTGGTTTGCTCTAAATTTGCTTTATTTGAGGAAATGTGAAGCAAAAATGCACTTAAAAGAATGAGTCCTTTACTCATCAAAGTTTTGTGGAAGGAGAACTGAAAGTCTGTTGCTGCTTGAAAGCAGTTGTGTAAAACATGTAAATCAGAAAACAAGTATTTTTCTTATTTTGCTCTGTTGGGATTCAGCTATTGTTGTTTTTCTTGGTGAGGACAAAATAAGGCACTACAGTTTGACACAGAAAAGGAAACTGAAAGTACTCAGTAGTGTCCTGACAGTGACTACTGACTAGAAAAACAACTTTGAAAGGTGTTGTCTCTCAAAACCAGAAAACTTGCTGTCTTTACAGCTATGGTTCATGTTTTGTACCTCATCTTCCTCCATGTTTGCCTGGTGAACAGTCTGTCTGCTAGGAATTGGCAGTGGAGGTCTCATGTCGGCTGGACCTCTGGAGGGAGATCTGCTGTTGCTGCCTTCAGAGATACAAAAGTAGAAAAACAATGTTAAAACCAGGAAAATAATTTCATCTGTGCACCCAGGGTGTAGGGTCTTGATTCTATGAAGCATGAAGTGTTTTTATCACTCTGGTACTGAGACATCTAAAAATTATTTGAACTCAGATTTAGGCTTCTCTATGAGAACCAGGTTCTTTACATAAGTCTATCCTGGGTGCCCAGGGAATTTAACTGAGCTCTTGTGGTTCAGATCTCCATAAGAACAGATGAACTTGAAATAGGGGTGACATTTTATAAGTTTCTGTACCACAGTTACTCACTTGAGGGCATCTTGGTTTCTTTAGAGACAGAAGTAACATTGTCTCTTTGCAATCCTTGCCTTCTCAGCAATTAGAAAATAAAAAATGTCACTGTAGGACATTGACAGCTGTTACCATGTGTGAAAAAATCACTTGTAAAGCAATTGACATCTAAGTTTTCTTTTTTTTTTTTTTCTTACAAGATAAATATGGAGCATATTTCCCATGAAAAGCATTTGCTAACCTTTTTGGGGAGTATTAGCATACCACAGTGATTTGCATAGCTCAGCTCTCAGTACTGTACAGAAAAGGATGGTTATATGAAGTTTTGACACTGTTGAACTAGGCAGGAAGCCCTAACTTCATGGGGACAAAAAAGCCCAAAATCTTTGATTCAGGCTTAGTAAGGTACACAAGATGCCTTTCAGGAATGTGACAGTTTTCTGTTCACAGTTCCAGCAGAAATATCCATAGGAAAAAAAGCTATTACATTGACTGCACTGAAACTACCTTTCAACTTTCATTCACTTAAAAAAGAAAAAAAATGTAAGGATGTAGGATACAAACCTGGATGGAAGCGTGGTGCTAGAGAGACAGTTGAAGACAGGTTTCTAGCACTGTTTAAAAAAAAAAAAAAAAAAGAGTAGTCAGTATAACTACAACATTTCTGTGCTCTGATCACCTGATCTGGACTTCATGCCTGTTTTACAGAATGTGAGAGCCCCTTGAGACCTGTGCAGGTTGAGGAGAGCCTTCTCTTTTCTTCTTTTTGTTTTTCTTTCCTTCTTTTTTTGTAAGTGGATCCACCTTTAAGTTCACCTGGAGCTCAGCATCTGGGAATAAGGTAATCAGTAAAGGCCAGGGAGACTTCTGTAGCAGGAATGTATCCAGCTTGTGGAGTTTTCACAGGGAATGACCCTGTCCTTCCCCAGAGCAGCAAGCCCAGGGAGCAGCTCACCAGGCCACCAGCCCTTTCTCGCTGCGGGGTTCCACTTGCAGAGTTATTGTTCTTGCAGCTTCTGTAACATTGTTGATAAAAATGCAGCTTCACATTTATGTTGCAAACTGGGAAGGGCCAGCAACATCAGGGACTGGGGAATGTCCCACATGAGAAAAGGCTGAGGGAGCTGGAAGCTGAGAAGGCTCAGGAGGGATCTTTTAAAGCACATAAATATCTGAAGGGACAGCCAGGCTCTTTTCACTGGTACCCAGTGACAAGACCAGAGGTTCCCTCTGAACACCAGGAAACATTTTTTTAATGTGAGGGTAAGCAAGCACTGGAGCAGGTTGCCAAGAGTGTTGTGGAATCTCTTCTTTCCTTGGAGACATTCAAATGCTATCTAGATGTGAACAGGCAGCCTGTTCAAAGTGACCTTGCCTGGGTAGGGGGTTGCACCAGAAGACATCCAGAGATCTTTGCCAACCTCAACCCACATCCAAAACTGTTCCAAATGGAGTCCCACTCTTCAATTTCTGGGTTTTTTTAGTTTGTTTGTTTGTTTGTTGTTTCACCTAATTGAGAACAAATTGCCTACACTCCTTTCCTTTACTGATCATATTTCTCTTCTGCTTAAATGAGCTGTTAAAAAGGCTCTGAGATAAATATGCTAATTTTGTTTGCACAACAAAAACACCCTATCATGACTTGATTTATAGGAGAGAATCAGCCAACCCAGGGGCCTCTGCTACAGCAAAATGTGGCAATGCTCTTTGAATATAAGCAGGAGTGTTCATCATAGGAATAGTTCAATTTGCATATGACCTTGCTATTGCTATTGCAGTATTTGTTTTGGTGTCAGCAATTCCAGAGAATGATGGTAAATGTGAGGAATTCATCAGAGAGCCATTAAAAAAATACAGAGATTAGAAAATGTGCATCAGACATAGACTCAAGGAGCCCACTCAAAGTCTAAGTCTGTTGCATGGTACATCAGAAATCAAAATTTAATTAGGGGCTCTTCTGTCTAGCAAGTGAAGGCATAACAATCAAATATTTGTAAGTTGAAGCTGGGGGAAAATTGCAGCAAGGTTCACAATTTTAAATAGGAATTATCAACCATTAGAGTCAAATTTAGTAAAAGGGAGGTGAAATTCTTTCAGATTCAAATCCAGACAATTGGGCTTGTGGAGTTTTTTAGTTTTGAAGTGTGAGGAGTTGCAGCTCTAACACTTAAGCTCTTAGAGTGTGCAGGACCCCTTTGTCCCGAATCCTGCCTAGTTTTATAGGATATGATCCCTTCCCAAAAGGACTGGTCATTCTTATGGATCCTGCAAGCAATGGGAGAGCAATGGCTGTCTCAGGAATGGAAGCCTTGTACTGTGTAGGGTCTTGATGCCTTAGGATTTAGCTTTTCTATTTTCAGATCCTGCACTGCTTTAGTGTACAGCTCTAAAACTCCATGGCCTGTCAGCTGCTGTTCTCCCATTTTATTGTGCTAAAAAACAAAATAGTTCCTCTCTAGGCCTGGAACTCAAGGACACCTGATTGTCTCAGGCCCCGAGAGATGTAAATAACAATGAATTGGGGGGGATAACTTGGAGTAAATGACTTCATTACCTGAAGCTGTAATTGGAGGATTAACCCCAGAGATGTAAATGAACCAAACTTAAATTGTCTGAAAAACTCTGACCATTGTCCATCGGAGGCTTTTGACTGCCCAAGGTGTACCTATTGAAGGCCTTCAATAAATAGCTGCTTTTATTCTCTTAAGTTTGTCTAGCCTCTGTTCTAGGTAGCCACTCCAAGGCATCAGTTTAAAAAACTTCCTTGCCATGAAACAGAGGGATTCATGTTTTTTTTCTTGGTTGCCTGATATACACTCTCTGCTCCACTGATTCAGAGCTTCAATTTTAGAAAGGATTCTCCTGGATAGTAGGACAGCACTAATTAGCATTTTGTAGAGGCAAGGGCACAGTCTCAGTAATGAACTACCAAGAGACTGAGATTCAAGGAATGACCCATAATATGAAACAAACCTTTCTGCAGCAGGAATGCTGTTGGATCCTGGCTTAGGTGGAGGCTTGACAGATTTGGGTGGGAATGCATTGGAGCTGTATGGGGGCAAAGACAGCTGTGGCACTGGTCTTTGCAGGGCAGCTGTGGAGAGGAAGAGAAGGAAACTTAAATCCTACATGAGCTATTATTAAATGAAGTAGAATGAAGAAATTCTGTCCCCTTATTGTTGTTTAATTAGATAAATATAATGCAATAAACAGTCCTTGATGTGTTAGTTACAGATTGGAAACTCATATGGTCAGCTGAGAACTTAAAAGTAGGTATTAAAATTAAAAATAAACTGGAACTGGCTCGAGCAACATTTACATTTTCTAACATCTGTTTTGGATAAGCCACAATTCAGGTACCTTAGCTGCAGAAGGTGGTACATGTTTTCTGTCATGTTGCTTCTAAATAGCAGAGTTGATTTTTTGAACATCATTCTGAGATTTCTCCCAGCATGAAATAAAACATTTTCTTTCTGCAGTGCCCTCAGACCTGAACTAGCAGTAAGAGTGGGACAGGTTAACTGTGTTCTGCACAGCTTAAATAATCTTATTCTCTATGGAGCCTTAGGGGCAGTGATAATTCACAGAGGCTTGGCCAAATGTCCTGCTTCTGTTATGGAGTCACTTTACCAACTCAGTTTCAGAAATCAGCATTCTGCAGTAGTTTATAAACACTGCTGGTACATGGAAGAAGTTCTGCTTCTGTTCATAAAAGTGACTAACATTGCACAGAGCCTGGTGCCAGCAGGGTTTGCTGAGGACTGGAGGACACCAGGTTTCTGTTTCCAGCTGTTTGATGCTGTGTGCAAAACACAAATCTCTCTATTTCAAAATAAGGAATCCTGCTGGCTGGGAACTGGCTGACTGAAGGAAGCTGTTAGCTATTGATTTCCTGGGGTTTGTGGCTTTGACATGTAAATCTGCATCAGGCACTTTATAAGAATTCTACTGCCTATCAAGGTGCCACCTGACTTTAGAAATGGCTCTAAGGAAACAACCAAAGTAATTTCCTTTTTACTTTTTTTCCTTTTTTTTTTTTTTTTTTGAACTAAGTCAAAGAAAGATTTCAAGTTTGAAAAATCACTGTAGAAATACTTACTGTCTTCTTCATCCTGGGGAGCCAAAAAAAAATAATTAGCAACATATTATAGAACAATTCTTAGGAATATTTTACAAAACAAAATCTGGACATTGGTGAATTTTGAGTATACAAGGATTTGAGCATACAAGGATTCTAATATCTACAATGTCACTTCCCTCTAAAATGTTTTTGTCTTCATGCAACACCAAATAATTTTTAAAGTTTTTCAAGTTTTAAAGTTTTAAACAAGATATGTGATAGATGTCCCATAACACATCTTGACCTAAAATAGTCAGAAACTCTCAGGAGATATAAACTTCCTTTATTCCTTCAAGTAAGTCTAGGCTCTCAGAATTATCTGAAAGTGAAACTTTTAGGTCAGCTTAAGCTGAAAAAATCCCCAGAAGCCCAAATCTTTTTTAAGCAAAAGCACTTCTCCCATGTCATAGAAGAAATTCTGGCCTTATTCTTCCTGTTATCCAAGATAAAGTTCTCAGGGAACAAACTGAGCTTGACACAGAAGAACTGTTCAAAAACACCCCATGTGCCATGAAAGATCCATGAGTATTCCTTGCAATTTATAAAAGAAACAAGTTTACCTTTTCCAGCATTATTAGTTTATACAGGTACTTAATTTTACTGTAACCCCTATAGTTTTATATATATGCTTGGAGACTATACTTACTTCATTTTTCTTGTGTGGTGGCCAACTGTGCCTGAAAGGAAAACAAAACACTCATCATAGGTAGAATAATACTCATTCACTTCATGTGCATTAGGCCATATTTTCAACTTGAACATGAATTTATTGTAAGTTTTAAAGACCAGTGGATGCAGAAACACTTTTTTCTTCCTCATAAAAACATCTAAGATTCTAATTTTCAGCCATAATCTAATGCATTATTCTAGTCATTAGCCCATCTCGATTTTATCAACAAGGAAAATGTCTGATGAATTGATTGTAAGATTAGAGCTTAAAACAAGCTTGTACCATGATGAAACATTAGTCTTCAAGTCTTGAACTCATTTATAATATTTGACAACACTGCTGGAGCACATCATAAGGATATCAGGCTTTGTTTCTCTGATCAATTATCCTGGCTGGTAAGCAGATCTCAATTATTTCTTCTCTTGTTTTAAGTACAGTCAGCGTTCAGCCCCCAGGTGGTCTAGAAAATGGGGGGAATGATGCAGTTCTGCTAGAAAATGCTGCTGGCTGTTTAGAAGGAGTTTTGCAGGCTAATAAAATCAGTGGGATAAAAGTACAGCTTTCCCTTTCTAAAACCCTAAAACAACAGCAATAGAACCCATGTAAGAATATTTCCTAGAGCAAGAACTTGCTCTGCTGGAAAAAACATGGATCATCTGTATCTTTGTATGACTTGGAAGTGAGTCATGCCCCACGTAATGCCTCTTTCAGATATGACTGGAGAGAGTTTTTCTGCATTCACACCTTTCTGCAGCTTCAAACACATCCTGTGCAGATTAATGAACCAAAACTTTGATACCCACAGACCCTGCTGTCATGCAGTACCAGTAAATCAGACCATCCTGTGTTGCTTGTCCATATTTTTGTTAAATTTCATTTCTCCTTTACGGAATTTCAGTGAAATGAGCACTTACTTTCCAGGGCTTTGCTTCCTTAGGGGAGGTGGGTTGCCTCTTTCATATCTGTCACTTGGTGGGACAGGAGGTTTTGGCATCATTGCTAACTGTTCTCCCAGGGATCTAAAGCAGAAGCCAGATGATGAAATAAAGGCAAAAAGCTGCTTATTAAGAAACAGCTGGGGAATACTGACAATGAGAGGATAATTTGCAGAGGACAAATCTTACCTTAGCTGTGAAACCAGAGGCTGCAAAACAACAAGGAATAGTTAAGAGAATGTATAAGTGTATCAAAATAGACAAAAACTATCAATATTCACAAACTAAAAAAAATTACCTTTTCAGGAATGCCTGGCTTCTTCCCTGAAAACAGCAAAAGCTTACATTTAGAAAAAGTGGGCGTTAATTAATTAAACTTCCTATGAAATAAATGAATTTTGAATAAAATTGAAAGTTAATCTTGCTGGTTGAAGAACTCACATCCTGAGATGTAACACAGAAAAATATTTTGGCTTTGCAAGTGATGGTAAAATTGCAGTCTCTCTTATTGAAGGGCAATTTAAATATTTTCAACATGGCACGTGTCACAATCACATTATCTAAGGTTCAGCTTTGAACTACTGGATACTTTCTTGCCATTAAATAACAGATAAGAGTTTAGATAATAAAATTGTAGAGTCATATCTGTAGATGCTTTGTATAATGTGGTTTTCAGGTCTGAAGGAAATGCCATTTTTTTCTGTGCCTTATTAATTCTCAGCCTTCTTTTAAGTCTGTTGCCACATTACCTGCAGCAGTGTATGCAGAGTTTCATTACCTTTGTATGCAAAGGTGATTTCCTCCTTTAACCTACTAAATATTTCCTTGTTCAGTCATTTAGGTGTACATCAAACCTTTATTGCACAGGGTTCTCATAATGTCTTTCTGTTCACCTGTCTGACCCAGGGTTGCTGTTTTCTGTATGAAATTTCTCTCCTACTTTTTAAGTTCTGCTCACACCATTTATTCATAAACAGATTACTTTGTTTACATTTGGTTGAGCCTTGTTCTTTTGCATTAATTATATACAAACTGATGATTTTCAGTAATTAAAGCAACCCCAGTGATATTAATGTGAGCAAATACTGACCTGATCCTGGGCTTTCTCTTTCATATGGGGGAGCAAGGCGATCCAGAGAGGGTTTGGTGCTTCTGTCTATAGAAGGAGCTGGGGCTAAACACAACAACTGTGTAAGATCATTTGCTGGTATAGGTCATTATATCTTTATTTTGCATAGATTAGAACTGGTGTTACTTCTTAAAACAACAATTCAGACTCCTGTATGAGTAGCAGAAGAGAGTGGAACTGAGGGAAAAGAGGAAGAAGTAGAGTGCTGCACAGTCTGTGGGAAAAGCTTTACAAAGAACACCAGCTGTACTCACGTTTCAAAGGCTTCATGTTTCTGTCTCTACTCAAGTCATTACTGCTTGGTGGAGGAGGGAAAGCTGGCAGCTAGAACAAATATTTCACAAGTGATTAAAATGTGTCTTCACCTTTCTGCTTGGAGTGTATTAACCCCACCACGCACACCTGCCAGTCTTGTGTGGCACAGCACAAGGAGCAGGTCTCTGCTCACTGCAGGAAGGACAGGAGCCAGGCACCCTCCTGAAGCATGACCAAAATCATTGATTTTTGTTGGATGCAGAATTGCCTCCATCTGCTGTGCCTCCCAACACTCCAGTGGGATGTCTCCTCAGGAAGGGGAGGTGTATTGTCAAAGGAAAAGAGCTTCAACAACACTGCTGTAATCTCTGCGACACTGCATCAGACCAGAAGTCCCCCCATCACATCCTAAACCTTTACTTGTGTAAACATTGGTAGGTTTAGTGTACATCTGTTCTGGCAAACACTGAACCTATAGTGCCAGCTGTCAACAGCACAAGAGCTTTCCACTTTGAAGTATTCACAGCAGGAAAAAAAGGAATCAAATCTTGGTCATCAGCGTTCTGATTATACAGTCTCTTACACTTTTATGTGGTCCTAATTCAATTGGGCAAGTGCTAGAAGTATAGCTTGGAAAAATATAACCTTGTTTTTAAAACAGATGCATCCTTTAAAAATATGTAATTTATGTGGGAGAGGCATTCACAAGTAAGTATATATCTCCAATGTAAGAATCAATGAAGTAATATGAAATAATTAAATATATTTCTCCCATGAAATTTAATTGTTCCTTGAACAATGGCCACCTTGTAAAAGAGTTCAAATCTATTTTGATGGCTTCCTCTTTATACACTAGGTGAATCAAAATGGCCCTACACTTGGACTCCTAAGAAGGTTCTGGGATAGGAAATAGGTGAGATATTAAGAAAGGAACATACAGTAGCACTTCTTCCCCCAAATGAAGCTGGTCCTGGGGCTGGGCCAGGTCGCTGGGGCGGTACTGGAGGCTGATGTGGAGGCTGATGTGCTGATCTGGTTGTTGTAGGTCTGTCTAAAGAAAACAAAAATCCCAAACTAAACAACTACACAGAGTTTGGTTATTTAATACTCATTTGATCTTTACAACAAAGAGCCCTTACAAGAACCTGGCTACTGAAGTTAATAAATCATAAAGACATTGCTGTAGGATTTGACTGGCAGTTGCTTTAGGATCAGTGTGTTGTGTTGGGAGTTCCAGGCTGGTCTGTCCCTGTGGGGGTGACTCCCCTGCCAGGCTCTGGGCCACAGGATTTATTTCATTCCCTGCAGCACAGTGTGTGAAACACCAGCCAGTCTGAAGGGCAGCTTTGTCCTCACCTCCAGGCTGCCGAGGAATCAGACATAAAACAAAAAGGCCAGGCAGGGACAACTGATTGTTCTTTTCCCAAATTTCACTCGAGTTTATTTGCCATTGTTGTGACAACCTGCTCTGTTCAAGGTTGCACTGCTGAAGCTACTGCAGCATGTACATGTGTGTAACTTCATACAGGTTGAAATCAAAGGCCAAATAATGCACACATCACACAAAACTAATCTTTATTCCAACAGAGCTTGTCCAAAGTAAAAAATGTAACTGTAAAAGTCACAGAGTTTGTGTCACTAAATCTTGCTTATGGACTACACTGTTAACTTCAAGGAAAAACCTTCTATATTCCATTATCAGCCACCTAAAAAGTGGCTGATAACATGGGAAAATCTAATTTGTAAATTATTAATAGCACTTAATTTTTAGTAATTACCTATATAATCTGTGCTGCTTGGAAGTGACTTGGCAGGAAATATGACACTGTGATGTGCTTCTTCATTATTGGATGGAGGTGGCTCATAGCCATCACTGTCATGTTCTGCTTCCTCAGGCTCCTCTGTTGGTGATTCATAGTCAGCCTCATCTTCCTTTTCCTGGTCTTCATCAGGGCTTTCATAGTCATCATCTTCATCATCATCCTGGCAAACGAGCATAAAAAGTGGATGCTGGAAGAGAATGCTAAACCCTGCAGAGCAGTTTCCTTTTGGCCTTTCACTGTGGTATTTTTCACTCTGGAAAATACCAAACTTTTACAACCAGTTTGAGGGGAAAAAAAATCTGTTGAAATAATACAGGGAAAGGAGGAAATGTTCCACTAATGCATGGAGCAATCAAGAGCTTAAGAAAGGAAACAAATATCATTTGATGACAGTGAGTGCAGTGGGAGGTCAAGAGAAGTTGCAAGTTTGCTGAAATGCATGAAGTGTTTTAGGGAACAGACAAGACACCAGCGAACAAGCCAGTGTTCCTAAGAACACAATGGAGCAGCAGTTGATGCTGCTGGTATTCATTCTTACTTTCTAACATGTCCTCCACAGCATGCAACCCAACTTTTGAAAATTATTCATAAAAACTGAGGTCTTTGATTTGGGTCTTGATGCCCTCCTGACACAAACCAGCCTTGTTTGCAGGACCTCATAAGGGGATGGTGTCAATATGGTCATTGCACATCTGTGAAATCTGCCAAGGCTTGAGAGAAAAAGAGCCCTCCATTCGTCATTGGTACCACAGCTGGAATTTCCAGATCCTCTGCACTGGCACAGAGCCCACGTGCTCTGTAGGTGGTTACTTTTATCTCTTTTACTCCCAGAATAGCAGCAAATCTCCTGTAAACTTAGTAACAAGTGGCTTCTAAAAATGCCTCTCCCTTTTATTTTTGGACAAAAGCCATTAGCACTGGTGAGCCTCAGAGATCTTCGTAATGGCAGGCTGTGCATCAGCAGCTGGGGGGGTGTTTCACCTAAAGACCTTCTCGAGGCATTTTCTATGTCAAAAGGCAGAAGGAACTTCTGCTAAACAGCTTTAAGAAAAATTACTGTTCAACAAGTTGGCCCTAAAGAATAAAATGGCAAGAATTTGCCATTGAGTAACACAGCAACCTTGGACACCTCTTTTAAGAGCTTGAAACAGGCATGTAAAATTCAGCTGTGGTTTTGTGGCAACCTGGTCATAAGCTGGGAGCTTCTACTCGAGCAGTGGAATAGGAAGGCAATTCTGAATTCCTGGGGAGAACCTTTTCTCAGTGAGGAAATCCGTATGCAGCCACTCCCATCATTCCTGCTCCTGCTTTTCCTCCCCCAGCTGCCCCAGCTGTGGTGCCCAAGCAGGCAGTGCAGGAACAGAGAGCCCCCCTGAGCCAGGGGTTTTCTTGACCCAAATACTCACAAACGAAGACCAGCCACCGTCATCCTGAGCGTACCCTGTGAAAGAAGCACAACCACACATTTCTGAGCATGGACAGCTTTGTCGGAGATGTAACAACTTACAGAAAGTGTGGCAGAGGTTTTACAGTGACTTCCGTGGGCCAGAGAGAAGTTTGATAAGAGGATCCATGTTTGATAAGAGGTTCCACGTTTACCTCTGAAAGAATTTCCTACCAAGGTTGTTGACATAGAAACCAAGAAAGAAAGAAGGAGAAATAAGAGGAATCTGCAAGTGCCTGTTCCAATGAGCACTTTGTTTGTCTTTCCTGACCAATGAGTAAACTTAGGAGTTTTGTAAGAATGTATAAAGAGCAAGCATGCTAGAATAAAACCATGTTTGAAGCCTTCTGAAGATGGAGTGTGGCTTTGTACTGTCTCTGTCTCAGCTACAACAAGAAAGAACCCAACAAATCCCAGGAGAGTTCTGGACCTCAGTCCTGTGCCACAGGAAGGAGCTGTTCTTTCAGAGGCAGGCTGGCAGTGATGAGGGCACCCTGAGTAACATTCAAAACTAAGATAAAGCCACCCTGCTGTGACACAATCTGGGTGCTGGCACTTCAGGTTTGTTCCATTTCCAATTTAAATTATATAATTTGAAAAAAAATTCTTTCAGAATGAGTTAGTCTTCTTATCTCCTTGTTTAAGACTATTTCAGCTTTCATAAAAGAAGGTTTTTTTGTTTTTTTTTTTAATTTCAGCTTCCCTCTCTAATACAGTGATGCTAGGAGGAAGGGCAGAGGTGGAGATGTTGGAACAGAAATATATAAGCACTGATATAATTCACCAGGTTAAAGAAAGACATTTTGACTATTCTCAGGTAAAAGTCTCTGCTCTTGCCTTCCTTCACCATCTTTTTTCTTTAAAAACAGTTTTTCTTTCTTATTGTCCTGCATCTACACTTCTCTTTTTTGAAACTCCTTTATATTCCCATATTTTAATTTATTGTTTTGGATTTTTGGTTCCTAACCCTGCTCCCCTCTGTTGACTCTGCCCTGCAAGTATTAATTTAACATTTTGATACTTTTAAACACTTTTTGTTGTTAGGGTCTGCCAGTATACACTTACCTGTGTTTTCTGGAGATTTTTGTGTTTGGGCCCTGCAACAAAGATTAAAAAAAAAAAAAAAAAATCTATTTAATGTTTGATGCTTCTATTGCAAATAAAGGCAATAGTTAACTGTTACAGTAGAAAGAAGTTTACATAGATGAGTTTAACTCTACCCAAAATGCCAAAAACACATTAGTTGATATTTACATAGAGGATCCTAATAAAATCTAAACTGTTTCAAGAAGAATAGAAGTCAGAGAAGTCCAGTGGTTTGAAGCAAGGGGACTCAGTAAATACATTTACCAGTCCTGAAAACAGAAACTTCAAAGTCAAGTTCATAAATGTAAGGTTAAACAAGGTTTTTAGGGTTTTCAATTCTGCTTTTGGATTCTAGTGAATGGAAATGTGTAAAATCATGTTATCAGATGATGCAAAACCATGTTATGTAGACTGGACTTGGTTTTCATTGGGTAGGATCATAAATTGTTCTTTTCTCATAGAATGTTCTTGCAATTTTTGCTCTTCTTCTATTGTGAATATTATATTCAGTGACAAATATTAAGAATTAAAGAGTATAATGATGTATAGATCTGTGGAATGCATTAATGATGATTTATTAATAATATATGCCTAGGCTTCATGGCCTTCTTAAAGGCCATGTGCTCAGGTGGAAAATTGCAGGAAACATGCAAATGTTACTTGGTTCTGGACACGGCAGAAGTATCTGGGTGTTCATGGGCTCAGGATCTGATATTTGGTATCAGATGACATTAATGAAACAGAGCTTTATTTTATAGAATTTCCAGGCTGCACTTCTGATCCAGGCATTATTGATCACACGAAAACCAGTCCAGGAAAGATCTATCTGAAAGCTTTGAACAAGAAAGCTGAGTTGTCTTACTCACCATTTTGGAAGGAAAGAGAGCCTCCCTTCATTTTTGTTTATTTCTTGGCTTAATTTACTTACAATTCTATTGGAAAGAAGAACAAAAATAGTTTAAAAAATAACCCTTGAAACCCATCACTTGTCAAAGCAGCTAAATAATTTTCTTTGCCATTATCCCTCAGTATTTGCTAAATTTAATCTGGTAACTCATGATTATTATTTACTATGTGATAAAAACACTGAATTTACCATCTTATTGCGAAGTTGTGCTACAGCATATCCAGCTACAAACTAGACTCTTTTTCCCTTGGTAAAACCCCATGTTGTTGGATTGTGTTTAAAAATAAACATTAAACCCAGCAAACCCTTAGGATCTTTGGGTGTTGTAGACATCACACTGCTTCAAAGAATGGCCATGGCATTTGTATGATTTTGCATGGAAAAAGCAAATAATACTTCAGGAAAACAGAGCTTATGGCTGCAAAACCAGGGATTAAATGTTCCCTGAAACTCTTCTCTGTTCTTTTTGTGTTCCCTCCTCTGCAGCCAAGCAGTCCCTCCAGCAGAGAAGGGGGAAAGGCTGATCTAATTCCATGTTTCAATACATTTTCAGGGCATAGCAGAAATATTATTTGGTTTTTTTTAATCAAAATATTATTTTGATTATTTTGTTTCAAAGAAAGCTTGGGATGAGCCATGATCTGATTCTGAATTGTCATTATTTCTTATTGAGGAACATCCAACTTCAATGTTGTTTCCTTTTGCTGCAGGGGATAAGGAAGTTGCTATGTGAATAATAAATTCTATGTGAGACATCAGGAAATGTCCTGGGGTGAGCAGTGCCCTGCACACATCACTGCTTTGGTCGAGAAGTCAGTTATGGAATTTGTCTGTTGCTTATTCCCTGCTGTAGAAGAGGATATTTCAGAATGTCTCAGGTTTTTTTCAGCTAAAGAAGTAAAATGAAGTTCTCTGGTTTTGAAGCTAATAATTCTTAGAGTTCAGACTTCCCTGGGTGTGAACGAGACCTGAGTGTTTGGAAACTTTCTGGACTAAACCTAGGCTGGCTGCTATGGGGATTTACACCAACTGGTTTTTGAGGAAAAACTGAGAGGAAGAAGTTGATCATCTCATCTTGCTGCCCAAAAATTAATCATATCATGATTAAAATACAGTGTCTAATCTTTACTTCTAGTTTAGTTGAAATGTTTCAAACCAATGGCTCAGAGGGTTTATTAGAAGAAAGCAAATTCTAGGAGGGTCAGGCTTTACAAGCAATGTTCTCAGGGAAGACTGGTGCACTGAGCAGCTGAGCCTGTCAGCGTGAGGAAGGAAGTACCAAAACCACACTGCTCTCTGAGCTGTGGGAGTGGATGATAGGAGAGGATAAGGCAACAGCACTTGCAGAAAATGTTACTCAGACTTCTCATTCTCTTTCTACCTCCTCCACCAGTTGCTAAACTTAAAACTGGCAGGAAGTTGAAATTTTTTAAAAAACCCACACAACCAGCCCCCAAATGAGGACTCCAAAACTGGCTTTTGTTCACTCAACTGCAGATACTGTTGACATGAGTAGAATCCACTCTACACATATTGGGACAAAGGACTTAAGATGGGTAAGAGAGGTGGAATACAAATTCCTCTGGGGCCAGGAGGCTGCACAGTTGCATATTGAGCCCTGTCAAAAGCATAGCTGGTGATCCAAGTCTTTGGTTTGGCCTTTGAGAAGACTCTGCTGGGCAGATGCAATGCTGTTCTATTGACTTCAAAACAGACTGAACACCAGTTATGTTCCAAACCTTGCCACAACCTTTAGACACAGCTGAGAGCATGTGTGCACATGCACTGACATCTTTTACCTTTTTAACAGAGAAAGTGCAGGTTTCTCCATTTTTATATTTGCACTTTTACTCTTCTGAAAGTAGAATGACTTTCAGACTGTGCCATGTTTGCAGGCTCTGGCTGTGTCACACTGAGCTGGCAGATGCCATGAGTGCAATCAGCAGCTTTCTGCTGCTGGAAATTTCTCCCAGTGCTATGGGATACACTTTGGAGTGCTGTGGGATATGCCTTAAGATTTTTCCACAAGCCTGGAAATTCCAGATCTCAGGTTTGCCACGGACCTGCCACTGCAATAGCCAGAAGGATCAACAGCATCTTAAAAATTTGGAACCCTTTTCTCTCAAGACAGTAAACAATAGGAGTGACAGAATAATTCCAGTGTTTATATCATGGTTCAGGTGTCAACCAACGACCAATGTTGTTTTTAATGAAATCTTTGCTTTTTCTGTTTATGAATTCTGACCACAGTAAGTAAGGCACATTCTGTTGAATGTGCTTTAAAATATTTTGCAAGACTCAAATTTGTTCCCCACAAGTATAAAATTTCATTACCTTCTCTGACTGGCAGTAGTTCTAAGGAACAATAAGAAAACTCTGTTTTTCTCTTAAGCTGTAAATTGGCCTCTTGCTTCATTAGATTTATAATCAAAATGTAAGTAACATCCCCATTATTAGGTTAGGACTGATGGTCACTGTCTGCTCTGTGTAAAATACACCAAATCCCTTCCCAGTCTCACCAGTGTATCTCTTTCAGGACTGTTTGTGAGGATTCAGGTGGGTATCTAAACATAGAGGTATTAATATTAACTTTTTAAGCCAAGTTTTCCAGAAAGAGTTCAGCCCTTTCAGTGGAGAGTGCGAAAGATTTTAAGTATTTTAATTTTCAAAATAGTGCTTAAATCTCGTTTTCTTTTTGGTTTTTATAAAGAAGCCAAAAGTCTTATGAAGATGTCCACCTGTAACAGGGCTGCTGGAGATTAATTTTCAAAATAATAATTCATTAGTAATAACAGAAGGTTGTAGAGTTTTACAATGAGATTCAGGAAATGACCTGTCATACCTCGTAATGACAACTGTGACCTACTTTTAATTCTTGAAAAGTCACAGAATCATCCCCAAATAATGACACAGTTCTATTCAAAACCTGAGCAGTGGCTTTGCTCAGAGATACACGTTTAGCAAGCCCACACAGCCAGCTCAGGAGTCCTGTACAGACGCAGTCTGTGCTTTGCAAACCTTGTGTGATTCCAGGTGCTGGCTCCACGTAGGTCAGAATATTCCAGCTAAATTTACTGAGGAACAATCTCTCCTGTTAATATATCTTTTATTCATCTTGTCACTGGCCAAGGCTGTAACACTTGCTATTTATATGAAGCTTTTTGCAGGGTATGCTCAGGTTTTAGCACTGCTATTAAGTATCAGGTAGTGTAACTATAATATACTAATGCCTCTTTCAGCTTGTAGGGGAACTCTTGCTACAACCAGTTGAGGTTTGCATTATGATACAAAAGAAAAGTGTGAATGTGTTCTAGCAGAAGTCACCAGCCAGCACTTTGTGTTTCGATGAGGGTGTGGAGATTCTGAAGTAAAGAAATTAATGTTTAAAAAAATGGCAGATTCTTCTGCCCATTAATTCTATCCAGGAGGGTTGTTTTGGGGTTAAGTAGATTTTTGGTTTACTGTTGTTGTTAGGTGGTTTTTGGTTGTTTTGTTTTGTTTTGGTTTTTTTTTTGGTGGTTGGTTGGTTGGTTGAATGTGAGAACTGGTTTTTAGTGAGAACCAGTTCTCTTCCCTATTAAAGCTCTAAATTATTGTTTTAAACACTGCCATGGCATGGAGGACCTTTCTGTATGTATAATCACCATATTCCAGTGAATATTTTGCTTGTTTGTATGTATGAAACAGTTCCAGAACTTTCCTTCAGATTTAAATATCTACTTATTTATTCAGTCCCTCAAGCTGTGCACCAAGCATCACTCTTCTTTTAAAGCTCTTGATTTCAAATTCTCTTCTTGTTGAGAAATCCAAAAGATCTGAGTGAAAAGTTTCTGCTGGGCTGTAACACATGATAAGTCCAGAAGACCTGTCCAAAAAAAGGCTGTTCACTTTTTCTAGGGTGTGCAAATCAAACTTTGAGGTATCAATAGGTTCGATGAGGAGGTAGAAGCAACTCCACATGGTTAGATTTGATTTTAATGATTCACCCATGGCATTAATGTCTCTGATATGTCTGAGTTTATTAGACCATCCACTGACTACTTTCCTCTCATGAATTTGAAAGGAAATCACCAGAAGTTCTCAATATTAAAAGCTCAGACAATGAGAACAAGAGGTAATTCTGCCAAAGGACTGCTAAGGTGGGACAAGTTATCAGAGAATTACAAGTTCTACAGTATGGTTAGATGAGTCTGTCACAGAAATTCTGGTCTGTCATCAACACTGTTAAATGTTTCTTTTAATTGAAAGTGAGTTCAGAAATTCTGGGACATCAGAGCATCTTTAAATAATATCTGGACCTCCTCACTAAAATATTCTACATCACCAACCCCTATTATCAGGATATTTATTGTGTGAAAATACAGATGTGATTTTAAGAAATATGTCACATCCAAGGCTTTCAAATTCAGTCCTTCATATCTGATCTGAACAAGGATGCTCTGCTGGGTTCAGCTCTTCCCACCAGCTCACCCATGAACACAAATTTTTTCAATTTTCTTGTCTTCCCCAAAACACCTTCCACAAGTTCTGATGCAACTGAAAAGGCAAAGCAAATTGTATCTTGTGTAGCAAAATCAAGATATCCATGAAGGGAGTTCAGTTTCATGAACTGGGAAATGAGCAACAAAGACACAGCCATGCTGGAACAGCTTGAATTCCTTTTTTTCTCCCTCCTTTGTTTGAAAAGCTCCATGTGTCTCATGGTTAGAAACCTTCTAACCTCCAGTTTAAATAGGTAACAGAGAACTCATAGCAAAATAAAATCCTTCATTTTTCACCATGAAATATTAGAAGAAGCCAATTTCTCTTACTCAGTATTGACTTAATGGGATTCTTTTTCTTCATTAAGTAACTTCCATGAAATTAAGGAAGCTATTGAGATGAATTGGAAACTTTTTCAAGGCCTAATCCACAGAAGCTAAGAAAAGCTATTGAACATTGAATCACATGGTCCAGACTGATTTCTCTTGAACACCCACCTAAAGCAAAAGCACATGAAAATAATTTCAAATCCTCAGCTCTTGTAGACATAACTGACTTTTTTTTTCCCCTTTAAGTTAAAGTCAACATTTAAGCAGTGAACAGTTAAATCACACTTCAAAGGTAATACTTGCATGAAAGTTTAACCTTTGTGGAGCTGCTGTCAGTCAAAGAGTTCTTTTGAACATCCCCCAGACAACCTTCTTGTATTGTATCATTTTGCTTGAGCAGTCATGACAACACTCATTTTATTTTGGAATATTCTTCTTTTTCTCTCAGTATGCTCCAATAAACAAGTCTCTAACCAATCACTCACAAATCATTTGCCTGATATTTCCTATGAGACTTTACTGCAAAACAGCTGAAATAATTTTTAACATTGAAATAGTTTGACTTTACTTACGGCACTCTGAGCTTTGGGAATTTCTGAATATCATTTTCAGACATGTTCTGGAAAGGAAACACATGGGATATGTGACAAAATTGTCCATGGAACACCCTGGGACTGATCCAAGGAAGTCATACACATATATTCAAGAATGTGGCATGAATTCATGTGGTATTTACATGACTTCAGAAGCCAGGTATATTGAATTCCTTCGTGTCTGCACGGTGAAATTAGGCAAGATTGTGCATGATTGCAAAATTTCAGGGTAGAACTGTAGATTTTAAAATACAGAACCTTTGGCTGGGGTGTTGTTCTAAGAACCTTTATCTGTAACACAGAGTACATGACAAATCAAATGTTCTAGGGGACACATAGCTAGAAAACTCCTTGGACTTAAAAGCAGCCTTGGCAGCCTAAAAAATTCCTTCTAGAGCCAGGGATGGGGGGAGGATGTTTGTTCCCCCTCAGCCGTGGCACAGCCCCTGGGCTGAGGCTCCTCCTGACTGAGCTGTGCTGTCTGGAAACCTTTCCTGATGCTCCTGCAGAGCCATCCCTTCTCTTCCTCCAGCAAGTGCAAGTCCACAGTTAGGGGAGATTCAGGCATTATGAAGAGTTTGGATTTTGTTGATTTAGTGTTTTGTTTAGTAAACCACGAGCTTCATGTAATTCTCTTTGGAACAGGGATAGTCTGGTTCTTTTTGCCTTTTTTACTGGTTACAATAGGTTTCTAATTAGACATTGGTTCACAAAGCTGTCAGTGTCATAGGACAGAACAAATCCCATCTGTGTTTTTCCACACTATTTTGCCTCTGGGAGGAGTGAAACACAGGAAAATGTACTGCTTTTATGGAAATGTCCTGCAGTACTTCCTGAAAAAACATATTTTTTCTAAAGGCTTTTTAAGCTTCTCTCTGGAGTTCTATTCTGTGATAAACCAGACAAATATCAGAGGTATAAACTCTTTTACAGTGGCCACATTTCTGTTTTAAATAATAGAGAATTTTATTAGAATAAGTTACACGGAACTCCTTTGGTTTTATTCCTACAGCATCTCAATAGGGCTTTCCTTGTGGTAGCCAGTGGACACAGAAAGGTGACTCTGAAATTAGGATGTTATTCTGATTAATTTTAGAGCAACATCTTTATGCCAGGTTTATTATGTAGATCTAACTACAGCTACAAACCCAGCAAACACTCAGCCTGAGCAGCTCTTTTGTGCAAATGTAATGTGGCAGTTTCCAGTCCCTCACAAAGTACAAAAAGATGTTTCTTAGGAAAACCAATCATAGAGAGAAGCAATTTTTTTCCAGATTGCTTTGTACTCTGGAATATTTTACTGGACATCTTCTTCTGTGGTTCTGTTTAACAAGTGAACCTTTTCCTTTTTTTTTTCATTATACAATTGCCAAGTAATTCAAAAGCTTAAAAAGAGTCTGAGCAGAGGTGAGCAGCTGCTTGGCTTGCTCAGTAGAATACATCCTTCAAATCTGCTGGGATGCCTCTGAAGAGCTGCTGCACTCTGAGCTAATTACAGAAACACTCTGGAAATAATAGAAAATCACAAAAATCGCTTAGAAATCACAGAGTTATTGCACTTCCTATTTGCACCTCACAAACTCCCAGAATGTCATTATGCTTCCAGAGGCAGAACTCCCACTCCAGCCACAGATCCTCTGTGCTTGAGCTGAGGAGGATCTCCTGGGGGCTGGTAGGATAAATCCCATGACACATCTGAGTAATGCTGACTGCACCCTCCAGCAGCAGGGAGGGGTCAAATCCTGTTCCTACAACAAGGGCTTGAAAATTCTTATGCTTTGTTTCAATTAAATGTCAAAAAAATGAATATTAGGACAAGTAAATGAAAAATACAAAACTTTAGAAGAGGTATGCAGAGATCTCCCCACTATGACTAATTAAATAGAACAAAATTACTACTTCTGGGGCAATACAATGGCTAATATTTGAAAATTAAAGTAAAAAGCAGTAATACTAAGAGCTCATACACATCTTCGTGGATGTGTATTTAAGACCTGGAAACAGCTGCTATGTCAGTGGAAGTTATCAGTTTTTTTCTAAAATTAAGCCAAGCCTGGAACAATGTTGATTTAAAGCCACAGGGACTTTGCTTACTAGTTTCGATGCTCTTATATTTTATTTCTTTTGTGTATTGATACAGAAGAAATCTAATTTTATCTATACAGGAATGAAGCAGTTATTCCAATGAAAAGCCAGTTGTTCTGAGCAGGGTTGTGTTTTTAGTAAGAGAGGATAATGAATAAATGTGAGTTTTCTGTAGTTAATATTTGAAAACAAGAACTCCCTATAAAGGAAGAGATTAACTCAAGATTATTGATTTGGAACTTCCCTGTCAGTTTAAAAAATACTAAAAAATATTCATATTGAACAACATGCTTGGGCCCCCAGCACACCATAATTAAAGCAAGTTGTCTGGCTGATCTTAGCAAAAGCATTTACCTCCCATATTTATACCTCAGTAACCACCTGGAAGGTGGCTCTCCATCTGCAAAATAAGGAGGAGTCTAAAACATCACTTGGTTGGAATTTTACAGGAAAGAATTTTACAGCTCCACTTACCAAAAACCTTTGTCCATTTATGCTGTGCTTCCTGACGACTTTCTCACAGTCCTTATACTTCAGCTGTCAATGAGAAGATGATTATTGCACCCTTAACTCTAAGAATCAATTAAGACACTTAAACATATGTCTGGCTTTGAGTAGATGCTTTCAAGATACCTTTTTGTATGCTGTGGCCTGCCTAAATGGCTCATGTTGTCCTATAAACATGGATTTTTGTGACAGACATCCTTCAGTGGACTTAAAGGTTTTCATCCATTTAGGAAAATGTTATTCCTCACACTTACAAACCACCTCACATCTGCCTGGCCCAAAGAAATATTTGAAAAATGGATTACTGTGGTCCTGACTGGGATGAGCAGCTGCAGAAGTAGAGCAAAAGCCCGATTATCCAGGAATACTAAAGCTGACTGATCCCAGTCACAGAATTCATGGTTGTGATCAAAAAGCTTTCACTTCTGGATAAAAATCTCACTTGTTAATCCTGAAAATTATCTATAATATTTGTAAAGCTTTTCCACAGTATTATGACTTCCAGTAGGATTTAGGACAAGGATATGCTCATGTACAGGTTGACCACAAAGCAAGACATGACTTTTAAACATTTCCAACAGTTGTCCTAAGTTTGGTTTTGTTTTGGGGGTTTTTGTTGTTGTTGTTTGGTTGGTTTTTTGTTTTGGGATTTTTTTTTTTAATTTGAACAGTAATAGCACAATGTAAGAACACAATTTATATTTTTGATCTATTTCAAGTTGGTCAGGTCCCTATCAGAAGGAGCCCAAAGAGCAGGCAGACAAAGTGACTTTTGGAGGCTTTGAGACAAAAGAATGACTTTTATTCTGTCTGAAACTTCAGTCAGTGAAAGTTCTGCAGACAAACGACCCTGTGCTGCTGGGATAGCTCCCCTACAGCAGAGAAGCTCTTCCAGGGAGCTTTATGTGCTTTGTAGTTCTACCGCATATTCATTTTAGGGTGTAACATTGTAACTTGGTGTACGGATCCTGGAAACAACCAAACAGCAGAGAGGATATTTTTAGGAGCCACCTTCAGTAATTCATATGAAGAAACAGACCTAACTCTGGTAAATATTTTAGGATACAGATTAAAACTTCTGTGCAGACTGAGGACTTAAACCTGTATATAATTTCTTTCCTACAGTGAATGTTATTGTGATGTTACCAGCACAAGTCTGTACGCAGAGCGAAGCAACACATCACTGTGATTGACATCTAATCTCAATCTTGAAGTAATTGATTAAAAAAATGCTGTTTAGCTATTAAAAATAAACTTTGGAATATCCCAAATATTATCTTTGCTTTTTCTAAACCAAAAAAAAAGGAAATTATTTGAAAATCTGGTTCATTCATTCTCTGAGTTTATCTCAGGGATAAGCTCTGGTCACTTGTGACAGTTGCCCAGAGCTGGCTGACTTGGGCTGACACTCTTGTCTTACCCAGATTTTTTAGATTACTTAAGCAGCTTTTGCCCTAATTTAGCTGTCCAAGAGTGGAATGCCATTATCTCCATCCTGGAGAGTATCTTGATCCCTAGAAGGGAGGCACTACAGATACATGTGCATTCAGTTATGGTAGAACTTACAGTTGATCCTTTTGTCACTGTTCAGGATATTACTATCAGATCTTTCAGAAAGCCGTTTTTCCCTTCCTAATTTCTTGGAAATGGTGGTCCAACTTCCCTCTGCACTGCTGTTGTAATGTTTTTCGTACTTGTCTGAAGTTACCTGTTGATAATGATCTCATCTGTTCCATCTCCAGTTTTTGGTTTCACTTTCCTGTGCCACTAACTCCCTCACCCTAAAATTAGGGGCTTGTAAGTAGTTGGCAGTTTCACTTCTCTGGAGATTTGGTAGACACAGATTCTATGTTTGATCTGCTCATCTTTATTAAGTAGTTCTGCATTCCACTATCAAACTTGCTTCAACTCCCCAGATAAGGCTCTCACAGAGTTATAGGAGCCGTTGAAATAAAAAATAAACTCCACATTATTTCAAAATTAAGCCCAAGGTGTGCCAATTTTTACAAGTCTAGCCAGGGACATGATTAACAGAGACATTCAGAGGCTCATTTGTTACACCCAGCAATTTGGAAAAAAATATCACTTCTGAAAATCATTGAAGATGAAACAGAAAACTTGCAATCTTCACACCTTAGTGCCTCCCGCAGCTGTTAACGTGTGTTACATCAACAAGCACTGTAGTAACCTGTTTATTTCTCTAAGTAAGCCATGAGTTTCTCTCATACCCAATTTAAAAATCCCTTTCAAGATTCATTTTCGCTGACCAGTTGAGCTCAGCTTCTCATTTGACAGCGGTTTTGCTTTTAGTTCTGCAGCGAGCTTTGCCCATTACAAAATATCTGAATTGAACCCAACCAACATTCCAGTGGTTTGCTCCTCCGTCAGATGAAGACAAAACACGGCCAAACTCACCGTCCTGAAATATTCTGCTAAGTCATCTGGGTCCCAGGTGAGCACGTCGGAGCGGTAGGGGACGTTCCGCAGGTCCATGCTTGGTTCCCCCCGAGGCACTCAGGGAGTGCTCACAGCCCTGCTGCCAATGACACAGCCATGGATTCCCTCTCTGTGGCCACCTCCAAGGAATTCCTTGCCCAACCTCCAGCTGCTTCTGTCAAGGAACTGTTCTGGTCAATTGAAATTATGCTGTGAGTTCGTTCCAGAGAGACACTGCTTCCTCTGGTACAAAATGGTCTCTGCTCTGAGAAGTTTCAGCTAGTCAGCCTTACCACTTCCTTTCTCTGAATATAAATAAGTAAACAAGGAAGCACAGCAGAGGGCTGAAAATGCTCTGCCTGCTACATAGAAGTAAATGCCTATGGACCCTAATTGCTTTTAATTGCATACATAAATATTTATGTATTTACTCACATTATACATGCTTAAAAATACTGTCATATTATTTGCATAGGTGTGGGTTACTCTTCTGGTAAGCCCTCCCTAAGAAGAAAACATTCACTTAAGAGAAACTGCTTTAATTTACCTCAGTACCTGAAATATCCTTCTTTGTACAATTAAAGGTTAATGTCAGAGCTGTACATAACAAGGAACTAATGAATTAATGATGGAATTACAGTCAGCATCCCTTCAAATAAAGAATCACTCAGTGAAACTAAAAAACATACAAGTTTAGATGAAAAATTATTATGTTGCCATTGTATCAATAGTTCATTTTTTGCCTACTTCTTATGAGTATTTTTTTATCTGAAAATGAACTCACAAAACCATATTATTACCACAGGGACATGATAAACTTTCATCTGTCCTGCACAACCAATTCAGGCACCTTCCTATCAGTAGGTGCCTTTGCTGAGATTACATAGAGTAATTCCAAGTGTGTCTGTTTTTCAAAAAGAGCCAGCATGTCCATTCTCCCTTTTCTTCTTGTGGAACCTGTGCTGTGCTGCTGTGAATCCTTGGGCTCACTCCTCCGTTAGGCTGCACAAAAGGTGGCAGCTTCTGAGCTTCCTGGACTGGTAAGAATAGGTGCATAGTTCTCAAGCACTGGGGAGGAAATTTCTTCTTCTTTTGATGGAGAAATGAAATGCATCCCTCTTGTCTCCAGTCACTGACACCTCCTAACCTCATGTCTGCAGGTGTGTTGCACACGAGTGCATGTATTTGAGATCAAACCTGCAAGTCTTCACAGAAAGAGCCTTCCTTTTGAAGTTCAGAGTCTGTTTTAGAGTAGCTTACTTTTTTCTGGAGAAATTCTGGTAAATGATGGCAGCATGGTATTTAAAACTCTCTGAAATTAAACTGCTGTCAGAGCTGTTCTAAGCAGAGCAGCATTTATCAAATACATGCTACAGCTGTGTTTTCTTGGTTCTTACTTGAAATTACCTGTATGAATCATCTGAGGCATGTCCTGCCAATATCACAGAAATATTATCACCTCTAGGTCTGGGGATGAAATAGGACTGAAAGAACTGGTGCCAAAGAATCCCCAAAGGAAAAGTTGCTTTGCTGGTGCATTGTCAGCAGTGGTAAAGGGGAGGTTACATAACTACACCTCAGACATCCCACCCCAGCCCCTGGATTTCACAGGGAAACAAGCAGGGAGACAGGAAGAAGCCTGTGTTAAATTCCTAATTGCTTATTCTCAGATGTGTCTCATTACCTTCTAATCTGGTTTCTATCCCAAACCCAGTGTAGCAGATCTAATTGCAATTGTGTTACTCCTTATTTGTACTAATATGAAACTAATTAGTCTGGTCAAAATTTATGCTGGTGGTGTTATAGGAGAATTACAGCATCATTTATTCTGATGCTGAGAAAGGAAGAAAGCAGTTACCTCTGAAGTCAATCTCCCAGCCTCAAGAGCAGCTAACAGAAATTCTAACACATGTATCTATTATTATTTGCTTGCATCCTGTCTGTGGCACTGAGTACATCATAGCTATGTGCAGATTTCATGCATTTCTTGCAAAACGCAGCTGCACACGAACTTGAGCTCTGTCTTTCTCTACAGCTTCTTTTGTAACATCATAAGCATATCAGATGTGGTGCCTCAGTAAGGCTTGCTGAGGAAACACCACTTTGTAATTTCTATATTTGAAATTTCAGATATACTCCTACAGCAGCTGGCAGTCTCATGAGATGGATTTTAAGCTCTTAGATTTTCAAAAGCTAAGGAACACTGACTTTACTGCTATTATCAGGAACATATCTTTTTATTGAGACTTTTTTTTCCTTCTTTTTAAAGAACTAGGTGTTTCATAGGTATTTTAAAGCCTGCAGTGACACAACCTTCACACAAAAAAAAAGTGTCCCCTCAGTAACAGCTGCCAATGGTAAGTTCTTTCTGAGGCAGTAATGGTCTCGTGACTGATGTTTGAAAATGTGAGACTCAAACCATTTTAGGCAACACAGGGGGGAAATTCACACTGCCGACATTCTGCTGCCTTCAAAGGGCAGCAACATTTTCCATTTTCTCTCACCTCTCTCTGGTGGTCTTCTGTCCCTGTCTTAAGTGGATTCAAGGGCTTTGAACCACTTTCAGAAGGGTTTCTTTTTCTAGAGTAGCTCAGGTTCGGTGTTCATATCCCTAGAGCCAAACAAAAAAAAGTTCAAACCTTGTAAGAATTTCATCTTCATGTTCATCTCACTCCCAAAGCAAAGTGGATCTTTATGAAGTGGTTTTCTTTTGTCCTGCCCAAATTTGTTTTTAAAAGACTGGGGTAGATTCTTCCTTTTACCCTGGAATTGTTACCCTAGACAGCCTATAGCTCCCCTTTAACATGGCATGCCCAATGCCCAGGCTGTATTACCTACCTGTAACTGTGAGAGACTGAAATGTCAGTGTTAATTTGGTGCTTTGCTGAGCCCACACCAAAGGGAAGGAGAGGTTTTGGATGTGTGGTGGACAAACCTCTGATCATAAGAGCAGCCCTGGTGCTGAGTAGGTTCAGATATTTTCTGAAATTTCAGATATTTTCATCACCCACCTTGGGAGAATGAGCACAGCAAACTGACCTTTGCTTAGCAAGGAGCTGGGTTCAGAGCCAGATAAGGGAGAGAAGGGAAGCAGAGCCTTGAGGTGGGATAATGCTTTTTACCACATCAATGTCCTCCCTTACACACCTGGCTCAGGTGTAAGTTAAACTCCCCCTGGGGAAAGTATCAGGATATTCCCATTCACACCTAGGCCAATTTGAAAAAGCAATTTGTAGGAATGGAACTTCCAGGCTTCCTCCCCAGCCAGCCCCACACTGGTGACTGCCAGTGCAAGAGATGGACCCTGAATAAGAGGCTTTAATGGGAACAGCAGCTGAGGTAAATGCTAACCAACCTGCCTGCCTCTGGAAGGTATGGCTTGAATAAAACTGTGTCTGAGACACTGGCTTCAAATCCAATTCCACATAAAACAAACAAACCAAAAAAAAAAAAAAAAAAAAAAGTGTTCTCTATAGGAACTCAGTCCTCAGCAAAGATTTTCCTGGATGGAAACAAAATATGCATACTTGAAGAAGCATCTTTTCCATTGCCAGTGAATTGTGTTACTCTGAGCAGGTGTCAGGATGGAGTTTAGGCAATTCCAAAAGGCAGCCACTGTAGAGTGCAGCTGGACTCTATCCAGAAATCAAAGAGAATCAAATATCTACTAAAGTCCTGTAAAAAATAAGGCAAATGCTTAGAGCTATTCTAGCAAGCGCAGTTTGCTCAGGAACGTGTTTTATTCCACTCTGTTTGGGTCATAAGTGGCATTATGTGTCTGGTTTGTCCAGAAACGCTGCAAACAAATGCAGAGAACACTTAGGAGACCTCAACAGAGCTGTCTGCTGAGGAAAGACTGAAAAAAATGCTTACTAAGTCTGAGAAAGGGAAGTTGGAGATGAGGGAAGGAAAAAAGAAGATAAACTTTGTGACAACTAGCAGTCAGTTGTTCTCATGAGCTGTGAAGGGCTCTGCTAACAAGAAAAGCTGCTGCAAGCTTGAGAAGGAGGAACTGGGGACTGAAGAACTCTCCTCCAGTGTTTGGGCTGCTCAGTGCAGCTCAGCAGCTCAGTTCAGGAGCTGCCAAACAGGGTCAGCTGTACATAGAAGGGGCCAAAAGGACACCTGGAACTGTTCTGTTTTGGACATGACCCTCCTGAACTAACAGTGCCTTGCAGGTACAGAAGTGCCAGTGAACACAGCGGTTTTGTACCTGAGGTCACCCGTTTGATGGAGACATTGGAGCTTAAGGTAAAGATGAAGCATGTTAAACACACACCCTTGAGTCTGGGCTAATGCTCAAACCCTTTCCACATGTGCTGTCACAATTCCCTCCCCAGCTCCAGGCCAGCTGCCAGCACCTTGGCTCTGCAAGGCTCCAGTTACCCCCAAGGCTTTTTTCCACCAGCCCAGCTCCCTTTTGCCATCCCAGCTCCTGCTCTGGCTCCCACCCCATCCCTGCCCCTCCTATCCCCACTGCAGGATTGGGCTGTGCTGGGGAACTCCCAGCTCAGCTGGAAACCAGAGTCTGTGGGAGCTGCTGTCCCTGGGTGGAGCTAAAGCCTGAGGATTTCTCATTCAGTGCTTCCATGACAGCCTTTCCATTTGCTTTGCCTTCTTTTGGGTTTTGATAGGGTTTTTTGGGGTTTTTGTTTTTGGTGTTTTTTTTTTTTTTTTTTTTTTTTTTTTTGGTACAGGTTTATTTTAAAAAACTCAAAATTGTTCTCTTTCAGCAACAATGCCAGAACAAAAGTTATGATTTTTGTTTCATTAAAGGTTTTTAAACAGCAGTATTTCAAATATATCCAACTATTCTGACAGCTAAAGAGATGATGATTATTTTAACACAACCCATTTTGCTATTTTAATCAAATGAACTATTGACACCCATAAGCAGCATATTGGCTCTGACATTGTTTCTAAGTGATCTCCTTTTATTCAGTCAGGCAGTTGTTTTCTAACTAAACAAAGCTACTTTGTAGATTCAATTCTATAGAAACTTGCAGAGTTTATACTGTAAACTGGTTGCCAACATGGGATTTTGGTCATTGTTGCAGTTGCAATGTTCCTGTCCATACACAAACTCAGAACTGGATTCTGATCCTAATAGATTTCCAGTTCTCTAAATATTTCAATAGCTTGCTGACCAGTAAGAAAAGCATTTGTGATTTGGCATTGCTGTGAAAAATAAAAAAGCTTCTACAGCTTTTCCACTAACATATACTAATTTCAGACCTTCTCAGGAAAAGATTTTGTCAATCCTGAAAGTTTTCAAGAGTAAATTTCACAGACCAGAAAATACACAGGTGACTCGGAGAAAAAAAAAAAAAAGCTGCTGCTAGCCAACATCATCCTGGGTATAGTTTTGGTTTTAATGTTAGTTTTGTTTTCAATTTTTATGTTCCTCTCTATGACTGGCTTAGAGTTTCCAGGGAGCTGAATTGTTGAACACCCCATGCTTTTCAACTTTTCATTGTTATGTTCAAAATAACATTAATAAGAGGCTTTTCTTTCTTATAAAGAAGCATTTTGCATATATTTTAAATTGCACACATGCATTGTACTGTAAGTGGATGTAAGGCAATTCTTTTATCCCCTGGCTCATTATGAAGGAGGGCCAGCACAGGCCAAAAGTAGTTGTCCATTGGAGCAGTTGTGATCTGAGCTGTGGATTAAAGTAGCAGCAGAGTAGGATCTCACCTCGATCACATAGACACCTTCCCATTCACGTACTGAATACCTGCAACTACTGTTTTCCAGACAAATGGCAGAGGATTTAAATGGATAAAAATATAGTAATGCTTTTTCTCTTTTATCTCCATCCAACGAACAAAATTTGAGGTTGTGTAGGGGAGAAGATTCAGTCTCATTTTGCCATCTAGTGGCAACACTGGCTTGCTGAGATGCATCCCGGAAAAGCGAGCTGGCATTACCTACAGGTGGGAATGAGTTACTAATTCTTTGGAAAAATCAGTCATTTTTCTACTCAAAACATTAAGAGGCCTAGTTACATTTTATAGCAGCACTGCACAAATAGCCACGTTGCTAAAATGAGTTTCCATTTGCAGGTACTTGGGTGAGCAGAGCCTATTTCAGTAGCCCAACATGTTTCATTTTTTTTAGGAGTCTGGATCACTAGTAATTTTTTTTTTTTTTCCTTGTGGATATGATTCATTAACTTCCCTTTCTACTTGCTCTTGGATTTTTACCAAAACAGTGGTATAGCCAAGCAGTTTATCTTTAGAAATATAAAGGACAGCTCAAGGCAGCCTGGCTGGACAAGCTACTTCTTCCTTCTTAAGGAGAAAACCCAAAAACTTTTTAACTTTTTTAAAATCATTATAAGTTTGTATTCAATTTATATTTCTTTGATATGATTTTTTTGTGTGTGCATGTCTGTATTTCAAGGTTTATAATGATTTTTTTTTTTCTTTTTCCACAGTTTTGTGAGATACTGGTCATTATCTGGACCTGCAAGATCCTATGGTGCTGCTTTGGGGCCTTATGGAATAAGTGAGTATGGCCTGGCAAGTGGCAATGCTGTGGAGGGTTGGAATTGTTCTTTGGGGTCTGGAACAGGGGGGCTGCATTCCTGTGCCAGAAATGCCGAGCTGCCACAGCAGGAGTAACCAGAGTTCTGGTTAATGGATCCATTGGGGAGCATTAGAGGTGAAATGACACTGAATGAGTGTTGTTTGTAAATAAAAATATGTGGGGTCTATCTTAGAACCATTTAGAAGCAGTGGAAAGCAGAGATGTAGCCAATGTGGTTGTTATCTATAGCAAAGCAACAATATAAAAGCATAGGAATAACAGGTATGAAAATGTGTAAGAAAGAAAGTGGAAGGAATGATAAGAGTAGAAAGATCTCACCACCTGTGGATCCAGTAACTAGACTTGATTGAAGAGACTTGATTGTTGCAATTCTCATGTCTGGTGGTCTCTGTGATGGTCACAGTCTTGATCCATCAAGAGGGGGGAAAGCCTAAGGAACAGCAGGGTCAGTGTTTAGGTTTAGATGGAACACGCGGGTACCTCCCCTGGGGAGGGGAATTTTACACTGTCTGAAGGGTCTTTGGTGGTTTATTACCCCTTTTAAGTCATGACCCTGCCTCTCACTTCAGCAAAGTTAAGCCAGTTATGCCCCATCAGAAAGGCTAAAAGCCTTCAGCCCCAAGCGGGTGAATGTCCCATGTGAATGTCAACCTCCCGTGGGGGCAGGGGAGGAATCTGGCATGAAAACAAACACCATGGTCTGTCCAGCCTTCTCCCTTACCTGGCTCAAACCCAGGAGTCTCTGGTGGTGGGTGTGCACCCCCTCCGGCTCGTGCAGATCAGGTTCCACCACCACGGTCTGGTCCTCAGGCTGGACCCGGCACCAGCAGAGCACGGGGTGCCTCCACAGAGGTTGTTGAGCCAGTAACCGTGAACATCTCAGTCTCTCACACAGGAGCACTTCATAATGCAGTGGAGATTTAGGCCAATGCACTCTCCTGTCCATCAGACATTGTTTGAAAGATTTCTTTCAGCAGATGTTTCTGATCCCCCCAAATCTGCCTGTGTTAGCAGGTATTGGAAAGAGCAGCACGAAGCCCTCCAGCTCTGCAAGCACGAATCGGTTCAAACCCGGCATATCTTTTCGGGACCTCGTTATCTGAGGACTAATTACACTGATGATTGGACTAGGTGGTGTTGAAGGTCTCGTCCAACCTTGACGCTTCTGTTAGGAGAGTTTGGTGGTGCTGCTGTACCTCCTACAGCAGCTCCCTGCCTTCCCCTGCGTACAGGTGGACAAGTACAAGAAGGAGAGGCACCACACGGCACGGCAAGGTAAAGCAAGGCCAGACCCCCGAGGGCGCGGGCGGGTGCTGCCGAGGGTCCATCCGGGGTGGAGCGGAGCGGGGGGCGGTGCTGGATCCCTTCCTCCCGGCCAGCAGGAACGTCCAGAACGGCGGGAAAGGCACGGGCAGCAGCGGCGGCGATGGACGAGAAGGTGAGCGCTGTCGGGCGGCGGGGGAGCGCCGCTGAGGGCACGGCTCACCTCGGGCACCCTTCCCGCGGGGATCTGAGCCCCCGGGCCCCGGCTGGGAGCGCAGGCAGGGCTGGTCGCGGCCCCGGCCCCAGCGGAGCCGCCGCACCCCGGGGTCAGCCGGGGCTGCGCGGGAGCCCCGCTAGCACCGGAGGCTGTGCGGAGAGAGCCGGGTCCTGCCTCTCCACACAGCCCAGGCACCCCTCGGGCCGGTTCCCTGAGCTGGGACCCATGGCGGGAGCCACGGGGCCGGGCCACGAGGCTCTGAGGAGGGAACGGGGCTGGTCTTTTATCCCGCTTTGAGCACGTGTTTCCCCAGTGGGGATCGCCACCCTCGTCCGAAGTTGGTTTTTAGTCTTCATGAAAGATGAAACTCCTTGGAGGTGGAGAGGTGCCACCACCTGCTGGCATTCACTATTAGCTGGTGATCTTTTATCACTATTTATCACTATTTGCTGGTGATCTTTTATCTCGGTCCTTTCCCGCTGAGGTATCTGGTACAGGCCAGTGGCCAGTTCCTAATGCTGATAAGGAAGGTCGAAACGGATCTTTCAGTTAGTATAAATCACTTGTTACTGAGTTTATTTTGTTTGCTGGGACTCCAGCATCCATGGTACGTAGTGCTGCCGGTTCTGTCCCCAGGAGAGCTCTTACTGTCCCCACGGTGGTTTTGGAGGGATCGGGATCCGGCCATGCAGCCCCGCCGACCACCGTGCACAGGGACTAGACAGAAATGGCAGGTTTAATTGCAGAAATATTAACCTGCATTGAGAATTTCACTGCTCTGAGGAACATGAAAGATTAAATAGCGCTTGTTTTGGCTGGTATATTTGACGGCATAGCGTCCAATTTTAGAAATTTCTGAAGATAAGATTTCCCAGGAGCCTGGGAGGTAGTGGAACGCATTGTGAGGTTTAAATTCGTTTTTGTTGTGCCAGTATGCATTACTCACAGCTGTGGATACATTATATCTCCACCAAAACTTCCCTTTAATATTTTGTGTCAATATTGGAAGCTGAGTAAATAAATTTCCCCTTTTTTGGTTGAAAGTTATGCTTCACATATTACGGTTATATTTCCCTCTGCCAAATTCATGTTATTAGGCCGAGCTCCTAAATTTGGACAATTATGGCTTATTCATTAGCAATGGTCATTGAAATGCATTCAGGCTTAAGCATGGTTTCAGCCATTAGCACAGTGACCATTACAGATGGAGAAGGTGAAGGTTTCCATCCGGTGGGTCAGGTTTGGTGATTTGTGTGCTCAGTCTGGTTCATTCTGGTGCTGATTCCTTCTGTGAGGAGAACAAGCAGTCCTTCAATGGATAACTTGATTTTCAGTGGAGAAATGCTGGCATCATTTCCAGTATCATTTTCTGAAAAAAAAATGAGATAATACAAGTCTCATCGGGGTTTGCCCGGACAGGTTGTTATCCCATTAAAAACAGGGGAAAGCCACGGCGCACTAATTCTGTTTTGTATTTTTTTTGTAGCTCTGCTATCCTTAGATTCCCGAGTGAGTGTGCCCCGAGGTTTAGGTAGTCCAGGCACTGTTTCGTGTTACTTTTACCGTAACTCGTTGTCCTGACTGTAAAGTTGTCAGACGTTCCCCTTGAATGGAAGGTGGAGCTCCTCATTCAGGGTTTGCATAAAATGCACACGCAGGCCACAGCGATTATTTACCCTGAGTATCCCCCTCAGTCTTGTGTGGCTTCGGGCTCTTTTTCAATAGGCCATTAGCCCATTCTGTGCTTCCATTTGACTGCGGTAATACGGGGTATGGAAAACCCATTGAATTCTGCCTTTTTGGCCCATTGTACCTACTTATATGGAAAATGTGAGCTCGTTTCACTGCTCAGACTAGAGATAAAAATCTCTTTTCCATTCAGAACATCTCTGTTCTGTCTCCCGAAATGCAGTCCAGCTAAGCAGTGAAGGTACCGTTGGTCAGGGCCAGTTTGAAGCAAGTTCCATTTAGGTGCCATGCTCGGTAAAACCCCTTCCTGCTGTGACAGGATCGTGGGGTGTACTGCTCCTGTTGGAAATTATGCAGCTTTTAAGGGTTTTTAAATAACTTTAGTAAGGGGTTTCTTTCACCTTTGCCCCGGGGGAGGAGAATTGCAATTTTTTGAATTCTTGAAAATAATGCTTGATTGTATAATTCTTTCCACCTCTGTTTTCTCAGTGGACAACCTGTAAATCCTAGTTCTTGGGAATGGTCAATTAGTCTGACATTACATGTAGAATTCTTGGAATCACCATGAAAATTACTCCATCCCACATCTCACCCATATTACTGACATGATTTCCAACAGTCCCACTGACAAGTGGGATGGAGTGAATTTCCATTGTGATTTCGTAGTGATACCAATTTCGTAGTGATACCAAAAATGCATGCAATTAGTGTTGCACAGGTGGGGATTTCCCCCTGTTCTAAAATTTCAGTAGCACTCCTGGACAATTGTTCATTAAAGGCTGTGTCTTTTCTAATTTCATCTCGTTTTGTAACAAGGCCAAGGATTTGGCCAGTCTTCGGGAGATGCAGTTAATTTTCTAATCTGCACAATGTCAGGAGCACTTGGAGCCCACATAAGCATTAGCTAAACGTTTTCCTTCAACTTTTGTTTTCCTTTTTGTCCTCCTGTAACTGTCTCTGCAGCTGTTCTATTTTCAAGGGCAGTAATAATAATTCAGCTGCTTTCCTGCTTTCCAGTTCAGTTGTCAGTTCTTGTTTCTTTTTAATATTATCTCTTCTGTATTGGCAGGCAACCTTCCACTATCCCAGGTTGCTCCAAGCCCCATCCAACCAGGCTTTGAACACTTCCAGGGATGGGCAGCCTGTGCCAGGGCCTCACCTCCTTCACAGGGATGATTTGCTTCCCAATATTCAATGTAACCCGCTGTCTTTCACTTTAAAGCTGTGACTATGCAACCTTGGCTCTGTGCTCCAGCTCTCTCTTGCAGCACACAGCTGCTGCCTGTGTTTTGGCTTTCAAGCCCTTGCAGGGCTGTAGGAAACTGTTGTTGACTTTGGGCTCTAACAGAGTTGCTGGACTTCGTGTCACATGGAGCAGACTTGGACAGTCCTTGGGATGGGAGTGTTGGGAGGCTCCTCGGGTTCCCTGAGAGCAGAGGGGTTCATTGGCCTCTCCACATGCTGGCCAGCAGTGGATCTTGCAGTTCCCTCATGGGGTCGGGATGCTCCCAGCTGGGAGGCTGAAAGCTCTTTGCTCACACCGTCACCACCACCGTGTTCTCCTTCAGACGTGGACCAACGGAATCAACGAGGCCAGTAAGATGGCCCTGCTCGCCTGGGAGAAGGAGACGGGCATCGAGCTGGTGCAAATCAACGGGCAGAGGCGCTACGGAGGGCCGCCCCCAGGTAGGTCAGGAGAGCGGCTGGGCCGCGGGCCCCGGGAGGGGGCTCGCCGTGGTCACCGTGTCCCCGTGTCCCCGTGTCCCCGCAGGCTGGGTGGGCGGCCCGCCGCCCGCCGGCACCGAGGTGTACATCGCCAGGCTGCCGCAGGACATCTACGAGAACACCCTGATCCCGCTGTTCGAGAGCGTGGGGAAGCTCTACGAGTTCCGCCTCATGATGACCTTCAGCGGGCTCAACCGGGGCTTCGCCTACGCCAGGTACGCGTCCCGGCACGACGCCCAGAGCGCCATCGCCGCCTTCCACCGCTTCCAGCTGCGCCAGGGCTGCGCCATCGTGGTGTGCTGGAGCACGCAGAAGCGCGAGCTCGTTGTGAGCGGCCTGGACGCCTCGATGAGCCAGTGGGAGCTGGAGGTCACGCTGCACATGGTCACTGAGGGGATCCGCAGTGTCACCCTGCACGCCAGCCCCTCCCAGAAAGAGGCCAAGCTCGCTGTGCTGAAGTACAGGTCGCACGAGGCTGCTGCCCTGGCCAAGAAAGCCCTGATGGAAGGTCAGTGGTGCTGAGGGGTGCTGCTTGGGCTGGTCTTCCCGCCTCCAGACTTGGCTGCAAGGTGACTTCAGCCTTGGGACACCCTTTGCTCTATCCCTGTGTCCTGTGGGATGCCAGCTGCCCATGGTGCAGTCCTGATTCCCAGCAGTACTACTGGTGGTGGGATGAAGGGGCTGCAGGAGGTCTCCAGGAAGCTGCCTGCTCACAGCAGGAGCATCACCAGTTCAGGGCACCCAGAACATTAACCAAGTTACTAAACCTTTCCAGTGGACAGCCCAACCCCTCAGTGTCCCTTAAACACTCCTGAAGGAGCTGCTCAATCCCTCTGAGCCCTGTCCCATGACTTCAATGCCCTGATGGGACACAATTCCCAGACATCCAACCAGGACCTCCAAAGTCTTGGTTTGTACCCATTTCTGCCCCAGCTTAGGAGCATTTGGCTTTGGTATGTGTTCACCTTGGCCCTAAATTCAAGCTGCCCCTAAAATCCTGGAGATCGCTGGGATGGAATTGGATGGGATGGGATGGTGCTGGAGGGTAGGTGAGCATCTCCTGTCTCCTAGGAAACCTGAGGCTCGGGGAAGCAAAGATGAGGGTGGACTGGCTGGACCCTCAGCTGAAGCAGAAGCTGCAGCTCTCTGAGGAGCCATCGTCCAGCTGGGTGCAGGGAGGCGAGAGCCCGGCAGTGCCCCTGACTCTGTCACTGCAGAACGTGCTGGAGTGCCTGGACATGCTGTGCTGGAAGCATCACCTGAGGACACCCCTGTTCATGACCAAGTGTGTCCAGGTGAACCGCAACGGGTGGCAGCGGTTCTGGTACCAGGTGGCGATCCCGGGGTGCCGTGTGCCCATCAGTGGCTTCACGTGGATCTCACCAGGCAGGCACGGCCAGAGCCAGCACGAGAGGGCCAAGGTGGTGGTAGCCCTGCATGTTCTCCGTGTGTTAGGTGAGTCCTTGCACAGCCAGCTCCTGCCTTTCCCAAAGTGTGGAACTGTCTGCTGGGAGGGTGGAGCTGTGGCACTTCTGGGGCAGGGTGGGGTGGGGCAGGGAGGGACCCAGGCTGGCTGGCAGGGCTGAAGCACTGTCAGCTCTGAGCTGCTGAGGGTGGGATCTCTGGTTGGAAGCACAGGATGCAAGAGGAGGGTGTTTGGGGGTGAGGGCAGAGCCTGACCCTTCCCTCTCCACTGCAGGGTACCAGCTGAAGTAGGCAGCTGCTCTGCTGGAGCCACGACTGAGCCTGAGCCCTGCTGGGCTCCCAGCCCTGTTCCAGCTTTCCTTGGAGTTCTTTGCATCAGTTTTGAGAGCTGGCTCTGGAGGATAAGGGCTGCTGTCCACGGCAGCCACCCTGTCCCCGGGCAGCCCTTGAGTTGGTTCTAGTTTTGGGTTGTTGGTTTTCCTGCCAAGTTTGGTTTCTGTTAAGCTGGTGTGTGTTGCGTTGGAGGGGCAGATCCTGGAGAAGCAGCAGCTCTTGGAAGGGCTGCCAGCACTGGATGCCAGTGTGATGGAGGGAATTCCTCCACTGGCATTCCTGGTTCCTGAGAAACAGCCTCAGGGGAGGACAAGGTCACACTCCCTGTGTCCCAGTGGTCACAGAGCTCTGTGGGCTGGTGGAGCTGCTGTGTGTGGAGAGGAGTGCCTGCAACCTGTTTGCAGAGTGAGGAAGCAGCTGTGGAGATGGCAGCTGTCCATAAATGATTCCTCAGGAGTGGCAGGTCTGGCCACACGTTGTTCTTTTGGGATTAAAGAGTTCTGGAAAGCACCAGCTGGGTCATGTAATCTTTTCCTCCTGCATCCTCAGCTCCCTGCCTGTCCAGTGCATCTTGGTGCTCTCCCCACACACCAGGAAAGGCAGGGGAAGGGACAGGGTGGCATTTGGAGCCTTCAGAGCCTGGTGGGCCCATTGTGTGGGAAGCTGCATTCCATTTGTTCTCTTCTACTTGGCTCTTTCTGACCAGCTTTTGATACCCCTCAGGTTCCTCCGAGTGCCTCCTGATGTCCTCCCCAGTGCCTCTTGGTGGTCCTCTGGGATATCTGGTAGCACCTTGTTGGAGGTTAGGGTTTTTCCTTTTGTTTTTCTCTGTCTTAGGGAATTTCCCCCCGTTTGTGTTGCTAAGGAACAATAACCATTCCAAGGGAGGCTCCTGCTTCCTTAGCAGACACCTGTCTTTCAAACCAGGACACCCCTTTATGCTCTCCAGGCCTCCAGGTGTCTCTCAGTTCTGTAGATGGTGGGAAGACACCCCCAGCTCCAGAAATGTCTCTGGCCATGCCCTGTAACACCCCCGCAGGTCCAGCACAAACCCCTGGGCCAGCAGCACCTGGGGGCTGCACTTGGTGGTCCAAGGGCTCCCAGGCAGTGCTGGAATCCGCTGGGGATGTGAGCCACAGCCAGGAATAGCAATGCTGGTGGGACTGCACCAGATCCTCCCCGTTCCCCAGCAGTGCAGGGGCTCCTCCGGGGCCCTTGGCCGCAGTGTCCGGCCATGTCTGGCGCTGTCCCAGGCCCTGCTGCCCACTCTGCTCATCCCCAGGGAAGGGCCCAGCCCCGGAGGGATCCCTGTCCCTCTGCCCCTCCCCGCTCATGGCACACTGTGACCCACCAGGTCTCTTTGGCAGCACCCAAGTCCCATCCCTCTTCTTTTGGAGATCCCCAGGATCCTCCAAGAGCCTTGGGGTGCAATTTTAGGTTCTTTCTTGCACTCCCTGCAAGTCTCTCTGTCCTTCCTGAGGCACACCAGGAGTCCCTGCCCCCTGAGGATGAGCCAAAGGATCAGCACAAGGCGCTGGGAAGTGAAAGGCACTGGGTTTATTTCTAACAGAGCTAGAGTCTTAATTAATTAACAACGGGTAATTGACCTGCTGGGACAGCAGGGCAGGAAAGTGATGAACCTGTCTGCCCTGGCCAGGCACCCCAGAACCCCATGTCACCCCCTCACCCCTCCTGAGAACCGCCCTGCCTCCCCCATCCCACAACAACCCAAAGGACCCCAGCAAACCCCAGCATTACCCCCTCCCCTCCCAGCACTGCATCCCCCACACGAGACCCCCAGCCCTGTCCCCCCATACCTCAGAGCACCCCCCTCATCCACCAGGGATGTTCAGTCACGACCCCTTCCCCCATAACCCCTCCACCAGCAGCCCTCAGCCCTGTCCCCCATCTCAGAGCCACCCCCCATCCCTCACGGACCCCTGTCAGGGACCCTTCACAGTCCCTCTCGCCCCAGCCATGTGCCCCCACCTCTAAAGGCCTCCCCTGCTGCCCCCTGCTCCAGGCCCCCCAGCCTCGCCCCCCATCCCGGGGCCAGCTCCGGCTCCTCGCATGGGGCCTCCGACCCCCGTAACCGCTGCTCCCTACGAGCCCCCCACCCGCTCCGACAGGCGCTGCTCCTTTAAGACCGCGCCCACAGCCCAGCTTGAGTGGCAGCCCTAGGAGCCAATCAGAACGCCAGCGTCCTGCCCACCCACAGTGGTAGCATTACAGTGAGGACACGCCCCATGGGCGGACACTCCCAGGGGCTGCGGCTCTGATTGGCCGCGCCCCGCGAGAGGACGCGCAGAGCCCCGCCCCCGCGCCGGGCGGGGCGGCAGCGCTGAGGGGCGGCGCCCCCGGCCCCGCGCGGCCGCTCAGTCGCTGTCGCTGTCGCCGCTGTCGCTGTCGCCGCCCTCCGCCGCCGCCTCCGGCTCGGCCTCGTCCCGCAGGTCGGCGAAGAAATCCTCCCCGCTGCCCAGCGCCTTGCTGCTGAGGGCGCGCAGCGGCCCGCCCTTCTTCTTCTTCCGGCGGTAATCATCGACCACCATCGAGCCGAGCGCCGACACGTCCCAGAACTTCACCTTCTGGTCGTGGCCGCTGCTGGCCAGGAGCTTCCCGTCCGCGGCCACGGCCAGCTGCTCGATGGGCTCGCCCAGGTGCTGCCCCACGCAGCCCAGCACGCGGTTCGGCAGCACGTTCACCGCCCTGGGCACGGCACGGGGCACTGAGCGCCCTGCGCCGCCGTCTGCCCTGCAGTCCTGTGTCCTGGGCGAGGCTGATCCCGTGCCACAACCTCTTCCTTCCACCCCTTCCCCCTCCCACACCTCACCATTCCTCTCCATCCCATCCCATCCTCCACAATTCCCTATCTCACCCCCTCCCCATCCCACCCCACCCCATCTCCAGCCCACTCTTCTCCCCTCCCTGTCCCATCTCACCCCCCACAACCCCTCCTGATCCCACACCGTTCCATCCCATCGCTCTCCATTCGCCCTCAGCCCGTCCCACGGCTCCCCGTCCCTCCCCATCCACCCCCTGACCTGATGACTCCGTCCAGGGACCCCACGCACACGATGCTGTCCGTGATGGGCACCATGCAGTCAATGGTCTCCGCCCTGAGCGCAAAGCGATCACTGGCGGCCCCGAAGCCGTCCCAGTTGAAGAGGTAGATGGTGCCTTCGCTGGAGCCACACGCCACCTTCCTCCCCCTCTAGGCACGAGCGAGGGCAGTGAGGCAGAGGCAGGAAAAAAACCTCGGAGCGAGGACAGGGGGCTGTGGGATCCTGCTCCATGATGGGGAGCAGTGCCAACCTTCATCAGCACCACAGAGGTCAGGTCGCCGTTCTGCGGCTCCGAGAGCAGCTCAAAGCGCCGTCGCTTCACATTGAAGACGCCCAGGGTGCCATCACCACTGTGGGAGGTGGAAGGGACATGTTGTGAGCACGGAACATGGCACAGGGCACTCCAGCCGTGAATGGACACGGCGAGCCCGACCCCAAGACCATGAAGCCCCTCCGGTACCTGGCTGTCAGTAGGATCTTGCCGTTGCCATCCACAGTCATGGCACTGATGTACTCCTCCTGCTGCCGTGCCTCCAGGATGGCACTGCCCCTGCGCAGGTCCCACACCTTCACTGCCCCGCCGTCATCGCCCGTGGCAAAGATGTGGTTGTCGATGGGCAGCACGCAGTTGAGGGCCGATCTGCAGAGACCCCGGCCCCACGGTCACGGCTCCCGGAGCAGCGCTGCGGGCTCTCCTTACAGCCCAGGGCTGTGTGGCCCTGCCGCGGGAGGGAAGGGGACAGTGCCCCCGCCGTTGTGCCCAGAGTGAGCCGCCTGCGTGCACTTACTCGTGGGCCTTGGGGAAGCGCGTTTCCAGCCGTCCCTCCTCCGCTGTCAGAATGTGGATGGACTTATCCTTGGACACAGTGAAAAGCTCTGGAGAGCCGCGTTAGTGCCCCCCGCCCGGCGTCCCCCGGTGCCGCCCCACGTCCCCGCACTCACTCTGCCCGTCCTGGGAGAACGCCACGTCCCGGCACGACTTGAGGTGATGTCCCGAGGACCAGAGCTGCCGGTTCTCGCCCTCGGTGCAGGAGTACGAGTACCTGCCGGCACCGGGAGCGCTCGCTGGGACCCCGCGGGCGGCCGGGGAGCCCCGCCGCCGGTGCGCGGCGGGTCCCAGAGCCGGTTCGCCCTCCCCAGCCCCGGCCCCACTCACAGGTACACATCGCCGTCCACGTCCCCCGCGGCCAGCAGCGGCCGCGCCGGGTGCAGCGCGATGGCGTTGGCCGTGGCCTCCAGACAAATGTCCTCGGGGGTGTCCCGCACTCGCGGCTCCCGCGCCGCCGGCTCCGGGGACTCCTGGGGCTCCTGGGGAGAGCGGGGCCGTGGGACCGGGGCCGGCGGCTCCGGGCTGCCGCAGCCCCACGCGTGCTCACCTCCTCCATGGCGGCCGCCATGGCGCCCCGCTGATTTGCATGGCCACGCCTTCATTTGCTTACGCCCCGCCCTTTGTTTACACGGGACCGCTCGCCCGCGGCTCTCCGGCGCTGCGGGCCCGGCCCGGCTGCGGCTGGCACCGCCCCGGGGCTCCAGCCTGCGCCCGCCCGCGGCCCCTTCTCACCAGGTCGCTCCCCCCACGCCTCATGGCTTCCTGTTCTTTAGAGCTTCACCACTGGGAGCTCCACAGGCTCCTTAACTCGCACCACAGGCTCCCTAAATCTCACCGTCATCTCCTCTCTCTGATCGCAGACCAGGTGCCACTTCGGCCCCTTGCAGGGTCCCCTCTAGGGACCGCAGCCCAGCCAGGGACCACCAGCAGCGCCCCCGCCCCGAGGGGCCATCCCAGCTCGCTGCTGGCCCTGCCCTGAGGGAACGAGCTTTGCCTGGTGCTGGGCCCATCACACACACCCAGAGCAGCCCTCTGCCAGCTTAGAGCAGCTTGCACATCCTCTGCTTCAGGTCAGTGCTCTTGCTGGACCCCAGCTCAGGATCGCATTTCTTCCCCCTGTCTTGAGGCACAGAATGCTCAGCTGGGATTATTGCTTCCAAATAGACTTGTTAATTTGATCCAGAGATGCTGCCCCCAGCCCAAAAGGCTCCCACAATAAATACACTGAGCTACAGTTTGCCCTGTCAGACCCAAGAGTGCCTGGTAAGTAGAAGAGTCCTAGCATCCCTGCTGCTCCAAAGGAGACCAGAACCCTCGTCTCTGCACACACAAACAGATGCTCACATGCAAATTTCATGTGGTTTTATTAAGGTTACAACATTTACACAGCAGATGCTCTACAGCAAAGAACAGAGGGAGGGAAGAGCCCCCAGCCCTGAGCGGAGAGTGGACAGTGTGTGGAGCAAGGACAGCACACCAGCACGCTCCAGGAAGGCAGCTCCCAGCAGGCCAGGATTCCAGCAGAGGGAGGAAGAAACACAGGAGAAATCAGTACTTGGGACGTTTCACCTCAACCCTGGAAGAGAGAGAGGGGCAGGAGAGTGGTGAGGATGCAGGGCAGGCAGCTCCACCCCCCCAGTCCAGAGCTCAGCACTGACATCCACACTTTCACACCACAGAAGGTGGGGGGCCCCAGCAGGGCCCCTGCAGCTGAGCAACAGAGACCACTGTACTTACCCATCAGCCTCCAACTTCTTCCTCTTCTCAATGATCTGCAGAGAAAGCACAAAGTCCTGTTACCCTCAGGGGATCTGGCTGTTCACAACTAGCAGAGGGGCTAGAGGGTGCCAGATACACCTGGGGAGAGCTGCAGCCAGGCCAGAACAAGCTGAGGTGAGCTACAGCTGGAGAAGCTTGACCTGTTCACCCTTTGCTCCTTGGCCACCACATTTGTTCACCCTTTGCTCCTTGGCCACCACCATTTGTTCTCACCTTCCCCAGCCCATCCCATACTGCTCACCCTGCCAGGACAACCCCTAGCTCTGCCAGCTGCCAAACAGGGAGCCACATGCATGTCCTGTCCCCTACAATCCCCTTTGGATGGCTCCAAACTCATGGTTTTGGACAAGTTCATCTGCTGCACAGCCCAGAGCAAAAAGCCCAGACTGAACAGTTCCAAATAGAGCTCCAGACACCTCTCCAATACTGAAGCCCCAAGTACTTGGTTGATGCTCTTGTAAGGAGCAAATCCAGCTGGTAGAGAGCCAGCCCTGGTGCTCACACACACACTGGCCATGGCTGGGACAGCGAGGACAGGGCTGGGTGGGAGCTCCTGGCACAGCAGCCCCAGCCCAGCGGGGCACTCACCGCGCTGATCTTCTTCCACTGCCGGTCCAGCTCCGCCTTGTCATTGGTCTCCTTGAAGCGGCGCGTCTTGCGTCCCTCAGACATCTTGATGCCGTACTGGAAGGCTGCCCTGGACAAGGAGCAAGACATGGCTCAGCACTCACGGGGGATCCACAGCCTGCCACAGGAAGGGACACGTCTCCCCAGCCACGAGCACGTGCTCCAGAGCTGGCCTGAGCCCCCGAAAGCAATGCCTGGGCTGGAGTCTTCAAGAGTGACACTTAGAGCAAACACAAACCACCAGGCCCAGGACTTACAGTTCCTCCTCAGGTTCTCACAAGGGAGCCCCCAGCTTGCTTTAAGCTGCCCCAGCACCCAGGCCTGGCCAGCATGGCCATCCCACCCAGAACCCTCACTCGGCCCTTTCTGAGGGCTGCACTCACTTGGGCAGAGCCTCTTTGTTGTTCATGTACTCGCTGTACTCCTCCTGCGTGTCAAAGTCCCAGCGGCCCAGAGGCCCCTTCTTGTTACCCTGCAGGGAGAGAACAACTCAGAGCAGCTCTTCAATTGCTGCTGGGAGGGCTTCTCACACAGCCCTGCACACCCAGCCATGAGGCTCCATCTCCCACCAGCCCCACATCAATGGCCTTGGCTCCAGATCCCCTCCCCAAAAAGTTCCAGACAGGTTATGTGGAAGAGGAAGTCAGAACAGAGGAGCAGGCCTGTCAACACCTCTGGGTCAAATGCCAGTGACACCTGTTTGCTCCCTGACACAACAGGAGGTGATCAGCAAACCCCAAAGCTCACTCAGCAGCCAGCTCCAGTGCTGCTTCTTTCCCATGGGATCCTCTTAGCTGGCACTGGCGCCTGCTTTGCTGGCTGCTCCTAAAGGCTGGTGCCAACATACCTGATCCATTTTGCTGTAGTCCACCTCCTCATCGCTGTCCACAGCCATATCATCCATTCTGGAGAGAAAAAAGCAAGGAAAGGGTTCAGAGTGGGATCAGGACCTTGGAGCTGGTGGGAGTCATCTCTCATGGCCTCAGACCAAACACACTCAGTTCCTGGGCCAGAGGGAAGCAGCCCCAGCTGTAAGCCCTGCAGGTGACCTGTATCACAGGGCATCCAAGGTTGGAAATGCTTCCAGGATGACTCTGCAGGCTGAAAGATGTTCCTCTTCCACTGAGGGAGGCCAGAGCTTCACAACCATATGAATAAGAGGGAATGCAGCAGATTCCCAGCCACCTCAGCCTCCCCCTGGCTCTGAGGGGCAGGAGGCTGCAGGCAGCCACTTACAGCAGAGAGCAGCCAAGAACAGACTGAACCAAGGGCTTGGGATGGTTTTAGCAGTCAGCTGTAGCCACAGACAAGGCCAGGCCTGCTCCCCAACAAGTAGTGGGGCTCATGTTCAAGTTCTTGCTGCCAGAGAACAGTAGCCCTCGGCACACCCTGCTCCCACCCCACAGCTTCCTGCTGCTCCTTACGTGGCAGGGTAGCACTCAGCATAGCTGTTGGACATGCCAAAGAAGTCTCCCAGCTGCTTCTTGTCTTCTGGCTTCTTCAAAGTAGCAGCAGTTAAGGAAAGCACCACATGAGCTGAGCCTTACAGCTGCAGGCTGGGCACAGCTGGCTGGAAACTCCCCCCCTGCCCCAAAACAACCAAAACCAGGGGGTGCAGAGCTTTTGTTTGGTGTGGGAGAAGCATTTCCCTGCTTCCAGGTGAGGCAGGACAGCCCCCCAGATGTGCTTGTGCCTGCGAGGTCAGCCCAGCCCCACAGCCAGCCAGGCTGGCACAGACAGAGAGTAAAGGATATGCCTCTGTTCCCTCCCAGCCAGCAGCTCCAGCAAACTTCTCATTGATGGACTTGATGAGCTCCTTGGCTGAGCCAGGTCCTGGGGTAGAGAAAGCAGCAGGTTACATCTGGGAGGAAGAACAGCTCAATGCAGAACACAGGCTGGGCAGAGTCCCTTTGGGACACAGTAACAGGCAGGATAAGCTGTACACGAGGTACAAGAGGAGGAGCAAACCAGTTTGGCACTGATGGGGTCAGCTGATCCCAGGAGACCTGGAATCTTACAGCAGTTTGTGTTCGAAGGATCTTGAAGCCCGTCTTGTTCCAACTCCTCACCATAGGCAGGGACACCTTCCACTATCCTGGGTTTCTCCAAGCCCTGTCCAGCCTGGCCTTGAACACTTCCAGGGATGGGGCAGCCACAATTTCTCCGGGCAACCTCTGCCAAGGCCTCCCCACCCTCACAGGGAAGAATTCCTTCCTAATATCTAACTTGTATCTCTCCTCTTTTAGCTTAAAGCCATTTTCCCTTGTCCTACTCCTCTTAGGTACCCACACCACTTGACTCACCTTTGTCGATGTCTGTGGGCTGCAAAGAAGAAGGAGAGACAGTGTCAATCACACAGAGCTGAACCACAAACCCAGCAGGCTGGTGTAGTGCTGCCTCACTTGCTGAGGGACAGGACAAGCACCCAGCCACCCAGCAAGCTCTGGGGACAGGCAGAGCTCAGCAAGAGCTGACACTGGCACGTGTAGAGGCACAACCAGAGATACCCAAAGCCCCCCGACCCCACAAAGGGCAGATGTCAGGTGGGACAGTCCTTCACGAGCAGAGACTCACCTCATCATCAGCCTTGGGCTTCTCAAAGTAGCTGTGCCTCTTCTTCTCCTCCTCCCGCTCCCGGTCCCGCTCCCTGTCCCTCTCGCGCTCCCGGTCCCTGTCACGTTCTCGCTCCCGGTCTCGCTCCCGGTCCCGGTCACGCTCTCTCTCCCGGTATCTCTCCCGTTCCTTGTCCCGTGGCATCTTGGCAGTGGAGGGCACATAATCCCCAATGTCTTCAAAGATGCTACAAGTGGAAAAGAGCCTGGAGTTACGTGTGCTGCAGGAAGAGAAGCCATAACCACCTCCCTGTGACCTGGAGCACACAGACCAGCACCAAGAGCTAAGGACACCAGATATGGAAGTGGTTTCCACATCTGTCAGAGGTATCACTGCACCTCTGCTCCTTTCTGCTGCAGGACCTGAGTTTTATGGTCCAGGGCAACAGTGAGCCCTCACCTGCCTCAAGCCTGAAATCCAAACCAGAGCTTGGACTCAGCCCTCTCTAAATGTGGTGGGCCAAAAAGCCATTCCCTAAGGGACAGAGCTGTGACCCCATAGCCTGAGGGCAGGGAGGCACTTACTTCATATCAGCTTCAGGAGGCTTCTTCTCATCCAGCTTCCCTAAAAGGACACAACAGCAGTGAGGGGCACATCATCCACTCTGCCCCCTGTGCTGCTCCCCATCCCTGTCCAGGTTCCAAACTGAGGAGTGGCAAGCCTGGAGGACATCACATCATACCCAGCCCCTCCAGGAAGCCATTGTGTCCCTCCCCCAGAGGGACACATTTCCCCAAGGAACTGGGCCTTCATCAGGAAGAGCAGAGCACCATGAAGTACCCTCAGAGCTCTAATTTCCCAGCACCCTGTCCAGTGGGCTCCTGCCTTCAGGCCACAGCACTCAGGAAATCACTGTTCTCCAAGCCCGCTGTCTCGTGGCACAGGGGAATACCACAAACCAAAACACATCCCATTCCCTTGGGATATGCTCCAAGCACTAAAATCCTATTACTTGGCTCCTTTCACCTCCTACCTTTGTCTTTCTTCTTGAGCTTCTTGTTGCGGGTGCCTTGCCTGAGATAGGAGAGGATCTGCGTGAGCTTGCTGATGACAATGTCATTGGTGGTCAGTGTGGTCTGTGCCTGAAAGGGAAATCCACGAGGAAGCATCCCGCTCCTTTGACAGGGAACCCCTCCCAGAACAACCTGCTCTGGCCAATTCAGAGCAGTGAGGTGAAGCAGGCCAGCTGGGTACCTCCATGGTGGGGCAGTCAGCCTTGCTGCGGATCAGCGTGGTGGGGATATCGGTGTCGGCATATTCATCATCCAGATCCACCACATAGGCCATCCTGCCTGGCAGGAACAGCTCGTTCCGCTCGTAGGTCTTGTTCTTGAACAGGATGCGGTAAATGTTGCGGCCTGGGCAGAAGGAAAAGCGTGGGAAAGCAGAGGATAAGCCCAAAGTGAAGCGTGTTTAGTTATCAGCAATATGAGCATCGCCTCCTAAGGACACGCTTCCTTCAGTCCTCAAATTCAGGACTCTCCCCCTCCAATGGTTTTCATTCCTCCATTCACCCTCCAGGATTTCTCCCACATTCATAACACAGAGAAGGTGGGGAACAACCACATCAACACAGTCTTACCCAGGCGGGTCTTAAATTCAATTTTGTTCTCAGGATCTTCATCTTTCCTAAACAGGAACAGAAACCAGAAATATTAGAGCCAAGTGAACGGCTCCTCTGCATCCTCCTCTGGCAAGCAGCTGCCCTCAGGAATGCAAAATACTCAATAACTCACTTAGTTTCCTTCTGGGGCTTCTCCATCATTTCCTCCTCTTCCTTCTCCTTGCTGGCAATCTCAGCCCGTACCTGGATGCAGAGTAAATTCACACATTACAGCCCAACCCATGCCATTGCTGCCCACCTGTGAGCCCCATGCGATCCCCTGCCCTGCAGCAACCCTTCCCAGGAAGGGAAATCCGCTGCCAAGACCAAGTAGTACCATCCACCCTGTGTGTCTGTGGGAGAGGACAGGGCAAGAGCAGCACGGTGAAATCTGCACTCACCTTCTGCAACAGAGCAAAGTCCAGACCCTTCACCAAGTGAGTGTGCTCCATGTCACCACCCAAGAACTTGGACTCCTGGATCAACTGTCTCCTCTTCTCCGCAGCAGATTTATCCCTGTACAATGAGAACGGAGCCAGGTGAGGGCCAGCCCCCCTGGATCAGCCTGGCCAGCCCAGGCCCCGGCAAGCCCACGTACGCCTCGGCCGTGGGCCCCACAGCCCTGTAGTTGGCAGTGGTGCTGATCAGCTCTGTCTCCTCGTAGTCCTTGTTCACTCCATCTCTCCTCTCCTTGGCTCGATCCCGGTACTTCTCGGCCAGCTCCCTCTCGCGCTCGATCTCCTGCTGCCGCAGCTTGGCGTAGTAACTGGGGGTGGGAAACAGCTCAGGGTTAGGAGTGACCTGCTCGTGTTTTTGAGCCCCTGAGGCCTCACACACACCCATTCTGCTCCCAATCCCTTCCCCAGAAACACACTAGAGCACCATGGGACACAACAGGCCTGGAGGAAACTGCTCTACTGACACCACCTAAGGAGGAGTTCCATCCTCCCTTCCAAAGGGAAGGGTCCAGCGCAGTCCTGCTGTGCAGGCATGTCCCAAATACACAGTGATCAGTACACCACCACTGCCCTGCTCTGCCAGACACCCACAGGGTCTCTCCTGCTTCTTCTGGAGGTGAAGCTTCAGCCCCATCCTACTGCTGCCCTCCCACAGCTGTTCCCACAAGTAGTGCCAGTTCCTCAGCCTGAGCTCTTCTCCAAAGCTCTTAAATAATCCACTCCAGGCCCTCTTTGGGAGCACAAGAGATCAGAACTGCTTCCACTAGCAGGACATGATACATAATGACAAGTCCTGCTGCATCTCTTTCCCCACTCACCTTTTCTTCTTCCTCCTGCGAGCAGCTGGATCTTCATCCTCATTGTACTCCCGGGGCATCCTGGAAAAGGGTGAAAAAATACATGTACAGTCTGCAGAGCCACATGGGTGACAGTCCCTCAGACACAGAAGAGCACTGAGGTGTTCAGAGACGGAACAGAACAGTCTCTCACCCTTAATTTCCCCCTAATTCTACACTGTCAGCAGGCAGAGGAAGGGAAAAGACTGATTTTCACCAAACCAAATCTGCCTCCTGCACAAAGTGCTTAACAGCCACGAAGCCTTGCTCTTTTCTTTTCAACAGCCCTGACCCAGCTGCTTCTCCACTTCCCACACTCACTGGCAAAAGCCCCTGTAGATATTCCCCTGCAGAGTGCAGGGGAGAGGGTCAGGTGGGCACAGAGCCCCAGAGGGAAAGGGAGCAGAGATTGTCCCATGGACCTGTCAAACAGAGCCCTACTCACTCATGGTGGCGAGATTTGGAGGGTGGCGCAGATGTTGGCGCAGCCCGCGGGGTCATCAGAAGCTTCCTGAAGTCTTCATTGGTCAGCTTGGACCTGCAAGGGAGGGAAGGAACAGAAATCATCATTCCCAAAGAGCTCTGGAGGAGGAGCAGGTCCTGTGTGACCAAGATGGGCACCAGGTACCCATGGAGGGGGCCCAAAGGCTGGACTGTGCCAGTGACTTCCAGCTTCTCCAGAGGAATGGGGCTGGGGTCCCGCAGCGCTGGTCCCGCCCCGGCGCAGTGCCCCAGGGCTGTACTCACTGGTGGAAGGAGTGTGAGTCGTCCACATCGTGGCCCTCGGGGGCCAGGGGGTTGGAGAACGGCTCATCTAGGGGACAGGAGAGAGAGAGAGCTCAGGCACTGCCTGCACAGCTTCACACCCTCCCAGAAACCAGCAAGGGAACAGTGTGTGCCTGCGGATGCGAGTGGATCCCAGCCCGCTGTCACCCGGGCCGGCCTTGTCTGCCTGCACAGGACACGGGGGTGCCGGTGCCACTGCGAGCCCCGCGGCTCTGTGCCTTTGGGGGGTGTCTCAGGGCCCTCCCGAGTGTGTCCCGTCCCCCGCACCCCGGGACTGCCCCTGCATCCTCTCAAGGGCCCGGAACACCGGCCGGGCCCACTCCCGGGCGCCCCGGTGTCAATCCCCGCGCTGAGGCTCGGCCCCGCCGCACCCCCGCGTAGCTCCTCACCCCTGCGCTGCCGCAGGCTGCCGCGAGGTCACTCCCGCGGCTCCGCGGGCTGTGGCCGCACCCCGTCCCCCCGCAGAGCCGTCCCTCGCCCCGGGCCGGGGATCCCCGCGGGTCCCCCCGCTCGCCAGCGCAACTTGGGCCTACACCGACCCCCACACCGGGCCGCGCCCCGCCCCAAGCGCCGCGACAGCCCCCGCGCGGGCCAAGTGTCGCGGCCGCGGGGGTGTCCGGGAATGCCCCGTGTCCCTGTCCCTGTCCCTGTCCGTGTCCCTGTCCCCAAACTCACTGTCGCGGTCCGGCATCGCTGCGCTCCCCGCTCCGCTGCGCGGCCCTTCCGCTCGGCGCTGCCCTCCCAGCGCACCCCGCGCCCGGCGCTCCCATTGGCGGGGCGATCACGGCGGCCGCTCCCATTGGCGGGGCGATCACGGCGGCCGCTCCCATTGGTGGACGGGCCACGGCGGGCGCTGCGATTGGCGGGCGCGCCGCGGTCCCGCCCCCGCGCTGTTGTCCGGGCAGGGAAGATGGCGGCGGCCGCTGTGCAGCGCATCGGGGGCGGGCTGGGCCAGGGGCTGAGGGAGCTCCGCATCCACCTGTGCCAGCGCTCCGCCGGCAGCCGCGGCGTCAGGTCAGCGCGGGGATGGGCCGGGACGGGGCCGGGGGTGCTCGTCCAGGGCAGCGAGACAGCCCCGGGCTGAGCCACAGGAACCCGCCGCTCCTCCTTCCCTCCGCAGGGAATTTATCGAGCAGCACTATGTGACCCTGAAGAAGGCAAATCCCAACTTCCCCATCCTGATCCGCGAGTGCTCCGGTATCCAGCCCAAGCTCTGGGCTCGGTACGGTAAGTAGGGGGTGCCCGCCGGGAAGCGCCGTGGAACGATCAGGGAATGGTTGGGGTGGAAGGGACTTGAGGCACCACGGGTGTTTTTGGGAAGGATCGGAGGGAGGTGCGTGGGGAAAGGACAGGCACGGGAAAACGGGGCTGGGGAGAATCACGGGCAGACGCGATTTTGAAGCGGATTTCATGCGCTGCCACCTCCTGCCAGGGGCAGGGCACCTTCACGGGCCCGGGTGCTCGCAGCCCCGGCCCGCCCGGCCTGGCACGCTGCAGGCCCGGGGCAGCCGCGCCGGGGCCCGCCCGGCCTGCAGGGACGGACTGCAGCTGCGGGCTGCAGCTCGGCTGCTCGGGGGTTCCGGGAGGGAGCAGCTGCCCTCGGACCAGGCTGTGGGGTCACCCCAGGGAAGTGAGCCGGGGGAAGCAGAGCAGGGCCCAGTGCTCAGCAGGGCCTTTCCAGCCTCTGGCCGTGATCTCCCACCCCCGTCACTACACAAAAATGTGCCTGTTTCTCCTTTATTTTCACTGCCTTCTCAGTGAAACACCAAGAAGGGAGCAGAAAAGCCCTTCTTGAAAGGATTTGTTTTCTTCAAAGGTCATCTGGGCTGGAAAAAAATAATTTAGAACCTTTGAAAAAGAAATGCAGTGACTCTTTAAGCACGTTTCCCAGGATGAGCGCACGGATCAGGGGAGTCTCGTGTGTCTGGGTGGGACTGGCAGGGAAATGGAGCCCGGGGTCAGCCCAGGTTGGGCAGGTGTAGGAAGTTTTCAGGCTGCTTTCCTGAGGGGAGCACTTTGCTGGGATGAGGCTGAAGGCCACAGGGTTGCTCTTGGATGTGTCTCTGCCCAGCCGGAGCTAACACAAGGAGACTGGGAAAGGTGTTGAGCTGCTTGGAGTTCTTTCCAAGGGAAAGGAGGAGAACAGGAAAGGTGGAAGTGATAACTTGGGCACATGGAGGAACACTGGGACGTGGTGAGAGTGGAGGGGTGGTGATGGGAGCCTGGGCTGTGACATCAGTGCCTTGCACCAGGAAAGGACCCTGCCACCCTCTCACCCTGCCTGTATTCCCGCAGAGTTTGGGAAGGAGAAGAGCATCCCACTGAACAACCTAAGTGTGGATGAAGTGGGCAAGGCCCTGGAGAGCGCTGTGAAAGGCCACGAGTGACGACAGACAGGAAGTACACACGTGCTGCAGACTCGACTGATTATCTTTAATGTCAAAGATGTATCTTTAATTTATCATTTCATAAACACAATGTGCTTACCTTGAGCTTGGTGGTGGCTGAGAGCCCAAGGAATGGCTGATGCAGCCGTTCACCCCTCCCTGGCACAGGAGAGTCTGCCTGGGCTGCAGCTCAGCTCTGCCCCTGCTCCAGGCTCTGGGGGGCACTGGGCTGGTGGTGGTGACAAGGACCAGCCCCCCTGCAGCCAGCACTGGGCACTGAGCAGCTCTTGGGAAGCCAGGCACAGGGTGAATAGTTTATTCCTCCCCTGGCAGTTCAGGGAGGGAAGGGAGGGGGCAAGGCCTAGGAGGAGGCAGCCAGTGTGGCCTGGCAGGCACTGGGGGCTCCTGGGGGCTGCCTGACCACGGCCAGCAGTGCCTGTGCCCGCTCCTGCAGCTCTGGGGTGCTCTGGTGCTGCTCCAGGGCCTGGTGCCCACCTTGCCTGGTGAAATCAGCAGCAGCCTGTGTGAGAGGAGAGGGTGAGAGCTGGCTGGGTGCTACAGCTGATCATCTCTGCCCAAGCCACCACATCCCAGGGAACGGGGCTGAAGGAATTCCCCAGAGCCCTCCCAGACCTGCATTCCCAATCCAGGTAATCCCACCATCCTGGTGGTTGGCTGGGAAGGACTCTAAAGCCCATCTCATTCCCACCCGGTGCTCCAAGCCTCATCCTGCCTGGCCTTGGACAGCCAGGGATGGGGCAGCCACAGTTCCTCTGGGCACGCTGAGGCAGGGCCTCCCACCTCACAGAGAATGCATTCCTGTGATCTGCAGCAAGTGGAGCAACCTCAGCAGGAGCAGAAGAAAACTTGGGGTAGAAACAACTTGCCCCAACATCAGTCCTTGCCAATAAGGAAGGACTTCTGCACACACAAGAAGGGCTTCCACCCACCCTCTGCATCACAGTGTCCTTTTGGGCAGGGGCCTGGCTGCTGAGGGGTGGAGGGTGGTGTGACAGTCACTGAGGGCACTGTTAATCAAATTGCAATAATCATCCCCCTCCCCAACAACAACAGCCCCCACAGTAATCATTCCCCATCCCCTTTACAATCCTGCCCTGGGCTCTCACCTCTGGGCAGTGCAGGAAGAGGAGGTGCAGCAGCTCCAGGCACTGCCCCACGGCCTCGGGGTCGGGCAGGGTGAGCAGGGGCAGGAGCTGGGCCAGGAGGGGCTGCTGGAGCAGCTGCTGGCACTGGGACTGTCCCTTCTCTGCCAAGTTGCACAGCACGGTCAGGACCTGTGGGAGGGACAGGAGCAAGTGAATGCTCCATGGGCACATTCCTGACAGGCTTGGGAGGGCTCCCAAGCGCTCCCCATGTCACAGAATGGTGCAATGGTTTGCCTTAGAAGGGACCTTAAAGCTCATCCAGTCCAACCCCTGCCATGGCCAGGATCACCTTCCACTATCCCAGGTTGCTCCAAGCCCATCCCTTCTCTGGGCAGCCTGTGCCAGGGCCTCACCGCTCTTACAGGAAAGAGTTCTTCCCAATGCCCCATCTAACCCTGCCCTCTCAGTGTGAAACCATTCCCTGTTGTTTTGTCACTCGTGCCCTTGCTTGAAAGTCCCTCTCCACCTTTTTTTCTTGTCCTGTCAGGGTCTTGCCCACAGCCAAGTGCCCACCAATCCACTGGATTTGGAAAGCCTTCTCCACACCCACCCCAAGGTACTGTTCATCCCCCTGCCAGGCAGACCCAGCCTTGCCACCCGCTCCTGGCAGCATCCCCAATCTCCTAAAGCTTTGGGATCTTTCAAACCTGGGAGCCTTCCCAGGCTGGCCCCAAGTTAACACCTCCCTTGGGACCACTCTTATGCTGGGACAAGGCTCTGCCAAGGGCACATACAGCTGGAGTGGCTCCAGGGGAGGTGGCTGGTGACTGCCACCACACGAGACCTTCCAAGCTGTCACTGCTGCCCCATCCGCCCTCCAACTCCAGCACTGTCAGCGTGGGATTCATGTCCCTGAAACTCCAGCGCTTCCCCACCATTCCCAATGCTTGGGGCAAGGTTCACCAGCACAGTGGCCATCTGGGAACACGTCAGGAGCTGCAGCAGGGCCGGCAGCAGGTCCAGGCAGAGCAGAGCGGAGCAGAAGAAGGGATCATCCGCTGGGTGGGCAGAGAAGGAACGTGTGAATAAAACCAGGGTGGGTGCCAGCAGTGCCACCAGCCGAGGGACACTCACCTGTGAGGTTGTTGAGCAGCCACAGGCACTCCTGGACGAGGAAGGGGTGCTGCTGCAGGAAGCACTGCAGGATGAGGAAGAGGGCGATGAGCAGGCGCCCGTCGTGGCCCTGGCCCTGGCAGCCTGGCTGTGCCAGCAGGTTACTGAGACACCGCAGCACGGGGCACACGAGCTGTGACACAGGGACACGCCAAGCCCTTTAGCTGAGCAGTGCCCCCACAGCAATCCTGAGAACAGCCAGCACCCTGCCCACCTCTCACCAGCTCCAGGCCCTCGGGAGCATCCTGGGGGATTTGGGAAGCCAGGTCGAGCAGGAGCGAGGTGAGCGCGGGCACGGCCCCCAGCGCCAGCAGCAGCACGTTGTCTTTGTGCCTGCAAAGGGAGGGACAGTGCAGTGGCCTTGGAGCTTGGAGAGGGGAAACTGCCACATCCCCTCACCAAACAACAGGGCCTGGAAATTCAGAGTGCTCTCCTGAACCACCACAGGGCTTATTTCACGTTGGAACAGCGGCTTCTTTCACATTGGAATAGCAGATTTTTTTCTGAGCTTATGAGAAAATTTAAAAGCCCATGAAAAACAGACTCACTGGAAATATCTATGTGGGTTTGGGAACGACAGCCCTGACCCTTGAGTATCTACTCATTCCTTGGCTCCCGTGGGATTGCTGGCACAGCCCAGAAGGGTGGCCCTGGGCCAACCCCACAAGTGTGAGGATTCAGGGAGCTTGCCTTGGGAAGTGTGGGGGACAACTCCAGGCATGGGGAAGCAATTTGGGGGCATTTCAGAGAACTAGAAACACCCTCCTCAGGTTCATCACCCTTTACCACCCTGCAAAAGAGCTCAGTGATCCTGCAAACAGCACATGTGCTCAGACAGGAGTTCTGGGATACCCAGGCTGGCTGAGGAATTGCTTTCCCAAGGGAAAAGGGGAGGCAATCCAGATCCCCTTGCAGGACTGTGAGCCTTCGTGCTTCTGTTTGGCTGCCCCAGGGAACTCAAAACAAGGAGAAAACTGCATTTACCTACAAATGACGTAGTGGAGACACCAGGCAAACTCCACAGCCGCTCCCATGCCAGCCTTGAGGCCGGAGCAAACCAGCTGGAGCATGTGCTGGGGGAGAGCCGAGTCCAGGACCAGCCTGGGGTCAGAGAGCAGAGTTAATGGAGGCACGGGCTGGAGCACAGGCAGGACACCAACAGGGAGACACAAACCCTGAGCAGGGAGCTGCTGTACCCCATCCTGGGGGCCACAGGGTCCAAACACACACCTGGAAGGGACTCTGAGCCAAGAGCTGCGGCCTTGGGCTCTCCCTGTCCATGGCAGGGCCTGGGGACACTCGGGACACTCTGACTGGGGTCGCATTTTTGGCACTGGGGGCTGTCAAGTTGATCTTTTCCTTTGCAAGAGGAACACAGCCAGAATTCCCTGCGAGCCTTCCCTGCTCTATGCTGGCCTTTACTGAAATACCAGAGCTGTCTGCTCAGATGAGGCTGAGGGAGAGGAGCCAAGCCCTGCACCCTGAGCTGCATCAAAACTTGCACAGTTCTGGTAGGATTCTGCCCTGAACTATTAATGTCACTGGGATGGGGAAGGCCTCGTGTCCCCAGCACACAAATACCACTGGAGGCCCCGGGGCCCATCCTGGTGCAGGGTTCAGAGGCTCAGACTCACGGGATGATCTCCATGGGCGCTTCCTTGGCTTGGAGGAGCTGTGAGAGGACATAGCCCACACCTTCCAGCACTGCCTCGTGAGGGGACTGCAACCAAAGAGAACAGAGCTGATCCCTCCTGACAGAGCCAGGGCCCCGGGGTGACAACCAAACCCAGCTGAGTGGCACAGCCCTGCTGTGCTTGGAGAAGAGGGGGCACAGAGGGGACCAGGATGGACAAAGGAACCTCTGGCCACACCAGAGCTGAGCTGTCCCCCTCCCCACATTCACTGGGCTTAGCCCAAACACAGCAAAAGTCCTGGTTTGAGCATTTGGACCTGCAAACCACAGCCCTGCTGGACCCAGGCCAGGCAGAGGGGACAGGGCTCCTGTGCTACAACTGTACCAGGCAGCCAGTGGATGGGGGGGCTTCAGCTGGAGAAGAGCACAAGGTGCTGAGCTGAGCCCTGAGAACGAGCACAGGGGAGCCCACAAGTGACCCTCACGCTCGTGGGAACAGCTCTCTGCAGTTTCCCCACTGCTGGAAGGAGGGCTGGTGACTCAGGGCTGTCAGCCAGAAAAGTTTCTCCAGGGCACAGCAGAAATGCGGCTGAGCTGTTTCACCCACCTGGATGCAGGATGCCAGCACTGGAATAATGCCCTGAGGCAGCAGTTGCTTCCTCACAGCCTCACTTTCTACTACGAGGTTCCCCAGTGTGTACAAACACAGCTCCTGCAAGAACACAGCAGAGCAGGAGGTGACCCTGTGGGCAGCCAGCAAAGCCCCAGGTCCCACACAGTGCCCTGAGCAGGGCAGGAGCTGGCCTTGGAGGGGCAAACACAGATGGATGCTGCCGGGCTCTCCAGCCACCCCATTCCCAGCTCAATCAGGTTCAGTTAGTATTTTTTCTATCTGGCTGAAGCTGGGATCTGATCACTCCCACTTTGGAGGTTTTTCAGGATGACATTTCCCTGAGCCCCCTCTGGCTCTCCTGAAGCCTGCCTGTGTGCTGCATTCAAGGATCAGCAGTGGGGTCACTGCCCACCTCGCTCCTTAGCTCTGAGCCTGCCTGCTTCCCATGGAGCAGCTGGAAAACACGTGGGCAGCCCAGAGCTGCTCCAGCTGTTTGCTCCTTTCCAGATCAAGTTGGAAAGCATGGAGCCACAGGCACTCTGTCTACTCCTATCCTTTCTTTCTTTTCCTTATATATTTTCTTAAGTGACATCTTTGTACTTTTATATTGTTTCATTTCTATAGAAAACAACCAAAATGGCTACATACCTCCTTTCCATTGCAACCAAATTGTTCTAAAATAAACCTACCATATATACACACACATATATGTACATAGACATGGGCCATTCAGTGTGGCTCCTCTCTAATCCAACCCAAGGGATGTGTGATTCACAAGAACTCAGTTACCCCACCTCAGGGGCAGGTTGTAACACCTGGGCACTGGGAACAGTCCTGGTTGGAACCAAAGGCTGTGATGCCAGAAGATTTTTGCTTCCAGAGGGCCCCATCTCAGCAGCACTCCCACGTGAGCCACGTGTGACCAGAAGAGGTCAACCCCAACCACACCAAAGGATTCCCAGGTGCACGTGGATCTCACCGTGAGCTCCAGGCTGTGTCCCGACAGGTAGGTGAGCAGGTAGGAGGTGACAGGCAGACACGCCTCGGCCACGGCGGGGACACTGGAGTGGGACAGCTCGTGCAGACAGCGGGCAGCCTCCAGCTGCAGGTCAGCCAGGCTGCTGGTGAAGAGCCCGGTGAGCGTCCGGATGCTGCCGTCCAGCCTGGGGGACCCAAAGGCTGCTGTCACCTCCCAGCTCACCCACCCAGGCACAGGGACACAGGGCCCCTCGGGACATGCCCCTGGTGACAGCCACGGCAGGCCCGGGCTGACCTGACAAACTTCTGCTGAGTCTCCTCGTTCTGCAGAGCCCAGCGCAGGCGGCCGAGCGATCGCTTCCTGTCCTCCGAACCCCTCTGCACCCCCCTGAGCAGCTCCAGAACCTGGCCAGGGAATTCAGAGGTGGGTGAGCTTCCAGCACTGCCAGCATGAAGATTTGGCCCCGTTAATCCTCGAGGCAAGGGAGCCCAGGGCATAAAGGTGGGCACAAGGAGCCTCAACTGCACCTGGCAGTGAACCAGAACCATTCCCAAACCCACCCCTGCCCAGCCTCCTTCACATGCTGAGTCTGGGGAAGACCCCCAGGACCCCCATTGACACAGAGAACGTCAGGTTCTTCACCTCATCGTCTGAGAGTGGGTCTGGCACGACGTCTGCTCCATCCTGTGCCCCCTCCTGGGCCGCGCCGTCCTCCCGCAGGAGCCGCTTGCTGACCAGCTGCTCCTGCCGCCGGGCCTTCCTGAGAGCTGCTAGGACACGTCACCACCTGCCCTGCCCACTGCAGGACGCTCCTCCATCCCACCCAAGAGCCTCACTCCTCCCTTAATCCAGGGGGGAACTGCCCATTCCTCCCTGTGCAAGCCTGGAAGGGATGCACGAGCAGGGACTGCACCTGGAGCTGGGCTGAGGGTCGGGCACACAAAGTGTGAGGCCACTGCTGGGAGAATGGGCAGGAAAACGGGACCAGCTGGAGGGACCTGAGGCTGGATTTCACACACGATCATAAAATCATTAAAGTTGGGAAAGACGTGCAAGATCGTCAACTCCAGCCTTCAACTGAACACCACCATGGCCATTAAGCCATGCCCCAAGTGCCCCATCTACTTGCTTTTGGAAAACACCTCCAGGAATGGTCACTCCACCACTGCCCTGGGCAGCCTGTTCCAATGCCTGACCACCCTTCTGATGAAGAGATTTTCCTTAAGATACACCCTGAGCCTGCCCTGGCCCAGCCCGAGGCCGTTCCCTCTCCTCCTGTCCCTGTTCCCTGGGAGCAGAGCCCGACCCCCCGGCTGTCCCCTCCTGTCAGGAGCTGTGCAGAGCCACAAGGTCCCCCCTGAGCCTCCTTTGCTCCAGGCCAAGACGTAGGCGAGACCTTGGAACACACAAAGAGTGGGCGGGCTGTGGAATAAACGGGGAATTCATGGCAGAAACCCCAGGGTTAAAATCTGGAGCTGTAAAACGCCTCCCCGAGCGGGCAGCGGCGCCGCTCACCCCGCGCATCCCGCGGGGCGCGACCGGGCGGGGCGGGCGTGGGGCGGCGAGGGCTGAGCTGGGGGGTCCCTCCCACCCACGGGGGACCCCGCAAACCCCCGGCTGTGCCCGCTGTCCCCGGCCGGACCTGCCTCTCGCTCCCGCCGCCGCACCCGCAGCTCCTCCGCGCTGCGCCCGCCGCGCCGGCCCCGCCGCCGGCCCCACATGGCGGAGCGGGAGGAGCGGGACGAGGAGGAGGAGGAGGAGCAGGAGGAGGAGGAAAAAGCCGTCCTGGGGCGGTCCCGGGGCGGGGAAAACACGATCCCGGCCCCCCTTCGCAGCCGGAGCGCGCAGCCCGCTCCGGGCACGGGCGGCGGTGCCCCCCAGGGATGGGTGCTGGTTGTGCTGAGGGCAAAAAACAGCCCCCAGAGATTCACCAGAAATACGGAACAAGGCGGCTCAGTGCCCAGGGACCTTCCGCCGTGGTGGTGGGGACCGAGGGACAGAGGAGTTCCTGCTTCCCCAGCGAAGTGTTTGGGGAATTTGCAGCTGGAGGGCAGAAATTGAAGGTACCAGCCCCGGCAGAGCTGCCAGGCTCGTCAAAAGGGGCCGGGAGGAGAGCTCAGAGGGCGGCTGTGATTTTTCCATCATGCACTCAGCAGCAGCTTCATGGAATTCCAGACCCATTTGGATAGGAAGAGACCTTAAAGCTTATCCAGTTCCAACCCCTCCAGCATGGGCAGGGGCACCTTCCACCATCCCAGCTTGCTCCAAGCCCCGTCCAGCCTGGCCTTGGACACTTCCAGGGATGCGGCAGCCACAGCTTCTTTGGGCAGCCTGTGCCAGGAGCTGCCCACCCTCACAGGGAAGAATTTCTCTCCAACATCCCATCTAACCCTGCCTCTGGCAGTGGGAAGCCATTCCCTGTGTCCTGTCACTCCAGGCCCCTTTCCAAAGTTCCTCTCCTGAACTTTCTTTAGGCCCTGGAAGGGGCTCTGAGCTCTCCCCTGAGCCTTATCCAGGCTGCAGAGCCCCATCTCCCAGCCTGTCTGCACAGCAGATGTTGTGCCCAGCCCTTGGAGCATTTCTGTGGTCTCCTCTGGACTTGTCCAGCAGCTCCATGTCCTTGTGCTGAGGAACTTCATGTAAACCGAGGATGTAGAAAAGCAGTCACGGAATTGCTGAGCACCTGTGCACAAGAGTCCCAGAGAGCAAGGGGCCCCAGCCCAGCTGCTGTGGCACCAACGTGTAGTGCCACATTAACTGCAACAAACTGGGAGTTGCATTGTCCAGCCCTGCAGTTTCATTGTTGGAACCCTGGATGCTGAGAATTTCAAACTTTCTGTGCTGAAAGGCACAGACCCACAAGAGAACACTGCATTTGACCTGAAGCTGTGGAGAAGGCTTCCAAAATTGATTAATAGCACTGGGATTATGGGTGTGGAGTTGGTTAGAAGTTTGTGATCTTACAGGGTAGGAAAACTTAAATTTGTTATTTTAGTATATGGTGATATATGGGAGCCAAGATGGAGAATTTGGGGGTTGGGTTAGTTGTCTTTTTTGCACCTTATTCTTCCTTCTTCTTCATGGATCTGGGTGGTTTTCTCTAATTGGGTGAAAGGTGCCCACGTTGCAGGTTTTGGGTGATCATAATTGGGTTAGAAGCATAAATAATATAGATGTCAACTGTTTATTGGATAATTGGGAGTTAAATTGCCTTGAATAGACACAATTTTAGCTTACTTTCTCGACTTGTTAGAGAGAGCTCACATCTCATGAGTTTGTAATGGATAAGGATAATAAACTTCAGAGTGAGACTTCAGAAACAACATCTCCTGAGTTTTATTTGCCCTGACCTTGGAGCAAGAAAGGGCCTGGCATTCCAACATTTCATTACTTTTCTGAAGCCCTCTATGAATCCAACATAGGCAGAGAAATCTCTGGGAAAGAAAAAAAATCCTGACAGATCATAGAATCACAGAACCTTTTAGCTTGGAAAAGATCTCCAAGATCGTCAACTCCAACCTTTGACCACCACCTTGTCAGGCAGAGCAGAGCACTCAGTGCCACATAAAGCATTCCTGGAACACTTCTGGCTCCTCCTGGTGCAGGAGCGCCCTGAGCAGCTCCAGGCTGCCTGGACAATGGGTGGGAATTGTGCCATCCCCATCCTACATGGAACACAGGTACCTGGGCACGGTCTGGATGCCAGGTATGACAGTCCTGTACCCTCCTGCATTGCCTGCAGGGTGCTCAGCACCCGGGGACAGCAATACCAGAGCATCTGGAAGGGCTGATCCCGAAAGTGCATTTGGGGAGCCTTGCCCGCGCTCTGTTCTGTCACCCTTCCTAGGAAAGCCGGCGGCGCTGGCACTCCGGCCACAGCCTTGCCCAGCCCGCAGCCGCAGGGAAGCGAAGCAGAAGTGGCTCGGGTGGCTCCGTCCTGCTCAGGAAGTCACGCTGCGGGAGCGAGGGCTGTGCCCGGGAGCCGGGCTCGAGGTGTCTGTCCAGCCCCGGCCGCGGGCAGCTCCAGCGGCGGCAGCTGGAACACAGCTGGAGCACCGGGGGCTCCTCCGGCGGGGCCTGGGCAGCGCCGGGGGCCGCACGGAGCCGAGCTGAGCGCTCGGAGCCTTTGGCACCTCAGCGCGGGATTTGGCAGCAGCTGGAGGAAGGAGCGGAGCAAGGAAGCGTTTGGGTGTGAGCTGGCTGGTGAGTCACCGGACAAACCCACCCCGCTGCTGCTCCGCGCTGCGAGGGGCGCTTGCTGCAGGTGCCGCAGGACAGCGGCTGCTCGGGACGGTGGTGCAGCCCCGCCGCGGCACGGACAGGTAGGGAGAGCTCTGTCCTGGGTGGGCTTTGGGATGCGGCCAAGGAAAGGCTGAGCAGGGCTGGTGCCAGCCCAGAACTGCTCGGAGCAGGAGGCTGGGCTGGAGACCCCCAAAGACCCCCTTTGAGCTGAGTCAGCACATATTTAGGAGCCTTTAATCTTTGCTTGCTGGTTCTTTTGCAGTCCGGTGATCAGAGATCAGACTCTGTCAGCTGACCAGCTTCTGGTGCTGACAGGGATGTGTTCACACCTTCGGGGTCATTTTCTACCTCCCCTCTGGGGGCTGGTGATGAATCAAACCGCTGGGTGAGAAAGGAGAAAACATGAAGCCCTCTGTTGCAATTTCCTGCCCCAGATTACAGAGGAACAAACAGAGCTGGGGCTCTCTCCCTGGTCAACTGATACATCTGGCTTCACTGCCTGTAATTCCTCATTTGTAGTCTCTCCAGGCGTTTCCTGGTCAGGCAGCCCAGGCAGGACAGTGCAGAGCCTCGGGAGACTCCCTGCTGCGGGCAGGGCGGCACAGCTGCAGCTCCTGGGCATTTGGCTGCCGGCCCGAGCGTTGCCCGAGTCACGGCTCAGCGGCCAGGCGGGTGCAGGGGGGATGAGGGCAGTGCCCTGTCCCCGAGGGGTGGCTCTGCAGGGCTCAACCTGTCCAAGCCATCCCTCCAGTCTGGGCCACAGTGATCCCCTCAGCTGCCATTCACCGTTTCTCCTCCAGTTTTTAGGTTGTTCACCATGAGTGTGGCTGTGCTCCTGCTCCTGGGGCTGGGGCTGCAGGTGGCAGAAGGCAGAAGGGACAGGTGTTTCTTCAACCGCACTCAGGAGTCCTGTGTGTGCTACAACCTGTCCGAGGAGACCATGGGCAGCATCATCCAGTGCCTCCCAGCAACTGTGGTGGAGTTTTGGGGCGGAGATCTGGAGAAATACGCAGCCTTCCCCATCAGGGACCCGGACTCCTCCGTCATTGACACGCTGGGCTCCCTTGTCATCCAGAAAATAATTATTGGAAACGTCCTGGTGCCTGAGACACTCCTCGCCCGTGTGCTGAGGTTCTTCTCCTACACCCACGTGCAGGAGCTGGCCTTTGAGAGCTGCATTTTCCAGGGCACAGGCGACTGGAGTGACATGGATGGGCACAACCTGCCCATCCTGTCCCTGAGCTTCCAGAATGTGACATCTGCCCCGCTGACGGGCCGTGAGCAGGCCTTCTCCAGCCTGAGCAGCTGGCTGGGGACACTGCAGGAGCTGGCTGTCACCGGCTCCCGCCTCAGCAGCCTGCCCTGTGCCATCGGGAGGGTGTTCGGAGCCCTGCGCTCCCTGAGCCTGGCACAGAACAGCCTCGGGGACGGGAGCCTGGCCCCCGCCTTCTGCCAGGGAGCTTTCCCTCAGCTCCAGCAGCTGAGTCTGCACCACAACAACCTGAGCTCCTACCACGGCGTGTGTGAGGGCGTGGAGCTGCTGCCGGAGCTCCGGCACCTCGACCTCAGCCACAACGAGCTCGTGGCAGACCCATCCTCCTCCTGCCAGTGGCCGCCATCCCTCCGGCACTTCAACCTGTCCAACACTGGCTTGGATGAAGTGCCAACACCGCTTCCTCCCCACCTCGAGGTGTTGGACGTGAGCCACAACCACCTCCACGCTGTAGACATCTCCCTCAGCTCCATGAAGAAGCTCTTCCTGAATCAAAACCTGCTGCAGGCCGTCCCCTCCATCAGGAACTACCCCATGCTGGACACCCTTCACCTGGACAACAACTCCATTTCGGAGCTGCCCAGGGATGAGGTGAAGCTCCTGGGGCGCCTGCAGGACGTGGCTGTGGCTGACAACCCCTTCAGCTGCTCCTGCTCTGGGGCCGGGGGGCTGCAGGCGCTGGCGGCCACGGGGCACCTGGGGCAGGGCTGGCCCGGGGACTACAGGTGCCACTCCCCGGCACAGTACCAGGGCTGGCAGGTGGCACAGGTGCCCGTGTCAGTGCTGCGCTGTGACCTCGCCGCCGTGGTGGCCCCGCTCTGCGTGGCGCTCGCCCTGCTGGCTGTGGCTGGGGCCGTGTGTCTGGCCAGGAGCAGGCCCTGCCGCAGAGCCTGAGGGGCACCGGGACCCTTCCCTGCGGAGCTTCCCCACAGGGGAGGCTCACAGCTCCCCGTTCTGGTGAGGGGCTCTTGCTGGGCTCCCCGGTGGAGCAGGGCTGTCCACAGGGATGTCCTGCGGTGCCTGTGGCCAGCCAAGTCCCGGGGCACCCCTCATTTCCAGCCCCACAGCCACACGCTCCCACTGGGGATGTCACTGTGGCCAGCTCCAGCTCCCCCAGCCCCAGCACACCCCACTGTCCCTCCATGTCACCTGCCCTGGACAAGAGGAGCCCAGCTCCATCACATTCCCATGGCAGCACTCAGATGCCCCCCCAGCCTTGCTGGGCTCTGCTGGTCCCTGCCCAGAGCCCCCCACACCTTTTAGCCCCACCAGTCCAGGCATCCTTGGAGCCTCCATGGCCCTGTGCTCATCCTCCCTCTCCTCACCCGGGGCTCTGGCTGGCCAGGATGTCAGGTTTCGCAGGATGCTGCTTGGCTGCTCTTCAGCCTAAGAGAAAAACTGAAAAAAATCACAAAAGACAGGAAAATTACTAAATTAAACACCCTGCACAGAAATGCTAATGAGCTGGAGCAGTTCCTTACACCTCGACCTGAGGCACTGGCAGATGGGTCCAAGTGGGACCTTGAGAAAGTTCAACCAGAAACTTTTTAAGTGATAAGAAGAAAATTAGTTTGTTCTGGGTTTTCAGAGAATATCTCACAGTAAGGAGAAAATGGATTATGGGATGTAGGACTGGGGAATATTCAAAGGAAAGGGGTAGGTGGGGAAGGGACAGGCATGGGAAAACAGGGATGGGAGAGAATCACAGAATCACAGGGCAGTTTCAGTTGAAAGGTACCTCAAAGCTCATCTCATTCCACCCCCTGCCATGGGCAGGGGCACCTTCCACTGCCCCAGGCTGCTCCAAGCCCTGTCCAGCCTGGCCTTGGACACTTCCAGGGATGGGGCAGCCACAGCTCCTCTGGGCAGCTGTGCCAGGGCCTGCCACCCTCACAGGGAGAATTCCTTCCCGACATCCCATCTATCCCTGCCCCTGGCAGTGGGAAGCCATTCCCTGTGTCCTTGTGAGAAGGGGCTGGTGGCAGGTGGGCAGTGCTCACCTGGCCAAGCCCTGCTCTTCCCCAGGCCCTGTCCTGCCTCTGCATTGAAGTCTGTGCCTGGGTGTTCCCCGTGTCCCTCCCTGTCTCTGTTTGGCACAGGTACCCATGGCCAGCGGGCAAACACAGCCTGGGCTGGCTGGGTGGGGGAAAACAGAGTGTGGGAAGGACCAGAGTGTGGAGAGCGGCTGAACAGGGCGCGGGGTCCGGGCGTGGATCGGAGGAACTCGGGCTCTGCTCATGTCCAGGTGTGTCCCTGCCCGGGTGGAGGGGCTGTGGGGCTGTGCCACCAGCCCTGAGCAGCCCGAGGTGGGGATGGGGCTGTGCCCTGGGCTGCGGGAGGGCCGTTGGTGGCTCAGGGTGCTGGCAAAGGCTCTGCTGGTGTTAACCAGGGTGCACAACAGGGTGCCCCTGCACCTTGGGAGTCCTGGCCTGGCTGGACATGGAACAGGGAGCAGCTGCTGCTGATGGATGAGGAAGGAGAAATAAATCCCTGTCTCCTGAATCCTAGGCTTTGCTATGCCTTGGGAGCACCACACAGGGCCACCTGCCTGGTCAGGGCCAGGCCCTGCCACAGAGCAAGAGGCAAGTGTGTGACCCTTCCCAGCAGTGCTGCCCCACAGGGCTCCCTGGGAAGGCTCACAGGACCCCCAAGTGCTCTTGGAGTCCCCAAGGGCTCCCCTGTGGAGCAGGGCTTTCCCCCAGCATTATCCCACTGTGGCTTTGCCAGCCAGGTGCAGGGGAACCCCTCAAAGCCCTGTGCCCTGCTCTGTCCCAGGGCTCCACCCCCACAAGGGGTTTTCCTTCTGGCCACCTGCAACTCCCCGAGCCCCAACATGCCCCTGCTGTCCCTGCCATGTGACCTGCCCTGCCCCCAGTGCTGCGTGTCCCACCTGTGTCCAGCTGGCATCAGCCTCGCTCCTGAGGGACCTTTGGGGGCACAGGGGCATTGGTCTCGCTCTGCACAGGGAACAGGCAGGCAGAGGGACACGTGTGCATCTGCTCCTGCTGGTCCTGTCCACGGCAGGGCAGGGGCAGCCCTGGAGCCTCTCTGCTGGTGCCCACCATCTGCACTTCCACAGACAGTGGGAATCCGCAGCACTGGCACTTCCTTCTGTGCTCTCCTGCTGTGACTGATCTCCAGCGGTTCTGTGGTTTGTGGTCACTTCTTGTGACACCCTGTGCGGCAGTCCAAGGTCCCTCATCTCCCAGCCATGGCTGAGATGTCCCTCTTGGAGCTGGGAGCACCCCAGTGGTGTGAGTGGCCCCAGGCACCACCTGCCCTCTGTGGCCCCGCTGATTCCTTGGCCAGCAGGGCCCAGCCCCTGGAACACGGTGCCTCCAGGCTGGCTCTGGCTCTGCCCACAGCCATGAATAATGCAGGAGAACCGGATCCCCCAGGTAACCCCATCCCTGCCCCGGCCAAACAGCAGCTCAGGGGCGCTGCTGCCACACTGCCCATGGACAAGGTGAGTGTTGTGCTGGGGGCCAGCCCAGGCTGGCTTGCAGGGATCTGTCAGGGCTGCCCAGCTCCCTGGGCTCTCCTCCAGCTCCTGCTGGTGCTGAGTGTGTGGCTCCTTCCCCCTCTCTCCGTGCAGGCTGAGCAGGATGTCAGCGTGCGAGCAGCTCTGGGACTGCACCAGGCAGCAGGTAGAGCTCAGGGCATCCCAGAGCCTTCACCTGATCACCAGGGAACAAGGGGACAGGCTGGCAGCCGCAGCTGTGGTGGCACTGGGATCAGGCTGTCAGCGCTGACAGGGACTGGGTGTCCTTCCCGTCCTGGTGGCTCTGACTCATAGCGGGAGGGCTCGGGAATGAGGTGAAGCCCTGGGATGTGGCTCCAGGCTGCAGGGGGAGCAGGACAGGGCTGGGACAGGTGGGGGTGACCCCCCCACCATCCCACACTCGCTGTTTGCAGGGCCAGGAGAAAGTTGGGTGGATGGCAGCAAGGACCTCCTAGAGCTCCTCTTGGCTGGGAAGGAGCCCCAGGTGAGAGCTGCAGGGCAGGGACAGCCAGGGCACGAGGGCCCCTGGGGAGCCAGGAGGGAGCAGGGCTCTGTGCCCCCACCTGCCCCACCTGGGACACACCTGATGGGAGCTGAGGTCTTGGGCTGAGCCTGCCCTCCACCCCTATGGGCCCCTCCCTTGTAGGGGACTCCTGGGGGTTCCCAGAGAGCAGGGGAAGAGAGGGGGTCTCTCCTCACCCCTGCCCATGCCAGGCCCTCTGTGCCACCCCTGCCATCTCCTCCCAGTGTGCCCAGTCCCTCCTTTGCCCTGGCCTGGTCATGCTGGGATAGGGGAAAGCTGAACACTATCCCCCTCCTCTCACCAGGAGAGCTCCCTGACAGTCGATGGTGTTTTCCACTTGGATGCAGGACAGGTACCCAGAGCCCCAAGTCCTCCTCTGTACCCTGTCCCCGGCCACATGGGCCAGGGTCATCTCACCATACTGGCTGTGCCATGCTGGCTGTGCCGTGCTGTGCCATGCTGTGCCATGCTGTGCCATGCTGGCTGTGCCATGCTGTGCCATGCTGTGCCATGCTGTGCCGTGCTGTGCCATGCTGTGCCATGCTGGCTGTGCCATGCTGGGTATGTCTCTCCTACCAGGAGAAGGTCCTGGAGTTGGCAAGACCCCAGCTGGCCCTGGTTCCCCTTGGCTACAGCGTGTCCCTGCTGCTGTGGGACCCCCATGGCCCTGGAACACAGCTGCCCTTCCAGAGTGTCATCTGGCAGGTGAGGACACAGGGGACAGGTGGCAGGGAGAGGGGACAGCACAGCTGTGCAGTGCTGGGCTCCCAGGTCACCCAGCAGACCCCGATCCCACCGGGGCAGGGCTGAGATCCAGCCATGGGTCCCGGGAACCAACAGCTCCCAGCTGGTCCACAGGTGATCGACACTGTCTTCCAAGAACTGGAGGCCATGAGGGATGACACGCAGAGCCTGCAGATGGTCAGCCTGGTGCAGGTAGGGCAGGAGCAGGGCAGGATGTCCCAGATGAGGGTCCCACTCTCTCTCTGCCATTGCCCAGACCCTGCTGTTCCAAGAGCACATATTGCCCACTGCTGGCATGCACTCCCCTCATCCAGAGGGTGACCAGGGACTGCACACCTTTGGATCCCAGGTGTTCTCACCTCTTTCCAGGACTTCCCAGATGTGGGAAGCCTTAGCTGCCCACAGAGCAGCTCCCGGGCTCCAGCAGCATGGTGGGATCAGGATCACCCTCTAAGCCCTTCCTGCACCCATCACAGCTGGGCTTTCTGGGCCAGTCACTGCTCCCTGGGGCCGGAAGGTCCCTCCAGTGTGGCCGTGATTGGCACAGGAGTGATGCCAGCTCCTGCCACTGGGCTGGGTCCTGCCCTTTGGCTCTGGAATGCTGCCAGGGATCTGATAAGCTCCACACAGGGCTCAGGCGTTCCCAGGGCTCTGCCCTCCCTGGTGCCAGGGCTGGAAAAGCTGGGAGTTACCCAAAAATGAGCCTTTCTCAACCCTCACCTGTGCATGGCCCCAAGCAGCCCGGGCCCCTGCTGAGTGTGGGGTGCCAGCAGCCCCCTTTTCCTGCCCCCTGCCTAATGCAGCCCCCTCATTCCAGGTCAGCACCCACGACAAAGCCTGGGACCTGCTCCGCCCCGATGGCCGAGCCCTGCAGGTGTTGGATGTGGCACCCCTGGGCCTGTAGGTACCTGATGGCCCATGGCTGAGCAGATCTCCTGGGGGCTGGTACCCCACCATCAGGAGTGGGGCTGGGCAGGGAGCGTGGTGCCCGGCCACGGCATGGCCAGGGGCGTTCCTCAGCCAGTCCAGGGGTGCCTGTGACCCTCCTCGCTTGGTCTTGTCTCCCTCTGCTTCCAGGATGGTGCAGGAGGCAACAGAAGTGGCCGTGCCCGATGCCCAGGCTGCCATCAGTGCCTATGCCAGGGGGCTGGGTGCCATCCCAGCGTTGTTCCAGGGCTGTGCTCAGCAGCCCCTCGCAGACGGGCGCTCAGCTGTGCAGGGGTGAGGGATTTGGCCCAGACCCCACAGGTTGGGAAGGGCTGGGCCATGGGGTGCTGGGGCTGGCTCTGCTGCAGCCCCACTCCCACACCAGCCTCTCCCCAGGGCCGGCAGCCTCTTCACTCTCACCGTGGAGCGAGAGCTGCAGGGTGGCAGGCGCCAGCGCTCGGCCCTCAGGATCCTGGTGTCCCCAGGGGCCACCGGGCCCTGCCCCAGGCTGTACGTACGGGGCTGAGCTGTGCTCCCCCTCCATCCAGCACTCCGTGTGCCTGCTGTGGGTCAGGGAATTCCATCCCTGCAGGTGAAGCAGGAAGGACACCCCAGTGGGAGCCCGTGGCTGGGAGCCAAGGGGGTGTCAGTGCTCCTTGGGGACATGTGCCTGGGGATCTGTGACAAGGAACCCATCCTTGGGTTCCTGTGGGTCGGGGTTCAGCCTGCCTGGCACGGCAAGAGCCAGCCCTCTCCTGGGGTGTATTGGTGTCTCTCCTCACGTGCAGGGAGTGCAGGGAACCCAGAGCTGTCTGCCTGCCCTGGATCGTGGAGCGGCTGCTGGAAGGGAACAGCCTGACCTTCCTGCTGCTGTGTGTGTCGCTGCCAGGTAGCCCCTGGGACTGGGACACACTCTGGGCGTCCCTTCCCTGAGGATTCCCCCCCATCCTGCCCCACGCCTGGCACTCGGTCCCTGGCTGCTGCCCGGGGACACCAGCTCCACTCATCTCATCACACCGGGACCCCCTGTGCTGGTGGCCCCCCATGGCCCCTGCCCAGGGCTCGCTGTGCTCCCAGACACCTCCAGGGAGGAGATCCTGGGAGCTCTGGGACTGGCTGAGAGGGTGAAGGGGCTGGCCAAGACCATCTCTGCCACACTCTGGGACGCTGAGGAGGAGATCGCGGCGCGCCGGAGGGAGATCCGAGGGCTGCGGATGGAGCTGCTGGCTGGATCCGGCCTCCCTGAGCAGAGGAGAGCTGTGGCCCAGCTGCAGAGAGCCCTGCGGGAGCTGCAGGTGAGGAATGCCCCTGGATCCACGGGACTGGCATGGCACTCATTCCCTGGGTTGGGTAAGGTGTAGGCTCTTGACCCATCCTGGTGTCAAGGCCCTTGTCCAGCACTGAGGGCAGGGCCTGGAGCTGCCCCAGGGGTGGGATGTGTCCCTGGAGCCACGCCAGGCCTGGAGGTCTGAAACACCCCAACAAGGACCTCCAGTTCCCCTTTTCCAGGTGCTGAAGAGTCAAAGGTGGGAGAAAAAGCAGGCAGTGGCCAAGGTGCTTGGGACAACTGAGATGCACCAGCGGAGCGCCGAGGTGGGAAGAGCTCAGGCCAGGCCCCCTCATCCAGGGACAGTCTGGTGCAGGAAAAACCCTGAATCCCAGCTGTGTCCCTGTAACATCTCCTTCTCTGCCAGGACCAGGTCTCTGCAGGGAATACAGCTCCCGGCCAGCAGCCTGGGACCCAGACAGCCCCGACCAGTGGCAGCCTGGAGCCAGCAGAGCCGGAGCGTGGGGCCAGGCACGCATCCAGCTGGGTGGAGGATATGTGGGCACAGAGCATGGCTTTACACGGTGGGAAAGGCCTCACTCTCCATCTGAACGTCCTTCTTCAGCCCCCCATGTCACACTCATCCTCCTGCCCTGTCCCCACACTGCAGGACGGGGTGACAGCAAAAGCCAGGGAGGGGACAGCCGAGCTCTGGCCAGCGCAGGGCAGGGGCTGCTGGAGGAGCCATCCCAGAGCAAAGTGTCACAGCCACAGCCACGGCCCGGGTGTGACAGCGTGAGTGGGAGCCTGCAGGGTCCCTGTGCAGGGCCAGCTCTGCTGCCAGCACTGGCTCCTGGTGCCACCCGAGCCCGCACCGCTCTCCTCCAGGCAGGGAGCCGGTGCCAGCCGTGCCCATCCCCGGAGGTCCAGCGTGCCCTGGCCAGGGCACAGCGGCAGCGGCTGCGGGCTCAGCACTGCCGGCAGCTCCAGCGAGAGCTCGGGGCCAGCACTGTGCCAGCCCAGGAGCACAGCGGGGAGGTGAGCACAGGCAGAGCCCAGCACTGCGAGCTCCAGCCTCTCCTCCCCTGGCACCGCTCTCCCTAGTGCAGCCCAGGGAGCAGGGACACCCTGGAGCTGCCCTGACCTTGTCCCTGTCCCCCACAGTGGGACACAGAGCGCTGGCAGAGGGAGGTGACCGCGCTGGGCCTGAGCCTGGAGGCAGCGCTGCGGGAGCGGGAGGCGGCCGAGTGGGACCTGCAGGCCCTGCTGCACAATCACCACCAGGAGATGCAGGCCTGCAGACAGCACCTGCTGCAGGTGGGCAGGCAGGGCTGGGGACACCTCTGCCGGCTGTGCCAGGGCTGTGCCAGACCGGCCCGGGCATGCCGCAGGTGCTCCGGGACCAGCAGCGCCTGGCAGAGGAGCAGCGGGCGGCCCCGCAGCGCCGGCAGCGGGCGGAGCTCGCCGAGCACAACCAGCGCCTGCGGGACACCCGATGGGCAGGCACGGCCACAGCCGATGCCACCACACAGACCCCCTGAGCCACGCCCAGGGTGTGGGGACAGCTGGCCTGGCAGGACTGGGTCCCTGCACTGAGCCAGAAGTGATGCCAGGAGACTGGCCAGCCCCAGCCACATGAGTTATCCCAGGCTGCTGCTCCTGAGGGAAACCCCTGCTCTGTGCTGGGAACCTGCCTGTGGGAGCACAGGTGGGAGGGCTGGCAGCCCCCAGCTGCAGCACAGAATAAAGTGGGTGCCCCTCAGCCATGAGTGTTGTCAGGCTCAGACGCACCCCTGGCCCCTAACCTGTCCCAAGGGGCACAGCCACCATCCCTCAGGGCGGGCAGACACAGGACAGACACACGGATGCTGTGGAACTGCAGCTTTAATACCCCAGGTGGCCTCTGCCTGCCAGAAACGTGGTACAAATTTGGGGGGCATTCCCTTTTTGGGGAGCAGGTGAAAGTTCCCACATGCCCCAGTCCCTGGCTGCTCTGCAGAGACACTGTGCCCAGGAAGAAGAAACGAGGCTTGAGGACAGCAGGGCTCCAGGCAGGGGCTAGGCTGCAGAACCATGGAGGTGGGAGAGGCCCAGGGAAGCAGCACCAGGAATGGCAGGGATCAAGCAGCATCCATGGGAGCTGAAACAGCACCAGTCCCATGCTGGGCTGACAGGAGGTACAGCAGGGCCAGCACTGCCAGAGCATTCCCAGGCCACTGTGGTGTGGGGAAGCAGCTTGAGGACAAGAATCATTTAGGTCGGAAAAGACCTCTGAGATCATTGAGTAAAACCTGTAACCCAACATCACCCTGTCAACTGGACCATGGCATTAAGTGCCATGTGCAGTCCTTAAACACCTCCAGGGATGGTGACTGCACCACCTCCCTGGGCAGCCCCTTCCAATGTTTAATCACCCCTTCTGTGAAGAACTCCTACGGTCCAACCTGACCCTCCCCTGGCACATCTTGAGACTATGAGGCATGCACAAGGGGTTCAGGACCCCCCTAAGGCTGGGCACGCCTGATCCCATGGGAACCCCATGGCACAGAGCCTGGCTGGACTGGAGCAGGGCAGTTTCCCTGTGGAAGCAGGGACTGGGTGCTCTCCCCCTCAGCACTGCTCCCCGGGGGATCCCTGGAGCTGTGCAGGCACCCACCAGGAACGATTCCAGCCCTGAGGAGGGGCTGGGGCTGCCTGCACACGTGGGAGGAAGGCAGTGACTACGTGACTCCGTAGTACAGGTGCACAGCCAAGCCAATGCACGCCACGGCCATGAAGAAGAGGAGGGTGAGCTGCAGGTTGAAGAGGGCAACAGAGAGGAGAGCATTGACCAGGATGGAGCAGGAGATGACGAAGAGCCTGGTGATGTTGCTGCTGTGCTTCATCACCACGGACATGATGAGGCCGTTCAGAGCCTGGCTGAGCACAACCAGCAGCACCCACGGGGAGAAGCCCTCCAGAAACCCACCCTCCGTGCCGCTCCACAGGGAGCCCATCAGGTTGAGCAGGACCCCAAAAAAGTACAGGAAGATGTTCTGGAGGCTGAGGGGCAGCGCCTGGCTTTTCAGGATGGCTTCGGTGTAGACAGCAGAGAGGCCGGAGATGAGGCAGTACACGGAGAGCAGCAGCAGCCCCACGGGGGTGACGTGCAGGCGCATCCCCGCGGGCTCCCGGGGCCCCCGCAGCCCCCCGCAGCTGTAGGCGACGCCGGCGGCCAGCAGCAGCAGCAGGGCCAGCCAGCGGCGCGCGCCCAGGCGCCGGCGCAGCAGGAGGCTGTAGAGCAGCGCCGTGCTGACGATCTTCAGGTTGCTGAGCACCTGGAAGGTGCTGGGGTCCATGAAGAGCTGCATGTGCACCACCAGGTTGTTGTTGGCAGCGTAGAGCAGGGCCGAGAGGGCGAAGGGCGCGGCGTGGCGCCAGGACGGCGCCGCTGCCGGCGGCTCCCGCGCCCCCGCCAGCAGCAGCAGCAGCAGGGACAGCGCCAGCTTGGTCAGCTCCACGAGGACCACCACGGACGTGGAACTGAAGGGGATGGCCCCGTCCACCTTGCAGAGGGTCAGGAGGGGGGCGTGGGAGCCGTAGATGACCACAGACAGCAGCAGCATCAGTGCCCACAGCCCCCTGTGGAGCAGCCTGTTGGCAGAGCCAGCAGCATTCCCAAACATCCCCATTTCCGGGTGAGAGCCGGCACGGGTGAGCTGCTGTCACTGCAGAGAGGCCACACAGACTCTCAGCCTGCAACACGGAAGAGACCAAATACCAAGAATTTAATGAGCCTGATTCAAGCAGGATGTTCCCTGCAACATTTGTGATGCAGCAGGAGAGCAGGGTGCTGTCTCTCGTGAGGAGGAGCCTTCCTGAGAAGCCACGCAAAGCACACCGTGGGCTGGGTGGCAGGGCACACAGGTGACCGGGCACAGCAGCCCCTCAGTCCACAGGGGCACAGGCAAAGGTAAGGGGAAAAGGCAGCTGGCAGCCCCTCAGTGCTCTCAAGCTGCTGTGGGTTAGTGCAGTGATCACTGCTGCCATGATGCCCAACCAACGCCCATCACCAGCCCCCTGACGCGTGGCAGCGGTGTGGTGCGAAGCCCTTTTCCAGGGAAAAGAAGGGTGCAGGTTATGTGCCTCCCGGAGCCCTAGGGGTGCTCTGTGCCTGCTACCTAAGGAGCACCGTTCCTGCAGTCCCTGCTGCCTCCGGGCTCCTCCTCGCTAGTCCCGACCTTTTTTCACTGAATTCACATAGTCCCGAATCGTTTTCTCAACGTTGGGCACGGCGTAGTTCTGGGCGGCGTAAATCCCGGTGCAGGTGCCGGCCACGAAGCCCAGGACGGCGGAGAAGCGCAGCTTGGCCAGCAGGTATCCCGCCAGGAAGCCTTTGAGCAAGGGCGATGCCAGCAGCGATCCGTCCTGAGGGGAGAGCACAGTGAGGCGCGGCCGGGCGGGATCGGGGAGGGGCCGGCACAGGACGTGCCCCAGGGATGAGTTGTGGGCTGTTTTTTTTTTTCCCTGGGATTTGTTCTTTCCCCCACCAGTCCCTCTCAGAGGCAGCGGCCGGTCCGCCCTGAGCCCGCACGTTACCTGCCCCACGCCGGCCTGCACCTCGTCCTCCACCCTGCGCTGCAGGCTCTCCAGCTGCCCCTTCAGGAAGGCGAGGTCCTTCAGCTTAGGCAGCGAGTCCTGCGGGAGACACGGAGGTGATTCCCGCCCCCCGTCCCGCGGCAGGAGCCGGCGCGGCCTCCCCGCGGCCCCGGCGGCGCCTCAGCCCCGGCCTCCCCGCTCACCTTATCGTCCGCCATCTTGGCGCCGCCGCCGCCCGCCGCTGATTGGCTGGCGGGGAGGCACGTGACACCTCCGCCGCCAAGCCGCCGCTGATTGGTTGTCACGGGGAGCAGCGACTCCTCCCGCGCGCCCCTTCCCGCCACGGAGGCGGCACCCGGCGCTGATTGGCCGGGGCGGAGTCACGTGGCAGCCCCGTGCTCCCTCACGCCGTGGCCGGCGCCATGTTGGGCGGGCGGTGTTGGCTCTTGAGGCGCGGCCCGGCCTCGGCGCTGTGCCGGCCCCGAGCGGGCCCCGCGGGACACCGGCACCTCCGGGGCTGCTCCGGCGAGGCTGACAGAGCTCCTGGCCGCCCCCCAGCGCGGCCAGGGCTTCCAGGACCCAGCCACCGTGTCGCCCCTGGGGGCAGCATGCAGGGGGTCCCAAGCTCCGCAGCTTCCCTGCGTTCTTCCTCCGTGAGGAGTCTGATCCAGTCCCAGGCTTGGCCGGTGGTTTATGTCTAAAGCTGTGCAATTGAGCCTTTATCCTTCAGGATTAAGGATGACAACCCAAAAATATTCCTATAAATATTTAAATTAATGTTTGTAAGGATTACGCTAAAAGATGTTATTCAGAATTCTTTACCACACAGTGTAGGTAGCTTTAGCTGCTAGAGCAGTGCAATATTTCTGAAGCAGTATTGATAGTAAATGCTATTAAAGGTACTAAAGTGGTTACTGAACAGACATTGATGCTTTTCACCTATCTCAGTGCCTGGGGTCAATCTCTCAGTCCCTCTGATGGGCACTCCTCAGCTCCAGGGAGGAATTTCCACATATGCTCCCAGAAGTGACAGAATAAGGAAAGAACAAAATTGACTTTGGAAGTCTTTTCCAACCTAAGTGATTCTGTGGTTGTGAAAAACGCCAATCACGTATTTTAAAATTTTAAAAGTTTAACAGTAATAAAATAGTTATAAAAACAGTAATAAAAATTAGAGCAATAAGAATTTGGACAATCAGAGTTTGAACAATAAAAAGCAAAGAATTACGGACGTCCGGATGCTTTCCTCTTGAAAGTGTGGCTCACTAACAAAGGACTAACCCTCAAAAGCAATAGCCTGTTGCATATTCATATATCTCATACGTGATGCAAATACTCCTTTCAAACTAGGAATTTTTCTGTTTATTGTCAGCTTCTCCCCTCATCTTATAAATCAGTCCTTTTGGCTCTGGGGTGTCTGGAAGAAGTCTGTATGGTCCGATAAAGAGGCAATAAATCTTGTCTTGAGATTTTTGGGTGTCTTGTTGCTGTTATCTCTATGTGAAGAATTTCTTGGTTATCTTATCCATTCCTTGTGCTGGTCACAAAAAGGTATCTTGCACCACATAGCTTCTATTTTAATGTTATGCTATAGCCTAAAGCTATATTTAACACACTACTTAAAAAGGATTAATACAGTGCTACAAAATAACTTCCCAACATAACACATATAGTATTTGTTATAAATGAATCAGTCAATTTAATAATTAGAGGAATTTATTAAATGAGGTCAAAGTAAAATTGGAAAGGCCCCAAGGAAATCGGCGCCGAGCCAGGCGATCGGTGCTGGGTGAGCTGGGTCCGGACTAATGCAGCGCCGTACGCTGGCACTTCTCGGGGTACTGATTCCACAGGGTCTTCTTTATGCTGTTTCCAGACTTAGCGGGATTCTGGGGGATCCTCCTGTTTCCTTTTGTCCTTTTTCACATATCCACGTGTGTTCTTTTCTTGTGGTGCTTCTAAACGGAGGTTTTCCCGGAATACTCCGATTGCTGAAATCCTGTTAGATGGTAATCCCCTCAAATATCTTGTTCTGGCGACGGATATTCATCTTCTTGTTCAAGGCATATCTTCTAGACAGAATAATCCTTCAGAATAACCATCTTTTGAGACAGGAATTCACCCAGTGTTTATTGCTCTTTCCTGTCACTTGGTTCCATTAAAAGGATTCTGTATTTTTTAGTCCTGAGCACGAATTTATTCTCAATCATATATTACATACTCAGTGTAATATTTGCAAAGAGCCAATCATTTAATATGCATTTTTCACAGTGATCATCCATTCCAACCCATCAGTGCAACCCTGCCAAGCCAAAAAATCATTAACAAGCTACCAGCTCCCTGTCTACGAGCACACGCAGACAGTTTCGGGCCCCTTCAGGGACGGTGACTCCGGCACTGCCCGGGCAGCCTGTCACAGTGCTTGCCTGTGGGAACCCAGCACGTCCCTCTGGCTGCCCTGGCTGGCTCCAGACCCCGCCAGGGGGCTCGGGGACCTTGGCACGAAGTCAAAACCACCTGTGGCTTCCATTTTAGCCCGTGGGAAAAACTGACAACTCTGTGTGAGGGATTACAAGCCACAAGGGTTTGAGTAGTGTGGTAGTTGAATTAACACAGGGTGGAAAAGTAGAATTTTGGGGTTTTTAGAATGGGGTTCGAGGGGACAAGATGGAGGGATTTGGGTGTGTCCTGACATTCTTCTCCTTCTTCTCATCCTCCCTGTCTTGCTGTGATGGTGACACTTTTCTATTGGTTTAAGGTAGAGACACACTGTCCATCATAAATGATAGATATTTGCACAGTATTGTAAACATAGCACATGTAGTTTTTGGTATAAAATGTGAACACCGCCCCGGGGAGCAGACAGAATGCCATGGCCGAGCTGCTGGACAGAGCTCAGCAGGTCAGAGAAAGAATGTTCTAGATAAGGGAAAACAAACAACCTTGAGAGCCAACCCTATGCATCCAGACTCCTCCTTTGGCTGTGTGAGCTGGGAAACAAAGACTTTTACATTCTCAGGGTCACCTCGATCTGCAGACCCCGAGACTTGCCCACCCTTTCAGTGAAGAGCTTCTCCTGAAAATCCAGTTCCTGGCACAGCCTGGGGCTGTTGCACCTCTTGTGTGAGCACAGAGCCCCACAGGGCTGTGCTGGGGCCACGCTCCCGCTGACACAGCCACTGAAGCTGCCAGTGAAACCCCGACTGCAGCACTTCCAGCTGGGAAAACAGGCACTGCAGAACTGCAGGCACAGCTGAGGAGCTGTGGGGAATGTTGGTTGCAGGGGCTTGGCACAATTTAATTAAAACCTGTGGTGCTGGGGGTTATGTGTGTGCTCTCTCGTGGGTGCTACGGAGCACGGAGGCAGCTCCGTGAAGCCTTCTGGGCTGTCAGGCTGCTGCTCTCCAAGTTAATTTAGATACATTCCCAGTGTATATTACACTGCTCCCACTGAGCACTGGGAAGAGGAAAGGAAAGGGACTCGGGAGGCAGTGGCAGGTGCAGCCCCAAAGAAGAAGCGTTAATATTGTTATTAATATTAATAGCCAGTTTAAATCCAACCATTGCTGAAGGCTGAGCTGCTGTTTCCTTGCTTTGCAGGATTCCAGACTTTATCCAGAGGCAGGAGTGGATTTAGTGAACCTGACATTTTCCTCAGCCACCTCAAACCAGCCACTTTTCAAGCAGGATTTTTGCTTCATGAAAGGATAAAATAAAATAAAATAAAATAAAATAAAATAAAATAAAATAAAATAAAATAAAGTTGTGTGACTGAGTGCAAGGGCCTTTCTTGGAACACAATCACAACACTTGAAAAGTGCCGCTTAGTGCATTTGGATGTTGGTAAAAAACATGTGAGGGCAGCAGAGCCCTGTGATCAGTCACTGCTGTCACCTCAGAGAGGTGAACCCATTGCCAGCCTCACCAGCTGCAGGACAACATGGCAGAGAGAAGATTTGTATTGGCTTCTGGGAAGGAATTGTTCCCTGTGAGGGTGGCAGGCCCTGGCACAGGTGCCCAGAGCAGCTGTGGCTGCCCCTGGATCCCTGGCAGTGTCCAAGGCCAGGCTGGATGGGGCTTGGAGCAGCCTGGGATGGTGGAAGGTGTCCCTGCCCATGGCAGGGGGTGGGAATGAGATGAGCTTTGAGGTCCCTTCCAGCCCAACCTGTTGTGGGATTCCTTGAAGATCAGTGTCTCCAGGTCATGGTAGAAGCTGAGCACCTGCCCTCAGGGGGTCCGTAGGGAATGAGCTCTCAGCCCCCTGAGGTTACACACTAGGGCTCTGTGCTGTGTGGGGCAGCACGGATGGGTCATTGCTGGTGGTTCCTGGGACTTCTGGTGGGAAAACAGCTGGGATGTGAGGGAGGGCTGAGAGAAGCCCTGTCCTTGCTGCATTTAAGCTGAGCCGGGCCCCAGCCCTGGCTGGCAGGAGGATGCAGCCATTCTGTGCTTTGCTCAGCAGGATCCTGGCTGGGAACCTCCCTCCCTGCTGCACCTGGGAGCTGCTGGATTGTGGTGGCCCCTGGACCCGCTCAGCTCTCCTCGCTGAGGTGTGGTGGCATTGCTGCTCCCATGGAGCAGGATGGGTCTGCCTCTGAGCCCAGAGTCCTGAGTCTGAGTCAGACCTGCTGTGGGATGCTGTGATTAGCACTAAAACTGAGCTATTTGTGCGGTTGGAGAGCTCAAGGGGAAACTGGTTATCCTGTGTTTGCCAGCTTAGCAGCAAGCTGCCACTTCTGAGGTTTGATTTCCCTGCCTCTGATCCAGCCCTGCCTCCAGCTCCCGCTGCCAGCAAAGGCTTTCACCTTGGCCCTGGCTGTGCCCTTGAGCAGTGGCAGGAGCTGAGCCTTTGGCTGGCAGCACGGCTGCTGCTGGAACAAGGTTGTGCTGTCAGATTTCCTCTGGGCTTGTGCCTGTCTTTCAACCTGTCCCCTTCTAATATGGCCTGAGCTTATCAGCATCTCCAGCCCAGCCTGGCTGCAGTGATGGGCGAGATAAGAAGCTTCTACGTGAGGAGGGAGCAGGGCATCAAGGAGGACACGGAGCTGTGCCCCACAGGGATGGGTTTGAAGGTGTGAGCCCTCGGGGGCTGCAGTGGCATTGCTGCTCTCACAGCTGCTGCTGGTGTTCCTGTGTCGTTGAGCTCAGCCCTGATGCATTTCTCTTGCATCTCAGCAGGTGCCTGCAGCTTTTGCTCTGTGCCCTTGGGAATGCTGCTCAGGTGACCAGGACCCACGTCCTGTCCTGCCCACATGCCAGACCTCCACTCAACTCCCTGCCCTCAGGGTGTCTCCTACAGGTCCCTCACCTGCTGCCTCCCCTCTCCAGTCAGGCCAGCACCAGGCACTTGGCACATCCCAGAGGCCTCAGCAAAGATTCCTGATACCTCTGCAAACCAGCTGCCTCTTTGCAGTGGCCTTTGCTGTCCCAACCCTCCCTTCACAGCTCTTTCATCTGTCTTTTTTGCCATTTTTGCACAGATGCAGTGCCCAGAGATTAGGCTGCAGATTAAGGTTTTACTGCATCCTGAAATGGGTTCCAATTCCCAGTCCAAGCAGGACCAACATGCAGCCAAATCTCTCCTGAAAGCTCACTGGGCTGGAGCTGGGGAGAAATCTCCCACCTTCTCCCATGTGCATGAAAGGTGGAATCCTACATATATAGCCCAGGTGAGGCACCTGGAATTCTGTGTCCTGTTCTGGGTCCCTCTTGACAGGAATGACATTGAGGGGCTGGAGTGTGTCCAGGGAAGGAAATGGAGGTGGGGAAACTTCTGGAGTACAAGATGAGGAGCAGCTGAGGGAGCTGAAGAGGGGCTCAGCCTGGAGAAAAGGAGGTTCAGGTGGCACCATCTCCCTCTCTACAACTCCTTAACAGCCAGGTGGGGCTCTGCTCCCAGAGAACAAGGCACCAGAGGAAAAGGCCTCAAACTGCCCCAGGGGAGATTCAGTTTGGACATCAGGAAGAATTGATTCACTGAAAGCATTGTCAAGCATTGGAATGGGCTGTGCAGGACAGTCACTGTCCCCTGGAAATACTAAAAAACACATGGATGTGGCACCTGGGGACACAGGATTGTGGTGGCCTTGGCAGTGCTGGGTTAATGGTTGGACTCAGTGACCTTAGAGGGCCTTTCCAGCCTTAGTGATTCCAAGGTTCTGTGATTCTAAACGGAGCTGGGCAGCCCAGGGCAGGAGCAAGGCTGTTGTCTCAGCTCCAGCCTGTGCCTGCCCAGCATCTCCCCATCCTGGGAGAGCCTGCTCTGCCACCAACACTTTTGGTCAGGCTGGAGGCTCCCCTGGAAGCCCTGCACAGGCTCCCTGTGCCTGCAGAACTGCCCCATGAGTCCAGCCTCGTGGGCTGGGTGTGTTTGTCCCAGCACACACAGGCACACTTGTGCCTGGCATTTCCAAAGCCCCATCCAACACCACAGCATATCACAGAATCATGGAATATCCTGGGCTGGAAGGGACCCACAGGGGTCATCCAGGCCAACTCCTGGCCCTACAAAGACACCCCACAATCCCACCCTGTCCCTGAGAGCATCATCCAAGTGCTCCTGGAGCTCTGGCAGCCTTAGAGCTGTGACCATTCCCTGTTTCAGTGCCCAACCACCCCCTGAGGGAAAAACCTTTTCCTATCCCACATGGGGCAGACTGCACATGACGCCCAAAATTTAGGATAATACAACTTGTCCAGGAGAGGAAAGTGCTTTATATGACACAAAACAGATAAAAAACCAACACACCCACAGAAGAACATCAGAGCAGTACATAACAAAGAAAATGGGAAGCAATGTCACAGGGCTGTGGGCTGAGTCAGCTGCTCCAGTAACCATGGTGCACAGGAGGTTTGGGTGGGAGCTGGGGGTTGCAGCCATGGGTAGCACGTGCTCCAAGAGGAAGGGGGCTGGGGAAGGGTGGCCCAAGCCCCAAGGGGCGGCGAGGGGCTGTGTGTCAGAAGCCATCGGTGCGCAGGGGCTGCGGCAGGTCTGACGTGCTGATCTGCAGGTTGAGCTCTGCCGAGTCCAGGGCTGTGGATGGGCTGTGCGCGTGGCTCCGCTCGAGCACGGCGATCTCCTCGAGGTGCTCCTGCCGCAAGTGCCACAGGATCTCTCTGGACAAAAAGTGGGTCTCTGCTTCTTCTGGCTCTGGAACAGAAGAAAGACAAACCTTCCTTCATTGTCCTGAGGCAGGGAGCAAAGTCTCTGCGAGATGCCCCAAAACATGCACTATTTCCTGCACAGTCAAAATACAGCTTTCACTTCCCACTTTCAGCATGGCAGAGGGAAAAAGTTCAAACACAAAGTGCAGGGAGGAGTGTAAATTTACAGGCACTGTGTGCTGGATTCCCAGTAATGCTTGTGATGTGTCGCTGGATGGAAATGCTTCTCCCCATTAGGGACAGTGCTGAGTTTCCTCTGAAGAAACCAACATTCATTAAAGCAAGATGCTGATTTCATCTGGTGGAGGTGAGGAGATGGGAGATGAAAAGATGATGGGAATGAGGGAAAGCCCCGCTCCCTCCCATCCCCTGTCAGCAGGAATGGCACAGAGCCACACACTCATCCCACTGCTGGGGAGGGTGTGACAGCCCCAGCAACTTCTTCCAGGAATCAGCAGGAAGGGGAGCAGCTGCTTGCCCTGGATGCCTGCTGTTATACTTAATGCTTGCAGTAGGCAGCTTGTCTCAGGTCCCCTTGGGGACTTCAGCTGGGACAACAAGTGCTGCCACACTCTTCCCTGCTCCTCAGAACTACAGCAAGAAGTCCTTAGAATTATGGAATCATGGAATACCCTGAGTTGGAAGAGATCCACAAGGATCATCCAGTCCAGCTCCTGGCCCGGCACAGACACCGTGTCCCAGAGCTTTGTTCAAACACTCCTGGAGCTCTGGCAGCCCTGAGGCTGGGACCATTCCCTGGGGAGCCTGGTCAGTGCCTGATCACCCTCTGGGGGTAATACCCACACTAAGTCCCCCTGGCACAGCTCCAGCTGTTCCCTCAGGTCCTGTCCCTGGTCCCAGGGAGAAGAGATCAGAGCTGCCCCTCAGGAGGAGCTGCAGCCCCTGGGGAGGTCTGACCTCAGTCTCTGCTCCAGCTGGACAGGCCAAGTGCCCCCCACAGCTCCTCATGTGGCCCCTCTGGGCCCTTCACCACTCCCATGTCCCTCTTTTGGACACTCCCTAACAGTTTTAGCTCTTTCTCATCTTGTGGTACCCAGAACTGCCCCAGAGCTTGAGGTGAGGCCACCCCAGCCCAGAGCAGAGTGGGACAATGCCCTCCCTCACCCAGCCAGTGATGCCAGGCTCAGTGACATTCCTATTTCATGTGGGAATGCAGCCCCTCCCTTCCTCCCATGGCAGCAGGGGCCACCAAGGTCCCCTGACTGGGGACATCAGCCGAGCCCTGCACAGACCACTCGGTCACTCGGGGCTAGCAGAGCCCAGCCACTGTCCTGGGCACCCCAGCCCTTTCCCCTCACTCACCCTCGTAGGCAATGAGCCGGTAGGCATCTGCACACTCCTTGGAGCCTTTCAGGATCTCCTCCAAGGTCCTGTAGAAAAGCTTGGCCTGCTCCAGGCGCTCCTCCCGGCTGAAGGCAGCACACTCCTCCTGGGACATGGCGAAGAGGGTCTGCAGCGGGGTGGCATATTCCACAGCACAGTGCCAGAGCTGCAGGGGTGGAAGGACAAGACATGGGGACAGGAGGGCTGGGCAAAGGGCTGCTGGGAGACCCTGGCACTGGGCACAGCACTCAGGACCTCTCAGCTCCTTGGCCTGCCTGGCACTGGGAACACTGGGACAAGGATACTGGGTCTGGCCCCAGTGTCCCCCTGCCTCGTGCAGAGCGGCTGGCCTGACATGTCCAGGTGTCCCCTCTGCTGGGTGGGCTCAGGGAGCTGCCTGTGCCCATGGGGGGCAGCCACTGGCTTTGTCAGTGCTCCCAAGAGCAGCCTGGAGGGCGATCTCCCCCGTGGAATTTGGTCCCCTAGGGAGACATCCCTTCCCTGTGATCACATACACACACAAAAGGAAAGTGGAAGGACAGCACCAATCTTTGCTCTCTGTGACCAGTGACAGGACCCAGGGAACGGCTGGAGCTGTGTCAGGGCAGGGTTAGGCGAAGGTTATCAGGAGAAGGTTCTTCCCCCAGAGGGTATGGGGGGGCACTGAACAGGGAATGGTCACAGCCCCAAGGCTGCCAGAGCTCCAGGAGCTCTTGGACAATGCTCTCAGGCACAGGGGGGGGATTGTTGGGGTGTCTGTGCAGAGCCAGGGATTGGACTTGATAATCTTTGTGGGTCCCTTCCAACCCAGCATATTTTGTGATTCCATTATTCTAAGTCTGAGCATCCTAACAGAGAGCTGGAGGGCAGAGCATGAACACTGGAAAGGTGGAGGCACAGCTGGAAGGAGGCTGAGCAAAGAAACAAGGAGAAACCTGATAAAGCCATAAACATGCCAAGGAGGAGCAGTGTTACCAGTAAGTCCTACACTGGGTAAAATGGAAAGTTTAATGGAGTGAATCAGATGGAAGAGGGATGTGATCCCAGGTAAATGCAGAGAAGCAGGAAGTTCCCAGCCTCGGCAGGCAGTTACTGCCCTGCCCTGGGGCAGGTGCATCGATGGGCCCTGCTCACCCTGGGCGACTGGGCAGGAAGCTGAGGGGCAAATGTTACTGGAAGGCCAAGTCCAGGCTCAGAGCTGCTGGAGCTCCCAGGGAGCAGAGTGACTCAGCAGGAGGCTGGCAGAAGGAACACAGCATCAGTGCGTGCAGCACAGCAGGAAAAACCCGCAAGCGGCCGTGCTTCCCCCGGAGCAGGGCAGGAGAGGCTCGGGGTCCCTGCAGGCTGGGCTTTAAAAACTGCAGCTCAGAGCTCAGCCACTGCCAAAGGGCAAACCAGGGGACCCAGGTGAGGAGCAGAGCTCTGCCCATGTCTCCATGCACAGCACCAGGGTGTTCTCTGCTCCACGGGGAAGGGACAGGGGCCAGTCTGCCCAGAGATGTGGGAGGAGATGAATGCAATGTGAGATGGAGATTCAGGGCTCACCAGCCTGGAAAAGGGGTGACTGGGGGAAAGGAGGGAGTCAAATAACGACTCACACAGACACCTCAAGCACCTCTTCACAACACGAGGAAACATTCGTCCTATGGGAAGTGATGCTCTGTAGTGCACATCTGCTTTTTTTCTGTTCAGTTTTCTACTGTTTTCTGGACTTCAGACAGCTCCAGGCGGGGTTAAGCAAGCCCACCATCCCTGCAGCTGAGCCTGGGAGGAGGCAGCCAGCAGGAAGGGGTACAGGAATGGGATCTCTCCATCTCACGGAAGCCTGGTGAAAGCTGGGAGTATCTAACAGGAGAGGTAACAGTCTGTCCTTATAGCCACTCTGGGCCAACAAGGCTTTTGGGATGATGCTCCCAATGCTGCTCTCAGCATACCTGGTTTTCTTCATCTGTGATTGCGTAGAGGCTGTGTTTGTAGACCCTCTTTTTGATGCCACCTCGGGCCAGGATGATTTCAGTGAGCTCTGTCACGTACTGGATATTGCTGTCAGCTTTCTCTAGGTCATCATAGATATCACAGCTCAGAGGGACCAAGATGTGGAGCTTCCAGGTCTTCCTGCACGCTGGCAGGTTGGGATTGGCTCTGCTGAATTCCTCCATGGACTGTTTCAACCCTGGTGGAAGAGAGCATCAGGCAGAGGTGCCTGGTGTGAGTTCAGCTGCATTCTGCCTTGCTCCCCATTTCCCTGCTAACACTGTAGAAGTGGGAGGATTGTTATTAGGAGCTATTTCTATCTGTAGGCATGGGAATGCAGGGAAACAGCTACGTACGTGGCAGGACTATTTTTAGGTACCCAACATAATAGGACCAGGCAAGCCCATGAGCGACGTTCTGCTTGGACCTCTCGGACATCTCAGACATCTCCACTGCTGAGGGCTTCTGTGGAGGGAAGGACAGACAGACCAGGTGGTGACAGCTGCCACCTGGGCCCTTCTGCAACAGTCAGTTCTCCACAGGGATTGGAGAACTCCAAACAGATCTGGAGAGTGAACAACCCCACCAGCCCCTTCCCCCACCGTGCAGGGCAGAACCCCTGAGAGCCCCCACAGCCCCTGCAGAGGAGGAAACAGGCTGGAGTGAGCCAGGCATTTCCCTGGCTGCACCTTCCACTGGGACCCCAGTGCAACTTGTGCATCTGCCCTGTGCTTCCAGCATGGGAGAGGAGACACCCCAGTGCCTGATGGTGGGATTCCCAGTGGCCTCTGCCAGCTCTGTGTGTGCATTTAGGTGGAGATGGGTGTCCTGTCCCACAGGCACCTGTTAGAAGCACCTTCTGCAGCCTGTGTGACTCTTCCAGCACCGCTGGGGCACAGCAGAGCCCTCCCACTGCTGCAGAGGCACCTGGGGCTTGGCTCTGCCCCCACACCACACTGAGAATTGAGAATTCTCAGTTCTCTGCTTTCAGAGAACACACAGGCTCTGCTTTCCCCTCAAGCGCCAGCTTGACTGACAGATTTAAAATACCCCTGTTCTTCATGTCCGGGGGCCATGCCATGCCCTGAAATGGTTGTGCTCATTAGGAGGCAGCCTGACCCTCCTGCCACCACTCCTGGCAGCACAGGGCCGGGGAGATGAGCTCTGCAGGGCTGAGCTGAGAGTGCTTCTCCCGCCAGGCCGACCCTGGGTGGGCTGGACATGCAGAGGCCGTGTAGAGCTGGCCGCCACGGCTGCTCAGGGCTGAAGGGTTCCCCGGGCAGCCAGCCAGGCTGGAGGTGTAGGAGCCTTACCTGGAGCCCCAGGGCAAGGATGAGGAGCTGGCACAGACTGGCCAGGATGAGGTGGAGGCCAAGTTGCTGCCCATCACTGAGGACAGCCACGTAGGCTGAGCCACAGACGAGCAGCATGGGCCCGTGCCAGCGTGGGGGGAAGCAGGTGCTCAGGGCCCTCCAGAAGCTGCCGCGGTGCCTGCGTGGGAGAGGGAGACAGGAGTCAGGCTTGTGGCCACCTGCGCACCCTCAGCAGCCATGGCCAGGGCTGCTCCCATCTCCTGGGTGCCACCAACCTTCCAGAGCACTACAGAGTTGTGTGGGACCGTGCCCAGCACACCCCAGTGCCCCCAGCCAGCAGAGGGCTTGGGTGCCTTGCAGGGACTTGGAGGCAGCAGACGGAAAGTCACCCTGGATAGCAAAGGGAGACAACGGCCCCGTGCCCCCCAGCTCTGGGTGGTGAGGAAAGGCTGGGGGCCGAGATCTGTTCCCCAGGGAAAGGGCACACGGAGGGAAGACATCCATGGACATCTGGGGGAGCTGGGCAGGTGGCAGAGGGAGCAAGAGATGACAGGGACAGGAGGGCGACAGAGGGCAGCATGTGCTGCTGGGCACAGCACATCATTGCCACGGAGGGCACGTGTGGGCACAGAGACCAGGAGCAAACCCCACCACATCCCGAGGGATGTGGCAACGCCCTTGTCCCCAGGGTGGTCCCAGGAGCGCCGCAGGCAGGCAGCCAGCCCCGCTGGCTCACCTGGAGTCGAGGTGGAAGATCTCCTCGGCCAGGTAGCAGACGCCCTTGAGCAGCTCCCCGACCTGCAGGGTGGCGAAGTGGCAGGCGAGGCTGCGGGCGGTGGGCACGAGGGGCTGCCCGGCGAGGAGCAGGGCCCCGGCACAGGCCGCCAGCAGCACGTACACGGCGCGCTGCGCCCGCCCGCCGCGGGCCCGCGGGATCAGCGGGGCACAGCGCTGCCGCGCCCGCCACGGCTCCCGGGACATGTGCGGCGGACAGGGGCGTCAGCAGCAGCTCGTCCCCGGCGCCCACAGCAGCGGCTCGTCCTCAGCAGCCACGGCAGCACTGTGGGAGCGGATAAGAGCAGATCAGGGGATGCGTGCGCCCAGCGCTCGCTGAGCATCCCAAAGCGCACAACCCTTTGGGGAGGCTCCCCGGCGCCTCCCGCCTTAGGGCTGTCCCCTGTGCCCAAATGGGCTCGGCAAGACAGAGCCTGGCTGGTCACCCCGCTCCCAAAGGGATGCCAGCCCGCCCAGCTCCGCAGCCACAGGGCTGTCACTGCTCTGGCCGCACTCACCGGAGCAGTTTGCAGCCGCCAGCCCCGCGTTTCCTGCGCTGCGGTTCCCGAGCTCTGCGCTCCCGCCTGGGCGGCTGGGGCTCCTTCCAGAGGCTGCTGCAGACACACACCCCGAGCCTCCGCCACGTACGGGCTTCTGGAGCTCGGGTGGAGCTGCACAGAAAAGCGCGCAGAAAAGTGAAAATGAAAGAAGCTCTGGCAGCAGTGGGCAGCCTGTAGAGTGCCAGAGCTCTCCCACACAGGGCGTCCATGAGATCTCTCAGCCCGCAGGAAATCCAGGCACTGGTGGCTGTACCAGATTTCGATATCCATGAGCTTGCACATCCTGGAAAGCCCCAAGTCTGCCAGTCTGAGGGGAACTGGAATGAGGAAGGAAACCAGAATTTATTGAGATCTCATCTGTCAAGGGCAGCAGATTTCAAAGATTGCACTGATTCAGCTCAGCGGGTTGCCAGGGGCAAAACAGACTCAAGTTCCATCTAGCAGAAGGTGACTCACAGCGCCCTGGATGCTCCCACCCCACACATTTCCAGGAGATGCCAGGCTGGGAAGCAGTGCCCATGAGTGCTGGCAACACAGCAGGGGCTTCCTGCAGCCAGGCTCTTGGTGGCCAGTGAGGCCCTCAAGACTTCCAGTTCCAAGCCGTGGAGAGGTACTTCCATCCTGGAAGAGCATGGGTTAGGGGACACATACACAAGCCCATAGGAGCAGGTGGGATGCGCTCAAGGATGCTGAGGGATATGGATGATGCTCTGGCAAGGTTCCTCTCTGATGTCTTTGGAATGTTGTAGCAATCAGGAGGTTCCTGGTGAGTGGGAGAAGGAAATCTCACACCCAGCTTTGAGGAGGTGAATTACAGCCTGCTCAGTGTCACCTCTGACCCTGGGGAAGTGATGGATGAAAATCCTCACAGCAATCCCTGCCAAACACCTGAAGGATGAGACAGGAACAGTCCCATCAGGGATTTCACATCACATCTGATGGACCCAACTACCTGGAATGGCAAGAAAACTGGCTGTAGGGATGAGTGGAGAACCCTCACTTCAGCAAAGCCCTCAGCATGGTCACCCATGGCCTCTGTGGGGCCAAACCAGGTAGACACAGGCTGGGAAAGGGAGTGACTGTCCAGAACACACTCAGGGTCCCACTGCTTTCTGTCCAGGAATGCCCCTGGGTTCCAGAAGACCCTGACAGTCCCTACAGACCCACATTGCCAGGGTGTCTGGAGGCTGTCACAGGCTTACAGCACAAGGATCTTGATTCAGACATGCCCACGGTTCACATTTAATTAAAATCATAGAATAAAAGAATTATTTCGGTTGGAAGAGACCCTTGAGACCATCATGTCCAACTATTTCCCCAGAACTGCCAAGTCCACCACTAACCCGTGTCCCCAAGTGCACACACCTTTTAAATCCCTCCACCACTGCCCTGGGCAGCCTGGGCCAGTGTTGACAGCCCTTTTGGGTGAAGAAATTTTCCCTAATATCCAGCATAAAGCTCCTCTAGTAGTGCTGGCTTGAGGCCATTTCTCTTTGTCCTGTCCCTTGTTCCCTGGGAGCAGAGCCCACTCCCCACCTGGCTGCAGCCTCCTGTCAGGGAGCTGTGGAGACAGAAGGTCCCCCCCAATCTCATCTTCTCCAGGCTGAGCCCCCCCAGCCTCCCTCAGCTGCTCCTGTGCTCCGCTGCCCTTCTGTGGACACAGCTCCAGCATCCTCAAACCCAGGGAGTGGGAGGAAGGGCTGGCAGGGAGCTGCTTGTTTTGGTGGTACCTTAGAAACCCCAGCAAGCCATCTGGCCAGTGTTCCAGCCCCAGGAGGGCCTGTGGATACAGCCAGCTTGTTGTTTGCTTCGTCAACACAAAAGCTGGCTAAAACATCAAGTGAATCACTTCCTTCTCCAGCACTGGGATAAAGCTTGTCCCATTCCAGCTGGGCTTCCCTGACCTGCTCTGCTTGGCTCTTCAGGGAGGTGGATGGGCTGCCTGGCTCCCCAGCCACCTTCTTGCAGGTCCCCAAGCAGTTGGTGGCTTTCCTGCCCTCTGTGCCTGGCCTGGCTTTCAGTTCTACCCTCAGCACACCAACACCTGCAGTATTTCTGTCTCACTTCTGTTCAGAGCAGAGCTGTGGTACCGGTCCAAGAGGTGAGTCCAAACTCCAGGAATGAGGTTTCACAGAATTCTGGAACCATGGCGTGGTTGGGGTGGAAAGGGACCTTAAAGTTCATCTCATTCCCAACAGCTGCCATGGGCAGGGACAACTTTCTGTAGACCAGGCTGCTCCAAGCCCTGTCCAGCCTGGCCTGGGACACTTCCAGGAGCAGCCACAGCTTCTCTGGGCACCCTGTGCCAGGGCCTCACCATCTTCACAGGGAAGAATTTATTTCCAATATCCCATCTAACACTGATCTCTGGCAGTAGGAAGTCATTTCCTCTTGTCCTGTCACTCCAGGCCCTTGTCCGAAGTCTCCTCTTGGAGCCCCTTTAGGCCCTGGCAGGAGCTCTGAGCTCTCCCTGGAGCCTTCCCTTCTCCAGGCTGAGCACCACCAGCTCTCCCAGTCTGGCTCCAGAGCAGAGGGGCTCCAGCCCTCAAAACATCTCTGTGGCCTCCTGTGGACACCTGGAACATCTGAGCTGGCCTGGGAACAGAGAGCCCAGTGCCACCCAGTGCCTCTGCACAGCCAACAAGAGGTGGCAGGATTGAAACTGCCCCCATTGTCCTCCCTGGCCTTCCTCTGGCCAACAATTTGCCTTTCCAGATCGTGTCTTGATTGACATTCTCTCTGTCCCTGATTGCTGTTATTCCCTCAAGCAGAGGGAACAAGAAGTCACACATGATGCTGGAAGATTTTAGATGCATATAAAACCCCACAAGGCACCTCTGTGGACCAGCACCATGGCACCTCCAACCAGGCTGTGTGAGGCTGAGTGGGGCACAGAAATCAGCTCTGTCCACAGCAACCTACAAACACTGCAGCCCTTGCTGAGATCAGGAGAACCAAGGAGTCCTGGAATATCCTGGGTTTGAAGGGAACCACAAGGATCATCCAGTCCAACTCCTGGCCCTGCACAGACACCCCAACAATCCCATCCCATCCCTGGGAACTTTGTCCAAATGCTCCTGGAGCTCTGGCAGCCCTGGTGCTGGGACTGTTCCTGGGGAGCCTGGTCAGTGTCCCACCACCCTCTGGGGAAGAACCTTTTCTTGATACCCACACTAAACCCCCCTGACACAGCTCCAGCTGTTCCCCTGAGTGCTGCCCCTGGTCCCAGGGAGCAGAGATCAGAGCTGCAGCCCCTGGGCAGGTCTGACCTCAGTCTCCTCTGCTCCAGCTGGACAGGCCAAGTGCCTTCAGCTGCTCCTCTGGGCCCTTCACCATCCTCGTGTCCCTCCTTTGGATGCTGTTTCTCATATTGTGGTGCCCAGACCTGCTCCCAGACTGAGGCTGGATACATGTGGCATGTCCCCAGCCAAAAGCCAGGCCAGGAACAGGGTGTTTTCCATGGCATCCCTTGGGTGAAGGGCTGTGAGCAGGCAGCAGCAGCGTGACAGAGCTGGCTCTGCTGCAGGATGGGCACGGCAGCAGCACTTCCTTCCTTTAATTCCCTTTTTTTCCATTGCCCTGGGAAAGCAGGTAGAGCTGCTGGCTTCATGCTGAGGGCAGGCTGCCCAGTGACAGCTTTCACTGGGGATACCTGCAGGGATGGGGTTCCAGTGCCAGGCTGGTGTCAAAAGTGGCTTTGGTCCCTTGACTAAAAGTGCTGCAGTCGGTGTTTTTAGTGCTGCAGTTGCACCAGCAGTGTCCCTCAGAGGTCCCGTGTGACAGGGCTGCTTTACTGACACAAAATAGCAAAAATAAAGTGCTCTGCAATATTCTGTGTGGCCTTGGGCTGTGTGAACCAGGCCAGACTCTCTGGTGCAGTGAGGAGGCACCGTGTGCTGCAGGAGATCTGGTGGCAGCAGAAGAGCTGCTTCCTGAAGCTCCTAAGCACACACTGTCTCTCACTCGCTGAGCCAGGCACTTTCACAGACCACAGAATCATGGAATGTCCTGAGCTGGAAGGGACCCACGAAGATGATCAAGTCCAGCTCCTGACAGCCCCAGGAATCCCACCCAGTCCCCGAGAGCATTGTCCAAATGCTCCTTGGACAACCTTCTTGTCCAAGCATTTAGCTGTAGGACAAAGGAGGTGGCAGCCAAGGTGGCCAGGGAGGTGTCCTGGTGCAAGGATTTGGGAGTTTCCCCCTTGGCCTCCAGATTCTGCAGGGCCCTGATCTTGGCTCACAAAGCCCACATAAGGATGTGCTGCCTTTCCAGGGATGTGCCCAGCTTGGGAGATGCTTTGCCTCACCCTGACCCCAGCCTGGACCCCTCAGCAATGATGAGTTTAAAATCCTGGTGGCAGAATGGAGCATCCCTCCATCCCTGGATCGTGGGGCTGCTCTGAGTGCTGCACGCCCCTCACTCACTGAGGTTCTGCCTTCTTTGGGAGCACCAGAACCTTCCCAGGAGAAAGAGTTTGAATTTAATAGATGTCAATGGATCAATCTGTGATTTCTGAGTCTGTCAGCTGCCAGCACCTGCAGGGTCTTGTGGCACTGATTCTCCACTTACATGTTGGGTGGAAAAACCATTTTTACTCATTTTGGAGCTGTCACAGGCTGGCACTGGAATATGATGAGCTTGCAGTCCCTTCCAACCCAAACCATTCCATGATTCCATGACTGGGGTGGTACTGCTGGGCAGGGAAGCTTTGGCATAGGAGCTTCTCCTGGTCCTTTTTTTTTGTGAGATTTCACTTTTCTTTGAATCTTGCCCAACATTGGGGATTTCTCCTTTTCCAGTTGTGTCTTTCCTCCTTTAGGGTGACTTTTTTTGCACCTTCTAACAAAGGCCTCATAAGTAATCAAAGCCTGGAATAACTAGCTTAAATTTAACCAGCTTGGCTGGGAAGTTTCTATTCCTTTAAATCCTTGTGCCTTTCCCTAAGCCCTTCCAGAGTTTTTTCCCCCTAATACAGTACTGCAACTTGACCCTGCAGAGCAGAGCCCATCAGAGGGAGATGAAGGAAAGGCACATGGAGACAGGAGTCATCTGAGGACAAGGCAGGGCTCAGAGAACTCCTGCAGTGGTGCTCGGGTGTTTGGGAGCAGATGTTGGCATGGGACGGTGCTGGCAGGTGCAGACAGCAGCTCCCTCAGTAGATCCCTTAGGAGCTCAGGGCACAGCAGTGTCCCAGTTTGGGGACAGCCACACCCACAGGGGCTGCAGGAGCAGCTCTGGCCCTGGGAGACAGAAGGGAGGGAGCTGCAGGTGGGATCTCCTCAAATGCTGCGAGGGGGTGTGAAAAGCTGGGGCTGCCCCTGGATCCCGGGAAGTGTCCCAGGCCAGGCTGGACAGGGCTCGGAGCACGCTGGGGTAGTGCAAGGTGTCCCTGCCCCGGGTAGGAACTGGGATGATCTTTAACATCTCGTCCAACCCAAGCCAGCCTGTGACTGAGACTCTATGAAATGCCATCCCTGGGTGTCCCGGCTCTTACCTTGTGAAATAACATGATGAAAATGACTTTCCTGCTTCTGTTTCTTATCTCGTGGAGCAGTTTCCATCCAGCTGCAGCAAACAGCAGATCATCATTATCCCTGGTACTAGAACCACAACCAAACCGCTCTTCTCTCTCCTCCTGCGGACAAAATCCAACACTTCTCCTGTGAATGCTAGAGAAAGGTCACTTTCACCTTGGCTGACTGAAGTCCTTAGAGCTGAGGGTACTTGGAAAACCGCCCCAGAAACAGCAAAAGGTTCCAGAGATATTCCCAGGGGGTGGGAAGCCTGTTGTGCGCTGAACCCGGGCCAGGTTCGAGCGAGGGGCTGTGCTGCCCTCAGGGAGCACAGGAGCATCTCCCAGAAAAGGAACCTGTGATGTCACTTCCAGCCGCGGCAGGCAGGCATTGGCTGGGCTGCACAAAGGGAAAGCAGAAAACGCTGGAAGAAAAGCAGTTTTACCCCAACCCAGGACTGGCTTTAAGAGCCAGGACTGCTTGGGATTAGTGTTCGAGCCTTTCCAGTGCTGTGCCAGGACAAAGGGTGGGTTGCCTGTCATTGGATCAATGAGCGGTGCAGGGCTGTCCGGAATGTGGCAATCAAGGCGTGCCCGAAATGAAAGGGAAAGAAAGAAGAGCAGGGAGTCACAAAGTAAACCAAAGTACTTGGAAAAAACACCAACAAAAAGAAATCCACCCAGAGAGCCACTTTTATTCATTTTTGGTTTATTTTCTCTGTAACAAAATGGAGAATTAAGTAATTCAAAATAAATTCTGCGCTACAGCCTCCAGAAATGCTGAAGTCTCACAGAAGGCTGGCAGCAAAGTCAGCATGAGAACAGCCCACCATGGCCCAGAGGCAGCACCAGGGACCCTCAACCCCTCCTGGGCACGGGAAGGAGCAGGGACACCGTGACACCAGCGGTGCTTTCAGTGCCATTTAACGTGAATTGTGCTTCCCAGGGCCACCGACGGCCCACAGGCTGGATGAGGACACGCCAGTTACCCCTGCGGCCACTCAAGTGCTCCAGGAGGGCTCTGCCAGGCCCCAGCGCGCTCCCGGCCTGCCCGGGACAGGGCCTCGGGGCCTCCGCGCTGGGGCCGGGCAACGACCCGGGGGGCGAGGAGTGCGACAGCTCCACAAGGGGCCGGGGGTGGAGAACTCCCGCCGGGGCTGGCGGGGTCTCAGGCCGGTCCGGTCCCCTCAGACCGATCCCTGTCCCCTCAGGCCGATCCCTGTCCCCTCAGGCCGATCCCTGTCCCCTCAGGCCGGTCCAGTCCCCTCAGACCGATCCCGGTCCCCTCAGGCCGATCCCTGTCCCCTCAGGCCAGTCCGGTCCCCTCAGGCCGATCCCGGTCCCCTCAGGCCGATCCCTGTCCCCTCAGGCCAGTCCCGGTCCCCTCAGGCCGGTCCCGGTCCCCTCAGGCCGATCCCGGTCCCCTCAGGCCTGTCCGGTCCCCCCAGGCCGATCCCGGTCCCCTCAGGCCGATCCCTGTCCCCTCAGGCCGGTCCCGGTCCCCCCAGGCCGATCCCGGTCCCCTCAGGCCGATCCCTGTCCCCTCAGGCCGGTCCCGGTCCCCTCAGGCCGATCCCTGTTCCCTCAGGCCGATCCCGGTCCCCTCAGGCCGATCCCTGTTCCCTCAGGCCGATCCCGGTCCCCTCAGGCCGATCCCTATCCCCTCAGGCCTGTCCGGTCCCCTCAGGCCGGTCCCGGTCCCCCCAGGCCGATCCCGGTCCCCTCAGGCCGGTCCCTGTTCCCTCAGGCCGGTCCCTGTCCCCTCAGGCCGGTCCCGGTCCCTCCCTCAGGCCCGTGCGGTCCCGCGGCCTCAGGCCCGGCTCGGCCGGGACTTCTTCCCGTCCCGTCTTCTCGCGAGAAAACGCGCTGTGGCGTCACGCACCGCCTCGCGCGCGCAAGACGCCGTATCCTTCCGCGCGCTCCCCCTCCCCCTTCTGGAGAGTTCTGCACGGCGGCCGGCACGACAAATAGTCCCCGCTGCTCCCCGCCCTCTCCTCCCCCTCCCGCTCCTCCTCCTCCTCCCGCCGCTCCTGCCCTGGCCTCTCCCTTCCCTTCCTTCCCCTCCCCGCCACGGCGGTGTCTCCGCCCCGGGAACCGGAGCGGTGCCCGGGGGCAGCGGCGGCGGGGCGGAGTGATCCGCTGCGGACGGCGCGGAGGCAGCGCATAAAGCGGTGGCGGCGGAGGGAACGGAGGAGCTGCGGAAACGCTGAGCCCGCGGCCGCCACCGCCCGACACCGGCCAGGCCCCGGCCCCGCCGCCCCGGGGGGCCCCGGTCCCCTCCCGCCCCTCCGCTCGCTTCGTCCCTCCCCGTCCCCTCCCTGCGCAGCCGCCACCTCCGCGCTCCTCCTCCTCCCCCCCTCCCCTCGCAAATAGTCCCGCGGGCCGCCCCCTCCCTCCGCCCGCGCCCCTCCTGCCGCCGCCTCGCGCACACAATGGCGCTGAAGAGAATCCACAAGGTAAGGGCCGAACCGGCCCGGCCCCGCACGGCCCCGCTCCCCCCGGCCCGCTCGCCTTATATAACCCGGCACGGCCCCGGGCCTGCAGTGGGGGGGGCGGGCAGGCCGTGCCGGGCCGGGCCCGCCCGGGTTCCCCCCCCGCGGGGCTCGGGCCGGGCGGCCGCGCAGGGGCCGCTCCCGGGGGCCGCGGCCGCTTTGTTCGAGGGGGGCCAGGCCGGGCCTGCCCGCGGGGCTGCACCGCGGCCGGGCCCCTCCGGAGCAACGTGGCCCCCGGGCCGGGGCCGCGAGGGGGCGCCGGCGGCGGGGCCGGGCCGGAGGCGGCGGCGGCGGCCCCGGCAGCTGCTGCGGCTCCGCGGCGGCTCGGCCCGGCCGGAGGAAGGCGCCCCGAGGAGCGCAGCGTGGCCCGCGCTGCAAGTTCCGGCGTGGCTCGTCTCGGAGCCCCCGTGTCCAAGGGCTCCTCTGCCTCCTCCAGCAGCGACCAGGATCGCGGCGTCGGGCAGTGGAGCCTGTAAACCTGTCACACAGTAGTGTGCTTTGCTCTTTTAATGGAGCCAGCGCTGTTCTACAGCCTGAGTCATCCCGCAGGCTCGTAGGGAAAGCTACGAGCTTGCCTTCTCCTGGAGCGGGAGCTGTGCCGTGCTCCATGTCCTGGCTTTTTGCAAAAACACTGCCGCCCGGTCCATTGCCATCTTAGGCCAGTGTTTGCTTGATCATCAGTGTCTTTTAACAGGAAAAAAAACCCTCGACGGTAATTGCAGTCCACTTGTATTACCTTGGTGACTCAGGCAGGGAGTTTGTGTCCTTTTCCCTGCAAAATGTGTAGCTGTCAGTTTGGAATCTGTACAAGGTTCAGGTGTAGGAAACAGCCCTTCCATAGTGTTTCTCCTCTTGATCACTATGTAAATTATTTTATATCTAGAACCAGCTGTAAACCCACTACCTCACAGCTCATTCTCTAGCCCTGTTCGGTTTGGTGTGTAGTGTTGGGTCTGTGTTAACGTCTCTGCTTTGGTTGTAGGTTACCTTGGAGGCTTTGTGAAGCTTCATGTGTCCTACTGATAAGGTTAAAGCTCAGGTGGAGAAGAAAATGGAAGAGAGCTTGAAGCCTTCCTTATGCTTATGAAATAGGTAGCCCTGGGAAGGGAGGTGTTTGGAGTATGGTTTTAGACTGTTGGATTTTCCAGCTGTGGATCCATTAGTGAGTTACATAAGGAAGTTGTGTTCCAGCTGAGTCTTGCTTCTCTGCAGTGTTCTGTCCCTTACTTTAGTGGTCCTCAAGGCATTGTGGGGACTGTTCCACAGTGTTTGTGGGCTCACAGGTGCTTTGGAAGAGCTCTTTACTCCTTGGCAGTGGGTTCATAGGCTTGGGAGACACAGCAGTGGATGCTGAATAGGGTAAATGTGGCTGTGGGGGGCTGGGCACATACAGCAGTTCAGGGCTATTGTGGGGAGGGTGAATCTTGTGTCAGGTAACTCAGGAAAGCTGCTTGGTTGTAGTTCAGTGCATGCTGAGGGTCAGGAGCCAACATTCTGGGAGCACTTGCATTTCCAGGCTGGTTTGTGACAGGAGAAAAGCTGGGTGTGTGGAGCCTTTGTTAACATTGGGTGCTTGTGGACTGACTCTTCATGCTGCTTTTCAAGAGTAAAGAACCCTGAGAGATAATGGGGACTGTGTAGGGGTATGAGACTCTTCAAAGCCTTGGGAACTGGCAAGAGCATCAGCAAAGCAGTTTTGTATGAGCTCTGCAAATAGAGTTTCTGTGGAGTGAGTGCAGTGGCTGTGGAGGAGAGGGAGCTGATGGGGCTGGAGGCAGCATTTCCACAAAACAGTGTATGGGAAGGGAGATAAATCTGCCTGTTGTAGCAGCCCAGATGCTTTGGAAGTTGGATGGGCTGGAAGGAGCACTCGGAGTTGCTGTGGGTGTCTCAGTGTAACTGCTTCAGTAATCATGGCTGGCTGTTTACGCTCTGGCTATTTTAAACCCCGTGGAGAGCGCTCCTATCATCATCTCAGGGTTGTTGTGGTCTCTGGGAGTGTGTGGTGGCCATCCCCGTCAGGATAACGAGGGGACAGCCAGTTTCTGACCTTTGCTGCTGCAGCTTGTGGCAGGAGCCTACAGAATGTGGATTGAGTAGGAATAATCCCAGTGGACTTGAGCACAGAGACATGATGGCAGAGAAAACTGCTGCTTTGGCTTTTTTTTTTAAGGGTGTTATCAGTCATGGTATATCAGTGTGCACAGCTCAGTCTGGCCACTGGCTCTTGCTCTTGGCAGTTGGAGTTTTTACTGAAAACCACAAAGGCTTTCTATGAGGGTTTTGTCAAAATTTTTGTATCCTCCGATAACAGCGCTGAGAACTTGGAAAGGAGAAAATCCCAAGAGTGAAGGTTTGATACAGTGTTACCTGAAATAGCCTCTTGTGTGTTGAACTCAGCTGGGCTGGGAGAGGGGCAGAACAAGCAGTGTTGTTGCTGGTGTGTGAGGCAGCACAGGAACCTGCAGGGTCTGTCCCACTCTGTCACTGGTGGCACAGTTGCTCTTGGGATTGTGCAGAGGCTCGAGCTGGGGTAACATGTGTGCACACAGCAGCAGCTGTTCTCTAAGCAGATGCTCCAAAAGAGCTCAGGCTGGGTGAGACCTGCTCTCACATTGCTGCCTGTGTTACTCACCGCAGTATTTCGGGCAGTGCGGCTCCAAATTCTTGTTTAGGTGCTTTTATTGGATCATGGATCTGAAACTTGAAATCTTGTCTTGTGAGAAGTGTTTGGGGTGTAAGCAATACTGCCAGGCGGAGTCCTTGGGGGTAGCACTGAAGTACAGTAATTGAATTGGCATTTTTATATATATGTAAAAATGGTTTATTTTATTCTAGATATATTTTATAAGAAAAGCAGTGTGAGGCAATCCAAGGGCAGGATGGGATGGATGTACAGGAGGGCCTTCCATTTTAAGGTTTAAACTGAAACCCTTCGGATTCAGCCACATCCCCATCTGTGTTGCTTATCTTTAGGGAATGCAATACCTATAACTGGATAACTAGGGCACCGTTTGGAGTTCTTTGAATGGGAAAGCAAGGAAAAGGTTAGCTCATTGTCTTTCAGGGTTCCCCTGTGTGATCGGCGGGTGAGGGGGAAGGGAAAGCAGCAGCTGTGCTCGAGCCCTGCTCAAGTAAAACACTTTCTGTAGCAGAGGAATTGGGGATTACTACTGCTTATAATGTATAGGCACAAAAACCAGGTAGCTAAACTGAATTCCATAGTGCTGTTCCTTTGTAGCTGTGGAAGGGGGGGGATAGTACTTGCTATATCCTGCAGTCCAGAGGTGCTTAGGCATCACTTCTGCCCAAAGCAGTGCCTGTGGGTGGGATGTGTGAGGACACCCAAGGTGCAGACCAGCCTTGGTGGTCAGAGTTGTCTTTGTGCTACCTGTGCTGAGCAGACCTGGTGTTATTTCTGTGCTGCCGGTTCTGTACAGCAGCCAGTGGGAGCAACTGGGTTCTTCCGCTGGGCCTCTCGCTGCGTGCGTGGAGCTGCCAGAGCAGCCCATCTGTGTTGGAGAGCTTGTGTACAGAGAATGCTGCTGCAGCTTCTGTTAGCTAGAGAGGTGTTTTGATACTCAGATTCTACACCAGGAGGAAGTTACACATTGCTTTGGTCTTCTTCCTGTTCAGGCTTTGAAAAAAAAATAAAAAGGAAAGGTGACAGTTACATCAGAGCTTGTTTATAATATGTACTTTGGCTATTCTGTGTTTCATGACTTCTCATGCTGCTCACTTGCCTTCTGACTTTTGCAGAGTCTTGTGAGGAGTCAGAGTTGGGGGATCTGAACAGCTTCAAGCATTGCAAAAGCAGTTTATGTCGACAGGCTTAAAATGCTTCTGTGAATTGTAGTGGCAGATACTCTGGAATGACAGTCCTGTGGGTAGGAGAGCACCTATGGACACTGTAGGGTATTGTTGGTCTCTTGGTGCATGTGTGTGACGCTGCCTCCTGCCCAGTGCTGCGGGGCAGCTGGAGAGCAGAGCTGAGGGAAGTGCCTCTGGATAGAGGCACTGGCACCTGGCAGGGAGGTGCTGCTGGCCCAGGGAAGGTGCACAGGCTCTTCCCACCCTGCTGGCCCTGCACAGGGAGCTGGCAGCTCCTCTGTGTCGTGGCCCTCAGGTGAGGCAGGGTATGATCAATTCGACTTTGGCCCTCATTTCCCTTTGCTTGGCTTTACTCTGTTGGGAGCTGGGATCAATTCATGGCTAAAGTGGCTAGGAGTTCCTTATTGGTTACGTAAGTCAGGATTTTGTAACATCTCCCTACACTGCCTGTTGCTGAAGGGTTCAGGGGCTTCAGGCAAATAAACTTGCTAAAGGCAAATGAAAAGCTTATTTCACTTACAGCAGCAACCTGAGGCAGAAATTAGGTTTATAATCAAGCTAATGTGGTCTCTCAGTAAAGTACAATGTGAAAGCAGCTCAGACTGGAGCAGAGTGGAAAGCCCATGGAGTTCAAGCTAAGAGGACTTTGGATAATCCAGAGGAATACATATAGTGTGTTGGAGTGGATTTGAGGAGCTCTGCTGTATACCAAGGCTTAGTAAAATTGCTGGAGCTGGCTTGTTTTAAAAAAAAAAAAAAAGCATGCTAGCTTTTTACTTGCCTGATTGGTTTTTTGATGTTGCCAGTTATGTTGGTTATTCTTACTGAAGGCTGTATTAGCATTAACTTAATCCTGAAAACTAGTCTTATCTTTTTACCAGAGCAGGTTTTACCAGGAGTGTTTTAGACTGGGGAGGGATTTTTGTCTAGAGGAGTAAATTGGAACTTTGCTAACAAATGTCTTTGGAGTTGATAATTATAACTTGAAACATGTGCAGGGTTAAACTTATAAGACTTAAACAATTTGTGCTTGAGTTTTTTTGAAAGCTTCTTGTGCACTTTGTGGATGCCTGCAGTGAGGTATGTTTTAAAGGCACTGTAGCAGCTCCTGGGAAATAGAACAGGAAGAGGGTTGGGATGAGGGTGGTGTGGGGCTGAGCAAGGCTGGTGGCACTGGTTTGCCTGTGAGCCTCAAGGCCTCCCTGGCAGCTGATGCCTTTCATGAGTTGGGAAGCACAATTGGGGATATGTGGTATAAGCATGTTCCATCTTCCTTAAAATGCTTTCCTGGAACCCCTGAGTAGGGATTGGTTTGTTGGAAATGTAAAAGCACGATTAAATTGGGTTTTGGAGCCTAAATGTCATTTTCTTCTGAGATTTTTATAGCTTTTAGGGTATCTCCTGTGTGGATTTAATGGTAGTAGTTTTGTTCAACTTGGCCTTTAGGCAGGACACCTTGTACCTTGCTTTGTGGTGTTCTTCCACTTCCTCATTTTTGCTGAGGGACTCATTAAGAGTTGTGAGATGGGTCAGGTTAATGGTAGGGCCCAGCCCCTGGGATATTTTGCTTAGGGGAGATGGCAGAAACTTTAAATTCTGTAAGATGTCTTTGGCTGGAAAGCCAGCTCAGGGTGAGGCAGCCCTGGGAGCTGAGTAACTCAAACTGGAACTTGATCTAAAGGCTGCTTGTGAATTCCTGAAGCAAAATCTGCATGTGCTTAGGGATCAAAAACTGTCTGGAGTGGAAACTGCTATGGCTTTCTTCAGGTTTTGGTTTAATATGTGGTCAAGGTCAGTTTTGATCATGGACCAGCAAGACTTCCTGGATCACAGGGAAAAACAGTGGGCCTTGCAACTTGGGATCCAGTACATTCAGGTTGTAGGTGATACCAAACTGTAACTGAATCCCCCATGTGTTATGAGTTCCAGTTTTATGGGAACTCCAGTCATTTGTTCTGAGTTACAGAAACCAGCTGGTTCTCAGAGTCCCTCAGCAACAGCTGGAAGCCAAGACCTCGCTGGGTCTGGTGTCGTGCTCGTGATACCTCAGGAGTTGCACAGGAGCCTGCAAAAGGCACAGCAGCCTCTGGGACAGGTGCCTGGCTCTGTGCAGCAGCTGTGGGTGCTCCCATGTGTGCTACCTGTGCTACCAGTCGTGAGCTGCTCCTTTCCTGTTCCTAAACTCGGCTCTGCAGGTGTAGTGGGAGTCTTAGAGCACCTGGAAGGAAATGGCACACCACGTTAAAGGGCTTATCTGTGCCCTGCCAGGAAATCCAGGGGTGTGTTTGCCTCTCCTGTAGGCAGAAGCAGCTGGTGCCTGCACTCCAGAGGAGCCTTGAAGGGTGAAGGGGAGGAGCTGAACTGTTCTCCAAGCTGTTCTATAAAATTTGTGAATTTTTGTGCTACAGGGGCTTGAATTGAGAGTTGGTGCAATACTTTTTTAAGCACAAGGAACTTACACATTGGCTTTTACATAGACCTTTTAATCTGTGATGTTTCACTCTGTGAATTTATGGAGCAGAACTTGAAATGCCACCTTGTCACTGAGACAAGTGGTACAAGTGGTTGTTGTAAGTCATCACTTTCTACTGAGATAATACCCAGGGCTTCAGAAAACTCAGAAATCTCCCTGGAACTGAATATGTAGAGAATGAAATAGTATTTTGATGAGAAGCTCCTGAACTTCACTGCTGCCACTGTGTCTCTTGGGAACTTACCTTGTGGTCCCTCTGTTATGTGCAGTTTGAAGTGGTTGGTGCATTTGGGCAGCAGGATATAGGGGGAGTGTCAGGGCAGCTCTGGAGCTGTGTATTCTGCTAACTGGTAGAATGTGTGCCCAAGCTCATGTTTGTAACGATTTCCCTTTTACAGCAGAGAAGGTGCATGTTGTGTGTTCATATACATCATCCACGCTGGGTTGTGGTCATGCATGGAAAACATGAGTTCTTGCAGTTGTACCTTCTGAGTCTTGTGGATGTGTAGTATTGATGCATAAAATGGGATGAGAAAGAAAGAGTATTTTTTTTTTAGTTGTGTGTTTGGGGTTTTGAATACAATAGCATTAAATAGTTTTTTCCAGAAAATCACAGTCCAGTACTGTTTGGAAGTGGACTGTATTCCATACACCTTTAGAAAGAGTAGATACATTGCTGTTTTAAAGTTTTCATGCCTGTTGTGTGTAGACTCAGTTCATTCTTTGTAGCCATGACTAGACTGGCCCTGAGGAAGGTGTGTGTAGGTTTCTGCATGTTCCTGTGCTCTCCTGGTGGTTCAGGGTGCTGAAGCAACTCCAAAGGGCTTTGTGCCTTCAGAGGACACTTGGTGATGCTCTCTCCATCTCCAGGAGGGAGAAGGCTCTTCAGCAGGTGCTGCGTGCTCAGTGTCTCTTCCTGTTCACGTCCATACTGAACAGCAAGTGGAAAAAGCCCAGCAGGAGCACTTGAAAAGCTTCCATAGTCTGGTGGCAAGTCAAGGAGGCTTCCAGCAGGGCTCTATAGAGGCTGGAAGCTGCTGAGGGCAAAACCCAAACTCATGTGTGTGTCAGGGCCTCTGAAGTTTTCTGGGGCACTGCATCTGGAGGGGAAAATCCAGAGATGTACGTGTTTGATGTGAGGCAGCATTTGTGTCTTGTGGGTTTGGTTTGTGGTGGCCTCCCAGTTCCTGGGAAGTTGAAGCTGGAACTCCCAGAGATCATCTGTTCAAAAGCTTAATCACTGCCTGTAAATAACAAAAGGCCATTAAATGGCAAATTTTCTTCCATTCCTGCAATCAGCTTGTCTTAATCATTGTACTTACGTGTTTTGTCTGCCAAAAGCCTGGTATGGAGGTTCCAGTTTGGACTGTTCTGGGAGGTGAAAAGCTGAACACACAGTGGACCAGGGACAGCATGGGAGTGTTTCCTGAGCACGAGATAATAGTTGTAATCCTTATCTGGTGTGTGTTCAGCCTTCTAGACTGAGTTCACAGAGAAAAATGGTAATATGTTCAGGCCTATCATGTAAAGCAGGTCAGTGACTGAACCAGAAATGGATCAGGTAAAGTTTGACTTTAAAGTTTAATTCTGTTAGCACTTCCCACCAAATATCCACATCCTAAACAAATGGCTGATGTGAATTACTGGTAACAGTAACTCTCTGAACTGTGCTGGAATTTTGCTTCAAATTGAAGCAAAATAGTGTAGTTCATGTGTATTGCGAGTTACTCACCCTGTTCAGACTCCTAATAGGATTTCTTCAGAGGAGAATTTGACTGGCATGGCCACTGAAGAAGTGGGGGGTTTCAATGACACGTCTGGGCATGGAAGGCCTTGTGTTATATTCCATTCCACCCATGGTCACTGATGTGTACGTGTGGAGGTGGAACAGCCCCAGGTTATGGGAGCTGTGTGTGCTGCAGGCTGGCTGTGGAGGTGATAAACTGGATCACTGTAGCTGGAGCAGCACTGGAACTGTTACAATTGAGGGAATAAAATAAGGCTGATACTGAGAGTTGTTGGATTGAGGCCATCTTATCTCTCTGTGACCCGGGGCTGGTGGAAGATACAGTACCTTGGTAATGCTTGGGACCAGTGCAGGCAGTCCTGACAACCCCTGTGATGAGAGGATTGCTGTGACTCAGGGCTCTGGAGCCTGGACAGGTCACTGCGGCCTGTGCCACGTGTGTCTCCTGGGTTTAAGATACAACTTTACTTTCCAGAGTCCTGGTTATTAGTTCTGTGGTGCTGCCAGAGTGCCTCTAGCAGCCTTTGAGCAATGACATGGTTGTTTTTGAAATCAAGTGAAACAAACTCTTCCTGTTTTTTAGGAGTTGAACGACCTGGCACGTGATCCTCCAGCACAGTGTTCAGCAGGGCCTGTTGGGGATGACAGTAAGTATCTGCTCTCAGCAAGCACCTGACCTCTCCTACATTTTTCCTTTTCCTTCTGAAATGGGATGTCCAGGTCCTCAGCAGGGAGAATCCTTCTGTTTCTTTTAGAGTACTAGATAATACTCCACCTCCTGATCTTAAATTTGCTGATCTTCTGTATCTCTTACACATTCCTTGTGTGCCAGTGGTGTTATTCCCACTCTATTGATTGGGCAACTCAATGCACATCTTAAATTATGCCTTTTAAATTAACTGTTCTGGAATTCTCCTGGGGGGTGGTGTTAGAAAACCTCAGATCTGTGGTCAAACCAGCAAGCAGCTGCCCACAGCCTTCTGAACTCGGATATCTAAACAATACATGGTGTCTGAAAACTGCTCAGATCAGCATGCCCTGCCAGGTCCTGTGTAAGGGACAGCCTCAGACAATCTTCTTGGCCTTCCTGTTCAAGTCTGTTCACCTGGGGAGTGACTGGGACTTGTTGCTCTGTTCTGTGCTCACGCTCTTTCCTGTAGCAGCTGTGACAGTGGAAAAGGCTCCTTGAGAACCCTCGGCAGCTGTGACTGCAATGCCCCCAAAGAGCACACACTGAATTTGCTGTGCAGTGTGGTCTGACAAGTGATGTCAGCAAAGCATCCAGGCTCCTGAGAGAGGGGAGAGTGAAGCAGGGAAACCCTCCTTCTCTGTGCTGAGAGCTCTAAGCTCAGGTATCCTTTCTAAAATGAAAAAATGCTGCCAAGATCTTTCTGAGTAATTTCTGAGCTATTCAGCAGTGCTGAAGCGTACAGAAAGTTACACATTCCTGTAGAAATGTAGGGCTACATTTCTGAGGGTGAAAAACCTGAAACCTGAGGGTGAAAATACTGAAGTTAGTGGGAATGTTCCTGTTTAGCAGCTCTTTCAAATGAGTGGAAGCCCAGCTTGGTTTTGAGGGTGTTTAGCAGTAATTACTTCACAACCTAGTTCTGCTTTCCAAATAGTATTTCAAAGAGGTTTGTAGTTTCATAGACAAGAAATTACTAAGATGGAGAGTCAGTCAGAGGCTTTTAGTCCTTTAAATTAGCAAGTGTGATTTGTGCCATGATAAACTACTTTGTGTTTTCCAAAGCCTTATCAAAGGTGATGACGATTGTCTGGCAGAGGAGGTGGTAACAGAAGTTGGTGAAGGCTGAGAATGGAAAGTTACTACTGATACAGAAAGTTTTAAAATACTATTCAGTTTTCCTGGTGCCACCTTTCTGAAAGACCTCTAATGAAAGACTTTTGTTCTTGAGAGCCACAATTTGGATGTGTGTAAGTGGATAGCAGTGGCAGCAACAGAAAGGTGCCTTCTCCCAGGTCCCTGTGCTCCAGGTCTGCTGCAGCTGCCTTGTCGGAGCGACATTTCCCAGAGTTCAGGACATGCTGTGCTTGCACGGTGCTGTCCTGTGGCTGTTCCAGCTGATACAAACTGTCCCCAGCTATAAGCTTCTCATCCCTGGGGTTCATGAACCTCAGAAAGTAAAGGGCTGTTCCTGCCTTGTGAACTGTAGGAATGGGATTTTCTTGGCAATGTAGTTTTAGCTTTCTTCCACCCACCTCTGGCCTGTGTTTTGGAAATGTGCTGGGGACTGGATGATGTTGGTATGCTTCCAGTGGCTTAGCCTTTTCCAAACATGTATCTGTGCTTACCTGCTGAAAGCCAACAGCCCCCTGCTTTTGTAAATACCTCTGTTTGGCTGATTGCAAAGGAAAGAATCAATTGGAATAAGCTCTGCATGACAAATCCATCTCTGCATTCACCAGACTTGTCCTGGATGTTACCAGGATTAAAAGCTTAGGTTAAACAAGCATCCAGGTCTGGGGTGGGCATTGAGTGGGAGGAAATACAAACCTTCCTTGTAGCTTTCAAAAAGTTGAGATTGCCTGTGGATATGTTTTTATTTCTGGGGTTTTGTTGAGTTTAAGGAAATCATGGATTATTTGAGGTTCCCTTTCCAGTGGTGCCTCTGCAGAGCAATCAGAGTGAATCTCATCAGGATCTGTGAGATTTTTACTGGTTTTGTTGAGATTGTCTGCAGTCTCCTGTGGAATTTCTGCTGCCCCTTTGTCCTCTCCTCCATGTTTCTCCCTGTCCTGCTGCAGGTGACAGGGAGCTCCTGGGAAGAAACTGTTTGAACCCCTTGAAGATGGGTGAATGCTACATGTGAGCTGCTGTCTTGGTTTCCTAATTCTTCATTGAATGTAGAGTTTCTCAAAGCCAGGCTCCTGAGAAAGTGAATATTTAAGTAGTGAAATCCTCTCTCTCTGTTAGAGATGAGAACTCTTAAGCTCAGGTATCCTTTCTAAAAGGAAAAAATGAGCTGCTAAGATCTTTCTGAATCATTCCTGAGCTACTCAGCAGTGCTGAAGTGTATAGAAAGTTACACATTCCTGTAGAAATGTAGGAGTAGATTAAAACAAACCTGTTCCAACCCAACACTCTTCTCCCCTGGCCTTGCAGAGCTACTCCCACTCTTTTTTCCTCCTTCCTTGTATGAGATCATTCTGAGCTGTAATGCCTGTACCACGTATAATTAAAAACTGCTCGTGCTAGATGAGAACAGGTAGTGCCACTCCTGCTTTTGGCCCAGGTCTTCCTGACAGCTGTGGACACCAGGTGCCAGTGAGGCACAGACACTTCCACGTGGCTTCATCTCCTGTCTTGATGACTTCCCTTGAAACAGCTGCCATCATCTACAACTCCCCAGTTCTGAAGGTGCTGTGTAGGTGACATCTATGCTGAGGGAAGCTTCCATAGTCTTAATTCACAAATAATTTCCTAGGCTGGTGCTCTTTGTACAGGAACTGAAGCCTGTGGAGACACAGGAACCCAATGTGCCTCCTACAGACTATCAGCTTTTACTGTTTTCCTTTCCAGCACAGCAACATTCTTCACAAATCCTCTGTGACCAGGTGAAAGTTCTCTTGGGCAGATGCATACAAAGGAGGATTAACTTCTGTCCATTTAACCTGAAGTGTGTCCTGGCACATCCTGCTCCCAGTATGGGGCAGACTATCATTCCTGCATTCTCTTTGGACATTTCTTTCTGCTGCTTTAGTGAAATCTTGAGGCCTCTGTGGAGATGATGCTTAAATGTTGTGAGGACCCCACTGATTTAGGTCATCTCTGTAAGTGTGGTTCACACAGAGCCTGGCCTTCCCTTCCATGTGTCACAGGTCTGAGTAGGAGAGCAGGTGTGAGTTCATGCTGGAGCTTTGCTGTAGCTGGCTCAAAGGGGGCAGTCGTGGGTGCTGATTCATTAGAAATGATGAAGTTTAAACTCACAATTTTGAGCCTGAAAAGTTGCCTAGAACTATGTGGGTTTTTATTGTAATAGGATTTTTTGCAGGGCACATGTGTGGTACCACAGCAGTCCTGGGGTGAGGACTGCAGTGTATCGAGTGCTTTGCTCTGTCTCTCTTTAATTCCTTAGCTCGCTCTTCCCTGCAGCCTTTCAGAAGGCTTTGTTTTTAAAATAGACTTCTCTTTTCTGTGCTGCTGTGTCTGGAAGAAAGTAGAGCATTACTTGAGCTTCTCCAAACTGAAGTAAATCTCTCTCTCTTTTTCAGTGTTCCATTGGCAAGCTACAATAATGGGACCAGTAAGTATGAGAGAATTGATGTTCATGGCTTTTAATGACTGGTGGTCCTGTAGGAACTCCTCAAGCTGCAATGATTCTTTTTCATTAACAGAATGACAGTCCCTATCAAGGTGGAGTATTTTTCTTGACAATTCACTTCCCGACAGATTATCCCTTCAAACCACCTAAGGTGAGTGGCTTCTGCCATAAATCTATCTGTTACCATGTGATGTATATTTGTGAGCCTACACTGAAATTTTCCCTCTTCTGCAGGTTGCATTTACAACAAGAATCTATCATCCAAATATTAACAGTAATGGCAGCATTTGTCTCGATATTCTACGATCACAGTGGTCCCCAGCACTAACTATTTCAAAAGGTACCTGCAATGCTTATTTCATTTTGCTCTGCTAAAATGAAGTACTGATTTGGGATGTAAAAGCTGCTGCATTCCTGCTGGAATCCACCATTTCTGTGGTCACTGCTTCTGTCCTGTGACTCTACATGGAGCTTGCAGCCAATTCCTGAGCATGGGATGCTCAGGACATCCAGCTTCCCTGTGGCCACAGGGAGACTCCTCAGCTTTGCCAGTGGATCAGATAAGTCTTGCTACACTGAGTACATACTCCTGCACCTGACCTCAGAACACTTCAACTGAAAATAGATATATATAAAATAAAACAATGGAAGAGTTTAATGTTCAAGATATGCCCAGAGTAAAATATGTAAGGGAGCAGCTCTGGCTCTTAAAAAACAGTGAAGTTGCTAATTCTTTGTCATATTAAAAACAATTTCTCTTTCAAGGGAGCATCAGAACTCCATGTTGGTAATTTTTTAACAGAACTTCCAATGGTGTAAACTACTGAAACATGGTTTAAAACTTGCCTAGCTTGAGCAATCTAAAATAATTAGCTAATAGCATCTTGGTCCCTGTGAACTGTGTTAGCTTGTGGGTCACTGGAATTCAGCCTTTGCTTGGTAAAGCAGTATTCATGTTTAATATAAATAGGGGGCTTTAAACATCTTGAAAAAAGACACAGGCTGGATTTTTTTTTTTGGCTGTTGAAACTGTAGATTTACAAACTGTGGATCAAGTTTGTAGGCCTAGCCATGGCTATTTAGGAATATTTGGAGTCTACCCCGTGCATGATCGTGTCTTGACCCTTCTGTTCTGTAGCTTCACACTGTCCTTGTAATCAAATGCTGCAGTTGTCACATTGATTACATTGTCCTTCACAGTGTCCCTGCTCTGAGGCTCTCCTGTTGCCTGTGCTTCTCTCCAACCACATGTGATGTTCCCAGGCACTTTCTGGTTCAGACAGGTGATCCTGATACATCCCTTGGACATCGTCACTGTTTGCCTTTCCCTGAACCCACAGAAGTTCCCACCTTCTCTGTCCAGCTAAAGGCATTTGCAGAAGCAGATGGAAAGGCAAAACAATATCTCCTTGTCTCTTGTCAGAAGTGAATCTGCTTGGGCACAAGACTTAAAGTCTTGAAAGAGCTGAAAAAATGGTGTCAGTGAAGAAAAAATGATTTGTCAGGTTGCTGCAGTTTCCTTACAAGTGCTCTCAGTCAGTACTGGCTGCTCTTAGAAGCACCAAATTAGCCCCAAGCACTGGTGTCTGGTCTGGTTTGATTTAATTCCTGCTTTACTGGAGAAAATGCTGTATTGTTTTAGGGAGTCTGAAGTGACCAGATGGGTGGTGGGGTAATAGACAGCATGATTGAAAATACTGGAAGATAGACTGGAATTAGGACAATTGGGAGAAGATGGGGCAAGAATTTAAGAGGCTGGTCCAGGGTGGCAGTGAACTGCCTATTAGTGGCTGTCACATTTAATCACTCAGAAAATACATCCTAGTGTTAGTTTTACTGCCCAAATACATTTGCAATATGCTTTAACATCTCAATCTCCCTCTGTGTTCTGCTTTAAACTCTCTTTTTCATATCCTTTTCCAGCTATATCCTTGTGACTCAGCTGGAATAAGCCATGGGATCAGGGTGGCTGTTCTGTGCCACCTGCCCCTTCCAGTGCCCCTCTCCCTCCTGGGTTTAGGGGGCTCTGTAGTGCTGATCTCTTCTCATTGCTGAGCAGTTCAGTTGAATGCCTACACTCTGCTGCACACAGCCCAACATCCACACTGCTCTAACCTGGGAGAAAACCTTGTCCCAGCTCCCTTGGGCTACATTTACTGAAGGAATTAAAACAACAAAGCAAATTCCTAGGGGTGACTTTATAGGAATACTTTCTTCAGAATCACAGGGATGCCCTGTCAAAAGGCAGACTTCAGAAGCAGAGAGCTGATACTTAGGAGAAGCATTCCCATCATGAACAAATGGAAATAATGTCCACAAAGGCAACTTGAATCTTTTGGGGTTGAAATCTTGTGTTCAGTCAGATTAGAGTGTGTTGTGACAGACTTTAGGGATGTTTCAGCCTTGTAATAACTGATCAGCCTTATCAAAGAATGAATGTGTTGTTAGCAAGAAAAATAGTTGGATTAGGTAATTTGGGGTGAATAATAAGACTTAAAACATTCAGCAATAACACCTCTTCCAAAGCATCAATTTATTATTTGTAGTGTAGATTTCTAAGATTATTTCCTAAATTGTGCCGCCCTTTAAATTGGATGCTACTGGGAGCAAGCTGTTTGAATTTAAAATCTGTAAGCAGATAACTTAGAGCACAGCTATGAAAAAATATACTTCCTACTGATTGAGAAATCTGGAAGAGTAGAAACAGTCCTTGTAGGAAAGAGCTTATCATGCACAGCTTCCTCCTGAGGCAGCTGGGAGGCAGCACTGTCAGCAGCTCACTGTTATGCTCTCAGTTACTGTGTGGTACATGAAGATGTTTTTCACCTTAACCTGCAAGGAGAGAGGGGAAGGGGGTGTGCAGTGACTTCCTGTGGGTTAGAAGTGCCACTTTTTGGTGGAAAGACTGAAAAATCATACCAGTGCTACTTAATCATTCCAGTTCAGTGGTAAAGGTAGGGATCTTTGCTCCTCACACTCTGGAGCCAGCCCTCTGTAAGCAATTTAATAAAAATTGTGGTTATGATGGAAGTGATTGGCATTTTGGGGTTTTGTTCTGTCCCTCCTACAATTGTTAAAACTCAGGAGAACAGCAGTGACTGTCTCAGTACAACAGCTGACTTGCTTATATTAGTAATTCTGAACTCAGTGTTCCCTCAAGAATACATACTGGAGAATAAATAATCTCAAAATACAGTCTTAACCACACCGTGGTGGGTAATTTGAACTCCAAGGCTTAAGCAGAATGCGTAGGCTTAAATTAAAAACATTATCTCCAAGTCTGCATAAATAAGAATCCCTGTTGCCTGAAACAAGAGAATATGAAGTGTTTTAACATTATTACAGCTATTCTCAGCCATTTTTTGGGGGGAAACACACTTTCTCTTGAATTTGGCAAGTGCCTGTGCAAGAGTTAATCCTGAACTAAAGCACTTCTGCAGTAAAGGTTGGACTAATCTGCTGTCTTGTCCCACTTCTCCCCATGTTTTGTAAGGAATAAATGGTGGAGCCTGTGTGAATGTGCTGGAGTGCCCTGCCTGGGAAGGTCAGTGAGTAACCTCAGCCTCATTCATGCAAGACTTCAGCTCCCACTGTCCAGACTTCCATGCCTGGTGCAGTGGGGATTTTCTGTGGTGTTGCTCTTCATGAATCACTTCACTAAGACTTGCTGGAAGTAATAATATTGAGAGATTGAATTGGACATTCACAGTGCCATTTTCAAAATCTGGATGTTGGGTTCTGATCATCTTGGCTTTTAGTTTGCCCATTGTAGCTTTACCCACATAACTATGGATGGCTTTGTCACAGAACATGGGTCAGTCTCTCCAGCTGTGCTGAGTTTGGGTTCTGAGGGAAATGCCCATTTTTGTTTCAACTCTCACAACTGTAACTGGGCCACTTGTGCAGCTTCCCAGGAGCTGTCCTTGCTCCAGAGAAGGCTGTACTAGGAGGGGTGGTGCCAGCAGGGCTGTGATCCTTTCCCTCTGTTGGGTGCTGACAAAGCTGTGCCTGGAGCATGTGTCCAGTGTGGCTCCCCAGCCAAGGAAAGTGTGGATGTACTGGAGAGAGCCCAGAATGGGCCAGGAATGCCATGGAGGGACTGGAGCATCTCCCCTTCTGAGGACAGGCTGAGAGCTGGGACTGTTCAGCCTGGAGAAGAGGAGGTTCAGGGGGATCTTATCAGTGTCTGTAAATACTTGAAGGGAGGATGTGGAGATGACAGAGCCAGACTTTTCAGTGGTGCCCAGTGACAGGACAAGAGGCAGTGGGCACAAGCTGAAGCACGGGAGGCTCTCTGATCAACAGGAAACAGATGTTGTAGTTTTACAGTGAGGATGCTGAGCTCCTGGGAGGCTGTGGGCTGTCCCACCTTAGAGATACTCCAAAGCCCCTGGACATTGTCATGGGCAGCCTGTCTTAGGTGGCTCTGCTTGAGACAAGATGATCTCCAGAGGTCCCTTCCAACTTCAGCCATCTGTGATACACTGGGCAATGCTTAACTTTTCTTCTTTTGTCACCAGAAATTGTTGAACTGACTTAGCAGGAATGCAAGTTGCTCTGAAGGCAGAAGTTTAAACTGCTCAGATTTAAAGGTACACTTCCTGTAAGGCTGGGGAAGATGGCTGGAGGAGTTGGAAATGGGGTTGCGGTTAAGAAATAGGATTTAAATCAATCATTTATTTTGATGCATCTTTCCTGTTCACAATCAGGAGCCAGGCATTTGAACCTGTTGGTCAGTGCTGTTTCCAGTGTTGAATGCTGCAGGCTGAACATCTGTCAGTACTGATAAAGCTTTGACAACACATCTCAAGTTACAAGGGTTTGGGGCCTGAAACTCAAAAACAGTGATTGTGTAGGAGAATGCTCCTTACAGGAGTCAGGTTTTTTCCTGATTTTGAGGCATAGAGATGGGAGTAGCAGTGAAGCCTGATGTGTAGGATGCCAGGCTGATGATGAACAAAGGAGCCCTTGCTGGTGAGAGAAGCAGGACAGCTGGAAAAACCCTTCAGAATGGAATAAGAATTCCTCAGCAGCATGACATGTCCCATTTCTGCTGGCAGAGGTGTCTTCCAGCATACCAGGCTCAGTCAAACCTGAGCTGACAAATGGTTACTTTTACACTCAGAAACTGGGCTGGGCCAGAAGCACAGCACTGTCTGCCAGAGCCCTGGCCCAGTGTTTGTCATTCACCCAGGACAGAGCAGGTGGGGTGGGCTGTTGCCTTTGCTGTGAATTCATGATGGCCAGGGATTGATGCTTCCCTGTTTTATCCAACTGCTCTGTGTCACTGCCTGAGCTTTTCCATGATCAGGTGGTCCTGACACTCCAGTGTGACTCCAGCCAGGGTGGAGAGCTGAGTGTCATCCTGCTGTCCTGACAGCCTGGCATGCAGAGCAGCCATCTCAGCACCTTCTTAGTACTGTAACAAACATTTTGTTGGTGCAGTCTCTGTGTCTGCTTAGAGGTGGACCTTTACTCCTAGATGGATTCTAAATTTGCTCCTTTTGGAGAGCAGTAACTGCACCAAACAGCAGTTGGATCAGAACACACCAGCTGTTTCTTCTGGCTAGCTCATTACCTTGGAAAAATAAGTGCCATTTATCTCCCTTCTGTGAATTCAGCTGGAGATTCCATGGCTCCTCAGCTGCTTTTCCTTACTCTGAAGTGCCCCATGGATGAGTGCTTTACTGGAGCAAGTTTGGAATTCCAGCTAGACTTAAACAGCAGGATTTGTAGTGCTTGGTGCCCTGTGGCAAGGGGATGGCTGGAGTGGTGGATATTAGACCAGTCAGGCTTTGCAGACGAAGTGAATGATTTGGGATTTGTGTTTTGGAAGATGAGGATCAGCTGCTTTTAAGAGTGTCTTCACCTCTGAATTCCAGGAACTTTTAACACACCTAAGTTTGGATGTTCTAGTAGCCAGATGGGCTTTAAATTGGGCTCTGCACTGCTCATTTGGCTAGTGCTGGAAGGACATGTGGAGAACTGACCTCGTGGATTGTCCTGACTAATGGCTGAGCTGCTTCATAGCAGAGGAAACCCTGCCATGAACTTTACCTATGGATTTTGCATCCACCTCTGCTCAGTCTGAGGTGGGGCAGAACCAGGAAGGGGCAGTTGCCCATCGAGGGTGGTGGACTGACCTTGGTGGTGCGAGAGCAGCTGCTGAAGTGGATTGTGCAGTGGGGAACTGGAGCTGGTCTTGCTGACAAGCTGTCAGTGGCACGATTTTCTGCACAGAGGAGCTGCCTGGAGAGATTGCCCCTGAATTTCAGTGTTACATGCTTTGTAAAGGAAAGTCTGGCAGAGGGTACCTGGATATTAGTTGTGCAGTGTTACACACTGGGCCTTATTTTGCATGTTACTCAAGCAGTCTTAAGTGTTCAGTGATCATTGTGCCTGATGAGAATGCATTTCTGTCATTGCTCTGTGGGGAAGCTGAGCCCATTTTCTAGAAGCACTTTGTTAGCAGCCCTTCTGCTTGATGAGTTTGGTTCTCCCTGCTCCTTGGTGTTGAGGAGTCTGTGCTAGTCCATGGCAGCAGGAAGCACACAGAAGAGTAAATTGTATCTGTTGTCTGCAGAGATGGATGGGGAGTGTAGTTGAAGGGTTGGAGGTCAGTAGACTGCCTGGTTGGTGAAATAAAACAAAGCGAAACCAATTTTTGAGTGAAAAGGAGCTTAAAAGTGACAGTGGTTTAAGTTGCTTAGTGGCTGGACAGCTCTGACAGCTAAGAGTTATGAGAAATAATTCTGTACAGAGTTATTTCAAGGGATGAATCCCTTGAGTCAATGGCAAGTAAAATTTATTTTGCTATTACTGAGAAAAATCCAGACTTGAATACAGAGTGCACACTTGAGGTACATCCCTGCCAGTGAGAGACTTGAAGGGATTCTGTCAAGCTGATAATGCTTTGCCCGTGGCCATGCAGGATGTTCAGGTGTGAAGTGTCACTTACCTGCCTTGTGTAATTATTCAACCTGATCTGTGGTTCCAGAATTTTTTGGGAATTCTCTTTTTATTGTCTGATGGTAATGTAGTCATTTGACTAGAAAATGTCAAGGCTTTGCTGTGGAATTCTTTGCACTAATACTTCATTGCAGAGGGAGGTGGCCTGGTGAGTCTCTTATTCCTGGTGTTGGTTTAACTCATTACTCTGATCATCAAAGAACTCTGATACACAGCTGACATTCGTAAGGGTTGCTTCCCCTTTACCCTTGCACTTGAAACTTTGAGGTGGTGCCTTTTCCAAGGGATTTTTCTGTATGTTGGTCTAAAACACGTGCATGTGCAGTGTTCTAGTGGAAACCCTTGGGAGAAACTTGCAGAATTGATTTTGGACAAATATCTGGGTTCAGCAGGACATTAAAATTAAACCAGTTTAGTTAATTTTTTTTTCTGAGGCTGTACAGATAAAAGGGGAATGATGTGAAGTCACCAGCAAGAGTGAGTGTAATGAGAATAATTTGGAATTATGAATACTTAGAAAAATAAATCAAAGCAGCTGAATGTAGCAGTGCAGCTTGAAGCCAAATGATTGTGTCCATTTTTATTCAGGGTTTTTGGAGTGATACTGAAAAGTGAACTGCTGAGTGTTAGGAAAAGGGGTGTGAGGGTGGGCAGAGAGCAGTGCACAGACCTGCAGTGTGGTTCTGCTGATGAAGGCTGAGCCACTGTGTTCAAAAAAGTCCTTGGGTTTTTAAAGGACTGTGATAAGATAAAACTTGAGGGAGTAGTTAGAACAGTTGACCAGAAAACTTTGATTGGATTTCCTGTGTCTTCTGGTGAAGTCAGAGGACAGATTGGAGCTGCCTTGCTCATCCTACTGCTGAAGAAACTTCAGTGACCAGAGCAATGGAGTCAGACAGAAAGAAGTGAGCTACAGCAAAATTGCTGGAGGAACAGCTCTTTTCAAACTACTCTGAGCAGTGTGAGGTGGCAGAGATGTTCCCACTGATAACTAACACTGATAACTAACAGGCTTTGCTTGATTTATAGGGGGAGAAGAGCTGGTGCTGGATCTGTGCTGCCTTGCTGAGGGACAGCAGCGCAGCAGCAGTGGCTTCTGCAGACCTCCTGCACACTCTGAGCTGAGAGGGAGCTCAGTAAATGGGCTCTGTGTCAGGTGATGGTGGAGAATCATTCAGCTCTTAACTCTCACAAGTGCACTGCGAAAAACTGGGAAAAAGGAGAAGAGGTTTGCTCCTTTTTCTAGAAGCAGAAATATGTTCTCCCAAACCAAGACTGGTTGATTACCAAACTTGTTTTAGAAGCTTTGAACTGGGAATTGATAATTCCTTAGTGAAGGGTCTACAGAAACAGGTGGGAAAACTGAACTAAGTGGGTTTGTGGGTTCTTGGTGTTCACAACACTGAGCAACTTGTGCAGTTCAGATCTAAGGGAAGCTTTCATTCTTGTCCCACTTGAAAAAAAGCTGAATATCAGACCTGTTTCCAGCTTCTCTCTGGAGTGTGGTAAGGCCCTGGCACATGTTGTCCAGAGCAGCTGTGGCTGCCCCATCCCTGGAAGTGTCCAAGGCTGTGTTGGACAGAGCTTGGAGCATCCTGGGCTAGTGGAAGGTGTTCCTGCCCATGGCAGGGGGGGTGGAATGAGATGGACTTTGAAGGGCCTTCCAAGCCAAGCCATTCTGTGATCTGTTTTGTGGCCCTCTTTTAACCTATCTTAATGTCTTTGTTGTTTTTGTGGGCTGCATGCTGTCTCCTTTCATTTTTCATAGATAGCTCTGCCTCCTGCAAGTGATGGAAGTTGGAGCAGATTCGTGTTAGTGTCTTCAAACTCCTCACTCTTGTCATCTGCACCTTGCTTGGAGGCTGCACTGTGACAACTGCTTTGCTGCAATTGGTGAAGGGACATATGGAGTGGCAGTGTTTGATCCAAACAGGCTGAGAGAAGGGAATGTTTGGCATTTTCAGGAGTGGGGCAGGATGTCCCTGCCATGCCTGGTGTAGTGTTGTCCCAATATGTTTGCTTATAACTTCCTGCCTTCTCCTCCCTTCTCCTCTGCAGTGAGTGTAGGAATGCCCATGTGCTATTTGTGGCTTTGCAGCAGTGTCCTGGCTCCTTGTATGGATGAGGGTTGTCACTCTGCCGAGCAGGATGTGCCTTCTGGGATATGTACACCATGTATTTATAGTGAAACACCCGAATTCGAGGGTCCTGTGATCAACAGAAGTGCAAGGAGCTGGGCATTCTTGGGTCACTTTGGATGCTGTTCTACACTAAATCCATCTCTGCTTTCCTTATGCTTGGAAAATAATTAAGCCTTTCAATTCACTGCAAGACCAGCTTATTTTTAAACAGATCTTCAGGGCCAGGTTGGATGGGGCTTGGAGCAACCTGGTAGAAGGTGCCCCTGCCCATGGCAGGGGGTTGAACAAGTTGAGCTTCAAGGTCCCTCCCATCCCAAACCATTCTGTGATTCTTAAGTAGCTGTGAACAGCCCTTGCTTCCTTCATTTCAGCTGGACTTGTCTGCTGTTTGGCTTTTGATTAATGCTTCTCCAAGTCATCCAACAGTGAGGTGGCTGCTTTAGGGAACAGTTGAATTTCAGGTGCAAAAGCAAGGATGTTTTCCCAGAGGACTCTCAGGTACCAGGCTCAGGCAGAACACTTCTGCCTTGTGATTTAAGGCTGCTGCTGGATAGACCTATCCAGGAGGTTACTCACTGTGATACTGTGATTGTGAAAAGTTGTGTAGTTCACTGGTAAAAGGAGCTTGTTCAAAATCACTCAGCTGAATTACATGGGATTGGTGCTCCTGGCAAACTTAAATGCTGCTGATGCTACTGGCTGGAGGGGAAGGAAGTGCATGGGCTGACTGGTGCAGGTGTCCTCAGCTGTCCTGGAACTAATTCAGTGTCTCTTTTCTCTCCTTAGTACTTTTGTCCATCTGTTCTCTGTTGTGTGATCCCAATCCAGATGATCCTTTAGTGCCTGAGATTGCACGGATCTACAAAACAGATAGAGAAAAGTGAGTATGGAAGCCAAAGCCCATGGGATTTGACAGGGCAGAATCCACACTTACACAGTAAAGGGGAACTGAGAGGAACTGCTTATTGGAAAAGAGTGAGGGTGAAAAAAGGCAAATCACAGCTCTGTGCTCTTCTTAGAGATTTGTTTTGTTTTGTTTTTTTTTTTTTTCCCTGGGATCTTTACAGTGCCACTGCCTGAGCTGCTTTAATCCCATATAACCACCAGAGGGAGAGCAAGTTACTCCAACGGGAGAATATTCCATGGCAGCTCTGCATCTGGAGTCATACAAAGAAATAAACTCCCTGATTTACCTTCACTCTACAACACCAGGGAAGAACCAGTCATGTAGAAGTGGGGCAGGAGGACTCTGCAGCAAGCATAGAGAAATTTCAGTGCTAACAAGCACTTTAACAGTTTAGTGTTGTAAACACTTCCTACCTCACTAATTCCCTTCCAGACCTGAGCAGGGAAAGGAAAATAGTCCACAGATTTGCTTCTCTGCTGCATACTTGAGGAGCAGTGCTAGAGAAGTTTATGCATCCTGGTTTTGAGAGCTGCAAGACCAGCAGCACATATTTGGAGACACAATCAACAATGATCATCTGCACTTTTAAGTGTGCAGAAATCATTCCTTTTTTTTTTACAAAAATAGGGAAATAAATTTTGGGTTTAAACAGAAGGACTTGCTCCTTGGGTCATCTCTGAGCAGTGATATGAAGGAGAGAGTTAGTTATGAGTGGATTGTCAGATTGTTTAAGCTAAATAACATTGTCTACAGACTAAATTCCAACACCAAACCAACTTGGTGTACATAACTATAGGAAACTTCAGGCTGTGTCTTACTATACAAATTCTGTAGAACATGAACAACTTGCCTTCTGTTGTCAGAGAGAAGCTTTCAGCAGTGCAGTTAATCACACAACTGCTTTGTTTAAACAAGTATCCTGAGCTTCCTCTGGCTGTGAAGAGTACTTGGGTGCAAAAGCGACATATTTCTTGGGAATTGAATTATATTGTGCCTTTAGAATAAAAAGATCCTGATGGACAAATCATTGTGTCCTGACAGTCATCAAAATAGGGAAATGTATAGGAAGAACTCAGGCTCTTGGGGTTTAGCAGATGAGTTGATGGCAGGTACTGGGCGTAACTTTGCAGGGAAGCAGGAGATGGGGGAACATGTTAATCTATTTTCCAGAATGGCCAAGTGAAACCTTACAGTAAGAGTTTCCCCAGGGACACAGCAGATGGGGCTGGGGGAGGCACAGATAAAGCCTTCCTGAAAATCCTTTCCCCTCAGCCCTGTTCCAGCTCCATTTTGTGTCTCCAATCACAAAGATCTCATATCCCTGTTGTAAATATGACCAAGTACTTCTTTTCCATGAAGCACTGTGGGCTTTCTTGTTTCCCCTGTTTACTTAATGTTTAATTTTGCTCTTAGATTTTATAAACTGATGATAGTACTGTGATTTCAGGCCATGTGTAGACTAGAGTACTGGAGCTGAAATACTGTGCAGATGCCATGTTAAATAAATCCTCTTTTTATACATACAGGTACAACAGAATAGCTCGAGAATGGACTCAGAAGTATGCGATGTAATTAAAGAAATTATTGGATAACCTCTACAAATAAAGATAGGGGAACTCTGAAAGAGAAAGTCCTTTTGATTTCCATTTGACTGCTTTCTATGAGCCCACGCCTCATCTTCCCCTGTGCACATGTTTACCTGATACAGCAGTGCTGCGTGTTGTACATACTTGGAACAACAAACTAGAAATACTGTATTTCCCCGTACCAACATTGACTCCTAGCAGAGAAGTGTGTGTGTGAAAAGCTGGTTCTTCAGTCATAACTTTGTGAGCCTAAAAGCATTCCTTGCTGAGTTAAATTGGGAAATCAAATGGGAATGGGGAGAGTTCTGGTGGGTTTCAGATTTTCTAGGGACAGTGTTGCTGATCCACGAAGGATTTTAAGTGGAATCCTTTTAAACTCATAACAGTTATGAAAAGCAAGGTGAAGAACTTGAAGCTGTTTCTGTATTCATTTTATTCTGAAGGACCTACACCTTAGGTAAATGTTATGACCAATGAGAAACTGTACCCACATCCTGTGTTTAAGGTCTAAGTTTAACCGGTCACCATTTAAATGGATTGGAGCTATTAGTGCATCAAGTGATGTTGATTTGTTTCAACTCTCTCCCTCCCTTCATACTTTTTTTGGTTTGTATGTGGTTTCTCAGTTAATACCTAGCTAATAGCTCTTATTTTCTTAAGTTTTTTAACTGCTTAGGTCTTTCTGGATGTAAGGGTAAAAAAAAAAAAAATCCATATGACAGAAAACTTGTGTGTATTTAAAGACCCAACTGCTCCCCTGGAGCTTGTACGTTCAAGAATGAATTAATCTGTGTAATAAACTGATTACTACAGTCATTACATATAACTTTGTGTGAATAGGCTTTTAATTTTCAGAGCAGTTTGTTACAGGCTTAAACTAACGGTGGATTTCTCTAAAAAAAACTTTTTGGGCTGAAGTCGTGAAGCAGCTTGGTTTGCATCACACAAGGCACCTGAAGAGGCAAACAGGAGCACTTAGATGAAATCAGGATGTGTAGTGTGCCAGGAACTTGACTGTTAAACCAAATAAGCAGTTTACTAAATGCGAATCAGAGTGACATTTTACAAAGCCTGATGGTATTACTCCCACTTGCATGGGACCTAACACAATGCATATGTACTGTAGGTAAGTGAAACCTTATGTAACTAAAAAAATGGATGTAAAAGGGTAAAAAAAAGAAAAAACCTACCAAACACATCAGCACAAACTTTCATAAAATGTAGCTTTTACATAATTACTTTGCACTAAACATTTGCAAATGTTCATACAGTTTTAAATTGTACTTGTATGTGTCTTTTTTTTTTCTTTTTCTTTTTTTTTTTTTTTTTTTTTGGAACAAAGTCTTCACTTGAATCTAGTGAAAAAAATGTAGTTTGAAACTTTTCTTTGTATACAAGTGTATTTGCCAGCATCGTTGGTGTGACAGTAGGTGAGTCTGCAAGTTTATCTCCTCTTAGTAGAATTGTAACCCAAGCCATCGGGCAGGAGAGGCTGGAGCCGCTGGCTCTCCGGCCACAGGGTCTGTCCCAGCCATTCCCAAATGCATCTTGACACTCTTGCACAAACGAGGAATAAATGTCCACTGCTTTTGGTCTAAATCTGTTCCTCTTGTCTCATCTCTCGATGTCCCGGTGCAGGGCAGGTGTGAGCCCTCCTGCAGGCAGCTGTGTCCCTCTGCAGAGGCACGAGGACCCTGCTGCTCTGCTCTGCTGCCCTGGGGACAGTGCTGCTCCAGGGTGGAGCAGAGCTGCTCTGGAGAAGGAAGGGAGCACGTGGCCACGTGTCCTGGCTGAGGGACACTGTAGGGTCCCAGGGGAAGGGGAGAGATTGGTGTGCAGGGCTGCAGTGCTCGGGCTGGGTCACCCAAAAGTCATGGCACTCGCGTTATCCGCAGGGTGTTGGTGTCTGGATGTCTGGGAAGCAGCCTGTGGCCCTGGATAATACCTGTGGCATCAAAACTGCACTGTAAGCTGGTGGCTGCTGGTGTGGCTGGGGTTTGTGCCAGCCTGGATCCATGGCCTTGCCTTTCCTGACCTGTTCTGCTCCTGCTGGACTCTCCAATACACCTTGGCCATGGCAGAGTTGCCCTCCCATGTTTTTCCTTGGGATCACTGAGAAGTCCAGGGAAGGGCTTGGACTGATTGTGAACAGTTTGGGGGAATTCTCTTTAACTGCTTTGCAACTGAGCCACCCAAGAATGATTTTTGTGACAGATCTGGCTGCCTTTGGAAATTGGCACTTACTGGAAGAGATCAGAGACTGTATGGGAGGGGAGACAGAGGAGGGAGCGGTGACAGCTGAGGGAACTGAGGAGGATGCTTTCTCTTTCTGGTGGGCCAGGAGCCACAAACACGAGGTGACAGGACATTAACAAGCCAGACACGTCCTGAAACAGTCCTGAACCTGTAACAGCTTCAGCTTGGAGGATGCATTAACATATCTGCTCATGTTGGGATGAGCTCATTTGCAGCGAGGTGTTTAAGCAGTTCTGACCTTTTTGCTGATGGCATGACCACAGTTGTGGCATACTAAAAGCAGGTCTGGTGATGTTTGAGATGGGAGGGTGTGCTCTGTGTACCTCCTGTGGGTTGATAGTTTGTTGTTGAGGATTGTACTGTGAACTAGATGGAGGAGCCTTTAGCATTTAACTGAAAACCTGACCCAGCTTAGTTATTTTTGGGACTAGAATCTTGCTCCTTTGAAGCTATTGAGTATGTTCTAATGTCAAACAGCACATGAGGCCAGGGGCTCTGGTCATTACCTTCCTAGGAATCCCAAGCTTGTCATCAACCTTTTCCATCCCTGTCCAGTTTTTTACCTTGATTTAGTAATTTATGTTGCCTGAGTCCCTTTCTTGGCTTTCTTTGTGCTGGGCCTTCCGTGGATGTAGATTGTTCATGCAATTCCCTTTTTTCCTGGCATGTGTTAAGTGTGTTTTATTTAAAGATCGTGCTGGGCTGCTTAGAACCCCCCAGCTCTGGCAGCAAAGCTGGAACACTGTGCCTGGATACATTCCTTGTGCTCATCAGTGCCTGTCCACTGCTCAGAGTGACCCAGAGGAGGAATGTGATCCCTGTATTTTGGAACCTCTCTTGGCTCAGCACTGAGCAGCCACTTGTCAGTGTGCAGAACCTGACTTAAACATTCCCATGGCTCAAAGCCCAACCTCCATGGACCTGCAGAGTGGGATGGAGCTGATCCTGGGAAGTGCTGGACACCTGATTACTGTGCTTCAAACACCCAGCTTGTCCTGTGGTGGGATTTCTGTGGCTGCATTTCTGTCATAGGAAGGCAAGAGGCATTTTTTAATTTAGTTATTACCATGTTATCCTAATGCTTCCAACTAAGCTGCATCCCAAAGTGTCCTCAGACTCTTCTGTTCAGTCTGCATCCATCAGATGATGTGGGGAAACCAGCAGGGCTAAGTTGGATATGATCTTGTGTCCTTAGTGGGTGTATAAGACTGTTCCTGTCCCATGCCTCTGAAGGCCTGGAATTCCCTGGTGTTTGGCAGCTGTGGCTGCAGACAGCAATGCCTGGCTCTGTTTTCGACAGTCTTGGTCATCTTCAGCAGCAAAACATCTCTAGAGCTGCTCTTGTTCCCAGTTCTGATGTACAGAAGATGAGAATCCCGAGGGAAGCTGTGCCCAGTGCCAGGTGCATTTCTTGGTGCCTGAGCAGCTCTTTGTTGGGGAGCAAGGCAGGAGCCCTGGGGGTGTGGGAGGTGGTGAAACTGCTTGCAGTACTGAATGTGTCACCCTGTTCTAAAGAGCCAGGACAACAAACCACCTCTGAACGTGCTCAGCACTCCCATTCCGGGTGGAGGAGCCTTTGGCTAAGGCTCCAGGCATGCCAGTGCATCCAGGCAGAGCTTGGAAGCCACCTCCTGGGAGAATAAAAGCCTGGAGGTGTATCTGAGTGGCAGGAAGGCTGTCCCCATTAAATACAGAACCTCAGAAGAGTCTTCTCATCCTTGCAGCATTAGGGAAGCCTCCCTCCCTCTCCTATAGCTGGAATGGAGTTCATTCCCACAGTTCCTGCTTCCTTCCATTCTGTGGCTCTTTGGAGCAAAAAGCTGCAGTTGCTGAGGTTTGGCAAACACAGTTTCCTACAGGGAGTGCACAGGGACAAGAGCATTGAGGGTGTCTGGAAGGTTAAAAGCAGGACAAATCCTGCTGTGCAGCTCTCGGGAGGCATGGACACCAAGCCCTGTGTGAGTGACTGCACTTGGAGGCTCCGGGAGGCACCCCTGCAGCCAGTCCTCACTGCCCCCCTCTCACCTGGAAGTGTGTGTGACTAGATCCATGCTAACACTGTCTGTACTCTTGTATTGTGTTGCAATTTGATCACCATTAAATAATTCCCTTAAACTCTCTGGCTTGATTGCTGTTTTTGTTTTTGTTTTGTTTTTCTTTACCTGTGCCTTTTGCCCATTTATTTTGGCTCATGTTGCTTCCTTTCTTCTTGTGGCTGCTCTGTCCCTTCTCCCTGAGGCTCCAGTCTTGCACTGTCCCTCTCTCAACTATCTCCAGTCACCTTCATCTTGTTTTTAAGCTTGCTGCAAAGCCTGGCTTGCTCTGACCACAGGCAGTGCTTCCTGGGTGAGCTGGAGTGGCCTTGGGGGATGTTTGTCTGTCTTCATGCAGAAATCCCTCTGCTCTCACCAAGCCCAACACCGTCCTCTTCCTTTTGGGAAGCTGTGACTTGATAGAAAGTTTGTTGGTGCTCTGATTTCATCATGAGCTCGGTCCAGTCCTTGATCCAGTGGGGTCACTTGAGAAAAGTTGGGATCAGCTCTGGAGCCAGAGCACGAGGCACGTGGCGTGCTGGGGGAAGCTGGAGCTGTTGGTTCCCACAGCTCATGGCTTTCTCTAACCTGGATTTGGCACCCACAGGTTCTATTTTATTGTGTTTCTGCCTCTCTGTGTCCACCCCCTCCTTCCCTGTGTGAGAAAATTTAGTTTTTATTGTTGTCTAGTCAGGTGAAACCACCTGGGGCGAGTGGGGGTTTGGGTGTATTTACCATTCCTGTCCTTTCCTGAGCAAATCTGTTTGTTGCTCAACTCTCAACATTTCTTTGGGTTGAAAGAGCAGGCTGTTGGGGTATAGATAAAAATGGCATTTTGAATAAGAAGTGAATTGGTGTCCTGAAGCCACAAGCACCATACCCCAAACTTTTTTCTGCCCAGTGTCTGTGGTCCCTGTGTCCAGCTGAAGCTGCGTGGTCCTGCCCTCGCCCAGCCCCAGCTGCTGGAGGTGGTTTGGGAGACACATCCTGCTCTGCTGCTGGCAGTGGAGGAGGCATCTGAGCTGGCCAGGCTGGGAGAAAGGAACAGGCTGGCCTTGGGCCAGCACAGCTGGGAGCAAGTGCCAGTGGCAGTGCTCTAAAGGGGGGGAGCATTCATTCCTTGCTCTGATGGAGCAAAGGTAGCCACGGAGTGACTGCTGCAGAGCTTTCTGGCTGCCTTCAGCAAAACTGGTGTTTTGTGTCTGAACCCTCTCCGTGCTTCCCCCTGAGGTGCCCAAGGCAGTTGTGCTGTTTGGGAGCTTTGATTCCCCCCCTGCCTTGTGGCTATTCTTGGGTCAGTGTTTAGCAAGTTTTATTGAAACAACCTCCCCTACAGCTTGGGATGGTGATTATTTTTCTGCCCCCTGCCCTGGAGCTCCGGGAATCGCTGCAGTGCTGCTGTCTGGGGCTCTCTGGGAGGTCTGTGTGTGGTCAGTTCAGCACAGGGAGCAGGAATTCTGCAGGGCATCAGGTACACGGAGCCGTTTGCGTTGGAAAACCCCAAAAGAATGAGTCCAACAGTTCCCCCAGCACTGCCAAGGCCACCACTAAGCCATGTCCCAAAGTACCACATCCATAGATTTTTTTTTTAACACCCCTAGGGATGGTGGCTCCACCACAGCCCTGGCTGGTGTGTGCCAATGCCCGACCACCCTTTCAGTGAAGATCTTCTCTCTAATATCCAACCTAAACCTTCCCTGACACAACTTGAGGCTGCTTCCTCTTGTCCTGTCACTCGGGAGAAGAGGCTGACCCCACATGGTTCAGACCTCCTGCCAGGGAGTTGCAGGGAGCAGAGGAGTAAATTGGTGTCACCAGAGCTCCAGGAAAGGATCATTGTACTTATAATTCACCTTTGGCTGTCACCTGCACAGCTGCAGGAAGCATGTCCCAACATTTCTGATCCCCTGATTAACCCTGTGCACAGCTTCCCTGATTTGTCCCCTCTTTTTTATCCCCGTGTGGGATAAGAGCTCTGATTTTCAGGGAAACAAGCAGAATGGAGCAGTGGGTGAGGACGTGTGAGCGGGGTGATGTCACGGTGAGGTGACAGCAGTTCCTGGATGTTCTTGTGTCCAAGCAGGTGCATGTGGGGACTCGTGCAGAGATAAAGGTGTGTGTGAGATAAAGCCCAGCCGTGGCACCTTGGGCCAGGTGAGCTGCAGCTGCATGTTGATCCTATTGAGTCAGAGATGGGATTGACCCTGCTGGATTTACCACTTCCATAAAGCTCTTGTGGGAGTTTTCTCCTGTTGTAACCCTGAGTACCAACAAAAAGCACTCAGTGCTCCAGCTTGTGATGCTTTCTTGGAAAACGCTGATGGAAAAGCTGTAGGAACTTCCCCAGGTCCACGCTGGACACTTCATGGGAGGATGGGTTTTTGTCAAGTAGGTTTTATTGGGCTTGTTGTGGGGTAACTGTTCAAATCAGGGAATCATGTAGGTTGGAAAAGACCTCAGAGATCATCGAGTCCAAGTGCTGCAGTCTGAGCTGACACAGCACAGGTAAGCACAGACTCTGTATTTAAATGCTGAACTCTTCCCTTATGTTAAATCCTGCCTTGGTCAAGTAACTCCACTCAAAAATGCCGTGTTGGCCTCTGTAAGGCACCCACCAGGAACACCCAAGTCCTTGGCCAGAGGCTTTTTGGAAAGGGGCGATGGCACAGCCCCAGCCCAGCCCCAGGGAGGAGCAGATGGGGCAGAACCTCCCACCGGCAGTGCCTGGAGGGAGGCAGTGCTGAGGGAGGTGTCCTGTGTGGGAATGACACGGCATGAGCCTCAGGAAAGTGTTGCTGAGGCCCTTTTGGTACAAAACTAAAGGGGCTCTGCAGTGGGGTTGAACCTCCCCTGCTTTGAGTCCTCTCATGCATCCTGTGCCCTGGGGGTGACTTGCATCACGTCTCCATGAACTGAATGAAAATTCCTACTGTTCAGCCCATTCCTCTGTTTTCCTGTTGTCTTTTCCCTTTTTCTCCTGGCAAAGTTGTCTCTGCCAGGCCATGTCTGTCCCAGCCCTTGCCTGAGCTGCATTAGCAGCATTTGAGCACTGAATCCCCTTGGTTAAGCCCTTGGCTGTGTAGCCACTGTAAACTACTGGGTGTTTATAGGTTTGGGTTTTTTTCTTAGCTCTGCCTTCCAGCCTGTGCCGTTCCCTTTGGTTGCAAGGTTTCTTTTGTGGAAGAGAAACTGGGGCTGGTGCTGAGACCCAGAGTCCCCAGACCTTTCAGTGTAAATAAGGAATCTGCTGATCCTTTCCTCAAGCCCAAGCCAAATCTGCCCTGAAGTGAAACCACCAGATCCACAAACTCTTTCCAGAGAGAATCCATCCCTCCTGCCTTTGGGGAGGAGGAAGCAGCAAGAATGGACCCATGGAAGGCCAGGGTCTGAGACAGAGCTGCTGAGGTCTTTGCTGAGCTGCTGGGAGAGCTGGGGTTGGGATCCCACCAGCCACAGTCCTGTGCTGGCCCTGGAGCTCACAGCCCCCTCCAGCTCCCTCAGACCCCTGCCAGGCAGGAGTGTTGTGTCCTGGTTGCCTGTGGCTTTTTCCAGGAGGAGGAGGGATGCTGGGGGTTGTGTTTACAGGCAGCTGCCTGCAGCAGTCAGGGCAGGGCAGGGATGCTGCTCCAAGCAGGGATGTGGCACCCTGGGCACTGCTGTACCTTCACCAAGGGCTGTGGGGAGGCTGCAAGGGACTCCCCCTGCTGTGGGGGTCACAGGGGAGAAGTTCCCCCTGTAGCTGTGCTGCTGGGGAAACGAGGATGTGGGGATTGTGGTCACCAGCTGGTTTAGTTGGAAGGGACCTTAAAGCTCCTCGTGAAAGGGTGGGCTGGGCTGGCCAGGGGAGAAGCAGCTGGATCTCCATGGGGAAGCGTTTATCATTCAGGTGTGATTTGTAAGGACAGCTTTGGGCTTTCCAGCTGGGAGTAGAGCTGGGCACAAGGAGAATCCCAAGCCGGGAGCAGAGAAGGTGAGGACAAGCGGAAGGGGGCTGAGGGACAGCGGGGTCTCCTCTATTCCTTCATTCGGTGTGGGTGAAAAAACACAGCTGAAAAGAAGAAATATCCCCCCAGAAGGGCCCGAATTAGGAAATTCCCGCGGCCGAGGGAGTCTCTCCTCCCGCTCCGCTCCCCGCGGCCGGGCGAGGGCAGCAGAGGCCGGGAAGCGGCGCGGCCGGGCCGGGGCCGGGGATCCCCCGTTCCCCCCGCGCTGCCAGCGGGGCACGGCACCGCCAGCACCGGCATTTAGGAACCTGCTCTCATTAGCAGCAATAAAACTAGTTGTTAATTCTATTTTTTATTTTTATCCTTGAAAGCCCGTGAACCCCAAATAGAGCAGATGTGCTCAGTGACGCTCCAGCCCCGAATCCTCCCCCAGGTGTGTCCTGCAGACACAAAGCGTATGTGCTGCTGCTGTGTCTGCTCAGCATCCTCTGGAAATGTCCCCACGGAGCGGGACAGGGCAGGCTGGGGGTGCCTCCACTGCAGGGGACATGGGACATCACCTTATTGCTGTCCCCTCTTGCGGACTCAGGACCAGGATGAGAGATGCTGGACCTGCCCACCGCCCCCTGTCTGGCAGGAGCACCCACAACCTGGCCACCCCCTCCCGCCAGCAGTCACCCCTGGTGCCAGCAGCCACCCGCCTGGAGGAGGCACCTCGGGGCCGCACGGTGCCAGGCTGGGGTTCACCCCCTGGGACCCTCACACCTCCGCCGAGGAGCTCTGGGCACAAGGGGTGTCCCGGTCCTGGCTGTCCCGATGCCCCACAGCCGAGCCGATCTCGGGGTGCCCCCGGCGACAGCTCCCTCCTCCCCGGCCTGGCTCGCTCCGTGCCCTGCCATCTTGCGCCCGTGAATAATTCACCGTCCCTGTCCCCGTTGTTTCCTTGCAGGTATTTATAGCCCGTGATCACGTCTCCTTGGAGGCAGCTCGCTTCGCCGCCGTGTAAATTTAGCTCCCGTCGTCTCTCACATGTCATGCCCTCCAGCCCTTGCGGGAGCCCTTCCTTGCGGCTCCTTTCCGCCAGGGGCCGGAGCCCGCACGTCCCCCCTGCATCGCTGCCCCATGGCTGGCCCGAGCCCCGGGCAGCGGTGCTGGCCGTGCCGTGCCGTGCCGTGCCCGGTGTGCCCGTGCCTGCCGGGCCCTGGACGCCGGGGCAGCTCAGCTTCCCTCCGGCAGCTGCGCGGGGCCAGCGAGCCCTTCAGCTGCTGCGGCACGGGGGATGCTTTGAAATTCCTGGGCTGCCATCTGTGCTATGCAAATCCCCCAATCTGACGGCTGCGTGCGGACCCGCTTCCGGACGCAGCGATGGAGCTGCTGTTGTCCCGCTCCTCCTGCCGGCGGCACGCTGGGAGCCGCAGAAACATCGCCCTTCTCCTGCCGCCCCCCTGGCACCCAGCGCTCTGCTCTGCCCAGCTGGGCCGTGCCAGGAGGAGGGAACGGGGCAGCTCGGGCCTCGGAGGGACGGATGCTTCTTCCACGAGGTCACCTCGAATCCCCAGGGTGCTCGGCGTGGCTGCCGGTGTCACGGTACCCCCGTCCTCGCCGAGAAATGGAGCCGGGCCCGGGACTGCAGCACACGGGCTGGCTGTGCTGCGCACAGGTGGGCTCCGAGGATGGGGACCCGTGGGGACGGAGCCACTCAGGCACTGGGACAGCCGATGGCACAGGGTCCCCGGCGCGGGAATGCGGCAGGAGCAGCGCCCGTGTCCCGGGCACGGCGTGCGCATCCCCCTCAGGGCCGGGCTGGCTCCCCCACCCCAGGGACCGCGTCCCCAGCCTGGGGCCTGATGAGCCACACGCAGACACAAACCAGGCAGGAGCGAGCACCCTCCCCTGCTCCCCATTCCCCACCCTAGTGCTGGTGTGCAAATACCCCCGTGAGCTGCCCCAGCTTCTCCCCAAGTTCACCGGAGCGGTGCTGGGGGGCTGAGGCTGCACCCACGGGTGCCGAGATGGCAGCGAGGGGCCACCGTGCCCAGCACAGCCGCCTGCTCCGTGCTCTTTAAACGCCGATCCGGTGGGAAGGTGGCAGCGGCTCCCTGGGGTGGCGAGGGAAGCGGGGGGCACGTTTGCCAGCACGGAGCGCGGGAGGTAATTAATGAACATCCTGCGCCGCTCCCCGCTGTGCCTCCATCCCCCCAGGACCCCGCGGCCGGCAGCGCGGGTACCGCCTGCTCCTGCCGGCGCTGGGGGCCGGGGGACCTGGCGGCACGGGGCCTCGTTAATATTTTAGGAGCTCTTTTGTCCGCAGGGGATGGGGAGGCTCGTTCGCAATCGCCTTTCATCTCCGTGAGGCCTCCGCGCGGCTCCAGCCTCTTATCTGCCGCCTCCTCGCTGCTTCGCTACAGCTTGTTATGGGGCTTGGGTTGTTGTTTTTTTTCTGGGAAGGGTTGGAAAAAAAGCCTGGCTGCTCCTGGCCAAAGGGCATCCGCCAGCCGTGCTGGCGGCAGCTGCTGGAGCATCCCCGCACGGCTCCTGCCTGCCTGCTGCCGTCCCTCCGCCGCCTGCTCGGGGCTGCAGCCCTGCCCGGGCTGGGCTGTGCCAAGGGCTGGGGCTGGATGTGTCCCTGGTGGTCCTGGGGACGGCTTGGAGGCGGCTGCTGAGCCTGGGCCCCTGTGGTGGCAGGGAGAGGGGGTTTGTGTGTGTGTGTGTGTGTGTGTGTGTGTGTGTGTGTGTGTGCGCTGCCTGCCTGTGCCACGGGGGAAACTGGAGACCCCCAAGGGCTGTGCCAAGGGGTCCATGGATCCACTGAAACCCTGTTCCTTGTGGGGGATGCCCAGTGGCAACATGAAAAGCCAGCCCTGCTGCCTCCTGGCTGGCTGGGAAGGGGCAGAACCAAGGTGCAAAGCTGGGCTTGTTCGAGGAGGAAGAGGGTGATGGAGGAGAAAGTGCCTGGAGGGGGAAGTGGGAGCTGAGCTGCATTTCTGCTCCCCCTCTGAGCAAAGCTGGGAGAGCAGAGGGTGCCCTAGGAAGAAGTCTGGCTCAGCGCTGGGGCTTTGACAGCCCCATGGACAATTGTCTCTAGGTCCTCCCTCAGACCTCTCCATCCTCCCCTTGCTCCTCTTGCCATCTTGGGCAATCCCTCACTGTCCCCAGGTCCAAGGAGTCCCCTTGGCTCCTCTTGTCCCTCCCAGGCAGTGTTACTCATGATATCCCCTCTCCAGTGATGGTCCCAGCTGACTGAGGTGTGGGCAGCTCAGGGTCCCTGCGTGGGGTTCTTGGGGGTCTCCAGGTGACCCCCATGTGCACACAGGCTCTCCTGCAGACTGTGTTGTCTTTCTCTTTGATTCTGTCCATCCACTGTGCCATGGAGGGCTGAGGCAACAGGACTGACTTTGTCCTGGAAAAAACCCAGCCCCATGCCTGGCCACCTCCCAGTCTGGGCACGGCCCTGGCCACAGCAAGATGTGCCAGTCCCACCAGAGCTGAACCCTCTGTCCATCCCTTTGCCCAAGCAAGAACTTGGATCCCCAGAGGAAATCTGGCTGAAGGCCTTCAGGAGATTTTGCAGCTGTGTTCTGCCAAGGCTGACAGCTTCTTCCCATGGGAAGGTCCTTCCCCATCAGCCAGTGATGCACAACAGGGTTCAAAGCTCCTTCACCGCACACCCCGGCTGCAGGCACACCAGTGGGGACTGCTGCTGTCCCCTGGGGAGGTGGCATCCTCCTGGCACTGGCACTGCTGCCAGGTCACCCCAGCTGGCAATCCAGGCTCGGGGACCTCGGGGAGGGCTGGCGCCTGCGCTCAGGAAGGCGGTGAGCTCACGGGTTTAATTTTCTCAAGGCTTCGTTCGCTCTGACATGTGATCCTCGCTACAGGAAGGACGCGGCGAATGCGTCGTCCCCCGGGGCTGCCTGACTCGACCTTGTGGGAAGAGGTAAGAGCACAGCATGGCTTTTCCGCCCCACTGGTGTCGCTTCCAACAGCAATTTAATATCTCCCTGATAACCCAGGCCGAGTTTCAGGCACTGTTAAAAAAAATAAAGCATCTCCTGATAGAAGTCGATGTCCTCAGCTGAAATCCCCGGTGTGGGTCTGCATGGCTGGCCTCACACTGCAGCTGTCCATCACCAGCTCCAGACTTATCCTTGTCCTCTGGCAGGGCCCTGGTGCCCTCTTGGAGGGGACAGTGGGGCCATGGGGACTCCCAGTGTAGGGACTGTCACCCCTGGGCTCTGTGCCCAGAGAAGGGGGAACATTCACCAGCCCCATCTAGGACACAGTGGGAGCTGTGGCAGCTCCATCCCACCCCATGGCAAAGCTGCCATCACTCCCCCCCTTCCCTGCCAGCATCCCGGACATTCCCACATGGTGCCAGTCATGGGGCAGATGTACCAGGGCTGTCCCCAACCAAGGGAAGGTCTGGGGTGTTCCCTTTGGGTGTGCACAGCCACCTCACTGTGGACCAGCATGGGCTGCAGGGATTGGGGCTCACTTTGGATGCAGCAGGGCTGGGGATGGGCTCAGCCCAGGCGTGACCCTCAGGGTTGGTCTGGCCATGCATCTTTCTCCAGGTCCAGGTCTCTGCCCCTGGCTCTGGGCTCACTTTTCAAGCTCACTTGGTTTCCCCAACACGATTTCCCAGGCTCCTTTCCGTGGGCTCAGTTCCCTGTGCTCACCTCTGTGAGCTCTCCAGCACCTCCAGAACGGAGGTTCCTTGGGCCTGGCTTGCTCGGCATGGATCTCCAGGCTCGGTTCTCCAGGCACACCTTGCCAGAGGTGTCTCCCAGGCTCCATGCCTCGCTGGTGGTTCCCAGCTGCTTCCCGGGGCTCTCCCCATCAGCCCGGTGCCAGCAGAGGGCCTCCCTTACCAGCACAGCACCGTCTGGAAATTATAAAACATTATCTATTTGGCAAAACTTTGTGCAAGGATCAGGAAAAGGGCTGGAATCCGTTCTCCTCCAGGAGACCGGAGACAGCGTGTCCCCCCCGGCTTCTGTTTTCAATGCCAGCACTCAGCCGCGTTAAAGCCGTGGGAGCGTTCGTCATTAAAATGGCAATTGTGGAGCCAAGCAATAAATTTAACATCATAAAAGGCGCTGGGAGGGTCTCGCTCATCTGTTGCTCTTCAAAGAAAAGTGTTAGTTGCTTCCGAAAAAAAAAAAAAAATTGGGAAGAAGCAGGTGAGAAGGGACGGGGTGGCAGCTCTCCCCGACTGCCGGGGCGCTGCGGGGAGCGTGGCCGGGCAGAGGTGACCTTTTGGGGTGCCCATGGGGCAGGGGATGCTGGAGGAGGGGGTTTTGGGGCTGGGGCTCTTTCCAGGTGATGGGGTTTCCTCTCTGCGTGCCGCAGCGGGATGAGCGGGGACGAGGGGCTGTGCGGGAACATCTCCCCTTCTGCTGCTGGGGCGCTCTGTCCCCCGTCACCAGGGAATGAGGGACACCCAGCAGGCGGGGTGACACCGGCCAGGGCTCCCTGCTCTGTCCTGCACCCCTGCGGCGCCGCTGGGCCCCCCCTGGCTGGGACCACCCCGCTGCCGCCGCCAGCGCCCGCCGATAGCCATCATCTCCCAACGCCAGGCTCCGGCCGCCGGCGTCTGCCGGCAGAATTAGCCGTCGGATTGGAACCGTTCGCTAAATAATTCAGGAGATTTCTTCCTTTTTTTTTTCTTTTTTTTTTTTTTTTTCCTCTCTCTCTCTCTCTCTCTCTTTTTTTTTTTTTTTTTTTTTTTTTTTTTTTTTTTTTTTTTCTCCGAGAAAGCTGTTTTCTTTCCGTTTTTTTTTTTTTTTTTTTCCCCTTTAAGGTCGGAGTATTTTCCAGGCTGGGTTTCCATCGAGGGGGTGCGGACACGCTCAGGCAATACCGCCATGTGTTTACAGCTCAGCTCCCGGCGTTATTTAGGGATTGTAAAACCACAGCTCGCTCCCCCCGCTCGCCGCAGCCAATTTTTTTCCTCCATGCGGCTCTCGTTGCAGCGGCAAAGGTCAACCCCGCTCCTTTGAAAGCAGCACCCCCCTCCCTTATCAGATTTAGGAATCCTTGGGGGAGGTTGAAGCCGAAATGCAGGCAAAGCCAGCTGGCCGCGCTCCGGCCAGGGGGGGCGGTGGGGCTGGAGGGTGGGAAGGAAGGATGGAGGTGGCTGCCGCGGGAGGAGGAGGAGGAGGAGGGCGGTGGGATGAGCCCCCGCGCCCGGGCGGGGCAGCACCGACAGCAGCGAGCGCGTGAATAATGGGGGCGCAGATAATACAGCTGATTAGCGGCCGCGCCGGGCTCGGGGAGGGCGAATTTGATGTGAGGAGAAAATCGCTGCCGGGGTGAAGGCAGCGCGGCTCGGGGTGCGGGAGTGGGGTGGCTGGGGAGCCCCGCAGCGCAGCGATGGGGGTCGCAGCGGAGGGGTGAGCCCTGCAGAGAAGGGCTGGGGGCACGGGGGTGGGATGAGGACTGGGATCATGGGAGCAGGGTGAGCTCCATGGAAGAGGGGTGAGGGCCGTGCAGAGGGTGAGCCCGTGGAACTGGACTGGGGGGGTCACAGTGATGGGCTGAGCCCCGTGGCAGAGAGATGGGGGTCACCGTGAGGGGATAGTGCCCGTGGCAAATGTCTGGGGTCTATGGCAGGGCCCGGGAATGAATGGGATATTATCCTCTGAGATAATCTGCTCTGGGGGGCACTCCCAGCCCTCTGCCCCACCCCATCCCCCCAAACTGGGCAGCCATGGGGAACCTCAGTGAGCCTGAGCATGGGAAGAGCTCTAAGGGGCCATGGCCATCGATGGCGTGACTAAGTGATGGCAGAGAGTGGCACTGGGGTCCCTGGGGAGAGGGAAGGAGGCAGGAGGGAGCAGGGGAAGAGAGACAGGACAGAAGCCAGGCGTGGGGCGGAGCTCGGACGCGCGGCAGGAGGCCCCGTCAGCGCCGTGGGCAGCCCCGGCCCCGGTGCCGGTCGCTCCCCTGAGACGTTCCCTGCTGGTCTTGTCCTGGCCCAGGCACCGCTCACGCCATCAAACTTTGCCAGCGGATGGTTTTTAATTAAAACCAGAAGATGCTGCTCCGCGCCCTGGCCCTTCAGGGATGACCACTGCTCACATCCTCTGCCTTTGGTCTTCCTGGCTGCACAGCTTGACACGGGGAGATGAAAGTCCTTCCCTGCCAAAAAAGCACCAGGAAAAAAGGGCAATCATAAAATCACGCCGCCAGGATGTCCCCAGCTGAGGGTCCAGCGAGGTCCTGCCGACCAGGGGACATGGCCAGAGCCGAGCAGCAGCCTGGGGAGTGGGGCTGTTGCCTTCAGCCCTTCTAAAAATAACAGCTCCAAGCGCAGCGAGCGCCGGGCGCCTAACTGGAACCAGCTTTCCAAACTCCCAGCTGGAAGCAGCTTTAGGAGCCTGCACCAGCCTTTCTGGGAAAGAGCAATTAAAAATAGCGAGCGACTGAAAGCGCCGTCCCTGCTGCCCATCCTGCCCCTGCATGGGGAGGACACGGGGAGCCAGGTTTGGAGGGCAGGTGTTTCCCTTTGCTCCGCTTGGAAAGGCCAGCAGCACCTAGAGATGCAGCTGGAAGGATATCATGGGGGGCATTCAGCCTCCCTGATCCCAGGAGATGGGGGGCAGTGGGCTCAGAGCCCCCCAAGGAGAGCAGCTGGGGCTGTTCCAGCATTGTCACCTGCTGGTTGTGGGTGTTGGAGCTGGAGCTGGCATGGAGCTGGGGCCACATCCAGGCTGGAGCCTGGAAGGGCAAAGGCCAGGCTGTCCCAGGGAGGCGTGGATAGAACAACATCATGCAGCGGGGTTGGGAGGGGGATCTGGGGACAGGTGAGGGGCTCCAAGTATCCCACATGGCCTCCTGCTCATCCACTCACACAGGATCCAACCCATCCATCCCCACAGCTCCACCCCACCCACTCACATGGGATCCAGCACTTCCACCCTCACGAGCTCCAGCTCTGTGGATACATGCTTTCCATCCCACCTCCTTTGGGGCTCAGCCCCATCGCTCCTGTGGGTGCCCACGGCTGGGATGGACCCCTGCGCACTCTGAGGCTGGAGATGGCCCCATGCAGGTTTAGCTGGTGGCATGTGCCTGATGTGCCAGGCTCATCAGCTCTGTGCCCAACCCTCCATTCCATGGCATAGAGCCTGCACCCCCACGTGCTGCTGCTCCCACTGCTCCCACTGCTCCCACTGATCCCGCTGATCCCACTGCTCCTGCTGCTCCCCAGCTCCACGCTCACTCCCTTTCCCCACCACCAGCCTGGTGGCTTGGCCTGTGGGGTACCCTGGCTGCCCCTTGGCTGGGCACCCTCGGGGCTGCTCCAGGCGTCTGTGTGGTCACGCCTCCCCCAGGCCATGAGTCGCCTGCCAGCGCCTGCCTGCTCTTCCTTCCCCCTCCCTAATGAGAGCAAACAGGGCCAGGGCAGAGCCCCGAAACTCCCCCAGCGGCGGCTCCCCGGGCGCTCGTTTCCTCTCTGCTGCGTTCTCTCGTTACGTCCTAATTCCCTAACGAAGGGCCATGGGAGAGGAAGTCTTGCGGAAGCCCGTCCTGGCAGCCGCCTTCCTGCTACCAACCCGAGCTCCAGCCCGGCAGAACGGGATTTCCTCGGCATCGGACAACACCTAATTCATGTTTTTGGTCTGGCACAAACCATGCTGCTCTCTGCTCCTCTTGCTCAGTCAGGGCCGCCCCGTTCTCCTTCCCATTTTCTATTTATCCAGGTCCTGAGCAAGGATGTCCCGCACCCTCCTTGAAAATACCAGTGAAATGCTCCTCTTTTCCCGTGCCACCAGGATGCTGTGGATTCCCAGGTGCCTCCAAGCATCCCGAGTGCTCCATGTGTGCCTCCAGCTGAGTGGCTGCTGCTGGTACCCATGTCCAGATGATGGGAAAGCTGATGTTCTGGGATTGTCTCGGGACAGCAGCTCAACAGCTGTTGTGTCCCAGCGGGTTTCTGAGCACAAATGGGAATATCCACCATTCTCCTTAGCAATGCACTAATGCCTCTCATCGCCTATTCTTTGTCACTGCTATGGAGAAATCCTCTCCCTATTCCATTTCTTCCATGTTTCAGGGAGTTCCTGCATCCTTTAGCTTCCCTCACCAACTCCTTCTATCCCTGCAGACTCCTTTTCCACCCTCACTGCATCTCAAGAGCTGCCAGATCCATGAGAAGCAGGACAATGGTCCATGAGTGCAGCTGTGTGAGCCCCTCAGGGCCGAAGCAAGGACGGAGGAATGGTCACCACTGAGGATGGCCAGCCCTGCCAGCTCAACCAACGGATGTGCCACCGCTTCTTCGGGATAAAACCCTTCCTCCACACAGAGAAGCACAACCAGGGCTTTACTGGGGGTTTTGTTTTCTTTTAGAGCCCCAGCAGTGACACGGGGACCCTGGGCAGACAGAGCAGTGCCCACAGGACTGTGTTGTGCTGGCAGGGATGGATGCAGATGGGAGCGGGTGTGGTTGGACTGCACGTGAATAAGGATTCCAACAGCCTAGAGGGGTCCTAAAGGGTCCTTTGGGGACCCTCTGAGGACATGGAGGAAGCAGCAAAGTGGCAAACACTGGGGTGTCTGCTGCCTCGGTGCAACCCTGTGGTGCTCCCAGCTCAGGGAGCTTGGCAGAGCCCAGGAGAACACAGGAATTTGTCTCTGCACTCTTTCCTGAGGAAGTTTTGTTCCTGCCAAGGGGAGTTCATTCCAGAGGATTCCCCGAGGGGATGCTCACAGGGTGGTTCATGGGGAAGATGGGCAGCTCACTCAGGGCTCCACCAGGTAGGTGAAGATCAGTTCTGGAGGGATCACAAAGGGAGATGAGGCTTTTCCCACCTCTTTTGTGCTCGCTGCCTTCCCGTGCAGGGCTCCGCCCCACCAGGTGAAGAAGGCAGGAAGGCATCAGGCAGCACAGCAGGGCTGGTGGGAGTAGCATGGTGGGGGGCCCAGCTGGTGCGTGGGCCCACGGAGAGGCTGCACAGAGAAGGGAGGAAAGGGAAAATGGCTTCTTTAAACCCCCAGGTGCCGTGGGAAGGCAGGCACAGGGTGAGGCAGAGCTCGAGGGGAGCCCATGCCTCTGGACAGGAGGGGATGGAGAGCCAGTGTTGTGGCAGGGAGCCAGCAGGAGCAAGGCAGAGCCTATGGGGTGGATGAAGCACCAGTGCCTGAGCTGCACCAATGACCATGGGCACTGCCAAAGGCACTGCTGGATCAGGAGTAGTGTTTTCCCAGGAGCCTCCAAACCCCACCAAAGCTTGGTCTCCAGGAGCCACCAACACACAGACCAAGCCCCTGCATCCCCCAGCCCGGGGTGGGGACCTGGGGGTGAGGTGCAGGAGGAGCCGTTTCTCCTGGAGCCACCATCCTGCCCTGCCCAGGAGCTTCTGGGACCTGCCCAAGGCAGTGGAACCGGGGTGCCCCTCACCATGGTGCAGCCAGCACTGAGGAGACTGCCAGCATACCTGGGACGTGGAACGAGTCTCTCCACAAGATGACCACTGCATGATACCTTCGTGTCCCCAGGGTTCCCAACATGGCTCCTCAAGTGTGTCACCACACCTGCCTTGCTCCGAGGGCTCCTCCATGGCCTTCTGCCCAGGTCATGTCCTGGCCAACCACTTCTGAGGATGGCATCTCCTCTGGGCAGCTGATGGAGGGGGGGGGTCAAGACCAGACCATAAGCTGGGCTTAACCAAAAGGGATCATTTCCATGAGGTGCAGGGGAAAATGAATGACCATGGGAGAGAGCAGGAAAGGGCTGTGGAGGAATGGCAAGGGAGAAGGTGGCACCCTGAGAGGTGGCAGTGGGAGGTCAGAGGGGTGAGGGTACCACAAGGTGTGTTTAATTCCTGGAATGGCTTCAGCAAAGGACGCCCTGACAGCACAGCTCAGTTCCTCCCAGCTGTGCTTGTCTGCAAAACAGCCATCCCTGCTTCCCCAAAATACTTGGGAGGGCTGGAGTAGGCCAACTCCACCACCCTCATCGATGCTGCAGGGAGCCTATTTTAAGCCTTGCTAACGTAGGAGGATTAAATTTGGCTGGCTGAGACACGTCCTGCTCCCAGCTGTCCCCCAGCCTCCCCTGAGGTTGGCAGCTCTGCCGCAGGCACGGCTCACGAGGCAGGAGGCTGCCCTGGACCTCCAGGGTCAGCTGCCCTGCACAAGAGGAACCCAAAACTGGGGCATCTCCTTGGATGCAGAGGCACTCAGCTCGGGCTGAGGGCAAAAGCTCTTCCAGGCATTGGTGGCAACAGGTTGACCCCAGGAAATGTGGTGGGAAGCACCGTGGGATGAGCTCTTGGGGTGTGGATGGGTTTGGAGTGCGCTGGGATCTCCAGCCCCATGGTCCCCTCTAGAGCGCCCTTACCTGGAAGAGCTCAGTGATGGGAGAGCCTTCTCCCCGTCCTGGCATCCCCCTGCCTGCACAGGCAGGGATGTCTGTGCCCAGGGAGTCCTGTCGAGACCCAGAGACCGATTTGCCCCTTCCCATGGGGCGCAGACTCCTCTCCCTTGCCCTTGCCCCCCTGCACTCCCGCAGATCCTCGTCAAGCTCATTGTTGTATTAATTGACTGAGCACTCATTGCTGGAGGTCTTGCCGAAGAACCTCATGGAAAATTGTGTGTTGCCTGCCCGGAATTCCCTGCCTGGTGCCAACACGGTGTATATTTAATCGAGTGTCACACCCGGCCATCAAGGGCTATATCGCCAGCACCGTCTGCAGCCCAGGGCAAATGCTTGGCCGGAGGAAATGAAGCAAGAGCTGATTTACACCTATTGGGATGGACCACCACTGACCTCCATCGCCGATTCCCGCTGCCACGGGGAGCATCACTCCGCTGCTCTTCCTCCCTTTGCTCATTTGGAAGACGGGGGTAATAATCCCCATCACCTATTTGCGAGGCTGTTGTGAATTTTCATGAGCTCCCATCTGAACGGGGCTTTGAGCAGGAAAACTGCTGTATCAGCTCTAGGCAATGATAAACAATACTCAGCATTTACATATTCAAAGCACTTTGATTAACTCTTGGGGTTTAAGGACTTGAGTCGATTCCCACCCGACCGCAATGGCAGCTGGACGGGGCGAGGGGCGGCGCTGGGGGAGAGCTGAGGGGAGAGCTGGGGGTTCATTCCGCCGGCCAGGGCCGGGAGAAACCCCCGACAAAATCACGCAAAGCACCTCCTGCCTTAAATCCCTGCCTGGAACGGAGGAAAAATAAATCCGGCTGGTCCCCGCCTGCGGGAAGGGGCAGATCCCGCCATGCGGAGCGGGTGCCGAGCTGGAATATCATCGGTTCTGCCGCAGACGCTGTAACCAGGTGTTAAATAGCTGTGAAATGCTAACTTGATTCATGCAGGAGTTGCCAAATAAAGGAATTTTTCTCTTCTTCTAAGAAAAAATAAATTAGGGAAAAAAATATAAATTAGGCCCACGCCTGCCCTGATGCACAGCGCCGTGACCTCCTCCCCAGACGCCTGCTAATTCCACGGGGGCAAAAAGCCGCGGAGAGCAAATCCAGGAGCACGATTTCGCATTTTATTCAGCCGGTTATTTATTTCTTTTTTTCTTACCAAGTCTTCACAATCTCCTGGATTTAAATTCCGCCCCCCCCCCCCCCTCCACCCCTCCCCAGGGGATGTTCAGCCCCTCGGGGCTCCTGCTGCCACAGGACCCTCCAGCATTCTTATTGAAATCACTGTCAAACAAGAGCAAAACCTGGCGAAACTTTGGTGCCGCCCTCACCCAGCGACTTCAGACGCGGCAGCGGCCGGGGCTGCCTGCTCTGGGCAGGGGGTATCCGTGCAGAACTGCCAGCTCCAGGGCTAAACCCCTTCCTGAGCGCTGCCGAGCCGCCCCGTCAGCTCCTTCTGCCATTAATTAACGGCAATCTCGGAAAAAGTAGCTCTCCCTGCTCAAGCGTCGGGGGCCAGGCATCCCGCACCGCAGGATTCCGGCGTATCCCCAGCCCGAGGCAGAAGAGATGCTGCTGCCGTGTCCGCCGCCGCCGTTGTACACCCAGCACCGCGTCCCTGGCCCTGAAAATGCGGCGCTGGCTGGGAAAGATAAAGGGCAGGGACACAGCCATCCCTGCGGGCGGCTGGAAGCGGCGAGCTGGGCTGCGCTGCCCGCCACGCATGAGCACTGCGAGGCCGCCGCTCTGGTTTCCTCTATTAAAAAAGGTTTTCCTGCTGCTAGGAAGGAAACTTTGGGCACCGTCCCCTGTGCAGCAGCCCGGGAGCAGCAGCCGGAGCAAAGCCCTCGCCAGCTCCGGGAACGGCAGAGGCTCGGAGCTGCTGGGGGTGCGGGAAGCGTGCGGGTCTGTGCGGGCGCGGCCGCCTCGGCCCGTGTCCCAGCGCCGCTGGCCGGTCGTGGAGCACTTTGTACCCAGTGACGGGGACAACGGGACGGAGCTGGCCATGGAGCGGGGCCACTGGGAAGGACAGATCCATCTCCAGAACTGGCGGGGAGAGACCGCAAGTGAGGTGTCCCAGCTGCTCCCTTCAGCAGGAGGAAGGACCGGGGAAGGGCGAAGGGGTGGCCCTGGGGTGACGCCGCCTGTCCCCCGTCCCCACCGGCTCACAAGGACACGGGGACTGAGCAGCATCACCCGGCAAAACTCCCGGAGTCCCGCGACCCCCCAAGCGGGTCCTCCCGGTGCTGGCAGAACACCCCGGGACGGGCTCCCGCCTTCACCCCCTGCCCGGTGCCGGTCTCGGGGGGCTGCGCATCCCCCGGCGGGAACACCGGGGTGCCGGTGCCGTGCGGTGCCGCGCCGGGGCCGTGCCGTGCGGTGCCGCCCGCGCCGCGATCGATCGGCATCGACCGTCCCCGCCGCGCTGCTCCAGTTTCCAGCCAATGTCGGGCGGCGGCGGCCCGGGGACCCGCCGGTGGCACCGCGCACCCGCCTGGCGCCGCCCGCGCCGCGCTGCCCCGAAGAGCCGGCCTGGACCGCGCCGGCCGCGGAGCCGCTCGGCCGGGGGCGGCGGCGGGAGGGCGCGGCGGCCGGGCACCGGAGCGGGCACTGCCCAGGGCAAACAGCCGGGCACCGGAGCGGGCACTGCCCAGGGCAAACAGCCGGGCACCGGAGCGGGCACTGCCCAGGGCAAACAGCCGGGCACCGGAGCGGGCACTGCCCAGGGCAAACAGCCGGGCACCGGAGCGGGCACTGACCGGGACAAACAGCCGGGCACCGGAGCGGGCACTGACCGGGACAAACAGCCGGGCACCGGAGCGGGCACTGACCGGGACAAACAGCCGGGCACCGGAGCGGGCACTGCCCAGGGCAAACAGCCGGGCACCGGAGCGGGCACTGACCGGGACAAACAGCCGGGCACCGGAGCGGGCACTGCCCAGGGCAAACAGCCGGGCACCGGAGCGGGCACTGCCCAGAGCAAACAGCCGGGCACCGGAGCGGGCACTGCCCAGAGCAAACAGCCGGGCACCGGAGCGGGCACTGCCCAGAGCAAACAGCCGGGCACCGGAGCGGGCACTGCCCAGGGCAAACAGCCGGGCACCGGACAGGGCACTGCCCAGGGCAAACAGCCGGGCACCGGAGCAGGCACTGACCGGGACAAACAGCCGGGCACCGGACAGGGCACTGACCGGGACAAACAGCCGGGCACCGGAGCGGGCACTGCCCAGGGCAAACAGCCGGGCACCGGAGCGGGCACTGACCGGGACAAACAGCCGGGCACTGGAGCGGGCACTGCCCAGGGCAAACAGCCGGGCACCGGAGCGGGCACTGCCCAGGGCAAACAGCCGGGCACCGGAGCGGGCACTGCCCAGGGCAAACAGCCGGGCACCGGAGCGGGCACTGACTGGGACAAACAGCCGGGCACCGGACAGGGCACTGAACAGGGCAAACAGCCGGGCACCGGAGCGGGCACTGACCGGGACAAACAGCCGGGCACCGGAGCGGGCACTGCCCAGGGCAAACAGCCGGGCACCGGAGCGGGCACTGACCGGGACAAACAGCCGGGCACCGGAGCGGGCACTGCCCAGGGCAAACAGCCGGGCACCGGAGCGGGCACTGACCGGGACAAACAGCCGGGCACCGGAGCGGGCACTGCCCAGGGCAAACAGCCGGGCACCGGAGCGGGCACTGAACAGGGCAAACAGCCGGGCACCGGAGCGGGCACTGACCGGGACAAACAGCCGGGCACCGGAGCGGGCACTGAACAGGGCAAACAGCCGGGCACCGGAGCGGGCACTGAACAGGGCAGGGCATTGGAGCGAGCAAACAGCTGAGCACTGAGCAGGGCACCAGACTGAGAACTGGACCGGGCAAACAGCTGGGCACCAGACTGGGCACTGGACTTGGAAGCAGACCAGGCAAACAACCAAGCAATGGGCTGGGAAATCAATGGGGCAAACAACCAGGTACCAGGCAAAGCAAACAATCGTGCACTGAACTGGCACTGAACCAGGTACCAGGCTGGGCAAGCAACCAGACACTGGAGCAGATAGGGAACCAAGCTCAGAACCAGGGACCAGACTAGGCACTGGACTGGGCAAACAAGTGGGCATGGAACCAGGCACAGAACTGGGCACTATGCCAGGCACTGCTGCAGTGAGCATGGAACTAGGTACCAAACCAGGCAAAGAACTGGGCACCAGGCTGAGCCATGCTGCAGTGGGCACTGACTGGGAACTGCTGCACTGGGTACTGCACCAGGCACCAAACTAGACATGAACTGGGCAAAGAACCAGGCCCTGCAGCAGGCAGTGCTGGCCTGGGCACCAAACCAGGCACCACATCAGGCAGAGCTATGACACTGAACCAGACACTTAAGCAGGCACAAAAATACTGGGCACCATTCTGGGCAGCACCCTGGCTGCACCCGGTTGGGTATTGCCACACCAGGCACTGAATGAGCTGCTGAAGAGGCGCAGTGCCAGTCAGCACCACAGCAGCACCAAACTGGGCAGTGCCATGCCGGGCACCGGGTGCTGCACTGCGGGGACTGTGCCAGGCTGTCCTGTCCCACAGCACTGCCAACACACAACACCCCACAGCACTGCTGCCACCCCAGCACCCCCAACACCACCCAGCATGACACCACGTACCCCTGCTGCCCTTTGCTCCCTGGGAGTGTCCCTTCAGGACACTGCAGCCCCTTTGGGACTCTGAGGGACACCCACCCAGCACTGCCACCCCGAGACCCTGTCCCTCAGGGTGCAAGTGCCACTCACTGCCACGGCTAACCAAGTGCAGCAGCAAGAGGTCTGCCAGCCCTGGGCTGCCAGGAGCCCCAGCAGAATCCCACCTCCCGCAATGCCTTTGGATTTTTGGGAAGAGAACCGACCCGTGGAGCTGGGGGCTTCTTTTGGCTCTGTCCCAGCACGGCCAGGCCTGCGGTGCCCCCAGGTGCCCGTGGGAGGTGCCGTGGTGGCCGTGCAGCTGCAGCAGGAGCGAGGCTCGTGTTATTTCCGCGATAGTGCCGAAATGTGCGCAAACACTGCCTCCATTATCCGCTCCCGGGCTCTCTGCACAAGCGGGAGAGTGACCCCGGCGTGTTTTGAAACGCAGCCCCTGCGCTAGGTACACAACCCAGCGGCTCCGCTTACCACGGAAACGCTCGGCCCGGCTGGATAGAGCAGCTTTTGATTGTGTGGGTGTCGCTCCCGGAACCCTCCCACTGCTGCCTCAACCGCCTCGCAACTGGCAACGCAGCGAGTGGAAAACAAGGCTGGCCAGAGCCCGCGTGAAATCTGCTCCTAAGGAGGGACCTGCCGGAGGAGCCACGCTCTGGCTGGCTGTTAACAGTTGTGATGATGTAGGTTTTGAGGCATTTGGGGAAAACCCAGGGAAAGGGGATTTTTAGGTGTCTGATGCTGTGGCATTGGGGACTTCAGAGGGTGGTTTTAAAGAGAAGTGAGATAACACTCTCAGGAACATGGTGGGATTGCTGCAGTGTCCTGTACAGGGCCAGGGGCTGGACCTGGTGATCCTCGTGGGTTCCTTCCAACTCTGGATATTCCATGATTCTATGAGTAGCTGGAAGGACCAGGGGGGGAAGAAGAAGTGTTGGGAGCAGCAGGAAAGGCGGAGGGCTGGGTGCTCTGGGATGGGTTCAGAGCTATGGAGTGTCTGTCCCCAGCAGCACAATCCTGGAATGGCATCACTCATCTCATGGATGTCCTGTGCCACTCCCTGGGGCCAACAGTGCCCCTCCAGTCCTGGGACAGGCTGGGGAGGCTGGCATATGCTGGCTGTCCATGTGGACCTTGCCAGTGCCCTGGCAGCGTGGGGCTCCTGTGGGCGATATTTTGGGTAATGCTGTGTGTGACCTCTCTGCTCAGCGGGGAGGCAATGGGTGACAGCCAGAGCAGGCAGTGAGAGGGGCTGGAGGGTCCCAAGGGTGGGTGGAAACACCCCAGAAATGCCATTGTCACACATGCTGGGGGAGGTGAGGCCGGGAGCTCGGGGTGCCTTCGGGAGGTGACTCAGTTTCCCCACACGGGCGCGGGCAGGGAGGCTGGTGGCAGTGGTGGCAGTGGTGGCAGGGTGGCAGTGGTGGCAGTGGTGGCAGTGGTGGCAGTGGCCGTTGGGCTGGCAGCGGGCGGTTGCAGAGGCTTCCTGTTTCTGCAGGATCCGGCTGGCATTGTGCCGCACAGCGAGGGGGGCAGAGCCTCTTCTTGCACCTGCCCAGAGCATCTGCTAGGGAGAAAATCTCCATGGCAACTCTGCGGCTCCTCCATCCCTGTTCCACAGGGGACAGGGTGCTCTGCCTCTGCCTGCCCCCACACAGCTGGGGTGTCCCATGCTGGGGACAGGCCACTGGAGCTCTGGGAGAGGGGCTCTGGAAAGGACAGCTTTGCTGGGAGCCTGCTGATCCCTCCCCGTGGGGCTCCAGGCCTCAGACCAACCACCAGCCATGGGAAGTGAGATCTGGGACTCACCAAATTTAGGAGGTGGTTCCCCAGTTTGCTCCCAGTTTCAGAGAAGGCGGGTGGTTTTCCATCTTCCCTGCCACATCCCATCAGGACACACCGAACCTTCCCGTGCCTCAGCTGCACTCCTGACCTTTGCCCTTTCCAAAGTGGGGAGGGGGGAATTTTGGGGGAGGTGAAACGAGGTCCAATGGGACCAGGGCTCCTGAGCCTGGAGGCAGCGTTGAGCCTGGCCACGGAGTGCAAACTGCACACTGCCCATGGGGCATCCTTCCCTGGATGGGGGTTGCCTACTGCCATCCTGAGCCCCAGCATCTCCCCTCTCCTTGGGCAGGTGCAGGGGAAGGGATGGAGCTGCTTTCTGGGGCCCTGCCTGCCTGGTGTCCCTCGGGGAGCTGAGCAGTGGCAGCCCCAGCCCACGACCCCTGAGCACCCCTCAGTGCTCTGCCCCTGCTGCAGGGCTCTCCTGGAGACCCCGGCTCTGCACTCTGTGTGGGCTTTGGAAGGGGCCGAGAAGGAGGTGGAGAAGATTTTCAGTGATACTGGAGAGGAAAGGGGGGGGAATGCAACTGGAAGCAGCACTTGGGAGGGCTATGGAGGCTCCTCACATCCTCTGGCCCTGCCACTGATATGGGCACTGTGGGGTTTTTTAAGGGCTGGAGTGACTCAGTGCCTGCAAAGCCCTCCTGGTTCCAGGAGTGTCTGGGATGCTGGGGGATAACCCCACCTCTCCAAAGGCCACCAGTCCCTCCAGACCCCTGCCACCCCTGCACCCCAGCCTGGCTGGTGGCACCTTCTCTCCTCCTTCCCTCTGAGCTCCAGAGGGCACTTGCTCCATTCCTGGCTTCACTGAGCTCTTTCCAAAATCAGGGCATTCAGGCAAGCCCTCAGCTACTGGAAACCCACAGTCTGCACTTTGAAAAGGAGAAAGCAAACTGCTGTGCCAAGAGATTGAATGAGGGGAACCCAGCCCTCACTCTGTGTGAGGGTAGGAGCATCCCAACTGCAGACAGATCTCTCAGCTGCAGCAGGATACCCAAAAATTTCATTTCTGCAGCCAGGATGCAGCCAATCCCCACACCAAGAGGGAACTTCTGACCCAGAGGGTTTCCAGAGGCAGGGTACAGAGTAGGACAACCCAAGGAATGGCCTCTCTGCTATATAAAGATGGGAAACTGAGGCACGGGATGATTTAGGGACTCAGTGAAGCCATGTGTGACAGGATGCAGATGGCCCAAATCCCAGGCTCTTCTCTGAATTGCTGCTGAATTCTCCCAGAGGCAAAAAATAGCAATTTTTGATTGCCTCTGAAGCACCCGTTGAGGATGCTGAGCCCTCAGGAAGGAGGGAGTGGAAAGGATCCCAGGGCAGCAACTGGAGTGTGGGGAGATGGTCCAGCCTGGGGGGAGCAGGGGACAGAGGTGATCAAAGGACAAGGGGGAGCAGTTTTAAACTAAAAGCTGACAGCTTTAGAATGACTATGAGGCAGAAACCCCTCGCTGTGTGGGTGGGGAGGCCCTGGCACAGGTTGCCCAGGTGGCTGCCCCATCCTGGAAGTAGCCAAGGCCAGGTTGGATGGGAGCAAAACCAACACACACTTGTTCTAGTGGAAGGTTGCTTGCCCGTGGAGCTGGATGACTTTTAAAGTCTCTTCCTACCCAAACCATTCTGTAGTTCAGTGATGTCCTCCTCAGGACCACGTTGGAGATGGATATTTGGGATGACCCATGAGCTGGAGTGAGTGTCACCAGTGAGACCTCTGTGGAGCATCTGTTCCCTCCCTCCCCACACTGGCCCAGGAGTGTGCAGTGGCCAAAGCAGCACCAAAGCACCGCTCCTGAGATGAGGACCTGGCAGCCCTGGGAGCCATAAATCAGACTCACAGCCAAGGAATTGCTTGAATCACCTCTGCTCAGTGATTGTCCCCCCCGGGACCTTGCAGTGGGCTCAAGCTGGTTCCTGGGGACCAGGTGTGAGTTCTTCTGGATGCCTGTGGGACACATGCACTCTCAGCCTGGCTTTCTCCCTTCCCCAGCTTATGTGCCAGGTGGTGAAAGAGTTTGGCCTTTGCTGCTTGTTGAGAACTGCCCATGTGTGAAGATAAAACAGAGGGAATGTCACGTCCCGGCGCTGCCGTCTCCAGGAGCGGCCGAGGGGGCTGGGACATGCTGGAGGTCAGCACGAGGAGCTCTGGTGGGCTGAGCTCACCAACTTCACCCCCTCAGATGTCATCTGTGTGGTTTGTGCAGAGCAAAGGGATCCCAGGGTTGTCTGAAGCCCAAACCCCCTTTTGGAGGATTGCGTCCTCCTCCCCACTGTGTCTGGACGCCAGTGGAGGTCTCCAGCAGGTACTGGACTCTTCAGGTGGGTCTGAATTGGGGTAGAAGTGGTCTTGAAAGTGAGAAGTTCCATGAGCTGCTCCATGGCCGTGTGGCACTGGCACCCACAGGGTGTTCCCACTGGAGCTGTGACAGGCCTCTGGGCTGGGAGAAGCTTGGATGCTTGGGACCTGGGCAGAGCTGGACAAGATGTGCTCATCACCCTGATTTGGACCGGAATCTGCTATTTCGGTCTCTGTGACCTAATGCTCTGTAGGTGCCTTTGAAAATAGCCGGAGGGCGGCTGCGGGGGCTGGGTTTCAGCAGTGATCCCCAACGTGAGCTGCGATGGAGCAGCACCACAGCCCCACAAACCAGGGCAGCTCAGCAGACACACCCCGAGGAACTGAATCTGCTCAATGTGGAGTGAGGGAAAACGCTTGATCTGGAGAATGCCACAGCTCCAGGTCATTGCAGAACATGAGAACAGGAAAAGGTGGCAGAGTCCAAAGGGACGGTGCTGAAGTCATCAGCGGTAAAAATGGCACCAAAATCAGCTTTTTCCTGTGAAATAATTTGGCTGGAATGAAATTGTTTTTCCTGATGGCAACCAGCCCCTTTAGGGGTTAACTGCAGCCCTGCTGAGAGAACTGTAAAAGGTGTTTCCGAAATATTTCCACTGCCCTGTTGGTTTTATGGCCAGGAAAGGCAGGGCAGGCCCGCCTGGGCAGCGGGGCGCTGCCGAAACCCAGCTGCCGGATGGCCCTGCAGATGGAAACCAGGTCTGGGACAGCGAGCAGGGATTCCAGGCTGGACAGCAGGAAAGTCACCCAATGGTGCAGATGGATGCGAGAAGGGATCCCCATTGATCCACCCCCAAAGCCATGGGGATGGTGAAAGTCTCCCCTGGCTTGGGGGACAGAGTTGATGGGGTCACTTCCACACTGGGTTATGGAGGCTCTGGAGAGCCTGTGGAAGCGATGGGGTTTTGGGGTTGGGGGGTGACATTCAGTCAGCCTAATCCCTCACTCTTGCCCCTTTGCAGGTCTCAAACACGGGAGAGGACGGAGAGACACCTCACCCTGCCAATGGAGGTCCCCAGGGGCACAGTGGGAAGGGACACACAGGTCTGAAGGCCACGGGAGATGCCATGATGCTGCCTGGGTGTTCCATGTGCCCTGGGGTATTCAACTTCATCCATGTGCCCTTGGATCAGGCTTGGACACAGGGAATCATGGAATCACTAAGGCTGGAAAAGCCCTCTAGAATCACTGAGTCCAGCCATTAACCCAGCACTGCCAAGGCCACCGCTATCCTTTGTCCCCAAGTGCCACATCCACATGGCTTTTGAACATTTCCAGGGACAGTGATTCTACCACTTCCCTAGGCAGCCTGTTCCAATGCCTGACCACCCCTTCTGTGAAGAATTTTTCCTTAATATCCAAGCTAAACTTCCCCCAACACAACTTGAGGCCATTTCCTCTCGTCCCATCACCAGCTGCCAGGGAGCAGAGCCTCAGGAGGGCTGCACCCTCCTGTCAGGGACTTGTGGAGAGGGAGAAGGTCCACCCCGAGCCTCCTTTTCTCCAGGCTGAGCCTCCCAGTTCCTTCAGCTGCTCCTCATCTTGTGCTCCAGATCTTCCCCCAGCTCCGTTCCCTTCTCTGGATACACTCCAGCCCCTCAATGTCTTTCCTGTCATGAGTGGCCCTGAATCAGGGCTCAACAAGAGGGACACAGAGGGTGCTGGTCATTGGTGTGCTGCACACCCCAAAACTCATCCCAAAAAGCCCATTGCATGGAGTGTGGCCAGCAGCAAGCTTTGCTTTCGCCCATGATGAGGTCTCAGAGGTTCCCTCCTGCCTGATCCCTCCTTTCAGACACCCCCAGCACTCGTGCTCACACTGTGTGTGCTCCCTCTGGCTCCCCTGTGCAAGTCCTGGCTCCCCTCCTCCCTGTGCTTCCAGGCCAGGTTTCCAAGTGCTTTATGCTTAAGCTCAGGCCCAAAAATTTGTGTCCAGGATGCAGTAAAGAAGCAGCAGCCAAGTCTGATTTGGGCAAAAAGCAGACTGAATTCCCTGACCTGTGCAGACAGGACAAGAAACAGGAAAGTGGCCATGAAGTCACCTCTCCAAATCACCCCTGTATTTGTGGGGGGATCCTGGGCAGCCCACCTGGGTTGGTGTCTGGGGGGTTCTGATCACCTCTGTACCTGGGAAGGGGTATCCCATAGTTAAGGATAAGTGAAGGAAAGGTGTTTTTTGCTGGGGTTTCTGTGGCTGTGTGTCACGGCTGGGCCCTGCTCTCAGCTGTGTGCAAGGGTGGGAGCCAGCACTCAGAGGCCAGGCTGGCCTGGCTGAATTGGGGGGAATTTCTATTTTCACTCTGTGCCTTTTCTCACTCTCAGAAGTAATGAAATGCAGGAGCCAGCATTAATGCACCATTAAAACTGCAAATTTCAGCACACAGCCATCAGGAAATGCAAATACTCGGGTCTACTGTCATTGCCACCTCTGCCGTGACAGCAGAGGAAGGGGCTGGCACATGGCTGACCTTTGCTACTTGGAAAAAATCTCCAGTGATGCTCAGCTTCTGGCTCTTGTCTCCCTCCCTGAACCCTTCATCCTCTCCCATCTACAGCTGGGCTCATGCCCCTGGCAGCCCTGAGGGGCACCGGGGAAGGGGTGGCACAAGGGGGACTTTGGGCTCGCTGTGCCTGTCCATAGAGGGTCTCATGCTCCTACCCAAGCTTTGGGGTGCTCCCAGGGGGCTCGGGTTGGGGAGTGCAACAGAGAGAGAGACAAACTGTGCTGGGGCTGCTTTGTCTGTGCAGGGATGTGCCTGTCCCCAGGCCGCCGAGGGTGACAGCCTGAGGAAGAGGAAGAAAAAGGCTGCAGGAGCCCTTGCTGCAGCTGGCGAGCACTGCCTGTTCCACCTCACAATTGTGCTGTGCGTCGCTGGCAGGGACCTGCTTTTCCATAAATTTGGGTGGAAGGGAGAGCTTGGCAGAGCCCTGGGCTGCAGGGAAGGATTTACAGCTGCTCTGGCTGCTCTGTGTTCTCCTTGCAGGGCTGGGGCTTCTGCAGAAATGCCCTGAGGGAGGAGGAGGAGATGGAGGAGGGAACCCGTGCTGGCATCCATCCAGGGAACAGGGTCCCAGCCAGTGCTGGATCAGGGGGGCCGGAGGAGGCAGGAAGAACGGGACATCCCCGGTTCACCCACAGATCTGTGGCGATCCCAGGGCTGGGAAAGCTGGGGCAGGGGCAGTGGGGCTGGAGATGGGTGATTCTGTCCAGCATGGGCACAGCTAGACTCTGAGATTTCCAGCAGTGGGGAATTGGTGGGGAGACACCTTGTCCACCTCTGACATCTCCCAGTTCCAGCCTGGCCAAGTGCTGTGAGCCTCAAAGCATCTCAGCCTGTGGGGAACTTCGAGGCACTTGGAGAGCCTCATCCTGTGGATCATCCCTGAGCACCTGGAGCACCTCCTCCCTTGGGGTCACCTAGGGCACCTCATCTCCTGGAGCACCTCAAGGCTCCTCGGACACCTTCCATGGATCACCTTGCCCCCTGGAGTCCCTCAGGCAAGGCCACTGGCCACTGCTAGTCACAGCATCGTCCTCCTCGAGCAGGTTTGCTGACAGGTAACATCTGCCCACCACAGGCCATTGGCTCCTGCCTGGCTGGCAGCCTGGCAGGGGCATCTGGGCAGTCCCTTTAGCTCGGGCAATGCCCATCCATGTATCCCTCCTGGAAGATGTCGAGCCCAGGAAGCGTCTGGGCTGGGTCACGAGGATGAAAATGTGCTCTGATAGCTCCGGTTTGCTCTGGGTTATCCGAGGTGATGAGCTGTGGAGCGCTGGGAAAAGACCATTTTCCCTCTTTCCACTGAAGTTTGAGTTTTCCAGGCAGCCTTCAGCAGCGCTGGAGCTTTCCCAGAGATGCCTCGTGGCTCTTCATTCTTCCCGTCCCTCCTGCCTGCTCTCCTTAACTCAAAACAAGAGCCGCTTGAGGAGGGAGATGCATCCCAAGCGTCCCTCCTCTCTCCTTTGCAACGAGCACAAAATAGGTATGGGCCCCGTTTCCAGATGGGAACGTGAGGCCTGAGGAGGGATAAAGAGTTTTCTAAGGCTTCGGAGCAAGGTGTGGACAGCGCTGAGAATAGCATCGCGAAATCTCAACTGCCAAGCCCTTAGCCTAACCAGAAGGTTATTCTTCTTCCCTTATGCTCATACATATCCATTAGGATGAGACCATATGTGTGAGATGTAGATGAATTTCTTTCCTCTTGACAAGTCCAGTTGGTCTTCCTAGGTAAGGAGATGATGGTCTGTTCCCATCCAACTCCAGGCTGGCTCTTTGCCGTGGTTTCTTCGGTTGTGTTTGCCCCGGAAGAAATGGAGCTACACGTCAGAGCTTCAGGCCTAACTCTTCTCCACACAGCAGTTCTGTCGATGCCAGACGTCCTTGGGGGGCTGTGGAAGTGTCCCCGGAGTGTGGCAAGTGCAGGGAAGCTCTCAGCCAAGGAGAGCAAGCCGGTGGGATAGGGCAGGGGGAAGGGCTGCTGGCCCGTCCCCAGCCGGGTTCCAGAGGGCTTCCTGGGGAAAAAGTGGCTTCTCTGATGGCAGGAGCAGTGGGTAAGCGCAGCCCTGTGCTCCTGCTCTTCAGCTGGCTGCACAGGGTGTCTCCCAGAGGACCTCGATGGGACCCTCGCACACCTCAGCTCACCCAAGAACTGGGTGCTGCCCTTGCAGCTGAACTCTGCTGTTGAAGGGTCCCTTGAAGATAAAGTGAGGAGAGAGATCTTGGAGGTTTTAGGTGGTTACAGATGTGATGTGAGACACATCCTGTTGTCGCTCAGCAAAGCTCCTCCTGTCAGGAGGAAGGGTGGCCTGGACAGAACTGGTCCTTTTGACACTTCAGAATCCATTCGAGGCTGCAGATCAGCGCAGGGCTGACACGGTGGATGGTGCTCAGGTGACTGAGGGGGGACAGCTTCTTACACCCACAGAGTCAGGTCTGTCAGCCGCTTCCACAGCTTCCTCTGTTATGGGCAGAGGGGAAGGGCTGAGTTCTGGGCACTGCTCCAGCCTGTGAAAGTCAGAGGGGTGATTTCTTCTCAGGGTGGTGGAGCTGGGCAAAGGAGACCAGGAGAACAGAGAAGGCAGCCTTTGAGAATCCCAGAATCCTGCAGGCTGGAAAAGCCCTCTAAGGACACCGAGTGCTGCCATTAACCCAACACCACTGTGTTTACCATGTCCTCAATGCCACACCCACTTGTCTTTTAACACTTCCAGAGATGGCAACTCCACCACCTCCCTGGGCAGCCTGTTCCAATGCCAAAGTCCTTTCTGCAGGACAAGGTGAGCATGGTTCACCTCCACAATGTCTTGGTCAAGGGTCAGCTGCAGCGGCATTGATGGGAAGAGGGGATGTGGAATGGAGGGAAATGCATCCAGGTGGGATCTCACAGGGGAAGGACCAACTATGTGCTTGTTCTCAGAGGCCTCATGACCATGGGAGGTCACAGGGCATCTCTTCCTCCTCCTGTGCCCACGGCACTGCTGGCTGCTGGCCCACGTACAGCCGTAAGCCAGATTTTACACTACACATTGCAGGCTTCTCCACAGCCCTCCAGAAAACAGATGAGCTCAGGTAGCTCTCAGCATTGTCCTCAGGATCCCAAATCCCTGCTGCCAGCTGAGGCTGTGCATGCAACACCTGGTGCAGGAGCATGGGGGTGGAGTGCTGGGCAGGAGGCAATGACCTGGCTGCCACAGTGGCCAGGAGGAGGCCAGCATGGTTTTCACCCTCATTTCTCCAGGGCTCCTGACTCAAGTGTGCCCAAATTAGCTCTTCCCATAAGTAACTTTGATATTTCCAGTGGAAATCATGTAACTGGCACGTTTGTTTTTAAAATCAGGGTTGCTCTGACCTGTCTCCTTGTTTGTGTGGACAGGCAGGAGAGGTTTGGAAAGCCCCATGTGGCTCTGCTGTCCTGGTGGTGAGGGCTCACGAGGAGGGACCATTGGGCAGGTATCCTCCCATCCCACGTGCTGAAGGATCCTGACCCACCAGGGGCTGGGGATGGATTTGAGATGACACCACAGGGCTGGCCAGAGGATGAAATGTGGGGAACATGGGTGGAGCAGGAATAATTATAATTTCTCCCTGGAGCCTGGCTTGCTCTGCATTTCAGCTCCCATCTGAAGGGCAACATTCTCTGGTCTGAGAATGGCTGTTTTCATGTCACTGGTGTCTTCCCACAGCCAAAAATCTGCAGGCACTGGGAAAACCCCGGTGTTAATGTGTGCAGGACCAGTGTCCCATGCCTGGCCATGCACCACAGCACTTGCCAGTCCCTCTGTCCTCGGTGCGGCTTGGGCAAGGCTTCTGTGCCCCCAGCAGCCACGGGAAGGGAAGGGAAGGGAAGGGAAGGGAAGGGAAGGGAAGGGAAGGGAAGGGAAGGGAAGGGAAGGGAAGGGAAGGGAAGGGAAGGGAAGGGAAGGGAAGGGAAGGGAAGGGAAGGGAAGGGAAGGGAAGGGAAGGGAAGGGAAGGGAAGGGAAGGGAAGGGAAGGGAAGGGAAGGGAAGGGAAGGGAAGGGAAGGGAAGGGAAGGGAAGGGATGGGATGGGAGCGTGCCGGCGTGCCCCAGCCCCGCGGCTGCCCCGCCCTGCCTGCGCAGGCAGATGGCTTTTGCAGGGCGCTCCGGATGTTGGAGCCAGGCTATTTTGGACCACGTGGGCGTCTGAATTCCAGGCGAATCCCCGGCTCAAAAAAAAAAAAAAAAAAAAAAAAAAAAAAATTTCCCAACGCCTGCCAGGGTCCCCGGAGGTGGAAACGCTGCAGCTCGAGTGTCCTCGTGGTTCTCCTGCTGCCTGGCACGTAGGCGGGACTCTGGCTCCAGCCCACCCGCCCCTGCGGCGCAGACCCCCTGTGCCCGCTCTCCCTCCCCCTGGCAAAGGCTGGGACACCCGGATGGCCGTGGTGTCCCTTGGCACGATGTGAGCCGCTCCTCAGCCCCCAGAAGGGCCACTTTGGGTGGGGGTCTGGCTGTGCTGCCTTCCTGCAGCCTGGGGGATGCTTGCCAGTGCCCGGGGCTCTGCACAGCACGCTCCCCCCTCGCTCCGCAGTGCCTGGGTGGGAGAGGGCAGAGCGAAGCCGGCTTCCTGCCCTTCTCCCAACCGCCGGCGCGGCGTCTGTTTGCTTTGAGGCCCGGGTCCCTCCTGCCAGGACATTCCCGGGCAGCAGCCGCTGCCGTTTGCACAGGAGCCGGGGGGACACCCCGGACCCCCCCGGCCACAAAGGCGGGTGCCTCACGCCTGCCCCGCACCCGCGTCCCACTCCTGGAGCGCCCCAGGAAGCCACGCTGGGCTCCCACGAGGGACAGGAACCAGCCAGCGACCCCGTGGGCAGCGGGGGCTCGTGTCACCCCCCGGCCCAGCCCGTTCCAGGAAGGGTGGCCGGTCCCCGCGCGGCTGCGGCATGTCCCCGGTGAGCGCGCCCAGCGTCCGCCATGTGGGAGACAGCTGGGGTTAAAAATTAACACTGCAGACCTCAGTGAAGGGGCAGCGGGGGCCGGCGGAGGGTACGTGCTGCCCGCGGGACCCCCGTCCGTCCTGGGACTGGAGGCGTGTGTAACCAGCAAGGTGGGGACTCCCGAGGCTCTCCAGCCGGGAACGAGGGGCTGCGGTGTCCCCTGGGCTTGGCTGGACGCAGACAGAGCCCTGTGTCGCCGCAGCAGCCAGCTGAGCATGATGGTGGGTCACTCCGACCCGCTCTCTAGGTCTCACCCAAAAACCACCAGCTGCTCCAGCTCTGCTTTGCAGCACCAGCAGGGCCAAGGGGTTTGTACCAATCTGACCCCAGCTTGCCAGAATGGGGGGGTGTCTCTCAGCATAGTGCCAGGAGGAGCTGGGGTCCCCCATCCAGCCCCCTCCCCAAAATCAGGGATGTCACCAAGGTCTGGGGCTCCTGACACAGCATCTGGCTGGATTTGGGTCCCCTCCACCAGGAGCCACCCAGCACCCTGCACGGAGGAGGTGACAAGGTAGTGCCAGCTCTGTAACCCACTTGGATGGCAGCGGCTGGGCTGGAGGAATTTGGGGTTGGGAATTTTGGAGGTGTGTTTGTGCTCTGGAGACTGTTGGGATGAGTGTCCCAGTCACATAGCCTTGGCAGCCCTCCAGCCACTATCTCATGGTGTCCCACTGCCACTCTGGGGAGGGGGACATGGACCTGCATGACCCCCCCTCACCACTGCAGGGTCAGGCTGCTCTGTAACACCTCCATGTGCCACCCCCAGTTATTCCTGGTTCTTCTCCTGGAGCTGGGCAGAGCTCCTGGATTTGTTCCCCAGCTGGGGAGGGGGCAGTGTAGACCCCACTGTCAGAGCCTGAAGCCCAGCATTGGCGGGGGAGATCTTGGCCCTGGCTCTGGCAGGCAGCGAGCAGGGGCAGTGCTGCTGTTTGCTGACGGGTTTCTGCCCTGTCCCCTTGCCATCTGTCCCCATCCCCTGTCCCCCGCGCCCTGTGCCCTCCATCCCTGGCACCATCATTCTCCTGTCTTTCTGTCCCTTCACCCCTGTCCCATTTGCCCCTCATCCCTGCCCCTGTTCTGCTCGCCCTTCAGCCTTGTCCCCAAGTCTCCCAACCCTGGCCTCATCATTCTCCTCCTGTCCTGTCACCCTCCCTTCCTGTCCCATTTGCTTGTCATCCTCATCATCCTCCATCTCTGGCCCACTCTCTCCACCACTGCCCCCCTTGCCCTCCATCTCTGTCCCCTCTGCCCTCCATCCTCATCCTCCTGATCCCCACAGCCCAGCATGCCATTGGAAAAGGCTGCAGTAACAGACTGGAGGCTCAGGGACTGTGTCCCTTGTCCCCGTGCTGTGGAGATCTGCCTGTCTGGGAGCACTGGGGGATTCTCCTCTGGATTTGGGGGGCTCCCTATGGCTGGAGAGCTGAGGACTGGGCGGTGGGAGTGCTGGGGAGCCTGGAGGTTTGCTGGGGGGCACTGGGCTGAAGCCACAGCTTTGCTGCTGTTGCTGTCACCAAGTCCCAGCCTGGCTTTGTGCCTCAGTTTCCCTCCTCTTTGAGGATTCCACACCTCAGTAAAGGTGATTTGCCCACATGTAAGTTTTCCAAACACTCTGAGAAGTGAAATGCCACTGCGTTTGGGGACCTTCACTGGGTGGCAAACTCCAGGTGCCACTGCCACAGGCCCTGCTTTGGCAAAGGTGACATCAACACCCTGTGCTTCATGCTGCCATCAGGGGGGTTGTGTCAGGTCCTTAGAAGTGGCCAAAAAGGGGCAAAGAAAATGCTCTTGGTGAAGCCTATGTGGGTGAGATGGTGCTGTATGCTGGGCAGTGTCACCTGGAGTGGTGCTGGTGGGATGCTGTCCCTTCTCCTGTGCCACCAGTGCCACCCGCATCCCGTGTGCCAGGCACGAGGCTCCTCTGCTCCTTTTCTGGGGGGGCTGAGCGGCTGAGTTGTGGAGGGAGGCAGGCTGGGAACACATTGAGAGGGCCAGCAGAGGAGCTGAAAGGGTGCTCAGGGGGATGGGACCGCGCTCCCCCATCGCTGCCACCCGGGAGGGAGATTTTTTGGGAAGCTGGAGCATCGTCACAGCACCCGCGGTTGCAAATCCCAGTGGCTAAATCTGCGAGAGGCGCATAATTAACGAGACGTGGATCAAATACAAACAGCGCATCCGCGCCGCTCGCCCCCCACCCCCCGCCCCATCGCAGATTTTTTTGTTTCATTTCGAGGCGGGAGCGGGGTGGGAAGAGATTTCGCATTCCTGTGAAAAAAAAAAAAATCAACGGCAACACAAACCCAGTTTCATTTTTGTCAGGGTTTCTGCTTTTGAGAGGGTTTGGGTATTTTGCTGGCAACTGAAAAGGCTGCAGGAATTGGGGGTGGTGGGTTTTTTTTTGGGCTGTTTGTCCCTGGAAAGCTGCTCTCGGCTGAGGAGTGGGGATATAAGGATTTTTTTTTTTTTAACTTCCAATATTTCAGTGCCCACAACTCCAAGGGGAGAAAAAAAAACCCCAAACCCAACAACAACTCTCCCCCTCAGCAGCAAAAAATTCTGGCAAAAAGTTGAGCAGGAAACTTCTGGGCCAAGAGTGTTATCCCCCCCCCCCCCCCCCCCCCCCCACCTCCGCCGCGGAGCCAAACCTCGGGATTTGTCCCCTCCCTCCAGCTGACTTATCGGACCATCGATTATTTGCTGTTTATTCAGGGGGATTTCAGCGATGTCCCGCTGTGAGACCGTGAGGTCCCTCCCGGTGGCGGCAGCAAGCCTGGGGCTCCGGGACTCTGGGGCTGGGCTCCTCCCCAGAGCGATCCTTCCTGTGCGCCGGGGGCGCGGGTGGGATGGGGGAGCTCTGCACCCCTCAGTCCCCCCCGCTGCACCTCGGCTGCCTGGGGGTGACTCTTTCTTCTGGGACCTTCTGCCACTGCACCCCACGGCGGGACAGAGAGATGGGAACGCTCTGTGGACACCCCACGGAAGGGAGAACAGAGGGACTGGCACTCCAGAGGGGATGCAGGGGGATGGGGGACCTGCAGGGGGACACCCCACACTGGGGACAAGGGGTGGAGCACATGCAGGGGGGGGAATGGACTGAGGGATGTGCACCCCACGGACGGATGAGGAACATTCTGGGGATGTGGGTGCACATGAGGGTGTCACCCCTCGGGGAACAGCGGGGCGGGAGGAGGGTGACACCCCAGAGAGAGGATGGTGACATCCCACTGGGGATCGGTGGGGATGGGGGGGGTTAAGGTGGAGGGGACATGGGTGAGGGGACATCATGCTGGCACCCATGGGTGCGGCTAGGACACGGGGTGCACAGTAGGGTGAAACCTGTGGGGGACAGGTGGCACATGGAGGGGGTGCGAACAGGATGGCATCCGTGGAGGTGGATGGGACACGGGGGGGACACACTCCAATCCCATCCGCGTGTGACATGAGGGGTTGGGACACGACGGTGACACTCGGGGCGGGGGGGAGGCAGCTGGGACACGGGGGGCGACGCACCGCAGCAACACCCGTGTGGGGTGTACAGCCCACGGACGGCACGGCACAGTGACACCCATGAGGGCATCCGGGACACGAGGGGACACACCGTGGTGACACCCATGGGGGCAGCTGGGACACGGGGGCGGGCAGGCACACCACGGCTACACCCGTGACGGGGGGGGGGTAGATGAGACATGGGGGTCACAGCGGGATAAACCCCGTGGGGGGTGGGTGGGACGCGAGGGTCACGCTCTGTCCCCACGCGCGGGCTCGGCTGTCACACGGCTCAGCGGGGCTCACCCGTGGGGGCGGCTGGGACGCCGGGGATGGGTGTAGCCACGCGGCGATGGGGGTCGGGCGAGCCGGGGCGGGGGAGGTTGGCCGTGCGGGCGGCGCGCGCGCGGGGCGGCGGGGGGCGCGCGCGGCGTGTCGTGTCGCGGCGTGTCGCGGTGTCCGGCGGCGCGGGGCGCTCGGCCCGGTCCGGTCCGGGTTTTGCCGGCAGCCGCGGGCAGCGGCGGCGGCGGCGGCAGCGCCGTGCAGCGCGGAGCGGGGGCTGCGCACTCCCAGAGCGAGCGGCGATGTGGAGGTGGGTGTGCGGCGGCGGCGAGGCACCGAGCCCGCCTCGGCTACCCGGCCCCGGCCCCGGCCCCGGGCAGGTGCTGACCTCCCCTCCCTACCCCGCTCCCTTCCCCTCCTGTCCCCTTCCCGGCGCCCGGGCAAGCCCCCGCCGCTCCCGGCAGCGCTGCCCGCAGCGCGGCGGCTCCCGGACCGCCGGTCGGTGCCGGCCCCCGGGGCGCTCCGGCGGTGGAGTTGGGGTGGGGGGTGTCGGGGGGCTGTTGGAGAAAGGGGAGGTGGTGGAGAAGAAAAAAGTTTGGCGGGGGGGATCCGCGGCTCGCCCCGCTGCCCGGCGCCGTGCCCGGGCTGCCCGCGGCGGCGGCGGGGCCGGAGCTGGCCGCCTGCCCGCCTGCCCGCGTCGGGCCCGGCCGGTGCTGCCTGCGCGGCGCCCGAGCGGCCCCGCCGCTTCCCGGGGATGGGAGGGGAGCGGGGGGGGGGGGAAACGTCGGGGTAACGAGCAAAGTTTTTCTCGGTGCGACCGAACCCCGCTGCCGGTACCCGCAGCCCGGCGGGGATGCGCTGGGAGCCGTGGGGAGGGATGGAGTGAGCCCCCCACGTCTCCCCCCGCCGCCCCGGACCGCCGCGGCAGCGCCCGGTGGTTTCCCGGGTGACAATGGTGGCGGCGGGGCCGGGGGGCGGCGGGGGCGGCGGCGCCGGGGGGAGGCGGTGGGCAGCGGGGCCGGCGGTGCCACCCGCGGCGGGGCTCGCGTGGGGGGCGCGCGGGGAACCCCCCCCGGCCCCGGTGTCCGCGCGTGGGTCGCTGCCGCCTCCCCGGGGTGCGCCGGGCTCCCGCGGCAGTTTGGCTCCGCCACCGGTGCCCGGGCGCGGGGTGGCCGTGGGAGCGGCGCCGCTCGCCATCGCCCAGCCATGTGCGACAACTCACCCAACTTTATCACCCCCCCCGTTCCCAACGAACCCCCCCCGCCCCGCTGCGCCGTCAGACGGGATTCCCAAACCCCCTGCTCCCCCCACCCGCGGCGGGGAGGGTACCCCACGCGCCCCGACACCCATCGAGCCACCGCGATCGCACCGTGGAACATCCCTCGTTCGCACCGGCGTGGGTGCCACCAGCCCCAAAACCACCGTGGGGGCTGTGGATTGTACCCGAATTTGGGAATTACGGCCTCAAACTCCGCCGAACCGCGGCCCCATGCGCCCCACGGAGGTGTGGGGTGTTTTGTTGTTGTTGTTTTATTTTTTTTTTTCCTTTTATTTCAATTTTATTATTCCTATTTTTTTTTTCCACCGCATCCCGCAGCCGGCAGCGTCCTTCCTGCGGGGCCGGGGCTGCTTCGGGTCGGGTTATTCTTTGCTGGGATGATTGATTGGGGAGAGGAGGATGGGGGGGTGGCATGGGGGGTTAGGGGGTGGGATGGGCATGGGGGGGGGGGCATCCCACGCACAAACAAAGCTGCGCACACATCCTGCGGTAACGGCCCCGCGTGTGCGCTGACCCGGCCGGGCAACCTTCACCCCCCGCCGCTCCGTGCCGGGGGGGCCGGGGGAAGGATGAGGGATGCCGTGCTGTGGGAGGGCGGGTGAGGCCGGCTTTGGGGGGGCGTGGGGGGATGCCCATCCCGGCTACCTGGGGCGCGAAGCCGGGGCCGGCGGAAGTTTTGTTTCTCTGGAAACGGGCCCTGCTGTGTCAGCGGCCCCTTTGTGCCGCTTTGTCCGCGCCCCCCGGCCCCCAGCCCGGCGGCGGGGCCGCACCTGGGGCTGCGGGGGGACGGGGACCCCTCCGGCCTCCCCGCCCGCCCCGGCCCCCAGCGTTCCCCGGCCCCCGCTGCTGCCCGCGGGCTGCGCTGCATCCCCCGGCGGGGCCGAGGCGAGGGGGGTCTGTTGGGAAAGGGCGGGGGGTGACTCTCCCCGAGGTCCCGCTCAGCGGGAGCGCTGGTAGGCATGGAAACCTCGCTCCGTCCCTCCGTCTGTCCGTCCGTCCTTCGCGTTCCCAGCGGGAACAGCTCTGGGGAAACGGCTCCACCAGCGGCCCCTGCGGGGCCGCCGCAGCGCATCACCACCGGTGGCGGTGTCACCCCAAGCGTCCCCGCGCGGGGTACCCCGGAGATGCCCCCGGAGATGCCCCCGGCGCTGCGCCCCCCTCCCCGGTGCCGATACCGGCGTCGCCCCGTCGCGCTGGCAGATGTCGCGCCCTGACCTCGGGGACGCCGCGTGGGGGGGGGCTGTGGGAGGGATGTGGGGGGGGACACGGTGACGGGACGATGGGGACGAGGACGCGCCGGCGTGTGACAACAAAAGCAAAGTAACAAAGGACCCGCCGGTGCCGCTCAGAAGTTGGTCCCGGCGCCGTTCGGGGCTCGGTGGCCCCGGGGGCAGGGTCGCGGGGGGGGGGCTGTTTGCCTGGCGGGAGGTGCCGGCAGGGGGTGGGGGGGTTGTGCCGGGCGTCACGAATGTCCCCGTGTCCTCCCCCCCGCCTCGGTGGGAAGAGGCAGGAGCCGGCCGAGGCGTCCTTGACATGGATTTTGTGGTGGGGATGCGGGCAGCCGGCGCCGCGCTGCCAGGCACTGCCCGCACCTCCCGCGCTCCCGCCTGTGCCTCCTGCCCGTGACACGGGCTGGGTGGGCAGGGGAGAGGAGCTCTGGGTGCTGCACCCCACAATTCACCCTGTCCCTCCTCAAACCTCCGTGGCAGAGGTTTGTGCCAGAGGAGACGCTGTGGAGGTGTGGGAGGTGTTTTGGGGATCCCCGACCCTGGGGGTCCCTCAGCCACCGGCATCCCCTGGTGGCACCAGGACCTTTCCAGGCAGGTAGCAGCAGTGCAGGTGCTGCTGGTTTGCGACCTGGGGATGTTGCAGGGTTTGGGGGTGACAACCTTTCCCCAGAACTGTCCCCTCTGGCAAATCTCCTGTGTGGGGCACTGGGGTGACAGTCAGGCCCGGGTTGCTTGGCCCTGGCAGCCAGCACCTGGCACTTCCTGGTGTGTCCATGCGAGGCTTGGCCGAGGTTGGATCCAGCCCCAGCTGGTCCTGGACCCTCCACCTCCCCCAGCAGGGATATTCCCTGGGGTGGCCACAGCGATGCCACCGTTCTCCTGCCTCCCTGTTTTGTTTTCCCAAATCCTGGCTGTAGGAACAATCTCTTGATTAAGTGTATTAATAGTTAAACTTTCAGCTCATAGCTTAAACTCACCAGACCACGAAAAGCTCCCTCCTTTACTCATGCTCTGGTGCTCAACTAAAATATTGCACTCAAAAGCCTTTTTTTTTTTTTTTTTCCTACTTTCCCCTTCCTTTTCCCCTGACTCTACTTTGACTCCTGGGAGCTTGGGGGGTCTTGTGGGACTCCCAGTTGTCACTGCTGCCCCTTGCCACCACCTCTCTGCACAGAGCCCAGGCTTGGAGCATGGGTGTCCCCAAAGCGATTGGTGCTCTTGAAATTCATCCAGGTTGGGGAGGAGGATGGGAGCCACTGCCCCAGGTAGAGGCTGGCCCTCCACCCAGTTGGGGACATGAGGATGGATGAGCTGTGGTGGCTTGGGAAGGGATGGAGATGCTGGCAGTGGATGGTGCATGGCATTGGCTGTTTTCCTGCCAGGCAGGTGATGGGGAAAGGGGAAGGTGGGAGGTTCAGCCATGCCAAGTGCGAGATCCTGCAGCTGTGTGGGGACAGTCCCAGTCCTGGCACCGCTGGGGGAACGGATGGGCTGGGAGCAGCCCTGCAGAAAATGACTGGGGGTGCTGGTGGGTGACAGATGGGACATCAGCCGGCACTGTGCACCGGCAGCCCAGAAAGGCGAGTGTGTCCTGGGCTGCACCACGGGCAGTGGTGTGAGGAGGGGCTTCTCCCTCTGTTCTGCTCTGGGGACACCCCCTTGGGGCACCACATCCAGCTGTGGCATCCTCAGCACAGACAGATGTGGGGCCTGTTGGAGCAGGTCCAGAGGATGCCACGGAGAAGGTCCAAGGGCTGGAGCCCCTCTGCTCTGGAGACAGGCTTGGGATGTTCAGCCTGGCATAGAGAAGCCTACAGGGAGACCTTAAAACTCCTTCCAGTGCTCAAAGGAGTTTCAAGAGAGCTGGAGAGGGACTTTGGACAAGGACCTGGAGTGACACGACAAGGGGTGAGAGTTTTAAACTGTAACAGGTCAGGGTTAACTTGTACATAGGGAAGAAATGTTTTACACAGAGGGTGCTGAGGCCCTGGCACAGGCTGCCCAGAGGAGCTGTGGCTGCCCCATCCCTGGAAGTGTCCAAGGCCAGGCTGGAAGGGGCTTGGAGCAACCTGGGGCAGTGGAAGGTGTCCCTGCCATGGCAGGGGGTTGAAAGGAGAGGAGCTTTAAGGTCACTTCCAACCCAAACCATTCTGAGATTTGTTGCAGGGAGCAGTGGTGTGGGAGAGGCAGGAGGGAAGGAGCCTGTGGGCAAAGGGGTGTCTGGAGGAGGAACAGCCTCCAAAGGTGGCCAGTGGGAAATCCCAGGCTGGAGTGGAGGAAATGTGAGTTTGCTGCTGCTCAGCAGTGGGGATCAGCTCTGCAGCTGCCTTTGCTTTCAGCAGAGGCACATGTCCTGGTGGGGAGGCTGGGACTTGCCATCCTGGGGAAACCACTGGGGAGCATCAGCACAAGTGGGTGAGGAGCAGCCTGCATCCCTACCCATGTCCTGTATCCCTTGGGACCATGGGGCTGGAGCCCCAGGAGAGCTCCAGGGACAGCAGGCAGCAGAATGGTGTGACCCCAGTGAGTGGCTGAGGGCAACCTGTGGGTCCCTTTGCCTTTGGGAAAGTCCAAAGGGCACATTTACCCTGGCCTCGGGCCCTCAGGCACCTGACATCCACAGTTAAAAAGCTTTGGGGTCTGTCAACATCTCAGTTCTGGTGATGTGCCCACCCTCTAGTCTCTCCTTTTGGGGTGCTGGAGTGCTGGTCCCTGATATCTTCAGAGTGATTTCATCCCTGCTTGCCTTTTCCCATGGCTTGCAGGCAGGTGGAGTGTGTTGATGGTCCGAGATGACAGCCCGTGCTGCACATGGGTGGCAGCCTGTGATTATGTGGATAAAAGGATTTTTGAGGTCAGAAGGTTTTCCAGTGGCTGCCTTGGTGTCCCTGCTTTCCACCATCCATGGTTCTGGCATGGAAGAGGGACTGGGCTAACGGCTCCCAGGCTGTGAGCTCGCCTTGGGATGTGTGGGTCTTGTCCTGGACAGTGTCACTCATACCAGAGCATCCTCCATTGCCTGAGCTGGGACATCCTTTGTGCTGGGAGGATGAGGATGCATCACCTCCCCGCAGTGATGCTGTCAGTGTGGTGGCCCGGGCATGGGAGGATGTGTGTCGGCCGTGACCCTGGAAGTGGTGGCAAAGAATGAAAAAAGAAAAGCTGTTTTCTGATTTTTCCAAGCAGGATGTGCTTTTCCATCTCCACCCTCCCAGCTCCGAGAGGTGGGAGCTGGAAAAGGGCTCAGGTTACTGGCCCTGCCCTGTGACAGCCCTGTGATATCTCACAGGGGACACTGTGGGTGATGGGTGGGGCCTGCCCACGGGGTGAGATGTGCTCTGTCATTTCTGGGTCACTTCTGAGATGGGTTTCATCCCCAGGGTCTGATTGTCCCCTGGGTGGTGGCAGGGCTGGGAGCAGTGCTGTTCTGGCCTTGTGAGTGACTCCAGTGGGTTCTGGTGGCTGCTGCCACCCATGGTACCCTCGGCTGACCCTGGCATACCTTTGCTGAGCACGTGCTGAGCTCCCTGGGTATGATGCCTGCTGGAATGGGGACTGGGCTTGTGCTCAGCTGTGATGAGATTGGGCACGTTCCCCTCTGGCCTGCTCTGGTGCTGCTGTCCCTGGTCACATCCTGGTTTGTGGGTGGTTGACTGTGGTTGGAAGCAGCCCTTGTTTGATGGATATTTTGGTTTTGCCTTTGCAAATCTGCCTTGAGTCCATGTCTGTGCTCCAGCTTTCTGTGGGGACATCTGGGCAATATCTCCCACAGTCTTCCATGTAGAGTTGTCCGTGCCCAACCAAGCAATGCAGCTCCATCCACTCAGCCTCTGTGTTCTCTCTTGGTGTCCCCAAGGGTCTTGGTGTCATTGGTTCTCACTTCTCTTTGCTAGGACTTGCCCTTGTGGTTTTTGTGCCTCTTTCTCTCCCTCAGAGATGGGATTTTGGAGTCCAGATCCAAGCCCATTGTCTCATTTGAATATCCTGACAGCTGAGACATTCTCAGTTGAACATCCCAACCCTGAAGGGTCCCAAGTGTTTGCAGATCCAGGTGCTCTCACTCTGTAAGAGCTCTTATTCCTCTGCACCCACTTGCTGCTCAGAGACAGCTTCCTGCTCTCCTGCCGCTTCTGGGCCTGGAGCAGGGCCAGGGAGGACCATTCATGCCCAAACAGATCTGATGCCTTGGGAAGGGCAGGGGAGCTGTGCCCACAGATGATGCTTGGAGGCTCTGTGGGATCTTGCTCCTTCTGTAGACTCCTAGAACAGTTTGGGCAGGAAGGGACCTTAAAGGTCATCTAGTTACAGCCCCTGCCATGGGCAGGGACACCTTCCACTACAGCAGGTTGCTCCAAGCCCTGTCCTACCTGGCCTTGAGCGCTTTCAGGGATGGGGCAGCCACAGCTTCTTTGGACAGCCTGTGCCAGGGCCTCAGCACCCTCACAGGGAAGAATTCTTCCTAATATCCAATCCCAAACTTTCCTCTTTTAGTTTAAATCCCTCACCCCTTGTCCTGTCATGACAGACCCTGGTGAAAAGTCTCTCTCTGACTTTCCTGTAAGCCCCTGTCAAATGCTGAAAGGTTTTTCAGCAGGTCCAGGCCTCACCCGGGCCCTGGGGAGGTGGCAGTGGCTGGTGGCCAGGACATGGCAGCACGTTAGGTTATCCTTCCCCACCTTTCCCTTCTGCATCGTGCCCTGGCAGGATCCCAGCGGGGAGGCAGACCCCAGCACCCATCACTGCCGGGGTGCCCGTGGCCACTGGCTGCCTGTGCCCCGCTGCCAGCCGGGGACTTTTCCCCCAGTTCCCGCGGCCGGTTGGAGCGGCGGCCGGCCGGGATCGCTGCCTGGGAGCCGGGAGCGCTCCTCTTGCCCTCTGCTTTACCTTCTGCATCTCACTAATCTGATGACCGGAGGTATGCGAAGCATTTCAAATATGGCCTCGTTAGCTGGCTCCGGACAGAGCACGCAAGAGCCGTTTCTTCACACTCCTATTCCAGCCGGCTGCTGCCGCTCCCTCCTCCCACGGGCATCCCGCTGCTGTTTGCCCGTTCCGCCTGGGATCGGCACAGCCGGCTGAGCCCATCCTGCCCCTCTGGGGAATGAGTGTGTCCTGCTGGCCATCGGGTGGGTGTGGGGCTCCTGAACAATTTGGGAGCACCACTGTGTGTGTGGGTGTGGGGCGAGCGAGTGCCGGGGGATTGGGGTGTCCCCTCTGCCCCCACCCTTGGCAGGTGCCCAATCCTCCCACAGTGGACTCAGTCCCTTCCAGGACCTGGAGAGGATCCCATGGCACACGTGACACTGGTCTTGGGGAGTCTGAGGGAATCTGAAAGGCATCAGGGTGGGAGATTGGGATGGTAGGTGCTGGCTGGACACTGAACTGTGAGTGCCAGGCTGGGCTGTCCCTCCCCACCTTTCCCTCCTGCATCCATGGGAAGTACCCAGTGTAGGGAGTGAACGTGGAGGAGTGCAGTGCGAGTATGGGTGAAGGGGAGGGGGGACCCTGCTATCCCCACGGCATGGGTGCTGTCCAAGGGGGCTGCAGCCCTTCTGAGTCTGGCTCTCCAGCGTGGCCCTTGCAGGGGTGCCATGGCACTCACCTCGGGGTCCCATCCCTCTGTCCCTGGGATGGTAACAGAGCATCCCATCCATCTGTCCATCCGTGTCCGTCTGTTTCTCCCCATTCCCTCCACGCCCTGGGTTGGCACAACGTGCTGCCTGCACAAGGGGCTCCACTGTCACCCATGCTGCCAGCCTTCTGCCAGCACTGCTGGGCACCCTCCACTCTTGATGTCCCTAGCGTCCCCTGCCTCACCACGGTGACAGCATGAGCCTGGCACCACCTCTCCATTCTGCTATTTAAAATTGGGGCTGGGGGGGGGGGGGGAAATAAGCGTGGAGGATGAAGATGATGGTGGTGGCTCTGGGCGCCCCTGGGGACAGCTGGCCCCGCGTCGGCGTCCCCAGGGAGGGGATGCCATGGCCTGGCACAGCCGGGCACAGGGCTGGGAGCTGGACGCCAGGCGTTTGCGCTTTAATGCATCAGGACAGCTTGCAAATTCCAGGCTGGCGCGGCGAGGTGCCGGCCGCGGCGGAGCGTGCGCGGTGTCGCGGCGAGGGCCGCGCTGCCATAACCGGTTAGCTCGGCCAGCGCCGCCGGGGCGCGACGCCCGCGGGGGGCTCGGGGCTGGGCACGGCTGCTGGCAGCCCCCGCCTCCCACCGAGCCACGGGTGTCCGCGCAGCCCCCGCCGCAGCAGAGCTGGGGGGCAGCCCCGGTGGGAGGGGGGCACGGCGGGAGGTTGGTGTGGAAAGGGCAGATTTGTAGGGGATCTCTGTCTCCCCTGCCTGCAGGCAGCTCTGTCCCCTCTGTCCCCCTCCTGTCTGCAAGACCCTTGTTCCCCGCATCTGCAAGGATCTCTGATCTCTCCTGCAGGGACCCCTCTCCTCTGTCCCTCTCAATCTGCCAGGGCCCCTGTCTCCTTCTTCAGGCAACCCTGTCACCCTTGTCCCCTCCTCATCTGCAAAGCCCCTGTCCCCCTTTTACAGAGCCCCCCATCTCTTCATCAATAGGGACCCCTGTCCCCACTTCTTAAGGGACTCCTGTGCCCCCCTCTTCAAAGCCCCACGTTCCCTCCTGCCTCCAGGCATCCCTGTCCCCCTCTTCTGCTGAGAGCCCTGTCCCTTCAAAGCTCTGTGTCCCCTCATCCGCAGGGCCCCCTGTCCCTCCTCATGCAGATCCCTGTTGCCCCTCTCTGCAGAGCCTGCCATGCACAAAGCCCCCCCTGCTCTCCCTGCCCCCCTTCTGCAGAGCCCCGTGTCCCCCCATCCACAGGGATCCCAGAACCCCCACATCCATAGGAACTCTTGACCCCACATCTGCAGCCCCCTAACTCTCCATCTGCAGGTCCGGGGTGATTCCCAATCCTGCCCCACCGGGGGTGACCTGGAGGTTGTTCAGGGGCAGCTGGTGCCATCGGAATCCCCGGGAGAAGGGGTGACTTTTCACCTCTACACACGGGTACACTGAGGCAGGGAATGGCATGGAATCCTCTCTAAGAAGTTTCTCATCCTTTCTCATCCTCTCATCCTTGGTTTCTCATCCTTTCCCCGAGTATTTCCCCCAAATCTGAGCCTGTCAGTGGAGCCAAGAGTCCCAGGCTTTGCCCCTATCTCCCCACTACCGAATCTCCTTCCCCCATCCTCACATTCAGATTCCTTAAATAAAAAAAGGCTTTAAAAACATGTATTGCCACCTCGTTGGGAAAAAATGGAGTCACCTGGAGCGCTAATCCCGAGGCAGCCTGAGGCTATGGGTGCTCCCTGGGCTCCCTCCGCAGGGCTGGTGGAGGAGGGGGCCCTTTGCTTTGCGAAGGCGTTGGGGGATTAGTGGGAGGATTGGTAAATCTGACCCCAGGTAAAGATTAAGACCCAAAAAAAAAAAAAAAAAAAAAAAAAGAGGAAAATCGTTGTGTTTTTCCCCGTTGCCTGATGCACCGTGAAGATTAAACTGGGATGAGTCTGTGTGGCAGCCAGTTCGATTAGGGGTGGGGAACAGCAGGGAGGGATGTGGATGGGGCAGGGATGGGGCTGTGTCTGGGGCTCTGGACGTGCCAAAGCTGGGGGAAAGGGGAACCTGGGGCAGTGGGGGTGCTGGGGGCCTGTGGCCAGTCCCTGGGGGTCCCCAGGCTGCCTGTGTTGGTGCTTTGGGGTTCAGCCATACCCATAACCACTGCCAGCCTGATCCTGGGAATAGCTGGCACTGGCTGTGGGGGTGGCTTCATCCCGATGGACAGGGCTGGAAAGGCCCCTGGCAGTGCCCCCCACAGCAAGCAGCCACCTCCATTAGAGACTGGATGTGCTCTCATCCCACCCAGGGTCCCTGGTCTGCATCCCACAGACCATCCCACCATGCAGCCACCTCCCGGGATAACCAGGGACCTGGTGCCTGATGTTCCTTACCTTTGTCCAGGACCCCCACCCTCCATGGCTCCAGGGCGGGGAGGCTCCCAGCAGAGCTCTGGGCATCTTGCCTATCCCACTGGTGATGCTCCCCTGGGAAATGATGGGAAGGGGGTCAGGGGGCTCCCCTGCAGGGCACAGAGTGAGGGACATGTCCCTTCCCACAGCCAGGGTGTTGGGGAGGAATGGCTTCCCTGCCATGGTGTTCCTGTGTCCTTTTGCTGATGAAGGGGCAAAGGAAATTGGGAAAACCCCCTCAGGGCTGTCTGGCCATCCTGAGGGACCATGTGACCAGTAGGTGTACTGGGAGGAAACTGGAATGGCTGTGCCTGGGGAGGACCATGGAGTGGTTGACCCCTCCTTTGGGATAAGGCTTTTTGGGGGCTGAGCACTGGCTTGGGGGCCAAGCAGCATTTTGGGGTGTTGAGCACTAGGTCAAGGGGCTGAGCACAATTTTAGGGAGCTGGCAACTGGTTTGGTGGTCAGGCACTGTTCTGGCTTGGGGGTCAGGCACTGATTTGGGGGTTTGGTGTTTTGGGGAGCTGAGCACCAGCTTGAGGGTTATGCACTGTTTTGGGAGGCTGAGCACCAGCATGAGAGTCAAACAGCATTTTAGGAGACTGAACCACCTTGAGGCTCCAGCACTGCTTTGGGGCCTGAACTTCACTTTGGGGTCTGGGCAGCAGCTCAGTGGCTGGTTCATGGGGCTGAGCACTGTCTTGGGCTCAGGCACTGTTCTGGAGGGTTGAGCACCATCTCAGGGGTCAAACACCCATCTGGGGTGTTCAGCACTCACTCAGGGGTTCACTGCTGGCTTGGGGGATGAGCCCTGGCTTGAGAGTTGAGCACTATTTTGGGAAGCTGAGAGCCACTTTGGTCACCAAGCACCAGTTTGGGTGGCTGAGCACCATTTCAGGGGGCTGAGTACTGGCTCAGAGGTTGAGCAGTGGTTTTGGGGGGTGGTTTAAGCACTGTTCTGGGGCTGAGCCCCAATTTGAGGGGCTGGATCCTTCCTGAGAGGGCTGGGGGGGCACCCCAGTGCAGGTGTGATCCTGTCTCGTGTCCCATACAGGGGTGTGGCAGTGCCAGGGCAGAGAGTTGTTCCTGCTCTGTGTTTGCTCCCTGTCCTCAGCACAGAGTGGGGACAGGGACAGATATTCCCCCTCTGGATGGGGAATATCAGAAAAAGCTAGGTTCCCTTGCTGTGCCAAGTATGTTGGCCCATCCCAGCCCTCCCCTGCCTCAGTTTCCCTCCTGCAGTGGAAGCGGAGCATCCCCCTTCCTTTTCAGGGGTCTCCTTGCTGCCTCCTGCCCAGAGGCAGGAGTTCCAGCTGCTCTCCCACTGGGCTGCCATGGGCATCCCTGCCCAGACAGGTGGGGATGGGAAGGGTCATCTCATCCCCACGTCCAGTGGCTGGGTGCTGGTTCCCTGGCTAATGCTGGGATACCAGGAGCCTCCCTGAGTGTTCCCCTGGGAACTCAGGTGTGCTGGCTGTCCTGGCAAACCCTCACACAGCCAGCTCTATGCTGGAGCCCCAGCCTGCTCTCCCAAAGGTGCTGGCAACCAGAAACTGAACCTACCTGCCTGGAGCAGGGTGGCCCTCAAACTGGCACCAGTTTGTGAGGAAGGGCGTGGGTGGGTGCAGGGGCACTGTCCCCTGCCAGCTGAGCTGCTGCCATGGGAGTGGGGAGAACTATGGTCCCCTTCCCTGGGGTCTGCAGGTCTGGGGAGGTGAGGAGGAGCCCAAGATGTCTCCATCTGTGGGGCAAGGAGGGCATGAGCCCACCCTGAGCTTTGCTGGCCCCCTGGCCTGGGGAGCCACCTGACACCCTGCCCACGCCTGGGCCAGCAGGAGCTGCACCATGCCCTCTGCCCTGGGCAAGGCAAGAGGATGGGACAGGGCTTTATCCTGGCCTCCCGGCCATGCTGTGCCCCAGGGCTTGTTCCTTGTGCCAGCACCTCCTCTGGAAGCACCCTTGGGCTCCTTTCTTCCTGGGGGTGCAGCTCTCCCCCTCCTTGGATGCTCCTCTCCTCCCGATGGGTGGGGGACAGATCCAGACCAGGAGGAGGATGCCTGTGGCTCCATGCCCAGGGTCTGCAGCACCCAACAGGGTCATGCCAGTGCCATGGCCCCACAGGCTTCCCAGAATGTGTTGATCCTGGGAGCTGGTCAGGGTGTGATGATGGCAGAAGGTCTCCTCAGAGCAGAGGGACGCCACTGGGGACACTGGTCTCTCCAAGTGCCATCCCCTGGAGTCAGTGCCTGTAGTGGGGAGTAGCTCCTGGGTCCCTCGGGAGCAGATGCACCACACCCAGCCTTACTGCCCCTGAGCACCCACCATCATTTATTGGGTTGAAATAAGGAGAAACTTGGACATTCAGGGTTGGAGAAAGGCCTGGGGGTGCTGCGGGGTGGAGTGGGAAGGGACAGAGTGCCCCAGGCCAAGATGACATATCCTGGGTGATGCCGGGATGCTGAGAGCATCCCTCTGAGTATTCGCTCGGGAATGCGGCCATCGGTGTGCAGGGGGCTGGGTGCTCCAAAAGACACAAACCCTCTGAGCCCTCAAGGCTGAGACTGCCACAAACTCATCTCAAGGGTGAAAATAGCTGTGAGGAGAGAAGGGTGCCACATCCCTGCCCGGCTTTGCTTCAGCCACATCCTGTCAGGGGCGGGGGGATGCCTCGCTGTGGAGGGACCCTCCGGTGGGCTCGGAGCCGGGGGGGCCGTGCCGTGTCGGAAATCACGTGGCTCTGGGGCTTGGGGCTTTACGGGAAGCGAGGGTTGAGGCGAGGGGCAGCTCCCATCCCCCCGGGATGGCTTGGCCGGGGTTCAGCTCGGGATCGGGCCCCCGAAGCAGCTGCCCCGTGGCGGCGGCCGCTTCCCGGCAGGCGCGGGGTGACGGGGGGGACGTGGAGCCGCCATCGCTCCCCGGAGCAGATGGTCCCTCGGCAGCAAAGCTGCCCCTTCCGCATCGATTACCCGGGCCGGCCGTTTAACGATCGCTTTCCGGGGTTAATTAAACTCTTCTCGCCGAGGGCGGCTGTACCTGCCTGCAGCCCTGATGCACCCCCCCAAAACGGGGGGACGCTGGGGTTTGCTTCCAAGCCAAACCTTAATATCCATCCTGGAGTGCACCGTGGCTGCTTCTCCCCGGGACACCCGGAGCAAGGTCAGCTGCCGGGGCTGGTTGTATCCCACTTTCCAGGCAGCACGGGGTGCTGGAGCAGAGGCTGCCCGGTGTTTTTTTGGGAGCGATCCCCACGACCTCGCTCCGTGGGGTTGGGTCTGCGCTCACCTATGTCTCTATTCACAATGATTGTGGAGGAAGGCGTCGAGAGCTCGGCGGCAGACGGCGGCTCCGGAGCAGCACGGGATGCCGAGCGGGTCGCAGCCCTGGGATTGTCAGGAGTTGCTGCTTTTTGCATATCTAAATGTGCCCTTTCAGCCGGCGCTCTCGGTCGAAACTGCCATCTTTTGCCTCATTGTCAGCCTCGCCGAGGTTACGCATCGTTTGCTGACTCACAGCCTCCTGCTCTAATTACTCGTTCGACTCCCTCCCCGGAGCCACCCGGCCAGTCCCGGCACATCCCTTCCCGCTGCTGCACCGCCGGCCGGAGGGCTGGAGCCGGGGCATCCATGCAGAGCCCCTCCCTGCACCCGTTCGTGCCCGCGGGCATCGCTCCGCGGCTCCGGGTGCAGCTGCAAGCTGCTGCCCATGTCTGATCCAGCATCCCACTGCTCGCACCCCTGGCACGGTTTTGGGCTGCAACCGAGGTCTGCAGCTGGGGCATCCGTGCAAACCCCCCTCCCTGCACCCATCCCTGCCCCTGGGCATCGCTCCGAGCCTCCAAGAGCTTCTCTCCTGGTTGCCTGCTCCAGCTCCCCACGCTCACCCCCATAACGCTGATGGTTTTGGGGTGCACACGGGGGTTGGTGGGGCTGTCAGGGCAGCTGATCCACCATCCAGGCGCCGTGCCGGGGGGGCTCCGGGCTGGCCGTCCCCCCAGGCATCGCCCCGCTGAGGGATGCTCGCTCCCACGCACCCTCCGAGCTTCCCAGGAGCATCCCGGGTGCGCGGCCCCCCCGGGCCCAGCGGAGCCCGGCCCCCCCTGGGCGGCAGCACCGGCTGGGACGAGCTAAAGCCGTAAGCTGAGCCTCTTTGATCCCCGTCCGATATGATCAGCCGCCGGGAGCTCAGAGCCGGGCCCAGCGTGATTTCCAGCGTCGCGGAGATTCGAACAGACGCCGCAATTACCGATGGGATCGGGCTGATCCCGCTCTTGGCCTGCTGCTCCACACTGGCTGGGGTCCTGTCTGTCAGAAACAGGGAAAGCACCAGCTCTGACTTTTTTAATAGTATTATTTTTATTATCATCATCAACATCAAACTATCCCCCCATGCCGGGCTTGCCATCACTGTCACGCCAGTGGGAAGAGCCCGCTCTCCTCTCCAGCATCTCCCTTCTCAGATCCTTACACCTTCCAAGGAGAGGGCACCCAAACTCACCCATCCCAGCAAGCCAGATGGATGCAGGGGCTCATTTTATCTTTAATTAACTTGATTTTTTATCTCCCCCTGTTTTTGATCAGTAATATCGAGGCGGAAACAACATCCCTGCAAATCCATCTTGCTAAGGGAGGTGAAACCAAGCTGGGTAATCCGGTGGTAAGGACAGCGCTCCGACGGGTAATGCAGTCGCACTTGCCTTGGAACAGGAGATATTTTATACATTTATATACCAAGGGAAAAAAGAGCCGTGTATGTGTTTGCACAGGCTTCTGCCTGTCACAGAATGGTCCAACCACGCATCTTATCTCATAAAGCCATATTTTGGCCCATTTTTTTCCCCCCCAAGAAAGTGAATTTTAAGCGTCAGGAGACAGTGATGGTTTCTTTGGAGCTGTTAGGATCTGCCATGTACAATAAATCTGTCTTAGTTTGTGGATTATTGGCCCAATAGACCGTAACAGCTCTGTCAGCCCCTCCTGGCGTGCTGTGTCCGGCAAGCTCAGCCTTTGGTGGGTTTTCCTGGTTTTTTTTTTATTATTTTTCAGCAGGAATTTGCTAAGGATTTTTCTGTGCCATGTGCGTGTACAGCAGCTGATAGGGAATTCACAGGATTCAGTAACGTTCTTAGGTTTTGGGATTTTTTTTTTTTGCTTTTTAAAAATATTTCCCCTCTGGAAAAACCCAAAGGCACAAAGTCCAAATCCCCAAAACAGGACAAAGAAGATGGCAGAGCCTTCCCTGCCAGAGTGCATCCAGCCAGGGGCTGCCTCCCCAAAACTTGTGCTGGTACAGAATGGGGTTTTAGCGAATGGGGTTTTACTGCTTTCCAGTAGGATTTTCCCTGGATGGCCCCGCTCCTGCTGGCCGTTGTTCCCAGTCCACTGTGCTTGATCCAAGCCTGGAAAAACAGGATTTCCTGGGAATGGTGCGGGATGGTGTGCTGGCCCCTCCAGCCTCACCAGGCTGCATAGCACATGCTTCTCGCACGCTCATCCTGGATTTGAGGGGGTCTGAACCCCCCAGAGTGGGGGGATCTGCAGCTGGTCCTGCCCCAGTGGCAGTGCCCTGGTCCTGCTGCTCAGTGCGGTCTCAGCGTGGCCCTGGGTGATGATGTGGGGTGAGATGTGGGGTGCACAGTCATGACGGGGGGAGGAGTGGAGCAGGAACCAGAGTGGGGTGCAAGTGTGGGGCACAGGTTGCAGGTGCAGGCAGGGAGGTGTGGGTGCCAGGCTGGCAGCATGGCCTGGGGGCAGTGGGTTTGCTGTAGGGCTGGGGAGGACACACATCCTTAAGGAGAGCAGGAGGCGTGTGGGATTTGGGATAGGGAGAGAGCAGGCTGAGCGCTCGGCGCCGTCCGGGACGGGGCTGGCGGGTGGCCCCTGGCACGTCGGGGGTGCCAGCCGGGGGTGCCAGCCGGGGATGCCTCTGAGTCCCCCCGGGCGCTGCGCTGGCGGAGCCGCTCTGGTCCCAGCGGCTCCTTAAGCCCATTAAGAGCTCAGGGAGCCTTACACCTCGGGGGGCTGCAGCAGGGACTTGTGCTGCTCCAGCTTAAACCCCTTGAGCTGAAGCGGGGGTGCTGCTGCGGGGACGCGAGGACGCCCGTGGCCATCCTCTGGAGACACCCATCCTGAATCCCCGGCGTGGGTGCTGGCTGCTTCCCCTGGGATAGTGAGGGCTGCAGCCCTGGCACCAGGATTTGGCTTTCTTGCATTGTTAAAATGCATCATCAGGGTGGAAAAGTACATTTTTTGTCTGAAGAATCGTCAGAGGAGGATGTTCCCCCTCCAGGTGCTGTCGTTCAGCATCACGGTGTGCAGGAGAAAAGTACAGGGAGGGCAGGTAGATCCATCTGGGATGGGGATGGGGAAGCCACACTAGTCGAGGGGAACCTGGTCAGGAATTACTTGGGATTTTCTCTACCTTAACCTAGATGTGCCTTATGTCAAAAGTGTCAGGAGCTATGATAGTAGGAAACCCCCTCCTCCCCCCTCAGACAGGTCTTTGTGGAGCTCATGGGATGAAAAGAGCTTCGTCAGAACACTGAGGGAGATGTTGTGGACAGTCCCTAAAATTCCAGGGCTCATTCCAGACACAAGGATAAGTTCCTTTTTGTAGAATCCACCACCACCAAGTCCATATCTGCTGGTGCTCCAGCTTGTTGGGGGATGGATTCTGTGGGTGCTCCCTTGCCCAGCTCATCCCACAGCCCCTGCTCATCCCTCAGCCTTCCTTGGGCTCATCCTCTATGGATCATGCTGCTGAGGGCAAGGTGCAGGACCCTCTGGCATGAGGAAGAGGGAGGAGGATGGGATGGAGGAGGCTGGGGAAGCAGCAAGTTGAAGAGGATGTTCATCATGGAAGTTGAAAGCGGGCAGTGGGAACCCATTATGGTTGGGAGCTCTGTGCTCTGGAACTTCTCTCCCATGCCAGGAGCTTGGCAGTGCTGTGGGAAAATCCATCTGGAGATAGGGATACAGGCATTGGGTTTCAAGAGGGATGAAAACCTGATGGGATCAAACCCTTCCCTGGTGAGGGAAGATGGTTCTCTTGCAGGGGGCTCACCAGTGTGGCAGGAAGGTGCTGGGAGCGGGCTGGGAGTCCTGAACCCACCCTGGGCTTGCTGGAGAAGGGCTGGACCACCATGTGGCAGACACCAGCTACATCCAACTTGCTCCTTGTCATTCCAGCCTGCCACTTGGGAAATGAGGGAAGGCAGAAGCATTGACATCTAGCTCTAGTTTGAGTGTAGCCCCTCAGAGCTTGGGGCCAGGAAGGAGCAGTGAGGCCAGACAGGCTGACACCCTGCAGTCAGTCCCCTCAAAGCATGTCTCCAGTGTGATAATGCCTTTCCAGCTCCCACCAAGCAGTGTTTCCTTCATGCTTCAGCTTCCCCAGGCTTTGTCTTGTGGCCCTTCCCTATCTTCCTCTGTGTTGTGACAGCTTGTAGATGGGTTTTTCCATGGCTGCTCTCCTCAAGGTCATAGAGTGAACCTCTGTTTCTTACTGTGAGTCCTGCAGCTCTTTCAGCTGAGGATCCTCCCATCCTGACTGATGCTGTGGCTGGTGATGGTGATCCTTTCCCCCTTCCCAGTACTCCAGCTCTGCTTTTCAAATGTCCTGGGGCTGGTTCTTTAGGACCTGACAGCTTCTCCCACCTCACTTGTGCTTTTTCAAAATTGCCATAGAATCAGAAAATGCTTTGGGTCAGAAGAGACCATCCCATTCCACCCCCTGCCATAGGCAGGGACCTTCCACTGTCCCAGGCTGCTCCAAGCCCTGTCCAGCCTGTCCTTGGACACTTCCAGGGATGGGGCAGCCACAGCTGCTCTGGGCACCTGTGCCACCTTCACAGGGAATTTCCCCCTAATATCTTATCTACCCCTGCCCTCTGTCAGTTTAACACCCTCGTGCCTTGTTCTGTTACAACAGGCCATGGTGAGAAGTCTCTATCCACTGATCTTCCATACCCCCTCCATGCATGGAAAGGCCACGGTGGGGTCTCATGGCTGTGCAGGACCCCCAGGGAGAATCTGTTGCTCCGTAGCAGTCCCAGTGTTTTCTGCAGCCGGACTGGTATCTGATCAAATACAGAAGCTGGGCCTTGGTACAACACCTGCCTGCTCTGCCACCCCATCGTGGGCCTGGCAGTTCTCTGGGAACAATTTTCCAGGAACAGTTTCCTAATAACTCTTGCCAGCAGGTTGCCCAGCAGTGCTGCTTCTCTATCCTCTATTGCCATGCACAGGGAAGGAAGATGCCTTTCATTTGTTCTGATTCTTGGTTAAGAACCAAAAAGATATCCAAGATATCTCTGAAGGAGAGCTTGGGTCAGTCCATGTGTGCCCTCTGACCTCAGGTGTGTTTGCTCACGTGACAGCACGCTGTGTTGGGTGCAGGTCTCCCCAGCCATGGTCCTGGTTGAAGGCAGACCTTGTGTCTGAGGACATTTGGTCACCACTGATGCCAGTGTTGCGGTGTCCCCATCATCAGCCAGGACACCCTTGGGGCTCCCTGGTCCCCAAGATGTGGTGCAATCCCTGCCTGTGGCTCTGTTCTCCTGGAGGATGAGATGCTGGTTGCTCCCTGGGATCCAGCAGGTGCAGAAGGGAGGAGCATCCTCTTCCTCTTGATCCCAGGATGCTCCAATTTTCCTGTTTGTTTGGGTGCTGCATTAACATGGTTGCCTTTACTGCCCTGCCCTTGAGTGTGCGGATGGCCTGGGAGATCTGGGTCTGGTGCTATGACCATCCCACATAGAAAAGCTCAAGGAATGGAAAAAGACAGTGAGGGGTGCAGGAGACCTGAGGACGAGTGAAACCAGTGCCTGAGGTGAACCAAAATGGTGGAGCACCTGCCAAGCATCCCAGTCCTGGAGGTGTTGGCAGCAAGTGTGCCCATCCTCTGGCACCCAATGTCCTGGACAGCACCCTCACCTCTGCCAGGGCTCCTCTTGCTCAGCACCTTCCAGCCTGCTCGCCTGCGCTGCCTGGAGCTGTCCTGGGCTCGCTGGTTCCATCCCCAGTGCCTCCAGCAGGGTCTGGCTTGCAGCAGGGGTCAGTCACCTGCGATGTCTCGGGGAGCAGGAAGCTCTCGGGGTGCACAGCAGCGAGCTCAGCTTGTGTCTGAGCTAGAGAGCAACAGGGTTTGCTCTGTCTTATTCTGGATCTAAAAGGAAAAAAAAAAAAAGGATTGCTCTTTCCCAGTTCCTGCATTTCCTGAGAGCAGCCTAGCTCCTAGCTTATCTTCAGACAGCCTCAGGGGTATTCCCTTGGAGTTTGGGAGTTTAATCAGGCATTGCTGGGGCATGTGAACTCTGCAGCGAGTCGCCGTTCCCAGGGAGGGGAGCGCCTCTCGCAGATATTTGGGTTGGCGTGCCTGGGCTGGGGGCTGGGCTGGCTGGGAACGCGCTGCTGCTTTTCCTGGGGATGCGACTGGGAATGGCTGGGGGTGACGACCTGCCTGCCTGGGAGGATTGCGGGCAGGATGCCGTGGGCAGGGTGGGTTCCCCTGGACATCCCCGTGGTGGGGCTGCCTGGGCTTCGCTGTGCTCCTCTGGACCTTTCATCCCCTCCAGCCCTGCCTCTGCCACCTGCCTCTTTTCTTTTCAAATCCATGGATTTTCTTTGTAGCATCCTAGGCGAGAGCTTCTGATTATGACCTGGTGGCCTTCTTCTGGCCCCTCTGGCCATAACCTGGCCCTGCTGCTCATTTTATTTTGGGTGATTTTGAACTGGGAAGAGAATCAGAATTCCAGTGGAAATGCTCAACACCGGGCTCTGCTTCACCGGTGGAATCGAGGGCTTTGTTGCTGGCTCTTTTGCAGGCAGTATTTCTTTTTTTGGGGGCTGGATATATTTCTGGCAAGTAAAATGACGGATGCTCTGTTTCGTTTCCAGTGGCAGCGTTTCAGATTCCTTGCTCCAGGGCAGGAGCCGAGCGAACTCCGATTCCAGAGCAGCTCTGGTACCTTGGCAGCTTAAAGGCCACGGGGTTTGCTTGAATGACAAGCGGTGCTGAGCGTGGGGAAAGCTCAGGAGAGGCAGTTCTGTGCTCATGCCTTCCATCTCTTGTAGGAGCAAGATCCCATGGAGCAGGGAGGGATCTTTATCCTCTCTTCCTGCTCTGCAGGCAAACTGGGAGGTGGTGGAAAGACATGGAGAAGGATGGCAAGCCCTGCCTTGAGGGGATACTCCCTGCATCGCTGCTGGGGAGATGGGGAGAAGCAAAGTCTTGAGGCATTTCTGTGTCTTCTCTCTAGAAACATCTTCTTGGATGCTCTTACCCCAGCTCTGCCTCCCCTTGAACCTGTCTCAGCAGGATAGAATCACAGAATCATGGAATGGTTTGGGTTGGAAGGGACCTTAAAGCTCATCTCATTCTGAACTCCTGCAATGGGCAGGGGCACCTTCCACTATCCTGGGTTTCTCCAGACCCCATCCAACCTGGCCTTGGACATTTCCAAGGATGGGGCAGCCACATCTTCTCTGGGTGACCTGTTCCAGTGTCTCACTAGTGCCTCTGTAGGTGCAGATCTCAGAGGCTGGCTGAGCTGCACCCTGCCATGTTGGTGAGCTCCAAGCTACCAGGAAGGGCAGGACCTGCCAGCAGGGCTGGGATGTTGTTGGGTTGCTGCAGTGCTGAGGGTGAGGTGTGAGGGATAGGAGTCCACAGCCCAGGGGGTCAGGGCAGGTTGGGGATCTGTCTTCCTGAAGCTACCCAGCTTTTTTTGGCTTGTCTGCATGGACCTGAGACACGTGTGGGTCTGCAGACAGGGTTTGCTCATCCCTCAGAAAACTCCCCTGCACTTGGTTTTGGTGACAGAGAGAAACCCTGACTGCTGCCTGCCTCCCAAAACCTGTACCCCAAAACCTCTCAAGCCTCTCTGGCCCACTGGGCTTACTGGAAGCAACTCCCCTGGGCACTACTGGGGATGGGATAGTGCCAGCCCCATTGCTGTGGTGAGTTTTGGCTGTGCTCAGCAAGGCTGTGGGGCTGGGAAGAGACCAACTCGACTCCCTGAGGGCTGTGGGGTGCCTCACTGCCCCCTCCCAAAGCTGAGCTGGTCTTCCCCCCACCAAGCCCTGGCCAAGCAGCCTTCCTCCCCTTTCTCTTCTTCCTCCTGTTTCCCTCCTGCCAGCGAGGCCAAGCAAAACGCGGTGCTGACCAAAAATAACAACCGCCGGCAGATCCAGACAATGGATAAACCCCCGGTGAGGGCGAGGGCGACCCGAATCCTCCCAGAGGAAGACGGGATTATTCGCCGTCCTCTTAGACATCTGTCAATAGCTGCCGTCTGCGGACCCGCTTTCCGACAAGGCCGGCGGCTTTCCGATGGGGCCGTCGCCTTCCTGCTGGGAAAAGTGGTTCTTCCAAAGCGGTTGTCCTCAGGAGCAGGGATCGTGGGTATTTGGGATCTCATTGCTGAGCACCATAAGGCTCCCACCACCCATTAGAGGCCAAATTCAAATGCACTGAGCTGGCCCTGGCGCTCTCAGGTGGTGACAGTGACACAGGTGCTGGCGTGGGTGCACCGGCCCATCCCAGTGCCAGCTCTCCTGGGATCCAGAGCAGCCTCTCGGTTTGCGCTCTGCCACCATGGAGCTGCCTGGTGGGATGTGGAGGGATGAGGTGTTGAGAGAGCTGGGAGCACAAGGGGACATCTCTGGGCTGGAGCTGTTCTTGAAGGTGGCACTGATGGATTTGGAGGTGGCACTTGTGGTGGCACTAATGGGTTTATGCACAATTGGGGGTGACACTTGGAGATGGCATGAATTGATTTGGCCACCATCAAAGGTGGCACTTGGAGGTGGCACATGTACATTGGAACACCGTTGAAGGTGGCACTGTTGGCTTTGAGGCTCTTTGCCATCCAGCATTCCCATGTGACTGTGCCTACAGCTTTTCCCCTGGTTTTTAATTAACTTCCCTTCACTCTGCCCATGCCAAGGGTCTCTTGGTGACCTGGTTGTCGGTCAGACCCCAAGTAATTGATGCCGTAATTTCCCCATCTGTTAACAGAGTGATTCACACATCTTAGCTCAGCCTAGGCAGGCATGTGTGGGTCTCCTCGGGGCAAAGCCACCTTCAGCCCCCTGGCTCTTTGGAGGTCCTGCTGGGATGCCCGTTGTTGTTGGCATCTGCCACTGGGCAGCGCCTGCCCCTGCCCACCTGTCCCCCATGCCCTGGGGTCATTCTGCCTGGTCCCCTGAACCTCACAGCCCTGAATCACCTTGGGGACCTCACTCGGTGGACAGAACACGGGGAACTAGTTGGGCCAGAGAGTCCCTCCAGGAAGGTCTGCAGGGGATTAGCAGAGGACAGGGGGTGTTCTGCTGGGCTGGGATTGATGGTGCATCTCCAGGGCGATGCCAAGCCGGGGGGAGTGGGCGAGCGGCAGAGCCGTGCCACGGCGCGTGAATGTCAGATGCTGCTTGGCTGCGAGCTGGGCTCGTGCGAGAGCAGATCTGTTCAATCCCATTTGGAGAGGGGGGAGAGGCGGGGGGGGCTCTTCCCCAGGCTCAATCTGGTAGGTTTTAGTTACAGTCGTTTTAGGATTTGGGCAGCGAATTGGTGCAGCTTTGGCACAGGGGGGGATGGATGAGCACCGAGGCTGCCAAGCCTCCCTCATCCCCCGGAATTGGGGAGGGGGGAGCCACGCAGGTGGGTGCAGCCCCCGGGCTGAGCAGTGTGGCCATCACCCGGCTCTCTGGGCAGCAGCTGGGCGAGTGGAGGAGGGGAGGAGGTGCCTGGCGTTGTCCGCAGGGCACCCGCAGCCCTGCAATGCTCGGGTGGACGCTTCAAATCGCGTTATCTCCATAACCGCCCGGCTCTGGCCGCTCCGAGTGGCAGCGGAGATAAGTGGATTTCTAGGGAGCGCCTGGTCGTCTGACATTTAAGACTCCTTAATCCGTAACCACCACCCTGCGGAGGCAGGACACAGCCACATTTCCCAGCTGGGGCAGCCCCGGGCGCAGGTCGGTCCCTGCAGTGGTGGCTCCAGCTGTGCCAGGGCCACAGGGTGAGGTTCAAGGACGTGCATGGAGGCAGTGGTATCCCTGGGCACTTCCTTGTCCTCTCCACGATGATAAGCTCCTTGGCAGTCCAGGGCACATTGGTGATAGGCTCTGGGGTGTTGCCTGAGTCAGGCATCTGGGTGTGGCTGTGCCAGCAGATTGGGAAGCCTGCAGCAGCCCTGGGGCTACATGGAAAAACCCAGCACCAGTGGGAAAAAATATGCCCTTGCTGGATCCCTGGTGGAGGGAGCCCACCTGGGGAGGTGGCATCACCTCCTGCCTGCTCAGCAGGATGTGGCATGGCCTCACCATGATGTCCCTGAGGATGTGCCTGGCAGGACACATCCCAGCCCACCCTGTGTATATGTCCACAGTTGCTCCTGGGTCACATCTCTGGGGCTGAGTGGCTGCCTGTGAGAAGGAGACGGGTGAAAGCCACTCTGTGCACCATGATGATTCGCCATCTGCTTCCAGGGCAAACTCCAGATGCTGGATTTAATCTTCCATAGCCTTTTAATTCAGGAGTTGACTTCTTAACATACCTCAGTGCCACCTCAGCAGCAGAGACAAGCAGAGTGGCTGCCACGACTGGCCCTTCGAAGGATGTTCTGGAGCACAAGAGATGAGCTATGTCTGTGTGAGTTGCCCATGTGGCAATCTGTCATACCTTGACCTGTCATACCTCTGGGTCTTTAACCCACCCAGGGTGAGTCTGAGCATTCAAAGCACTGCCCCAGGCCTGAGTGTCCTCTCTTGATGTCTGGAGAAAAGGTGGTGGGTGATGGTAACTTCCATGGTAGGTCCAGGAGTGGATCTTCTGGCTGGACCAGTTTTTGGAAGGATGAATGCAGAGAGCAGAGCTTGGGGGCTGTTGCGTTGACAGAGATGATGGCTTGCGAATAACAGGCTTGTCTTTGCCTCAGGCACCTGGTTATCAGGCACCATGGATGGGTGTCCTGGAGGGGTAATCAGCCTTGGGAGATCATGGATTGAATTCTCTCTTGCTTCACCTGCTGCTGGACATCTGGCTGGTGAGGCTGTGATAAGACATCGCCGCCTGTTTCAGCTGACCTGTGTCACCTGGTTGGAGGGAACAGCAGGTTCGACTGTGCTGCAGAAATGGGCACCTGGTAGCTGAATCAGCTCTTGTGGTGCTGGGGTCGGAGCTGCTGTGAACCTTGTTCTGGTGGGGCTTGTTCTCCTGAGCCTTTGTCCTGGGCTGCTGCTGGACCTTCTGGCTTGTGGCAGTGCTACAGGGCCGTGGTGCTGTTCTACCCACCGGGTGTCTCATCCCAGGATGTGTTTCAGACACCAGGATGCCTCCAGGGTGTCTTGTCTCCCCGTGCATCGCTTCCACCACCTATGCTCCCGTGCTCCTGGCCATCTCAAGGTCCTGTCCACTTTTGGCCAGGGCAGCTGAGGAACACGGGGACCACCTCCAGCCCCTCTTTGGAGCTGCAAGGAAAAGGTGCCTCTGGTTGCAGCCTGCCTTGACTGACATCTTTCCTGGGATGCCTTCAAGAGGGGCACATGCTGGTGATGGGTCAGTCCATGGCACCGCTGAGTCCGTCCATCCGTCTGTCTGTCCATCCATCAGCAGGGAATGATGGTGGTGGGGAGGAGGTGGGGGCCATGCTGGGCGGGCGGCCACGCGGCGAGGGGGAGGAAGTGGGGACAAAAACGCGGCAGAGGGGACAATTGCAGCCTTTCTCCAGGCTGAAAAGACGCCGGGGTCCCTTCCGTCCTCGTCCTCCGTCTGCTGCAGGCGGACAAAGCCACCGCCCCCAGTGCCCACCCAGCGCCCAGGGATTAGAAAAAAGGCGAATTTTGATTTTCTCCTTTTGTTTCCAGAGCCCGGGAGCAGCTCGGCTTCAGCTTTGCTGCTTTCTTCTCCCTTTACGCCGTGTCTGTGCACGGCTGACCAACCGGCGGCTTTTCTGGGAGGAGGGTGATTTATTTAAAATTAAAGGAAAGCAGAAGTTCTTTCTTGAAGACGAGACTTTTTAGGTCGGCGGGAGCCAATGGCTTTCCAGCCATGCAACGAAAACACAGGGGAGCCAGCTGGAATTTGCAGCTTGTCATTTTTTAGGAAAAGCAAAGCTCCTCTCCTGCTCCCCTCTGACAGTGAACGGTGCCTGCAACTGGGGGGACTCTCAGCCAGTCTCCCTGGCTGGCAGGGGTTTTTCCGGACCACCAGCGATGATCCTTTTGCAACCTTTATTTATTTTGGCATTGTCAGGACTATTGCAGAGCAGTCCCCTGTGTGCTGGGGTGCAGGGAGCCCTGGGGCAGAGTGAAGGAGGTGAGGGGTGGTGTGGTGCTGAGAACTGAGGGAAGACCCTTGTAGAGGAGTATCCCATTTTTTCCCTGCCAGGGTTATGGGAGAGAACAGCTGCCTTGGCCCAGCTGACCATCCCAGGCTGGTGGGAGGCCGGTCTTTGGAGTGACCCATGGAAATCATAGATTCACAGGGTGGTTTGGGTTTGAAGTGTCCTTAAAGATCATCTCATTCTACCCCCTGCTGTGGGCAGGGACATGTTCCACTAGACCAGGTTACTCCAAACCCTGGAGTAACTGGGTAACCCTCCAGTCTGGCCTGTAACAGTTCCAGGGATGGGGCAGCCACAGCTTCTCAGGACAACATGTTCCATGCATGCTGTCCCTCACCCTGGGAACCCCTGAGCTTTGGACCCTGGACATGGCAGGGGGTTGGTTGCAGGGGAGGAACGGTGTCCTGCAAAGGCTTGGGAACCCCTGGTTGTGGGCTGGGGCCTCCCGACCTTGGTGGTGTCCCCTTGAACCCTGGCGTCCCTCCAGGCTGTTAAGCTGCCCCGTGCAAAGACCCGGGCGAGGGAGCCCATCACGTGCCCCTTAATGCCGCGGCCGGGACTAAGCACCTTCTGACAGGGACCCAGATGACGCTGCCCGGCGCCTTCCCCAAGGGATGGGGGCCGGAAAAGGGGCAGAAACGGGACGGGGGGGGGGGGGGGGGCTCACCGTCTTTACTCGGGTCAATCATAAAGAAGGGATTAAGATCATTAATTCCTCCCCCCGCTGCAATTAACGACGGGGCCGGGCAGCGGCTGGTGAGGAGCAGCGATATCTGCTGTGCTGGGTGGTCCCGCGGTTTAATGTGAACTAGCCACGTACCCCCCAGCACCGCGGTCTGGGGTGCCTGGCGAGGACAGAGCGGGGACAGAGCCGCCCCAGCTGGCACGGCCGCGGTGTCCGGCTCCTGCTGGCGCGGTGGCCCCGGGGGCTGGAGGGCAGCGCCGGGTGGTTGCAGATGGTGGGAGCTGGCGGAGGCAAAGCGGCGGCCGGGACAATGGCGGGATTGTGCGGTGGCGCCGCTGGCACAGCTCGGCACGGCTCGGCGCCGCACCCCGTGCCAACAGCGGGCACTGCCTTGCGCCGCTGGGGCTGAGTGCGGCCACGGCGCCGTGCCCGGTGTCTCTGTGGGTGCGGGGAGCCGCACGGGCTGGGCTGGGGTGGCCCTGTCCCGCAGCCGCGGGTGCCCAGGGGGCTGTGCCAGGCTGTGCAGCCATCACCCCGGTGGGAGGGGGCGGCGAGCGGGGGCTCAGAGCTGCTGGTACCCGCTCCGTGTGGCATGGTGGGACCAGCCAGGGAGGCTGGACGGTGTGTCTGGCTGCAGAAGAAGATGGGAACTGGTGGAAATGGTCACGACGCCGTGGCTTCAGCTGGTGTCCCCTCCCCTCTGGCACCGGGAGCCCGCTGTGGGGCCGTGGGAAGACCCATGCGGGCAGGACCCAGCTCTTTAACGGAGCATCTCCAGCAGTCGTGGCTGGGGAACCACCCGTAGCTCCCCGGCAGCCCCGCGGCACGGTGGTTCCGATGCCCCGGGGCGAGCGGGCAGGGTGGCAAATCCCGGGCCGATGTGGCCGGGCGCTTGGCTCCCTGCACGGCGCGGGGCGAGCGGAAGAGGCGCAGGGCCGCAGGAAAGGCGGCCGCGGGCAGGCGTGAGATAACACCACCGGGCGCTTTATCTCACATCCTCCCGTCCGGTGCTTTTCCTGCCGCGCTCCCCGCTCCGGCCCCAGCGCCCGTTGCTGTCGGCACTAAGGGGTGACCCGTCCTAAGGTCTCCAGGGACAGGTCCCCCACCTCCCTGGCAGAGGGGACGAGTGGTTCAGCTGCATGGCAGCAGCTCGCCCATCTTCCCAGCACCCCGTCATCCCTTTGGGGTGCACCCCACCTCACGGCTGCCCAGCATCCCCCTGCCTGGGGGATGGAGCGGGATGCTGGGGAAGGGCAGCCCGTCCTGCTGCCGCAGCCCTCCCTCCCCACGTGGCCTGGCGAGCTCCCGGCTGGAGCCCAAGCCCTGCATCGATCCGTGCTGCATCTTAAATCCCGCAGCAGCTGAAGCAAGCGGTTTTCAGCGCCAGGGCGGGGGGGTTTCTCCGTGGGCGAGCCGGCTCTGGCACCGGAGTGAGACACCGGGGCTGCTTCCGCAGCCGGGACCACGGTAGTTGGCACAAGGACCTTGCCCCCATCAGCGTTTTAACGGCGATGCCCAAGCTCTGTCCGTGGGAAAGGGTCCTCCTGGGCTGTTGTGGGGTTGCACTGGAGAAGGGGATCTGAGGGGTGATGGATGAGCAGGAGTGGGGTGTGGGGGTGCAGGGATGCCCCTCGCTCTGCTGCATCACCTCTAAACTGGAGTGAGGGTCTCAGCAGAGCTCTCCACATGTGGCCACATCCCAGTCTGGGCCCCGGAGAGGAAGGTGCTGGGATAGCCAGGATGGAGGGATCGGGTGGGCGAGGGGCCTCCTCCCAGTGCCACCCTCCCCCAGCTGCCGCCGGGGTGGGGACGTGGGTTCCTGCTCCATTAAGCCCTGCAGCTTTTCTCCTCTAAAGCCTGATTACTTGGCGGTGCTTGTGTGCGTGCGTGCTCGGGAGGGAGGAGGAGGAGGAATTTCACAACAACAAGTGTTTGCAGCCACACTGGACCCAGCTGCCCCGGAGTCGCCCCAGGGACAGCAGCATAGCATCCGCTCCAGGAAGGCTCTTGCTGTCACTGCTGGGCCCATGGCGCTGCTGGAGCAGCTGGGCATGTGTGCTGGGCATGCTGGGGCATGGCAGGAGGTCAGCAGTGGGGCTTGGAGGTGGATGCTGTGGATCCCTATGGGGTTGAAGGTGGGCACTGCAGCTCCTGATGAGGCTTGGAAGTGTGTGCTGCAGCTCCCTGTTTGGTTTGGGGATGGACACTGCAGCCCTTGGTGGGGTTAGGAGGTGGATACCATGGCTGTCCACAGGATTTGGAAGTGGACATTGCAGCTCTTACAGGAATTTGGAGGTGAACACCATGGCTGCCCATGGGATTTGGAAATGGATGTGTGAAGTGACTGAGAATTGGATGGTGCAGCTCCCTATGGGATTTGGGGTGAACACTGCAGCTGTTGGTGGGGTTTGGAGGATGATGCTGTGGATCCCTGAGGCACTTAAAGGTGGACACTGCTGGTCTCCATGTGGCTTCCTTCCCCTGCCCAGTGCTGGCTGAGGGACAATGGTCCAGGAGGAGAAAGAGGAGGAGGAGAAGGGGTGCAGCTTAGCCTGAGCTGGGTGAGCAGCATCCCTGGGACTGTGGGAGCTGGGGTGTTGCCTCCATAGCACTTGGCCTGGGGGACAAGGGTGGCTGCAGGGTGGGAACCAGGCACCCCTTGCATGAGCTCCAGCTCCTGGCCTGGGAGCCTCCCGCTGGCGCCTGCAGTCCCATCCGGTGTGGGGCCGCACGCCGCTGGAGCGGAGCGGGAGATGAGCCCCGTGACCTCCCTGGGGCTGCTGTCCCTGGGGGAGGAGAGCCGGGCACAGAGAGTCTTTAAGCATCAGAGTGCCATTGCTACCAGGCCAGGACTTCCCCTGTGACCCCCCACTTCTGTCTGGACGACGACCCTTTTAGAGAGCAGCGGAACGGATCTCCACCGAGGTCCGTTCCCTGGAGTTCCTTTGTTTGCGGCGCTGAGATTTTCATGGCAGGGGGAGGAAGAGCCGCTTTGAAAAGCCTGTTGGCTCTTGCCAGCGCTAACTCTCTTTTCTTTTCTCCTTCCAGAGCCGCGTGGTGTGTCCCAGAGCCGCAGAGTATGTCTGTGCACTGAGAGCACCCTGAGTCCTCCGCAGCCAGCGCGGGAGGAGACGCCCCGTTGATGTGCGGTCCCGTCTGAGCGTCCCCGGTGGCTGGCGGGCCAGTGCTACCACAAGAGCTTTGGGGGTCTTTTGCTTTGGCATTAGGGTGGGTTTTGGGGTTTTTTGTTGGGGTTTTTTTTTTTTTTTTGTTTTTTTTTTTTGGCTTTTTTTTTTTTTTTTTTTTTTTTTTAATTTTGGGGTTGGTTTGGTTGTTGTGCTCCGGGCACCATGTCAAATTCGGGCTCCCATCAAGACACTGGGAACAAGCCAGAGACGGAAAAAAATAACCAAGATGACTCTCAACCCCCTGTCATCTCCGAGAGGAGGAACAAAAGTGGAATAATAAGTGAACCTTTGAACAAAAGTCTTAAGAAGTCCCGTCCACTCTCCCACTATTCCACCTTTGGTAGCAGCAGCTCGGTAAGCGAACATTCAGAGAAAGGCAACCCCTTAGCTAATGGCAACGATGCGACTGTGGATAAAAGTCATTCTACCTCAAAGCACAAAAACATCTCTAGTATGCTGAGCAAATTAGACCGGATGTCGGAGCTCTCCTCAGAAGGACAGACCGCCCTCCAACAGTTTGCTCAGTCGACAGAAATGCTCAAAAGAGTGGTACAGGAGCATCTTCCTCTAACAAGCGAGCACGGGACTGGTATCTCTGACATGGAGGCAGTCTCAGCTGCAGAGACAATGAACGGCCCCTCTGATTTTCCTTACCTGGGGGCTTTTCCCATCAACCCAGGCCTTTTCATTATGACCCCTGCCGGCGTGTTTCTGGCAGAGAGCGCGCTCCATATGGCTGGCTTGGCAGAGTATCCCATGCAGAATGAGTTGGCATCTGCCATCAATTCGGGGAAAAAGAAACGGAAAAGATGCGGCATGTGCCCGCCCTGCCGAAGACGGATAAACTGCGAGCAGTGCAGCAGTTGTAGGAATCGCAAAACTGGCCACCAGATTTGCAAATTCCGAAAATGTGAAGAACTCAAAAAGAAGCCTTCTGCAGCACTGGAGGTAACCGGCCCCTCTCAGGCACCCTAACCCCTCCTCGGGCTGCGCTCCTGGGTTTGGATCTTGCCCTAGATAATAAAACACCTGGTACTTCTTACTTTTTTTTATTTTTCCCTTTTCCATTAACAGCTCTCACCCTGAGATGTGTGCTCTGCCCAGTGCCCCCAGTCCCACCCCGTGCTATGTACTGGGGTTGATTGATGTGGGGAGGAGGGCTGGGGTCTCTCCCTGGGCACGCTGGGCTTTGCTCTCCCCTTTGCAAGCACAGGCAGCAGCGGGGCTCTGCTGGGGTTTTGGTGACAGCATCCCCTGTCCTCAGTGGGTGGCAGCTCCCTGAGCTGGGGAGCAACAGCCAACCCCAGAGGAGGGGGATGACTTTTTGGGGCAGACCTTGGGGTAATTGGTGATGATGAAACCTGTGGCCACAGTGCAGCCAAAGCCCAACCCCTCAGCTCACTCCACTCTGAGCAGGAGCACAATGATCCCTGGTTTTGGGAGCAAACTGCTGCAGTGTGCACTGGGCAGCGTCCCTGGTGGAGTGGCTGTGCCAGGTCTTCCTGGGCCAGCATCCCTGTGGGATGGTCAGGATGAGTCCATAAGGCAGCAGCTGGATTTCCTGTGGCAGCAGTGCTGCAGTCCCCACTGGCAGCGCTCCTGTTTTAGCACCCAGCAGAGCCAGGAACATCCCTGCTCCTGCTGGGGATGCCCAGGTGCCCTGGTGTGAGCCAGGTGCTCGGGCTGTCACGGCCCACCATGGCCTGTTTGTGGATGTCCTTGGCTTTGGGTTGGGATGCCACCTTGCCAAATCCACTGGGGAGGAGTGACATTCACGTGGGGACTACAGGGAAAGTTTGGTAACGTGGGTTGTGGGGGCCTGAAACTCATTAGGGGCCGTGGGCAAATGCTGGTGGCATGGTGTGGCTGGGGGCTGGGTGCCAGCAGGGCAGGAGTGCCCCATGCACAAGCTGCTCTGGCAGAGCCTCCCTCTTCCTGCACACCCAGGTGTTGTGTTGAAACCAGGTTTGATTTTTCCCTGAGCTGACCCCACTGTCAGCCATGCTGGTGTGCTTCCTCCTCCGGGTGAGCACATCCCCATGGAGAGACAGATAGGCTAAAAAGTCACCTGGGCATCAGCTGGATGGTGCATCCTGGCACAAGGGCTTTGCCCATCCTCGGTGGCCCCAATGCAACCAAGGCCCGCTGCTTCCTTAGCCACGTTCTACGTTTTTCAATTAGCATCAGCTCTGAATGAATACTGAAGGGGAAAAAAATCTATTTGGGCGGTGGGGATGAGGAGAGGGGGACTGTGTCTTTCAAAAACCGCTGTATTGCTAAATTATATTCTTGTTCTAATTTGCTGAGTCAGTGATCTGGAAAAAGGGAGAAAGGGAAAAAAAAAAGTTCATTTCTTCCAAAGAGTCCTAAAGCGGGTCAATAGACTCAGAGCTCTCAGCAGCCGGAGGAGTCACTCCCTTCTCCCAGCGCTGGGTCTGGGGCTGATAAATAGCACCAGGAACCCATGGAACAGTCACCCCTGTGATGGGCTTCTCTATCCCATGACTGGCTGGGAAATGGAGGCCACTGAAATAGGGCTCTGCATCTGATAGAGCTGGGCCCCACCAGAGATGAGCCCCATCCCCCTGGGCATGACCAGGTGTGTTGAGGCTCAAGAGAGATGCCACCGTGCTGGTGGGATGGACGCCTGGGCAGGTGTGGGTCACTCCAGGGCATCACCATCCCCTTTTCAGGACAGACCATCCTCTCTCAGAACATCCACTTGCACCATGTGTTGACCTTGGTAGGGTTGTACAAGATTGTGGCTGGGACAGGGACACCATGACCCCGGCCGATGTCCCAGGTCACCTGGGTCAAAGCTGGGTTGTTGAATCTAACCTGTCAACCAGCCTTGTTCATACATTGGGCCAACTGTAGGGCAGCCACCAGCACCTGTGCTGTGCTGGAGACCTGTGTGGAGGGGGCCAGGATGCAGAGTTCCATGGACTGCTGGTCCTGGCGGGCTGCCATCACACCGCTGTACTGGACACTGGGACAGAAGGGGCCATTCAGTGTCCCTTCATATGAGGCTGAATCATTCACAAGGCTTTGTGAAGCCTTGTCCCTGTCTGTGGGGGGCAGTGCCATTGCCCCCCCAGAGGAAGGACAGTGACTCTGTCCTGCCACCCCCGTGAGTCCACAGGAATGTCCTAGGAGAGCCCAGACAGGGGCCGCAGCTACCATTAAACATTGATCTAAAATCAAGCAGTAAAAAAAAAATAGAATTAAACCTTTATGGTGGTGTAAAAAAAAACGGGCTAAATCCCTCAGCTGCCGTTAAGGTTTATCTGCACATCTACAGAGCTCGAAGAACCGGTCACCGCTGGTGTCCTGCTGTGGTGGGGCTGCCTGGGGCTCTGAGACCGGTGAGGTCGGCTGTTGGGAGCAGGCAGCAGCACGTCCCTGCACTGACCAGGCTCCTCTGGGCTCTGCCAGCCCCAGCAACCCTGGCTGATGCTGTGGGGGCTGCTGGCCAGCCCTGCACAGGTCACCCTGGGCTTGTCTGCAGAGCTGTAGGTCACATGAAGGCCATGAATAGTTGGGATTTGACTCATCAGAGCTGTTCTCCATCCAGAGAAGCTGTGCTGAAGAGCTTTGGTGCTGCAGATAGAGCCAGTGAGGGCCACTGTCACCCTCATGTCAGCCTCACAGAGAGACTCTGGCCATGGAGGACAAGGGGTGAGCATTTTAAACTGAACAGATTTAGGTTGGACATAAGGTAGAAATGTTTATGATGAGGGTGTTGAAGCCCTGGCACAGGTTGCCCAGAGAAGCTGTGGCTGCCCCATCCTTGGAAGTGTCCAAGGCCAGGTTGGATGGGGCCTGGAGCAACCTGGTCTGGTGGAAGGTGTCCCTGCCCATGGCAGGGGATGGAATGAGAGGATCTTTAAAGTTTCCTCTAAACCATTCTGTAGGTCTGTGATTGTGGGGATGAGGGGGATCTCTCCTGGGCATCCACATTAGAGCTGGCTGTCCATCTTCCTTTAATAATAAAGGAGCAGAGGTATTTATGAGACATCTCCTTCCAGACCCATGAGGAGCCCCCTCTCCCCTCTTTCCTCTGCTCTGGGATGATGGATCTGGGTAGGTGGCCCTTGCTGGAGAGTCCATCCTGCTCTGCCCTGCCTGTTCTGCATTCAGTGCCTAGAGTGGGATCCATTGTGGTCAGTGTGGAGTGCCACAGCCCCGTGCATCACTGGGCACAGGCACTTGTGCCTTCCCAGATGTCTGATTATGTGTTGTAGACACCTTGGGGAAGGGGTGATGCCTGCAGCTTGTGACTGCCCCAGCTCAATTTGCTCTCTAACATGGGCAGGGAGCAGGAGCAGGTGGGATGTGTCAGCAGCCTGGTGGGCACCACCAGCTCCTGCCCATTCTGGCCCTTTGTGCCCCTGCCCTTGCCCAAGCCCTGTGTTTGGGTTGTGCCCGTGGAAGGGGACACCCTCCTGCAGGGATGGGGTGATGCTGCTCAGCTGTTTCATCGAGGCTTGGTTGGTGTCTTGGTCCAAGAGAAGGACCCAGTGAGATCTGGCTGACTCCTGCATGGAATTAGGGACCAAAATGTGCCTGCTTTGACCTTTAGGATGCTACACGAGGTGTCCCAGCCCTGCCCACGGGCTCAGTATTGTGCCCCTGCTTGCCTCATGGCAGCCAGTCTGCTGGCTCGTGCCTGTCACTGCAGCCTGTGGCCTCTTTCCCATTGGTGTCCCTTGCTTGTTTGGAGATGTGGGACCTGAGGGGTCCTTTCAGGTGATTGTGTGGTGATCCTGTGGTGATTGTGTGTCTGGCTGGCACAGCTCAGCCTTGCTTGGGGGCTGTTGGCACTGTGAGACATTGCGGTCCTTGCATACTCCACCCATGTTCTCATGAACATTGTGCAGGCTTTCCACCTCATCCAGATGGAAAATGTCCCTGGTTCTCCTTCCAGAGGACAACAGTGCTACCAGGGCACGGCCCCACACCATCTTTCCTGGAGGTGGCTTCTAAGAGATCTTGTCTGTTGTTGGGCCCTTTGTTGGCCGTGGGGCTGAGCCTGGTGGGACTCATCCCTCTTCCCTGTGAGGTGCTGAGATACCTGGTGGTGCCTGGGGCTGCTCTGTTGGAGTCAAGGTTGTTGAGCATGTCCCATGTCCTGAGCAGCTCCTGCTCCGGTGTCCCCAGGCCCATTCAGCTCCTGCTCCCTACCCCAGTTTCCATCCCAATGCGCTCCTAGGTCCATCTAGTGCCCGGGCTCCTGTCCTCGGGGTGTCTGTCTGTCCGTCCATGGCAGGGACTGTGGGGGCTGGCAGGGAGGGCACTGTGCCAGGTTGTGCCAGGTTGTGCCAGGCCACGCCGAGTGCCCACGGCCCGGCCACTGTGCTCACAGCTGGCCAGAGGGAAGCCGGGGGCTGTGCCACTGTGCCAGCTGCCCCACGGGACATGGGGACACGGGGATGTGGGAGCAATGGCCAAGCTGCTGTGCTGGTGCATGGCCAGGGAGGGCTCTAGCAGCAGGGGGACCCCGATCTCCCTCCTGCTGGCATCGTGGGCTGAAATCTTGGGATGTAGATTGGTACCAAAGGGTGCTGAGCCTGGGCTGGATCCGTCCCAAGGCTGGGGACCGGGGTGCCGGGGTGGGGGTGAGGGGTGGGTGCTCAGCCCTGGTGCTGCACACCTGTGCTGGACCCGACCTAACGCCTTGTCCCTTCTTCTTCTGTCCCCCTCCCTGTCTCTCTTCCTTTCCAGAAGGTGATGCTTCCTACAGGAGCCGCGTTCAGATGGTTCCAGTAGGAACGGGAATCCCAAAGCTCTGTCATCCAAGTGCAATGTCACTGCTTGCTTGTGTTGTCTCAGGCAAGGGATTTTTGGCTGAAATGAATGGATGCACCTGTGTCTCTTTAGAACCAAAAATATTTTCTCGCAAATCTCATTCCTGTTTTTATAATTTTTTTTCTTTTTTTTTTCCTTTTTTTTTTTTTTTTGCGTTCGTTTTAACATCTTCAAGTCCTAGTCAGACATTTAACTGCTTTTCAAATAAAAAACAAAAAAATAATTAAAAGAAAAAAACAATGGATCTGTAAAGTACCAAGACTTAATAGACAGAGTATGGACAATCAGTTTCTTTCTGTGTTTTGGTGTTGATGTTGTTTATGTGTGAAAGATGCAGTACTTGTGTAGGGAATGTAAATTTACAGTAACCTTTTAAAATCTAGTTACTAATAAGCACTACTGTAATTTAGCACAGTTGTTTAATTGCACCCTCATTTATACTTTTTATTTGATTCTTTCCCATCATACAATAGAGTGGATAGTTTCTAGAATGCCTCAACTTCATGTTTATAAATGAGAATATGTTTAAACCGATGTAGTATCCCTTCTCCTCGCCATTCACCTCTGGAAGTTTAACCCACAAGAGGGTCAGTATAAAAGGTGGAAGAAAACAATTGCTACACAACTGGCGGAATTCAAAAAAAGGAAAAAAAAGAGTAAAAAAAAGGCAAAAAAAAAGTCGTTGTTAGTTTATTAATATAGAACAAGAAACGCTGCGTACAGAAAATCCTCCTAATTGCAACGGTTTACTCCTAGAAGTAATTTTTGTAAACTTACAGAAGTTAAAATCAAAATAAAACAAATATTGCAGGACCTGTGCTGAAGCAGTTACGCAAAGTGATATTTCTCTTCTGTTCACCCCCCGTCTCTCCAGCTCTCTCTCCATCATTAAATTGAAATGCTGTTTGTAATGTTTTAGCGATCCAGGCTGTTTTTGTGAATAAAATGAATGCATGTTTTGTGTCATGATTTCCAGCTTGGTTATTTCTCTCCCACCCCTCTGTCCAGCCCTCCAGGCCCCCCAGCAGCTGTGGTGGCCCACGTGCCATGGTCCTGCTGGCTGTGGGGACCTCGCCAGTGACGATGCCGGAGCGTGGTGGAACGGTGTGATGAGCTGAGCTGGAGTCGCCCTGGCTGCTAAATCCCTGTAGTTAATCCTGGCAGTGCCTGGGCTAAGCCAGCCTTGGCTCCTCCTGGGGATATTTCCTTGACCTGCCTGGAGTTTTACCCAGCAGTGCCAGCACCATTTGTTTTGTCTTCATGTGCCATGAAGAACCGCCGTGAGGCTCGTGTTGTTGGGACAAGTCTAAAATGAGCTCCCAAAGGTGAGTGGGCTCTGGGGTGGCTTTCCAGCCTGGCCTGATGTTGGTACTGAATCAGCAGGAGCTGCCTGGGGTGGAGGGGATGTTGGATGGGCTCAGCCATGGACAAGCCATGGGGTTGCTCCCAGTGCTTGGGTGCTGTGTTGGCAATCATGCCAGGCAGGTGGGCTGGGAACCTCCTACAAGTCCCTGGAGGTTCTCCAGGGCCATCCCAGCCTGGCAAGAGGAAGATCGGGCTGGAGCCGGCAGTGCTGGCTCTGCCCTGCCGGGAGGAGGTAGTGAGAGCCTTTGTCCCCAGCTCCAGCCAGCGTTTGGGCCAGCATCTGCTGGCCAGATGTGCACCCGGAGGAGGGGGGTGATGGCGGTGCGTGGGCTCGGTCCCTGCCCGGCAGCGACCTGCTGGGAAGGAGCAGAAAGTCCTTGGGGAAAGCTGCCCCAAATGCCCTCTCCAGCAGCATTCCCCCCAGCTGCTCCTGCGGCTCCGGGTGGTTTGGGCACCCCGGTCACAGCAGTGCCTGAACCCAGGGCTGTGTGTGGGAACGACTGCAGCACACGGTGACAGTGCTGGAGCTGGGCCCGTGTGGCGAGTGACACAGCTCAAGGCCTGCAGGGACAGACAGACAGACCCTGGTCGTGCCCCAGCAGGGCTGTGGTGCATGGCTCTGCTCCGAGCAGGGTGGCACTGGCCAGGGGCTGCTGGGAGCTCGCACAGCCGAAAGCAGTTAGCAGGAATGTGGTGGGGGTGTTCTGGGAAAAAGGAGTCTGGCTGGCTTCTTTAAGACTGTGGCTAAGGGCTGGGCCTGTGTGAAAGCACAGTCCTGGCACCTGGAGGGAGCCAGCCCCTACCCCGTGCTGGGAGAGTGTCCTGGGGAGCAGCACACAGCCCCCTCCCCAGCCCTGATCCCCTGGGGAGCTGCGAGGAGGGTGCTGCTTCATCCCACCCACAGCTGGGGCTAGGGACTGCTGGGAATGTCACCCTGGTCTGGCTGTGTCACCCGCAACAGGGCTGTGCTTGGGGAAATGCCATCATGGCACAGCAAACCCCGCTGTGCTGTGCTAGCAGGGCACTGGCAGGGACCATGGGCGTTAGCAGGGGAGATGGGCACTGGCAGGGGAGGAGAGAGAGAGCAGGGATATGGAGCTGCCAGGGAGGACACGGCCATTAGCAGGGGACAAAGGGAGAAAAGAATCGGATGTGGGATTGAAACCCTGCCTGCGGGTGGGATGGGCTGGTGGGGAGGTGGGATGTGGGGTGCTGGGTGCCCTCCACCCCACTTCCAGCACAGCCCCGTGCTGGGCTCCATCCCTGCCTCGCAGGTGAGTGTGTAGGAGGGTGGCCCTGTGCTGGCCTGGAGCCTTGCCTAACGAGCAGGACCTCAGGCATCCCCCGAGGGTGAGCCCATCCCCTCCTCCATGATCACCCTCCTCAGGCACAGCCCCCGTGCTGGGCCTCCCCACAGCTGCTGCAGGGGAAGCGGCACCCAGGGCTGCTGTCCCCAGGGTGCCCGCTGGCAGCCAGGTGACACAGGGCACACGGGATGATGATAACGAGCTCGGCGTGGCGCTGAGGGACAACCCTGGGCGCTACCACAAGGGCTGGCCTCGAGTCTCTCTTAATTAACATCCTCATTAAACGGAGTTAGCAGAAGGGCAACGAAACCTGCCTGTGGCCCTAGGGCGTGCTGTCACAGAGGGCACAGCCGTGTCCCCATCCCTGCTTGGCCTTGGTGGCATGGGAAGGTGCCAGCAGGTGATGCCAGGTGAGGCCAGACCGCGGTGCGGGGCTGATCCAGCAGCGATGCCAGCGGTGTTTTCCACGTGGAGTGGCCTGGCTTGGGGAGGATGGATTCTGGGGTGAGCTGCAGCAGGAAATGGAACCCTCACAGTGGTGCCAGAGACATGTCCTGTCCTGTCCTGTGACAGGGGTGCCTCAGCACCTTGTGGGGTGCCGGGCTCGGCTGCAGGGTGTCCCCATTGCGTGTCCCCCGTGCTGGTCTCAGCCCGGCGCGGTGGGCTGGTGGCCGCCTCGTCCCGCCGTCCCCCGGGCTGCAGTCAGCAGGCTGACCCCGGGCTGACCTGCCCCCCCGGCGTGGGGATGGGGCAGGATGCAGGAAGCGCCGGACAAAATGTGCTTCAGCTGAGCCGGATGGCGGCTTCGCCGTGAGCGCCGCCGGCCGGGCGTGACCTCCGGGCCGGCAGCCCGCTGCCACTGCGGGGACACCGAGGGGACGGCTTGGCAGGGGAGGCGGCAGGACCTCGGTGTGGGGTGGGAAGCTCCATGAGCACCGAATCGTGGTTGCTCGGAGGCGAGCCAGTTCACGCCCACCACTCCAGTGGGAGGTTGGGATGGTGGGATCGGCTCAGCTTTCCTTGGTAGGGACACATCATGGCTCAGGGGGCTGTGGGGACAGCCTTGGTGCCAGGTGTTAGAGCCATCCAGCGTCTCCAGCGTGGCTGGGCCATCACTGGGTGCTTCCCAGCATGTCCTGGGCTGAGCTGACACCAGCTTGGTTGGGGTTTTGGCAGCTCCACAGCAGCTGGATGGGACCAATGCAGGTGTCCTGGGGGTCCCCAGGCATGGGCAGCTTGGGGGATGCTCACTGTCACACATCTGGCTTGGCTCAGGCTGGAGCCTGGGGCTGCTGGGACAGCTCAGCTGGGACCATTAATCGAAATAAGCCTCCTAAGTTCTGCTCCCCGCAGCTGGCCAGGTGACCTTCCCTGTGTCACACACATCGTGGCAGCTTTCCAGGCCCATTCCCAGCCTTGGCTGAAGTTCTTCCAGAAGGTTGTGGAGTTTTCAAATTTGGGCTAAGCATGCCTTGTCCTTTTGTACATTCTCCACAGGGAGTGAGCTCTGTGCTGGTTTCTTCCCCACAAACATTGCCTGCTGGGGTGTGGGACAGGGGAGGAGGGTTCCACAGAGTCTGTGGGATGCTGTGCTGTCTCTGCAGTAGAGCAAGACTGAAAAGGGCTTTTCTCAGGGAAGAGGAGCCATGGGAGATCCTTTATCCATGACAAAGGCTTGACATCCACATCACCTCTGGGAATTCCAGGATTCCTGACTGACCACCACACACTGAGATCTCCCCACGCCTGAGCTGGGGCAGGAGGATGTTTACCCAGCAGCATCCTTGGAAAGGACTCCGTAGGTGGAAGCTGACACCCATTCCTGCATCCCGCCAGCCCACCCTGGGATGAGCTGTGTCCCCAGCAAGGCAAAGCTGCGGCTCCAGCTGGCCAAGGGCCCTGGCTGGCCGCCCTGCTGCGGCTCTGCAGGAGGCTGGGGATGTCACTGCAGCCATCACGGGGTGCTTTCTGCACAGAAACTGCCTGAGGTGCTCCTGCCCTGGGGACCAGAGCTCCACCAGGCCTGGCATCCTGCCTGCAGCTCCATGGTGCTGCCTCGGTTTGGGGTCTCAGGTCCCCCCTCTGCCACACCCCACGGAGTAGGTGAGCGCTTGAAGTGGCTCTGCTTGTGTGAAGGAGGACGCCTCTTCCATGGCCAGCTCCTGCAGCCCAGCAGAGAACCACAACACGCAGCAGCCCTGGGCTGCGGGCAGCAAAGACCTCGCCTGGTTGAGCCGTGGTGTTCCTCTTTTTGATCACGATCAATGCCTGATTATTCCTGATGAGCACGTCGGTGCTCCCCGATCCCTGCTGCTCTCCCAGCCTGCCCCGCTCGCTGCCAAGCCCACGCCAAGCCACGGCAACTCCCGCTTAAGCGGGGACTGGCTGCGGTGCCAAGGCCGGTTTCAACACCGCGTCAAGATGTTTTAAGGCCAGAGCAGTCAGGATTTGTGAGAAATAGGTCGGCCTGTGACAGCAGAAGGAGGCTACTCGGTGCAAGACGCGGCGTTACCGGGCAGGGGAGGCAGCGGCTGGCGCGGCGCGAGCCTTCAGCCCTTGGGTGACGATGGGCGGACGACAGCGGCTGAGCAGGGGCTCAGCAGAGGTGACAGGTGCCACCAGCCCGAGCTGGGCGTTTGCAGCCTGCAGCCTGCCTCGCTTTTGGCCAGCCATTGGTGCTGACAGCCCTGGTGAAGCATCGGGCTGGGGAATTGTGTCTCCCCCCACCAAAATGCTGGGAGTGGAGGTAGTGCTGGTGGAGGTACCACGGGCAGTGGGGACACAGGACCAGGCTGGCCTGTCCTTGTCCCCTCAGCCAGTCCTGCAGCCCCGCCTGCACCTCTGACCCAGGGCTGGAGGATGAGATGCCCATGGGGAAGGAAGGACACCTTGTCCTCTCCTGCCTTGCCTCTGAGCCCCTGGGCTGGCTTCTCCTGCAGCTGGCTTCTCCTGCAGGCCCTCTCCCTGAGCCCTGGGCCAGGCCTGTCAGGGATGGGGGAGCTGCTGGTCTGTGTCTTGTTGGCAAACCCATGAGGCAACAAGTGATTAGGGCAGGTTCTACTAAACCCAGGATGGGTGCAGGAACAGGGCAAGCATGGATGAGACCTCCCAAATCATTAAAATGGTCCATCTGGTCCCACCTGCTTTCTGGCTTTGCCTGTTCTCTTACTTCTGGCTGAGGAGGAGCAGTGACCAGGGTGTCCCACGAGGCCACCTCCTGCCACGAGGATTCCTGTGGACAGGAATCTCATTTCTGCACTTGCCAGATTACAGCAAAATCTTCCCCTGGCAGAGCCCTACGTGATCCTGAGTTTCTCCATCTCCTCACCTGCCCTTGCCACTGAGGTGCCACTCTCTTGTCTTGGGTGGCTTGGGAGTGGGCAGGGGGTGATGCCAGCGCCCACCTGCCTTCCACACTGGCAGGCTGGGACTGCAGCAGAGCCAGCCAAGCCCACCTCAGGAGCCAAGGGCGTCCATCAGTGCATCCTGCTTGACCTTTACAGTCATTAATTCCTGCACTTTACCTCACGTGCTGGCCCTGTGCTTTCTGGAGCTCCAGCTGCTGTGGGCAGCGATACCTCCAGCAGCAGTATGGCTGTGACCTGCCCACCTCCAGCAGAGTTCATTTTCCAGCTCTGGGATTGCACCAGGCAGGACACTGATGCTTGTGAAGATCTTGCAGGCAGAGCTGGACCCTGGCAGTGAGCAGGAGTGCTTGGCACGGCTCAGCACCTCCCAGCTGTGCCCCGTCACCCTCTGGGTGCTCACGTGCTGGTGGCACCACTACCACTGGCATCCTTCCACCTTGCCATTGCGGGCACAGGTGCCCTACAGCCAGGTGACCTGAGCATCAGCCAGCTGGGAGATGCTCCCCCAGCAAGGCTCTGACTCCCTGAGCAAGAGACGCCCTTCTCCTCGCTCCAGGCTTATTTTGGTGCTTTTAACCTCAGGCAGGTGGGGCAAAACCGGCCTGGGGCAGATCCCACTTGTGTGCTCCCCACTGCCTGCAGTGAGGGACGGGGTGCAGGCCCTGGGCTCGCACTGAGCCCCAGCTCCTGCCTCTCTGCTGGCCTGCGAGGGCTCCCACCAGCAGCACGGTTTGCTGCCTTGCCGTGAGTCCTGACATTTCTCCATCGAGACAGCCTCAGGGGGAGGTATAAACTGGCTTTGCTGCAAGTATGTGTGTGTGATGGGGGCTCCCTGCCCCCCAACTCCAGCCCATGGAGTGCCTGAGCTGGCTGGTGGCCCTGTCACCTCTGCTGGAGCAGGGTTTGGCTGTGGTGCCTTCCAGAAAGAGCAGAAGTGTGGCAGGTTGAGGTTGCAGGGCAGCTGAGGAGTCAGAGCCACTCCTGGGAGCTTGGGGTCGATGTGGGGAAGGGGCTAGGCCAGGGCAAGACATGAGGGGATGGGGAGTGCACAGGGAAAGAGAGAACACTCTTCCTTTAGGTAGAGGAACGAGAGAAAAGGACAGGAGAGGCAGGAAATGGGGGTGGGAAAGGGACACAGAGGAGATGGGAGTCCTTGGAGAAAACACAATCTGTTGGGTGGGGGGAATGGTGGGGGTCTGGGTGCTCCCACATCCTACCAGTCCCCCCATGAGATGATGAGATGGGCCATCAGGGACCCACATTTAAACCCCAAGTGGCAAGATGGGCGGCGAGTCAGAGCTGGGCCTCCAGAGTGAGCCGTGCCAAGGGCTGCAGGATGCCCACAGGCATCCCAGTGCCAGTGCTGGCCTGCTCCCACCCCGGGCACACTCTGCACCCCAGGGCACCTCCCCAGCACGGTGCAGAGCTGCCACCTCTGCCCCCACAGCTCCATTTTCTTCCATCTCCAGACAAAGTGACCGCTTATCCGCTTGGGTTTCAAGCTGTGTGCTCAGCCCCGCGCTCACCCCTCGGCTGGACACGGCAGGAAGAGGAATGCGACCAGGCAGGTTTGTGCAAACACAGGCACTGCATGGTCCCCCTCGGTCTTTAGTCTGGTAAGCAAAATCAGCATCTAATCCAGATCAAACAGGACTTTAGCTCCTGTCAAAGGACTGATCCCCCATTCTGCCCAGGCTGTGGTATTTAAAGGGACACGGCCAGGTTAAGTATAGCTGGAAACAAAGGGTTTGTGAAAATCATCATAATAAAAATAACAACGCAACAAAAGCTGGGAAAGATTAGTGGGAAGAGATTATAATGAAATATAACTGCCAAAGAAAACTGTGGTTAACAGAGACATCTCCCTAGAGCATTTGAAACCCCAGGTAGTGGAGGAGGAAAGAGATAAGTGAAACCACTCAGAAACCAGCAGCAAAACAAGCCAGGCTGTTCCTGGATCAGAGCAAGATCCTCTCCTCTCCTCTCCTCTCCTCTCCTCTCCTCTCCTCTCCTCTCCTCTCCTCTCCTCTCCTCTCCTCTCCTCTCCTCTCCTCTCCTCTCCTCTCCTCTCCTCTCCTCTCCTCTCCTCTCCTCTCCTCTCCTCTCCTCTCCTCTCCTCTCCTCTCCTCTCCTCTCCTCTCCTCTCCTCTCCTCTCCTCTCCTCTCCTCTCCTCTCCTCTCCTCTCCTCGATATCCCCAGGCAGGAGCTGGATGCAATAATGGGTAATTCCTTTATTTGACACCCAGGCTGTGATGGGAGCAGTCCCAGGATCTGGGTGTTGGGGAGTGGTGCCAGGGGGCACCCCAGACTGGCAGAGCCCTGTGCCTCAGCCCCAGATAGGATTTAGCCACCCGACTTCTCCTGACCTTAATAACTGGCGCTGACTTAACCGGAGTCTGCTGGCTAAATCCCGCGTGAGTCTGGAAGTGTAGGAGTCAGTGTCACAAGTAATTTATTCCATGCATCTCTCAGCCTCCTAAACTTGGGGAAGCCAGTTCTTAACACACATCCCGGTGCTGCCACAGCCCTGGTCGAGCAGATCTGCAGCAGCCTTTCTTTCTCCTCTTCCCTCCTTCCCTCACAGCTGCTGGCTTGCCCAGGCTGGAGAGCAAAGCCCTGCTCAGGCCCTTCTCCCAGTCCAGGAGCAGGCAAAGCCTCTGCTGCCCACAGAACCTTGGAGCATCCTTCAAGCCATGGACAAGCCATCTCCAAAGTGGGGCAAGACGCCCCCAGAGCCATGACTGGAATAGGTACAGTCCCTACAAGCAAGGCATGGCTCACACGTGGGTGCTGCACCCTGGGGAACTCAGTCTTGCTCCGTGGATGTTGTCAGTCCAACGTGGCCCTTCTGCCTCATCCCAAACCTCTGCTCTGGTGTGCTGAGGGTGGAAAACCAGAGGCAGCTCTTCAGCTGGGCTCTGTGGGGCTGGAGCTGGCTGGGTGTGGAGGAGTTATGACCATGGAAAGGGAGGGCCAGGCAGTCCTGCTCCACTGGATATAGTGTGCAGAAGCCTTTCCTGAGGCTTCTGGCCCTTTTCAGAGCCAAAGAGCCGGTGGAGCCCCACTGACCACAGCCCTCAGGCAGGAGTGTCCAGCCCTGGCTGGGGGTGCCTGGGGGTGCAGCTCCCTGTGCTCAGAGCTGGTGGATTTCTCACATCCACATCCCTTACTCTGCTCTCCATCGTGACCAGACCCAGTGGCCTGGACCTTTCCCAGCCATGACCACATGTGGGTTACTCCCTCTCCTTCAGCATCTGCTCAGACACTGCCACAACCTCTGCTGTGCCCTGGGGGTGCCAAGGACAGCGGGCTGTGGCTCAGGCAGGCAGGAGAGCTCCATGGGCAAGCAAAGGGTTGTGGGCAGGCTGGGACAGGAGGGCTGGGGCTGGAGGAAAGGTTTTTCAGCTGGGCTGGCCTCATCCCTGCTGCCTGCAGCTCAGGATGGATCTCTGTGGCTGCGGAGTTCAAGCTGGGTGACAGCCACTGCCACAGCCTGAACATCACATTCATATTCTAGTCACAGTTTTTGGGCATCTTTGCTTTTCTTGGCAGTGTCAGAGCTCCAGGACAGCAGGGAAAAGAGGGAAATGGACCTCACTTGCCATGTCTCTGCTGCTGCAGCTGTCTCGGAGGAGTGTGCTGGTTGTCCTGAGCCATGTCTGTGCCAAGCAGAGCTGAGCTGATACCCAGCACAACCTGGGCTGCTGCATTTGCTGCCTGGGATCCTTTTTGTTCCTTCCACAATCAGGTCACAGCCTGTCCCACCTGGGCGAGGCAATGCTGTGGGCACAGGCAGGGGTGGACGTGCCTTTGCTGCCCAGCACAGACGGTTTTCAGCCCAGCAGCAGCTGCAGGAGGCTGGGGACCTGCCCTGGGGCTTTCCCTCTGCAGCCCTCCTGAAGGGCAAGCACAGGGCTGGCACAGTGCCCCGTGCCCAGGTGCTCCTGGGCAGGTGCCACCCAAGGCATGTGGGACAGTTTGGGAATATGGCTCAGTTTGGGAACATGGTGGGACATGAGCACTCCTGAGTTTGTCAGCCTTGTCCTGTTCCTTCTTCAGGGTCCTGTGGATTTCTTTGGCCCCAGTGACATTGCTTGCTTTCACTGGGTGTCCCCTGCCTGGTGTGAGGTCCTGGAGGAAGCTGTTCTGTCTGCAGCAACAGTGGCATCACCACCTCTCTTTGCCCCCAGGTCGATCCAGGAAGCTGTACCTGCATGGGTGAGGTGTGAGGCAGGTGAGTTCACACCAGAGTTTGAACTGTCCTGCAGGTGCAGCTTTCAAACCTGGCAGAGAGAGATTAGGGCATTAGGAAAAAAAAAAAAAAAAAAAAAAGAAAAAAGAAAAAAAAAAGGCAGAAAGAAGAGAAAATGCAAACATTCCACCTCCATCTTGCAAAGTCCTTGAGTCACTTCACCAGGGCTGGGAGCATCTCATCCCTACGGACCCTGGCTGCATCCTTTCCCTGGGCATCAGCTGCTGGGCACAGTGATGCTTCACCCTCGTGGCTGCCCTCTGCTCCCTGGAATAACTCAGTTTTCCAGAGGCTGAGCAAATCCTGTGGCATTTCCAGGCTGCAAACTACTCCGCAAACAACCATTCCCAGAGGCTGGTAATTCCCCCAAATGCATGTGCAGCTCCTTGGGAAATGGAGCAAGGCCCAGCACAGCCATCTCATTCCTGATTCCAGGCAAGGCTGTGGGAAAGCTTCATGCTCCTGCTTGGTGGGCAAAGCTCTCTTCTCAGAAATGAGTTTTTGCTTAAATTTTGGAGAGAAAAATGTAGTCTGACTCAGCCACAAGGCATGGAAAATTTCAAGCAGGCACTTGATGTGTGGCAAAAAGTATCCTTGGGCTGGGAGCATGAGTGGGGTTGTATTGTTTGGGCTGTTAAATCAAAAACCCAGGGGAAAGAAATAACTTTGGGTCAACCCAAAATGAACTGTTCTAGATGCTCTTTCTGAAACAAAAAAGTGTTGCTTTGAACAGCAGGAGGCTCTTGGTTTTATCCACTACTGATATAAATGACTTTACTAGATGGCAAGTGAAAAGTCACGAAGTTCCTCTAATACCAGAGATATCAAAAATAAACACTGCTCTCCCCAAGGTAACAGATGCTCCTTGTCCTTTCACATGGAGCCCAAATTCCCAAATCATGGAATCATAGAATCACGGAATACCCTGACCTGGAAGGAATCCATAAGAGTCACTGTATCCCCTGCACGGGATATCCCAACAATCCCATTGTTCATCTGAGAGCATTGACCAAGCTCATCTTCAGCTCTGTCAGCCTTGTGGCCGTGACCACTTCCTTGAGAAACCTGCTCAGTGCCTGACCACCCTTTGGGACAAGAACCTTTTCCAAATATCCAACCTAAGTCTCCCCTGACACAGCTCCAGCCATTCCCCCAGGTCCTGCTGCTGCTCACCAGAGAGAAATAATTAGAGCCCCTCTGAAATCAGAGATTTTGGTGATGAGCTATCAGTGTTAACAATTCCAGCTTGGGAAGTTGTGCATGGATCCATGTGGGGATCTGCCCTTCCTACATCAACAGCCAGAGGATGCAGAGTGCTGAGCAGCTTTTATTGTGTGTGCTGCTGCCGTCCTGCTGGGCTGTGCAGGGGGCCACAGTCCTCTGACCAGGACGGGAGCTGGTAGTTCTCTCTCCTGGCTTTGCCCACAGATCCAGCTCTGGAGCTGGGAAGTGGAGGATGGGATGGATGGGATGTGCAGTGCTGGCTGTGGCTCTGGCTGAGATGGGGAAGGATGCAAGACCCTCACTTGGAGGATATCAGGGTGTTTAGTTCCTGATTTTCTGCTTGTGCTACCTGGAATGTGTCTCTCCTCCATGACAAAGGCTGCAGCAGAGACACCTCATGCCTCAACATGCCCTGTGCTTCTGCTCCTTGCCGAGGCAACCTGCAAGAAGGCAAGGAACTGGAGCAAGTCACCCCTTCAGGAGGCCACAAACACCCCCACTCCTCCTGGAGCAGCCTTTCCAGCTCAAATTCTGTGCCTGTTTTGAGAGGCTGTGGTTCTGGGCTTCCACAGAGCTCTCACCCAGGCAGGATCTGGCTCTGGGTGAGAAAATTCTGCCCTCCACCTCCTTGTCCTCCTGGCTCAGCCTCACAGCTTGCCAGTGGGGTTTGGCCAGGGAGACACATTAGTCCTTTTCGATGCCTCTTCTTGCCTTTCCTTTGGCAGGACTGAAGCACCAGAGCCTGTCGGGGTGTCCTCCAGGTTGGGACAGCCTCTCACCCCATCCCCTGCTCGGGGGAGCTCTGTAGCTGCCCTGCTTTGTGCTCTGCTTCCTCAGCACCGGTTATGCAAGAGGCTTTGGAAGCAAGACAAAATTACAGCGGCAAGAAATCATCACACGGCTCTGGTGGGAAAAGATATTATCCTGCGTTGCCAGCGAGACTGGCCGTCGGCAGGTAGGGCCCGGAGGAGCGCTGCGTGGCAGGATGATCGCTGATAAGATGCCGGGTCCTGCTCCGATGGCCTCGGGAGAGGGAAGCGCTGTGCTGTGAAGCTATGGAAACGGCCAGGCTGGGTGCGGAGCGGTAATTGGGCCACTCGCATCACCGCAGGTACGGCGGCTCTTTGTGTGCACCGCGCCGGAAAGAGCGCGGCTGCGGGAACGGCCATGGAAAAAAGTTGCTCCATTGGAAGCGCCGGCTCTGCCGGCAGCTGCCCCCGGCCGTCCCCCCCTCCCCGGCCCCCCGCTCTGCCTTTGAGTCACCTCGGCGGCGTGACGGCTGCATCCGCCCCGCGCGAAGGTCACGCTTAAAAGCATTGGACATGGCTGGGCGCGGAGGTGGGAGAGGCGCTGCACAAGTCGCATCGCGTTTGAAGGAGTTGCGGCCAGGGCAAACCTCCCCAACGTGCCCTTCGAGGAAGGGGGCTCCCACCGCCTTTCATTATTTGCCAAGAAACGTAAGCCCAGAGGTCCGTGAAATTGTCAGGATGTGTGAAATCAGGCACCGCCGGGCAGCTCTCCTGCACGACCATTTTAAATATTTAACACGTTGATTATACAACATTTGTATTGAAACGCTGGTGTGGGCCCAGACCCGGCGTTTGGGGAGGGGCTGGGGGGGGGGGGGATTGGGATTTGGCCACCCTGCCCTGGGCTCCTGGCAGCCGCCGCAGCGCCGGCGGGAGGGGGCGGCGGGGGGGCAGCGGGGAGGCTGTGCGGGAGGCACTCAGGCGGCGAGGCGTTCCTGCTCGGGAGCCTCCGAGTGACAAACGCGCTCAGGAGCAGGAATTCATTCCTGTAAATATGTTTGCATTATTTATTTTAAGCATTTTTATAAATCATAATAGGAGAGACATCTGCTGTTAAAACTGCAAACTGCATTCATGCCTAGGGCAAGGCGGGAAGAGGCTTTTCCCCGAGAAAGCTTGGGAAAGTTTGGGGAGCACCGCAGATTTTGGGGGGTGGGGACAGGGGAAAAATGTGCAGGGGCATTTTCTTGGTGGGAGTTAAATATACCCGTTCCTTCCCGGGGGCTTTATTTAAGTCCTTCCTGCCTCCTCCTCCCCTCTGGCTTTTGACACCTTTTTTATATGGGCTTTATCATGAGGATGGCATCTCCCTCTCGCCTTCCTGATGGCCAGAGAAGCTGGGAGTAAAGCCCTCACTCCTCTGCAGAGATGGGCGGGCACATGCGGGTGTCGGTGGGTCTGTTTCCCTTGAGTGCAGCGGAGAGGTCCGGACGGGAATCCAGCACCTCTCAGTGATGGCACAGCACAAAAAAAAAAAAAAAAAAAAAAAATCCCTCTCCCCAGCCAGGTGGCATCTGCAGGTCCCTGGAGCCGAGAGCTTCTGGAGACGGCGGTGGCTGGTTCTGGGTGAGGGGAGGAAGCTCCGGGTGACTGTGACTCACCGCTCCGCAAGATTAATTGCCGGGCGTTGCAGGAGGTTTATCACTGCCACCCGCGCTCGCCGCGTCGCGCCGCGGCTGCGGCTCCTTCTGCCCGGGGAACCGGGGCGAGGAGGGGCTGCTGGCACCGGGCTGGAGCCGCCGTGTCCCTGCGAGGGGGAGGCGATGCTGGATATCTCCCCTCCGCCCCGGGAGCAGCCCCAGGCTCAGCTCAGGCGCCCCAGGGTGCAGGGGGTGCCGCGTCCGTTTCCTGAACGGGTCACGCCGGCCCGTGCCTCAGTTGCCTGCCCCTCAGGGCAGCTGTGTTTGAGCTGGGCTCTCGCTGCCACGCTTGGCTCCTGTTTCGGAGCCGTTCTGCCTTGCGGAGAGGCCCCACCATGCGAAACTGGTGGCAAATCCACTCCCTCTCCAGGGCCCGTCCAGACTTCCCCTCCGTCCTGATGTCCTCAGCCATCCTGTCCCGCAGCACTGACAAGCTCAGCAACTGTGATGAACAAAATCTTTTGCATAATCAATAATTAATGTCTGGGGTTTCCAAGCAGCTAATTAATCTCCTGGTGAATCGTGAAAAAAATGTTTAGGGGAAATGTAGGTGTTTTCAAGCCAGGTGAACAGAGGTTCACGCTCAGCCCAGGCTCTTCTGTTGACCCACATCCATCCCTGGAGAGCTTCTAGCTCCAAGTGATCCTGTTCATTGCCAGAATGTGGACAATATTGATCATAAATATTTGCCTAATGAGATCATATCTGCTTTCCAGCATATGCAGTGAGTGACCTCAAAAGGCCTGGTGTCCTTTGGGTGAGCTCCCAACGAGCTTAATTGTCTATCTGAGTCTTGCAGCTCTGGAGGTGACCTGCACTGGGCTGTGTGGAGGGGTCAGGTCAGTCCCAGCAATGCTGGGAGTACTGGAGGCAGGGAACAGACCTTGCTGGGCCACGTCAGAGCCTCCCACCCAGTGCTCCCACCCAAAAGCTGGGAAATACAGCACATAAACAATTCAGGTTCCAATTCAGGTTCTTTGCCTCAGGCAAAGATTTGAGAGGATTACTCTGGTCACTGGTTGCAGATTCAGGGAATATCACAGTCTTCATCCAGCCCATTCCCCAGTAAATTCTGACTTGGGAAACCTCTGCTAGGTTCTCTAGAAGATTCAGCAGCAGCTGTACTCAGGCATGGCAGCCCTGGGCAAAGGCTTTGACCCAATTTCAGGCAACCTGAAGGGTTGAAAAGTCCTCAAAGCTGCGATTTCTCTCTGTGACTTTCAGGGAGCTGTGTGGTCCTCCCCTGCTGGAGACCTGTGAGCTCTGGTAGATCAGTCCCAAGGCAGATCTGCAGCCACAGCTCCTCGCTGGTGAACAGGGACAGAGCTTTGCAGCCTCCCATCAGGACCCTGACAAATGTGCCTGGGCACTGGTCAGGCCCAGGCTTGCTGCAGTCCATTTCTGTGTGAGCAGGCCATGAATTCATTCTTGCCAGCTCTGGCTCTTCAACTCATCCCAGAATAGCCAAGTCAGTGACTCGTGGCTCATTTTGAACGATTGCCAAGCAGCTGCAGCTGTCCTTGACTTTATCTCTGCTCCAGTGTGGCTTTGCCCAGCTCCACAAGTTCACACTAGGAGACTCCACTCCCCCTTCCCAGAATAGAAGACATCCAGGGCCCAGTGTCAGCAAGTTTAGCAGCTGTGGGAAGTGTTATCCTTTGAGCAATCAGTAATTAGCCTGGTTGAAAGGCCAGAGTCCTTGTGGCTAATGAGTAGCTCGAGATGAGACCCACAGTCTCCTGACCCTCCTTGAGTCTCCTGGTGGCTTCCAAAGGCTTCCTGGATTGCTCTCACCTTTATGCCAGCCCCCAGTGGCCTTCTGTCACGGGAGCTGGCCCTCTCCAGCAGACCCAAAGCTCGTGGTCACTCTTGCCTGGTCACCTCTGGCTATGTTCCTCCCCACTCCACCTGCCCTCCACACTGCTCTTAACCACCTGTTTCCATCACACCTTCTCTGTCCCTGCTCACTTCCAGCCTCCAGCCTACCTGTCCACAGCTGCCACTGCTGGAACTGCTGTCTCTGCGACCAGGGCTGGCCTTGGTCACTGCTGCTTGAGGAGACGTTGCAGGGACACTGTTGGAGGCAGAGGGAAGGTGGTTGATGATGGTTGATGTGCTCCTGATGGATGGAGCCACCTCCTGTGCCTCCAGACCTCTTCATCTTGCTGTCAACCTGGGAAAAGAGATAGCTCACCTCCTGGAGAGCTCACCTTGACCGTGGGAGCACTGATTTTTGGGTTTGGCTCGTGCTGAGGGTCTGTGAAATCAGCACAGGGCAGAAGTTTCGGCCAGGGGAAGAGGCTGATCAGGCAGCAATTGCTTCTCTGTGCGGATACTTTGTGCATTCAGGCACTGGTTCCTCAGGAGCAGCATGGAAAATGAAGGCACCGTGGGATTAACGGATTTACTGGAGACCTCTGGAGCCTCCTTTTCCCTTGTTTTACCTATTAAGTATCTCTGCTTCCCTGCCTTGCAGGCAACAGCTTCTTTTCCTTCAGAGATGTTCCAGGCTGGGAATATTCACAGCCCTGTGTTATCTGGTGTCAGCAAAAAATGGGAACATCTTGGACTGAAGTCAGTTGATTTATTGTTCCTGATTCTTAGAGCAGCCCAGAGTATGATGGGATGGGATCTCCTCATTTGCTGTCACTTTTAGTGGGATTGGAGTGAAGAGGGTCACAAGAGTTTGAGGTAATTCTTTTTTGTAATATTATTTTTTATTTTTATTTTCTTTCTTTGTTGTTTTTTTTTTTTTTCCATTTTCTTTCTGAAGGTAGTTCTTCCCCCGTTCCAGGATGATGAGAACAGCAGTGGGAGATTTATCCTTGAGAAGGGAAGGGTTTAGAGGGATCTAAAGCAGCCATGCAGTACCTGTGAGGAGGTGTTCAAAAAGACAGCCAGACTCTTCAGAGAAGTCTGTGGTGAGAGGAAGAGAGACAACAGGTATGAGGTAAGTTAAGAGAAGCTCAGACTGGTGATAAAGACACACTTTTACCATGAAGGCAGCCAGTCATCAGCAGCTCGCCCAGGAAAGCTGTACTGTCTCCATCCTCTGAGGTTTTCAAGCCCTACTGGACAATGAGGTCTTGCAGCTGACCTTGCTTGGAGCAGAAAGTTGAATTAGAGACCTCCTGAGGTCCCCTCTGACCTGGGAAATTCTGCCACTTTATGTTGAGGTCAACATTCCAGGACTGCTCCACCTGCTCACACAATGAACTCCAAAGCAGTTCTTGGGTTCCTGAAGGCTGGAGGAAGGTGGCTGAACCATGTCTAAGGCTGTGGATCACCGTGCACTGACTTCACAGAATCATAAAACAAAATCCTGGAATGGTTGGGGTTGGAAGGGACCTTAAAGCTCTTCTCATTCCAAACTCCTGCAATGGGCAGGGACACCTTCCACTAGACCAGGTTGCTCAGAGCTCCCCCTGTTCTGCACTAGGACATGGGGTTTGACAGAGCCCACCCCCCCATCCATGGCATCTCCTGGGCACGGGTCCCATCCCAGGATCATCCCAGGTATCAGAGTGAAGCAGGAGGAGAATCACAAGGTCTGGCAGCTGCCCAGCTGTACCTGAGCCAAAGGGAGCCAGCAGGATGCCCAGAGATGCACTCCTGCCATCCCCTGCTGTGCTGCAGGCTGGTCTGGAGCGCTCGGGGACCAGAGGGAAGCTGCGCTGGTTGAGTCAGTGCCCCTGAGCTCAGACTCGTAAAAAACCTGCGGACCACAGTGGCTGATGAGCAGCACAGCCACAGTTCCTCCCTCCGTGTTTTCTGTGACCTCTTTGCAAGGCAGCGTTTGGCGCTGAGGTTCACATCCTCTCCAGATCTGCTGGCTATGGCAAAATGAAATTGGCTCTGCACAAGCTCCCCAGCTCCACAACACTTCCCTGCAGAGGAGACAGAGAGGGCTGAAATTGTGGTGTGCTGGTTGTTCCTGTCAGCAGGGCAAACCTCACCTGGGGGATGCTCCAATCCTTCAGCTCATGCAGCTCCCCCTTCCCAGCTCAGCTCCCCTTGGGGATGCGCTCTGCTTTGAGTGGGGAGTGCCAGTTTTTAGCAACTCAACGTCCAGAAAAACCTGCAGTCACAGAACTAAATATAGCCCAAGAGAGGCCATGAATATGGTGACGCAGTCTGGAAGTGGTTCCTGGCTGTTCTCCAGCAGCTGGGAGCAAGGCATGTGGCTTTGGCTTTTTAGGGGCAGTGGTGTGCAGGGGAGGTGGGGGCCAGGGCGTGGCAGCACGGTGGGCTCCAGGGGGGACTCCATCCTCCTGTGGCCTCGAGCACAGGCTGGTGGGGTGAGGCAGCAGAAATGGTGCCACTCGTGGTGTTTGGGGCTGGGAAGGAGTTTCAGTGGTACAGACACCTGGTCCAGAATTCATTCAGCTGGAACTCCCTGCAAGATGGGACTTGGAGAAGTCCTGATGTGGAGACTTGTGACATTTCCCACTGAGATTCGGATCTCCTTCAGCCCTTAAACAACAGTGCTGGCAGTCCTGTGAGGGTCACAGGCAAGGCTGTGGTCTCACCCCCTGGTTTCCTCCAGCCTGAGCACTGCAGGGTCTCCTGGGCTGCAAGCCCTCATCAGAAGGGATGCACAAACCATCACCAACCCTTGTGGCTCCATCAGGGCCAAACCAGAGGAGCAGAACACATCAAGGAGCCGGGTAACCTCAGCCTACACATTGCAGGGAAGGCAGCTGGAAAAGTGCAGGAGACCTCACTCAGCCAGGGTCTCCCTCCTGCACAGGGAGGTAAAGCTGGCTCTGGCTGGGAGCTGGGATGGAGTCACTGGGGACTGACACCTCACTGGGTGCCAAACTTGCTGAAACATGGTGGGGGTCAGGCTTGGCCACCTCTGCCTCGCTGGCAGCTGCTGGGAGCATCCCCAGGCCAGACCATGGCACTGTGTGTCCTTCCTCTTATCCCTGTGGCAATCAGAGCTCTCCAAAGAGGAAACAAGGTGCAGGAAGGGACATCTCCAACCTGGCCTCCAAACTGGCCCTCTAAACCTCCCTGCTGCAGTGACTGGGCCCCAGTGGGATGGGATCTCTGTGCCTGTAGCTCTGGAATGGCTCTTCCTCCTCGCTCAGCCAGGTGTCACTGCCCCCTGAGCCCAGGAAGCTCCCGGGGCTGGTCATGGCATGGGACAGGGTGGTCTGCTGGCCAGCGGGAACTGCAGGGCTCTAGCCAGGACATGCTGTGGCCCTGCTTATGACCCAGAGCCACACTCAGTGCCTGGCTGCTGAGTGGGAACCTCAGGAGCCACTTCCAGGATGAATTGTAGGTCAAACTGGCAGGATTCTGCCCACCCAGCCTTTGGGTGTGCCCGAAGGTGCTCACCCTGGTCAGACCCTCAGTGTGCACTCCAAAGAGGCAAATCTGCCCTTGAGCCTTGCTGCAACGTGTCCTGATGGAGGGGATCCTGCAGAGAGCCAGGTCCTGAGCCAAGGGAAAGGCAGGAGACTGGCAGAGCCAACACTCACACCCAGAGTGTGCTGGGAGCTGCAGACATCACCCCACCGCGTCTGGGGGTGCAGCCTTGTCTGCAGTTACTTTCCTTGGACAATCTTTGCGTGATAACAGCTTGATTTTAACTCTGGAACCTACTGATGGGAACCAGAATCAACTTCTGGTCTGCCCCACTATTTCTGTGAATGATTCTCATGCCCAGAAATCCTAGGCAAGGCTGGGCAGGACAGCAGGAAACATGTGCTGGTGTCCTGGGTGGTTCATTGTGTGGACAGCCCTGGAAAGCAAGGCATGAGGCTGGGTTTAATGCACCCCACAGAGCTTGCCACATCCCATTCCCTGACTGCAGGAACAACCATGGTCCTCCTCACTGATGTGGGATGTTTATGGTCAACATTCTGGGAAAAAGCACGGGAGAGCTGGGTGCCCTGCACGCGGCTGTGGTGACAGAACTGCTCACCCTGTCCCAAACCCTGTCCCAGGTGCCCTCCCTGCCATGCTGGATTCGGGTTTACCCCTTCCCTGCCCGTGCTGAGATGCAGAACCAGCCTCCTGTACATCCAAATATTAATCTGTAGGTTTCAGAGAGCTGAAGGAGCAGAGAGAGCCCAGCGGGAGCGCTCGGAAGCAGACGGCGCTGCTGCGTGGAAATCTATGCCCAACTGCTCCATATCATATCATACAGCATATGTCTAGAGACAGGCCAGCAAATTCAGACCTGAAAATGGGTATAATTGCCAGGCAGGACTTTGAGATTGAAAGAGCTTCAAAGAAAACACAATTCCTGTGTGCTGAGAGCAGCGTGGTGGTTCTCTGGGAGTTCAGTTTAGTAGGACAGACCCTCCCCTTGCACGTAACTTTAGTCCTGCACAGCCTGAAGGTCAAACCTGGCTCGCTCACTTGCACCACTTCAGTGTTTGCTGGTTTGGCTCAAAACCAGAGCTTGCTGGTCTTAGCACAATACACAGGATCAGAGAACCATGGAATATCCTGAGCTGGGAGGGGCCCATAAGGACTATTGGGTCCATCTCCTGGCCCTGCACAGGACAGCCCATGAGTCACACCATGATTCTCCTATATTTCCATCTATTTTTCCATATAGTTCTTTTTGCCTTTTCTTACTCTCTCTGCAGCTTAGTTTTCCCAATCATTGCCCAGAAACTGCCCTGGAACAGTGGAAAATGCTGTTGCCATCAGATTTTACCGTGGTCAATGGCACGTGGCCTGGAGCTCAAAGAGAGTCCCCCCAGTCACAGTGACAGATTCCCTGGAGAACCCTCCCTGGTTCCCAGCACAGGTCCTCAGGCAGCAATGCCACCACCCTCTGCTGTCACACACTCTTGTCCCCGTGGTGGGCACCACCTTGAGGGCAGCCAAGCCTGCCAGCAGATTGGGGGTGGCATTTGGTGGCCTGGATGGCTTGTGTGGGCTTCAGAAGTGACCTGAATTGTGGTGTGAGCTGCCCCGGGGGTGCCAGGCCGGGTGCTGTCCCTCTGGTAACACAGGCACCCTCACAGGGCTCCTGCCAGCTCCGGGCTTGCACCAGCAGCAGAGTGATGCCCGGGCATGCCTCAGGCTGGGAGTCACGTCCCTCTGTGGGAAGGTCAGTCCCAGTGGGAGTGGGAAACCTCATCCCAGCTTCCCTCCGCACCTCCCACCCCATTTTCTCTGTGGGATCTCCTCTGACATCCCACCCTAAGCCCTCCTGGCAGTACCACCAGCCACATCCCTGCAGCATCACCTCCCCAGTGCCAGCCTCCCATCCCTCACTCCCAGCACAGCGGGGAGCCTTGGGTCTCTCCCCTGCTCTCCTTCTCTTCCAGGAGCCAGGTGAAACCCAGGAGATTTTAGGATCTGTGTTGGCAGAACGCAGCGAGCAGATGGTGCCCTAAAATCCCCGCGCCCCGAAGAGCGAGCTAGTGATCATTTGTGAAGCTCTTGAGATCTATTTTTTTCCCAGACCCTGCTGAGCCTGGCGAGGAGCGTAATTGCAGCCTGGACTGGCTGGAGAGGGCAATACCCGGATGGGCTCCTCGCCTTTCAGGCTGTAATTGGGCCCTGGCGATACAAAGCACAAAGCTCCTTTCCTTCCTGTTTGCCGGGCTCCCTCCGTGAAACCTTCCCCTGCCTGTGCTGGAAAATATGTAAATACCAGGGCACGGGAGAATTGCTCCCTCGTGCCTGCGTCACGTCTGAAATACCCATTAAAAATATATGTTCCAAAAAGAGCACCTCTGCACCAAGCACAAACTCTCCTGGCAGTGGGGGGCTGTTTGAAGGGAGCGGGAGGGAGCGGATCAAAGGGAGGAGGGACGGCGCGGCTGTCCCAGCTAAATTAGCAGCAGGGCTGGGGCTTTGGAGGCTCCACAGGATCAATAGGACTATCTGGAAATGCCTGGCAGTCACGCAGGAGGTTGGGATTCAGCAGCGGGGTCTGCAGTGCCGTGCTGCGGCTCGGCTGGCTGTGCCAAGCCTGGGGAGGGATGCAGGGAGCCAAGGAAGGGGGATGAGAGGAGGGGGAAAGGGGCTGCCGGGCCACGGGCTCATGCAGCAATAAGCAGGTTTAATGAAGAGCCTTGAGGACATCCATCTCCCCTGGCAGCAGCGGGATGGGGCTCTGGTGGCGTCACCTCCCTGCCCCTGTCTGTGAGGTCCTGTCCCAGTTCGGGGTATGGTGTGACCAGTGGGGAGAGCAGGGAGTCCACACACATCCTCTGCCTCATGGCCTTGGGGCCTGGGAAGATAATTACACATAAATTTTGTTGCAAAATCTCCCCTTCAACGAGGCAGGGGACAATAATTTGTCCCAGAGACCCCACGTGATGAAGGAGCTTTTCTGGGCAACCTGACAGGGCTTGGAGGGTCTGGGAGGTGAGGGCTGGTGATGCCTCTAGTCCTGGTCTCCTCCAGGAGCACCCTTGGGGATGTGCCTGGGGCTGGGGGAGCCACAGGACTCTCAGGCTGGGCGCTGGGATCTCTCACAGCTCCAGCCGGTGAGAAAGGGCAACCCACAGAGACATTTTCTTCTTCTTCAAAGGAATTCAGTGTTTGGCTGGAGCGTTCAAAGGAGATTTAAAAAGAGAAGATAAAAAAGAAAGTTAAAAGCTACCCAGTGAGGGGTGGAAGCGGGAACGTGGGGAGAGATCAGGGGCAGCGCCGGCAGCAAAGCAATGGCAGGACACCGAGAGAAGATGAGGAGAGCCTTCATCCCACAGCTGCCCAGCCAGGGCACTGATTCCCATCCTCCTCCAGCATCTGCATCTATTGTGGCCATCTGCAAGCTGGGCTTGGCGCTTCCCGAGCCCTGGAGAGGCCTGGCTCTGCGGGAGGAGCGGGGCTGGAGGCAGCGGTGCTGGGTGACCGTGGGGGAGCAGGGAGCCGGGCCTGGGGCAGTGGGACCAGCAGCGTGGGAAGGGTGGGATGAAGCAGGGACGCAGAGCAAGACACCGGGAGGGAAAATGTTAATCAACTGCAGTGCCTCCCTGAAAGGAGCCAAATGTAAATGAGATAATTAAGCTATTATTTAAAGCCGGGAGACGGTGGGGACAGGCCCGGGGTGGCCGGACTGCATTTTAATCAGCTGCCTGGCTGGGGCTGGGGAGCCCGTGCTGGTGATGCCCCTGCCTCTGCATCCCTGCCTCTGATTCCCTGCTTCTGCATCCCTGCCTTGGCTGCCGGGCTTCTGGGTATGGAACAGCCCCTCTGTGAGCCACCCTCAACCCCTGTCCCCACTGCCCAGCCACTGCCATCCCGTGTCCCCAGGTGTCCTGCCAGGTCAGGGGATAAGGGGTTCAAGTGTGGGGGTATCTACACCTGTGTTACCACCTTTCTGTGGGGTTTTGTTTAGGCTGCAGGAGCCCTTCTGGTGCCTCGGTTTACCTGCTCTCGCTGTTTTGGGTATTAAAAGCTTGTAAAATAAGCAGTGCTGGTGAGGATAAATCCACCCGAGGAAAAGCAGAATTTAAATGCTCCAGTGGTGCCGGCCAGACTGGTTTTTGGGAGCCTTTTTAAACTGTCTTGCTACCAGGTGACCAGAAGAAGTCTAAGCAATTGCCCTGTGGCTCAGTTTCCCCACGTCTGGAAGCAGTGCTGAGGTTCAGAGACGCTCTCAGCACAGTGGGGAGCTCCAAGGTCACTTGTGAACTGCCATGAGCCAGCAAATGGGGCAGAACAGAATTTTCTTCCTGCATTTCTTTGTTTTGGTCAGGGATGGAAAAGAAAACAATGTCCAAAGCCATCCACAACAAGGGGCATAAAGTCATTTTCTTCCATGTCATCGGGACCATCCTTGCTGGTGGCGGAAGATCTGACTCCTGGAAGCAGAGACTTCTGAGCAGCAGGGAGAAAACGGGTGGTTGTTCACTCCTTTTCTCATATATCAATTGGGATCTGGGTGAAACACCGTTAGTAGGGGCCAGGTTCAAAAGAAAGCTGAGGAGATGCCTGTTCCATGCAGCATCCTTAAGGAGAGCTCCACGCTGCAGGGGGAGTGGGTGCTCCCACTTCCTACAGGAGGTGTGAGAGTTCAAAGACACAAGGAAAAAGCCCATGGAGAGCTCTTAAGGAGAAAGGCAGCACCTCTCCAGCTCAGAAAACTCTGCTCCATGAATGTCTGGAGATCAGGGGAGCAAGCAAATGTTACACATGCCAACCACATTTGTAATCGCTTCCCCAGGCACCTGGCACCGATGGAAAAGGGGGAGCAGGTTAGATGGATGCCTTGTGCATCTCTACAGCACAGCCCTTATCTTTCGAGAGGTTTTCTTACTGTATGGTTAAATGATAAATTAAAAGCCTGATCCAGAGTGGCTTTCAAGTGCCTTGCTCTTATTTAGGTACCTCATTCCTGCAATTTCCATTCCTTCGCAGAACCGGGCCCTTAAATCCTGAAGACACTTCAAAAAACGCTATCCAGCATCCCATCTCAGCAAAAGATTATCCCAGCTAGTCCACGGACCTCTGAGCATCCTGCCAGTGATGGCAGCTGGCTCCTGGCGATGTGTGGGCTGGTCCTGTGCCATGTCCCCCCAGGGCTGCCAGTGCTGGTGGCAGGACGCTGTGGAAGGGTTTGGTTTTCCCAAAGCACGCTGCTGGGGAGCACCACGCGTGAACCCGAGCATGAACCCAGCCTCCCTCTGCTTTATTTGCCCAAAGCAGCAGGGTTTTTCCCCCTCTTCTCCACCCAGGCAGCCAGGCTGCAGCTGCCTCCCCTCTCCTGGGCCAGGGCAGGGACTTCAGGTGCAGTTGGACCATAAATTCCTGGCAGGAGGAGCACTGCGGTGGTGCTGCAGCTTTATTTGTACAGTCAGCATGTGCACGGGCAGGTATGGCCTTTGCTGACTGGGGAATGGTTTGCACCCTTGTCTCTCGATTTCCCTCCCCCAGCTCCCAGGTGAGGTGAGTGCCATCAGCTCTGCCTGAGGGGTGTGACCACGGAGTGTGTCCAGGCCTCCGATCGATCACCGAGTGTCCCCAGGGCTCAGATCTCAGTGGCCCTGGGCAAGATCACACAGGTTGAGCTCGGCAGCTGTGCTGGAAGTGCTTTATAGCTCCAAAATAATTTGGAGAAGAAAGCAAATTCCCTGTGATTTATCCAACCAATCCCAGAGTGATGAGGAGGAGTTTGGGGTCGCACATGGCACAGGGGTTGCAATGCCTCGGTCTGAACTGGCCATTGGATGGTGTGAAAAGAGAATACAGGAGGTAAAATGTGTGGCTCTTGGGGGTTTATTTGCCATAGGAAACAATTTGTATTTCTGTTTCCTTCTGCCTGCTATTCACAGGCAAGACAAATTTAGCCAAACCACTTTTCTCTGAGCTCTGAGATTTACTGCCCCGTGACTCAACTTCCCCAGCTGTGATCTAGGGAGAACAATCCTTTCTTTCCAGTCAGCAGGGTGTGAAGCTTTGTGCACCTCCTCCTTCAGGCAAAGCTCTGTCCAGAGCACCCAGATGGGAAGAAACTCTGCACCTGTGTGTCTTTAATCCCAGCCCCAGGACTGGTGAGTATGTCATAGGACCATGCAGTTGCACGTGCTGGGGACAGGAGAAGATGCTGATGGCACAGCCCCTCTGGAGAGCACAAACACAGCCTGGTGCCTTCATTCCTTGGGGCCAGCAAAGGCCCAAACAGTGAATTGAATCATGGATTCATTAAGGTTGGAAAAGCCCTCTAGGATCATCAAATCCAGCCATTCACCCAGCAGTGTCAAGGCCACCACCAAACCGTGTCCCCAGGTGCTGCATCTATGCATTTTTTGCACACTTTCAGCCATGGTGACTCCAGCATTTCCTGTTCTAGTGCCTGAAAAACCTTTCAGTGGATCCCAGGGTACGATGGGATGCTGAAGGACATGTTGCAGATCTCAGGGGAACCTTGGCAGTGTCTTTGTCTCTCTGGCTGTGCAGGAGCAACCCAGGGTGGGCAACCTTCATTTCTAGAGGTCCCCGTGCAGATATCTTGGGGTGGCAGAGGTGACTCCTCATCTTATTGTGCCTGTATTGAGCAGAGGAGTGAGGTGACCTCTCCTGAAGCTCAACACCATCCTGGAGAGCTTTGTCACATCATCTCCTCGGGGGTGGAAGTGTGGCTGTGAGGTGACCAGGGCTGAGTGGGACTTGGTGGCACTGCCAGGCTGGATTCATGCTGGGAGGGGCAAAGCTTGGCAGAGCCAGTGCTGGCACAGCTTAACAGGCTCCCAGCAAAGCTACTGGCACGAATGGCCCCTGGTCTGGGCAGTGTGCTGGGGGGCTGGGGGGGCTTTCACAGCCTGCACAGTGATTCCAGGCAAATCCATCTCAGGATGAGACAAAATTAAATAAAAAAACGACTCAGTGCCCCAAGCACGTGTGAAGTTGTTTTCTCAAGGGTTTGTCCAAACGCTGAAGTTCCCATTCTCCCAGCAGGAAGAGGAGAGAAAAAAACCCAGGCACAAAAGCCTTGGGAGCAGTCACTGGCTGGCGTGGGTGGGAAGGGGGCCAGGCTGGGCACCGTGCGGTGGCAGTAATTTTCCACACGCGGTGGATTAGGTGAGACTCTCGGTCAGGAGTGAATTCTGGCTTTTTTTCCCCTTCTTCCTCACCTCCAGAGACTGGTGTTGGATGGGAGCCCGGGAGAGGCGAGATAAAGGTCTTCTCTATCAGACAGCTGTTGAAAGATCTCAAATGAAGAGGCAGGCATCGCTCAGGAGCCATTCAAGGCAGGAAATGTGAAGGGTAAACTGCAAAACAGGTACTGTTTGTTGCCTTGAGAGGCCTTTGAAGATACATCCTCTCCTGGCTGGGCAGCTCCCATGACCCCCATCTGCCTGGGGCTCTCCAAGGTTCGGTGAGCTCGGTGAGCTGCTGCCTTGCCAGCTAGATCTGGGAAAGCAACATTTCACAAGCATCAGGAGTTAGGAAAGGGGCAATCATCCACTGGGGTGAGGAAACCTCCAAATCTCTCTTCACCCCTCCTGCGGCCCTCAGGTAGGGATGGGGTAACATCCACCAGGGTGAGGGAACCTCAGACCTTCCCTCCATCCCTCCCGCAGTCCCCAGGGCTGGTAGCTGCCCCGGGGGATGTGCAGCAGAACTCAGCTCATCACCCAAGCTCACTGGCAGCCAGCCCTGACCCTGTCCCGTGTCTCAGGCTGGACACATCCCGGAGCACACCCAACTGCCCCCTCCCCGAGCTGTTCCTGCCCCTCCTGCTGTGCCCGGGTCGGGCACGGGGCATGCACCGTGGTCCTGGCCGTGGTGTTGTTGCCACGCTGCGGTGTGTCACGAATCTAATCAGATCTCACGCTCCAGGGAGCAATTTGCTTCACCACGGGAAAGCGGAGACGCCTGTGCCGGGCCTCGCACGTGGCTCCCGCCCGCGGCGCCGCGCCCAGCGGGGCACCAAGGGCATGGCCGGGGACACTGGGCCAGCACAGGCTGGGCTGCACTCTGCTCCAAGCCAGGAGGCACTGCTGGGCCATCCCAGTGGCCACAGGGAGATAGCTCCCAGGAGGATTCTTGTCTCCTTCACCTTGTCCATCCTATCAGTGGTCCATCCCATCCCATCCCATCCCATCCCATCCCATCCCATCCCCTGTTTTATCCTATTCCATCCCATCCCTTCTGTTTTATTCTGTCCCATCCTTCCCGCTCTGTTTTATCCCTCCTGATCCCATCCCAGCCAACCCCATTCTCTTTGTTCAGTCCCAATGGTCCTCTCCCATGCCGTCCCACATTCTATCATCTCCTGGCCATAATCTGTCCAATCCTATCCTCCCTCTGGCAACAGCTCTGTCACCATCTGCATCTCCCAGTGACCAATCTTGTGCAATCCTCTGGGCCTGACCAGTCCCCCTCAGTCACCTGTTTCTCTTCCATCCCAACCCCATTCCTGCTGGGTGCAGGTCCCGCTGTGCCAGCCACGCCAGAGGCAGGAGTGGCAGAGCAGAGCCAGGACACTGTCCCTTGTCTGTCACAGCCCACACCCACTCTCATGTTGGGAATGAAGGTTGCCAGGGGAACAGCCAGGATCCAATCTCTGCTCTCTTGTGACCAGGGACAGGACCCAAGGGAAGAGCTGGAGCTGTGTCTGTGAAGGTTTAGGTTGGATGCCAGGAAAAGTTTCTCCCTCCAGAGGGTAGTCGGGCACTGACCAGGCTCCCCAGGGAATGGTTATGGCTTCCAGAGCTCAAGAAATCTTTGGACAATGCTCTCAGGCACAGGGTGGGATTGTTGGGTTGTCCTGTGCAACCTCAATGATCATTGTGATCCCTTCCAACTCAGGATATTCCATGTTTCTATGACCTCAGGGTGAGCCACTCCCAGAGTATCTCTCTGGCATGAATCCCCCTTTTCTCTACAGCTCCTGTCCCACATGTCTGCCTCCTCCTTGGGTCATTTTGCATGTACCCAACACAAGTCATGGACAAATGTCCAACAGAGGCTGATTTACCTCAATTTAAGCGGCCGGGGTCTGATTGTGAACTGCTTGGAGTGCAGTCCCAGCCCTGGAGAAGTTGGGGACTGCTCCCTGGTAGGTGCTGGGCTACCTTTGGGGTTTTTGCAGTTACTGAGGGAAAGGATCCAGACCTGCCCTTGACTCAGCCATTTTACAGCATCTCCTGAGCTCAGTGAAGCTGGCGCTAAACCTTGGTCGCTTTGATCATGACAAATAGGAGCTGGAGAGCCAAATCCAGCGCAGAGTCACTGCCTGTCTGTGGAGCTGCTGCTTTCCCTGGTTTTAGATGTCAATTTGGTGTGTGGCTGGTGGCTCTGCCACCCACACTGTTAGGGCCAGGAAAGTGCTCTGTGAATGCACAGGAGCCTTGGGATGCTGGTGGGACTGGTCCTGCCCATGTCTTCAGTCACCTCTGTGGAAGGAGCTGGCCTGGGGGATGCTGAGGATTGGTGTATGGGACTCCCCTCATGTTAACTGATGGCGAGCTTTTCACTCGCTGATTGTGTCTTCCTGGGCAGAAGGACACACTGGGGTGGGTAATTGTGTGTGGGGGTCACAGAGTTGCTGTCCTGGTTTTGGTGGGTGGGGGTGAGTGCCTGAGTCTCCATGAGGGCACTGGTGGCCCAGGACATGCAGCTTCTGGCCTCCTCAGGTATGCCGGCCCCTTCAGAAGCTCAGCAGGCTTTGTGGCCAGGTGCAAGGCAGGGGACAGTGTGTGGGGCTGGGAGTCCCGCTGAAGGATGGCCCAGGTGTGTGTTTTCCAGCCCCTGGGCTGAAGGAGCCATCCCCACGTGCATGGAGCTCTCCGGGCACCAGTGTGAGGTCTTGTGGGTCTTCTGGAAAGACAGACAAGCTGGGATGTCTGACTGGGGGGTGCTGGCAATTCTGGGACCGTATGAACCCTGCTCCCACTGCGGCAGCACAGCTGCATCCCCAAAGAGCCACCCTCAGAGGGATATCAGAGCCCCGAGCCCCGCGGGGCTGCAGCGCGGGGCGAGCATCCGGCACAGGCGGGGCGAGTCGGGAGCGGCGGTGGGATGCGGGCGGGGGGAGGCAGCCATCCGCTCCCCGCTCCCACTGTGCCTCGCTCTACTTGCCGCGGTCCCCAAGCTCCCTTTCCTTCCCCTCCGCTGCCTTTTATGCAGCTCGCCCAAGGCTCCAGGGCCTGGGGATCTTTCCAGGCTTCCCCAGCTGGGGTTTGGCAGCTCTAATTTTAGGCACTTCGCAGTTTTGCTTTCTCGCTGCTCGGTTGAGGAAAAGCGCTTGTGCAGGGAGGCGAGCCTGGCCCTTCCCCACCACTGCTGGCTTTTTCTTTGTCTCTCTTCCCGGCTCGCTCCTGCCTGGTGCCGGCTGCTCCGAGATGCTGGTGGACATTAATAAGCCCCTTTTAAAAGCTGGAGCTCCTGCAGGGGTGCAGAGTGGGGGTTGCACGTTGAGCCAGGGCCCCTCCAGACCTGCTGCTGCCCACGGTGATGGTCTCCAGACCGTGATGTGACACCCACTCCCCATAAAATCACTGGGAAGGGCTCCGGTCCAGGCTGGGAGGCCACAGGCTCGGAGGAGAGCCCAGCCAAGAACATCAGGCTGGCCACAGTCACCCAGCACCTTTCAGTCCTAATGAATCTCTGGGAAGAAGCTAAGGAATGCTTTGATGCAGGAAACCCCAAAACTAAAATGGACCAAAAAAATGGTCAGATCAATGCATGCACAGAAAACCCAGCAAGAGCTAATCCAGCCCTCAGGTCCCTGTTGGCAGCCTGTTAGAGCTGCTGCAGGATATGACCCTGGACCTGGTCAGCCTGGGGCTGAGGCAGGACAGCTGGTGAGTTTTAATTCCAAATCCAAGCTAAGGACAGCCCTGTGGGACACGGGATTTTGCCCAAAGTCCTTGTTATGCAATTTAGATACAAAAGTGGAACATCCCCCTCCTCACATCCTCAGGGATAGTATCTTCTGGGGAAGACAAGGAGAATTTTTTCCCAAGGAAGCAAAAAATCAGGTGAGGAGGTGGCAGCAGCTGGGAGAGCAGGATGGGCTTACTGGGATGGATCCTTCCCACACAGGGGATGCACTTGGATTTTGTCCATTGTACCCAATGAGCTTTCGTCCTCCAAAGGGGAATGACTGGGGCTGGAGCTTTCTAACTGGATTGTGAACAGCCTGCTCCTGAAAGGGCTCTGCATCCCATAATCCATAAACCTGTTCATGGCACATGGTTAATTCGGGCAATTTCCGGCACGTTTATGCTGCCGACACAATAACCGAGCCGTCGGTTTCAGCCGGGCTGGAGCCCCGTGCCATGGACAGGGATCTGCACATCAGGCTCCGAACGCTGTCCCGGCAGCCGGGGTGCGGCCGGCACGGGCGGCAGGACCCTCCGAGGGCACGGGGTGCCTGCGTGCCCTCCCTGCTGCCGGAGCCTCTCTGCTGCCCGCGGGAGGTGGGCCGGCAGGGTCCCCAAGGAAGCACTGCCCTGCAGGTGATAGGGAGCTTAATTCCCGCCTCCCACGCTGGCACCCCTCTTGTCACCGGTCTGCAGGACCCAAATCCAGCGTTATCAGAGGGCCGCAGCGCCGGAGAGGGGCCCAGCTGGCTCCTCTCGCCCTCTCCGCTCCCCATCGCTCACGTGGAGCGGTGGGTGGACGCGGCTCTGGCTCTGCTTCGCTGCCAGATTATTTCTGGGCACCGCCACAGACGGACGCGGCAGGGAGTGCGCGGCTGCGAGCCGTGCCGGGGGTGCCGCGGGGGGCACGGCCGTGCCGGCAGCTGCGGGCCGGGACCTTTCCCGCTGTGCCCTCCCGGCACCCCGTGCCCCCGCGTGGCTGCCCGGTGCCGTGGGTTGGCTGCCCGCTGACACCGCCGTCCTCCCCCTCCTCGCCGCCGGCTGTGAGCGCGGTGCGTCATCCGCCGCTCCGCTAATTCGGGGGCAACTATTTTGCGCCTGCGACGGATCACGCCATGCGCCGCGCCAGGGCCCCCGCGCTCCCCGGCCCAGATGCCCCCCTCCCACCTGGCCCGCTTCCCCCTGCCTCCTGTATCCAAGGAGAGGGATCAGCGGCGGGCGGGGGGAAGCGGGGCTCTGACGCAGGGCTCGCACCGCCGCTAATCACCCCGCGCCAACAGCGGCTCCAGGCCCCCCTCGCCTCCGCCGTCACGGCCGCGCTGACCCCGTGCACGCAGGGTCAGGGACCCGCGGCTGATTCGGGGCTGAGCGCGGCTGTCACGTTCCCTCGGCAGACACGGTGCAGCTGCCGCTCGCCGGGAGCCGCGGGGGCTGCTCCGGGGTGGCCGCGTTCCCCGGGGTGAAGCTGCTCCGCAAACACCCCAGTGCCGGTGGGCTCCTCGGGGGATGGAAGCCAGGCACAGCACGGGCTTTGTCCCAGAGGAAAGGGGTGAAGGGCTGTGCCTGCTCCAGGGACTCCTCTCCGTGTCCCACACAAGGGCTGGGGAGCATCTGTCGGGATGAAACACGCACCCGGCAGGATGGAGAGGGATCGCCGTGCTCAGATGAGCTGTGTGCTCGCTGGGAGGGGCGAGGTGGGCGCCCACCCAGCGCTGGCTCCACGGCGGATCTGTGGGATGCCCAGGCTGGATGAGCGGATGGGGTCCCGTGCCCTTTGGAGAAGATGCCCGTGTGGGAGTTTGCCTCGGCGTGAGCTGCTCAGGCAGAGCTTTTCCTCCTCGAAAGCCCCACGCTCTGTGCTCCCGACTCGGCCGGCGAGCTGTTGGTGCCGGCAGAGGCGGCGCAAGGGCAGTGGCGGCGGGGTCATTGTCCCCAGGTGGGCACAGAGCTGCGTGTCCCCGCGCTTTGCGTGCGAGGCTGTGCTGGGCGCTGGAGCTCACAGTCACACACACACGGTGCTGCAATGAATCCCACCAGCACGCCTGCAAGCTGGGCTTGATTTTCATAAACATTCCTCACTCAGACTGGATCTGGAGTGGTCCTGCATGGATGCACATGGGAAAGCCAGCTCGTGTGGACGGGCACGCTTTGTGAGGTTATGTACTTACTTCCAGGTGGGGGCAGGATCACAGGCGACAGAAAGGAAGGAGAAGGCTTGGAGGCATTGATATTCCTGGTGGGACCTCAAGAAACATCCCTAAAGCATCCACAGTCCCTGAGGAGACAGGAGGGGGGACGCACATTCCCTTCCTCCAACACACCGGGGATGCAGCACCTTCTCCACGGCGTAAAATGGAGCAGGATGCCGAGGGAAGAAGGGCTTTGAACAGTCAATTTCCATCGCTGAAAGCTGACAAGTTTAAAACAGCTAATGTGCCCCGCAAGATGAGGCCTTGGGAGATTTACAGCTCTCCTCGGCTGACTGCTCCCATACGGTGTGTATGTCAGCCAGGGAGCCTTTTAAAGAACCAAGATAAAGCTGCAGCGGGGCCACACTGCCCACCAAATGGATGGCAGAGAGAGAGGAAAGGAAGGAGAGAGGTTGCTGTCTGTGTTTTTTTTCCCATCAGGCAGGTGCTGAGCTCATGTCCCCTCCTGCAGCCACCACCATGGAGTTACTCCTGGTCAAGGTTGTAGCAGACCTCTTGGAGCAAAATTTGCCTAAGCTGGTGCAGGAGGAGGTTTGTAAAATTCAGTAGGACCCATCAGGAGCCCACTGGGGTGGGTGCCAGCAGACGTGGAGGTGGCACTGTCTCTCAGGGATCGTTGTAGGGTGCCCATGGAGTGAGGAAGCCCTGGGGATGGGCAAGAGCCAGCCTGAGCCCTCTGCTGCAGGCTGCAGGCTGGTGCTGGACTGGGTGGGACGGTGGGGAGCAGCCTCCTGGGTGGGTGGAGTGAGAATGTTGGGATTTAGCAGGACTCCAGCTGGGGTCAGCATCCCTTGGAGAGCTCACACAACATTCAGGAGCTGCTGCTAAGTCCCTGAGTGCTGCTGCCTGTCAGCATTCTGTGCCACATCAAAGCCCAGCTGGATGCTGGGTGCTCCCCAGGGCAGCTGGATCCTCACTGTGACCTCTCTGTCTCTCTGAGCCCTCTGCTGCAGCCAGCAGCATTGTGTGCATGAGCAGACCCATGACCGGCATGGAGTTCTGTGGGGTGTCAGCTGGCCAGGACTGTGGCCAGGGGCCCTGGGGCACAGGGGGTGTCATGGGACCTGCTGCCCATCCCCGGCATCCTTGTGGTGTCAGCAGCATGGCAGCCGTGTCCACTGCCACCCTCTGCCTGCTCTGCCTGGCACAGACCTCAGCACAGGGTGTCAGGAGGCAATTCACCTTCCTCAAGGCCACCAGGAGCAACGGGCTGGAGGCATTACGTCCTGAGAGCACCTCTGCCTCACGCAGAGGCACAGCACTGGCTGGGATGGCAGGGATCCCCATTTCCTAGACTGGGCAGGCTGCTGCCCTGGGACCCCCACATCTGCTGGACTAACAGTGCTTGCATCAGTCCCTCTGCTCTCCACAGCCAGCTTGGCCTTTGTGTGTGGAGCAAAGCTGCAGCCACCTCAGCAGGCTGCTACTGCACCTGAGGATGGTGAAGCTCAAGACAGGCAGGGCCAGAGATCCTCAATCCACTAAACCCAGACCAAACCATCCAGGCAGACCCTTTTTGCCTGCATGTGCTGCTCTGTCAGCCAGAAGGTCGGTCCTGAGGGGACACACTTGTCTCTGCACGATGCTTCCTGCAGACACCTCTGAGCTGCGGGTACCCAGGATTGCTGCTGGGGCTGGAGGTTTGGGTAAGGAGACCTTCCCACAGCCTGAGGGTGATTTTCCTGTGTTCCCAACCCCTCAAAAGCAGAGCTCACTTCCCTGCCTTGGCTGGATGGTGAACAAAGATCCAATGTGACCTGGCCCTGTTGGGGCTGGAAAAAGCTCTCCAGGCTGGTTTGGGGCTCCGTGGCAGCAGCAGGCACTGCCAGCTGTGATACTCAGGAGTGGCAGAGCAGGTGTGGCTGCCCTGGGATGGGAGACACCAGCCAGGCTGGGGGGAAGCACCACTGTGATGCCTGTCAGCCTCCTCACCCTGCCAAGGGGAAACAGGGCAGCGCAGAAGTCTTGTAGGATGTTCAGCAATGGGGCATCTGGAAATGCTCTCCATTGTTTCTGCCTGTCCTGCTACCCAGCTTTGTTACCCCAGAGGCCAGGTGACCCTTAGCTCCTCTGGACTGGAAGGAATTTTCCATCCCAACACCTAACTGATGCTGCTCCTGGCAGTGGGGCTGGGGTGTGAGGGCTGGTGGTAGCACCCTGCACCCTCAGTGCCGTGGTACTGCCTGGCCTCGATGCACCAGGAGCTGGAGAAGCAGCCCCACCCTGGCACCAGCACCTGGCACATCTCTGGCTCCTGCAGTTCCTGATGCAGAGGAGCACCATGAGGTGGATTCACTGGGGAGGACAAAGCTATTAGGTCCCCTCTGTTCCTTTCCCTCACAGCAGCAGCCGCAGTGGTGGACCCTGAACAACACCCAGGCCAGTCGCCAGCGCTGACTGGGGAGAGGAAATATCCTCACTGTCGTGAGATGTTTGAGCGTGCCTCCTCTGACCCCTCTGCCCTCCTGGCAGCAAAGAGCCCTTTGCCCACCTGGGGGAAGAAGTAGCTGCTCCTGGTCCTGGCTGACGCCTGTGCTGGATGCTGGCAGCAGACCCAGCTCGGTGCTGGGGATGAAGATGGCTCTGGGACACCCTGCAGAGGGTTCAGGGACACATCCCACCCCTGCCTGGCCCAGGGAGTGTCCCATGGCTCCGTTCAGGGCCGTGCCCAGGTTCCACGTGGGTGCCTGCTCTCCCTGTGAGGTGCCCAGCACGGCTGGGCTCCGGGGGCGGTGGGAAGGAGCCTCCCCTTATCTCCCTTCCCTTTGTGCAAACACACGAGCCCGCCTGGAGCCGCCGTGTGATGCCGCCAGCCGGAAAGCCGCAAAGGCGGGGAGGTTGCCCAGCTTCTGTCTCCTTCCCAGCAGGTGTGGCTGGCCCTGCCAGGCAGATGGCTCCGCGCCTGGCAGAGACGAGCGGCGGCGCCAGGAGCAGCTGGCTCCATCCGTACCCGGGCCAAGAGCGGAGATGCTGAGCAGCGCGGGCAGCTCACGGGAGGAGAACGAGGCAGTGACCTCCCCTGCCAGGCTCAGCTTGTGCCGGGCACCCCTGGGCTCTGCACTCACGTGGGGTGTGCTGCCAGCTCCTGCATCCCACGGGGGCCCAGGGAGAGCTGTTGGCAGGGATCAGCAGTGCCCTGGAGGGGACAGGTGTCTCTTGGGGACAAAGATATAGGATGCAAAGGATGTAGGATCCAAAGGTGCAGGAATCTCCAGGACACTTTTGCTCCAGTGAGATCTGCCAGTCAGACAGCGGGGCCTCTCCTGCACCCTGGGGCAGCTGGGCCTTGGAGCTGGAGAACCCCAGGGTGGCCCCTGCTCTGAGCCATCAGCCCCCATCCTGGTTTTGCTCCTTGCTGCCTGGGCTAATGATCTGCTGGGCAATCAACAGACCAGTTGGAAACCATGTTCGAGTCTGGCCAGGCACTACCTTGTTATTTCTATCCAGCCAAGTGGGGGAAACAGCCCTTTTTCATCCACTGACAGTCACTGTGCTGTTGTGCAGCTCCTGGCACAGCAGGACAGGCTGAACCAACCCTCAAAAATCAGAATGGAGACAGGAAAATGCTGCTCCCCCCCCCAGGCTGTTCTCTACTGCAGAAGGGGAGCAGCCTATGGATTTTTTTTTCATGATGGCAGCAATAAGGGGACTGCAGAGGCTCTTCTGCTGTGCTGGCCAGCCGTGCCCATGAGGGATCAGCACAGCGGCCTCACGCTGTACAGCGCAGTCTCATTTTCTGTGCAGTTATTAATTCCTCTGTTTGCCTGGCTCTGAATGGAGGCAGAGAGCAGAAGCAAATGGAACCCACCAGGACTGATGGCCCAGGAGCTCAGTGCAGGTCCTGAGACTGGCATTAAGGGCTGGAAGAAGCTGTTCCTGGGACCTGTCTTCCCAAGGGGCAGAGGAAAGATGGAGGGGGGATGGTCCATGGGAGCAAAGCCTCTGGGCAGGCTGCTCCCATCATCCAGGCTGCTCCATCCTCATCTTGCAGCCGGCGCTGGAAGTGGAAGTTTTGAAGTCATGCACGGAGCTGTTTGCTTGGTATTTCCTGCCCCCGAGAACAGGAAGCAGCAGCGAAGCCCAGGAGGGAGCTGCTCTTGGGAGAATTCCAGCCTGACACATTTTGATCCCTGCCTACAGGAAAGGGGGAAAGCTCCATGCTCTTTCCCTCATCCCTGTGCCCAGTGCTGGGAGCTGACGGGCCCAGGCTGGGGCCAGCTTGGATATGGATTGCACAGAAACGTGGCAGCTGGAATGATTTTCCATTTCCCTCTCCCTCATACCACTCTGACCTGGACCTTGTTTGCTCAGGCTCTAGGACAAGCATGGAGACGCTGGCTTGTGAGCTGCAGTGTGAGAAATGTCTGCAGTGGTGGATGGGTGTCCACCCAGCTGTCCCACAGCTGTCCTGCTCTCCAGGGATTGTCCTCTTGGCTCCATCAGCTGCAGGTCCAGTCTTATCTCCCCTTCCCTGCCAGATCTGGAGCAGCATCTCATCACCCTCCCAAAACCCCTTCTCTTTTTGAGGACAGGGTCCATGCTGGGAACCACCAGCCCTGCTCAGAGGCTCCCTCAGTCCACCAGGCCTTGAGTGCAAAGCCTGAGGTTGTCCCCTGCCCTGTGGCACCTGGATCAGCGAGGTCCCTGCCACAGGACCGTGTTCCCCTCCACAGTGCTGCTGGTCATGGCCAGGGAAGGGCAGGTTGGGCTGGTGCCTGGTGCCAGGCGAGGGCCCTGTCACGGCAGGAGTTACTCCCATCAGGACTGCCAGCGTCTGTTGCTGGCAGATCATGGCAGCAGTCTCCGAGGAACGTGAACAGCACATTATTAACAATCTTTTAAAGAGCTGCCAGTGTGTCCCAGGTCCCTGTTTTTTTCTGCATATGGCCTGTCCCCCGCTGAATGCAGCATTCATAGGAGGTGTCACCTCAGCTTATGGGGGCCTATTATTTACCCCAATCAAACTCCTGCAGTAGGTGATTCCTCCTCTGGCTGAGGACAAAATCCCACAGGAGGCGTTTGTCCTCCCTTTAAATCATCCCTGCTTTTGTTTTCTTCCTCCTGCGGGATGCATTTTTGCAGAGTGGATGTTGGATCAAGGGTGTCCAAGCTGGAACACACTGGTCTCTGGATCTGCTCCCAAATCATGATCTGCATGGATGCTGGGGCTGCTTCTGTGGCACTGCCCTGGCTGCGCCCTGCCATGGAGAAATCTGGGGATGCACTGGCGGGATAGGACATGGCTGGGAAGCAGGGACATGCCCAGAGAGAGATGCCATTCAGGGCCAAGGTGGCTGGCACAGAGAGGGCAGGTGAAGCTCGAGAAGCCTAGAGGAGAGGAGACTGAGGTCAGACCTCCCCAGGGGCTGCAGCTCCTCCTGAGGGGCAGCTCCAATCTTTGCTCCCTGGGACCAGGGAACTGTCCACAGGGACAGTTCTCAAGGGAACAGCTGGAGCCGTGTCAGGGGGATTTAGTGTGGATATCAGGAAAAGGTTCTTCCCCAGAGGGTGGTGGGACGCTGACCAGGCTACCCAGGGAATGGTCACAGCCCCAGGACTACAAGAGCTCCAGGAGCGTTTGACCAACGCTCTCAGGCACGGGGGGGATTGTTGGGGTGTCTGTGCAGCACCAGGAATTCGACTCAATGATCCTGATGGGTTCCTTCCAGCTCAGGATATTCCATGATTCTAAGTTTCCATCCTCAGCTCAGCTCAGGTCCACCCCAGTGGCTGTGCCCACCTGCAAGAGCACTCCAGACCCTTCCTGTGCAAAAAGCAGTGATTCCATTCTGTGGTCTCAGAGGCACCAGTTGGAACCCAGACCAAGAGCTCAGGGTTTCCTTTCTCACTTTGCAATGTCAACACCAGCCATGGGACAAAAGAGCACAGAGCAGCCCTGCCTCAGCAAGAGGAGGCTGCAGGGTGTGTTTGGCCAGATCCTCCAAGGCCGGGCTGGGTGGGAGTGTGATGTGTGGCAGAGGAGCTGAGGCCCCATCCCAGAGGTGCTCCCTTCCATGGCTCCTGCCCGCAGGACACGAGGTTGTCTCTCCGGGCAGACACGAACCAGCTGCTCTTTGGGGCTGTGTCTGAACACAGCCAGGTGACATGTGACACACCGGGCTGGGATGCTGGGAGAGCCAGCACCTGGGACACCTCTTTGGAGGATGCCTGTGTGGATTTTCACAGGATCCTGAATCCTTCTGCTGCTCCTCCAGGGTCTCTGTCCAGGAGTATTCCTGCTTCCCTGTCATTGCTACAGGAACCCTTGGCTAAGCAGCTGAAAATCACACAACAGAAATGAAAGTTTCACAGCTGAAAATCCAGTTCAGAGTCCACCTAGAAAAACATGTCCTGGGTGAAGGACAGACCAACACCAAAGCAATGAGGGCTCCCTGGCTGCTCTGGGCAGCATTGTACAGTGCCTGGCACAGACCCACAGCAGTGGCAGCGGAGGCAGCAGCACACACTAACCCTGATCAATCCACGGGAAGGGGGGGTCAGGATTGTCCCTGACCTTTTTTTGGAAGTGGCAGACCTGGGACTGGATTCTGGGCGCCTGCACAGGACAAGAGCTCGGGCAGTGGCAGCAGTGGCAGGCGCTGGGCTCACTGTTAGGGGGTGTGAGCAGAGGGATTGCTGCAGGGCAGCGCCGGCCCGTCCGGGAGCGAGCAGGGCGTGCGGAGCCGCCGGGCCAGCAGCCCAGCCTTCCCGGCCATGCGCGCTGTTCCAGCAGCAGTCGCCTGGGCAACTGTGAGCGCGGAGCCAGACGAGCCATCAGGACAGGAGCCATTGTGCTCGTTCAGGGAATGATTCCCAGCCCTTTTCCCGGGTCAGGGGCCTCCCTGGGTCACCCCATATTGCCAGCCCAGAGGAGGGCATCGCATGGCCTCGCTTGGGATTCCCTGAGCATTCCAAATCACCCCTCTAGGGTGGGATGAGGGGTGAGGGAGACCACAAGCCCCCAGCAAGGAAAAGCTGCCAAATGCCATATGAAATGAGAGTGAAGGTGGCGGCCCAAACCAGCACCAAGCACGGGGGATGAGCCCAATTACCAAACCCTACACAGAGAGCAGGCCAGGTTTCCCTCTGCGCTACTACTTGTAGTAACCATGGGTGTGCATGTGCATGTGGGTGTGCGTGTGCATGCCCAGAGCAGCAAACGCTCCCCATCTCTCCCCATCTCGCTGCATTTCTGCCTCCTTGTCTCGTTTTGCTGTTGTTGCTGCCTGCCTGACACCTGCATGCCCTGGACGAGCTGCTGCCTTGCTAATGAGCTGCAGCATCTCGCTCAGGGTCCTGCTCACTGTCGGAGCACAGGGACTCTCCAGGCTCATGTGTTTAGCTCAGCCCCACGGTTTCAATCCCTGCCAAGAGAAATGGAAGAATCTGGTGCAGCCAGGCCTGGAAAAAACAGCAAGGACAGTCTCTGGTTAACCCTTCCCATGCTGCTCCTCTCTCCTGCCTTCCCACGAACAGGGAACCCTCAGGCTTCACAGCCCTTCTTCCCACACCCCAGTCCATCCGTGTTTCCCTACCTCTGGGGAAAAAGCAGCTTTTCTCGTGAGATTGCCCAGAATATGCAGGGAGTGAGTATTCCCACGGCACTTGAATGCGTGCCCCCTTTGATCGTGGGAGGGCAAAGGGCAGAGATCTGGGAAAAGAAAATCATTAAAAAAAAAAAAAAAAGAAAAAAAAAGAAAAAAAAAGAAAGGGAGAGAGAAAACAGAGGGAAAAAAATTAAAGCAATTCAGGCAGGAGCTTTCCTCAACCTCTATAAAATACAGTTCACGTTTCCTGCGAGCCTGGGGCGCAGATCACATTCGACGTGAGGTGCTTTACCCAGCCCCGGTGTAAATTCCGGAGCCTCGCATCTGCATGGCGTGATGGGAAAAAGCTTAAGAGGGGCCCGGGGAGCTGCAGAGGAGGCGGCTGAGCCTATCTGGCTACCGCAGGGGCTGTCGATGCACAGACATTCCAAGGCTATTTGTGAAGGTGAAATGGTCTGTAAAGATTCCAGGACACCATGTGGCAGGATGGTTAGCAGGGCTTCTCCTCCGGTGTTTGCACAGCGCTGCCGGGCTGGAGGGAGGCTGTGTGCGCAGAATGCCTCGCGGTGATTAGAGCATCTGCAAATTTCAGCTTAATACGCGGCATAATGAGACACGGAATATTATTAGCCTGCAGCCATCCCCCCGCCCCAGCGGCGATCTGCAGCTCGGGCTGGTTTCACCTTCTCAGCGCGGTGCCGGGGAGGATGCTCGCCCCGAGCCCGCGGGCAGCTCCCCGGCCACGCGGGACCGAGCCCCCGCGGCAGGCACGGAGGATCCGCACTTTGGCTTATGCAAAATGAGGCTGTGCCGTCCTCCCCCCGGCTGTGCACACCAGCCCCTGCTCCACGGGCTTCTTCTGCAGCACCCTGAGCCACAGCCGGCCCACACGGGGCTGCTCACGGGGAGCAGCTTCAGCTCCCCGTCCCAAAGCTTGGTTCGCCTCCCCAGGCCTTGAGAGCCCATCTGGTGTGTGCCACCCACCAGCAAAAGAGGTGCTGGGAGGGCTCAGGTAGTGCCCAGGCTGCACAAGGAGCCGTGGCAGTGCTGGGAACCAAGAGCTTGGTTTTGTTTGGCAAGGAGTGGTGACACACACATGGGGTGACACACACATGGGGTGACACACACATGGGGTGACCCTTGCTAAGAAGGGGTGTGTGGGGATGCTGGGCCTGCTGGCAGTGGGTGTGCACACAGATCCATGCCAGCTCTGAGCTCTCCCCTCCATCCCACTGTCTGGCACGACCCTGTAACCCCAGCTCACACAGGTCCTGCTGCCCTGCCTAATGTCTTGTGTTTTCTGGCAGCCAGGAATGTCCCAAATATTCCCACCCTGAGATGGAGAGAGCTGCTGGGCAGTGGCAAAAGGTGCCTAGTGCAGTGGGGGCTGACATGAGGGGGTTGGTGGGGCCCTGTGCTTGGTGTGAAGCTCAGGGAAATCCCTGGTGTGGGTCTGCATTCAGACAGCAGCAGCCCAGTGACTGCCCACAGTCCTGGGGCAGCACCAACCCTAGCCCGGGGTGATGGTGAGAAGGTGAGAAGAGTGGGGCTGTGGGGGGTGTGTGGGGAGCACAGGGTGGGCAACCCACGGGCCTGGCGAGTACATGCACGTGTGTGTTCACATGTCCAGAGATGCACTGGATGTGTGTGCATGTGGAAGTTGTGTGCAGGTACCTTGTACCCTGGAATACACCCCCTCTGCGTGTGTGTGTGTGTGTGTGTGTGAGTGAGTGTGTGTGTGTTCACAGGCTGTGTGACACTGAATGTGCCTGTGGCAGGGACAGTGCACAGACCTGTGCAGGCTGCAGGCAGGTGCGACAGGACGTGTGTGGGGTCTGTGTGTGCTGAGGCTGCTACCACATGCAGACAGACACCCCTGCTCCATGGACTTGCTGGCACCAGGAACACGCACGAGGCACAGGAGGTCACGTCCCTGGAGCTGCTTCCTTTTTCCTGGCAGTGACAGCACAGGACAGCGCTGGCTCTGCCGCCCCGGGGCTTCCCCCAGCAGCCTCTCCCTCCACCCCGTGCTCACCCTCACGGCTGCATGACCTTGTCACTGCCAGTGAGTGGAACCTTCCCGAATTTTGCTTGGGCTGTTTTTCAGTGACATCAACTCCCCTGCCTGCTTCAAAGCTGGCATTTGCTGCCATAGGTATGACAGTGACATCTACAGCCAGAGGCTTCCCCCTCTCCGAGATGCTTGGAGCCACCTGAATCCCTGTCCCTCACACTCGGCTTTTACCCTGCTGTGGATAGATTTTTATAAAGCAAAGTCCAGGGAAGGCATCACCACAGCAAAGCTCTTCTGGACACTGTGAAACTAACACTAACTCTGCCATGGTTAATCTGTACCAAGGTCGAATTCACAAATTGGCAGGTTAGCTTCAGCTCCAGACTGAAATTAGATCATCAATTAATTAAATCATCACTTTGATACAGAAAGAAAACTGGAGAGGACCCAGTCCTCATAAATCCTGTGGAAGCCTCAGAGAAAGTTGCTCTGTATTTTATTTGGAAGAATTTGAGTGAAGAAATTCACATCTATAGTGTGATAGTGAGAACAACTTATCACCCACTGCCTAAGCCATAACCCCCGAGCTGAGCTGGGCACTGCCGTGTCCATCGTGTCCCCAGCAGATGTTACAGCTCAGCATTAACCTCTGCTTCCATAACCAGGGGTTTGAGGCTTCCCTTATACCAGAATTGACTGATGACTATTTCAAGTTTCTTAGGAGTTTGAAACCCAAACCCCACTTTAATTTTATGAGTAATTTTATGGGACAATCTTTAGGGCTGTGAAAGCTGGAAACTTCTTCAGGTGCCTTGACCTTATGGCTGCTCATCCACTCATGCAGGAGCCCCTCTCCACTTTCATCCGATCACCCTTGAATTCAGAGCTATAAAAAAGATGGGCTGTCTCCCAGCTAATAAAAATAGGAAAAAAAGGGAGAGGCAAAGCCAAAGATAAAGGTGTCTTGAGTCCTTTTCTCCTGCAGTCTTTGGAATGTCCTGGAGCAGGGACTGGTGTCTGAACCAGCAAGCAGATGGTGAAATCCTTGAGGCAAGGAGCTGCTCACTGCTGGCTGCCCAGGGTGCATGGGCTGGCACAGCCTGCTCATCCCAGGTGATGCAGGGCGGGTGGTGCAGGGCTCCTGAGTTGGGAGGCAGCTTAATAGGGTCTTCATCATTATGGGCTACGTGTGGGCTAAAGGAAGACCGCAGTCCTGGCCTAACTCCTGAATTCCCAAGCTCCAGCTCTGCTGGGGGCTTGGGGCCTCCTCCCATGCAGTTAAGAGTGTGTGTCAGTGTGTTTCTCCATGTACCTACAAGGAGAGGACACTGAACTGGGAGGAAATGCATATATGCTGCAAATGGAAGCAGGGCAAGTCTTGGCTCTGGCCACAAGGGAGGGTTAATCTGTTTAATCTCTTCTTCATCTTCTAGAACTGATGTCCACACATCAGGGTGACTCAATTCAGTGCCAGGTGCAGCAGTACAGAATGGGGGCTTGTCCCCCTCTGGCAGTCATCAGGACCTGGCACAGGCACTTCTGGGTCTTGCTTGCTCACAGATAATCAGTTCCAGCATCATTCCCCATCTCTGTCATCTATGAGCAGACATAGACTTCATTCCTCAGTCTTTGCTCATCTTTTTCAGTTGACTCTGGCATTACATCCACTGACAAGTCACATCCACTGGCAACTTCTCCTCCACCTGCCCAGGAAGGAACTGAAAAATGCAAATGCTCCCTTCACCCCAAATCTGCTCTCCACTGAGGGGCCCAGCAACGTCTCTGACAACAACCAGCAACGTGTCATTTGTTTTTATTACTCTAGGAGGGCAAGCTGCTGTGCGTGACCAAGGAAACCGAGAGCGGGCTGCCCTTGTGAACTTGCTGAGTGCCTGATGGAGATCGGGAGGAGAAGAGAGCTGGGGGAGTAGGAAAAACATTACTTCTCTCCTGCTTGTTGGCCGAGGCAAGATTGATTGACTGTCCTGGCGATAGCATAACACACGTCAAGGTAGGCACGAAATTGTGGTGTGCACTAGAAAACCACCAGCCGTGGGGATGAACTTAATGTGAGGGAAGACATATGGGGTGGGTGCAGGTTTTGTGTTGAGCTGGGGAGTGGTGTGGCTCCCTGCAGCAGGGAGGGGAGAGGAGATGGGTCTGACATGGAGCACAGAGGCGTGTGATGGCACCGGCTGGTCACTTGATAGAGCAGGGCTGGCCTCATTCTGCCTCCCTTTTGATGTCTCCAGCAGTTACAGCCAGTGCTAGAGAGAAAAGGACACTTCTAGGATGCAATTCACCTCCTCAGATCAGCCAAGAGGTGTGTCCAGAGGTTATTTTACAGGTGGAGGCTTCCTCCCTTGCCAGCTGAAGTCCTGCCCAGAAGATGAGATGCTCCCAGGCAAAGGGCAGGCCTAGGAAAGGACCCGAAGAACAGCGTGGTGGCTGGGAGGCAGATTAGGGATGGTGATGGGAGATGGAAAAACACCACAGCACTGGCTCAAAGGCTGAGCAAGTGGCTGGGGGTGGCCATGGTCACATGGTGCCATGCACAGGCCAGCTGGAGGGATGGCAGAGGAAGAATCAAGGTAAGGGGCTGTGAAGAGAGGCGGAGCTGGAGGTGTTTTATGGTAACATAATGTCGGTTTGGTACCAGCAGTTCAGTTTTGCACGAGGGTGATGGCTCCAGTGCTATTTCCCACTGACAGATATTCAAACCAGAGTCATTTCCATAAAGGACATACATGGAAACTATTTTTTGGATCATTTTTTTTCTTTAGAAATCTGCCTTGCAATTTACCTAAATTTGATGCTTTCAGCCTTCAATTTCCTAAACTGAGGGGAAAACCTCAGTTTAAGGGGGAAGGTTAATGCAGCGGCATTTCCCTGCTGCTGACCTCCACCGTCTGAATTTCACCACATCCGAGACCGAGCGCACAGCAAGGCAGCAGCGCAGGAAGAAGCTGGGGTGTTAAGGAGGCCAAGGGTGTCTGGGTGGTGGGAGGCCGGTCTGGGAGCTCCCTGCCGGGGCGAGCAGTGGCGTGAGCGGGGCCAGGACCCGCGCGGCACAGCCGGTCCCTCCGCCTGCCTGCACGCTGCTGGCCCCGCAGCTTCCTCTGGCAACGCCTTGCGCAGGCTATTTTTATGCTGTGTGAAAAAGCGAGTCCTTCTGCGAGCTGAGGGAATGCGGCGTGGAGAGGGAAAGTGAATTAGTGAAGGTCACAGGCGGAATGTCGCTCTGCGCGCGGCTGGGGCAGAGCGCGGGGAGCTGGAGGGGATGGCGGGCTGGGCTGGGTGGAAAATGGTTGTGGAGCAGCTCCGCGTTCCACCTCTGCCTTCCTGGGGAACATCCCGGCGCCGTGGCCCTGCCAGCACGGGGGAGCGAGCTGGCTGCGCGCTCCTACTCCTGCTCCTGCTGCTCGCGGGTGTTGGTGGAGCATCAGCCACTCCACGGGCTGGAGCCGGGGTTTACACACGGCAGAAAAAGCAATGATTGTGCTCTCCTGCTAAATCACACGCAGCCAGGCTGGAGGTGGAAGCCACTCTTGTCTGCAGCAGCAAAAGGTTCGTACAAGGGAGAGCACAAACAGCTCCTGAAAGTGAGGAGCAGCCTTTTTTCCCTGCTGTAATCATGAGGGAATCACGAGGGGAGCAGTGTCCAGCACCACAGCCCCAAGACATGGCCAAAAACCACAGCCATTTCTGCGGCATCCCTCTGCCCACGCTTTCCCTGCTCCCTCTAAAGCAGCGGTTTTCCCGAGAACAGCGGGGAAAGGTGAACGCAGAAGATGCCCTGCCTGCACATCCCTGCCGGCAAATGGGAATTCAGGATCTGGACCGCGCTTGGGCTTCCCTCGCTTGGTTCAGCCAAGTGAAAAGTTGGCCATGGTGCTCCTCCCCTTTGCGCGGGGTTTGGAGCAGGGATGGGAGCTCAGGAAAGGGGAAGCGCACAGGGATGGGAGCCCAGGAAAGGGGAAGTGTGGGCATCCCGCTGCTCCCGCTGCCGCGCCGTGAGCGGCTCCGTCCCGCAGCGCATCGCGTCAGGGTACCGCGGGGAGCCGGCCTGCTCCTGGCAGCCTCCTGCTTCTGGGGGACGCTGGAGGCACAGCTCCCATCACTTTCCCATCTCGGAGCAGATTTATGAGCCTCCCAAAAGCTCTCCTGCAGCCCTCCAGGAAGGCTGGGGCTGGGGGCTGGCGGGGGGAGCTGTTTGCGGGGAATTGTGAATCTACTTTCTTACACGGCTGCGTACCACTGTGCAACGGTAATCCCCTGAGCAGGGTGAAACGGAGGCCTAGCTACCATGACCTCCTCTGTAGGTTTCCATGGATACCATGTACTATAAATAAAAAAAGGAATTTCAAACCAGTTTTCAATCCTGCTTAGTGGGAATAGGAAACCTCTTTTGAATTTAGTTTCCTATCTCACCTTACGGGGGTTATTTTGCAGCCTGTTTGAAACAAATAATTACCCCTTCAGCCAGGAAATTACCACCAATCTTACCTATTTACTTCCAAACACTCGGCTAATTAGCACATTGGGGAGAGCTGCCTATTTGCACGCTGGAGATGGGAGGCTTAGTGTCTTTATTTTGGTGGTGCTGGGAGAAAGGACGTGGGGCCAAGGGTCAGCGAGAGGCGTCAGAGCCCTCCAAAAAAAAAAATAATAAAGAGAGCAGGAGAGCTGTAAAACTCGGAACGCCGAGATGCCGTGTGAATTAGCGTGCGAGAAGCCCCGGCAAAAAAGGGAATATTACATCTGCATCCTTTTGCAATGAATCAGAGTCATGCTGCAGATTTTGTCTGGCATACTGGGTCTCTGGAGGATAGAAAATAATTTGGTCGCAGCAGTGGGAGGTGTGTGTGCGTGGAGAAGGGAGTTGCTTTCCAACAGCCTGCTGTGGTGAGAACATGCCTGACACTTCATTCCTTTCCAGTTAATGCAGCGAGGCCGGGAGGAAACTTAACCCTCTAATTGCTAAAGTGTACCGGGGACTTGGGAAAGTCCTTGGAAAGCAAACGGGGCTCCCGGGGTTGGTCTCCCCTGGCCCGGCACCGCTGGCAGACAGCTGAGGGATTTGCCCAAATGGCGGGTGGTGGGGGCAGGGGAAATGCTAATTCGAAACAGGCGCTGGCGAGCGGGGCCGGAGGACAGAGAGGTTGTGTTTGTCAGACCTCTGGGCTGGCACTGGGCCGGCCAAGTCCAGTCCATCACAATGCTGGGTCTGAGCCAGCTGGACACGTGGTGGCTCGCGGAGGGGTCTCACGCTCTGGAGTTCCCAAACGGTTCTGCTGCCCGAGCTCAGCGCTGTCGCTCCCTGATCCTGGCACTGAAAAGCCCCAAGTGCTTTCCATTTTTTTTTCCATCACCACACCCTTGTTATGTCCCCTCAGCTCCCCACACGGCTCCTACTGCTGTGGTCACCCAGCACAGCTCTCACAGCGTGGTCCTGTCAGGGGTGACCCACAACTTCCACTGGACGAGGGAGGGAGGGCAGGTAAAGGATCTGTGAGCACAGGCTGGGCAGCCCCATCTGCTGCAGCTCGTCCATGTGAGCACGCCGGGGCTCTGCTCCTCGCTGCTGTCCCTCGGTGCTCTCTGGGAGGCTGTTCCCAGCAGGCACAGCCACCAGCAGTGCCCTGTCCCTTCACCTCGCTCACCCCGGCAAGGGTTTCCCGCAAAGAACAGGACTGGGCCTTAGAGAGCATGAGCTCTCCACAGCTGGAAAGGAGGAGGAAGAGGAGGAGGAGGAGGGATGCAGGAAGCACCTGAGGTGCAGCCAGAGCCTCGTGTGCAATACGGGTAAGCTCTGCTCAAGGCTTGTCCACGGTGCTTAATAGCACAGGATGATCACGGGCATCTGACTTGGAGCCCGTTCGCTGCTGCCCTCCTAAAGCTCCTTATTAGCATTTCCAGGACACGGACGTGGTGCTCGGATATACGGGAAGGCACTCATAAGTTACAGAGCAGCAATATATCAACGTTAGAGAAGGGCCCATTTAAGCTTAATATCAGAGGCTGGGTTTTTCCAGAGTCAGGTGTCTCGTTCCCATTGAAATTCAACAGGAGTTGGAGTCTGCTCTCAGGGCTTCTCTGAAAGTCCCAGACTTAATTAGTATTTATCTTAATTAGGGGGATGTTACCTGCTCTGGGAACCTCATGCTATCTGCTGAATTCATCCCCACAGCATCCTGGGAAAGGGCTCCCAGCCCTTTTTGCAGTGGGGGACTGAGACACATGGTGGCTGCTGCTGCCAGCCTGCCACTCAGCAGGGAGCAGAAAACATCTTCTGGGGGGCTGAGAGGGTCACAGCACTGCCCCCCTTCCCTTCTGGGTCGTGTTCTCTTGGGAGATCAGGTAAGAACACACAGGAGACCAGAGGGAGGCTCCTTGATGGGGTGCAGCAGGAGGATGCTGAGCCCCCCTCGCCTGCCTGGGCCTCAGGGAGCATTTCCAGGGGGACCTGGGTGGACACAGAGGTGGCCCGGCCCTGGCAGTGCTCTGGAGCACTGCTGCTCGTTCACCATCTTCAGGCCAGGCCACAAATCGCAGGGTGGAGGATGGGAGGGTGGGGAAAGGAGAAAATCAGTGGGATTTTTATTTTTTTTAATTTTTTTAATTTTTTTTATTTTAAAGTAAAAAACCCCAAAGTTACCGGCTTGGGAAGAACTTAGAAACCTGATCTGGTCCGAACCATGAACAGCCAAGAAGGAGAAGCCGTGGGGCTCTCTTGGCAAGCAGAATCTCACCCACACCCTCCTGCAGAGGCGGGGAGAGGCAAACGAATCCAAACAGCTCCGAGGTCCTCTTGGCATGGACTTTCCAAGGGCAGAGAAGCTGAAATCTGAGCCCCTGCTGCCTGCCCTCCGCCCCTGCTGCTCCGCGGTGCCGCCAAGGATGGGGTTCCCCACCACGGTATCCCTGTCCTCCCCTCCTGCCTGGCATGAGGGATGGGGCTAGGATTCCCAGCTGGGCTGGCAGCTTCAGGGAAGGGGTTTGGAACAGGAACAAGCCAGCTGTCCCCTGGCAGAGCCATCAAACACGGTGACCTCCCCCGTGGTGCTCCAGTGGGTGGGATGCGAGGCCTCGGGGGCTGGCGGTGCCGTGCAATGGGGACCTCTGGGGCACAGTGGGGACCTCCAGGGACGTCCTGGGGATGCTCAGGGGATGCAGATGCAGCATGACCCAGGGATTAGGGCAGTGGGTGCCGACATGAAGAAAGAGAGGATGAACATCTCCCTCCTCCCCCTGGGAAAGCTGCCTCCAGGCAGAGCTGTGAGCCCGGGCAGGCTGTGCTGGCAGATATCTCCAGAGGATCAGTCTAGCCCACAGGGCTGTGGGCCAAGGGCTTTGTGGAGGAGATGGTGAAAGGCAGCAGGAAGCTCAGGGCTGGCCCACAGAGCATGCTGGGCATGGCACAGGCAGTGCTGAAGCCTGGGCAGAGGCAGGAGAAAAGGGACAGGGTGGGATGAGCCATCTGCAAACATCCACCAACAGTGGCACAAGGAGCAGGGGGCAGGGACAGCAGGAGGCTGAGAGCTGCCACATCTGCTGCCAGGTGCCAGGTGGGTCAGCCTGTACTGACCTTAGGGACATTTTTGGTGGTCTGGTGACCAGTGACTCTGTCCATGAAGATGTATGAGCTGGGCCTGACTGCCGTGGTGCTGAGCATTCAGCTGCTCATCGGGAGCTCAGGGAAGGGACAGGAGGGACATCTGTTGCCCAACTGGACCTGTGGCCAGGTCTTTCTCCAGCTCTCCTCCATTAACTGCATATTGTGGAGAGCAGGAATTTCCAGATTTGCCTTTGAGCTGTAGGGCTGGAGTTTGAGAAAGGGTTGGGGTGGACAGGGGGTTCTTGAAGGGAACAAAGGAGGCTTCATGATGAAGAGAAGGGAGGAGTTAGTCACTGGGGGTGAATAGTCCCAAAATGCAAAATATTGTAGAAATTCCTTCATTTACCTGTTGGTTCAAGACTTTGAATGGTCATATCTCCCGTCTCCACTCTGTTTTTTTCACTCCCCCTGAGAGAAAAATGGCAAAAGTTTCATAAGGGAAGGGAAGCTCTCAGGAGCTAAGGGTTGATGCTGAATGGCCTGATGGAAATTCCTGGAAATGTTAACATAGCAGAGCTGCAATTAGGAGCCATATCCTCACAAATAACGTGGAAAGCTGTGTAAGGAGCATTCCCTCCAGGTCCTGGGGACACAGCAATACAACAGGTGGCACTGAATTTAATACTGCCATTAAACAACCTCTTTTATTCAGCCAGGAGAAATGTGGTGGCTGGAAAGATGGACGACTCCACAGTTTCATTCTGCTTCATGCAGAGCTACCATCACCTCGCTGGATATTTTATGGAAGGCTCGCCGGGCTGAGCCTGTAGGCTTCGAAATCATCGACAATGTGCTAATGTAAAGTTGCCTGAGCTTATGGAAGATTTTGAAGGCCTGGATTCCATGTGTTGAGACTGGCACCATATCAGAGGAACAGCTGAGTATACGGAGCAGGGAAGCTACGTGTAATTTATCCAGCAAGGAGAGAATCTGCCTGGGGCTGCAATCCTGGGTGCTGCGATGGGGAGGGGAGGCAGCGGTCCCGGCTGGTCCTTCCTCACCATGCAGACAGCCTGGGGCTTTGCTCCACAAGAGCAAGATGTTCCTGTTGGTGGACACTGTCCTGGGCAGCTTTGTCCTGTTAATTTGCAGGCCAGGCAGTGATGCAGAGCTGGGGCTGTGTGAGGCTGGGAGGGATGAGCTGTGGTGGGAGGCAGGATCGTGTATCTTCCCTCTGCTGTGGGACATTGCTCCGGCTGCCATTGCAAGCGCCAGCCTGCAGAAGTGGCTCTGGGGCCACAGGGTGAGGGACAGGATATTTAGAAAATCTAATTTAAGCTTGGCAAGCACTTCCCTCTCAAGAAGGTCATCTCTTCTCTAGGGTGGCCAGGAGAGAGAAGCTCCTGCCTGGAGGAGCTACCTGCCCTGCTCAGAGGGAAAGATACCTTCAGCCTTCAATGCCTTCAGCCACCACCTGGAAACCCCTTGGAGGCAGTGCTAAAGGGATGAAATTTCCTTACCAGTTCCCAAGCTGCTCTGACAAAGATCCCAGGAATACCCAGGTCTGCAGAGAGGTCCTGCCCCACCACCAGAGATTTCATGCACCCCTGTGGAGCAGAATTAATTGCCCTGCATCTACCCAGGCTCACTGCCTGCCCCATTGCAGGAGGCACTAAGGCAGGAACAGTCAGGACAGAGCCCAAAACAGCTGGATGGATCTTGGTGGTGTCTGGAAGGGTCGGAACAACCCAGGCTCCCATCACAGGTGGTACTGGCTCACCAGGAAAGGCAAGGAGCTCACCAGGAAAGGCAAGGCAGCATTTCTGAAGCCACATATGGGGTGGCTGGAGGGTGCCTGGGAAGGGAGGAGTGGGTCTGCAGGTAGGGCAACGAGCTTTGTGACAATGGGTTTTGAACTCTTGCAAATACCACAAGCCCACCTGAACTCGTTTTCCCAGGACCTCTGTAAGACTTCACAACATCCTGGCACCATGACCAGCACAATGCTGCTGCTGGGGACAAGCTGAAGCCTTTGTCTTTCCTGGGTGAGTGGCTTTAGGTACAGCCACCAGCATCCTTCCTTCTGGAGCAGGTCACCCCTGGCCACCAAGCCAAGGCTGCTCCTTCCCCAGAGCAGTCTGGGGAATGAATTTTCACACTGGCCCAACTCAATTGGGCTAAAAGAGCTGCCTCACTCATCTGAGCTCTTTGGGAAGGCTCTTGGGCTGGGGCTTTTGCTGTCCTTAGAAGGGGCCACCAGGATGTGTGAGTGGAAGTGAGAAATGAGATTTCCCAGGAATAATCCTCCTACATGAAACTCAGTGGCATCTGTGAAAAGGCTCGTGTGCACCAAGAGGATCCACGTGAGGGAGCACAGGGAGGTGTCTGGAGTGACACCATGTCCTGTTAATTTGCTCAAACCTTGTGAGGGTCAGGTTCAGTGGGGTGTCCAGGCTGATCAGAGAGAGAGGCACCATGGGCCTGGATCACACAGCTGAGCTCAGCACAGTACAGGGCAGAACGTGTCACAAACAGAGGCAAAGCCCACCCTGAGCCACTCTCTGCACTGAGAGCTCCTGATTTGGCTGACACCTCCAGGAATTGGGTTATTTTGTGACAACCCAATGAGGACCTCTGCTTAAGAGCCCAGCAGTGACCAGAAAGGTGCCTAAAAAGAAGAGACTTCCTGGGAGAGACTGCAGAGAAGGATGTCAGGAGTCTCACAAAGGCGTTAGGCAGGCGGGGGGTGTCACCGTGACCTCGCCTGGAGCGCTGTGGGCAGGGCTGCACATCCCACCTCACAAATGACAGTCACAGGCACAGATCTGGAGGAGGGCTGGGAAAATAGTTCCAAGACTGGCAGACCTTGGGGCTTTTATATGCACCAGCTTGGGCCCATTTGGCTTACAAAGCTCTGGAAGTCCTAACTGCAGCTGGTTGTTTCTGGGATGACTGGAGCCAAAGGCTTGCTGCAGGGGCTGGGGAAGTCAGCAGGACTTTGTTTGTCTCAATGTTCTGACCTGCAGTGACATGGGCTGGTTGAAACCTGACAAGAGATGCTCTGAAGTAGGAAACTCCTGCCTGCATCAGGCCAGGAAGGTGTTTCCAGCTCCATGCTGTGGGTCAGCATTGTGCTGTCTGTATTTCCTTAGGCATCTGTTAACAAGCCACTGCTAAATAGTGATAGCCTTCCTGCTGCAAAAGCCCAGGTCTGAGTGTTTGCTGCAGCAGGATTATGTCCCCAGCTAGAGAGTGTGTTTGGAGCCCATGCAATGGCTCACTTAAATCCACCTGAGACTTGAGAGGTCTTGCCAAAGGAGCAACCTAAATCAAATTAGGAAGACAAGGGGATGTTCCCATGGGCCACTGCCTTGGAGTGAGCCCGCAGGACTTGAAACAATGATGTTTCCTTTGCCATGGAACAGTAGAAACAGGTAATCCAGATTAGTTGCTAAGTGCCTCCAGGAGGTAGGATTAGTAAAAGGAAGAGTCTGCACACTCAGCTGGCAGAATCTCACCAGCAGAAGAGTATGGCCATCACAGTGCCTTTACAAGTGCCTGTCTGGTCTTTGAGGGTGAATCACAGGAATGGCCATGAGAAACTCTCCAAGGGCCACAGAAGCAATGCTCATGTGTATAGGAAATGTCTGTGAGTCTGCACCACCTTGGCTCTCACTCCAAACACCATGATTAAAGCAGTGAGCTTACTAATTTTGTTGTTGCTCTGGCATAAAGCATTTGCTGCGTCACTAGATGTTTGAATTCACACAGACAACATGAGCAATAGAACGGTATTTCGTACGTCAGGTTTGTTTTCACTTCAGAGAACTGGTCAGAAATGGAAATTTCTCTTTGAAGCCGTTTGAATTGCCAGTTATTTGGGTTCTACATAAGTCAGAAATTCTGATGAGCTTTCAGAGGCAAAGCTTCTGCCCTTCATGGGAGTAGATTGGTGCTGCACAACAGCAGTGCTCAGCAGCTCAGGGCACCTGTTTTGACTCCATCCTTGGTTTAAATTGGTATCTGACCATGCCTTGCTCCTCTGCTCTCCCTGGGGCTTCTTTCCTGCCTGCTCATCTGGAGAGCTCATTGAGACTGGGTGATGCCAGACCCAAAGGAATCACCAGCTAACCCCTGATCCTGGGGTGAACATGGCATCCACTGTGGAAAACACCCCCTGGACATGGGGAGCAGTGTTAGAGACAAGATCTGTGCTATTTTCTCCAAAACCACAAAGCTTTGGAACATTGATCTGCTTGTACTGAAATCATTGTTGCTTTTGAAGTAGCTCTACTGGAGGCAATGTTTGTGACTCTGGGGCCTCCAAAAACTAGAGGAGCCAGCAAAAAAATCAATGGGGGTTTGGTGGAGGGGGTTTCTGAGCTGCCTTTCCCAGTGCTCTTGGCTGTTGACAGGAGTGTTTGGGGTGCCACGTGCCCTGGTGACATGTGGGCACTTTGCCTCCATCGAAGGTGGTGAGAAACACCTGCAATACAGGGCTTGGGGAGCACAAATAAAGATCACAAGGTGTGAGGGTCAGTTTTCCCTCACAGGAAGGAGGTGAAGAATCTGACTCCCAATTCCTTTAGACAGAATAACCAAAAGGAGTGGGGGTCACTGCAGGTCAGCAGTGGTTGGGTGGGAGCTGTGTGTGTGTTGGGGAACTGAGCAAATGGGGGAACCTCAGAATGAGGTGTCTTTGTTTGAAGATGCAGGTGTTTGAGCAATTCAGCCACCCAGTGCTGCACAGAGATCAGCCCCCTGTCCTAATGCCCCTCCTTGTCGGCATCGAGTGGCCAGGGATTGCAAAGTGCTAGTCCAGCCCTTCGCAGAGGGATGAGCTGCTGCAGAATCCTCTCTGACACATCCCTTCCCTCCAGGCACTGCAGTGGTGAGCCCCCAGAGCCTGATGGAGAAGCAGAGCATGTGCAAACCTGCTCTGTGTCCTTCCCAGCCAGTGGGATTTGGACTGGGACCTAACCCCAGCCATCATCTCTGCCTGGGATAAAGGGAGTTTGTTTCTGCCTGAGCTCATTGCAGTATCTCCTGCTGGCAGACTTTCCAATTAGGGATCCAAGTGGGAGTCAGGAGAGACCCCAGGGTGGATTTCACACTCACTCTGTATTTATATGTAAACCTGGATGCAGGGCTGAGCTGCTGAGAGTGGGAGCAGAAGCACCGAGGGGGAGAGGCCGGCCTGGAGAGCAGAGGTCTTTGCAGCTCTCATTTGCAGTGTGTGGGGGACAGAGCTGAGAGAGAGGCAAAGTCTGGCTCGTCTTTGCCAAGACAAGCACAGCTTCAGCTCATGGGCTCTTCCCAGACCCTGCTTGTGTCTCCCAGAACGGCACTTGAGCATCTTTCAATGATGGGGACGGCAAGTTCTCCCCTGGTGACAGATTTGAGCATCCCTACGTGCCCCAGCAGCCTCCTGAGGCACACACAGCGTGGAGGTGCATGGCCTGCCTCGGGTGAGGTCTGGGGTCTGGCCCTGCACATTTCCACTCTTTCTTTGGCATGCCAGTGCTCAGAGCTGAGCCCCGAGTGTCTCTGCTGCACCCCGACACTGATGGTGCTTCTGGCCCACAGAGGGGTCAGCAGAAGCTGCCCAGCAAGGGAAACACGGGCAGGGGAAGAGGGCACAGCTGGAGGGCTCATGGACCACAGGCATGGGGCAGGGAGCAGGCAAGGCTGGAACACCTTCCCTCCCAGCCTTCCCCATTCTCTGCTCCCTTCCGTTTCCATTGGGTGGGACCCTTTCAAACTGCCAAAGAACACTGGCCTTCCTCTCTATTAAAAAAAAAAAATAATAATAATGAAGGCAAACAGATGTGAAGTTAAAACCTGGAGGGAGCAATTCTTCCCTGGCCAAAAAGGATCAAAGTGTTGCCCCTGTGGGCAGCCTGGGTGAGTACCCACCATTCAGGGGGTGTGTGAGTGCCCCAAAAAAGGCAGCTCCACGTTGAACCATTCTGGTCACCAGGGCCTCTTTGCCAGGCTCGTACAAGGGCAGTTTTCCAGGTGCTGCTGCTGTGCTTTAAGGTGTGATTATGGCTGCACAAACAGTTCCACTGGCTCAGCTGCTCCCTCCCCTCCTTCCCTTTGTCTGGGAAAAGCAGCGTCTCTCCAGCTAGTTTTTGCTGGCATCCGAGCTGGATGACAACTCCTGGAGATCAAAACACAGCGTTGGTGGGTTGGTCACTGTAATGACAAGATTTTGGTCAGCTGGCTGGGTGCTGAGTTAAGCCAGGTGCTTTGTTAAGCTTGGTTTAGCTGGTTTGCTAAGCAAAGCACCTCTTGGGTGAGAACAAGGACATGCAGGCTCAGCACCTGGTTTCCAGCTCCTTGTTTTGCATCAGGGGAGTGTTTGCTACCTGGCCATGCTGTTCCTCACTGGAATAGGGGTAACAGGATTTCTTAGCTTGGCAGGTGTGCTGGAAAGATAAATTCAGCAATATTTGGAGGGTATCACAAGACTCCAGCTTTCCTGCGAGCCACAGCATTTCTCATCCACACCACTGAACTGCAGCTACCTCTCATGAACAGGCAGAGCAGGAAGAGACACCTGCGGGGTGGCAGAGAAATCCAGGAAAAGATGAGCAGCACAGGGGATGTGAGCAGGGATTGCTCATTCTCCCTCCCAGCTGAGAAGCAGGGGCATGAGGCAAAGGCAGTGAGTCGAAGCAGATGGATGGAAGCAATTTTTCAAGGAACGTGCTGTGGAAGTCCTTAATAAAGGGCATCAAAGCATTAGTGTGGATGCAAGATCATGGAAAAGGAACCCGTGGAAAAGCAGGCACTCTGCAGACAGCATCGGGATCAGGAAGATCCAGGGAGAGACTGGGAAAGTGCTGTGGGAAGCACTTTGTGTTTTTCTTCCTATATCCCAGGGAAGGATGTGTAGGAGAGATCCTTCCCCTCCAGCTGCTGCTGGAGACATGGCCAGGGCAGGGCAGGCCTTTGGCAGAGCCACCATTCCCATGCAAGGCAGATTTCAGACCCCGAGGGGCAACACCACCCCCACATGTCACCGTCATCCTGGGCCCTGCAGGGTGGCACCCACGCCAGGAAAGGTTGTTGGTGTTTACTGGGATGGGCAGGTGTGGAATGCAAAGCTGTGGGGTGCAAAATGTGCTTCCAGCCAGGTCTCTGCCTTCATTTTGTGGTGTTTCAGGTCAACAGATCATGGAACAGTTTGGGTTGGAAGGCATCTTTAAAACCATCTTGTTTCAAACCCCAGCCATGGGCAGGGGCACCTTCCACTGTCCCAGGCTGCTCCAAGCCCTGTCCAACCTGGCCTTGGGCACTGCCAGGGATGGGGCAGCCACAGCAGATCTGGGCAAGAGCGATCAAGGGAAGCCCAGGAACAGCTACTTGGATGGATCCCTGCCATGTCAGGTGAAGTGGGGCAGCTTTGGGGCAGACAGCACCTCAGTGGGATGTTACCTGGGGCTGTAAGAAGAGGTAAATAGATGTGATGGTCAGAATAGGATTCACAGGTGCAGACCTGTCCCTTAAATCTTTGTCTGTACCTAAAATGGCCTCAAAACAAGGAGGATCTATGAGCCTACTGCTGATTGTCAGAGCCAAATCAAAGTCCCAGGGAGTCAGCAGGCATCCAGAAACCAAGCTGAGTCAGAAAGCACCTTTGGAGCCAAAACCCCAGGACGCAAAAGGAGACGTTGCCATCTCCTGCAGCCTGAAGTGGCCCCCAGCTGAGCCATTCTGTCCCCTCCCGAGGACCAGGAGAGCCAGCGGGCAGCCCCTTCAGCACTCGGCCGCTGCATTATTTAAGGGCCCGGGCGCAATTAGCGAGGCTCTGGAGAGCAGCCAGCAGGGACTGCAGGTGTTGGTGCCTCCCGGGGGCACGGACACTGGGAACAGCTGGGCTCCACCTTCCTGGCTTGCAACTCTCAAGGGCACTCCCAAAAATAGGCTGCTGCAATCACCTTGGCCAGAGACCCTGCTGACACAAATCACCCTGGCAGAGGTGGCAGGAAGAAAACATTGTGATTTGCACAGAGACGAGAACGGAGCCGACAGAAGGGTGATGATCGTGACAACTTGCCTCTCCACGGACCCAGTGTGTCTGGAGGGGTAGTTCTGGATCAGTGCATCGTGGATTTAATAATCCTAAACCCACCAGTTTGTCTCATTCCTTCCTGGTAACACCAACTTTCCCCCCACCACTCCTGGCCCTACTGGATCCTGTTTTGCTGCCCTGTCTCACCACCAACCGAACCTGTTTTGTCATACAGCCCCTGGCAGAAGCACGGAACTGCCAGCAGCAGGTGCTGAATGTTGCTTTCCCACTGTAATTAGCAGGCTGAGCTCCTCTCCTCGGCTCTCTGATCTCTGTTTTCATTGCTCTCTGCAGCTCACGGGAAATGTGATAGGCAGTATCCAGGGTCTTGTGTCAGCAGCAGGCATTGCTAAGCTGAGCACCTTAGCAACAGGGACAGGATGAGGGGGGAACACTGCAGGCAGAGGTACATGAGACACCTCTGGGTGGGCACCTCGCTGAAGAGACACCTCAGTTCCAGCTGCTGCAGAAGTTCCAAGAGCATTAATGACTCTGTGGAAGAAAAGGAAGGGTGCTCGGGGTGCTCTTGCAAGAACCAGTGGCTGTATCTGTGGCAGGCATCTCCCAAGGACCAGCGTGGTGAGGCTGGCTCAGGTGAGCCTGCCTCCTCCACAGCCACTAAAGCTGTCCCACAAGACACTGCATCACTGTTTTTCTGCAGCAGGCACAGCCTGACTCATCTTTGGGAGGCATCCTCCAAAATGTCACTGCGAACAAACCTGCCTGGTTTCTGTCACTACCTGCCGGGGACTCAGCTGAGGGAGGAGAGAGGCAGGCTGCAGGGCAGGCTTCCAGGCTAGCTGCCATCCCCACTGCTCTCCCAGGATGTCCCTAAATGCCTCCAGGGAGCTGGTTGCCCTCCCTGTGTTGCCTTGCCTCATGCCCTGCTGCTTCCCTGTGCGTGCCCTAAGGCTCTCCTGTGTCTGGAAGGGGAATTCTTTAGTTGTGACCAAAATCCACTTGATCTGACCATGCCTGGGGGAGTGGTAGGGATGGAAGACACCTTTCTTTGTGCTTCATGTGGAGGATTTTGAAGGCCTGGACCTTCCAAACACAAAGGCAGAGGATAAGACATATCATTGAAAAAGGCTTTGTTCTCTCAACAGCTCAAAACTGTCACCTTCACTGTCCCCATTCACACAGGTCCCACAGCTGACCTTTGAGACTCAGAAGCCAGGAGACCTTTAGTGGCCCAGAAGCCACCAGGACACTTGGCAGATGGCTGTTAGAGTGGGGTCTTCTCCCATCTTCCCTTGGAGATATCCCTGCCAGGACGCCCTTTCCCTGGTCCATCATCACGTCTCTGAGTTCACTGCTACTCAGTAAATACCTTCAAAACTCAGGGTGCCATCCATGGGTCAAAACAGTTTGGATTTTGTTCAAAAACAAGTCAGGAGAGATCTTTTCATAGCTAAAGTTGTAAAGACAATGAATGTTCAGCTCTTATGTGAGCGCCACAAAAGCCAGGACAGAGGCATCCCCAACCCCTCTCAGGACAGTTTGGAAGAGATGTGCTGGACACATTGTGCTTCCAAAGGGTAACAGCTCCACAGGGTCACTGGACAGAACATTCTGGACTGGAGGCTGTAGCAATGACACCAAAGAGAGCCTCAGTGTCCCTGAGAAGAGGGAAGGAGAGACAGGCTGGGTCCAGCTGAGGATAGGGAGGATGTTGCTTGAGCACTGGATGTGAATCCCCGAGCAGGAGGGGCAGGACCCCCAGGAGGCTCAGCAGGACCCTGTAGGAACCAGTGGCCCACCTGGCACTCAGTGTTGGTTGGACAGAGCTGTTTTGTGGTGAAGGCTTTGCCTTTCTCAGCCTTGCCTTAGGCCATCGCTTCTACCCCCAAGCCAGGCCCCTCACAACAGAGTTGTGTCCCCCAACCCAGATGGGGAAGGGGTTGGCTGTGCACACCTGTGTGACCCAGCGGAGCCCACGGGAAGGCTGGTCAGTGTCTGGTGGTCTGGGGAGCACGCAGGGCATGGCTGGAGAGCTGGGTGAGCCGGCCAGCCTGCTCCAAACAATTCCCCTGAGCTGTGTGCAGAGCCCAGGCTGGTGAGTGCTTGGCTGGAAGCCAGTCAGGTCCACGTGAGGCAGGGGCAGGTGCCAGGCTGGGCTGGAGAGCTGTGAGAGGAGAGGCAGGAATGGGCTGGGGGTTGTGGACACCCCGACTAGAGCATCTTTCACATGGCTGTGCTTTGCTGTGTCTCTGCCTTCACGGTCTGGGCACGTCCAGGGAGCAAAGTCCCTCAGATCCCAGGGAGGCCTCCCTCAGGACTATTGCACACATTACCCAGCTGGGGACTGAGCGAGGCCAGGGAGTGAGTCCCTGCCTGCCTGGGTCTTCACAGCAACCCAGAAATGGTGCTTTGTGTGCAGTGTTTCCTCACAAGCACTCAGCCCTCGTCTGCTGAGCTTCACTGTGGGGGGACGGGCAGCAGGAGGAGGAATTTGCTGGGTGTGAGGAAGTGACTTGAGCTGTGGCACAAAAACTCTCTGGGTGGGTGTCATGAGCACACGCTGGGGAGTATCCCGTGGGCCTGAGCTCAGAGCTACATATGCTGCTCCTGTGCCAGCACCAAACATGGCACCTGGCATCTGCTCAGCTCAGACCCCATTGGTACAAACAGGCGGTAGGTGGAAAGTCCAAGCCCACAGCACAGCCCATAAAGGTCGTGTTTTATTCTGGCTGATCTTGCCTCATCTCCTGGAGGAAAATGGAGTGATAAACAGCCAGCAGCACAGTTTTGTTAAAAACAAACTGGGGCAAACAAACAAGGGATAATTCTCTCTCTGGTTGGCGTGGGGAATTCTGCTGAGTGGAGAGCGGCTCCGAGGACAGACCTCACTCCAAGTCCTGCATGGCCAACAGACAGTGGCCAACTCCTTGCTGGGACAGCTTGCTGGGCTTAGGCTCTTGCTTTCTGGCCAGTGTCCTGGGGAACCTAAACACTTTTTCTACTTCTGCAGGATTCATATTCCTGCATTCCTGCATTTTCCAGGCTCCCGTTGAGTGGTCCCCAGTCACAGGCTTTGCTAAGCCTGACTGTGGTCTCTGACCAGAACAAGGGGCTCTCCCCAGGTGAAGAAAGCTCAAGGACAAAAAGAAGGAATTGGGGACAGTCTGCCTGAGCTCTTGCACAGAGCACAGCAGGCAGGGAAGCAGAGGAGGGAAGCCTGGCAGAGGCAGGGATGGCTGCAGCATTCTGGGCCTTGGAGAGAAGGAAAACAGGTCAGGGAGAGCAGAGAAAGGGGTCCTGGGAGGTGAAGATGTGCAGAGCGATCGCACACACTTGATAGTGTGCAGAGAGGAGGGGAAGGGACAGTGCTGGGCTGGGAGGTGGTGGAGGGGTCTGGGAGCCAGTTGCTCCTCCTGTTTTAATTCTTACCTTCCTCCCCCAAGTTCCAGGATCTCCGAGTCTTTTACAGGGCTTTACGATGCCAGAACCTGGCAAACCGAGGCACTGAGAAGTTAAGTGAGGCCACCAGAGAAGATGAGAAGGGATTGTGTTACTCTTTTTTCCCCCTGAAACAAAGCAGAGCTGTCAGTTGACACTTCCCGCGCTGCCCCAGCTCCAGAGGGTTGCTGGGGCCGCTTCCAGCAGACAAGAGACGTCAGGGAAGAGACAAGAGCCGTGGGGTGAGGCGTGGGATTGCTGCAGCGCGGAGTCCTGTGCAAAGCCGTGCCTGGAGTCGATGTCCTCCCACCAGAGCAGGGAGAGGCTGTTCTGCTGCCCGTGCCTCCCGCCCAGCTCGGGGCCGGGAAGCAGCGAGCCCTGGCAGCGCCCTGGGAACCTGGGTCTGGAGGCTGCCTGCTAGGCAGAGGGTTAGGAAATCGGGCTGGCTGCCACCAAAAGTCTGCCCAGCTTTTGGCAAAAGTCTGCCTGAACGATACAGCTCCCTGAAACATTTCAGCTTTGACAAATGTGTGGTTTTTTGTTGTGTGTGTGTGTGTATTTTTTTTTTTTTAATGAAAAACCCAACTCCGCTGCATTGAAAACTTGCCTGACTGGTCGGAGGATGGTTCAGCCAGCCCGTAGGGGAGCGGGGCAGCAGGGCCTTCTCTTGCACACAGGATGCCTATTGTTCTCCGGGCAGAGCAAGAGGATGGCTGGCATTAACCGCAGGACTGGGCAGAACTGCCTGGGTCATCACAGCTGGAGCACCACCTGCATGGGCAGACCCCCATTCTGTGTCTGTTTCAACTGGGTCTGGCCAACCTCCACACCTCCAGACTGCAGGAAGGCTTCCCAATCCCTGGAGCAGACGCAGACAGGCAGGAAAAGGCTAAATCTGCCTGCATGACCCATCGGCTGGCACTGCAGCACCAGCAGGATTTTGCTGTCCCTTACCCATCCTTGGGGGAATGGCTGTAAACTGACAGAGGGCAGGGTTAGATGAGATCTTGGGAAGAAATTCCCCCTGTGAGGCTGGTGATGCTCCAGCACAGATTGCCCAGAGGAGCTGTGGCTGCTCCATCCCTGGAAGTGTTCAAGGCAGGTTGGATGAGGCTTGGAGCAACCTGGGACAGGGAAGGTGTCCCTGCCCATGGCAGGCATTGGAACAACCTGAGCTTTAAGGTCCCTTCCCACCCAACCCATTCCGTGGTTCTCTGATTCCCGCTTCCCTCCCAGTGTCTCGGCACCGCGGGCTGTCCCCGTGGTGTGACACGGAGGACGCTGAGCCCTCTCTGCCGGAGATCACATATGGTCTGTAACGGCTCCGGGCACCGAGCGTGGCAGGAGGGGCTGAGGGGAGCTGCCAAGCTGGCCATGTCTGGGTACAGATCCCACTGCTGAGCACCGCACCGGCCCCAGAGCCCCCACTGCTGTCACCTTGGCTGCACCAGGCTCCCCCAGCCCCGGCGCTGTCCTCCGCTGCTTCTCATCTGCTTGTTATTCATGGCAGGGGGCAAGGAGCCTCCCCCCGCCCCCCATTCACCGTGCGGACCATCCCCATAGCCCCAGAAGGTTGAATTTAATGCTGGGGGATTTGCAAGTCAAGAATTCCTGCGCCCACACAATGCGCAGCTGGGCTTTGAAAAGGCGTCAGGATTAAAATGCAACCGCAAACTTGACAAACCGGCGCAAGGGCCGCAGACAATGGGCTGCAGCTCCCTGTTATCATTCACGGCGTGTGAAGGACCAGCTCGGCGGGTTACAAGTCATGCGCTGGAGATGCTGCTGGCCTGGACACCAGCAGGGAGGGCTCCTTTGTGCGGCTCTCGCAGTGGGGAGCAGCCCGAAAGACAGGCTGAGCCGAGAGACATCTCCGCTCGCAGCCGGGGGTAAGGAGGGCAGCGTGACAGGGACCCTCCGCCACCGCCTGCGGGCTCTGAGCTCCTGCCTGGCCGGGATTCAGCCGCCCCGGGGGGCTCCAGATTCACCGGGCTTTGCTGGATGGAAATTAAGGAGCTTTTCTTTGATTCTGTCCTGAAACTGTAACTTGGTTTCTGCAGGAGTAATAAAGCACACGGAGACATGGGGGATTCGGGGCAAACGGGGATGCCAGGACGGGCCAGAGGGTTTCAGATGATGACGGATTAGATACAGGTCAACCGTGTAATGGTGAGGGACAGTGCCACCTGGGGCTGGAATAATTAACACTCCGGAGTAAAGCCGGCAAAACAACCGGCTGGATCTCCCCGTGGGCAGCAGCGAGACACCTTCCCCAGCCCCCCGAGCCAGCCCAGCCTGCTGCCGATCCCGGGGCACTCAGGGCACGGCTCTGCCATGGCCCCGGGGGAGCACAGGGGCAAGGGAAGGTCTGGCAAAAAGAGACTTGGGCCTGGCCAGAGCGGTGGGAAGGAAGGAGCCACCCAGGAGGTGATGTGACAAGCACGGGGTCCTTGTGTGACTGTCATGGCTAGGATCAATTATTTTAATGAGCCCATGGACAAAGGTCAGGGAGGAATGTAATGTGTAATGTCCTCATGCTGGGTACATACTGGCTACTGCCATGGCATTCCTGTTCTGAGGCAGCAGCCATCCCAACCTCTCTGTCTGGAGGTCTGCAGGACATGGGACTGGGTCTTCACATGTCCAACACTCTGGTGTAAGATTGGATCAGGTGATCAGCCCCTTCCCAGCTGCCTTCCCACCATCCTCCTGCGTGCACTTTCTGCACGGGAGCGTGCACAGCTTCCCTCTCGCTACCTCAGAACTTGGGGAGCATCAGAGGCTGAGATCAGCAGGAAAGAGGATTTTCCTCTCTCCTTGAGCAAGGATGGGTGTGGGGGTAACCCTTCCCCCCATCCAACGGATATAAGGATGGGTGAGCAAACTCCATCCTGGGAGACTGGGCTGTGCGTGAGCTACACCAGCCTCCCAGCACCTCTCAAGGAGCAATGTCCATGTGGTGGGCTGGGTCTGAAGGGACCAAAAAAAGCCCAGAGCAGTCCTCAAGACCAAATGGCACCGTGCCATTTAGGCTCTGCAGGAGGACTTGGTTTGGTTTCTTTTCTTCACACAAAAAACTTGGTCCTTCACTCAAAAAGGGACCTTTCAAAAATCGTGCAAAACTGACACTGTTGGAACTTAAGAGAGTTTGTTGGGCAGCAAGAAGCTGTAAAAATATTATTGGATGGAGGATTGACATTTTCCCTATATTGAAGAGGAGTTTTGTAGCCATTTTGAGGCTAGTTTAGATAGCTGTGCTAAAGAGCAGAACACATCTGGTTTTCGAGCTAGCACAGCTACTTCAGAGTCACAGGGAGACTGAGGCTTTTACCTGGCTTTGCCCAAATCTTACACGTCAGGACATGAGCTTTAGCAAAGTGGCCTTGGCCTGACAGGGGAATCAGAGCTGTGGCGTGGGATCTGTCTTAGCACAGTTCTCTGTGTCACACAGACTGAGCTTTTTAACCGCCTAGAGAAAAAGCTCATAAGCAAATTCTTCTTGTACCCACCCCCTGGGCCAGCACCAGCAGCTTTTCCCTGGTGGTGACTCTGTGCCCAGCTCTGAACTGCAATTTGAAAAATGACATTCATGACCAAACACCTTTGCTGCCTGCAGTGGTGCCCTGCAAAAGGGTTCCTTGCCAATCTTGCAGTCTCCTCTCTGTCCCATGGAAGTGCTGGTGTCTGACATGGTGTCCACCCTGCAGGCCAGGGGTGCTGGTGTCCAGTGCTGATGGCCACAACAGAGCCAGGCTCACTCCAGCATGACGGGCAGAGGCTGCCCTGCAATGAGGGGAGGCTGGAGCAGAAGGGCAGTAGCTCATGGGGCTGAAGGAGGAAATCATGCCAGGATGCTGGGGAGCTGCTGTGGCAAACTGGACCTGCCTGGAGAGTCCCCACAGCAGGCTGGGCAGTCAGCCTGGCTCCCTCTGGAGCTGCATTTTTAAATTAAAACAACAGAGCAGCAACGACTATAACTAAAGAAGACCCTTGTAATGGTAGGCAGTGTCTGGCCTCCCAGTAATCAGGTCCTAAGATGCTGCTTCTATGTGAAAACTGCTGCATCTGCTCCATCCCCCCAGCTCACATGGCCAAGTGACACCCACACAGCCCTCCCCAAGGGACAAATGCCACCAGGCCACCTCCCTCCTGCCCCGCCCAGCGTATCTATGCATGGCATAGCTGCCAGCTTGCCTTCCCTTGGGGTGGGTGGTGTGCCCTGCAGGGAATTTGGGTGGGTGCCCTATGGTACTCACCCTGGAGCAGGAGCCCTCCTGGGGAAGGTCACTGGGGAGGGGGTCAGCCTGCTGGGGAAGGCGTGTTGGGGATCCCCGCGGTGCCCGGCGGGCAGATGCGTGGCAGGAGCTATATTTGGAAGGTGCCATTTGGTTCCCTCCCCGGATGCTGCAGCAAGCTGTCCCCAGAGCTGGCCCTGACGCTGCGTGTGCAGCTCCCGAGCACCAGCATCCCCCTCCCCGGCCCCACACCACACTCTGCTCCTTTTTTCCCCCCTGCTTTTCTTTCCTGCGGGCTGTGAAAAGGTGCAGTCTGCCTGTGACCGTTTCTCCTCCCTCCCTTCCCCCTTCCTGCTGGTCAAAACCGCCATCCTGGAACAGCCCGGCGGATTAGTGAAGGGATACCTTTGAAACCGATGCCAGGAAAGCTCCGTGGATCAGTTAACAGGAGAGTATAAAAAGCCATGCCTGTGTCCCCCCACGCTCCCCCCATCTCTCTTCCTCCATGTCACTGGCCCTGGCTGCCGGCTCGCCCCTGGCTGGGGGCCTGCGATCCCAAACGTGCTCTCCAGGCTGGCTTGCCTCATTAATTAAAGAAGACAGATTTTTAGCTTCTCTTTCCCTCCCTCCCTCTCTCTCTTCCTTTTTTTTCCTTGGGCTCCTGCTGGGGAAAGTGGAGCCAGTCTTGTGGGGGCAGGAGGAGGACGAGGATGGGCGCCAGGGATTAGAGGCGGCCGATGTGCTCCGCTCCCGGGGCCTGGGACCCCCCGAGCCTGCTTGGTGCCAGCCCAGGGGACATGAGCAGAGGGCACTCAGCTCCCACACCCACAGTCCTGGGATTTGCAGCAGCATTTGCATCCCCTGCGGGAAGATTCCCTCACAGCTGGCTTCCACGAGCATCCTGCCTATCCTCAGCACCCCCTCGCTGACTCCGGCCCTGCTGGTCCTGCGGGAGCCGGGCACAGCAGGGACTGTGGGTGCAGCCATGCACGGGCTGGTGCAGAAAGCAGCGTGTGGGTGTGCAGGGAGTGTGGCACAGCTGTGCAGCGAGTGTGACAGAGCCATGCAGGGAGTGTGGCACAGCTGTGCAGCGAGTGTGACAGAGCCATGCAGGGAGTGTGGCACAGCTGTGCAGTGAGTGTGACAGAGCCATGCAGTAAATGTGGTACAGCTGTGCAGTCGGTGCAGTCGCAGCGAGTGTGCCAGAGCTGGGCAGAGTGCATGGTACAGGTGTGCAGTGAGGGTGGTGCACCTCTGCAGTGAGTGATGTGTGTGCACAGCTGTTCAGTGAGTGTGCCACAGCTGTGCAGGGTGTGTGTACAGCCATGCAGGGTGTGTGTACAGCCGTGCAGGGTGTGTGTACAGCCGTGCAGGGTGTTTGTACAGCCATGCAGAGTGTGCAGCACACCTCTGCAGTGGGTGAAGTGAGTGTACAGCCATGCAGGGTGAATCCACCCGTGGTGCCCCTGCTCTAGGGGTGGCTCACACCACCAGGGCACTGTTACAATTCACTCCACCTGTGCCTGTGTTGGGGTAGCACAGCTCGGAGCCTGTCCCCAGCACAGGCACAACCCTCGATGTGAGCTCAGCCACCCTGGCACACGGTGCACGAGGACAGGAGAGCAAAGTAAGGACAACAGGAGCTCCAGGAGGGACCTGAGGGCTGTGCTGTGCTGGGAGCTGGCCCCTGACTCTTCCTGGCTGTGTTGTTCCTCAGCAGGGAGAAGGCTTAGCTGGTTCTTCTGGCTGAGTCATCCCCAGGTCTATCAGCCGGGCTGCAAAATTAAATTCAGAGCTCGTCTTTTTAACACGAAGATCACTTACATCCAGCTGCACGAGCCGCGGCCCCTTTAGGATTTAATAATAAAATGAATGCCCATGACCTGACTGTTTGCTCACGCCTGGATCTTCCTTGATGGATGAACAGAAATTGCTCCCTGGCTCGGGTCATCCGCAGTAAAAATCGCCAGTCGATTGCTGGGCCCTCCCTCGGCTCCTCTGCGTTCAGGGCTCGCTGCTTCGTTTGGGACCTGGCTTGGAACGGATAATCAATAATAATCAGGCTCGACGCTGTGACGGCACCTTTGATCCGCGGATCTCGGAGCACTTTGCAGCGGATAATGAACGGAGCCCCTCTGTGAGGCAGGCAGGAGTGTCTGCACTTTCTGGGGGGGTCACAGCCCGAGGATGGGCTGACCCTGCTGCTCCCCGGCTCCGTCCAGCTCCGCATCCCGCATGCGGACAGCTCAACCGCTTTAACACGAGAGAGCTGCCTGAAAAGGGGATGGTGCCAAACCTCTGTGTGGCTCATCCCCTCGTAGCTTGTGGGTCTGCTTCCTTCACGAGACAGCCTGGATTGCCCTGTTGATGAAGATATTTTTGGAGAAGTCGTGCTGGTTTAAGGCTCAGTGTAGCAGGGAACAGAGCAGCCCCGGGTGAGGGGTGTTCCCCCAGGGACAAGTGATCTCAGGGCTCCCTGTGATGGGCTGCAGCACCTCTGTGGCACTGGGCAGGGTCCAGAGCTGGGCCTGAGGCTGGGGAGTGTCACTCCCAAGCTAAAACCATTCCCAGGCCTGGGAAAAGATGCTGGCAACAAGAAGCAGAGCTGTGAGGTCCTGTGTCCAGCCATCCTGGAGAGCGCTGTCACAGCCTGGGCTCTGTTTGCTTTCAGGGGTGGCTTGCACAGTCTGAGCCCAGTGATGCCAGCCCTGCTGCTGCACACCAGCCACCCCAGTCCCATGGCTGCGGCCCCTGTGGGCCCCACATTGCCTCCAGGATGGCAGCCTGGGGGCTGGCAGCAGGGACCAGTGCAGGGCTGGTGGCACAGACCCTGGCTAGGGCAGTGAGCTCTGCCTGAGGGGTGCTGTGTCCCCCACGGATGGGCAGGGGGGGACAAGGGACCCAGCCGTGGGGATGCCACCCCCATATTCCCAGCCTGCACCCCTCAGCCAGGGTGACATTGGAAGGGCTGTGTCCCCAACAGCTGGGCAGTGGGAACAGAGGGCATCCAACTCTGGGGATGCCACCCTTGCATCCTCAGCCTGCACGCCTTGGCCAAGATCCTGCCCGTAGAAAAGCGTGTTCCCCCGTGGCCAGCCAGTGGAGGGCGGGGAGGGGCAGCTTTGGGGTTGTCACCCCAGTGTCCCCAGCCCGCACCCCACCAGGACAGGCTGCTCTGCCGGTGTCGCAGCGCCACCCCTTGCCTCCCGGGGAAAGTGCCCGCTGGCTTCATCTGCACTCTCCAGCAATTAAGCGACTAATATATTAATTGTTTCTAATCTGCGCATCTCCAAGGTCACCTGTAAGACCGGGAAAGGGAAACAAACCTCCCCCGGCGATCCCTGTCGCACGCCCACGGGATGAGACTGCAGCTCGGGGACTGCCCTATGGACCCCCCACCCCAAATCCTCCCTGGGAGCGTGGCCATGGGGAGCAGCCCCCGGAGGTGGAGGCGGGATGCTGGGTGGGGATGCCGGTGCTGGCCTCCAGCGGGAAGCACACCCCGTGCTGGCGACGGGCTGGAATCGAGTGACCGGCTGTCCGTGGGTCCATCCAGGCGGCGCTCCCTCCGCCCGCCTCCTCCTCTGCCTTTGTCTCCGGCGCTCAGCCGCGCCTCCAGTCTTCAAAGTGTTAAAACTTTTCAGTGTGTGCTGCAGATCCCTTGCCTGCAGCCTCCTGCCCTGAGTCAAATTAATCATGTACTGGGAAACACAGCAGGCATGTACTAGCCCTGGGCATGGTGTATCACGTACTTTCTGGAATCTGTCACATGGGGAGCTTTCTGTTTTAGGCTCAATTGATCCTTTCTCGGTTTGATACTGTGTTTAATTGTGAGATGGGGCTGTGTGTTTTTGCTTCAGCCGAACTTAAAGGGCCGCTCTTCCCAGCCTTGTTTTCAGATGTCCGCAAGAACAGACCGCCGCTGTCTCCTCACCCAAACAAAAAGTCTTTCTCTCCCCACACACAATATCCCCTCTGTATTGTCCACAACAAAGAGCAGGGCTAAATTAATTTTAGGTCCGGCTCTTTTAATGTAGAGCTGGGAAGGGGAGGTGCTTTTATTGCTGCAGCTGACGGCTCGAACAGGAGAGGCGAGAGGTGGCCTGGGCCACCGGCACTCCCCGGGCGGTGGGGATGGGGAGGGGGGATGTCCCTGGCCCCCGCGACCCCCCCCGAGCCCCCTCAGCTGCAGTGCCCGGTGCAAGGTGAGGTGAGCTGGAGCAGAGCCCAGCCATGCTGCTCACTGCAACATCACCCCAGGTGGGTGAGAGCCTTCCTGGGCTCTCCCTCCACCCCCAAGGAGGGCTTTTCACCTGCCCTGCACTGGGAAGAGTGGTCCAAGGAGGCTGGGTGGGAGAGAAGGTCCCTAAAAGTGATGTCCCCTGCAGGTTGGCATCTGCCTCTGGCTGGCCAGGTAGCCATAGCAGGGCGATTTCTCATTCTGCCTTCACACAAAAGGTTCCAAACGACAAACAAAAAAGCAGAGGATCCCTTTGAAACTGGTTAAAAAGGGAAAAAATACATTTTTTCCATGTGCTTTTCCTTCTGAAAAAGGCTTATCTGGAGCAGTTGCTGCGGGCTGCCGTGTGCAGCAGTGTGGAACGGAGCCGTAGGGGGCTGGGACAGGCTCTCCTCAGGGTTTCCTTCCTGCCCTGGTGGGGACAGTCCCCTGGTGTGGCAGTGCCACCCACCTGCACCGGTGGTTTGTGTGGCTCGGCTGCCACAGGGACACGGCAGGAGGAGGGAAGGACCATGCAGCCACCAGGTCCCGGTGGCATCTCCAGGATGTGGGATGTGCAGAAAGGTGGGAAGGAATCCTGGGAAATCCTCAAAATTGAGAGGAGGAGAGTTGAGGAGAGCAAGGTTTGGGAAGGGAGGTGTCTGGGGACAAGGGACGCTGTTTAGGAGAGTCAGGCTTTGGGAAGGGCTGCAGCAGCACAGGGGTGTTGGGAGGGATGACAGGAGAGGGGAGAGAGGTAGGCTTGTGGAGCTGGTGTGGTTTTCCACAAATTTAGGCAGAGATGTAAGATTGAAAGGGGAGGGAGAGGTGTTGCAGACAGCTCAACTCTGGATTCTCCCTGTTCTCATCTTCCCCTTTCCAAGCAGGTGGACGGGGCAGGTCCCACTGCCTGGAGCGTGGGCAGAGTCCTGGCCAGGCCACGGTGGCGAGCCAGAGGCCGTGTGCTGCTCTCTGCCCTGCAGCCCCCAGCTTCTCGGTGGACGGGCAGAAACTTGCTCCTGGGTTTATAAATATTCAGCGCCAGCAGAGCCCATTAATGTTGCATTAGGGCTGTGAATCGGAAAGCCCCAAAGCCAGGCAGCTCCTGCTGCAGCTGCAGCGCGATCCTGGTCCCGCCCATCCCGCTGCAGCCGGGGCTGCCAGGACAACACATGGCTGCAGCAACAGCGTGCTGTTGAAGGGCATGGCCTCAGCCCTCCAGCACACCTGGCACAGGTAGCATGGACTGGTACAGCTGGAAGAAAACAAGGGCATGGTGTGGAGCTCTGAGTCCCCAAATCTCCCACTCCCAGGAAATGCAACGAGTGGAGGTTGAGGGCTGGGTGGTTTTTTTGAGTGGGATGTGCTGCGAGCCCCCTGGGGTAGAGGATCTCCAGATCTGACCAGCTTTTTGGGAGAACAATGGGAAGCCCCTTGGCTGCAGAGTCAAGCTGAGTGTCTTGGGCTGCTCCTTCCATCCGGCACCGAGTTGCATCTCCAGGAATAGGCAGGAACGAGCGTATTAAAACAGAAGCTGGAGAAAGGAGTTACATCTGTGCAAAGCAGCGATCCAAGTGTTACTATCGGGACCAAATTTTCTCACTTCCAGGAGAGCAGCTCTGAATGTGACAGTCTGCAGACTTGGGCATCAGTTCAGCCAGCTTCCTCATCTCACCGTATCTCGCAGATCCACCCAGCAGCCGTGTCCCCTCCACTCCAGCAGCATGCCAGTGAGCCCGAGGGGATGGGAGGAGCAGGAGCTGGGTGCGAAAGGGGACACACAGAGGGAAAGGAAGGGGTAAAGCTTCGCGGTGCCAGTGCGGAGCCAGCAAGGTGGAGAGAGGGGAGCGGTCAGGGAATCTCTGCCATGGAGAGCACGGTGAGCTCCTGGAGGTTCAGCCCAGCTCTTGGGAATGGGAGGCCCTTACTGCTCGTGCCACTGCCGGTGTGTGCAGGGCTGGCTTCCCAAACCTCCGGGATGGCCTGGAGGGAGTGGCCGTGCCAGAGAGCTGCCCGCTCCCGCGGGGCCGCTCCGGAGGCGGCCCGGTGCGCTCAGACCGGACAGAGGATGGAGTCACTGCTCGCTCCTGGCCGCTCTGGTGACGCCCTCCTCCCTCTCTCCTTGCTGCTGCTTTGCCTCTTCCCCACAAACTGTCCCTGCTCCTCCCTCCAGAGCTTGGAGAGTCACAGGGGAGCACACCCCTGCCTGGCATGCAGAGAGCCTGAGGTCAGGATATATATGCAAAGGATGTCGAGGTCTGGAGGAGAGGAGGGGAGGGCTGAGTCCCTCTGGGCTGGAGCAAGGTTCACTGGCTTTTCAGGATGCCTGCAGCCTCCCTCCCTGAGGGCTGGGCAGTGCAGGAAGCTGTCTTTGAGCTCCTGGAGGAGAAAAGGACTGAGACAAGAAACTGCTGAAATTAATTTCTCTAGCTCACCTGAAATACTGACCTGAGAATAGCAAAAAATAAAAAAAAAAAGGTTGAGAAAAGGGGAGGTGTATTTCATCAGAGATAAGAAATCCATTTCACATCAACAAATGTTAGAGACAATGAGAAGAAGTCGCCTGTCCCGTATAGTTTAGATAGGGAATCATGACAAGATAGGGAAAGGTCATTTAGAAAAGCAGCAAAGAATAGAGGCTTTGCCCGCTGAGAAATAGATTCTGGGAGGAGTATGTTTCCCCAGACTTAGAGATGGGGAAGAGCTGAGCATACGAGGACTGGAGCCTCTGTGGGTGGGCAGTGGGGCCTTGGTGCTTCATGGCCAAGCAGGTAACTTCATGTGGAAGGAGCTGGACTGCCAATCTTTAGGTAAAACTTTGAGAACAGAAAAAATGCAAGAAAATTGCAAGGAAGAAGAAAGCCCAAAGCTGCCCTTTCCCCAGCTGAGCTGGGGTGGCACTTTGGGGTAAGTCACTCTGCAATCTGCCTTGTTTTGTTGGCTGCTACCCCAGTCAGAAAAGAGGGGTTTAAAACATCTCAAGGTCCATCCACACTCATTGTGAAAAATTACATTTTGTGTCTGGATATAATGACAGCACTGGTGTGTTCTGGTACATGCTGAGCCTTGGTGCTAAATTGCCTCAGCTTTGAGCAAAGGGTGCTTCACCTTCCTCCTGCAGCTCCTGGTCGACATCAGGGATGGGAGGATGCACATCAGTGGGTGCAACTGCCTTGAGCTGAGAACCCAGAGTTCACAGCAGCACAGGAGACTTTGGCTGCACAGGAGTCTTGTGGGGATCTGGAGCACTGCTGAGCTGTGGCCAGCAGAACGTGGTCAGTGCCTGGGCCAGCCTGAGGCCTGTCACTGGCAGGGATGCTCCCTGCTCACAACCTGCTCAGGAGCTTTCCTGTCTTTTGAAACTGGCATTTCATTTCTCAGAAATGGCTTTTTGATGAGAGGGGTGGAGGGGAGAGGAGAATACCTTTTTGGAAGTTATTCTATAGAATCATGGAAGTGTTTAGGTTGGAAAAGACCTCAGCAGTGCCCAGCACAGGGGGACAATCACTGCCCTGGTCCTGCAGGTGCCCTTGGCCTTCTTGGCCACTCAGAGGAGCTCACTTGGTACCAGTGGGCCCCTGCTGATATAGCAAGTCCTTCACTGTGGGACCCAGCATCAGCAGCAACCAAATCTGGATTGGGAGGCTCCTGCCTGGCCTGTACAGCAGGTGGCATCCAGGAATCTGGGGGTCTGCATTTGTGGTGGGGAAGATCTTCTTCAAGAGGACACAGCCTCAAGGTTCACCAGGTTGGACATCAGGAGGAATTTCTTCACTGGAAGGGGGGACAGGCATTGGAAGGGGCTGACCAGGACAGTGGAGGTGTCCCATCCCTGGAGGTGTTCAAGGAATGACTGGAGGTGGCACTCAGTGCTCTGGGCTGCTTGACAGGATTGCTGATCGGTCAAAGGTTGGACTTGATGATCTTGGAGATCTCTTCCAAGGCCTTCTCCTTGGAAGTAATTTCTGGAACGCTTCCAGGGATGGGTGACTCCACCAGCTCTCTGGGAAGCCCTTTCCAATGCCTGACCACTACCCTTCCAACGAGGAAATTCTTCTGATGTCCCACTTGAACCTCCCCTGGTGCAACTCGAGGCCTTTTCCTCTTCCTGTCCCTGTTCCCTGGGAGCAGAGCCTGATCCCCCCGGCTGTCCCTTCCTGTCAGGAGTTGTGCAGAGCCAGAATGTCCCCCCGAGCCTCCTTTGCTCCAGGCTGAGTCCCTTCCCAGCTCCCTCAGCTCTGTTCCCTTCCATGGACACACTCCAGCATCTCAATGCCTTTCTTGAAGTGAGGAGACAAGATGCAGGAAACAACACAACCCAAGGGAGAGGCTTCCAGAGGCTGAAGGAACCACCTCCAAACCCCAAGAAATCCCCTTGGGAATAACCCAGGGAATCTAGGGAATAAGCTGATCATCTGTGGGGGCAGGGAAGGAATTTGTCACCATCTGCCTCTTGTGTCTTTGCTGTGGGGAGTAATAAGCAAGTAAGGAAGGGAGGATTCAGCAGTGTTATTAGGTGGAGAATGGCATTATTCCCCCTGTCTGCACCGTATAAATGAGTGTGTATTTTTCATAATGGGGGAATACATGCAGGGAGAGAGAAAAAATGTTTTAAAAAAGAAAGAAGGAAAGGGGGGAGGGGGGAAATGAATCGATATAACAGAAGCATTAGGGCACTCAGGGGAGTGTTTTACTGGGGCCATTAATATACTTCTCAGGTGGTAAAAGCCACTTAGCCTTTAAAAATGATAATGAAATGTTAACTACCCAAAGCATTATTGCTGAGTCACGGAGAGCCAGGCAGCCCTTCAGCTCCCATCTGATCGAGGGGTGCTGGCAGGGCTCCCGCCAGCCCCAGCCAGCGCGGGGAGCGATGATCCGGCACATCCTGCCTCCCTGGGCACATGGGAGCCCAGCTCCAGGCACCCTGCCCTGCTGCTACGGCTGCTCCAGCATGGGCACCCCTGCCAGCCGTGCCCCTCGCCCCAGCTCTGCGCCCACCCGGCTCTGGATCATCCATCAGGCCCCAGGTGATCCCTGATCGCACAGGGGGGATCCACCCCTGGGAGGCACAGAGGAGTGAGGAGGATCACAGCCAAATGCTGCAGCCACGCTGCTTCCAAGCCAAAGGGAGCACATGGGAATGGGAAGGCCACCACCATTTACAGAGATCCATGCCCAAGGGTATTTTGAGGTTGAAAGCTGCAGATGCCATGGTCTGGCCTGGCTGCAGAGATCCATGGTGGGGAAGCTCAGGATCCTGAGTACCATGAGTGCCCAGCTGCTGAGCCAGTGCAGGGATGAGATGTGCAAGGGCATGAGCTCTCAGGAGATGACACAAAGCAACAGTGGAGGCCTCATGGAGCTTTAGTCTCCAAACCCTTGATGACAGCAGGTACCTGGCTGGTAACACCCTAAACCACTTGACCAGCATGAGATCCTGGAGAACTCTTGATGTTGATGGAGACCCGCATGCTGATGAATGTGCAGAGTTTTGGAGGCATTGGGCACCCCCAATTTACTGACCAGCTCTGAAAACCTCGGGGGTCAAATTCTGGCTGTGTTTTTGTCAATGGGAGAAGCAGGGGTTCACCCTGCAAGGGGGCAGGAATTCTCATTTCTCATCTTTTATGTGTGTCTCACTCTTATTTGGTTGTGAAGAGCCCAAACAGCCCCCCATGGTGTCACACAAGGAAATTCAACAGGCTGGAATGGTCCAGCGAGCTGCAGTGTGATATGAAGGTCTTCTCCTAAGACGATTCAGTGCCCAAGCAGAAAATTAATTTCCTTCCATCCATCTGTATATGACCCAAAACCTTCCCTAGTCAGGGAGATTATGAAGTTTTTTCACGAATGTGGATTGAAAGTCAGAGGTAGCTGTGAAGGTTGCTGGAGGAGGACTGAGTCTCTGAGGGGACAGGGAGCAGCTTGGCTCCTGGAGGCACACCATCACTCTCATCCACTGCACCTGCTTCAGGCACTGTTGGACACCTATTTCCGGGGAATTTTTTTACTTGAGTGAGTTTTCACCTCTGTTAGGGAGGAACTGGCAACACCTAAAGCAAGCAAACACCTCTCTTTACCCCTTTTAGCCCCACACAGAAGTCACTGCATTTGCAGCAGTGGGATGTTTTTGGGAACGCTGGCTGTGGCACAGATCTGGTAACTGCAGCGTGCAGGGCAGAGTTAAGGATATTACAAAGCGTGTCTGGGACCCTTGCACGCCACTGAGCAGGTTGTGAGTGTGTGAGTGTCCCCAGCCATCCTGGCTTGTCCGAGGCTGCATTTCCCCTGTAGCGTGTGGGGGAGGGTCCTGTTCACCAGCATCTCTCTGGGAATGCAGCCCCAAGGTCAATGTGCCCTGCACATGATGCCAGTCCTCTTGGAGCCCAGCGAAGGGCAGGGCATGCCAGCTGGCGCTGCATGCCCAGCCCCATACCTGGGAGGGGGAGATGGAGGAAGAGGAACAACTTCCCAACTCCGTTCCCTGCCTCACCTCCACACTTCATCCTCTCCCAGGGGAGAAATCAGCAGGAGGCAGCTCTGGTCTCTGCAGGTCCTGCTGGGACCGGCGCTGGCAAAGTCTGGGTGTGCATGACGGAGGCAGGGTCACCCCCAAGGAGCCTCCAGCCCAGGACTGCTGCACAATGCTGCATTCCTGCCCTGGAGCTGCGGCTGTGCCCCTACCCCTGGCCCAGAGCGGCCCGCGTTTCCTTTGTGCTCTGCAGAGAGCCTGCAGGTACAGCCGAGAGGGCATCTGAAGGGCATCTCCTTCCAGCGTGGCACTCCTGGAATTAAAGGACACAGAGGGCTTTAGCATCTGCTGAGAGAAGCGGTTCTCAAACTCGGGTCACGCCGTGCCTGAAGTCGTCGGGGAGCTGCTAAATGGGTCACGCTGCTCTGCTCCTCGGCAGAGCCGGGCCACTCTGGCTGTGGCTGGAGCGGCCCTGCTGCTCGCCAGCCCCGCTGTCCCACGGACAGCCCCTCGCCCAGCCGGCACCGGCAGCCCCGCTATTAAGAACGACGCAGCCGCTGAAGCGCTTTATCCCCAGCGCCCGCTGCGAGCAAAATTGCCTGGGATCAGGTGGTGCGAGCCAATTTTTCTCGCAGCAGGGGCTGCAGGTAAAGCACCTCGGTGGAGAGGAGCTTGTGCTGCTCTGAACTTTTCTGTTGCCCGCCTGAACTCGGGGAAGAGGAGAAGGGATATTGTGTGCACTCAAGCAGAAGCGGAGAAGATGCCAAGAGAGGAGAGAAGCAGATGGAAAAGACAGAGAAAGCTCAAGATGAGGAGAGAGCAGGAAGGAAGGAGCAGAGGAAGGATAAAGCAAGAGGGAGGTGAGAAAAGAGCTGGAGCTGGGATGCCACAAAGCAGTGGCCAAGGCAGCAAGAGAGCTGCATCTTCTCTTTCTTGTCCTACAAACCAGACACAGACGTGGCAGCAGCTAATCTTCCTGGCTCATGAACAAAAGGATTCTTTTCATGCCAGTAATCCAAGAGCTGCCATGCCACGGCTCTCCCAGCTCATCTGCTGTGAATGCACTTCTGTGGCGTCCAACTGAACGGGTTAGCAAAATAAAGACAGATGGCAATGGATTAGCTCTAACACTTCTTCTGTATCACAATGCAATCACTGCAGTCTTCTCCGCTGCCTCCTCTCAGGACAGTTCGCTCGTGCTGCAGCTGTGCAGCCATCCCCAGTCACACACAAGTGTCCCAGCTCCAGAGCCACAACCCTGCGAGCAGGAAAGGTTTGCCATGGTTGTTGTCTTTGTTTCTTGGTAAACCCATCCTAGGGAGGGCTGTGGTCAGAGTGAGGGGCCAAGGCAGCCACCTCTCCACTGGAATGGGATTTCTTCAGGGCAAGCTCTGAGGTGTGCTAACAAAGGAGATGCATTGATGAGCAGCATTTTTAACATCCAGACCTGTCATCCCTAAGAGTGGGCCGTGTGGTCCATTAAATGATAAGGCAATTATATCAAGAAACAGAAATGAGGGTTGATGCCATCTCTTCACAAGTCAACAATAAGACTCTCATCTTCTTCATTGAGACCACTTTGCCCAAATCAGGCTGGCTGCAGATGCAGAGCTTAACAGTGAGCCCAGGCACAGGGGATGTGACAGGAACATTTCTGCTGGACACAAAATGTTCTGGAGACAGCCTGGCTTTGTTCAAACCGGGACATTTTTCCTATGGCTTTCCAGCCAGAAGGTATGTGGGAATTCTAGCATCGAGTCTCATAAAGAGCTGATCTTTCCAACTCTGTTGGTAACTGTCCCTTCCAACTGCACAAGTTGTTTGGGCTGAGCTGTCTCCTGCAGCAGGGGAAACTTCACCCTAACATCTCAGTGGAGCCTGTCCAAGCTCAGCTTTACTGGGCTTGGCATCTCTGGTGCTACTGAGAACTTCAGGGGTACCCAGGTTCCTCAGGGTGGACACGTTTCTGTGCTGCTGAAGGAGCCTCCTGATCTCATTCTGTCAGTTCATGGGATGTCTTCACCTCTGACCCTGTGATTTGGGAAACCATCCCTTCTGAGTCTTCATCCAAGATCACCACATGAGCCAGCAGTCCCACTTTGTTGAGAAGATGCATTTTGCCATGAAACTGAATATTTCTTAGAAATATTACCTCTGCCAGCTACAATTCAACCAATTTTTCTGTCACTGGTCACGTAGAGCTCATAAAAACAAAAATGACCAAGAAACTTGAAACTCTTTCTCCCTGAAAAACACTGAGACTGAGTTAATGCTCTTGACAAGAAGATATCTTGTCTCTGCACTGTCTTTGGAATGGTCCAGTTTATTTACAGCCTATAACAGAGATAAGGCTCCAAGCAGCCTGATTTAGTCTTTAAATTAGCCCTGCTTTGAGCTGGAGGATGGAGCAGATGACTGCCCAAGGTCCCTTTTCAGATCCCTGTCTGTAAGTGGAAGATCCCACCGGGATCTCCAACCTTGCAGCTGAGTCCAACAGCTTGGAGCTGAGCCTGATGGATGTTCTGAGTGTCCAGCTCTACCTGCCACCCTGTGTAACCAAACTGTGTTCCTCAGCTTGCCCAGGAATATCCTTATGGATGTCCTTTGCTATTTTCTGTGGATATTTGGTCAGAAATATTCCTGATAATCTTGTTTACGCCTAAAGGTATCAAGTTTTTTTCCAGGATGCACTGGAATAATGTATTGGTTGAGTTCTTTGTCCCTCACTACAAGATACACATGGAGGTGCTGGATCATGTCCAGGGAAGGGAATGGAGATGGGAAAGGCTCTGGAGCCTGTTCTGATGAGGAGTGGCTGAGGAAGCAGGGGGTGCAGATCCCAGAGCAGCGATGGAACGAGGTGTGAGGGAGCCCCTCTGCCACCCATCACACCACTGCCCACAGGAAAATTCCGAGTGAGCAGCAAGCTGTGAGATCATGGATGATATGAGGTGAAAGCAGGATGCTTTGGGAAAGGTAAGTGACCCCTGAAATGAGCTCTGACAAAATCCTGGTGCCCTCTGCACTCAGCTGTGTCCACCCAAGATGAGAGGGAATGAGGCTGGTAGGAGCTTGGCCCTTGCTGGAGTTGCACATTCCTGACAGGCTGAAGAGTTCTGCAGGAATGGCTGCTTGTAGCAGGGCTGTCTGCAGTGCCCTGCACCCCTCACCTCTGGGAAAGGCTCTGGGAGAGCAGAGGCAAAGGTGGGGTCCAAGCAGAGCTGTCAGTGCTCATGCTGAGAAGGAGCTTCACTGCAGCACCAGGAACCAGCCCACATTGCCAGGCAGGGGCAGTGCAGGCTGAGCTCTTCACTGGACACCTACTGATACTGATATTTTTATCTCAAGGAGCCCAGAAATCTGAATGATACATCCCAGAAATCAGAATGATACATCCTAGAGCCCAGCCCAGAAGGGACAAACACTTCCATCACCATGACAGCATTAGGAGCTTGCCCTGAGCAGGGCCAGGACACCCACTGGAGACGCTGGGGAAGCAAAACATCAAACAGCCTTCCACAGCCTGAACTTCTTCAACACAGAGCAAGGCATGTTTCCCCTCATAAAATGTAAGACATGTTCCTTTCCCGCTGGCGTTCTGAGCTCTGCCAAAGCCAGGCTGAGCGGGCAGCCTGGATTTTGACACTTCCTGTCTTCAGGGCGCTTGAATTTTTTGCAACCTCCTCTTTGTGTTTGCTTTTTCTTGTGCAAGGTGGAATTGGCCAGGCAGCCAAGCAGCAGGCACCGAGCTCGTGCTGATGACAGCCTGCCAGGGCGTCCCGGGCTCCTCCAGGATGCTGACAACAGACAAGCCATTATCACCCCTCCCATGCCTAGCAAGGGTCTTGCCAGGGGTGATTGCAATCACAGCCCTCAGCACAGCTTTCCCTGCGAAGCACACGTGGCTTTTAGGGATGCAGTTTGACCGTGTGGGAGCCAGCAACTGCTCCTTTTGCCACCTGACCCGCTCAGAGGCTGCTTCCAGCTGCTCTGCCCCAGCTTTCTGCTCCCCATAGCATTACCTGGCCCCAGAATTATGCCCTTCCTTGCTTTGCTGCACTTCTGCCACTATTGCCAAGGGCTCCAGGTGACCCAGCCAGGAAAGCCTGGCACTCTGGACAGGTGTGTCCTCCTTGGGAGCAGTGTGCCAGTTTGCTTGGCTCCGCTCTGCAGCTCCCTCCCCTCACATCCCAAAACAAAAGGCAGTTGCTGCTGCCGATGCTGCAGGTGGTGATTCAGCCCCTGCCCTGCCAAACACCTGGAGACCAACACCTGGATCCTGCAAGTGAAACTCCAGCCTGCAGCACAAGGCTCTGCTCCGGGCAATGGCCATGGTCATTGGTTTGTAATCAGCTTGGGAAGAAGTGGGGAAAGGGGAAAAAAAGGGTCATTGAGGTGGACAGAAATCTCAAAAGGTTCATCCACAGCAAAACCATGGAGCTGCAGCCAGCACAGGATCATCTCCTTCATAAACCTCCTAAGGCAGCGCTGCAATTTGCATCTGGATGCATTTCATTCCCTATCAATGTTCATTAGCAGCTGCCCAGCACTAAGCTGCCTGCTTGGGAATAATTAGTCCCTTTCTCTGAAGGTCATGGCAGTGCTAACATCATAACTTCCCTTTCTTTGAACGTGCAGACAGTTGGATGCTGCGAGCATCCTTTAAAATGCTCCTGGGAGAGGTACCTGGGACACACAGGCAGTGGGGCAGCACGGACATGCAGCTTGCTGTTGCTGGGGTTCATTTTTACAGCAAATATCAAAGTTGCACGACAACTTTGCTGCTTGAGCTGGAGACAGGAAAGGTCTGGAACAGAGGGGGAAGAACAGAACAAACCTGAGAGGCAGTGTTCTGTTTGAGTTTTAGCTCCTATTGTAAGCTCAGGGCTCTTAATTCAGCCATTCACAGACAGAACAGCGGCTCCAGGACAGGGTTTTAGGTGGCTGGGTCACCATAACTCTTCCCTGCCCCCGAGCCCGTGGGCTTGAGCACTGAAAAGTAATTTTCAGTGACTCATGCGTCAGTGTTAGCCAGCCAAGGGAGCCCCAGGGGCTGCGTCAGCTTTGAAGAGACTCTTCAGAGAACAGCCTGTGCAAATGGGGGCATGGGAGCTGCTGCTTCACAGCACAGTGGCCTCCTGCTGGGGCTTTGGCCAGCTTGGGGAGGCTGCTGCTCAGCCTCCCACGGGACTGGAATGCTCCACTTCCAGCTGTGGATCCACCCGTGGGCACAGAACTCCAGAGCTGCAGCTGCTCCCAGGACTGCTCTGAGCTGCCTGGTGGCTGTGCCTGTGGTCAGGGGGCACAGAGGAGCTGGCAGGGTGTGTGGCAGCTCCTTTGAGGCCTGGCCACACTGCACAGCTCAGGACAGCTTCCACCTCGTGTGCCTGGGGAGCCTCTGGTTCCAGGCCACAGCAGACACCTCTGTAGGACACGAGCTTTGCCACCTCTGCCAGGTGGCTCTGGCTGCCCTTGAGGATTCCTGTGCTGCAATGTCTCCTCGCTGACTTGTGGCCGTCCCTCCTGGCTCCTCCTGCCCTGCCTGCTGTGGTTATTCCCTGTCTCCCAGAGGGCATCAGGTGTGCAGTGCAGGATGAGAGATTCTGGCTGACAAGGGCCGTAGCAATGTCACTTTGGGCAGATCTCTGACTTCATCAGGGCACTCTGCGTTGTTCTCCATGAATTTCAAGCAAATTATCTTCAGGACATGGTACAAGGTGCATTAGTCCTCCTTCAGGTCAGGGTGCTGCTTCCAGCCAAACCCAGCCTGATTTTATCAAGAAGAATTCCCAGCACAGACATAAGCCAGTGTCCAGCTCTGGAGCCCAGCACAGGGAGGAGCTGGAGCTGCTGGAGAGAGTCCAGAGAAGGCTCCAGGATGAGCAGAGGGATGGAGCAGCTCTGCTGGGAGGAAAGGCTGGGAGAGCTGGGATTGTTCACCCTGGAGAAGCTTTGGGGTGACCAAACTGTGGCTTCTAGTACCCAAAGGGAGCCTGCAAGGAAGATGGAAAAACCATTTACAAGGGCCTGGAGTGACTGGACAGGGAGAAACAGCTTCCCACTGAGAGAGAGAGGGTTTAGAATAAATATTAGGAAGAAATTCCTCCCTGTGAGGGTGGTGAGGCCCTGGCACAGGCTGCCCAGGAGGTTGTGGATGCCCCATCCCTGGAAGTGTCCAAGGCCAGGTTGGACAGGGCTTGGAGAAACCCAGGATAGCAGGAGCTGTCCCTGCCTATGGCAGGGGGTAGAACAAGATGATCTTTAAGGTCTCTTCCCACTCAAACCTTTCCATGGTTGTATGAATATGGCCTTTGTGTAAATATGACACAGCAAGTCTTTGTTACACTGGACTAACCTGCTTTTTAATACTCTAAATAAGGGAATGAAGTGTAACCTGGAGCCATTTTAAACTCCCAGGCACACAGATAGCTGGTTTACTTGATTGAATCCATGCAGAGACAGTTTCTTTTTAAATAGACAAGAGGTACTCTATCTGTTAAAACCTTGCATGAAGGTGAAGCATGTTTTGGTGTCTCTGCAGAAGGCTGCATGCTCTGTTGAGACAGGGGCTGGCTGTATTTTGTGTTTTATGCAGCACCTAGGAAGGCTGGAGTATAAAATCCAACAGCTGCACTCCCTGGTGGAGGATGCCAGTGCACGCACAGCATCGTACATCAGTGCAGCTGTGGGTCACTGTGGGATGACTTGATGGTGAGAGACTTGCATAGGAAATGAGAGAAAATAATCAGGCATTGAGTGCTGGCTGCTCCTTCCAGCCCTGCTCTGACCCCAGGTCACTGCTGGCAGCTGAAGCTCTGGTGGCTGTTTGGGAGCTCTGATCTAGCACCAGCTCTGGGGCTGTCCAGGCATTCTGGGCTGGTTTCTGTTTGCTTTATTCAGGTGCTGTGATGGGTACCAAGGACATCAACGATGCACAGGATGCTCTGGGCTGAGCAGCTCCTCCCTATCCACCTGCAGCTCCCTTTTCTGCCCATTGGGTCAGGTCTCCAGCACTGCATCCTGTGTTCTCCTGTGGAATAGCATAATCTCTAATGTGTCTACTGAACAATTTTGAAGTGATCACTGACTAAAACTCCCGTTGTTGGTGGGGTGCTGGCCAATGCCCTGCATCCAGCTGATCTGGCCCCCAAGAAAGACCCTGAGGTGCGGGAGTGAGTCCAGAGAAGGGCAATGGAGCTGGTGAAAGGTTTATGATTCTGTGCTACAGCTGGGCATTTCTTGTTTTCATGCCTAGAGGCAGCTGTGCAGATCTTCCTGTGCCCTCTTAGGCTGGAAACAACCTACTCCTCACTCCCCAGCCCTCCTGCACGTCTCAGGCTTTCCCTTGTCGCAGCTGCCCGGCTCAGGCACTCAGGATCACAGCTCCAGGATGGGTTGGAGTATTGTAGGAAAGTGCTGAGGGAGCTGGAGTGGCAGGAATTTCCATCAATTCATTAATGGCTTTTAAAGAAAGGCTGTTTCATGTGGTTCCCCACAAAAGAACCAGTGGAATAGTACAGAGCATCTAAATCCTCTCAATTCCATGTGCCACTGAGCCCCACTGAGAAAAACCCCACAGCCTCTCATGCAACCTTCTCCCAGCCAGCTTTCCATGTTCACTCATTTCTTCTATTTCCCCTTCTTCTGAGGACTTGCTTTGTCCCTGTAGGGTTGTGTTGGTGTGCTTTGTTGTAATCTCAACCAGCTTCTGGTTCTCAGGACAGACTCCCTACAGTAAAGGCAAGACGAGGCTCTCAGACCTGTGCTCTGTTCTGTACACACTTAAATAGGCCCAAAATCTTATTGCAAACTCATTCAACTCATTTTGCTTGTCCCCAGTCCCTCCCATCCTGACCTCAGTGTCTCTTGGGTTCTTGCTATCCCCAGGTCCTTCCTTCACAAGAAAACTCACTGCAGCAACAAATTCCTTCCTACATATTTAAACACCACTTGGCCATGACCAACTCATGGCAGCATTGACTTAGAAAGATTTATTTAAATTCACTGAAGGGTGAAGGCAGTGCCCACCAATCTGATAGCAGAGTTTGATCTTCATGGATGTGGGGTCTGTGATTTAATAGGTTTTCCAGGCACTGTGGTACAACAGTTCTCCTTCAAATGCAACAGGATTGGGGAACTGACCTCTCCTCTGTGCCTCTGAATGCTTCTCTCAGTTCCTGTGCTGGTAATACAGAGCCTGAATATTTCACCATTATTGGAAGATAGTTTAATCCTCTTTATAACTTGGCAGAGCAGATTAGAGTTTCTTCTATATTAAATTAGAGGCTTCTCTAAAGCATCCTGAAAAGAGCTCATTTCATTAGCATGCTGTTGATTTATTATTTATAATGACTGTTTACAAAACAGCCTGTGAAGATGACGAGGCCCCAGTCAGGTGACTGCATATTTCTACAGGCAGATCCAGCCCTCCAGAGCAACCTGCATGCCTGGGCTCTGCAAAAAAAAAAAAAAAATGCTGCTGATTAGAAGTGATTTGCAAGGAGAGTTTAAACATGCTAATCCAGCCCTGGTTGGAGGAATGTTGTGATGAAGCTCACTGGGGACCTTAGCTGGGAGTTTTAGTGGTGTTTGCCATGGGCTGTCCACGTTCACTTCTTTCTCAGGAGCATGGAGTCCCAGAATGGGTTGGGTTGGAAGGACCTTAAAGCTCCTTCAATTCTACCCCCTGCCACGGGCAGGGACACCTTCCATCATCCCAGGTTTCTCCAAGCCCCATCCAGCCTGGCCTTGGACTGCCAGGGATGGGGCTGTCACAGCTTCTCTGGGCAGCTGTGCCAGGTCCTCCTCACCCTCCCAAGGAAGAATTTCCTCCTAGTGACATTGGTGAGGCAAGAATTGGTGCAGTCCCATATTGCCCCTTGCTGGTCTCTTCCTCTGAGCACCATCCATTCAGTCCCAGAAGTTGTGTCACCCGATGCTGACCCTCCCCAGAGCTTGTGACATTTTAGCATCTTCAGCCTAAACTGGAGTCACTGAGTCCTCTGGGGCTTGAAAGGAGCCTGGGGCAGTGTTGTCCCTTCACTCCCCTCCTGTGCTGGAGGGGTCTCTCCAATCCCACTTTTTCCACAATTTGCATACGTTGAGCTGATTAGCAGAAGCCTGATGAGTGCTGGGCTCAATTCTCATGGTTTGAGTGGTTCCTTTACCCTGCACAGCAGCAGGAGGGGAGAGATGAGTGCTGCACAGGGTGAGCATCCCTTCCTCCAGCATCAGTCACAGAACCACCACCCAGAGCAGTGCTTCCTGAGCCTGCAGGTACTGGAGAAACGGCCGGGGATGTCTGGCTGTGCCGAGGCCAGCCAAGGCAGGAGATGGATTGCTCTGCTGCCAGAGCTCTGCTGCAGTGACTCAGCCTGCGAGCTCTAGGCAGTGCCAGCAGCAGGTGTTTGGCTGATGGTGCAGGTGCTTTTCTCTAAAGGAATCAGGCTGGGTTGGGCTCCTCTTTTGGGAGTGACTTTCTCCTCTCTTTGTTCTGCACCTCTGGTAACTTCTGTTTCAGAGAGTCACTCAAGAAGTCACACCCAGATAGCATCCCTTGGCCTTCAGGAGGAAAACACCCTTCCCAATCCTACACACAAAGGCAGAAATCTGACAGAGAGAAGCCAGAGATCTCTTCTGGAGGCTGGGCTTTCAACACTCCTCCTGGAGGCAGAAGGTCCTCGCCCCTCCAGGAGGACTGTGCAATCTCTGCAGGACTCATAAAACCACATCAGCTGCTAAGTGGAGGTAAAATAAGAAGTTGTGGCTGCTGCTAAGTCACAAATATTCCGTGCAGTACTGAGAAAATGCCTCCAGATAATTATGGTTTGTTGTTGATTTTGTCAGTTTTTTTTTGTTGTTTCTATTTTTTTTTTTTTTAGAGAACACAATTTTCCAGTCATGTGATAAAGGAATGGGACCTACAACTCTGCTTTAGCACAATATTGTCCTCTGCATCCTTTTTCCTCCAGAGGAGGCACTAAGGGAAATCTTCAGACTGCATCCAGGTCACAGCACAAGAAGGACTTGGACTAGCAGGAGTAGGGGCAGAGGGGGCCATGGAGATGCTCCCAGGGCTGGAGCCCTTCTGCTCTGGACCAGGCTGGGAGAGCTGGGGGTGTTCACCAGGAGAAGAGAAGGCTCCAAGGAGGCCTTAGAGCCCCTTCCAGTGCTCTGAGGATCAGAGGGCTCACTGTCCCTGCCACCTGCACCTCTTTGTCCTGTGCACTCTTGGGGCAGCTTATCGAAGGATTCCATGCAGCTGGAGAAAGTTCCAGCCCATTTAATCAATCTGCCTGCTGAAATCCCAGGTGGTTTCTGAAAAAGCAGGTGAATCCAGTCCTTTTTCCTGAAATTGATGTCTGAATCCATTTTACTGGATGGATCTGCTCTGCTCCATCTTGGACCTCAAGTCCCTGTCTCTGTGTTGGGCTAGAAGGCAATCTCTGCTGCTTTCAAACACACCTCCAGAGCTGGCTGAAACTCCAGGATCAGCACATCCTTGCTTTGCTCTCTTCTGAAATGAGGGTCTTAGCATATTCAGCGGCACGTAACTGAGACATAAAGCACTTGGATGGGAAATCAAGGGCAGCACTTTCCACACAGGTACCTATGGCTCCGTGAGCTTCAGACAGAACAGGGACTCAGGGCTTTTTGTGTCAGATAGATTCACGCTCCCAAGCCAACAACCCCTCTCCTACACTGAGAGGCTTCATTTGATTTTCACACGGCCCTGGGGAAGGCACTGGGCTCTCCCATTCCTGCCTTTCAGAGGTGCTAGGTCACACTTGGGTCAGCTCTCCCACAGCCACGGCACCATCACGGTAACGCCGCTATCTCGCTGTGACACGGGCGTGGGACACCACCTGCCATGGCACTGCTGGCACTTCCCGCGCTGGGAAGGACTCGTGTCTGCCTAAGGATGGGTAGAGGCATCAGCAGCTGGGGATGCACAGTCCAGGAGTTTTGCCTCCTCCTTTTAAGTCACAAATTGCTTGTGAGCAGGTCCAGGCCTCTTTGCCCTCATCCTTCCAATGTTTTTCCTCCATCCTTCCAACCATCCCTTTGTATTTCCTCATGTACAGTGTCCCCTCTTTGCTGGCCCTGTGTGGGTTGTGGGGTAAAGCACCACCACTCAAACACCCTGTATCTGCATCTGATACATTCTCATGAGGTCACATCTGCTCTGTCTTGCCCTGCTGACAGGACTGACAGGAGCCCAGAAGATTTGCTTTTAAGTATCAACTTTGTCACTTATGAGTTACTCAGGAACGTTCACTGTCATCAAAACATGGGTGATGTAGCCCTGTTCTTCCCAAAGATGTTCTCTGTTAAAAGAGCTGATACATTTTTATAGGAGGGAAATCCCAAACTGCACAAGCACACAAGAAGTTCTTTTGTGTCTCTTTTTATTTGTTGTTGATGCTACTGTTTTTCCAAACCTGAAGGATGAGTGGTGCATCAGAACGGGAGGAAATGACAGCGTTGAATGGTAATAACTGGATTAAGAGATTCAGTAGCAGACTCTCACCTGTGCTGTTTATAATGCAGATTAACTGTTTAATCCATCTGCATCTCCAGCTTCAATTCTCTATTCCCATTGTCTTGTTTCCCCGATGTCCTCCCCCACCCCTCCAGTCCCTCGCTGCTCTGTGGCCTCGTAGCTGGATCCCTCCTGTGCCCTCCTCCTGGGGCTGTGGCTTTGCCCCATCCCAGAGCTGGTTCTGCTCAGTTACCCTGTGGAAGCCTCCGAGGTGAGGGCTGTGTGCTGCTGCTGCCTGGCCAATGAGCCCTACAATTGCTGGGTCTCTAGGAACCGCTGTAATGACCGTAGTGGCGGGGATGATTAATCAGGAAATGGTAAAGAAAATGCTTATAACGAAGCACTTGAATTTCTGACTTTACTGGGGGGTGCAAACTCACAAACAAGGTCATGGAAAAGAAAACCACTGAGGAATTGAGGATGACTAAATACAAGGACTTTAACTCCAGGTCAGGAAGTCTCTAAAGCACAAACTATTGCAGGCTGGAAGGATATGGGGAAGTGTCTGAGCACGATCACGCTGTCCTATGTACTGGTCAGTGGTGGGGACAGGAGCTGAGCCTTTGGACCACTGTGTCACACCACAGCCATGACATCAATTACCAGATTTTGATGGTGGAGCCAGAGAGTGCCCTTGCCATGTACCACGAAACAGGGAGTGGAACACCATGCTTGGTGTGTGTGTGTCACCCACCCCTCCTCTCTGCTTGCACTGGCCATGTCCTGTGGGAGCTACACCTGTGTACCTGGAGAATCTGCAAACAGAAACATCTCCAAACCTGGACTCTGCCTTTCTGCTCAACCACAGTGCAAAAGCAGGGCCCAGCCTGTCATAGTTGAGACAGAGACAATACAAAGCAACACTCCATCTTCAGAAGGCTTCAAACCTGGTTTTATTCTAGCATGCTTGCTCTTTATACATTCTTACAAAACTCATAAATTTACTCATTGGTCATGAGAGACAAACAAAGTGCTCATTGGAACAGGCAGCTGCAGGTTTCTCTTATTTATCCTTCTTTCTTTCTTGGTTTCTATGTCAACAACCTTGGTAGGAAATTCTTTCAGGGGTAAACATGGAACCTCTTATCAAACATGGATCCTCTTATCAAACTTCTCTCTGGCCCACGGAAGTCACTGTAAAACCTCTTCCACACCAGCCCAAACTCCTCTGTTTTATGTGGACAGTCTTATCCAGTATTTAAAATTCCTCTGCCAGCTTGCTGTGGGACCAAGCAGGACACCCTGAGTGCCAGACTCAACCTGTAAACATAAAGTGCAGTGAGGTTGGCCTAAAGTCCCAAGGGTGTGTGTGTGGGGGGGTCCTGCTCTCTGCACTGACAGTGCAGGCTTCACATCCTCTTCCCTCTGGAATTTTTCACATTCCCTTTTTTTTTTTTGTCTGTGTTACTGAACCCACATAGATGATATGAATGTGAATGTATGTTTGTTTAAAACCCCAAATACATCCCTGAGATGCAACGACTGTTTTCAATTCATGGGTTTTAAAGGGGCATCTGCCACAAAGGGCTGAGGGTGGTTAATACAGCACATACCAGCCACTGGCTGAGAGGAATAAGCAGCATTGCTGATAAGCTCATTTGATAAAGCCTTTGCTGGGCACTGCAGATGCAGGCTAAGTCCAGCCTTTAATATCTGTCCCAGTCCCACAGGCAGCACTCTCAGACAGGGCTGCCAGGAAATATTGTAACCCTGTCCACCTCTCCTGCAGCTTTCAGTGAGTCCTGACAAGTCCCCACCGTGTGGTCTCACATGTCAGAGCTGTCACTGACCCGGCCATAGATCACCAGCTGATACCCAAGCAAATGCAAGTTGGCACCAAGGTTTCACAGGCAGCACAGACCCTTTTTGCAGCTCTGTGGGGTTATGGTGTCCTGTATGGTTGAAGCAATGATTAAATCCCATGTAATCATTCCAGCTGGTCACTTGACCACAGATCTTTTCTCTTGGGAGCTGCTGATGTTACCCCATGAGATTCAATGTTGGGGCTGGGTTCTAACAGCCTTCACCTGCATGAGCTTGTCCCATCACGAGAAATAATGGATGGGAAGGAGCTGTTCAAGGAGAGGAAAACAGGGTGTGCGTGTGGCCTCATCTGTCTGCTAGAAAAGGCACAGGATTGCTCTGTCCCCTGGTCCTCACGCTGCAGAGGACTGGGTCCCTGTGGAATCACACTGGGCTCGGGTGCTGCTGATTGCCAGGCTACACTAACCTAACTCGCAGCTGATGTCTCACCAGCTCTCATGGCAGCCTGTCAGCTGAGGAATTGGGAAGGGAGGATCTGGGCTCAGGGTGTTTTCAGGACATGCAAGACATGTGCCACTTGAAATGTGGCTCATCTCCCTTCTGAGCCTGAGCAGAGATGAATTGAAATCTGGGATCTGCACTGGGTTGGATCCCAGAGCCCGTGATTTGAAACCCAGGGCTCAGGGCTCCTTTTATGAGCTGCACTGGAGAGTGAGTGATTGTTAAAGTTATACACCTCCAGGGTCACCCCTGTGTTTATGGAGATGGCCTGAAACCAAGGCAAGGAGCTCCTGGTGACTTCTCCATTTAACACCAGTTAAAGCACAGTTTTCCAGTCTACCCCGAGGCTGGGTTGAAAGAACTTGAAGAAAAAAAAATTGCTTTTGGGTTCTGCACGACTTGAATTCAGCAGGAATATTTGGACGTCTGGTGTTGCACGTGGACACCAGGCTGTGTCTGAAGGAGCACAGGGGCATTCCCAGCCCTTCCATCATGGTCCCTGCACCATCAGCACTTTCCTCCACTACTGACCTGGAGGTGGCACAACCTCGGGGCTGCCCTAAATGTGCTGCTGATCCAGAAGACATTAAACCGTTATCTCTGTGTCTCACTCCATCAACATTTTTTCAGTCTGTATTAAAAATCCTACTATGGTTTTTTAGCACAAAAGGGGAAAGAAGAGAACCTTCTATGTTCAGGACATTTGGGACATCACTAGAATTTCATCCATCTGTGATTGGCCCTCAGACCGTCATACTCAATTTATTTCTCAGCCAAAGTTTTTCAGCCATCTGCTCAAGTGGAACAGCTTCCAGCATTTATTCCCAATAGTGCTCCTCTGAGGGAGCACATGGATTTTCTCCAGTACGACAGCATCACTATTTTCCAAAAAAACCCTCAGCCCAGCCCCGCAGTGACTGGCGGGGAGCCCTCCCTGCTCTGCACCCCGACCTTGAATTTTAAGCAATTGATCAAGAAAACACAGAACAGTTTCTGTTCCACTCAGGACCACCGTGACTGATGTTTTTTAAAGGGCTCCTCTGCAGAGATGTTAATGAGGTCGCCTTGGATATTCAGCCTAAAACGGTGTCGCTTCAGCTTCTTTTATGTCAGCAATCAACAACAACAACAAAAAATACACAACAACCCATCAGTGGATCTGCTTGAGGAGGGGTGGGGGACTCCTGGCAGGTGACTGGAGCAGATAGTGATTCACAGTCCACCTGCTGCCAGCAGTTCGGTGCTGAGCCTCTCTGATTGTCTACTGGAGCATCAACACAATGATCTCCATAATTATTATGTCCTTAAATTGAAAAAAAAAAAAAAAAGACAGATTAGAAAAGCCTGATTTTTCCAGCCATCCTATTGAAAGTGCCCTAGGAAAGGACTTGAAATTGGGAGTAATAAGAGGTTCAGGGACAGTCAGGGAAATAAAAAGCACTTTCTCTGTGTGAGTAGAGGAGGCTGTGTGTTCTTAGGGAATTGTTTCCTGGGATGAAACCCACTTGCATTACTCCTGCTTAATGAGTTACCATCCATCAGCTGAGCTGCAAGAGTGGAGCATGTCCAGGTTTAAAAAGCAAGGGGAAAAACACCTGAGGCAGGGACGCCAGGCAGGTGCATTCAATGTTTTGATGATCTACGTAACACAGTGCTCACCATGACTCCAAACAAGTTGCTTGGCTTCTCTGAACCTCAGTTTCTTGCCTGGTGTGCAAGGGTAAATTCAGTGCCACCTCTCACAGGCTTCACTGGAGTTCTAAAGGAAAATGTGGAACCACAGAGGGAAAGGTATAAGCAAGTTCAAGGAGCACACCTTTGCATATGAAGTGAGATCAGACTGATTCCTCAATTAGCGGTTAGATTAATCACTCTAGAATTGTTTATTATTACTTTATTGTATGCTTACTACTCTACTAATCCAGTTTATAGAAATATGGAGGACCTACTTCTCTAACCCTCACCAGCAATGCCCAAACATGATGATAGAGAGCATCCTCAAACCCTCAAGTCGATTGGCATCATGGTGTGAGCACCCCTTTCCTTTGAGGAACTGCAGCTGAGCCTGGCACTCAAAGCCCAGACTTAGGCCATAGAACAGAGAACCCAGGCTGGCTCTGCACCTCCAGGAATTCTGTCTTTTCTATCCCTTCCTTCAGGGTGCTGCAGAAAGCAGTCTGATCTTCCTCCTGTTCTCCTCCAGGGTGAACAAACCTGGCTGGTTTTGCCTCTCCTTGTACCTCAACAATCCACTGGTGGCCTCTGCTGGCCCTGCTTCAATCTGTCAATGCTGGTTTTGTCCTAGGAAGCCCCAAACAGGACCCAATGTTTCCAAAACAATCTCAGAAGGGCCAAACCAAGGGGATTCTCACTCCCTCGATGTGCTGCCTGCCTCCTTGCTCACACAGCTGAGGGTGTAGCTCACCTCTGCTGCAGCACAGCAATGACCCCTGTTCAGTTCCTGAGTCACCCACAACCCCACCTCCCTTTGCACAAAGCTGCTTTCTATCAAGCTGCTTCCCAGCCCAGCTGTCCCCTGGCCTGTCCTGTTCCCTTGTGAGGTTATTCCATTAGGACTGTGCACTTGTCTGCCCATTTCTCCACTCCCTCTGAACAGCAGCTGCTGCCTCTTGGGTGTCAAGTGCTTCCCTCCCCGCTGCTTCCTTTGGTGGCTTCTGAAAACTTCCTGAGAGTGTGCCCAATTTTCCAGGCCATCAGTACCAGCCCCTCCAGGATCTCAACAGCAACGAGTTGCCAAGTGGGCTCTGTACTTCTGATCATCACTCTGTGAGTGCAACAGTCCAACCTATCCTCCAGCTTCCTTCTTTCCTATTTATTGGGCCCATATCTCCCCAGCCTGGCTCTAGGGAGAGTGAGCATTGAAAGCTTTACTACAGCCAAGGGAAACCACTCAATATTCCCTTATCCACCATTCACCCTGTATCCTCACAGCCAGTTTTCTTGCCTTTCCAGGTAGTCAGGTTCATCAGGTTTGATGTGACCTTTGTTTTGCTGGGTTCAAACCAACTCACCTCTGATAGACATTCTCCTACCCAGATCAACAGCTTTACAATTGCACCAGTACTACTTCTGTGAAAGAGTCACAGAATCACAGAATTACAACATCCTTCAGGTTGGAAAAGACCTCTGAGATTACGGAGTCCAACCCGTGGCTTAATACCATTTTGTCAGCTAGACCAGTGTGCAATCCTTTCTTGAACACTCCAAGGGATGGTGACAACCCAATGCTTGACAACCCTTTCTCTGAAGAAATTCCTCCTGATGTCCAACTTAACCTCCCTGGCACAGCTTGAGGCTACATTTCACCTACAGGTTGTGTTGATCCTGCAGGAAGCATGATCTGTGCATACAATCAGAGCTGTCCTTCATCCAGAGACTCTAGAGCTCCTTGTGCAAATAGACAGGGTGGTAGGAAGACAAAGACACATGAGACCACCAGGGATCATTAGTCTGAAGCTGGATGTTGCAGTGGCTTAGTTAAATTGCACTTAGGACAGTTGTGTGGACAGTCCTACTCACAGTGGAAAAAAACCAGCTGAGTTTCTTTTCTTCTCACTTATTGTGGACATGAGGTAAGCCAGGATGAGTGGAGGCTACTTGAATTCTGAACAGGAATGTCCACATAGACAGTTTAATGAAGTTTAGCTAATCCAATTTGCAAAGGTTAATTCAGATTCATTTTCCTGGTTGTCTCTGTGTAGATAAGGCCAAGGTCACTTCCCCAAGGTGACTGGCTGAGCCAGGCACACGATCCACACTTTCTTTCACCATTACTTTCCCAGGCTGGTTTGTCCCTATCCAGGTACCCCCTGCACAGAAGAACAGAGTTTCCTACATTTTCCTCCATCAGCATCGCTGGTCCTTGCTGACCAAGGTCACTGCAGACCCTTTTCCTGGGTGAAGTGGAACAGGCTGTTCCTGGGGCCACAGCTCACACTGCAGCTTGGGGGTGAATCACAGCACACACACAGGAACTGGTGATGCTAAAATCCCTCCCAGGAATCCAGAACAACCCCAGGATCTTGCTGGTAGAGGTGGGCACTTCCAAGCACTCCAGCTGGCTGACAGTGCAGATCTCCTAAATCATCCTGATGCTGGTTTTTCTGACTCCTCTGGGCTCTCACATACGTAACTACAGTCACCCAGAATCTCCCAGCAAAAGCAATAGAGACAGTTTAGGAAATGAACTTCCCCTTTGCAACCCTGCCAGGTGCAGACTGTGATGGGACCTGATGTGTGGGGACATCTGTCCCACAGTTCTTCCAGCAGGGTTCTCACCTCTGCTTCTCAGCAGCTGGTGCTGGCCCCTGCAATGCCCCAACTGCTCGTAAGGGATTGAGATCCAAAGATATTTTAGAGTATTTAAAAAGACATATATAATCTAACCAAAACTGAAGAGCTGCCTTAGCCTTAACTGAAAACTTTCCCAAAGGAGTTACAAGCCTAGAACAAGGAGCTTACATCTCCTAGTACATGATGAATGGGTGCAGGAGCTATTCTGAACAGCAGGCAATAGTGAATGGTTACATTTCCTTGGCCAAGATGAGGAAGCTTTAAGTAACTAATTAAAAAAAAAATCAATAGAAAGTCTTTTCCCACGATCTTTTGCCATGAGTCCTTGGCAATAATTTCAGTGCTCACTTCAAAGAATTGAGGTCTCTTTTCTGGGCCTCTTTCTACCATGGCAAAGGAATTTACAAAGAGAAGTTGCTCGAGCCCAGTAGCTGGCTGTTAGCTTGCTGTTCTGTTTCAGGGAGGACTTGCAGTCCCCAAATCCTTGTGATCAGGGGTCCCTGCATGGGTTGTCCTGTAACCATGACGTGTGTCCACATCTCTGGTCTGTTGCCATCATTAGAAGATAACTGCATTTCCTCTGGGCTTCCTCAAGTGATCATTTCTGATGTTTCCATGTGTGGCTGTCCAGCTCCTCATCCTCTTCCCCACCATTGCAGCCTCTCTCTCAGACCTGAAGTGCCCTGAGCTGTCCAGGGCTTGGTCCCTGCTGCAAGGACTTCAGCTGGGAATTGAAGAACAAGACAAGGAGCAGAGGGGACAGAGAGCTGGGAGTGTGCAGGAAGCAAGGATAGGTTTTCTGCCAGCAGTGCTGAGAAGTGCTCTCCCTCTTGCACTGTCACTGTAGCCTTTCCCTCCACAGCCCATGGCACAGCTGGGACATCACCCAGTTGAACAAAATCTTTACTTCCCACATCTGCAAAGCAGTCTCAAGAGGTGTGTCAAAAAGAGTGCTGAAGGTGTGGTGTCCTCTCTGAACAGGAGGATCTGCCCATACCTTGCTACTGCATCTAATTCACTGAAGATTTTGCCTCATTTCAGCAAAATTTTAATTCCTCTTGGGCAAGTGAGAGTGTTCCTTCTTCTTGGTCTGGTTCAGCTGCTCCAAGTTAAGGCAAGCCCCAAATCTACCCTAAAATTACTAAGAAGGGAGCTGGCTGCTGCCTCTCCCCTTCCATCTGTGATCTGCTGCTACATTTTCTGCTCTCCTCCTTTTCAAGAAGAAATTTAGTGGAGACACCTGGGCAGCAGACCAGGTGTGCTGTGGGGTCTGTGCTGTACATGTCATGGAGGAACACATCCCTCCAAGTGGGAAAGGCCAGCTTCCACAGCCAGCTCCCTCTATCCCTGTCTCATCCTGCCAGTCTGACAGCTTGGTAACAAGTCTGAAACAGAGTCTGAGCTCATACTGCAATATCTGCAGGAAAATCGTCACCACTATTCCTCTCACTGGCCTAAGAACGCTTAAAGGCAACCTCCAACTCTTCTTTTCCCTCCCTCCCAGCAGTATATTCCTTTTAGTGCATAGCCAGCACAAAAAAAACACAAAAAGGGGGTTATACTAATTTCTACTATTTTTACTATTTGTACTACTCTTTCCAAAAGCTTTTTGAGACAAAACAGGCAATTAGGAATGAGATCCTCCAGGAGGTGAACTTACCTTGACTGTGGAAAGATGGCTTTGAGCCACATCAGACCATTTCTGCTTGGTGAAGAGAGAGCCAGTCACACTGCCCTAACTGAGTCATGTATGATATTCTGGTCTGAGTTTCTCGTGTTACTCCAGTATGAAGCAGGACTTAATTTCTTCTTGTAGCCCTAAAAGGCTGTCACAAGGCAGCAGGGCTCTTCTGCAACTGAAGAGCATGTACAGAAGAGTTCATATAGCAAATAAGTGTAAATTTTTAAACTTAATACAGGCTAAAGAGCAGCTCTAAAGACAACATTTCATTAGTGTCTGAACTGTTGGTCCTTTCTGTTTTGAACTGAAGCATCAGATAATATTTAGGTTCCTAAAAATTTTTTTTTTTTTTATGGCAGGGAAAGATATTAATAACTTTGGGTCTATTGGGTCAATCAATTTTATTATGACTAATACAAGATCCTGTTTCTTGAGTACAGACTCAAAACCCAGGATGCAGTTTAGGACCCAGTCTAGGCGCTCAGTGCTTCCCAGAACCATGTGCTCAGTCCTCTTCCCAGTGACTGTAACCCTCAGCTCCTTCCCATGGCCATAAGCGACTGCCTCATTTGCAGGTTTTCCTTGGTCATTGCGTTGACAATTTCCCTTGACAACGTGATAATCCTTTTTGCTGCTGAGTTCCCTGGGTAGGCTCCCCACAGCCCTGTCAGTCCTGAATGGAGGGCTCTGGTGCCTTCCCCCTTTGCTGCACAAAGGTGCTCCTTCCACTGACCTGGGATGGCTCAGGCAGGGTCTGTAAATTGAAGCCTAGAAATAAATAACATGTTCTGTGATAAAAATATCCCAGGAGATCCCATGCAATAGGGAATATCAATTCTTTGACTCCCATTGGGACAGCAAAAATGTTCAAAGGATTGTGAGGAGTGAGCATCACTTCCCATTGCCTAAAGGAACGGGAGGTTTGTGGCTTTTGTTGAATTAGCAGCCTGAAGGTCTGGGATCTGTTCTAGACCAAATGTGGCCTTTAGGAGGGCTGGGATTTTTCCAGAGTGCTCATCACTGCTTCAGTTCTTCTGTGCGTGAAACCTCCTCTGATCATAACCAAGGAACCACCCTGTGTGCTTCTGATTGCCACCTTTAAAATGGATCAGACCCTTCTGACCTGCTTCACAGGTCTGTGCTGCTCAGCCACAGTATCAAGCAGCACCTCTGAAAAGCCCAGGTGGAACAAGACCTGCAGCAGTGCCTGATCTGGGAGCTGGCAGGAAATCTCGTGGGTCTGAGTTCCAGTGCTTTGGAGATGCTGGAGCCAAGGGCAGCTACCTGCCAGCACGGGGCCCATGACACAGAGTTAAACAGTGTTAGGGACAAGAAGTGGGGGGTTCTCCCACCCAAAGGAGGCCCTCAGGTTCTGGGGGTGGTTTTCCCACTGTAGTATGAGGAATATCTGGGTTGTCACCTGGGATCTCCTGTATCTCCTGGGAGCTGTCTGTTTTCAGGGACTGGACACCCTCTCAAGGAAACTCAGGGCTCTCCAAGCTGAGGTTGTCCCAGTTTTCAGTTACCTTGCCCATGCCAGACCTGTGAGAGGTTCACACTCCCAGGACACCTGAAACAGATCCCTGGACTCACCCGGTGGCCTGTGCGAGGTGAGGCTGGGCTCAGTTCTACAGGAGAATTTTGATTTTTCCAGTTGCTCGCTGCTGTTCTCCCCTAGCAAAAGGATTGGGCCTGCTTGCTGCAGAACATTTGTGTGCTCTGTTCACTTGCTGCATTGTCCTGCCCCGGAGCTGCGGGTGGTTCAGCGGGAGATCGAGTTCTCCCAGCGCCAGCTGCAGCCCTCAGTCCATGCACGCACCGCTCCCTGCCAGATTGCACTGAGAGTACAAAGGAGAAGAAAGAAACTGGCTCCTTGGCTGGTGTTTGTGTGGTTTACAAAGCCTCTTTTGCAGGGTTTCTGATCCCAGTTGGCCCAGAGCTGCTCTGCTGCAGAGCCCAGGGAGAGCAGAGCAGAGGGCAAGCAGGATGTGTCCTTGAGAGGGGGCTGCCAGGGAATGGGGACACTGGCACCTCAGCACCCTCCCCAAGGAGTTCCTGTGCTGGAATCTGGCTGTCCAGCCAGGGATGCATCTTTGCTGGCCCACTGGAAAGCCCTGTGTGCCACCAGGGGCAGGGGGATGTGCCATGCTCTGTACCCGTCATGGGTGTAAAAGCTGAGGGAGACTCCCCTTCAAGTCTCGCAGTGGGGACCCCAGGCTGCACCCCTGCACCCCACAGCCCCCCTGGGCATGGCCATAGCCACCCCTGCAGATGCCAGCATGCCTGGCAGCTCTCCAGAGGAGGGACACAGCTGGGTCACGGGGAGCTGTGGCTCTGCACACACCTGAGGCTGCTGATGCACCAGTGTCTTTATTCCTCAGTCCTGGTTTTTGGTCACTGGTGATGCAAAAGATGGTTTTCCATCATATTTTTGGGGTGCTGCTGTTCAACAGCAGCACCCCAGTGCTGTGTTTTGCTTTGGGCTGCCATGGATCATGGCTCACCTTCTGCCTGGCCCTTGTCTAGGGGTGAGGCTGTGAGCTCCTGGACATGGGGACAGCCCCATGAGGGGCAGTGCTGTCACACCACCCCCATCCAGGGCGTTGTGCTTGTATAAATGATCAGGATCACGAAGATCCTGCTTTGAATTTTGACCTTGTTTGCTGTGGGGAGGGGACTGCTGGACTTTGTAGCGTAGATATCTCCTCACAAGTAAAAGTTTTTGGTCCCTGAGGGAAGAACAAAGGAAAATCCTTCTGATTTCAAGGGGAAAGGCCAGAGTGATTTATTTTACAGCTCTGAGGAGGTAAACAGGGCGGCAGAGTCCAGGACAATTAAAATATTGACAGAGCAAGGATGACATCTCATACATGGGTCTTTTTTAATTTTAAAGCTTGCAGACGGGGAAACAAGCTGATATCACGTGAGATTTTAGAAATACAGCTGAGGAGAGGCCTCCCACATGGTGGCTCCAGTACAGACCAAGGCAGGGCTGCTGAGTTTGGTCTCAAGGCCGCTGAGGATGGTTGGCTTCCCTGCCAGAGGCTGGTGCTGTGCCCCCCAGCAAGCTGCTCAAGTAGAAATGCACAGCCTGCTTCTGTCTTCTGAGGCTGCCCTGACACGCAGCCCAGGATCTCTGCACCCCCTCATCACTGGGTACACACACACAGGGTCTGAAGGGAGGGGGGCTGACCCCCACAGACTGCACGCTGAACCCCATCCTCTGTCCTGCCTTGGGTTAAATATGAACCCCATCCTCTGTCCCCCCGTGGGTTAAATACTGTTGTTGATGCACTCTGGAATCACCAGGGGATGTGCTGCGGGCTTCAGCATCAGGCTGTGCTCCTAGAGGGGGGCTGCCCCTGCCCATCAGACAGGGGATGTGAGAGTGGAGACCGTGGCAGTGAGGTGGGGACAGCATTGATGCAGACTTTGGGGCTCCATGTCCCCCCTGCTACCGAGGAGCGCGGGGCACGGAGCCTGCCAGACTGCTGTCTGCGGGGACAGGAGCAGGAGGGGGAATGGGGACGATGATTCCTGCTGCTGGCAGCGCTCTCGGTCCTGGGAGGGATCCCAGTGCGGAGTCCACGGAGCCCCGCGCCCGAGGGGGAGGCGCAGAGCCCGCCGGCTGCCTCCCGTGGGTGGGAGCGCTGCGCTGGCCCGGGAGGAAACCCACCCCGGGGAAGGATGCTGCGGAGGGAGGAGAGGCTCCGGCACAGCGCTGACAGGGCGAAGCTGCTGGCAGGCAGCTGTCTCCAGGGTGGCTGCAGCACTGCAGCATCAATTAACCTTTGGGGAACTTCTGCCAGTGCCGCTCAGGCGTAGCCGCGGCTCCGCCGTGCCGAGCGATGGGGCGCGAACCTGCCGCGGTGGAAAGCTGCAGCCAGACTACAAAAGCCCGACCAGGAGCCAGCCACCTGAGCCGGAGCGCCTCTGTCTCGCTCACCAGCCCGCGCTAAGTGCTTTTATCTCCTCTCCTTGTGTTTACGAGGGTGGCTTTCTCCTTCGCGCGGTGGCAGTGCCGCGAATGCTAATGGAGAGCGAGTGGCGGCTGCCCTCCGCAGTCCTTGGCAGGCAATTTCCTCGGGGCCAGGCCCCCGGCCCCGCTGGCTCTGCAGGGACAGTGTGACCCCCATCCTGCAGCCCTGCCCGGACCCCTCGCCAGCACCTGGCACCCACCCAGTTCCGTGGGGCAGCGCCAAAATAGTCATTGCCCGGCCAGCCAGGGGGACCCTGTGGGACCCGAGCCCTTGCTGGCTCTGTAGCACGGATGTTCCCGCACTGCAGCCTCGCCAGGGTCGGCGGGGAGGCCGTGCTGCTGGAGAGGGGCTCTCGGCACGAGGTGTTGGCCCCCAGGCAGTGGTGAGCTCATGGTTCCTGCAGCTCCCTCCTGATCACGGCTCCTGCAGCTCCATCCCATGAGCACTGTGCCTTGTGTGTTCATCAGGCACTCTGGGAAGAGATCTCTGGAAAGAGGCATCTCTGTTCCCAGGCCATCTGGGAAGTCCAGACTGGGAGGTTAGTGGGCAAAATGAGAGGGGAAAAAACCAGAAAATATCAGCAAGGTTTTAGAAGGAGCAGCAGTACCAGGGAGGTGTCCTACAGGGAGGAGTCTGGTCAGGCTCATCCATAAATCATGTATGCTCCTGCACACAACCTCTTCTTAGCCACTGAGCTCTGCTCTTCAGAAAGCAAGACACTCCTTGGCCAAAGCCCTCTGAGGCAGTCAGGATCAAATTCCTGGAAACGTGGGCTAAAAACATACCCTTCATCCCAGCCTGATGTGGGGACTGCTGTCAGTACTTGGGGCACAAGGGAGCAGCCAGGGGTAGCTGCTCTGGCACATGCCACTGTCACTTTGGAAACTGTGGCAGGGACATGCCATGCTTCCCATGGCTGTCCTAAGCCAGGCAAGATGCAATAGGAGCCTTCCTCTTCCATCTGAAAGAGATGGACTCCTTCATGACCAGGGAGACGGTAAGGAATGAGGAGTTTGGGGTGGCATGGCAGGATCCCCTGGATCTCCTCACCTTTCCCAAGGGCAGTCTCTCTGTGAGCTCTCAGCTCAGCCGGGGCAGCGTTGCCAGCGCTCTCCCAGCCCGTGGAGAGTATATGCAGCGTGTTTCCCTGCATGCAGCTTTCCCTGCACGCTCCAAGGGAGCCATTTCCATGCTGCAGGGGAGCCAGGAGGCAGCAGCAGCAGCAGCTGGCACCTTCACGTGCCCGGCCTGGAGACACCTTGGCAGCCCCTGGCCGCACCCAGGTCCTGCCCGGCGCCTGCCTGCGTGTGCTCCGTCACGGAAAGGGCCACGTTGGCCACTTTTCCTATGATCTCACCCTGGCCAGAGCTGTGAGTCATCGGAAACCTGCTCTCTCTGGGGCTGAGCCAGAGCTGGCCAAACTGATGGAAAGACCACCAAGGCCTTTGGGACCAGCCTGAGCTCCACTGCTGCTGCAGCCCTCGTGGTGGGGGACAGCGCATGGTGGCAGGAGCAGGGCTGGGATCAGCTCTGTGGGGAGCACCAGGGGTGCTGCCACAGCAGCTCTGCCTCTCCCTGAGCCACCAGCAGTGGTGCTGCCTCCTTGGTGAGCTCCCACAGCAGTGGGGTGGAGACCCAGCCCTGGCCCCTACACGTGCCATCCTTGGCATCCCCTCCCTTGTCAGATGGTGATTTATAAACCCCTGGGGCGGGGAAGCTGGGGAGCAGCAGGGCAGCTGTGTGGGTTTGTGAATCTGCCACAAGGTGGTTTCCAGCAAGGACAGCTCATTTCTTCCAGAGCATCTGAAAACACGAGCTGGAAATATCCCCACCCGTCCTTTGTAAGCAGCACCCATGGCAAGGCTTCCCCAAGGTGGGGCTGGGCTTTCGCTATCATGTAATAGCTCATGCTGTGTAGATGTTTTCTGTGTGCTTGGTAATAAGCTGCTGAAAAGACAGATCATTTACTGGCAGCAGCAAGGAAAAGTCAAAGCTATCTCTGAATACAGCTCCACTCCTGAAGATTTCCCCCTCTGCCTCGTGAGTTAGGTGATGCTGGTTATTCCAGAGACTCCCACGTGCCCTGTACATCCTTGCTACAGCCCTGCAGGGAATATCTGCTTCCCAAGACTCCTGGTGCTTGTATCACAGTGGGTGTCTGCCTTCAAGGAGGTGCCTGTCACACTGAGAGCTACCCTGAAACCTCACTTTGCCCACAGTGAAAACACCACAGGGGGAATTTCACCTTTAACTTTCATATTTGTCATCTTTGGGGAAAACCAACTGGTTTCCACCAAGTTTCAGGTCCAGCTGAAGGTGGGAGGTGAAGGACAAGAACAGGAAGAGACAGAAATAGTGCAGCCTCAAACACAACAAGAGAGCAGCTTGGTTGTCTTCTTCTGCTCTCTCCCTGTCAGGCATCTGCATGGGGCTGTGCTTGGCCACACTGAGTGTTTCCCTCCAGCTCCTGTTCTCATTAAATGCCAGGCAGTGGGCTCACCAAGGCCTAGATCTCGTTGTGGTTGTTCCTCTGTGTCTGTGTTCTCAGCAATGGATAAAGCCTCCTTGTCCAAAACCAGCCTGAACATCTGCCATTACTGCTGGGAAGTGCAACGCTTTTCCTGCATAGTGAAAAGTGCTGAAATCCCCCAAAATGTCTTTCTCCATGCTGGTGTTTCAGAGTGCTCTGACAGCATTGTGGGTGTCTGGTCACACGGAGTCTGGCACAGCCACGGACTGAGCCTGGATGCTGACTGATTTAAGCTCCTTTAGAATGATGTAGTAGGATATCATCATTATATCATACTGCTGTCACACAGGTTGGGTTTAATCTGAGCAGAAACTGAATTCCCAGAGAGCAGTATATCTTTTAAAATTAGGCTTCGCTAAATGCTTGTCATTGCAGGTTTATTAATGCTGAATACAAGCGATAATTGCTTCAGCTTCTTATGAACTTGGTACAATTTTGTGTGTGTGTGTGGCTTTACCTGTCAGCTCCTGCCTTTTAATCTGTGTCCCACAGCTACACAGCAGCAGGTCCCTCAGCCACCCCCTCTGGGATAACTAGATATTTGCAGTTTATGCCAGAAATTCATGGTGTCACACACACCATGGCTCTGGGAGTTTACAGATGGTTCTTGTGCTGGACACTATGGAGCATTTACTGATATTTTGCCACAATGGACTGAGAGTTGGAAAGTCACCTTTTAAATCTGGAACTGCTTCTGAAAGCTCTGGAAAGTGATGTTTTAAGAACCTCCTCTTCTTAATCTGTGGTCTGTTACAGATCTTTCACCTCTCCTTCTCCTCCCAGTTCTGACTAACACTTGTATTTCAGAGATGTTCACGAACCCGCAGACACAGGCAGGGCTGCTTGGTGAGCACAAATTCTATTGCAGGAGCAGGTGAATGTTCCTGACTGTGAAAAGCAGAGCTGCTCCAGCCCACAGGGACCATTGTGGTGTTGCAGGAAAAACCTGAGAGGTGTATTTTTAGTCTTTGAAGGATTTCCATCAATGGCTCATTAGGTTTATCGAGGCAGCAGTGATGTTGTCAAACACACTCTGCATGCCTACCCTGTTTTGCAAAGAACAAAACCATGTAACAACAAATTAATGCACAGACCAGTGGCTTTTTCATGACCAGTGGACATCAGTTTGGCCCTTTCCATACCTAGATAGCAGGTCTTAATTTTCTAGTTTAAAACCACAGAAGTGTCAAGAAGTGCCATGCTGCTAGTTTGGGTCCAGATGCTGTCACAGCAGATGTCCTGGGCCTGGAGCTGTCACTTCTGTACTAAATGTCCCAGTGTCAGTTTTGCCACGTTACAGGGCACAATCCTTGAGATGTTGTGGTGACATGACACACTTTGACTGGTTTTAGCTATGACTCTCCTTTGCTTGGCTCTTTAAAGTTCTCCCTTACCACTTGCCAGCTATGGAAAGAGCTCTTTTTACTCTTGTTTTGACAGTGGAATTGATGCCAGTTTTGGGGAAACACTATAAATATCCCCGAGTCTGTGATCTCTGGTGTTAGTATTTCCTGGCAGTGCTTTCAAGAGTATCTGATTGATAAGCACTCAGCACAATGGTGAGTCCTGACACATTTTTAAGTGTTCACAGATGTGGCAGATAACCTTGTCCCATCATCTTGGGATGCCAGGTTGAGGGCTGGACATAGTTTATTGATAGCCACAACTCCACCAAGGTCCACCCTTATCTGTGAGTCACAACTCAGCCAAGTGTTCACTTCATTTCCAAGACACTTTAAAAGATTATCCTCACAGTTTCATCTATTTATTATTTTTAAGATGGGCTGGAGGATGACAATGTTTTGGTTTCTTATAGTCACTTTCTAGATTCTTAGAGATAATTAGAGAGCAAAAAGCTGTTTTTATAGGAAACGTTACTTGGGTCTTGTGCGAGTGATCTTTTGGGATATCTAATGTGAAATGGCTTCTTAAGAAATTGTCCAGTTTGTCAGTTTACTCCATTTCATGAGCCTTTTAGTCACAAAATCACCATTATATTTCTGGCTAACACTTCCAATTATCATTACATTTTCTTCTGCTGTGGCAAGTGACCTGCAAACCCACTGATGTTCCTCAGTAACATTCATGAAACCACTTCCACAACCAACTTCTGCATTACCCCAGCTCCCTGGTTGTTGTTTTTTACCCTCGTGGTGCCTGGCTTCAGAGAGAGCAGGATCTGCCCTTGGTGTTTGTATTTGAGACCTGATCAGAAATGCTCAGTCACCAATGGTCCCCTCCCCGTTCTCTTCAGTGCGCTCCAGAGCATTGTAATGGCTTAAGATGATGAATACTATGCAGACAACACACCCAGCTGTCCAAGCACACAGTCAGTGGAGAAATGAAGATATGCCTGCCTAAGTAAAAGTTTGATTAATTGCATTAATTAGGCCCTAAGGTATGGTTCATAAAATAAGAGTACAACTGGTATATTGGATTGGGGAATTGACTATGTGACAGGGAACAAACAGTGGCATGAACGGGAACTCGTCTCTGTCTGGAATGGCATGATAAATTATCAATTAAATAATGGAGAGTGACAAAGCTGCAGTCTGTGAGAGGCGACCTCCAGCCATGGCTGTGGCCGTCCCGGGTGGGTGACTCAGCCACCTCTGTCAGTCTCTGCAGTGCTTCCATACAAGTTTGATCTCCCACAGTCCCACCAGCACAGCACTGAGCTCGTGGCCCTGTCAGCACTGCAGGGCATTGGACCCTCATGGGGTGAGAGTGGGCTTAGCAGCCGTGGGGCCAATGGGCTCCTACAGGGACCATGCCAGAGCATTCACCAGCTGCTGGTCTCCTCCTGCCATGGCAGCAGGACAACCTTCTGCCAGGCAAAGTGGTGACGAGGTATTCATTCATCCCAAATGCACTGGTTTTGACCTTCTCTTGTGTCACACTTTCTCTTCTCTGTGTGTCCCATCCTTTGGCATCACCATATTTGCTCACCAGGGTCCTGCCCCAGTGGGAGAGCCATGGGTCAGCCCAAGTATCAGGTCCAGTAGAATCTCCTCCTGGATTCTGGGACTTTGTGTCAGGTTTTTGTGTGGCCACAGCTGCAGCGTCCTCATCCTCTTCTGTCCTTGCTGCTCTGAACGATGGACTCCTCACATCTCTTCCCTGCTATGGTGCTGCAAATCTGTGGGGATTTGCCTGCTACCGGACAGGGGCTCGTCCTCACCTGCACAGGCAGAGGCGAGTGGATGCTCTGTGTTCGCGGTGAGCTCCGCCACATCCCTTTCCCATTTCCCACCCGAGTGTTGAAGAGTGGCCGATTCTCCGGGCTGGGCCGGCCCCCGCCGATCCGCCGGGCGCCGCTGCTGCTCCTGCCTCGGGCAGCGCTGCTGCGAGAGCGCTGTGCAGGAGCAGCCTCTCCAGAGCCCTCCTTACGGTTGTTATTAATGACTCTGCGTTTCCACGAAGCCAATAGCAGCCTGGGACAGATGTGTTACCCCCTGCCCCAGGAGGATGATGAGAGATGCTGCCTCCCAGCAGCACCGCTGCAGTTTCTTCTGGAAGAAGTTCCTTCAGGATAATTTCCACCAGCTCTCACTTTCCACAGCATTTTCCCTCATTCTGCATTGTTTTCTGTTCCAAGATTTGTTCCATTATTACTTTTAGTGTCACACAAAAGCCTTGACTGAGATCTAGGCTGGGCTCTGACAAACAACCTCTACAAAAACACCTCTACAAAACGAGTGAGCGGGTCTGTCACCAGTGCAGTTGGCACGTATGAAATGGGCAACCCCAGGGGGACTTCAGCACTGACAGTGAGAATCAGGAGATGGTGTGGGCTGAATGATCCGCTGCCTTCCCTTGGGAATGGTCCCTGCAGCTGAGGAGGGACTAAAGGCAGTGTGAGAGTGGAAACCCAGCAGGGAAACGATCACAGTTCCACCCTGATGAATGGCAGAGTCAGGGAGATGTGCCTGGTCATTAGTTGTGTTGTCTCCATAGTGGGTGTCCAGACAATGTAAGACATTGCTTGAACATTTCTCTTGTCACACGCCCCTGGCAGGGTGGGATGTTGGGGAAGTGACAGCTCTCTGGTGCTTGGTGTCTTGTTCATTCTCAAACCATCATTGGGAACATTCCTCTCACCTTCTGTCTGTCAGATTTCTCTGCCATCCATCCTGTACATTCAGACAGGGCCCTTTCAGGCAGACCAAGACTGACCCCAGTTGTCAAGCAGAAACAAGGGTAGTTCAAAGATGGTTGAAATCCACACAGCCTGGTTTTCCCTCTCTTCCTTCCCTCTTTCTCCCACAAGCCCAAGTACCTGTGCCCTGCCCTGGATGGAGCAAGGACAGTAGCTTGGGACAGAGCAAGCACAGTGTTTGCTAGTGCATGCTGGGGAAGGAGAGATTCCTCCCAAAACTAAAGAAAGAAACAGTTCCTGGTCCATTAGTGCTTATGGCTGCCATGCTCTAATGAGTGAAGGTCAGACACGGGACAAGAACTGCAGCCATGGGGTGTCACTCACTTGGGGTGCAGGCACATCTCTGTGCTGATGTAAACACGCCTCTGTCAGGTGTTTTAATGACTGAGCAGCACTGGGGACCTCAGAGATTTTTTGCTTGCCTGTTCCTTCTTTACTCTTTCTGGATGACTTTTGGAGTTACAAGTTGTGGATTACTCACCACCTTCTCATCAGCTTCCTCCAAGTCCTTTGTGTGCCATTTTCCCAAGCTAAGGAGGGCTGTTATTTCTGGACAACTGTCTCCTGTCAGTGATGGTGACACAATCAGTGCTGTCTCTGCCTGTCTCTGACATGATTTCAGTGGGTTGCTCTCTGTCCCCTGACAGGTTGGTTTCTATTTGGGATATTTGTGCAGCAGTGTCCCTATCCCTTTTAATTGCAGTACATTTCTGGCATGTGGATTTGGAGATGGGTGGCTGCTCCATGAATTTCTCTCCTCATCTAGGTTTGGTTGCCATGGGCGTAGCACAGGTTGTAGTTGGGACACTGCTTTCACAGGATAGATGACTGCTCCATTTTGCTTTGGAAAACACCCACTCATCCTGCAATTGTAAAGCCCTGGTTTCTGTGAGAGAGGCTGTACTCACCTGGGGGAAGTTGTCTCCTTGCCTCATCAGATTTCTTGCAGAACAGGGCACATCATCTCACCCCAAATTTCATAGGTGATGCTCAGTGAACTTGTAGTTGAGCTGAAGTCTGGTTTTCCAAAAGATGCCCAGCCTGGAAGTTTGGGATGAGTCTATTTCCAACCGCAGACAATCTGGTAGAGCATCCCTCTATTCAGAAAATGAACTAAGCTTTGAGCTTGCTCTTGGAAGCATGGAAATCTACTGGCAACAGGAATGCTCCAGCAAGCAAACCTATGGCTGATTCATCTGTCTGTCTGCTCTTGCTTTGGGTGCCCCTAGTGAGGCAACCGGATGGGAATTTGATTGGTGTCATCACAAGAAGTGGTTGATGTTTAACAAGAAGCCGTGAGAGCCCAGCTGCCTTTGGCTGCAGCCAGTGCACGTTGCCTTTCTCTGCTCTCCTGACCCGTGGCCCTGCTGGTTTCGTGGTCCCACAAGCAGGCCAAGCTGCACTGGGACATCCCACAGCGACCTGACGTGGTGCTGGTACCACTGCAGGAAGCTGCCCTGCAGAACCTCCTGTCAGCTGAAGCCCTCTGGGGTGGCCCCCTGGTTGTCACAAAGAGCCACCTGCTGCAGGACAAGCAGCAGCCTCAGTGTGACTGCAGTCCAAGCCCCTGCCACCACTGCTGGCTCCCAGGGGTCTGTGCAGGCTGCTGGGAGCACTGTGGTGATTGAAACCTACTGGCTGTTGCTCTGGTTGTCTTGCACATCTTTTTTTTTGCCTCATTTGTTTGCATCTTTCAAACATGATTTGATAGCAGTCAGGGATCCTCCTCCACCCTCCTCAAAGGGTGACAACTGACTGGGGACAACTGAAGCTTTTAGAGTGTCCAAAGTTGGGACATGAGCATGGAGAATGGCCCAGAGGGACCACACAAGGAGCAGCTGAGGGCACTTGGCCTGTCCAGCTGGAGCAGAGGAGACTGAGGTCAGACCTGCCCAGGGGCTGCAGCTCCTCTCAAGGGACAGAGCAGCTCCAACCTCTGCTCCCTGGGACCAGGGACAGGACCTGAGGGAATGGCTGGAGCTGTGTCAGGGGGATTTAGGTTGGACGTTTGGAAAAGATTAATCTTCCATAGGCTGGTGGGATACTGACCAGGCTCCCCAGGGAATGGTCAGGGCACCAAGGCTGCCAGAGTGCCAGGAGCACTTGGACAATGCTCCCCAGGACAGGATAGGATTGTTGGGATGTCCTGTGCAGGGCCAGGAGTTGGACTGGATGATCCTTGTGGGTCCCTTCCAGCTCAGGATATTCCATGATTCGATGGTAACTGTGTAGGGCTGCCGCCTTAACCAAGAAGTCCCCACATCTGCCCCTGTGCTGCCCCCCCAAAGGACCCGCAGTGCCTCCACAGAGCTGGTGACAGGCGTGGGCTTTGGGGTCTGCCAGACAAAGCACATCTCGCCGTTGCTATCTCTGTCAGGGCACTTTTTGGGTGGCAGAACAGATGAAAAAACCCCATGATCAAATGCAGAAATCCCCACCCATCCCCTTGCCTCATTCATGGCAGCTGGTGAATTTGTTGTGAAATGCCATCCACTGTCCTGTTTATTCCAGATGAAAATCTCTTCTCCAGGGACTCTTTCCCTAGGAAAAGTTATTAATTTGTGTAAGTACTTCAGAAGGAAAGACTCTGAAGCAGGGCTGAAACTAAACCCTTCTCTCTCATCAAGGCTGAGGAGTCCAGCTAAAGCAGCTACAGCACCCCTGCTTTACTTTCCAGGAGAAAAAGAGATCCTTCCCATGGCAGGGAGACAGCTCTGCCAATGTTTCCTTCTCATACCTAGCACTGGCAGTAATTTCAGCTGTGGCAAGATTCATCAAAGTTAATCATCTGACCCTCATCTACATGAGATAATTTTTCAGCGAGCAGGATTTGCCAGTAGCCTCAGCTGGCATCACGCAGACCAACATGAACAAATCACATCCTGTTCCAGGTCTGGCTTTCCAAATCCCAAGCAGGGAAAGAGAGCAGCGGGCGTCAGATCCTGAGGAAGACCTAGATTCAATTCAGCTCTTGGTGTTGGGCCATACGGCTGCCTCAGGTAGCTCTTCAGCGAAAATCTGACAGTCCCCAAAACTTCACGAACACTTCTGGCCCTGAGCGGCTGGCATCTTGCACAACCTTCTGATCTGACAAGTTTGCCAACATCCTGAATGGTGAACATCTCATGGGGTAGGCGGTTCTTGGGAGGCTTCCATGCATCTTCTGTCGTCTCTGAAAACCTGTCTGAAAAAAACCGGCCTCCTTCTGGCTTTGCGTTCAGCCCGGCACCAAACCTATGGAGGCAGGTTCAATTGGAAAGGTCCCATCTCTGCAGGGGTTGGAGCCAACCTTCTGATTTGATGTGAACAGTATGTACGAATGCCACTGAATGACATGTTTCCATGATAAAGAGTGTGGTGATGAAATTCTCCTGCGTGCCAAGGATGGAAACAAAAAAGTCAGTGGGCAGCTGCAACACATCACAAGAGCTGGAAAACAAAATCCTTTCTGATTCCCAGAGCAGTTCTTGAGGTGCTTGGAAACCTCAGATTCCTGCCCCCTGCAAGGGACCTGCACTTCCCCATAACACATAAAGCACTGTCACTGTATTAAAGCTAAACAAATACTCCATAGAGAATGGGGAGATATTGTTTGAGTGACTGATAAAGGCTGATAAATCATTCTCTGGACGTTTTCCTCTTTGCTTGGCTTCTTCCCGTCGATCCATAGGAAATCGGTGGCACTTTGCATGTGAAAATCCATAACCCAAAAGTCCATGCATTGATGACTTTGAGCAAGCTGTGTTCTCAGGTAAAATACACCACTTACTTTTGGTTTTCATCAGCATTGTGTGCTGGGAAGGAGGGTAAAGAAGGCCCAGGATGATTTTTGACATGGGGACAACAGAGCTGATCTGTGTCCTCATGTCAGAGCAGCCCCCAGGCCCGTCTTGGAGAAATGCACACCACGCACGTGTCACCCGTCCCCGAAGCCACAGCTCAATAGTGCTCAGGCTGCCGGGAACTGAAGGCAGAGAGATAAACACTTGGCATTGATGCAAATGATCCCTTCATGGACAGCTGGAACGTGGTGGGCACCTGAGGTTCACGAATCCAGCAGAGACCTGAGGAGCTCAGCCTGTCAGCCCCACCTCAGATACCACCCCTGAGCTCCCCTTCCCTAAAAGAGGGATGGCAGCACTTGCTGTGGACTTGGCACATCAGTCTGACTTTTCATATCTTCGGCCTGTTGTGGTGGGTTGACCGTGGCCAGCAGCTGAGCACCCAGAGAGCTGCTCATTTGCTTCCACCCCACAGCAGGATGGGGAAGAGAATCAGAAGAGCAAAAGTGAGAAAACTCGTGGGTCGAGGTAAAGAAACAAAGCTGTGTGCCTGCTAAGGGAAATAAGGAATTCATTCACTCCTTCCCATCAGCAGGCACATGTCCAGCTGCTTCCTGCAGTTCAGGGCTTCAGCACACATGATGGATACTTGGAGAGACAAACATCATAACCACAAACAACCCTTCATCCTCCTTTCCCTGAGCTTTTATTGCTGCCATCATATGGTCTGGAATATCCCTCTGGTCAGCTGGGATCAGCTGTCCTGGCTCTGTACCTTCCCAATCTCATGCCTGGGGGTGGAATGGGAACAGAGAAATCCTCAGCACAATGCAGACACTGCTCAGCACCAACCAGAACACCAGTGTGTTATCAACACTGTTTTAGTCACCAATCCAAACCACGGCACCATACGGGCTGCTGGGAGGAAAATGAGCTTCATCCCAGCCAGACCCACTGCACCCACAAAACTGCAGCCCACAAAGGCTCCCTGTGCCTGGGGCAGCACTTTCTGTCTGCCATTGGCAAAAACTTCTCAGGGCTCTAAAATGCCACATACAGAAATAGGTCCATCAGGATCATCTTCCCCTGAAAATCTTCTTTTGATCCAAAGGGAGAGACAGCCTGAGGCTGGAGGGAAGATCAAGGGGCCTGGAGAGTGCTCTCCTTTGGTGTAGGATAGGTACCAGGAGACCTTTGCTTCACTTAGATGTCCTGAAGAAGGGCTGAGTAATTTTCCTTCCTTGTGCCTCATTTTCCCAGTGCCCAAGGCAGAACTGGCAGCACTTGTGTCCCAGGGATTGGTGGTGTTGCAGGGGCATCAGGGAGGCTGATGGGCTGTGTAAAATCACTCTGCTGTACAGATATTTTGTCAGCCTTTCCCTGACCTTGTTTATCTTCGAGCTGTCTCTTCCACAAGATGTAACCTCCACCTGGATACGACCGATTTGGTTCAAGACTCACGGAAGTTTCCCTGCAGATCTGTGCCACAAGATGTGATCTGAACCTGCACAACATATGGCTCAGATCTCCGTATTTCATATAAAATGGGACTTAGCTTCGTAATCCTGAACTAAACAGAAAGAGATGCAAGCAGAGCCAGAAGGGAGCATCACTGCCACTCTCCTGCCAGTTTTCTGGGTCGGCACTGACTTACACACATCTCTGCACAAGCGTTCAGCAGGCAGCCGGTCTCACCCACCAAAACTCATTTCCAAGCATCCAGATGGGGACTGAGTCAGGTTTTAGCTGAACCACTTCCAGGTGGTGCACCAGGTAGCCCTGGGCAGACACTGCCTTGCACTGTGCTGGATGACACTGTCATTCAGTTCTGCACCACAGGGTCCCTTCTCGGCCTCAGGGTCCTGAAAGAGCTCTGGAGTGAGTCACTAGTGGCACTATTGATCCTGTGCTGGCAGAGGTGGGCAATAATCCCACTGTGTCCATCCAGCAGTCTGGAATACAGAACTGGATCATGAACTCGCCCATAAGGGCTTCTCAGTGTGGGGAGCAGGCATGTGCCCAGGCAGGCAGGAGGGACTTTGCTGTCTTCTCCTCTGGCTGGCTGTGCTTCTTCTTGAACCTCAGCCTTTCTGAGTTTGACCCATGTTTTCATATTCTTCTTTATCCATTCCTTGGCTGTAGTTACGCAGTTTGTTTTTTTCCTTCTCAAGTTTCAGCACAGTAAGTAATTCAGGAATCAGCTGTTTTGGTTGTTTGCTGTGTTTCCATGCCTTCCTTTGTACCTGTATGCTTAAGATCATTTCTGTAAGGAAGTGTCAGCAGCCCTCCTCTCTTAAGTCCCCCTTAACTCCTGGGATGTCCCCTCCTGGTTCTCCAAGGCCATAGGAGATGCCTCCCAAGCCCACTGCCTTTCTCTTGCCACTCTCCTGCCACTCAGAGCTGTGAACTCTCACAGCTGCTCTCACCCAAGGTGCCTCCCACTTCCAGTTTGCAAGGATCCTACATCAAATCCATGCAGCCTGAAGCTAACAGATGTTTCGCCATCCCATCAGCTCACTAAGAAATTGAGATTCTGATTTTTTTTCCATTGCTTGTTCCACCCGTATCAAAGGTTCTCTGGGATAAAAGCCAACTTCGCTGAACACCTGCTCAGCCCCTTGCTGCCCTGTGAGTCCTTCTGTAAAGGTCTGCTCATGCCATTTTCCTGCAGATGCTGTCTTAGGATGCAGAGCTGAAAATCAGTAACCTCAACAATCCTAGATATCACGAATTTGTCTGATTACAGGACTCCTGAGTCTTTCTCCAGGTCTCTTGGAGATGTTTCCCACTGAAAATGGGCTACCTGGCTACGCTTCCCCACAGTTTACTGAAGAGCTAGAGTTCCTCTTTATACCTTACCTCAGACAGCTGGAAAGAACAGTCACGCTCACAAAGAACCACTGTTATTTTCCCAGAGGGGAGCCTGAGTGCTGTGGTGAGACCAATCCATGCTGATTATCCCTTACTGGCCATACAAGAGAAAGTAAAGCACAGAGAGTCTTTCGTGGCTGCGTGGCTGCACAAAGGAAGGGCCAGGCTGTGTGCAGCTCCAGGGCTGAAAAACCTTCCTCTTTCTCTACAGCAGCGTGGGAGCAGACCCTGCCTTTGTGACCCACGTGCATCAGTTATCCAGGCAGGGCCAGTCCTTCCCAGGGTGTCCCAGCCCACGTCCTCACTGGATGGGAAGTGAGGATTTCTAGTCCTTGCTTCCCACCCCTGCCACCATTCCTCCATTTCCAAGACAGAGAAGATGGGTGTAAGAGGGAAAAGAGCCAGTCTCTTTTCTGTGCCCATCGGAGCACGGCTGCTCCATGGCCTGTGCCAGGTTCTGCACGTGTTTTAAGGGTAGGATGCACTTTTTGACGATTCCGCAGAAAATGCATCCTGCTAGCTCCCTCCTCTGTAGCCAGCCCAGCTCTGCAGAGCTGTGAGTCATGGCAGGCAGCACGATTTCATTCCTGTCATTACCACACCAGCTCAGGCTGATGCACAGGGGAGCTGGTGGGTTGAGTAAGGAGGTGCCATTTTCACACGGTCGCTCTCCAGGCAGGAGCTGGACTTTTCTCACAGTATTTTTTTACAGTGTCTCAGCAAATCAAACTCTGAGCACAGAGGGTCAGGACGTGCTGCATATCAATGAGGGGGATGTACAGCAGTCACTGCATTCTCTTATCTCCTGCTATCCCCGATGGAAAGCTGGGCCTCAGCGCTGACATGTCTTGCTGAAGAGGTCTCCAGAAAGACACACAAGTCAGCAGGGAGCAGGAGGAGTCCTTGAACTGTCAGCAGAGGAGGCAGGACAGCACAAAGGGACTGTTGGATGGAAGGTGGATTTGGAAAGCTGTGTAGGACCACTGGCCTTTGATAAGACACAACCAGAGTTCCCAGGGAAGCTGGGAGAAGTATCCACCACCCTCCAGCAGAAAACAGCATGGTAAAACAGGGATCCCACCCTGGTCCTACCCAACAGCTGGGGAGTCTTGTTCTGCTGCCCTGACCATGTGGATTCTGAGTTTATAAAATTAAAAGTTTGTTGTCTAAGTGATAGCAGTAAGCAGCTGCCTAAGTGACAACAGTTCTTTGTCTAAGTGATCTGATCTCCTCGGTAAGGAAGGGGGATCTCTCCTCAGAGACCAGTTTGTCCCAGCAGAAGAAAGTGGACAGCTCAATCTCTGTCTGTAAACAAAGCACAGACTCCAAGCTGTGATTCAGGTAAGGAGCTCAGGGGTGTGAGAAGCCAGTTGGGATAACTCATGGCTTTTGGAGCATGGGGCAGACCAGTTCCCCCTTTTCCCCATGCCATGTCTGTCCCTGACCCAGCTGTTTGTCTATACTTCACTCAAGAGGGAAGGGGAAAAGAGCATCTGCTGAGCAAATCCAGGATCTTATGGCTTCTTAAAGGGTTTCACCCACACCCTTTGTTTCCATGTCAAGTCTGCTGTGAGTTGAGGACCAGCCCAGTTTTGGGCCCAGTGTGAGAGATCCTCACACACTTTCAAGCTGACTGAGAACATGCCTAAATCAGGGTAAATCAGTTACCCTGTGATCTACGTATATAATTTCTACATTTTGCACAAACAAGGTCTCTCAATCCAGTAGAGGTCCACGGCAAGGAGACAATAAAGGAAAAGGATGCACCCAAGCTTTGTTACTGAACAAAAGGGAAACCAATGGCTTCTCCATCCACATCCATCAAAGACACAAGGAAATGTTGATGGGGAGTGACCTCTGAAGATTTCTAGTCCAATCTGCTCAGAGCTGGCCAGGGCTATGCCAGCTCAGCTGTGGTTTGTCCTAACTGCTTCTTGAGAGCCCCACTTCTCTGGTGACCTGTCCAGGGAAGAAACACCCATACAGCTAAAACATGTTTTAACCAGAATTTTTCAAGCCCAACTTGTGGCCATGGCTCTTTTTTTAACTTGGCACTGACCGATCAGCTTCTCACCTCCACAGGACCACATCACACAAGGAAGGGAAGGAAGGTGTTGCTAAAGGTGTCGCTCTGAGTGTGTCCCCATCAGTGTGTCCACAGGGAAGGGATGTAATGAGGTCTTTAGGAAGCTCTCAGAAAAAAGCCTGCACCGACAGCCCCACCACTCAGGCAGCTGGGAGCATGTCCTGACTGCAGACATTGCTCAAATGCTGAGTGGGAGAGGCTCCAACAGGCAGAGTAAGCAGATTGTTCCTGGCAGGACCTGACCGTGTGGCAGTGCCACTTGAGCCCTGTGCAGGCTGCCTCTATATGGGAAGAAATTGTCCAAACCAAGTGCAACTGCTAAGCAAGATCTCCAAGTTACCTGCAGCTGGAAGAGCTTTGATGCTGCTGGGACTGAAGTCAGGAGGTTTTGCATTGGTGGATAAAGCTAATTGTTTTTTTAAATTAAGAGATGAAGATATCCCACTTCCTGGGGCTGGAGATGGCAAAGTCCTTTCATGAGAACGTGGAGGAGGCCCCACTCTGGGGCCAGGTGTGCATGTACAGACCAAAGAAAAGACTCCAGACATGTGCCCTCTGCTTATAGCACAACACATCAACATTCCCCATCCTGCTGGGCCTCCTTGCCCATGGCAAGAGCTGGCAAGAAGCAGCTTTGCACAGGAAATTTGAAGCCGTGTGCAGGCGCAAGATCATCTCTGTCCAAGAGGCACTGGGTTGAAAGTATCTCAGTAATCAGAGAATGATGGAACCACAGAATGGTTTGTGTTGGAAGGCACCTTAAAGATCATTCCATTCCACCCCTTCCATGCCTTCCACTATCCCAGGTTGCTCCAAGCTCTGTCCAGCTGGCCTTGGATACTTCCAGGGATGGGGAACCCACAGCTTCTCTGGGCAACCTGTGCCAGGGCCTCACCGCCCTCACAGGGGAAAAATTCTTACTAATATCTCATTTAAACCTACTCTGTCAGTTTGAAGCTGTTCCTCTTTGTCTGAACAATAATGGTCACAAGGAGTTCAGTAGCTTCTTCAAATCAGCTTTCCTGAGTTGAAAAATGGTTGGAATGGTTGCCTGTGAACCACCCAAGGTCCCCCTGGGAATTACAAACCCCTTGATTTTTGTTTGCTAACACATTGTCTATTTTTACTGAAACCTTCCCCAAAACTGTTCAAAATTTGTCATCAACCAAAAGCATTCTGTTTAAATACAGCTTCTGAAAAAAGTGAATGCTCATAATTCTGCAGAATATGGCAAATGTCAAATTGAATTAATGCCAACTCCACTTATTTATTAAAAAGGGACACTCTTTCAACGTAAGTAAATTCGTATCAAATATTTTGGCCAGGTGCCCTAACTGTGGCTTTAATTGTGATCCACTTATTCCACTGGAACCCATCAAATGAACAGAGGTGAGGACACGGAACAGAAATTTCTTGGGAGTGAAGTCAAGGGCAGATGAGGAATTCCCTACCCCCATGACAGAAACCCACCCATTGCCAAGGAAAGCTCATTGCTCAGACTTCAAACACCACAGCTTGTGCTTAATTTGGATACCACGGTTCTCCTGCTAGGATGAAAAAGTGCCAGTCTTACTCCAGGCAGAAGAAACTGGGGGCTTAGCAGAGCTGCCAGGCCCCATCTTTGCCCAGGAGCAATGCCATGGTCTGGGGCAGCGACGGCAGCGGCAGCCGGCCCGGATGGACGATGGCGAGTTGCATATGGGGGAGAGGAGCCCTTTTTTACACACTGGGGAGTCAGTCTGGCTTTCTTGCACCTTCAAACAGGAAGTTACCACTCTAGAGCACTGCCCAGTGCCATTAACCTGTGAGGTCTCAGCAGTGGTGGATGGGATAATGAGAGGTGATGGCTGCAGGTGGAATCTTCAGGCTGGGTGTTAGAAAAAATCTCCTTCCCCCTGTGGGTGGTGCTGCCCTGGCTGGGTCACAGAGGTGTGGGATTCTCAAGACTTGGCCAAACTAAGCCACATCTGACTGCCAACAGTGCTGCTCCAAGCAGCAGGATGGACCAGAGACCTCCAAAGAGATGGACTCTCTTTCCATGTTTAATTTCATGTCCCAGTCTGGCAGACTGTGCCATTATCTGTTCCACCGAGCTCCTGTGGGCAGGCAGACCTCGCTAAAAACACAGAGCCATTTCTGTGTAATGATTTCGTGGAGAGAGGTGAGCACATACAGGCACAGGCAGCTTAAATGTTGGAAGCATTTCCAGCCTACAGGCTCTGTCCTCATAAAGCTCTGGAGAAATACCTTTCTTCCCAGGTCAGCTGATGCTGACACAGCTGGATGGGCTGTTGATGAACCTTCTTGACCTCAGGGCAGCTCAGGGCCAAGGAGTGAAGGTGGACCCCTCTTGGACCTCATCCCAGACCCTTCTGAGGCCTCAGCCCCTCTCACAACTCGGTCCTGACCCTGCTGGGACCTCAGCCCCCACCCAGGCTCCCAGACTGGCTGGTTTGATTGTGCTCTACCTTCAAACAAGGACAAATGAGCTGGAATTCAGAGAAGAGCAACAGGAATGATTACGGGGGTGGAGGTAATGGCTGAGGAGGAAAGATTTTGAAATTTAAAGATGGATAGCCAGGCTACAAGCCTACATACAGAGACATTATCATCAGTCATTAAGCAACACAACACTTCAGAGCCAGGGCAGGCTCATGATTCAAGACAGCCCAGTCTCCAAAGTGCTGTAGCCCAGAGGAGCAGCGCAAGGCCGGGTGGAAGGAGCCTGCTCAGGCTTGTGAGCACGAGCATTCATTTTTATTTTTTCTCTCAGTGCAACATCTCACAGTATGAAGTGAAATTCTGCTTGGCACTAGGCAGTACCACAGCAGCACCAGGAAAGATAACCTCCTAGCATCATTGATGATCTTGGAGGTCTTTTCCAACCTTGGTGGCTGTATGATTCTGTAATTCTATGATTCTATGATTCTATGATTCCATGATTCTGTGATTCTGTGGTTCTATGGTTCTATGATTCCACGTTCGGGGAGAATATGAAGAAGTTGGAATTTTCTTGGCATGGACCTGATCAGCCAGAGTAAGTGCCAGAGCCCCACTGCTCAGGATACTGAAGTTAGACTGGACAAAGCATCGGGCAGCAGCCAATGGTGAGGAATGGCCAGTGGCCAGCAGATGGACAGAGCAATCAGAGGAAGGCTTTCCCAGCACAGGTTTGCAGGAGAGGGGCCAGCTTTGCCTCTGGTGTAACCCCAGCCTCCCTGCGAGAGCTGGCCAAGCCCTCCTCACACCTTCACCCAGGGCAGAGCCGGGTTTGATCACAAAGTGCTCCCACAAAGTTTGGAAACCACAAATGCCACATGGTGAGACAGGGAGGGAGCGAGGGAGGGGAGAGAGGGGAGCAATTCATATGCAGCTGGTGCACGGCCTGGGAGAAAGGAGCCGCCGATGACCACCCAGAGCTGAGGCTTAGAAAGCCACAATAAAAGCTGAACGGATGGCTGAATGCAGGGCCCAGCAAATCAAAACAGATGCAGTAAGCTGGCCAGTGGAACCAGCAGCCAACAATGACAGCAGAGCCCACGGGCTGGGGGCACGTGGTTGGCACAGAGAAAGGAGGAGGCCAGAGAGAAGCGCAGATGAGCTCTGCCAAGGGAATCAAAGGCCTGCTGTTCCGAGAGCCAGAACAAACGGCGAGTGCGCTCCTGCCACGCATGGCATTGACAGCAGGAGCTGTGTGGTCCTCCGTGTCCCTCCAGGAGCCAGCCAGAGGCAGGCTGCTTCCAGGCTCAGCGCAGGATCCTCCATCCTCCCTCCTGCCTTCCCCCAGGGAGGGCTGCCCTCAGTCACACACAGCTGGAGAGAACTCGGGGGTCTGCTCTTGCAAAGCGATGCTGCAGCCAAAACTCCTCTGCCTTCTGGCATCCAAGTCCTTCCCATCACAAGGGAGGGAGATCATCCTTTCCTCACCCCTCAGGTTTGTGGGCTTGCTCACCTGGGGCAAGGGCTGCACCAGCTTGTGGCTCGCAGGTTGGCTTTGCATGGTGGGACTTGTGTGAAGACCTGAGAAGGGAAGGAAAGGTCCACACTGCTGAGGCCACCTGCCCCTTGCCCTGTTGGGACACTGAGCTGTGGGTTAGCACAGCCACTGCCACCATGAACCTGGTGACAATATCCTGTTGAGAGGAGAGATTATTTTGCAGCCAAGGACACAGACCAGGTGTGTCTATGTAGGACATGTGAGCACATTAGAAATGAAGAGTAAGTGTTTGAGATTCATATCAAACATCTGGGACAGCAGATTTGTGTGCCTGGTGAGAAACATGTGTAGTTTGAAAAGCTCACCCCTACCTTCATGTACAGGGCTGCAAAGGCCCTGAGTCACTGGTTTCCTTGCACAAACTAAGCACAGCAAAGCAGAAGTTGAGCATCTTTGCACTAACAAAATCTCCAGGAGCAGTAAACCTGCCTTGAACAACTCAGGCCTTTTAAAGGAGGAAAAAAACCCCATAAATCCACCTGAAAACTCCCTTTTGACTCTTGGCATCTCCTCCATTTGTTTGTGACCTCCCTTGTGAAAGATGATAAAAGAAAATTTTGCAAAGGGTAGGGTGGCGTATCTTTTGAGATCCTTCTTGCTGCTCCCAATGCACAGCCCAATTTAGAGGAGCGTTGCTTCATCTCCCCAGCTCCTCACAGTTCACCTGTAGAGCAAGACAGGCTCTGCAGTGCTGTAACAGCCCATTAGACATCCAGTCAGTCACACCAGCGCCCGCTGTAAGGCGTGCACACCAGCGATGACTCCCCACCAGAGCTGGGCACAGCAGTGCACCCACCAGTCCCCCCAGTGCCTACCAGGGCATCAAAGGATATCAAAGGGGGACAAATAAAATTCTCAGCCTGGTCTCCTCTCCAGCTGCCTCTTCCTGTTGGTACAGACGCAGTGTCCTGGGGATGCCGTGGCCATGCCACAGAGGGCCCCTCCACCTGGGGCTTGGCTCTCGGGGCTGTCTAAAAGCTCTCCTCTCATCAGCTCACCAGCACCCACTCCCAAAATCAGACTGCAGGGTGTGCTGGAAGCAGGAATCTCTGTCCCTGCCCCTGCCCTTGGCCTTCTTAAGCCCTGTGATGACTGAGCTCTAGTTCAGGAGCCTGGCTTTACAGGGCAAACTGCTCTTCAGCGCTGTCCTGCTGCTCTCTCCTCTTCCATTTTGTTGTGCCCCGTCCTTAGTGTGTGATGGAAGCAGGGAGCAACTCCAGAGCTACCTCTTGGTTCCAGAGAAGATGCACTCAGTGGCCAATCCCTCACAATCTAGATGAGGACAGCTTTAGAGACTGCATCAGGAGATGTTTTTATTTCTTCTCCAGCCTGAAGCCCTTGGAAAGTGTCGCCCACAGGCTTAAGCTCTTCTCAGCAAGACACAAACTAACTAAAATATATCAAAGCAAAATTCTCATATACGCCCCCAAACCCTCCAAATATCCAAAGCCTTGCATTAAAACCAGCCTAGCCAGCAATCTCTTGATGCCCCAAAACAGAAGGCTTTTCTGGAAGGGAAACCTTGGGTCTTCAAATTACTGGACATTGTGCAGGGGTGAGTGGATAAGAGCCTCTGGACTATGCCACTCAAAATGATCTAATTGTTTCTTCTGGCCTTATTTATCAAAACCACGCTGTACTGGGCCAGCAAAGCCTCTGGTGTAGATTTGGTAGCAAGATGCCCAGATCTACAGTAGCCATTGACACCACCATGATGGATCTGCTGAAGAAAGCTTGGGTAAAGGAGGGGTACGTATATAACAAGGAATATGGTACACATATAAATATGTGCAGACTTCAGTAAGTGATAAATCAGTTGAGAACCCCTTAGTGTTTAGAGAAAACCAAGCTATGTTCTAGTCAATCAATCTGTTGCTGAAAATATTATTAATGCCTGGCACATAGATTTATGATGAAGGCTAGATGGATGCAAAAGAAACTTTTGTTAGTGGGATTTTTTGATGACTGTGATGAAATATCATTCATTTGTGAAAAGAAATCTAAATGCAATCATCATGGTTATTTATCAAGGAACAGAGTCATCTTCATCTCCTAGTTTCCACCTTAAAATTCAGGATACTTGCATGGTTTTCCTGTCTCTCTTTTTGTCTTAAATGCACACAAGTTAAAAATGGGTACCTGTAAACAGGATCATGGCAGGAGCTGCACCATCATCACATCATTCCTAACACAACAGGACACGCTGGGCCTTGGTCGGTGTTCAGAACCTAATGGCACAAAGTCACCATGGAGGATGTCACCTCAGGATGTCTCCGAGTCTCTCCCTGCAGGGATGGACACATGAGGAGGGGAAAAGTCCCTTCTGTAGAGTTGGTTAAGCACAGGGGTTATGAAGCTCAAAGGAATTACAACAGAGCATCTGGAGAAGGTCAACAGGGAGAACAGCTTGGACCAGTGTGAGCATCTCGGGCACTGCTCACGGGTTTGTGGATGGGTGCTGAGCCAACAGCATCCAGGAGTGGTGTAAGTCCCAGCTCCTCCTCATCCCAGCCCTGCTGGCCATGTTTCCACTTTGCCATCACCAGTTCCTGCCTTCCCCAAGAAGATGCCTGAGCTGCTGTTAGACCCTGGTGAGGTCATTCCTCCTCAGCCAGCTGGCAGGTCCATGGTGGGGAAGAGTCAAGCTTTGACACTGTGGGATCTTTGCCAGAGACTGGCACAGGAGACTGTGAAATCCCATGGGACACGGTCCAGCCTTCCCAACACCTCCATGGACACGTCTAAATACAGGCATGGGTGGAGCCAACACGAGATGAGTTACTGTCCCCGCATCAGGAGGAGCTCATGGGGTGGGTACAACCCTCCATCACACCGAGCAGAGCAGCTCTGGGGCCAGTGCTCCAGCAGCAGCCTCAAGCTGAGCTCTGTCCCTCCAGTCCCAGCCCCAGGCTGCCTGGGCCAGCTCTCTCAGCTCCCTTGCTTCCCTTTACTGCTGTTTTTGTTTTCTTTCCACAGCTCGTTTTCTCGGTCATCCATGTCTCTGTGCATCATATATCACGCCTGTGTGTCCAGAGGAAAGAAAGATCCCCTCCAACCCAGCAGCCCTGTAACGGATGGACCTTCCCGATTCGCAGCGAGCTGACAGCTTGTGAGAACAACAGCTTGAATTACTGAAAGAACTTTTCCCACTGAGTTAATCTGCAATGGATGTAGGTGACCTTCTAAAGGCATCTATTAATCAAAAAACCAGTGCCCATTCACTGTGCTAAGCTGAGCCCTCTGGGGGAGGGGGAGATACTAATTTCCCTCTGAGATAAATCATAATTTGACAATAATCATCTGCCCTAATCACTCCGATTCTTCCCTTTAATTATTTGTACACACGGCTCTTCCTGCCTGAGAAACACAAAGGACAACATTAAATGTGGAAATGCTGAAGGCTCCAGCCACAGCCTTAAATCCCTGTGTGGAGCAGGGCACCTAAAAGAGCTGAGCTGACAGGGTGCACCCACCTTCCGAGGTGCAGGGAGCACCTTTCCCACTGCTTCCAGCCATAGGGAGAACACTGCTTCCAGCCCAGGGCTCAGAGCATCAAGGAGAGGGCTGCTGGAGGGGACAGCAGGGAGCAGAGGGGCTCTGGAGCTGTCCCAGCAGTCCGGGGTGACACCTCAATGCTGCACCCACTGGAAGAGGCTGACCCACACACAACAGCCATGCACTCTGCCCCCCGGCAGGGCTGTAACAGCAGGGAGGCTGCGGAGAGCACAGGGTTAATGTCACATCAGTGCCCCTCGGATGCTGGGAGGAAGGGCTGTGAGCTGGGGAGCCAGCAGACCGTGGGAGGGAGGAAGGAAGGGAGGGAGGGGTGGTTTGGGTGGCCTTGTGCTGGGCTGATGCATTGCCTTGGCCTGGGGCTGGCGAGGGGTCTGTGCCCGGGGTGTGACCCTCACCCAGCCTGGGAGGGGGGCTCTGGCAGGCACCAGCAGCCCCCTGGACAGGGAAGCTCTCAGGTGCTGCCAGAGCGAGTGCAGTGCCTGGGGGCCCAGGTGGGCCAGGGCTCCACATCTTGGCACCCCCTGCCACCTGGCCATCGAGCTGGGGGTGTGGAGCCGGCCCCAGGACTGCCTCCAGCAGCTGGTACTTTTACTCAGCCACCTTGGAGCCATTGCGTCCCTAGGGCATGCTCCAGGCGGCACGATGCTGCGTCCTTGGGCACCCGTGAAAGCACAGGGGACACTGATGGGGGTCAGGTGACCATTTTGTAAAAACCTGCACCTGTGAGATAAGAATATAAATGGCAGTGGTGTGAGAATTTGCCTGTGCCTGGAGTGGGGGCAGGCAGAGGGGTGTCCCCATGGCAGCGAGGGTACAGTGGTTCCCTGCACGTGACTGACTGAAAACTGCTCAGCAAAACTCTTTTCCAGTAGACTCGTGGGATGAGGCAAACAGTGCACGTTGTCCCTGGAAACATGGGACAAACTCCTTGTTCTCCTTGGGAAGAAATCCTCTAAAACTGGAAATGGCCAGGAAATGCTGCACAGCAGCTCTTGGGAAGTGAGATTTCTCACTGCACCCATCTCCTCTCCCACTGGCCTGTGCCCAGAGCATCTCCCACCGTTCAGGCACGGGCTGGGTGTGCCAGCTCCTCACACCAGCCCCGTGGGACCGACAGCCCAGAGCCAGTATGGGGTCCCGAGTGCAGCAGCATCACTTCAGAAACACACCAGCCACATTTCATCCTCTGCTCTGTGGAGTTTGGGGCCAGGACCTTTCAGGATTTAAACATCTGCCCTCCCAAATAAACAAGTAAAATAGGAGACAGCATCCACAAGCTTCCCCAGTGCTACTGGGCTGACTTCTAGCAATTCCCGGAGCCCAGGTCACTGTGCTGTCTCACAAGCTGTACCATGGACCTACAGCACCGTATGCTGGCCTAGCTTAGCATCTACACAGCGGTGCCGCCTGCCGCGCTCGCTGCGCTTTCCCGAGCAGAGCGGAGCACAGCCGGGCATCTCCGGCTCTGGGCCCGGGGCAGCTGCAGGAGGCGGCGATGCCCCCCACTCGCTCCGGGGGACAGTCGGTGATCGGTGGGGACAGCCCTGGGAAGGAGGTGAAGCAGCAGCCCCCGTGTGCCCCGTGCCCAGGGGGGCAGCATCCCGGGCTGCCCATCCCGGTCCGGGCAGAGGGGATGAATCAGCCGCGGTCTGGGCAGCCGTGTCCTCCCTGACCTGCTCCAGCCCCGTCCCCCTCTGTGCTTTGTCCCGTGGGCAGTGAGGCACCGAAGCCCACCCTGTGGGATTTATCTGCTCCAGTTTCACCAGTGCTGGGGGTACTGGTGCCCTCCCTTGGGACCCCACGGCCGCCCCAGGGCCCCGGTGCAGACCAGCAGCTGCCCCAGTTGAGGCCAGCTCTGGATCCTGCCTCACCAGCAGCTCAGACCTGCCAGACTTGGCACAGCTCAGCTCACGATCCTCCCTCGGATGGGAGGGACAGAGCGACCTTGAGCAACTCTGGAAGTAACCACATTAACATTGAGCTGGGGAGGAGCAGGCTGTTTCCCGAAAGTCTAATCCGTGGGATTCCCTGCCATGAGAGACTGGAGCCAAGGATACAGAAATAAAGATTTAATACAACTGCCGAGAACTAACTGCATCCCTGAGGAAAACAGGCACAGTGCTATACGTGCCGGGTGCCTTCTCCTGGCTCTCATCACAGGGTGCCCTTTGGGCTGTCCAGCCCTGACCAGCTGGCACTAAACCTTGGATTGCAGTGCTTAGGGACAGAGTTCAGGGGTGGACCTGGAAGTGCTGGGTTAAGGTTGGAGCCAATGATATTAGAAGGCTGCTCCAGCCTTAATGATTCCATGGTTCTGTGCTTACCTCCAGACCAGTGAGGTGCCCCTGAGCACGAGCTGTCTGTGCCTGCCTTGCAGTGCTGTGGTGCTTTCTGAGCCATGGGGGACAGCTCAAAACCACACATTGCTCTGGGGCAACTCTGGTGGCAGACCCTGAGAGTTTGGGACACTGTGAGTGACACTTGGCCTGTTTATGACTGAGTCCTGCCATGGGCATGAGAGATGGATGGTTCCTCATGGAGGAGAGAGCTCTAAAGTGGAGCATGGCCCAGCCCAAAAACTACTGGGAGAAATCTGCCCTCAATAATCGCAGGATGGTTTGGGTTCCAAGGGACCTTAGAGCTCATTTTGCTCCAACCCCTGCCATGGGCAGAGGTACCACCCACTAGACCAGGTTGCTCAGAACCCCATCCCACCTGGCCCTGGACACCAAGCCATCACCTTATGTCGCTCCTTATGGGAATAAATCACACGGACTCCATTTTCTTCATGGTGGAAAAAGCCCCTTTATTCACGTAACTCCTTTTTACACAATTTTACAGGCCTGTGTGTGACTCCAATTGGTCAGTGGCTTTCTTGCCAATTACTTATTGGTTAGTAACAAGTTGTTATTCTGTATTCATTGGTCACTCAAACCCCCCGGGGAGACGTGCAGGAAAAGTTGTTTGTGAGAAATAGTTTTAATTTTTCTATCTAACGGTGTAAAAACAGTTTATACGGGTGCTGGTTGTTTTCACCCAGGAATAGATTGTTATGCTAAAGAACTGCTCACACCAGAATTGCTTTCACATGGGAGCTTGCGAAGGGCTACTGATTTTAGCCACGGATTTTAGGAGAGCAGGCTTGATTTTATGAAGCCTTTCTTTATGATTTTTCTACCTTACTGCAACATCTCCTGACCCCAAAACCTGCAGAGGAGGAGCTGGAGTTAGCAATGACCCATCCAGGCATTGCACGAGCAGCAGGAGCTCACCACATGCTCCAGCTGCCCTTGCTTTGCAAAAAACCCATCCCACCACCCTGGCTGAGCCTCTCCTCCCTGTGGGATCTGCCCACGAGTGGGATCATATGGAATGCCCAGCAGGCAGAGAGATGACCCTCAGTCTCACAGCACCCACCGTGCCCCTGTTACCTCTGGATCCGTTTGCCCGCTACTCTGGGGCCCCAGTGGAGAACCAGGGGGGAAAAGGAGAGAGCCTTTGCCCCCATGGGCCAAGGATGCAAGAAACCAAACAAAATGCAAGAGGTCAGCAAACACAACGCAGCAATTAGCACAGGCAGTGGGGAGGAGAGGGAGAGACAATGCAATTTATGGAGCTCAGGAGAGGGAATTCTCTATGGGCGCCGATCATGTGCTGTAAATACCTTCAAGGTAATGACAGCAATGGAGTGAATTATTCACCATCCCTGATGATGGGAGGGCAAGAGGCAGTGACCTGGATCTGAGGAAGGGAAGTCTGGGTGGGAGGAAGCCTGGGCAGCAGGAACAGCCTGGTGTGGGATGTGCTCCCAGGGGCAGCCCTGCTTTCTGTGCAGAGTCCATCTCTAATAGTTCTTGGCTGAGTCCACGTCAATCCCAGTGCTGGAGGGGCCAAGGCCAGGTCATCTGGGAGTTCCCAGCCTTCCTGCCCCTCCTGGCACAGAGAGACTCAGTGAAGTTTCCTGCATGTGGTGGCTCTGGCCCATGGTGGAGTCTGCTGCTTTCCCAAGCCTGTGGTGAGCAGGCAAACACTTTCCATTGCCTGGGAGAGCCATCCACGTCCACCTGGCCCCACACAGGTCAGTTTGGTATCTGCGACACCCATCAACCTGGGCAAATTAGTAGGAAGGAGAGAGAAGAACCTAAGGCTTTGACTTGGAAAGAAGAACAAGGGAAAATTGCCTCCAGCAAGATCTCAGCATCCCAGACTGGTTGAGGTTGTCAGGGAACTCTGAAGGTCACCTGGCCCAGCCCCCTGCTCAGGCAGGACCACCCAGAGCCAGTTGCCCAGTTCCATGTCCAAACAGCTTTGAAACACCTCTGAGAATGGAGATTCCACAACTCCCTGTGCAGCCTGTGCCAGTGCTTCCCTCAAAGGGGAAAATGTTTCCTTTTGCTCAGAGGGATCTTCCCGTGTTTCCATTTGCTCCCATCTCCTCTTGTTCTGTCACTGGGCACCAGAGAGAAGAGTCTGGCCCCATCTTCTGTGGACCCTCCCTTTAGGTTTTTATACACATGGATGAGGTCTCCCTTGAGCCTAAAAGATGGAGATTTCCTGTGCACAGCCAGGAAACCTCCTGCCTGTAGATGCGAGTGTCTGTGCTAAAGAGAAATAACAACATTGAGGCTATGGGGAGGCCAGGAAAGGTGTTGTGCTTCCACTGATTCTCTTGGAAAGGCTGTGGTTCAGTCCTGCTCCTGCTCCCTGGTGCTTCACAGCAACCCCAGTGGAGAGCTGTGACAGCTTTCCCAACCCTGCTCTTTGTTCTCTCTGCTGCTGGATCGCAGCGGATGACACGAGGACAACGGAGGAGAGGTGGGAGTAGCTCTGCTGTCCCCTCTGTCCTGGTGACCTGTGGAGGCAGCAGTGCCTCCTGCACGCTCTGGCAGCCTGGAATGCAAAATGATCAGTTATGGAGGACACTTGTTGCATCTGCTGGGAGACCCAGACTGGTTTCTGGAGCGTTTTTTATCTCTCTGCAGATGGATCTGTCCTTATCTGCATCTCCCCTGGGAAATTCAAGTGCTTTATCATAGAACCAGGCCTGGTAAAATAGCTCAGGGTTGCCCAGAACTGTTTTGGAGGTCAGGCTGGCACTGGGGTACCCAGCATAAGCCACCCACCAACCTTTCTCCTGGCAGGGGCAGATGCTGGAAAGCAGGAAAGCAGGGAGAAGAGTGGGTCAGCTTGGGTGCTTCCTGCAACCTCTCCAGGAAAGAGAAAACAGCGCTCTGATCTCATGCTCAACATGCAGAGTCACATCACGAGCCAGGACCCTGGATGTGCTGTCTGAACTGTGTCAGTCTCGTGTGTTTCTCATCCATCACAGCCATGTGAAGAAGGTGGCATGGGCTGAAATGGCTTCTGGAGCAGCGGGTCTAAAGGACATTTGCTGGCTCTAAACCCCACAGAAACCACAGGAGATCCTGTTGCCTCTTAGCTGGACAGGTGGCCATAGCAGGGTGGTCAGCCCCAGTGCTGGGGGAGAATAGAGAAAGGAAAATCCACACTGGAAGAACATCACAGCTTTGGGAGCCCTGTGACAGCTGCCAGGTTCATGTCTCCCAGAGAGAAGGATTGTTAAATTCAGTTCCTGGACACTGCAGTGGCCCAGAGCTGTGTGACAAGAGCAGGAAAACAATGATCCCTTAGACCCTGTTTGGTTCTGTCTGGCACTGGCAGGGACACAGTATCTGTCCCAGGCACTGATTCTGTATGCAGGGGACAAGGACATGGGTCTGCTCCAGCGTGGGACATGCAGCTTTACAAGCCAGAGAAAAAGAAAGAGGAAGAGCAAAGGAAACTGCCTTCTAAATGTGAAATAAGTGGAGGCTGGCTCCAGACCCTCAAGACAAAGGCATAAATCTGCCCAGCCCTGCTGCGAAAGCATGAGACACCCTGCAACAGCCACATGGCGTCACGGTGTCCTTGATCTCTGTTTTCTCTTCCATCGCTCCCTTTCATCCCGCCAGCCCCGGGGGCACGTTCCGGCTCGGGGTGACTCGGGCTCTGCTGCCAGGCTCTTCCCGTCCCGCTGCTGTTTTATGGCAGCGCGGCCGGGCTGCACGGCAATCCCGGCTGCAGGACAAGGACAAGGCTTGCGGCAGGACAGGGCTGGCCCGGCAGGACCAGCAGGACGGGTCCGTGCAGGGAACGCAGCCCCGAGGATGCTCTCCCCGGGCTGCTGACAGCGCCCGGGGCGGTGTCACGGGGCGGGCAGCGGGTCCCATGGGTGACCCATGACTGAGGTGGCCGTGCCCCCAGGCCGGCTGTGGGTCACAGGACCCATCGGGACAGCTCCTGACCCCCCCCTGTTTGCCGGCTGGAATGTTCCTGGTAAGCTGAGATGAAAGGAGGAATTCTCCGGCCGCCCCAGGAAGGGGGAGCCGCGTCGACGCCTCTTCCCAAGGCACAGCTGACACTGAGACATCCCGAGAGCCACGGGCTAGCCCAGCTCCCCGGCTGGTTTAAAGGTAACTCTGTTTTGAAGCCACAGTCCCCTTCTCCCACATGAACGAGCAAGGAGACGCTCTCAGAGGCCACCCAAACCACATCCAGGCGAGCCCATTTCCTGCGTGTCCCCGTTTGACCATGTCCTGGGCATCGTCTGGAAGCGAGGGGACAAAGCACAGCGGGCATCAAGCCATCGCCTTGCTCTCCCCCAGCCTGGCTCTGTGGAGCACAGGAATCAGCACAGAAGCCACAAGTCTGTGCCACATTTGTCTCCTTTCTGTCCCTGGGCTTGCTGCACAAGGAGCAGGGGGAAGAGAAATGTGTTCAGGCTCAGCTAATGCCAGAGCCTAAGAAAAGGATCGATTCACCCCCAGACAATTTGCAATGCAAAGGGAGCAGCTCCCCTCTTGGTTTACTCCTCCCCACGACCGAGCACATGCACAGCCCCTCTTTCCCACATCCCTGCCTTGGGAGGAAAGCAGCTTGCCATCCCAGTGCAGACAGAATCCTGAGCCTGCCCACTGCTCCCACGCAGCTGATTTAAATCCCTGGCACTGGCACCCGCTGCCCGTTCACCCCCTGGCAATGCAGAATCGGGAGTGGTGAGGATGTGAGGAGGGGGCACCCAGCACAGTGGCAGTGCTGCCTGTGCACAGCTCAGCTCTCTGTGTCTCCGGAGGCTTCTCTCCCAAGCGTGCCTGACTAATTAGTAAACGGAGCCTAAACCTTTTGGTCTCCATCGATCTTATCTTTAAACCCTGCAGACAACAATTCCTCAATCGATATCTCATTTAATTGCTGCCACCAGGCTGACAGCTGGGCTCCTGGCTGCGCAAGCCTGGCTGTCACATGGCAGGTTGCCAGTGCCACCTTCTAATCCCAAACTGATTTATCCTCTTCCAGCTCCCCTGCTCTCCCTACCCCCACACTTCTGACCCTATTCCTACCCCTCCTTCCCTGTGCAGGGGTAGAAAAAGCCTGACTGCCTGCATCTCCCCCAGGAGCACATCCCACCCCTGTGATGATTCCCCCAAGCACGGCTGTGACCAAACTCTTGTTGATGAACATTTGAGCAGGAACAAACAGCCCCTGCACCTTGCTGAGACACAATTCAGCCCATTCCCAGGTGGGCACTACCACAGGGGGACACCTGGATGTCACCTGTGGTGCGTCCCAGGCAGCCCACACTGGGGGACAGGCAGACAGGCAGCTGTGCCCTGCACGTCCCAGTCCCAGAGCTGGACTCTGTGCATCCACAGCGAGGAGCCAGCGTGTGCTGGGCATCATCTGGTGGCTGCCTGCTCTTCCTGGCCAGCCCCAGGAGCTGGATGTTTATGGATGTTCTTGGTCTCCAGAAGAGCAGCAGATAACAGGGGCAGGCTGTGCTATTTTGGGAGGAGCTGCCTTTGGAGTCAGGCACTGACTTCCCAGCTCTGCACTCCCTGCTGGGGGCTGGGGGAGGCATGGCAAGAGCATCAGGCTCCTGTGATGGGGCAATGGTTATGGCTGCTCTGTGTTTGCTCTGGCTCAGTTTTTAATCTTGCTTCCACCGTGGGTTTTTTTGTTTGTCTGTTTTTTTTTTTTTGGTGGTTTTTTTTTTTTTTTTTCCCTGCAGTTTAATGATAATCATAGGTGCAACAAATATTTCTGTCAGCGGCAGAATTGGGAAATGATTGTTGTGACCTGATCTTAGATCAGTTCTATGTTTATCATCTGCAGCTCCTGATGGCCTCTCTTGGTGGGAATGCTGATTGCTCCGTCCTCGTAGCCTCAGGAAACATCAGTGTGTTATTTTGGAAGAAGATAGCATTGAACATAGTAAATGAACACATCACCAGGAGTACCACCAAAATGGACCCCCAGGATTGGGATTGTGCCCCAGAACACAAACCCTGAGCCTGGGGACTGTCCAGCAAGGGGGTGGGTGCCTTCTTCCACCAGTGACACTTTGCGTGTCACCTGTTCTTGCAGCTTTGAGTTGCTCCACTCCATGGTGACCCAGAGTTCTCCGAGCAAGAGGAGGTTCAGATATGTAAAATAAATCACCACCTCTACTACTGGCCTTAGCTGGAATCCTGATTTGGAGCCAAGTGAGAGCGACAAGGCCTTCACTGTGCAGGTGCTGAGGGGAGCCCTGGGCCTGGGAGAACCCGCGTCTCACCAGTGTCCAGCAGGAATGTGGAAATCTTCTCCAAGGAACCATTCAAGGTCTTCACAGAGCAGCCATGAGGAACTAATGGTTGAGGAAAGGCAGGGGAACATGCCAACAACTTCCTGGGGACAAACACAGCTCTGGGGAGATGGATGCACGGTGGGAACACCAGGCTAGCTCAGCAGACCCCTGGCTGCTGCAAGGCACGGGTGTCTCCTCCAGCCATGACAGGCAGGATGTACCACACACCTCCTCTTCCAGTTTGCTCTTCTCCTGCAACAGCCAGACCAAGGCAGGATGTGACCCTGGGCAGAAACCGAAATCTGCTCTTGGTGCAGGCTGCTGAGGCTGGAGGACAGAGCAGAGGTCAGGCTGAAGGCAAAGGCACCTGAATCCCAGGTTTCTGGGCCAAAAACCAATTCCGGAGCCCTCCAGCCTGGACAGAACCTAGCCATATATCCATGGTCTTAGCAAGGGGCTCAAACAGCATCTGTGCAAGCAAGGCTGGGCCATAGCAGGGTGCCACCTTAGCATGCAGTCTGTCCTGCTCTCATCTCCCAGGCCACAGCTTCCCAGCAAGCCAGGGAGGAAGGGAATGCTGAGCAGCTCCGGGAGTGAAGGCCAGGGAAGCTTGTCACGGGAGTGGGAAGGGGGATTCATGCTGATTCATGTACTATCAGCAATGAGAAGTTGCTGCCACCAACAGCTTGGGGCTCTCCTGTGCAGGACCAAGAGCTGGACTCAACAATCCTTGTGCAGGGCCAGCAGCTGAGCTTGGTGATCCCTGTGGGTCCCTTCCAGCTCAGCATATTCCACGGTTCTGTGCCCCTCTCACATCTCTGCTGCTCCTCCACAGCCTGTTTCATTCAGGGCTGCTCTCTGCTGCCCTGTGAGCCAGGCTGGAGCAAAGGGCCCCAGCTAGGCAGTCCTGGTGGGAGAGGAGAGCCCCGTGGGCAGGGCAGGGGTGGCTCCCTGTGCCAGCCATGGCACCGGAATGCGGGAATGCCGACCCCGCAGTCGTCCTTGGCCGCGGTGCCAGGGGGTGCGTGACACATGGCACTGGGAGTTCTGCAGTTGGCCCCGAGCGTGCCCCAGATGGTTTGATGCCAGGGTGTTTGCACACAGCTCTGCCATTTAATGGGGAGAGAAGGCAGAGCTGATCCCAGCTGAAGCCACACACCAAAATGCTGACAGACTGTTTGTCGAGACACAAACATTGGCAAATGGCCCCGCTTGCCTTGTACTGGGAGTCACGGCAGTGAGGGAGACAGCCCGAGAGCAGGGATGTCTCTGGCAGGGACTGGGAGCCCTCAAAGTGCAGCTCAGAGCGTGTTTCTGGGAAGAAGGAAGCCACTTCCTGGGGAGATTTGAAGCACCATTCTCCAAGTGGGCAGAGCTGGGATGTCCAGCTTCTACAGGGGGTGGCGGGGACAGCAGGGTATGATTGTTGTGCAGCACAGTTTGGGGGTGGAGCATCCTACCTGCCCAGCCAGAGCAGCATCTCTTTGGTCCTCTGGCTGGTGTTCAGGGGTGTTCACCCAGACAAAGCCAGACCATCAGCACTTTGGATGCGTTAGTGTCCAATTCCAGCAGGAATGGAGCATGCAGGGTGCTGCTGGGGCTGCCTGTGATCTGTGGATTTTGGTAGGGCCAACACCTGCCATTCACTCTTCCCCTCTGGATCCCATCCTCCAAGAAAGGAGCTATGGGGAAGAGAACATCAGCCAGGGCTGGGCAGCCTGGAGCAGACCAGGGGCCAGCGTTGTGCCCAGTGGGTGGCTCAGGTCTGCTCACCTCAGGGACGGGCTGGCACCTGCCCACACTGGTGCCAGGAATTTGCAGCAGTGCTGTGAAGGGAAGAGCTGCCTTCAAACAGCACCTCCCAGCTCCAGCACAGCCCCTGGGGAAGCTGGGTTTGGATCCTGGCAAAGCCAGGCCCCCTTACCTGAGTGTCAGCCCAGAAAGTGCCACTCTCAGGCCACTGGGTGGCAAGGGGTGGCTGAAGGCGGCGAGCTGGAAGGTTTTAGAGCTTCCCATCGAGCCAAGGAAAGCAGGAGCTGCTCCTGTGCTGATCTAGCAGCTTCACTTTGCCAGCAGGAGCCTTCTGTCTCTCAGATGGTCCCCCTGACTGGAAGCACCTTTGGAACCTAAGTGTTAACCCAGCTGGGCCTCAGTTCAAGGTGATCCACTTCTCTGGACAAAGACCCTGTGTGTCCAGAAGCTCTGCCCTGCCAAATGCTGAACTGCCCAGGGCAGCAGGGAGAGGGGCTCCCAGAGAAAGGAGAGCATGGCCCATGTGGGTGGGGGCACAGAAGGGTAATGAGGGGGGAGGAGCTGCCAGCTGGGAAGGATTACAAACAAAACACGGTTTTTTGTCATCTACCAGGACACCAGATTGATGTTAAAGGAGTCCATAGTTTTAAATTACCAATAATATCACATCAAAAATACCAACACTTGGGGTGAAGGTTCAACAAACTATGGAAGGACTCCTGTGTTTTGGTGACAGACAGGGGTCCATCCCTCCACCAGCCACCACCACAGTCCTGCCCAGCTCCAGGCTGAAACCAGCCCAGACTGTGGCACCCACTGTCCCCCAACCAGTAACAGCACCAAGGAGTGCTTGGGGAACCCAGCGGGGGTGTAAAGGCCTGGGAGAGCCTGCTGAGCTGTCTCCTTGGAGCAGCCACCTCCCAGTTTGCTTTGTCAGTGCAGCCCAGGACTTTAAACTTGATGTTTGCACCTGCATCAAAGGTGCTCAGCCAGGGAATGCCAAAGGATGCAGAGCAGCACGGTCAGTCTGTTTTGTTTTGTGCTTCCTTCTGCTCTCTCCTGGGGCCTCCTTCGTGCTGCCAGCATCGCAATATGGGATGTTTTTAAAATCCTAAATAGCATGATACAAAGGGTGGACACCTAAAAAGCAAAGAAAGGTTTTAGCTTGTGTGAGTTACTGTGAAAAACATTAAGAGGACTTGCACAGAGGTGGAGAAAAGCCTATCGAGGGGCAGCTACTCTGCAAAACCACAGCATGTGTCAGACAGGGACACCCCACTGCCCCAGTCCAGGCTCTGGCACAGTTTTCCACCTAACTTGCACTGGGGAAATATCCTGAAAATTTGTCTCCTATATCAACTCTGACTGTTTTTTTCCCTGGCTTTCAGACCCCTCATGAATTCCTTGCCATATCAAAAGAGAGGAGACAAAAGGGGCCAAGTGAGTATTTCTCAGTGCAACACGAATGCCCCAGGCAGGGCAGCCCCGCACTGCCCAGCTCCCGGTGCACCCATCCTTGCCCTCAGTGCCCCCCTGCCCTCCCCTCTGCCAGGTGCCCCCTCAGCCTCCCCTCCTGCAGGTGTCAGCTCCTGCCAAAGAGCCTCCACGGCCCCAGGAAGGGGAACGGGCTGCTAACAGAAATCCCTCACTTCAGAGTGATCTCCCTGAGCTGAAACCCTCCGGAGACCTCTCTCCAGATTACCGTCATCCTGCTGATGCTCAGCTCGCCCTCCTCCTGGCCCTGACCCTTTTGTCCCCCCTGCAGAGGTTTCCCTGAGAGGCGTGGGGCTTTCTCTCTCACGGTGCCTTGCCGCAGCCTTTTGTGCCATCTCCCCCACCATGCTCCCCTCATCCAGAGGTTCTCCTGCAGATGTGCTGTGCCGGGCTCGGCGCTGGCACCGCCGCATCCCGTGGGATCCCGTCTCTTAGCAACGCGAGGGAACATGCTGAGCGCACGTCTGGTCCATCGGCCCATGGAGGCTCCGTGCACAGGGCAGAGGGCGGCTGCTGCTGGAGGGAATGCAGCTCCCCTGCGCACACCGCCTCCTTCTCCTCCGACCCTGGGAGGAGCCGGAGGTTCAGGAGGTTGAGCACTGTCCTGGGTCACCTCAACCAGGTACCGCGGCCCTGCTCTGCGGCCCATGACAGAGCTCCCCAGAGCCCCTCCCCGCACCAGCGAGCTGCAGAACTCGCACACCGCTCCTGTGCTCTAGCACCGCTCCCCCGCCGCTCCCAAGGCCCTCCAGGCGCTCCGAGCGCCCCGGGGCCGCCGCGGGGCCGCGCCGCCAGGGGGCAGCACGGGCCCGGCCGCGCTCTCTGCCGCCCCCCCGCGGGCGCGGCGGGCGCTGCAGCGCGGCGGGCGCGGCGCCGCTCGCGGGGGCTCCGGAGCCGCTTCCCATGGCCGCGGGCCGGGGCCGCGTCCCGGGGGCCGCCCGCGGGGGCGGGCACGGCCAGGAGGTACGGGGTGAGTGAGCGAGCCCAGCCCCCCCGTCCGGAGCAGCCTCGCGGCCTCGGGGGGAGCGGCGGCGTCGGGAGGGCGGTTCAGCTCCCGGCTTCCGTGTCGGGGGGGATGGATGGATGGAGGTGCTGCCGGGGTTATGGCACAGCGGCGGCGGAGAGATGGGGGAGATACCCGGGCTGTGTTGTCCCTCGTTCCGGAGGGATGGGGATGTGTTATCCCCATCCCCTGGCGTTGTGTTATCCCCCGTGCTGGAGGGACTGAGGTGCCTCCAGGCCGTGTTATCCTCATGCCGGAGGCATAGAGGTGTCCCTGGATTGTGTTATCCCCGCGTTCGAGGGATGGGGGTGTCCCCGGAATTGTCTTATCCCGCTGCTGGAGGGATGGGGGTGTCCCCGGGCTGTGTTATCCCCGTCCTGGAGGGATGGGGGTGTCCCCGGGCTGTGTTATCCCCGTGTTCGAGGCATGGGGGTGTCCCCGGGCTGTGTTATCCCCGCGTTCGAGGGATGGGGGTGTCCCTGGGCTGTGTTATCTCCGTGTTCGAGGCATGGGGGTGTCCCTGGGCTGTGTTATCCCCGTGTTCCAGGGATAGGAGTGTTCCCTGGCTTGTGTCCCCCACGTGCTGTAGGGTTATGGGTGCCCCCCGTGCTATCCGCTGTGTTATCCTCTGTGCCAGGGGCGATGGAGGTGCCCTCGGGCTGTGTTATCCCCGCGACGGAGAGCAGGGGTTGCTCCCGGGGCTGAGCTATCCTCGGAGGGATGGGGGTGTTCCCGGGCTGTGTTATCCTTATGGCCTGTACCAAAGGGAAGGTGGTGCCCCAAAGCTGTGTTACCCCTGGGCAGGAGGGATCGGGGTGCTCCTGGGGCTGTGTTACCCCCGGGCAGGAGGGATGGGGGTGCTCCTGGGGCTGTGTTACCCCCGGGCAGGAGGGATGGGGGTGCTACTGCAGCCCAAGTCCTCCCCGCAGAGCCAGGAGGAAAGTGCTGTCCAGGGATTCATCCCTAAATTGACATTTTTGGTGTAAGTCACTGGCAAAGAGTATTTCTTTCTGGAAAAGTAGAAATGTAAATGAAGTTTTCAGTTGGTGTGAACTACATTGGTTCTAGGTAACCATAAAAAATAAATTAAATAAAAAAGGAAGTGGTGAGTTTTTAGGGTACCCCGTGTACCGTGTGTTACCCCCGGGCAGGAGGGATGGGGTGACCCCGAGCTGTGTTACCCCCGGGCAGGAGGGATGAGGATGCTCCTGGGGCCATGCCATCCCCTGGATCAGCAGCAGGGTGCAGGACAGGCTGCTCAAGGTGCTGCAAGCCCAGAGCGACCACCTGTGGGAACACCATCCTCTTACAAGTGCTGCTGGGAGCAGTGACAGGAACTGAGCTGGAAGGTGGCTGTTCTTCCCTGAGAGCTTCCAGGATGGAGTACTGCAGGATTAAGTTTGTGCTCAAGTGGTCTCATGTTATCTCAAAGCTGCAACTCTTCTCAGGCTGTTCAGGGAAGGACTTGGTGCAGGGGTTTTGGAGGATTTGAGGCCTGACAGAGAGTTTGCTGCAAGGGTTTTTCTGCACCCAGGTTCCTGGCCAGCTGCTCCCTTGTCCAGTGTGTCTCCAGCTTTCCCCTGTGAGGGAGCAGGCTCAGCTGGGTGTCAGAAACACCCTTTCAAGCAGGGGTGTGTAAGACATGAGCCAGAGGAGCAGCCTCCCTGGCATGCCCGTTCCTTTGCTCAGGTATGTGTTGGCTGTAGCTCCCTGGTGCAGAGGGAAGGCTGAGAAGCAGAAAGTTGTGATGGGGACAACCCCACTGAAGCTGACTTGCAGGTCATCTTGGTCTGAGGGACAGCAATTGCCCTGGGAAGGTGTCAGGCCTTTCTAGGCAGTAAAATGAGCAGTGTCTTGGCAGGTTTGCAGGCACGGGATGCTGTGTCTGTGGGATGGGAAGCTCCGGCTGTGAGGAGCAGCCTTGTGGTGCTATGAGGTGTCCTCAGCCTCAAGTCCACTGTCAGTCCCTGTGGGTGGTTTTGAGGAGAGTGGAACCCATCTGCTGCCACCTTTGCAGATATACCTTGGGGGAGATAGAGGGCAGGCTGTGAATTAGAATGTTTGACAAACGAGGTTGCTTCTCTGAAATACTTTTTTAATTAAAGAAAAATGTTGGTCATATCAGAATTAAGTTCTTCTCTGTGGGTTTGAGGTGATTCCTCAGTCAAAATGCCTTTGCATGGGATGAAAGACAATCTGAGTTTAAAAATCATTGTCCCACATTGAGCACTTTTGGTTCTTTCTTCCTGGCAGCAGCTGGCAGCAGTGTGGCAGGAAAATGGTTACTGGATTAAGTGTGAGGGAGGTGGTAGTTCTGGGATGCTTCCTGGGCTGGCTGAGGGGGTGAGTGGCTGTGAACAGCCAGGCTGTGCCCCTGCAGAGAGCTCAGAGCCAGCTGTGCCTGCACCCTGCTGCTGAAAAACTGAATTTCACTGCTGGGAGCCCAAAGGCATCATCCTGTCCCCATCCCTGACCCCAGAGAGGGGACCCAGGCAGCCCTGGGCTGGAGGTTGTGGTCTCTCCTGTGTTTGTCCCTGTGTTTTCTGTCACCCCTGGGCTTCATCCAGCACCAGCACTCTGTGTCCCTCACTGGTGTCCCTGGGGAAGGACTGTGACATCTGCTCCAGCACAGGGCAAGGCATCCTCCTGCTTCTCTGCTGCCTGAACCTGCTCTGCCTGATCCCTCCTTCTACCCCCAAAGCCTTTTCTTCTCTGAAAGCCACTGTACCAGCCCTAGCAAAGACTAGAGGTTCCTTTCTTCACCTCTCAGCTCTGTTCCAGGCTGGTGTGCAGACCCCCCCTCCCAGCTGAGTGAGGGGCTGAGCTCCTCAGCTGCATGCAGGGCAAGCAAAAGGTCATTGTGGGTGACAGATTAAAAGGGGTCTGACATGGGGACACTGGCAAAATTATCTCTATGGCTTTTCTCAGGGTGGGCACAGCCATCAGGTTAGTCCAGAAACACTCACCTCAACTGAGGGGGATGCTGTGGGTCACTCCTCACCTCAAGGCTGCCTCACACTGCTTTTGGCAAGTCTGAGTTTACCACACCTGGCAGGGACACCTTCCTCTGGAGGGGAGAGGTTTAAAGCTTTCTGGAAAGGGACCTGGACTGTTTCCTACTGCCTCCTTTGAGAGCAGGAACAAGGAGCAGGGCTTTGAATGGTGTCCTGAGACCTGATGCTCTGAGTTTCCGTTCCAGCACAGGGTCCTAAGCCAAGAAAACTGCCTGTCCTGCCAAGGCTGGGTAGGAAACTGGCCCAGGAGCAGCAGCGTGGTGTGAACTCCCCTCTGCAAGGAGCACTGAGGCTCCTTTGATGAGCTCGCTATCTGCAGCACTCACTTTGTTGTTTCCTTCCAGAACACCCAGCCTGCCTGGCCTAGCTGCAGCCTGATGCTCTGGAGCTTGTGAAGATGCTAATACAAGCTCAGTGATGAACCTTAATCTCTTCTTAACCATGTCCTTTCTGAACTGTGCTCTGCTAGGGAGCTGTCAGCCTGGCTGGGGGAAGGCGCTGGGGGCCAAGGAGTCCAGCAGAGGTGGGTGGGCTGGAGCCAGGGGAGGGATGGCCTTGGAGCAGGGAGCATGAAACATGTTTTGGCATGTCAGTGGTCTGGCACATGGGGAATCTCCTTCTGTTTTATTTTTTTGGTGATCATTTCTTGCAAAACCCCATGTTTAGCAAATCAGGTAGAAGGGATCAGCTGTTGGTTTGGGCACGCATCCCACAGGCTCCTGGGGCTGGGATACTGCTCTGGGTAGGACAGGCAGCCTGACTGGCAGCAGCAAGTCTAGAAGTCATCTCAGAGACACTGAGAGCTGCTCTGCTTTGGTTGGGACTGCACATCCCAGCTGTTTGCCTGGGCACACCACACATCTGCACTGGGCCGTCTCCATCAGGTGAGACGTGTGCGTGGCCAAGCCGCCTGCTCTGCATTTGCTCCTCCTGCTGCAGTGACCAGATGTCCTACTCTTCAGAGATGGTGTCCTACTTTCAAGTAGGTTATTCTATTTTTGCCTGGCCCTGTCCTTTTTGTGACTTTGCCTTCCTATGTGCCCCGTGCACGGCTTTCCCCTGGCAGAGGCAGAAGTTGTGCAGGTTGTGGTGCCAAGCAGCACGAGCCATTTCTCTTTGCTGTGTTGCCTTGTACGGCCCCCAGCCTTGCACCCAGGCATGAGCTCAGGCAGCCAGCCTCCTTGAAGATCATCAGATGCTGAAGGTGCTCAGGGGGAAGGGTCTGAGTGCCTGGCAGTCATGGGAAGGTGTTTGTTCTTGTTTGCACATCTTAGCTTCAAGCACCAGCACTCCCAGGATCTGGAATGGAGGTTTGGGCAGAGAAGGAAAGGACTGAGCTCATTCTCAGGTTGGGAGTGAGCTGGGAAATGGGAATGGAGCCTTGTAACTGCAAACAGGCAGGTTTCAGTCTGGGTACTGCCAGCTCACAAGCCTTTCTTGGAAAACACCTTGGGCTGCCAGTCCCTGCTAGCCCTGATCTCTGACTCTGGCTTTCCCCAACCTCTTCTTCACTCACCCTTTGACTTCAGTTTGAAAACTGCAACTTCTTGTTCAAGCCAGCCATGCCACGCTGAGGTCAGCATGTTGGAGGCCCCTCAGCTAGCCCAGGTGGACCCCAGGTGTCCTGCCATGGCTGGGAGGCCGTGGAAAAGGGCAGGGGAGCTGGAGTGCCCCGTTGGCCAGGCTGTGATGTAGCGGGGCCGGCAGGGAGCACGCAGGGTGGAAGCTGAAGGCTGACGAGCTTTGGGCCAGTGCTGCCGTTTATTTATGGCCTGCTTAGCAATCTCAGGCAGGCAGTGTGGGTTAAGGCATCTCCTGTCCTGGATTGACAGTACAGATCCAATTAGCCATGAAAGCCTCTAATTATTTGTCCTGAATTGCTCTGGTGGTAACCAAGGCTCTGCTATCTCCTCCTTTTGTCTGTGTCCCAGCTGGAAATGCCCCAGTGTCCCTGCATCTAGAGCAGCAAGTGTGATGTGCGAGCAGAGTCAGCACAATCTAATCAAGGGAGACAGGCCCCGTGAGTTAATGAGGGGATGGACCCGCTTCGTTTGCTTTGGAGCGTTCTCTGAGCCCCGTCCTGAGACACAAAGGGCTGAGGTTGCGTGTGGCAAAGATGAGGCTCACAGGATGAGCTGCTGTGAGACGGGGGCTGCAGGCCACAGGGAGGGAAGGGGTGGCTGTCAGACAGGGCTTGACAGCAGAGTCCCTGTGTCTCACAGGAGAGAAACACCTCCCATAGGAGGAAAGGCTGAGAGAAGTGGGATTGTTCAGCCTGGAAAAGAGAAGGCTCCAGTGTGACCTTGCTGTGGCCTTTCAGTACCTGCAGTGCTACAAGAGAGCTGGAGAGGGACTTTGGGCAAGGGCCTGGAGTGACAGGACAAGGAAGAATGGCTCCAAACTGACAGAGTAGGTTCAAATTAGATATTAGGAAGAAATTCTTCCCTGTGAGGGTGCTGAGGCCCTGGCAGGGGTGCCCAGAGAAGCTGTGGCTGCCCCATCCCTGGCAGTGTCCACGCCAGGCTGGACGGGGCTTGGAGCAGCCTGGGATAGTGGAAGGTGTCCCTGCCCATGGAATGGGGTGGAAGAAGATGACCTTTAAGGTCCCTTCCAACCCAAACCCTTCTGTGATTCCTCTATTCTGGTTCTGCAGCTTGGCCAGCTGAGGTTGGCAGCTGGAAGCAGCAGCTGCAGGGAGCACGGGCACGAGGTGGGGCTACCCAGGCAAGGCCCAAGGACTTCTCTTTTCCAGACACTCGTGCTAAGTTACAGCTGTGCATTCTCAGCTGCAAAACTATTTTAAGGGGAACAAAGCTTTTCAGGCCACTTACTGCATCCTTCTGCTTCTTCTGGGTTCTTGTTGTGCAGAAGAGGGGCCTTGGCTGTCTGCGAGAGAAAATGTGTCATGAACGTTCTTAGTAACGTTAACTCTGACCAGACATGACAGCAAATAGCTCTCAGACGAGGCAGGGCAGCCAGCCTTGGCTTGAAAGCAACATTTTGCACAAATAATATTCAGGTCCTGTATGAGGGGCCAGCTGAGCGCTTCCACCATTGTTTCCAGGTCACAGGGTTCCCCAAAAATGGGTTTTACATCATTGTCTTGAGATGCTGCCTGGAGGCAAGCCATGGCTTTGCTCACCAAGTGCACATTTTCTGTGTGTGTGGATGGATGAGCAGCAGACCTGCCGGCAACATGGCTCTGCCCCTGTGCAGAGAGGAGGGGAGAAGCAGCAAGGATGCCCACCTGGGGGAAGCTGGGAGCTGTTGCCAGCTTGTTTTGGTGCAAAACAGGCTGCTGAGCATCAAATGTGTCTCTCTGACCTCTCTGACCTCCCTCCAAGGGACCTTCAGACAGGACCTGTCCCTACCAGTGCTGGCCCTAGGAGTCAGCTGACATCCTTCAAGCCTCTTGGTGTCCTTCCCATGCAGTCCAGAGCCTGCCAGGATCAAGCCAGAGAGCTTCCTCCATACAAATGGGGACAAGGGGGGCAGGCTGTGAATGTACAAAAACTGTTTCTTTCCTGCCCACTTGGAAAGGGGAGCTATGGAATTTTAAGCAGCAAAGACAAAACTCTGCTGAAGAGGCCTCTTCTGTGCTTGCCTGTTGAAATCTCTGATCACAGTGGAGAGGGGTCCAGGGACATGCCAGGCTTGCCCTTATTAATGGCTCTGCTGTTGTCTGCTCCTGTTTGTTGGTCTTTGCTCTGGGAGACGGTTTGCCAAAGCAACAACTATTTTCCCTGGAGCAGCTTCCAGGGGAGCTGTCCCCGTGGTGGGGGCTGTCCCCGTGGTGGGGGCTGTCCCTCTGTGTGGCCAGGCTGCTCAATGCCAGTGCTCAGACCTGGCCTACAGGGCTGAGCCAGAGTGTTCTGGGAATCTCCTTTATGGCCACAAAACCTGAACTTGCAGGTGCGGAAGGGACAGGTGAGAGGAGACAGAGGTTCTTTGTTCCACCTGGGACTTTTCCCTTCTGGATTTTAAGGGTGTTCAGCCTCGCAGCTCAGGACTCCAAGTAGGGGCACCAGCTTCTCCCACCTTGGTCTCTGCTCTCTCCAGCAGCACCAGTTTGGCTGGGCTGGGGATGCAGGGACAGCCTGACTGGTGCTTTTCATGCATCACTTTCACCATCCAGCAAAGCAGCTGCTCTCCCCTGCACACCTCCTGTTTCCCACCCCGAGCTCACAGCATTGGGCCCTCTTACCTGTGTTTTTCTCCTTGAACCACTTAGTTTTAAAATAGAGCAATTATCTTCCTTCAGAAAGGAGCTTACCTGCTCCAATCTAGGGCAGCCTGAGAGTGCAGCAGCCTGCACAGCTCTCCCTGGGAGCACAGCTGCTCCCAGGGCTGGAGCCCCTCTGCCATGGAGCCAGGCTGGGAGAGCTGGGGGTGCTCCCCTGGAGAGGAGAAGTTCCAGGGAGAGCTCAGAGCCCCTTGCAGGGCCTAAAGGGGCTCCAGGAGAGCTGGAGAGGGACTGGGGACAAGGGATGGAGGGACAGGACACAGGGAATGGCTCCCACTGCAGGAGATCAGTGTTAGATGGGATATTGGGAAGGGATTCTTCCCTGTGAGGGTGGGCAGGCCCTGGGGCCCTGGCACAGGGTGCCCAGAGCAGCTGTGGCTGCCCCTGGATCCCTGGAAGTGTCCCAGGCCGGGTTGGATGGGGTTTGGATAGTGGAAGGTGTCCCTGCCCATGGCAGGGCTTGGGCTGGCTGATCTTTAAGGTCCCTCCAACATAAACTCTTCTGTAATTCTGTGACTCCTGTCTGTGACGTAGGATGCTGGTTGGATCCTTGGTTTGGGGTCTGAGGCATTACTGGGCTGAGCAGTTTGAGTCCTTGGTCCCAGCCTTTTCTCTGTAACCACTCATGTGCCAGAGGGATGCAGGCTTGGCTCTTGGGAGCCAGGCCAGGACATTCTGCCAGGGTTCTCAGCCCTCCCTCCATGGCCAAGCCCTGAGGGATCTCTGGATGGTGAAATCTGTTCCTGAGTCTGTGTGATAAGAAAATACAAACTTTCAGACTTTTACCTACACATCTATCAACAAGTGACAGATCTGCAGGGGGCTGGCAGGAACTTTCAGAGGTGGCCTAGTCCATGTTCATGCCTGAAGATGCAATAATTTCTTTTGTAGGCCACTGCCAGCAGAGGTTTCTCCAACCTGCTCCTAAAATGCCTGCCCGTGACCCCTGTCTGTTTGACAGGATGGAGTATTGGCTGTGATTCAGAGTATGTAATTGCTTCTGGGTTTAAATGCTCAAAAAATGAGGGGGCTTTGTAGAAGCTTGTTGCAGTGAAGGTTCAGTGATGGAGCAGATTCTGCCAGGCTCAGCTGCCACACTCTCTGTGGTAGGAAGGGTTTACATCCTCACATGTGTAGATCACCTAATCTCCTCTGTCTTGGGATCCCTCTGCTGTCTCACAAGTCTACACCCAGCTGTTGTTTAATTAAAAAATAAGCAGACAGGTATTCACCGGGAAAATTAAGCTGTTTTGTTCTTTATGTGTCCTTGATGCTCTCCTGGCATCTTATCTGGGGACAACAGCTCTAAGCCTCGAATTTGCATTTGTTTTTATCGTGCCAAGCCAACTGTTTTAATGGAGAACAAACCCATGGAGCAGTGAATGTGCCATGCCACGCAGACTGGCCGTGCTGTCAGAGAGGAATGGTGCCTTGTCTCCCCTTTGCCCTGCCCCACAGGCTGTGAGGTTCCGGGGAGGTGGCTGCAGCTCATGTTCACTGCCATGTCGTGGGTGACTGCTGAGGGCATTTGGCTCCTTCAGCCTGGAGCAGAAGAAGCTGAGGGGAGACCTCAAGGCAGCCTCCAGTTTCCTTGTGAGGGGAATCAGAGGGGCAGCACCAAGGACAGAACCCAAGGGAACGGCTGGAGCTGCATTGGGGGGGGTCAGGTTGGATATTAGGAAAAGGTTCTTCCCCCAGAGGAGATCAGGCACTGACCAGGCTCCCCAGGGAATGGTCACAGCCCCAAGGCTGCCAGAGCTCCAGGAATGTTTGGACAACGCTCCCAGGCACAGGGTGGGATTGTTGGGGTGCCTGTGCAGAGCCAGGAGCTGGAGTGGATGATCCTTGTGGGTCCCTTCCGAGTCAGCATATTCTGTGATTGCAGGGCACAGCTTCGTGTAGCTGTGCTGGGCCAGCCTCAACACCAAACACAGGCCATGTTGTGCTGTGAGATATGGTCAGGAGGGTCAGGAGAACCAGAGAAAGACCTGTGTATGGCACCCAAGGTCACATGGAAAGGCAACATGAGTACTGATGATTTCCAGTGCAGTAGAGGAGAGCCAGCTGACCAGAAGGAAGCTAAAGGGTGGGAGTAAACCCTTTGTAGCACAAGGTATTTGTCCACGGACACAGAGCACATGACTTGTCCCTTGGCTGAGCTTTGTGTCCTTTCAGTGAAGCTGGAGCTACAACTCACACCCTAGGAGCTGGGGACCTACAGATGTGAGCTCTCAGTATATTTGTCAGGGCTTGACAAACCCAGAGATGCCCAAGAGGGGAGCAGATTGGAGATGTCTCCACATTCCCTGAGTCAGGAGAGCTTCTCCATCTGGTGGCTTTAGGTGAGACAAAGAAAAAGAGTTAATAGGCTGATTTTCAAAGGTTGGAGGAGTTTAATCTCCTTGATTAAGGCACTGTAAAACACATCCAGCTCACCCTAAATGTTTGTCTTAAGCCCAGCCCAGGAGCTCTTCTGAGTGGGGACCTGAGGCTGCTGGGTACATGAAGCCCAAGCTCCCATGGACACCCTCTCAGTGGATCAGCTGGGGCAGAGTTTAGAGGTGGTCCAGCTGAAGAAGGGTTTCCTCCAGGGACAGACAAACCAGGACAGGACTTGTTTCCTTTGAACTTTTCCTGCAGGAGTGCCAAGCTTTTACCCCAGAGCACAGATCCCCCAAACACCCTCAGCTTTGTACCCTGCATTACTCCATCCCTCCAGAGCAAATGCAGTGGAGCAGATCCAGCCATGGCTCTGCTAATGCCTGGAGGCACATCAGTGTCACCTTTCCTTGGCTTCTCCCACCTACAGCACCTCTGACCAGGGCAGTGCTCATGGCTTGAGCTCCACTGCACTCCTACAGCAACACTGAGCAGTTTTCATACTGGAAATTGGGATTTGCAGAGATGAAATGAGTTGATGAAGGAAGTCAGAGCTGTGGGGAGGGAGAGAAAAAGAACCCAGGAAAGCTGTTAATCTGCCATTTTAATTTGCTGCATTGTACCCTGAGAACTTCATCGTTGCTGAGCTACCACCCAGGTGCTTATCCAATGGGAGCTGCTGGAGATTTGCAAGTAGAAGAGCTTTAAACAAGAGACGACGTGGATTAAGCCTGACACCCCATCAGATCCTCCTTCTCTGGGTCCCTGATCTTCCAAGAGGCACCTTTCCCACTTTGCATATAATGTGAACTATTGTATAAATATTTAGTCATTCTGTTGGGAACATTAATTATAAATGGAGACACAGCTTTTGAAAGCTGCCTGTAGGTCTGGGCACCCAATTTCCATTAATTTTAATGAGAAGCAGACATCCAAATCCCATTCGGTGGCTTTGAGCATCTCAGGCAGGAAGCTGCATGTGACACCCCCCGCCTCCATTCTCCCCACTCTGCAACATAAGAGTGAGATTTGCAAATACCTTACAAATCCTGCAGATGCCTGAGTTGCCCTTGTGCCATGCCATTGTTGTCTGCTGAGGACGGTTGGATGGTAGCTTCAGAAGTATTTCTAATAAGTTCATTTAATCCATCCTATTAGCTCTTTTCCTTTGCACCCCCCTCAGCACTTTGAAACAGCGATGCCTGAATGAGCCCCCAGCCTGCGTGGTTTTTTGACAGAGAAGCTTTGATGCCTGCAAATGACAGCTGTGCAGAGCAGGTCTGAAATGAATGATTGAATTATCTGACTGATTAAAAATGTGCTGTGGCTTGGAAGATCTGACAGCAAGTATTCACTTAGGCAGCTCACATGAAAGAGAGCACACATGCACGTAGGGTGTGTGTTTGTGTGTGCACTGGGAAAAACAGCCAGTGAGATGGGACAGACACACAGAGCAGCAGCTTCTTAAGCTCAGCATCCTTTCCAAAGCTCCAAATCTGCTGTGAGATGCTCAGCAAAGCTAAAACTCAGCGTGGTTGTGGAGATAATGATTATTTAGACAGACGTCAGCAGCGGTTCAGGAAATGGAAATTGAGCTAAAAAGTAGTGCAGGCTGGGGAACTACTTAACTGCATCTCAGTCCCTCCCGGCCTGTGGCTGAGGAGGGATGAACTCTGGGAACACGGTTCCATCCTCGCTGCTGCAGACACGTGCCATGGTGAGGAGCAGCCCCAGGAGCACCAGCTCCCTGGGAACTTATCCTGTGCTCCAGAAGCTGGAAAAAAACTTGTGCCCTGGTGAGGTTAGCTATAAATGGCTGGAAGGATGGAGAAAGCAAGCTTGGTTATGGCTGTGCCCTTGATGCCATCAGTGATGGCAACAGCAGATGTGCCCATGCAGCCTTTCCAGACCTACCTCAGCTTCCTTCCCAGTCCCCAGGTAGTAAACTCTCCCTTGGTGGTGCCTCAGAGAAATTCAGCTCAGCAGAAGAAAAATATCTGGAAGTGAAATTAATGAAAAAAAAGATTGTTTTTTTGCTAATGAAATATATTTTGTTGGCTTGACAAGTTCACAGGTTCCTGCTGAAGTTCCATACAGGGGAAAAAAAAGTCATGTCATAAAAGTTGCAGTTGCAGTTCTTCATTGTGAATGGTCTTCTGATAGTTTGCTGAAATTGATTTTTTCATAAATTGTCAAACTCTTTTTCATCTCCCTACTTACAGAAGATCACTATCCCGCCCTGACCCCCAGCTCAAAAGAGGTGAAACACTGGGCTATAACTAATTGCTTTATCTGAAATAGTTTTGGTTTGTTCTCTCAGCCCAGCCACTGAATAATTTGCTTTTTGCCCCTTCCAGTGCCATTAGTGCTGTTGGGTGTCTGTAACAGCTTCAGTCTCGCCCTTGGTGCTCCTGCCCCAGTTCCAGTGGTCATTTCCACAAGACCAAATGCTGCAATAGTCCTAAGGGCACACAGAGCTAATGGCAGCTCATTGGCATCTGTGTCATCTCTCCATCAACATCCCAAAATGTCCCTCTTATTGAACCCATTCTGGCAACTCAGGAACACTCAGAGCAAAGAAGGTGCTGGGATTCTGCTTATGTAAAACCTCATCATTGCTAATTTTCCCCCTGCAGCCCAGGTGTGGGAGCCCCAGCACCCCTGTGTTTCTGTCCCACATTTCTCCCAGCCAGGACCTGACTGCTGAGCTTAAATGGAGCATCAGATCATTTGAATTCCCTTTTCCATCATCTGAAAATGTCTGTTTATCAACTTTTTTTTTTTTTTTTTTTTTTAATAGACAATAGAGAAGTTATTGACACTCCATCCCTGGAGTGTTCAAGGCCAGGTTGGACAGGGCTCTGAGCAATCTGGTCAAGTGGAAGGTATCCCTGCCCATAGCAGGGAGTGGAACAAGAAAAGCTTTAAGATCTCTACCAACCCAAACCATCCCATGTTTCTATGAATATCATCAAAATCAGGTTTATAACTTCAAAAATTGTTTCTAAAATCCCCCTTTCCCTAACCCAAGCCTTTCAAAAACCAGAGCCTCTAGGTGACTCAGACAATGAGCCTTAAAGGTGAGGGTAGATGGGCCAGCACCTCCAGAGTCAGTGCTCCCCAGTGCCTTGGCCTGAGTTTTCTGCTGCCCTTGGTCACTGTACCTCATCCTACAGGCTGAGCAGTCCTTGGCCTGGAAGATCCAGGCCTCTCTTCCCACAGCTGAAGCATCCTCACTTTCTCTGTCTTGGATTGTCTCTGGTAACAGCAAATTTTCCTTCCTTTGCTCTCTGTCCCTTCACATCAGTGCTCCAGAACCTGCTCACAGCCAGCAAAATTAGTCCTCACACCCTCTAAAATCCCTCTCCTGCTCTCTTGGAGATGCTTCAGGGGCTAGAAGGCCACAATGAGGTCACCCCAAAACCTCCTCTTCTCCAGGCTGAACAAACCCAACCCTCTCAGTCTTTCCTCATAGCAGAGCTGCTCCATCCTTTTGATCCTCTTGGTGCCTTCTCTGGACTTGCTCCAACAGCTCCACATCCTTCCTGTGCTGGGATCCCAGAGCTGGAGGCAGAACATGTCCCAGTCTTCCACCAAGGGCTGCTCTTCCACTCAGGCTGGGGCAGATCAGCCCCGGCACAGATGGATCCCTGCAGACTGGCGGATCGAACGGGGGGGATGGACAAACAGCTTCCCTAAACAGCTTCATAGCAGAGTGAAAGAAAATCCATGTTCCCAGAACAGCTTTGCAGCCTCAGGGATAGATGCTGAAGGACTCGTGCTGCTGCCAATGCGCAGCCCCACAGTTTCTAAAAATGACAGATGATAATTTTCTGTCACTGAAAGTATTGCAGTGAATTTGGTGTGATTCTGGATCAGGCCTCAGTTGGACAGATAAAGGTGAATTGATTACTGAACTCAGAATTAATGGTTACTTAAATGCCCTAATTGCATTTGCTCTGAGCAGAATGTGATCCTAAATTGATAATATGTATGCAAGGCACTTGAAAGTGGTCAATTTTACTAAGTTGGGAACAATTGCAAACAAGAAATGATTGGAGGAAAAAAAATGAGAAAAAATAATGGGTGTTCTAAATGAGGGTTGTTTAAGAAAACTTTGATAGATGCTGTCTCCTCCACAGCATGCACACAGTTCTGCAGTCATTGAAGATATTCTTAGCTAAGAATCTATCATTGTTAAGGAAGAGAAAATCAGAAATAATAACAGCAATAAAAACCCAAACAGGAAAATAAGGGATTTGGTAACAAAAGCAATGAATTAACTGTTACATAATGCAGAGACCTGGAAGGCTAATCTGGAAGAGCAGTCAATGAAAATTATGTTTCGTGGCAGTAAAGACTATTAGGGAGTGTGCATGTGTGTGTGTTTATATGCATGTATGTCAGAAAGAAAATAAATGCTGCATGGTTTTAGATGAAGCTGGAAAAGACTCTGCTCTGATACTGAAAAAAAGAAAAGGGTGTCCAGTCAAAGATTCCTAGCTCTAGAGAAAAGCAGCCTGATGGGTCCATATCCTACTGAGGGGATGGAAAGATGTTTGCTCCAGCAGTAACCAGGCAGCACATTAAATGACAACTGGTAAATTGAAATGTTTCTGCATGTCTAGGACTAGAAAAACTACCTTGAATGATTTCATGTATGTCACTACCTGGCTGTTGGGGAAGGGTGTGCCCAGAGAAGCTGTGGCTGCCCCATCCCTGGAAGTGCCCAAGCCCAGACACTCGGAGCAGTCTGGGCTACTGGAAGCTGTCCCATGGCAGGGAGTGGAACTGGATGGGCTTTAAGCTCCTTCCTAACCCAGTCCATCCTATGATTCTATGAAGTTAGGCCAACAGAATAGTTGGTCAACAAATAGCCAACAAAACAGGCCAACAAATAGCATTTTTTTAGGTGAGATGATGGATGGCAGAGAGGGAGGGACTCCTAGCACTGGGGTATAATAAAAGATGGAAGAGATGCTGCAGACCCCTTGCAGTCAGAAGAACACCAGACTCCCTGTGGGACCTCCGAGAACCTGCTCACTCTCATCAGTTGCTGAGGATACAGTTTTCATACACTAAATGTTACTGAAATTAGGACAAGTCAGATGCTGTGAGTGGTCAGGTCTGCTTGGGGAGCTGATTTTGTGTCAGCAATGGGCTCTCAGGAAGACAAGTGCAAATTTATACACTCAGAAACCCCCGTGGGCAGAGGAACGATGGTGTTTTGGAGGACAGTGACTCATTTGAAAGTTCCCATGAAAGAAGATGGAGAGTGAGCAGAGTGCTCATCCAGCACCATCAATCTTACCTTCTGCCAAAACCTGAAATGCCAGGAATGATGACTGTCATATTCCAGGCTGGGATTTCCCAGGCAGAAGTGCCTGCACTGGGCAGGGAATCAAAATCCTCCATGGCACATGGAGATTTCTTTAGTGTGGGCAAGAGAGGTGACTAATCCCTGCACAGGAGATTAGTGCACACTGTCCTTGGGACTTCCAGAGGGCTCTGGTGGCTGTGCTGGCCAGGCTGGTACTCAACTCTGACTCCTGACCCAGCAGCCAGAACGTTATTGAGGAGCTCAGAGGATAACTGTGGTGTAGAAAACCAGACCCCTATGGAGCCCTAAACAAGTTTCACTTGAATGTATATCCAGGAGGAGGTTACAAGAGAAGCTGGTCACAGGCTGGGGGAAAGAAAAGCTCCCAGGGGAACATTCTGGAAGTCACTGGGCTTTTCTGTGTAGGAAGAGCCAGTGGTGGCAGAGTGAGCCCAGACACAGTATGCAGGTGCAGCTCCTGGGACTGGAGTTGTTTCACCTGTGAGTTAGTTTGCTGTTGGACAGTTTGTCTCAGGGTGAGGAGTTTGGTGCAGCTCTGCCTTCTGCCTTCACCTGTGACAGCCCAGCTGGATGCAGAAATTCCAGGTGTGGACTTTCTGGCCACACCTTACCTCCAAGGACAGACATCACCCAGGACAAAGAACTGATCTCAAGTGTAAGAGAAATGCAGACAAAGGCTCCCAAGGACTGGCCTTATTCTTCAGAGGGGCTGTTATCCCCCTCCCCATGCCCCTGTCCACACCACCTGCATGCAGCAAGGCCCTCATACAGATTTCTCCTAATTATGGCTTCCAGCAAAGTGGCTTGTACTGAAAATTAGTGAATCCCAGCTGGAAAATCCAAGGGATTTCCTGAGAAAAACAGCTGTGTGAGGACATGGAAGCATGCTCATTCCTGGGTACAAAAGAACACTCGTAATGGTTTCGTAATAAAAACCGAGCAGGCTGAGCAGCACCCAGAAGTGTCCTTGTGTGCCACAGCAAGCACCAAGAGCAGGGCATGGCTGGAAAACTCTTTGTAATGGGGATTCAGCACTTCAAAAGCAAAGGCATTAAGCTGCAGTTAAGGCACTTTTTAAATGGTGAGGGAAGTCAATAAAGCCTGTGGGGCTGCAGGGTAGGTGGTCCTGTCTTCTCCACTCAGAGCAAACGGGGAGCAGAGTCTGTGGAGCTGCCAGCCTTGGAGCTCGGGTTTGGTGGATCCCATGGGGCTAGAGGAGCATGAACCCTCTCAGGACCACATGCTCCTATCTTTTTTCCAGGTGTCTTCCTCTGCCCTCAGCCCCGCTGGAGCATTCCCATGGTCTGGATGTGCTGGCAGTGTTTACTTGTGGTGCCTGCAGTTCCCTGCTGCCCGGCAGGCTCACAGGGGGGTGCTTTGGCTTGTTTGGGGGCTTGAGGGGTGGCTGCACTGATGCTGGGGTGGAGGGAAGGTGTCTCTTCCTCAGAGAACTCGTGTCGCAGGTGGTGAAAACTCCAGACAGTTCAGCAGCACACACAGAATCGCTGTAGTTTAGGAGTTTTCTTAATTGTAAGAAAATATTATGACATATTGGAGGCACCTGACAGAGATGTACCAGGAGAAATCTCTGTAGCCTGTTGCTGCTAGGAATGCCCAATCAATGACAGGGACAGGCTCACTAGCCTGCCAGAGGGAGGAGAGGAGGTTTCTCCCTGAATCCAGCTGTTGATATGCTCATTCCCAGGAGCAGAATGATTGATAACACAGTTATTTGGAACCCACTAGTGGATATATTCTTAGAAACTAGAACCTCGTTTTCTCATGCTGCAAAATGTCATTTCTTAGGACTGACTGAGCAGAAATTGGATTTTGTTCCTTGCCTTCAGAACTGAACAGCACAACAGACTGATAAATATTGATTGTGCTTTTATATTTTAATTTTCTTTTTTGTTAAAGCACCCTAGCCTGATAATTGTTTGGTTACAAATACATTAGAGTTGATCAGAAAGAGCAGCAGGACAGACTTTTATGATGGTGTTAATCAAATCTCTTTGATGAAGGCACCCTGTGGGAGGTTAAAAGCCCCACACCTGGATTTGCCCAGCTTCTTGACTGTGGCCACAAGGTCCATTTTTGTGTCTCTCCAGCACAGTAACCTTCACTCCCGCTTGCATTTGTTGGAAAAGTCCCGAGTATAGCTGCAGGGTGCTCATTACATGGTTCATTACCAATCCTATCCCTGGCAAACAACCCCGGGTGTGTGCTGGGGGTATCCCTGCCGGAAGGATCTCTGGCCGTGTTCTGCTGAGCTGCTCCAGGACATTATTTCACCTGCTGGCTGTGCTGCAGTGTTGGGATGAATGGCTGTACGTTGTAATGGTATTGTTAATATGGGATGTTCAGGATTTGTCTGCTCATTCAGAAATGTGGGTCCCCTGGAAGAAGTTTTCCAAGAGACAGAGGTCTAGGGAGAGGTTTTCTCCTTGGAATCAGGAAAGGATCTGGGGCAGACACCCAACCCTTCTTCCTCACCCAGAGGTTTGATGGGGCTTGGAGCACCCTGGTCTTGTGGAAGGTGGCCCTGCCCATGGCCTGGCCTGGAACAAGGTGGTCTTTCAGGTGCCTTCCAACCCTTCTGTGATCCTGTGACGCCACATCCCTGCGCAGCAGTCAGGGTGCACGTCCTGGTTCCTGTGTGTCACAGGACATGGGTGGTGCCAGCACAGAGTGTGCCAGCTCTGGGGGAAGGACCCTTGTAGCTGGCCACTATCCCAGCTGGCCCAGGCTAAGGGACCACTGGCTCGTGCTCCAGCTGGGCAATTTGACCCAGAGAGCACCCACCACCCCTCACCTGTGCACCCACAGAAACCCCCGTTGTATTACAGCCACCAAGAGGCCGAGGGACAGTGTTTGCCCTAAACACTGCTCTGTTAGTCTGGTAAAAGGGCCCTAAAGCAGGAAAAGCCTTGTGTCCCTGTGCCTCTCCACCCCACACTGCATCCCCAGCCCTCTTGGTGAGCCAGGCTCCTGGGTAAGCCTGGGGACAAAGCCATTGCCTTTGCATGCAAGAGCTGTCAGGATGGAGATGTGGCAGTGGTGGTGAGCAGCACCAGGTCCAGCTCACGGTGGAGGGGGAGGCTCTGGAGGCAGCTTGGCAGGCACAGAGGCAGCACTGCTGCTGGAGCATGGGATGGGATGGGATGGGATGGGATGGGATGGGATGGGATGGGATGGGATGGGATGGGATGGGATGGGATGGGATGGAGCTGCAGCAGGTGGGAGTGTCCAGAGGCACGGAGCAACCCAACCTGCAGTGCTGGGGTCTGCACCAAGGTGGGTCCTTGAGGCATTTCCAGTGCTGCACGTCTGCGTTTGGAAGCATATCGGTTGTTAAAGACACCGAGAGCATTTGGCAGGATTTCAACCCAAAACTTCAAGCCAGTGTCAATTCGCAGGGTGACGACTTGCTGGCAGGAAGCAGAGCAATCCCTCAGCGCTCTGCAGGTGCCCGTGGGGGGACAAGCCCCAGCACTCCGGGGACATCCCTGGCAGCTCCTGCGCTGCGAGCGGAGCCTCCCAGCCAGCGGCGGGTCTGCTCCTGCCAGGGGCTCTGCCGGGGGCTTCGCCAGCCAGAGCTTTATTCCATCCTTTCCCTGGTCCTTTCACCATGCCTCCTGCCTCCTCCCCCTCTCCCCGTCCCTCCCACCCTGCCTGCCGGATCCCCAGCAGTCTCTTGACACCTTGGGGGAAGGCTGGGAGGTGTAACCATCGCCAGCGAGCGAGGGAGAGCAAGAGAGAAGGGAGAAGGAAGCCAATAACAGGGAGGTCTAGGAAGGTGGTGGAGGGGGAGGGACGGGGCCACTCCTCCATCGGTGGGACTGCAGATTATTTTGCATGGATTGTTGAAGAGAAAAGGGAGCTGCATTTGTGAAGGGACCAAAAAATAAACAGCTCATTGCTCGGGTAAGTGCCAGTGCGAGCTCCCGGGCTCTCATTGTCATGCTGTACATCGATCCCCCCTCCTATTTTGCTTAGTTATACTGGGTTTGATTCTTATTAGGATTATTTGATGCATCAGCTGTATGCTTCAGAGGCTGGAGACTGACTGGTACGTGTGTGTGTGTGTGTGTGTGTGTGTGTGTGTGCATGTGGGAAGATGCCCATTCTCTGGATATACATTGACACATTTTTCCAGCTCTCAGTGTGGTGTCTCATTCGCAGTGTTACCCCAAAGCATGCCGTACACACACACACAGAAATGGTGTTTGCTGTTCCTGCCTTTAAAATCCACTCACACACGCAATTTTTGAAGCTGAAAATTAAAGGGGGGGGCTCTTAAATCACAGTCCTCAGTAGCAGGGGGCTACTTCTCTTTATCCTGAGCCTGACACATTCAGTATTATGTTTTATAGCAAAGCTACATTTAAAGATCAATTCGGCAGTGGTTATTGCATCCAAATTACATGGTTGTCATGGAGATGGTACAGAGAAGCTGAAGTGATATGACTGCATCTGGACTGGAGTGGGGCTTCGTTGCCGAGTGAGATCCTGCCTTGCCTCCTGTGTCTTTTTGTCTCTGCTGGGTTGCAATTTCTTTTAATCTTGAATGAAGCGGTGCTGTATTAGAGGATTTAGAGGTCGAGCTGCTGGGAAGGGTGTGTGTTACCCCCACTCAGCACTGGGTTATTATCATAATTGTTCTATTAACATCTGCGTCTCCCTGAATTTCTTCCCCAAGTCTGGGAAGGAGGAAGGCGTGAGAAGGACAGATAGTTTTCTGAACACAGCTAGGGCTGGGAGTACTTTCTGAAAGGATACCTGCCATGCCCACACCTCCCTGCTGGCTCCCACACCTTGGGGGACAAAAGGGAAAGGATGCTCTGGTTTTAGCCATGTTTATCTTCCATTTTGCTGCCTCAACTTTGAGGATTCAAGGAGCCAGTCACCTGCTCGTCACTGTGTAAGGGGAATGGCTTTTTTAATTATTATTTTTTATTAATATATTTGTTTGCTTTGCAACTGGTAATATGGATGTGTTGGCAGTTGGGAAAGAAAATCCATAATTTATGAGAATGAAATTTTCCTGCCTAAGGCGAGCTAGAATACAAAGAGTATATCTGTGGGAAGGGCATGTTATATGTTACAGATGTGTATTTCTCTAGCGCCTGGGAGTAAATCACACTATTGTGCTCATCTTCATTATTTTGGGTGTTAGGCTGGCTTTAGTCAATATTTAATCTAAGCTCATTGTGTGTTCACACAATAAACGTGCAATTTGGAGCCTAACTTTACATCTCTGAAATGCTTTGGGAATGCATGTGGCATTGTCTCCATAAATGCAATTTCACCCTTTTCTGTGAGACCAAGCCTATTGTGGACATGTAAATATAGTAAAAGACACTGGTGGAAGCAAGCCCATCAGAATGGCAGTGTTTCTCTAATTGTATCACTAAACATAAGACAGAATTAATTACTAGGATAAACAGAGCTTTGTAGCTCTTGGATCAGGATAATATTTGCATGGAGTTCCAGGCCTGCATTATAGTAGCTGGCATTATGGCTTTAATTCCCCCCATGCCAGTAGATAATGTTTTTAGCCAGGAGTGGAGCACGTTATTGTTAGATATTTTTGCTTTAAAAATATGTTAAATCCCCATGTCCTTGTCAAATTGTCCATTGCAACTGTTCCAAAGTCTGTGATTCAACTAGGATTTTCCTTAATGTGATTTTTCCTGTACAAGTCCAAGCAAACAATGGATAAAGTCTGAAAGTGGGTGGCTGAGTCCAGAGGGGCAGTCAGAGAGATGGCTAATTCACAAAATGGATGGTTCTCATTCTGTGCCTTTTTTCCCCCTAAAAGTTTGGCACAAGTGGAGTTGAAGTGGGTAGTTTTCCCTGGAGATCCCTTTAGGGGTGTGAGGCTGGAAGCCAAGTAGTTCTGCATTAATACTGAGTTCCCTGTCTCAGCACCTTATCACTCTTCAGCCCACCCTAGGATGTGGCTGGATTATTATCTGGGGAAACTGAGGCTTGGCATGGTTAAATGACTTTGCCAAGGTGACAATGGCAGCGTTGGGCAGGGGACACAGAAGCTCTGCCAGGAAGAACCTCTGTGTGACCACCAGGCCTGTTCAGTGTCCTGCTAGCACGGGGGAGGTGGTGATGGGGAGCAGTAACTCCAGCTCATGGAGACCAGCTGGGTGTGTTTGCTGAGGCCACTCATGAGAGCTCCACAGAGGATGGCAAGAGGGATTCAAGCACTTTCTGAGGTGTCCAAGACGAGGAGTTGCTTTCTGACCTCAGGCTGTCCTTCTTGCATGGCTCATCACGTGGCTCTTCACATGAAGCCCTCGCGGGTGTCTTGGCTTTCCGCTCTCCCCACTGGTGCTCCTCACCTCTCATCTCCCTGCTGAAATACCCTGAATTGGTCTCCTGGACTTCAGCCTAGAGTACCATCACTTCTCTGCTCTCAATCCCACCACCCAACACCTTTTTGTCCTCTTCCTCCATGGGTTTTCCCAGCAATGAAGTTCCCACCATCCAGCAGTTGCACAAGCTTCCATGCCATGAGTTTGTGTGTTCTGTGCCTGTCCTGAGGCACACAGTGCTGGGTATGTCAGGCCACCATGTCAAAGCAACTCAAGTGAAAAGTCTCCTTTGAACTCTGAAGTTGCCCCATGTGATGTCCATGGTTCTGCACAGAGCTGGAGCTGGTCCTTGTTGCCAGAAGGAAATGGATTTCCTGTTCAATTCACACACAGGCATCTCTGTGTGGCCCTGCTGACTCGCACAGGTTGGTGGAGTTGCCAGAAGGATGTTCCCTGAGCTGGGAGGGAGCCGTGGCTACTGCCAGCAAGGTGCTGGCTATGGGCACAGCAATTCCTGCTGAGGGGAAACTTCCTTGGAGGCTGAGTGTGAGCAGTCCCTGGAGTGGGTGATCTCCTGGTGGAAGTGGCCACATCCTTTGTGGGTGCTGCTTGCTCTGCTACCTGACAGTCTCTGCTGTGGACACACCTCTTTGCCAGATTTGCTGGAGGTGAAATCATCCTCCTTGTCCTTTTGGCAGGAAAATGCCCATTTCCCCAGGAAAATGCCTTTCCTAGGGATGTGCTGGGACAGGATCCATGGGAGGCTCAGTGCAACCAGGCTCTCAGTGGCTGGATGGAGCCATAGGAGTGGCTCAGGGGTAGATTCTGCACAGGTACTTCCCTGTGGGGGTTATGCTGTGAGGGTCAGTTCTGGCTCCCTCCCTCTTTCCTGTGACCCTGGGGAGGTGACTGGCAGGCTGGGCTCATGGGGGAGAGGCACCTGTCCAAGCTGGACAGTAACCACCTCTCCCTTTGTCCTCACTGCTGTCCTTTGTGCTCCTGCAGGAGCTCCAGGAGCGGCTGAGATGCTCGGGGAGGTCCTTCCCTGCAGTCCATAGCCCTGACCCTGGGCAGCACCTAGCTCTGCTCAGCTCCCAGCTGGGGACACTGGTGGTTCCTCTAGAGCAAACACTGCCCATCACTGGATCAGGCCCAGAGCTCCCTCACTTGCACCAGGCAGGGCCAGAGGGAGTAAGGAGCTGCAGGCAGCCTCAGCAGACATTCTGCAGCTGAGCCCAAGCTCCTTCTTGTGCTCTCCATGCTTTTTCTGGGCTCTGGGCCTCAGCCTGGCACTGGGCACACGGCTTGTCACCTACCTCTTCACCACCACTGCTCACATTTCCTCCAATCCTTTATCTGCCACCTTCTCATCAGCTCACTCCCCTCATGGTTTCTCAGCTCTGTGGTTTTGAAGGCCCTGTGGAAGAGGCAGGGCTGGCAGGTGGCTGAGGCTGTCAGCTGTCAGGCTGTTTGAAGGAACTGTCCCCACATCCCCATGTCCCCATGTCCTGGCCAGGAGCTGTGCTCACACCGGGTCCCAAAAGAAGAGACCACACCTGAAGGGATCTTCCCAGCACCACTCTGAGGGGTGCCATGGGAGCTGCTCAGGATGTCACCTCTGTGGTGCCACCAGCCTTGCCTCATCTTCTGCTATGTCCTCTTCTTCTCTGAGACATGCGGGGTGGCTGCCAGCAAAGGTGGTGCTGGTGGGATGCCCTGACATCGGTGGCTGCTGTGACACCTCAACAGGGGCAGGGAAGGGGCAATGCTTCCTTCCAAGAAGGATGAGCCCAAAGTTCATCCCAGGATTTTCTGCCTTCCTCTACAGCATGGGACATGGGACAATCTCCCAAAGCCCCAGTCTGGCACTGGTTTTGTGTCTCTTGCTTTCCAGCTCAGACACCTCCACACTGCAGAGGCCCCCAGTGTCTCTGGGAGCTTTCCATGTGCTGTGATGGTGGCAGGGACATGCTGGGGACAGGGCTGCTCTGTGACCTTTGGGATGCAATGTTTGCTGGGCTGGGGGCTCGCAGCTGGATTTGGTATTTTGTGCGGTCACTGCCCATCCTTGTCTCCCTCCGGGCGATGCAGCTGAGCTCCCCTGTCTCTGTGGCCTTGCTGTGGCCCTGGGATGGAGAACTGAATTCCCCCCCAAAAGACAAAGCCCAGGAGAGAAATCCCAGTGGTGTCCCCTTTCTGAGGGTTCGAGCATGTGCTCTGAGTTCTCCTGATCAACATCAAGCAGGAAAACTGACATCAGACCCCAGAGCCTGATACGCTCACGGTTCACCAACCGTACTGAAAAGCCCAGGGAAAATAACATGAGCTCAGCCTCCTCTCTGGCTTCTCCTCCCCCATGTGCAGTTGTCTCTCTATTATTTTCTTGATATGGAAAAACAAATTTGACCAAATTTGACATAATTTTCTTTTAAATCTTAAAAAAAAATGTAAGATAGTAGGGAAATGCTGAGATACCAAACTCAATTGAAGGGTTGCATCTTTTTGTTTTCTGGATTTGCTTACATGCTCCAAAGTCAAGGCTTAAAGCTCAGTTTTTGCAACTTTTTGTTTGTTTTAAATCCAGCTCTTCAGTGGTTTCAGAACAAGTGCATCACAACTCTAGGTAAGGTCTGGATGACCTATAATCACACTTTTCAGCAAGTGAACAATTTTTCCAAAAAAATTCACACAATTCTGGGCAAAAGCCTCATAGAGGTAGAGAGGGAGATCCCTGTGGTACCTTCCAGTCTTCTTCCAGGACCTGATCCAGAACTGGGTGGTCTGAGGCCAGCTCAGGTGCTGCCATATAGAGAGCAGCCCCTGCTGACTGCATCCTCCTCCACAGCAGGGCCTGGCACACCCACAGGGATGGATCTCTGCCCACTCTGTGCACGGCCACTTGCTGTTGGCTGGTGCTGGACACGGGAAGAGAGGATGGCCCTGCTCTAGTGGAAGGTGACCCTGCCCATGGCAGGGCTTTGCAATGAGGTGATCTTTAAGATCCTTTCCAACCAAACCACTTGGGGATCCTGTGGCCCCTTCTCCAGGTCACCCACAGCCTCTCCCCATTGCATGTCCTAAAGCAGCATCTCCTCACCACACGTCCTGGCAGTTCAAGGAGCGTTTGGAGAACACTCCCAGGCACAGGGTGGGATTGCTGGGCTGTCCTGTGCAGGGCCAGGAGCTGGACTAGATGATCCTTGTGAGTCCCTCCCAACTCAGGGTATTCCATGGAAGACAGAGCTGGCAGCCTTGGATGAGTCCTGCCCTCAGTGTGACATGAGGCACCACTCCCAACGCTGAGCTCACCTTGTGTGGGGCTCTGCTCCTTCCCAGATTCTGCATATTTGCTCCTCAAACAGGCACTGGTACCCAGCCTGTGGGAGTGGATGGAGGAGAACTGGGACCCTGGAGCTTTGGCACTTCCTAGGAACAAAAGCAGGCAGGCTGTGGATGCAGCCTGCCCAAGCAGGACACAGGCACGGGGGGAACAGAAGGGGTTTCTGGCCAGAAGGGGATACACGTGCAAAGGAATTCTGCTAAATTAAAAAAATATATTTGTCTTTAGCAGTACAACAGAAGCTAGGGGAGCAGGCAAGAGGAAAGTGAGAAAGCTTTATTTAATTAGATTATAAGGCCCCAAAGGCTTCAGACTCATAAAAAAAATGAATTGATTTTTGTAATTGAGGATGGGGTTTCTGCCAAGTGCTGCCTTAATGAGTATTTAGGTTTTGCCTCCTAAGTTAGCAGCACCAGGCAAGGGCAGCTATTCAAGCCACTCCTCACCTGAGTCCTGAGCTTGGAAACAGGAGCTGCCTGCCTGCAGCTGGGAGTGTTAACCTTCCTTTCCAGGAAGGGACATCGTGTGTCCTTTCAAGGCAGTTTATCCAGGTCTCTTGGTATTCCCTCAACATGAAATCCCTCCCTCTTCCCCAGAACCCAGGAGGCAGCTTTCTCCATGCATGGGCGTGGAAACTGAGGCAGCAGATAATCACAGGGTTGTTTTTCCTCACAGAAGTGGAGAGAATTAATTTGCTGCAGCAGCTGAGGCAGTTTCCTTTGGTGGCTTTTCTAGGGGCTGGTGGGACAGGTGTGTGGCACTGGAGCCCATCGTGTCCCCCCCTGCCTGGGAAGGTGCCTCTCCTGTAGGTGATCCTTAAAGCACAGCATGGTGAAAGGGTGCATGCACAGCAGGGACCTGCCTCTGCAGGAGCCATGGGACACCAGGGAGGGCATTATCCCTCACCCCAAACCATAAGACTGTCTGGAAAGAGCAAGAGATTTTTATCCCAGACTTTTGGACCGACCTCCTTTCACCCTTACAGGGTTCCTCCAGAGTCTTTTCATTTTTCCATGCAAGAATGGGGAGAGTTCAGTGTGCAGAGGTTCAGGATTTCCTGCGTGCCCCCGCTCTGAGAGCTGGGGTAAGTCCAAGAGGGGGTGATTCCAAAATGCCTGGTGGGAATGTTGATCCAGAACTGCCTGGGGACCAGGAGCAGAGTAACAAGCCCAGGTGAAAGGCAGGAGGTTTGGATGTGCAGGATCACAGCAAGATCACAGCTTGATAGCAACACCTAAAATGCAGATGTGTTACTATTACTGCCATCAGAGCAGGGGAGAAGAAAAGTGGCCACAAAATTCCAGCAACACCTGGTAGATGAAGGGAATGGTTCTGTAGCAGAAGCCTGTGCTTTATGAGCTGGAGATTTCCTGAAAGCAGAAGAGCAGGAAATCCACTGCTCTCCAGATAACAGCAAACTGCAAGAAGTGCACCTTGTGGGGACACTGTCCCTTTGATTCTGCACACTGTAACAATCAGAGATTCCCAGTGTCAGTTTGCACACTTGTCCCCTGCAGCAAACCCAGCTGCCACTCCTCGTGTGCCACTGTGTCATTGGGTCACTGGCTGCACCAGGCTGAGCAGCACTCAGCTCCTGAACCTCTTTCATCTTTACAGCACACTTATTTCTGGCAGGCCCCTCTGGCCTCTCTGTGCTTCACTAAAGTCTCAGACCAGCACGTAATTCATCAGTTCCCAAAGTCATTGTCTGATGCCCAAATGTAATGACGTCTAAGGAGCAGGAGGAAAGCCCCGAGAACATCTAAAAGAGTCTGTTGAGAGGCACAGTGACCCTACTGCAGGCTGGTGTAGCAGCTCTGCTCTACCCTTGCCACAAAACCTAGTGCAAGGCATCTCAGAGGTCGGGAGAGCCTTTTGGTCCAGAGCAGGTGTGGTTAAAACACTGTCCTGGTGCAATTACATCATCCTGATGAGCTTTTTGCTCTTTTTGTAATTCCCCTGAGGAGAAGCAGCATCCTTGTCCCCATAAAGCACCTTTACATCAGTCTAGGAGTGCCTCTTAGAGTCCTTCCTCAGGGAAATCCTGCTGCTCTCACCATGGTTATCCAGCACATCCATTAAGGGCAGATCCAGCCTCTGCACAGGAACTGCAAAATGGCTCCACCAGGGTTTCACTTGCACTTTCTGGGCAACTTGCTGTGTTTTCAAAGCAAGTCAGCTTCAACATGTCAGGCTGCTCAGAGGCATTCATGCTTAGGGAGGCCAGATCTGGCCATGTCACAGTCAGATGTTCCTGTGGAAGTGTTTGCAGCCCAAATATGTTCAGCAGGCCTGGGCAGCAGCCCCATGTTTTTCATGTGGGTGTTTGCAGTAGAAGCATCAGAGCTGGGGCTGCTGTCCCAGCCTGGGGGGCAGAGAACAGCAGAGTGAATTCTTCTGCTTTAACAAAAACTTCTGATGCAGATCAGACACAGCCTTTCTGCTGACTCTGAACCCTGGGGGCTGAGCTCAGCTGGAGATGTCTACATTTGGGTGAGCTGACTCTCACTCAAAGTGCTTTTCCATGTATTCAAGCAAGTTCTGGTATACCCAAGTTCTGAGCAGCATTTCCTGTGCCATGTTAAAGATAATGGCAACTCAACACATCCTAACAGAGCAATCCTGCTTTTCCTTCAGTGATTCCATCCTGGCCTGTAAGTTCTCAGAATAAAAATGCAATTATATTTTCTGCCATTTCTACACCCTGCTGACTGCAGCCTGGGAGCCTGAGCAGACAGCACAGATGTGATGGACCCATCAAAAATGTAGGTGTGCCCCAGATTGTTTTTACTTCAGTGAAAGACGCTGGAGAAAGGAAAGAGTGGTCATGCTACCTGCAAAAGAAACACACTTTCCAGAGAACAGAATGAGTGAGAGACTCCTCCAACATGGAAGAATGATGAACTGTTGGTCCTACCTTGGTTTTCTACAGCCAACAGGCAGTTTTCAGAAGGTCAATGTTCATCTGTTTGCCTTGGAAAGATTTACTTGGCCCACACTTCTTTTATAGGAATGTTTGCTGAAGTTTTGAAAAGAAAAGTAGAAATTTTGGGCTAAACCTGCCTGCTGAGGTGAGCTTATGGTTGAAGTATTCACTAGGAAAAGGGCTGATGTTCACATCCTCATCTGAGAGCAGTGGTTTTCCTACAGCATTGTCCTTTCTGTTCCCCTGTAGTGGCTTCCTCTCTCCACTTTGCCTCTCAAATGTCTTGATGTGGTCCTGGTGACGTATTAAAGTCCCTTCATATTAGATCTCATGTTCTCAGGCTGTTCCCTGCAGGTTCTCTGGGCAGACAGCTTTATGCCCAAGTGGAGCTGCTGACTTTAGTGGAATTGCCACGTTTCGTGCCCTAACACCCTCTAATTTCAGGCAGGGAAGTTTCAGCCCTGTTGGCTGTCAGCAAATCTTGGCTGAGTCTGTGTTTTCAAGCCAAATAAGTGCATCTCAGTCTGATTTGGGCGAGGGAAGCTGCTCTTCCTTTCCCTTCCTTCACTGAGATGAAAATAGAAAGTCCCCCCTGGTGTGACAGTTCCCCAGCTGTTCCCCTCACAGATGGATGACTCGCCTCAGGTCCAAAGTGGACACTGGTTGATCCCGTGTTACTGCTGAAATCAGTCAGAGCAATTGGTCCTATCTGGACTCTCCAACAGCCTTTTCTGGACTCAGACATCTTCAGCAGTCAAGTCTCTGCTACCTGTCCATGGGTGCCTTGTAGCAGTGCTCCTGGTTTGGAGCATGGCATTGCAAGGCTGCCATGGTGACACTCAGGAGCACCCAAGGGTCTTGAAGCAGGTGTTTCTCTGGAGGATGTGGGGGCCATCGTGATGTGCCCAGAGCTGTGCTGGCAAGCAGAAATCATGCTTAACTGAGGGGCAGGGAGAGCTCTTTGGAGAGCAGGGCTGAGTCTCTGCTGGGCAAAACAAGGACCATTCCTCTCTGCCAAGGGAGCCTGGTCACCCTCCTCACAGAGACTGAAGTTATTCCTTTTTACCTGGAGATGGTCCAGGGTGGAAATGCAGAACTTTGGAGATGTCTGTAGATGAGTATAATGACATCCACAATGCTTGCTGTTCTCTTTCTCAAAGGGGGATCCTCTCCTTCATCCTCCAGCTTCCAGAGCAGCTCTCTCACTCACACTAATGCCAGCAGGTTGTTCCTGTGGCTCCCTGTGGATGAAGAAGTGCTGTGTGGAGAGAATGGGAGATTTCACACTCTCACTGATGAGTGAGGAGTTATCTGCTGCTGCAGGTTGCTGGATATCAGCTTTGGACACCATCAGCTGGCTCCAAACCAGCTTTCTCTGATGTCAGCACCCACAAAAGTCTGTTTGCTGTCATCTCCCTCTCCTGACAGGTTTGGGAGATGCTCAGGAAGACCTTCCTCCCTGCTCTCTGGGTCACATTGGGCTCCCAAGGAGCCCAGAGCCAGTGCCCAGCCATCTCTGCACATTCTGGACTCACAGAGCTGCTGGTCCCCACATCCCTTGGGCTGGAGCCATCTGTCTGCACACATTGTCTACCAGCTTCTGTGGTCAGAGGATCCCTGTCAAAGTCTGGTGTGTTAAACCTCATCTCCGAGGTTTATGGATGTGTTGGAGTGTGAAGGGAGTTTGCCTCCCTTCCAAAACTCCCTTGCATTCTGCAGTACTGATCTTCATCCCTGTGGATGTTTCTCCCAGGGGACAAGCAGGATGGGCTCGTCTGCTGCCTCCTGAGATCTTGCAGCGAGGCGTTGCATGGGTTCAGTGTAGACAGACAGCATGGCAGGAATTTCCTTTTCTGGGGTCTGAGTCAGCTGCCAGCCCTGTTTTATTATTTTGGGTACTGGGAGAATGTGGGGAAGGAGGATCAAGCAAAGGGAGGGAAAGAGGGGAAGAAACTGTTTCCATTTATGGGTTATGAGAAGCAGTTGCAACTCTTGTGGATTTTTATGGAAGGTAACCCTGGCTGTGGGGAAAGCTGGGTTTTAACAAATTCAATTACGATGCTGCACAGAACTGAGTGGAAAGGCCCCATAAACAGCACGGTTTTATATAAAAAAAACCAACCATATAGATAATCAAACTATAAACTCTCCTTCCAGAGAAGGTGAGCACCAGAGCAGACAGGCACAGGTGAGGATGGAGCCAACTGTGAGCTGAGCCTACAAACCCTGAAAACTCCTGTCTTGAGTTGGACTCAACCCAGCATGGACTGATTACAAGCTGTTTGTTCTGCACTAGGGCAAGGCTGGAGCCACTGGGACTCACCTGTTACCCAGAGCAGGCATCCTGCTTTCAAGCTCTTCTCTGAGCTCTGGGAGCTGCCTGAACGTGGGCTGCCAGGGCACAAAAGGCCTCTGCCCCTTTTCTCCACCTTTTCTCCCATGCCAGGAAAGAGCTGGCTGGGATCCTTTGGTGTCCCTGTGATCCTTTTACAGCTGCAGGCTTGAGATCTGTGCTGTGGGCTCCTGCAGCAAACAACCTCCTTGGCCAGACCCACTGAGTGGGGAGCATTGTGTTGGAGAGGCAGGAACAAAATCCCTTGGGAGCTGCCTTTCTCCTCCTTCCCCCAGGATGCAATAAAACTTGCCCTCCTTTGCTATTCCCTCTCTGGAGGTTCCTGGTTCTCTCTGAGCCACAGGAGGATTCCTGTGGATTGCAGTGGGTTTCTGCAGGAGCAATGCACAGGGAGCCCTGCAAGGTCTCCAAGGGGGTCAGGGTTTGCTTCTGCAGGAGGGAGGATCTAAGGATCAGACAGACCCCACTGACTGCAGCAGGACCTTTGTCCTCCCACAGTCAAGCTGGGATTTGAAAGGAGCCTTTTCCAGGAAGATTCCAGACCTGACATGCTGGAACATGGAACAAGGACATTCAGGTCCATGTTCATCCACATCCTGGACCTTCTGCCTCAAGATCACACTTCTCCTGGGAGACCCATCAGCTCATTGTCCCTGTGCTTTGGCCCATTTTTTGTGACTCCTACCACGTCACCAAGATGTAAAGTGAGGGTGCAGTCACAGAAGCATGGAGCCACAGGTTAGAGAAGGCTGGAAGGGCCACAGGGCTCACCTGGTGCCACCTCCGTGCTCCAGCAGGGCCATCCCAGAGCTCAGGGCACAGCAGGGTGTGCTCACAGCTCTGCAATGTCCCCAGGCAGGGACACCCCACAGCCTCTGCACCATCTGCCCAGGGCTGGCACTGCCCAGGGCAGCAGTTCTGCCTCCTGGGCAGGGGCAGCTCCTGGGCTCAGGCCCTGCCCGGGGCTCTGGGGCCATCGCTGGGCCTGGAGCAGAGCCTGGGGCTGCCCTGCCCTCCTGCACACAGGGATGGACAGACAGGGGGACACAGGGACACACAGGGACACAGGGACACACAGGGACAGACAGGGACACAGGGACAGATAGGGGACACAGGGACACACAGGGGACACAGGGACACACAGGGACAGATGGGGGGACACAGGGACAGACAGGGACAGACAGGGGACACAGGGACACACAGGGACACAGGGACACACAGGGACAGACAGGGGACACAGGGACAGACAGGGGACACAGGGACACAGGGACACACAGGGGGACACAGGGACACACAGGGACACACAGGGACACACAGGGGACACACAGGGACACAGGGACACACAGGGACAGATGGGGGGACACAGGGACAGACAGGGACAGACAGGGGACACAGGGACACACAGGGACACAGGGACACACAGGGACAGACAGGGGACACAGGGACAGACAGGGGACACAGGGACACAGGGACACACAGGGGGACACAGGGACACACAGGGACACACAGGGGACACACAGGGACACAGGGACAGACAGGGACAGACAGGGACACAGGGACACAGGGACAGACAGGGGACACAGGGACACACAGGGGGACACAGGGACACACAGGGACAGACAGGGACACACAGGGACACAGGGACAGACAGGGGACACAGGGACACCCAGGGACACTCAGGGGCACCCAGGGCTGAGGCCCCTCTCACTGGGGCTCCTCTCCAGGCTGAGCAGCCCCAGCTCCCTCAGCCTTTCCTGGGCACGGAGATGCTCCAGGCCCTGCCTCAGCTCCGCAGCCTCCACTGGAGCTGCTCCAGGAGCCCCAGGTCCCTCCTGTCCTGAGAAGCTCAGAGCTGGACACAGTCCAGGCTTTCACCCCTTTTCACAGGCTTGAGATCATGATTTTGTTTCCCCTGTGAAGGGAGCAGTGAGGTTTGCACACCGAGGGCTGGAGGAAGGCTCAGTGCACCAAGTGCTGCCCAGCCAAGGTGTCAGTACAAGGAAAGGAACACATAAAAAATACTAAATATATTCTTTTATTTTTCCCAGTTTTAATAACTGCAAAAGAGTGCAAACAGGAAAGCTGTTAAGATTTTTAAGACTAAGCTTTATTGTTTCCCATAAGGAAAAAGCTGCTGTTGTTTCCCCAGGATGAAGTTTAGCAGGAGTCATTTGGATCTCAATGTGTCCTAATTGCTCTGGGGACTCTAATAAAAATTCAAAATAAGGAGCTGTAGGTTTTGGGTTCAAGAAAAAGTATGTTCCATGCACAGTGATTTCTGATTACCCAAAGGCTCTTTTTTTAGCATGTAGCTGGTTTATTTTAGTCTGTGGGATATGTTTTATCCACAGCCTCTTTTGCACATTGGAAGTGAAGGATGTAGGACCTACAGTTTGCACTGGCAGAGGTGGATGGAAACCACTGGGACAGCATATTGCCCATGAGCAATGACCATCAGTGCTCCAGGGGCTCTGTGAAGTGTAACTCTGGCATCAGTGTGTGGCTCAGGGCTCAGCCCTGCCCCTTACAGCCTCCAGGAATGCTGCAGGTGACTTAGAACTTGGTGTCATCAGGGAGGGACTCTGTACAGAGCAGGGGGTGATGTACAGAGCAGTTTGGTGCTGCATAAATCTTTGGTGTGCCCACATCTTCACTTCACTATACAATGCTGCTTTCCCTGTGTTCAGGCTGTAACGGAGCGATAGAAGTAAAAGAATTAGAGAAAATCCAGAAAAAGGTAGGCAAAATACTCAAAGGGGTGGAGAAGATGTCTTCTGAGAACAGGCTAAGAAGGCAGGGTCTACAATCTGGAGAGGAGAGGCTGAGAATGATAATGAGGTCTTCAAAATCATATAAAAAACAAGCCGATGGGGAAAATAAATGAGGATTTTCACAATGAGAATGGTAGAAGGTTTTTATTTTCAGCCATGTTGAAAAGGCAGAGGTCAAAGCAGAGACATAAGAAGGAAGAAATGTGCTTCAAAAAGAAGAACCATGGCTGTGATCTCTCCATGTCTCTACAGGATTGTCTCCTCAAAGAGCCCTGACTGTGCCCATGTGCAGGGTAATGTGTGACACCTGCCTTTTATAAATTCACTGGTAAGTCAGGGCACAAAAGCACATCCATCCCTGTCCTGCAGCCTGGACATCAAATGGCTGCTGGGCACATTCCATTCCTGCTCACAGGGGACAGGAGCTCGGAGCACATGGTCCATCACGGCAAAGGATGTCACTACAGGCATTTTAGCCCAAGAAGTCCAACATCACTTCCAACCCAAACCATTCCATGATTCTGTCTTCACTAAGCCGGAGGGAACGGGACGCAGAGCAGCAAGGAGAAGGAAGGCTGCTGCAGGAAGCAGCCCAGCTCAGCATGAACTTGAGGAAAAGCTCATGCTTGACTAAGCAGCAGGATTCTTCTCCAAGCCTTCCTGTGTCCCAGCAGCCAAGTGGTTACACAAAACTGAAGAGGGAGCCTTTCCAGTTCCTAACGCAGGAAAGAAAATTAAAAATAAATCATTTCCCACCAGCCATTCAGCTTCAACAAAAGCTGGGACACTTCCAGAGCCAGTCCCTGAAAGAGCTGCTGTGTGGTTTCCAACCCCTCACAAAATCAGGGCAGACTTTGCTGCATCTCTGCCCAGCCTCTTTGGGACCAGTGCTTCCCTGCAGTGGATGCCAGCCTGGCTTCGCTGGCCCCGCTGCAAATCCAGCATCATCCCGAAGCAGATGATGGGGTATATCTGCTCTCCTTCCCTCCCAGCCAGCCCTGCCCTGTCTCCTCCTGGTCCAGGGGCTGTGCAGGACCCGGGGCAGAGTGGGGCTGGAGCAGGGAGTGAGTGGCTGTCCTGAATTGCTATCCTGTGGCACTGGAAACTCACAGTGATGAGCTGGTGCTGTGGAATTCTGATAAATGAAGGTAATAGCTGTTGGCTTGCTGAGTCTGGCCTGCAAACCAGGGCAGCACGAGATGGGATCCTCAGTCCCTTCAGGGCCACAGGATTGGGGTCCTCAGTCCCTTCAGCCTCTGTCCCATCTCTCCCACCAAGCCCCAGTTCTGGGAGGGAGATGGAAAGGCCGTGGTTAGCCATGGACTGGGGATGCCTTGGCTTCCCTTAGCCTCTCCTCCAGCAATAACGTCCTCTTTCTAGCAAGAATCCATGTTCTTCTACTTATGTGGCCTTACAGAGCTGCTCTGCTCCAAATCATGGAGCTCCTGCTTAACAACTGTCTACAGCTCAGCAGGGCCACATTATCTGTTCATTATCTGTGACTAGTCCTGGCTGGGTTATGTGCCAGGTCATCCCCTTTTCCTGACAGACCCTGTTTTGAGTGCTAACCCCAGTTACATTTGTGGGAGGCTGGGAACACTGGACATGCAAGGGGTGCCCACCCTATTCCCAGGACCTAGGGAAGAACAGTCATTTGAGAGGGTGCCTGAGCCTGCAGAAAGGGCAAGACTTGTGAAAATCCACAGATGGGAACCCACATCCCACTTTTCAACCCTTACCTGCTTCAGAAAGCACTTTGCAAAGCAGACACAGAAAGAAATGGGGAGGGGCTTGGGGAATGTCAGCCTGCAGCCCGAGGCAGCCAGGCTGTACAGCTTTGGGACAGCCAGAGGAGCCCAAAGGGACCTCTGAACACCCCCCCATCCCTTGCCCCAGTGCTGCAGTGTGTCCTCTCCCCACAGCCTGGTTGAAGCTGTGGCAGCTTCAGAGGCTGGGCTGCACTTTGGTACTTTGCAGAGCAAACAGAGCAGTGTTGAGAGTCTGGGTCTGGGCCTTGTCCAGAGCTGGTGACCTTTCAGCTGTCTGCTGGAGGCAGATGTGGACAGTTGCAACCAGCTGTTCCACCGTTGTTTTGTCTTCCAGGTTTTCCAAGCTGTGGAAAAGCTTGTCTGCTCCTCCCTTTGCTCTGTCTTCCAGCCTGTCTGCTCCTCCCTTTGCTCTTCCACCTTCCCCACACGGGTGGGGAGGCAGCAGGTCACGGATGAGCTGTAGGGTGGGAGAGACCCTCTGCAGCTGACACGGGATGAGCTGGGAGTGTGGCAGGAGTTGGCTGCATGACTCCCGTCCAAGGCATCGCCATGAAGAGCTGCGCTCAGAGCCACAGACTGTCACAATCCAGTCTGGCAGTTCCTCTGGGATTCTGGAAGCCTCAGCCACTCATAACCTGTGTGTGCTTCAAGTGACTGCCACTGCAATCAAAAATGAATTAGTTGGTGACTTATTGGGAGTTTGTTATGGGTTGCTACACCCTCAGCTGCAGACTTTGGGTGCACACAGCAGCCCCCAAGCAGGTGTGTGCAACGGAGCAGGGATCCAATGGGAGACACACAATTCTCAAGGGTCAGGAGGCTGCAAGAGGCTGGATTTCTCCTCCTGGCTGTCACACTGAAGCTGATGGTCTTCCCAGCTCAGCAATAGTCTGTGCACACATCCTGCCAGGGTTTCCCTGGTGCCTCTTCTCCAGCAGGAGCACAGGCCAAGGAGGAACATGACTAAGGCTTTAACTATTGATTCCTCAGCACTCCTTCCAGACCACAAACATTCCAGTGAGACTTCACAGAGGGTGAAACAGTAGTATAATGCTTAACAACTGTAGTAGTTTATATGTAATAAAAAATTGTGGGGTTTTTTTTCTTTTAATATAAATAATGTAAGTTACTTAAAGTTACTTAGAAGGATGGCTGGGACACCACACATATTAAGGTTTGCCAACATTTCTTACTCAGGCTCATCTCCTAACTGCTTTTAGTTTCCTGTTTTCTGGTTGCATACAGCTGTGCCAAGCTTGAACTATTGGACTGGAATTCAGCTTGGGTGGTTCCTACTGAAGTTTTTGGATGGATGGCAGGGAAGTGGAGAATTTCAGCTCAAAGCCTTTTGTCTGTTTTTTTAAAAATTTTACTCAAAGCCCCCACATTATTCATCTCATATTAAGAAAAAGGACAGCAAAATTTTTGCTGGAAAGATTCCTCCAAAGATTTGAGCAGTGGCTTGGTGTTGCATGTCTTACATGTCTGCGTTATACCTTCAGTTTGAGAAAGTAAAAATTTGGCCCATGTTAGGTTTTCAGCATTTTTTGAGATCACAGTGTGGTTATGCTCAGGAGAGTGTTGGCATTTTTGCAAGTAAATTCCTGGAAGATGCTGAGTTGGCTTGGCCCTGCTGTCAGTGCATGGGAACACCAAGGGCCTGGGTCTGATTTTCTCTCCTGGATTTGGTGGGAAAGAGATTTACAGCTTTTCCCTCTTAATTTGGGATGGAAATGAACAGGCTGAGGAGACTTGGCCCACATGTGTGAGCCTGAGGACTGTCCCAAGGGCTTGTTTTGCCCTCCCTTGAGAGGGCTCAGCTCCTGCAGGTGGGATTCTGGGCTACAGGAGGCTGATTGCTGGTGACCCAGGAAGTCTAGGCCAACCTTTTTCTTGTCAGGCTGGTGGAGAATGAAGCTGAAGGCCTGCAAGGGCAAGCCCAAGAGAGGGTATGAGCAGATGCCTCTGCAGGGACTCAACACAGATATCTGCTGCCAAGCTGCTCCATGGGGTCTTTCTAACAGATGTGCAGTGGCACATCTGGGCCCTGATCCACCCATCACCTCTAGCAGCACACAGGCAGTGCGGGCCTCTCTTTCTGTCTCCACCAGCTCTATGCAAGTCTGGCCCATGAGCTCAGGCTGCTGTCTGAAGGGGACACACCATCTGTGGTGACCTGTTCCCCCAGCCTGGGGTCACCTCAGGGGGACACATCACTGTCCATCCCTGTTGCAAAACAGTCTGCAAGAGAAATGTTGCTACATCAGTCACTTTGGTAGCTCGGATTTGCTTGCATGTAGCCCAAAGACCTTTACCATGGCTCTTGTTTGGTGGGGCTGAGGAGGGGCTGTTGGGGGGATCAGTCCAAAACTCAGGTATCTCGCTCTGTGGATCTGATGGGTGAAATTGCACATTCTCTGCACTCACATAGACAAATTTCTCCTCAAACCTGCAACCACAGAGTCCCTTTGCTCCACTTTAGCTGACTGGGGCGGGGGGGGGGGGTTGTAATGAAAGATATCAGAAGCCCTGTGTAAGGAATACTCTTGCACTGCCATGTCTGAAAACCCCAGAGAACCAGAGCATGCCGAGGAAAAAGCACTTGCAGTGCTCTGCCAAGGAGCCATAGGATGGGTCTGGGAAACAGCCTGATGAGGAGCAGCAGCAGGGTGGAGGAAACCAGCAGGGTTTGTCCTCTCTGGCCTGGGTCTCACTTTCTCTGATCCCTTGTTGCAGGCAGGGGCTGTGCAGGGATCGGGAGCGCCCGGCTGCGATAGGTGCGGCGATGCCGCGCGCGCTGTGACAGCGAGGGATGCACACGGATGCTCGTGGAGAAGAGGTAAAACTGCCAGCACTGCCTCCAGGAGGGACCTGCTCCATCTCAGGACTGTGGCACGTGCAGCCCTCAAGGAGTGCTTCACCCCAAAGCCAAGCCATGCAGGGCTCTGAACTCCCCAGCCCATCACACCTCCCAGCTGTGGGGAGCAGGACACGGAGAGCGGGCTGGATCTGAGATCCAGGATTGCCTGGGCTGTGGGATGGGAGCAAAGTCAGGCAGGACTTGGGGTTCCCCTTGGGATCTGGCCTGCTCAGGAGCAGCTCAGCATGTACCTATGTGGATCTGCCCTTACCCAGGCCACAGAGGGGTGTTTGGGTCCCAGTCCCTCCTCTCCCTTACTCCAGTGCAGAGGAAGGAGCAGCAGGGAGGGGCTGCTGACATCTCCACAGAGTGAGAGGTGCTCTGTAAGAGCAGAGGCAGCTGCAGTTCTGCACCCCCTGTTAACAAGAACTGACCTGGCCAAGCAATTAGGGATTTTACTGCTAATGAAAGCTTCAGCTCAGCAAGTGAGAGCACTAAGAGTGTGTGGCTGAACCAGGACACCCTCCTGGCTGCTCAAAGGTGATGGCTTACTGAGAGGGAACTTGAGGCAGGGAATTTGAGTTATCTGCTTCAGATGTGAATTAGGAACTGAGTTAGGGGGAAAACCCCAGAGTCCTGGCTGCCTGCTGGCACTGCTTAGCCAGGATTCCTGTGCAGGTGAATCACAGCCACATCACCAAATGGTTTGGGTTGGAAGGGACCGCAGAGATTATCCTCCCACCCCCTGCCATGGGCAGGGACACCTTCCACTGTTCCAGGTTGCTCCAAGCCCCATCCAGCCTGGTCTTGGACAATTCCAGGGATCCAGGGGCAGCCACAGCTTCTCTGGGCACCCTGTGCCAGGGCCTCACCACCCTCACAGGGAAGAATTTCTTCCTAATCTCTAATGCAGCCCTGCTCTCTGTCAGTGTGAAGCCATTTGTCCTTGTCCTGTCACTTCATGCCCTTATCAAAGTCCCTCTCCAGCTCTCTTGGAGTCCCTTTAGGTTCTGGAATGGGCTCTAAGGTCTCTCTGGAGTTTTCTCTTGTCCAGGCTAAACAGACCTATAAAGACAGATAGTATTTTAAAAATATCTATGGAGACACATAGTGCTTAAAACCAAAATCAGCTGCTACAATGGCTCAGCCTGGGTGCCATGCAGGATACTCCTGCTTCCAGAAGAGATCATTTCTGGTGGCACTTGACTGCAGCTGTGGGAAGGTTATGATGGAGTAAAGCTTGCACAGCACTGTGGGGCTCAGGATCAGTGCTCACAGCTCAGTGGTGCTTCTAAGACCTTGCAGACTTCGCCTCAATGGGTCTATTTGCCTATAAAGCACATTTTTGTCAAAAAACTACTTCTATCAGTGCAAAATAGTGTCCTTCACTTGCCCTGTAGAGAGAGCATCCCAGGGAATATTCAATCAGGACACTTTTGCCAGAGTTTTAGCTGGCAGCTTGTGACACCCTTCAGCAGTACTTTGTGTTGGGAAAAGAGAAGTGGTGCTCTGGCAGGCAAGATGCTCTGCAGAAATGCTATCTCAGCAGGGAGAATCACACAGGTTGGCACAGCACAGCTGCTTAAAACGGTTAGAAAAGAATAAATCACGCTTATTGCCTGTTTCACCTATTTCTCCTCTTTCTGGAGGGCTGGGAACACCATCCCAGCAGCGAGTCTGGAAATGCAGCCCCAGCCCTGGGCACTATCGGCCTGCGTGGGACACGTCCCCTGTTCGGGGGCCCTCTGGGGTTATGGGAGCAGCAGGAAAGGAGGGTGCTGGGCCCCAGTGGCTCAGCACCACAACAGCAGCTTTTCCTCTCCCATCTCACTGCCCTGAGTAAGGAGCACTGGGCCTTCAAAAGCACCAAACACCAGAATAGTCCTTCCCTGCTTTTACACTGAGGATGTGAGGTGGGGTGGGGGCTTCAGCCTGCCTTTCCATCCCTTCCCGATGCCCACGATGTGCTTTCTTTTCCCTTGTAGGTAGTGTTGAGGCTGAGCTGAGCGCGGGGAGGGATCCCGTGAGCGCTGGGACAACGAGCGGAACATGAGCGAGACCAGCCCCTTGCCATGGTGTGCCGCAGAGGAGTGCGAGCCGCATTCCCCGGGCTCGCAGCCGTCCCCGCCGGCCGGCAGCGATGGGGACGAGCAGCCGAGCCAGCCTGCGGAGCCTGCCAGCGGGAGAGCCAGCCCCCGGCACGATGCTCAGCCCTCCCGAGCGGAGGGGGAGCGCGGGGAGCAGCGGGACGAACATCTGGAAGCGGTGACAGAGCCAGGCGAGAGGCTCAGCGAGCAGGGACAAGGGACGGGCGCTGCCAGCGAGAGCGGCCGTGCGGACGGGGCAGTGCTGGCCAACGGGGTGGACGCTGCGCCGGCCGCGGGGCGGGAGCGGCCGCAGGACGGGGACACACCCGGCCGGAGCAGCCCCGAGCTGGGGGACAGGGGCTCCCCCGGCCCGGAGAGAGCGAGCGGGGCCCTCAGCAAGGAGCGGTGGCACAGCGTCCTGGGATCCTCAGAAGCTCTGAGTGCTGACGAGGCGGAGGAGCAGTTCGGGTGAGTGCGGAGCCGCCGTAAGGTCGGCTCAGTCCTGGTTTGTGTGTGTTGTTTTCGAGGCTCCTTGGTTCGAGTTACTCTGCTCCGTGTGTAACTCATCAGTTTAAGGAGCTGCAGCTGCTCTCATGGCTGACTGCGGCTTTCCACTCCTGTTTCTCTTCGGGCTTCTCGCACATTTTTTCCCTGTGTGTAATTTTTTACTCTTTTTTCTCTCTGGACTTCTCACACAGTTTTTTTCCTGTTACAAATGCAGAAAGCTGTGGTTAGAGCCAGTGTCTGCTCACAAAGCCACTAAAGTGAAGGGGAAGCTTTTGGGATCTCGAGAGGAGCTGGTTGTGCTCACTTTGGGGGTGTCCCACTTGCAAGCTGGACATTCAACTGTAGCACTTATGGCAGAGTTACCTGGGGTAACTTAGGGCAAGTACAACAGCCTGGGCATGCTGGAGAGCCAGGCTTGTCTGGCAGGCTGGTGTCCCCTGGAAGTCCCTGGCAGCATGGCTAGCTCTGGCAGTCTCTGGGCTAGCAGGTGGCAGCTGTGTATCTGAAAGTGGGCACAGCCCTGAGCTCTGCTCTCCACTGCACCTGTGGCAGGTGTTACCAGCACCTGGGTGACAGGAACAGCAGTGTGAGACAAAAGGTACAAGTGTCATCCAATTCTCAAGTGCCTATGACAAACCTGAACATGTGCAATGTTCCTCAGTCCCTGAGTCCTCTCTTCTGACAGCTTGGCTCACAGGAGAACTCTCCAGACTGGGGGACACTCGCACTGGTGTGCTGTCTACAGCTGGTTTTATGCCTCTGCAGGTTTCTAGACCTCCATGGGATTGTGCAGGCTGGGGGCTTAGGGGGAATGACAGGTCACTGGGATGAGGAGAGGTCCTTCCTGTGCCACTCCTGCAGGAGGGATATGGATGCTTCCCTTTGCCACCAGAAATCAGCCAGGGCTCTGTGTTGTAGCCACCCGAGGTTGATGCCTGCTGTGAATTTTACAGCCCTGCCTGTGCACCTACCCCAGGGTGCAAGCAGGAGGGGCCAAAGGAGAGCAGTAGGGGTTGTCCCAGAGGAGCGTGGCCTTCTGAAGAGGAGCTGTGCAGGGACAGGGTGGCCAAGGTGGCCTGGGGATCACCTCCTAGCTCTAGCCCCGTGCAGGCTCCGTGCTGAGCTGCGCGTTCTGAGCGCTGTCTGGAGCGTGGGCAGCAGAGCTGGGGAGCCACGCAGGGCGTGGGCTGACAGCAGGCATCCCTCCTGCTTTGTTTCTCTGCTGTTGAACAGGCTTCTCTATAAAAGGCTGGTGGTTTGTTTCACTCAAGAGCCCCAGCCAGAAGCAGCAGCACTGCTTCAAAAAGCACAGCTGAAGGTGTTGCAGAGGAAGTGTCCAGGGCAGGCTGCTGCTGCCTGGAGAGCTCAGGGAGCCTGTCCCCAGGCAGGTCCCAGGAGCCCCGTGAGCTATGCAGTCAGGTCTTGGATAGCTGCAAGTCTCTCAGGTTTCAGGGGAATCATATTTGCTTGGTAGGTGGCTCCCTGGCAAAGGCTGCGAGTTCAAGAGGAAACCAAGGGTGGTCAGAGAATGCTGCTGCAATCACTGGAAGTGCAATTATTTTAAGGTACCAGGGCATGAATTGGTAGAAGTGGCAGGCTGAGGATTTGGAGATGATGCAGCCTGACTGGGGTCTGCATGCAGAGTCCATGATCTCGTGCTCTAAACATATTCACTTGGATAGCAAATGAGTCTTCTGGGAGGCTGAATGCACAAAGGGCAAGTCACATGCTATATTCAAAGCAGAGGGCAGCTGGAAAACTTCTGGGATGCAGCTGAAATCTGGGAAACCACTTAGGGCCTGCAGATCGGGTTAGCTGACTGCATTGGAGCTCATCAGTGCTTTGGCCACCTATCTTTAGGGTAAATGGCAGGAGCATGTGGCTGAGCCAAGCACAGCGTGGAGCTGCTCTGCCCTGACCACACGGACTGTCCACTCTCCTGGCTCAGTGTGGGTCAGGAAGAACTGACAGACAGAGCAAGGCACCAGGAAGTTGCTGTCATCCTGCATCACCTCTGAGTTTCCCCGTTTTTTTCGTTACTCCCCTTTGGGGAAATGCTGTAATGACCCATTCTGTCTATAGGAGAACCTGGTCCAATGTTTTACTAATGACCAGTCAACTATTTGTTCCTGGAGAGAAATAATTTGTCATCATCTGCATGTTGCTGCTTGTATGATGCATTTTATCCCTGAATTCTAAAGTACTTTACAAGAAGGTGTTGAGTCTTGTTCTTCCCACTGGAATGGAGAATTAAAGGGGGAAGTCATCCAAGGTCAAAACTCCATGGTAGAGCTGGAGAAGACCCCGTGATTTTCCTCCTGAAGGTAGGTCAGTTCCTGCATCTATGCAGGAAATGGTTGGTTAAAAAAAAATCAGGGAAATAGAGCCAAAGATTGAGTGTTTGTTTTGCAGTTTGCATTACCTGAATCCCTTTTCCCCCCTTTCTGGTTTATCCCATTTATCCTATTGTTTGTCAAAGCCCCATTTTCATTTCATTGTGGCTGTGTTGTCTAGAGGTCTTTCACCTTCTCAGAAACCCCCAACACTGGTCTGCTGATCTCAGGGAGGTCACAGCTCTGAAGTCCAACTGCAAGATCCACCAGGGAATGATGCTCTCTACTTTCAGCCCCATGAACTCATGGAAAAAACCCAAAATTTTTAACAGAGAAATCCCCACCTTTTGCTTGCATACACACTCAGCACCTGCAGTTTTGGGACTGCGGTTTTTGCCCACACATTTCCTCCCATGGCAGCATATAGCTGTCAAAAAATTCACATTCCATCAAATAAAGTTTCAGAAAAACTTTGCAGAAAGACTGCAGTGCAGAGGCAAGAAAGTTCTGGTTTCCATCATGTCCTTCTCTGGCAGGATCTGCACTCCATCAGCACAGCAAACTTGTGATGGCAAATTGAACATGAATCAGCAGTGCCCTGCAAGCTGGGAGGGACAACCATGTCCTGGGGGGCATCAGGCCCAGCATTGCCAGCTGGGCTGGGAAGGGCATTGTCCCACTCTGCTCTGGGCTGGGGTGGCCTCACCTCGAGCCCTGGGGCAGTTCTGGGTACCACAAGATGAGAAAGAGCTAAAGCTGTTAGGAAGTGTCCTAAAGAGGGACATGGGGGTAGTGTAGGGCCATCAGGGGACGAGTATAGGGCTGGAATACACGAGGTCTGTGGTGTGAGCAGTTAATAGAAATGATTCTATACAGTGTATTGAAAGATCAGGGTGTCTTCCTTGGGATTTTGGGAATGTGGGACCTGCTAGGTGATAACCAGGAGGTTATTCTGGCATTGGATCCAGTAGCAGGTGTCATATGCAAAAGTCTCCAGTTCAGAGGTCTGGCTTTTTTTTCTGGAACATGACCAAATTAAGGGCTGGCTGGGCCTTTGGGGTTGCTCATCACAAAATGTTTTTTTCAGCTCTGGAATCTTGTGACAAAATTGGGAATCAGGCAGGTTATACCATAGAAAGATCCCAAGGGCCATTATCACAGCAGCCATTCCTGCCTCTTCTCTTGCCTCCCAGCTCCAAATGGAACAGGGCAAGAATTGCCTTGACAGTATTTTCTACATTTCTCCTTTTGGTCCAGGTTTGCTTCTGGAGATGTCAAGCTGAGCTGCAGTGATGATGACAGGGAGCATTTCCAATTCAAAGACATCAGGGATGGCTTCAGCTCAACCTTCGAGAAGATTGTTGAGTCTGACCTTATGAAGGGGACCTACTACAGCAGCCTGGACTCTTTGGACGTGCTCTCCCTCACAGACGAGACAGACAGCTGTGTCAGTTTTGAGGCCCCCCTCACCCCACTGATCCAGCAAAGGGCCAAGGAGAGCCCCGAGCTCCTGGAGCAGAAACTGGCAGCCCAGCAGAGAGAAGCCCTTCACCACATGGCTGCTGATAAGCAAGAGCAGGCGGCAGCCAAGCCAGCGGAGGGGGATTTTGGGAGCCCTCTCAGACACTCAATTACCAGCAGCAGGTCAGAGAATGTGCTCAGCCGGCTGTCCTTGAAGAGTATCCCAAATGGGTTCCACGTGGAAGGCTCAGAGGAAGATGCCACCAAGATCATTAACTCCATCAGGTAAGGCAGGGAGTTTCTTGGACAGTGGCTGCTTTTCTTATGGGATCCCAGTCGAGGAGCAAGGCTCAGTGGGCATGATTGAGTTGGAACTGCTCTTTCACCCCTTGTGCTTCCTCTCATGTGCTGTTGTGGCAGAAACACCAAACACCAGCAGGAAAACTTTCACCTGCACAGCCCTTGGCAGGTTGGGGATGGTCAGGTGCCCTCCCAAATGCCTCTGAAGTGCAGGGAAACCTCAAGGTTTCTCTTAGGACAGGGTGCCCCTGCAGAAGCCTCCCCAAAGGTTCTTCTGCAGGCAACGAGGAGATCAGCAGAGACTTCACCCTCTGGACCAGCTCAGACCCAAAGCATCACCCCTGGGAGGCAGCAGCTCATCCATAGGGCACTTCCCTGCATGAGGAAGCCAGGTGATGAGCAACCAGGTCAGGGGAGAGCTGGAGCGAGGTCGTATGTCCAGCTATCAGGCCAGCAGTGAGTCACACTGCTCGAAAATGCATGAACTGGTGCTGTAAGTGGCTTGGGCAGGCAGATAAAGGGCTGTATGCCCACCTACACGGTGCCAGCAGGGCTGCTCAGAGCATTGTCTGTGGGCACAGCAGGCAACTCCAGGGGAAGAACTCACCAGTAAAAGCTGGTCTGGTGCCAGTGCCATTGACATGATTTGTACAAGTGCAGCTTCTCATCCTCAGCAAATAACCTGAACTGAAAAGCATAGCATCTGCCCCTAAGATTTCCATGACGTCCGTGGCTTGGGAAGAGCTGGGGATCCCCAGTGGGGAGAGAGGAAGCTAAAAGGTGTTGAGGCTGCTTACTTTGATACATCCTCATTTCTCAAGGGGAAGCTGCCCTCTCTCTGACCTTTTCTACCACTTTGGAATTACACTGCACTATTTCATTTGAGCTGAAATGAAGGAGGGCTTGTCCAATGTCCAGCTCACAGCCATATTGCTGGTTTTTCATGTTTTTTTTTTTTGTGAGAGCAAGAAGAAATCAAAACCTGGCATTTTCTGTGGGTTTCATGGAGTCACGCTGCGGCTCCTTGAACGTTTCTTGTCTCTGCACAGCGACGCCAGCCTGAAGGACACCCTGTCAGACTCGGACTCGGACATGGGCAGCACGGAGCAGCTGGACCAGGGCAGCACGGACACGCTGGCCAACGGCTGCAGGGCGGACAGCGAGGCTGCCAAGAGGTTGGCCAAGCGCCTCTACAACCTCGAGGGCTTCAAGCGCTGCGACGTGGCCCGACAGCTCGGGAAGAAGTACGTGGGATCAGCCCTGTGAGGGGGGGACAGAGACACGGGGCTGGGAGGGCAGGAAAAGGCAGGAAGGGCTGAGCCTGAGTGCTGGATGGAGCTGGGGCTGCTGGAGATCTTTCCAGTTGAAGCTGGAAGCCCAATGTCCTTAAAATACGAATGCTACAAGCTGCCTGTAGTATTGGGCAGTAAATGTCACAAGCTGCTGCCCACCAGAACCAAGAGCTTCCTGCCTTTGGGAAGAGCCCAGCAAGACTACAGCAGTGCCCAGGCTGAAGGGTTTGGGTGCCAGACCTGCCTCTGCACTGGGCTCCCTGCCACTCCCCAGGTTTTTCATGTCTGCACCCCAAAATGTCCTTGCTGCAGAGCCTCCCAACCCAGTCTGTAGGAGGGTAGGAAGGGTTGGCTGGAGAGCCAGGGACACACAGGGAGGTCCAGGCTCTTCAGCTGGTAGATTTGCCTGGGTAAGGCAGAAGGGAAATCAAAAAATATTCAAAAGTGGGAGAGTTACAGAGATTTCTAAGAGACAGAGTAACAGTAACAAGTGTAGCAGTAACAGATTATTTTAGGATGCCAGTGGGTGTGAAGGCACCAATCCCCATCATCCTTTGCCTGGATCAGATATAACCTGTGTTGCTGGGATTTTTTTTTTTTCCCCTTGGATTGTCTCCCCCCTGCCCAGATCAGCAGAACACACCTGTCCCTCAGCACATACCCAGCCACACTTTCAATACCCAGGCTTGGCTGTGACTCCCAGCTTAGTGCTGGGACAGAAGGAGCCCAGGAATTGTCTCCTAGAGAGGCTCTTTGCATCACCTGGCAACATTCCTCATTCTCCTCCCTTGCTGAGGTTCTTGTAGCAGGTGCATTGCTGGTTGCTCTTGCCTCGGGTGTGTAACATCCTTCTCCTTTCTTTCAAATCTGCCATGACAGCTCACTGAGGGATGAACTTTCAACCACTGGGTTTCCGAGTCTGTCCCTTTGCTATTTCCTGCAGTCCTCCCTCACACCTGCAACCCTCACGCCTCGGGAGGCTGTTTGGTGACCCACATCTGGGAATTCACACTGCCTTTGGAACAAAAGTTTTGTTTTGATCAGCTGGGTTTTGACATCTGAACCATTTCCTGACATGAGACCTAAACAGAGCTGCAGACTCTTGGATCACGCAGGTGGATTGGCAGAGCAGGAAAGGAAATAGGGTGCAGATAGGTATTTATAGGTATTAATATAGGTATTAAGTCAGTCTTGCTCACTTAAGACAATGTAAGACCAACCTATAGTGCTGGGAACAGACTAAGTTTAAGTGATGCTTTCAGACCAGCTCTATGTAGGAGGGCTGTACAAAAAGTGAAATCTCATTTTATCGCTTCTTTTTTCTTTGTGATAATTGGCAATTTTCTAAAAAAAAAAAAAAAAAAAGAAAGTAAACCAAAGCCAAAACTATTCATCATTGTCAAGCAGGCAGAAAAGGCTTGATAAACAAAGAAATGCAGGTTGGATATCTCCCCACAGTTTGTTCCCATCTGCCTCAGTTCTGAAATTAACCTAAAACCCTGAAATTACCATTGGCAGGTGTTTGGGTAACTGAACTCTCCATGGAAGACTCTTGTTCCAGCATTGGTCTGTGGCCCTCTCAGCTCCACCAGTGCCCACAGTCACATCCTGTGCTGGGTGCAGGTTGAACTGTCCCAGGCTGTGAAGGTGGCAGTGCCAGGCACTTCCTTGTGGGGTTTCCCAGAATTGTGCTCACCAAATCCCTGTGGCAGCAGCCCAGGACAGCTCCAGCACTGCAGTGCCCAGGGATGTGGGGTCTGTCAGGGTCCCAGCTACGGGCAGCATGAGGGCACAAGGCCTGTTTGAGCCCCCAGAGATGAGCTTTTACTCACACAAGTTCTTACAGAACTGAAGTGACCCAGGTGATGCAAAAAGGAGCCCTGCTCTGCAGGGCAGTGGGATTCAGGCTGTGACACATCACAGATCTTTCCATGTCCAGACACATGGGCATGGACTGGGAGAAAAGGCCAGGGCCCCTGGGTCCCCCTGGGGTGGCTTGTGACCCAGCAGGTCAGTCAGAACTCTTGGTGCCTGGACCCTCCCAAAGCAGGCACAGGGACAGAGCATCAAACTGGGGTGTAAGGTGAGAGGAGGTCTGTAGAGGCTGAAAGGGCAGCAGCCAGAGGATGCCAAGCATGTCCCCACAGGAAATGCCTTGCAGGGCCACCAGCCAGAGCATGGCAGGAATGTCCCCATGGGAAATGCCCTGCTCTCCTTGTAGGAATGTCTCTGTCGTCATGGTGGAAGTGTCACCCATTCCTGCAGGAGGGGCTGGCACTGGCACAGAGACAGAGGAGGATAATTCCTGAGTGAGGAAACCAGAACAAACACAAAAGTCCATCTTAGGGTGGGACAGGGTCTTGCCCTGGCCCCTGTTGTTATCCCAAGGCCTGGGGCATGGTAACTGGCTCTGGGGCTCAGGGAGAAGAGTCCCATCTGTGTCACTGGGTCCCTGGAAATGTAGGAATTTGTTATTTGCAGGGGTCTGTCTGCCTCCTGATGTCTTGTGACACTGTCCAGTTCCCTTGGCAGAGCCAGCAGCCCCTGCCTGGAGCTCATGGAGCTCTCCTGCTCCGGTCTCCAGCAGCACCCATCTGCCACAGGAGCGAGGGGCTCTGCTGAGAGCGGGGATGGGAGCCTCTGTGGGTGAGAGCAGGGACATTGCAGTGGGAGAGGGGACACACCCAGCACTGGGAGAGAACCTGGTGCTGGAGGAGCACAGGATATCCCTATGGCTCCTCCTGGCTGCTTTGGGAGAAGGCTCTGCCTGGCCAGCAGCCCAGCACAGGGGTGCAGAGGGGTCTCTCATTCTCGGCTGTCTGGGGCTGGCTGTGGGCGCATCAGGGAGGTCTTCCAGCAGCACTCCAGGCCAGGAGCAATTCTCCCTGTGTCTGAGATCATGTCTGCAGTGTCTTGCTGGGATTGGGCTGGCCCAGAGACAGCATTCTGCTGTTCCTCCTGTGGACAATGTCTTCCCTGACAATGGGCCTGACCACTCCCTCTTTAATTACAGTAACGAATTTAGCAAGTTGGTAGCAGAGGAGTATCTCAGCTTCTTTGACTTCACTGGCCTGACCCTTGACAAAGCACTCAGGTGAGCTCTGGGATGGAGAGAGTGGTGGGATTTTGGGGTTTCCTCCAGGCTTCCCAGCACTGTGTGAGCCATCCATGTGAGAGGAGCAGGGGCTGGGGGGAGATCCAGGTTATCACTCAATCTTTGGTGTCACATTTGGTGCAAGGTGCTGCCTCCAAAAGTGAGCTTCAACAGGAGGGCCCACAGCCTGCTTCCCCAGGGTGGAGAGCAGCTCTCCCAGGAATCCCATCCCATACAGAATCAGAGCAAGTGGGAGTAATTTTTTTCCTTGGGATGGGCAACCCATCCTGGTGCCATGACACCCGAGGTGGATCAGATCCCAGCTGGCAGCACATTCCCCTGCACAGCTCCACGGATCCCTTTGCACCCCCTCTGCAGGCTGTGGGGCTGGGGGGAGGATAAATGACCCCTTTCCATCTCACACCTGAGGCAGGACACTGCCCAGCAGGACATCTCCAAGCCTCCCTTTCTCTGTGCAGGACGTTCTTGAAAGCGTTCCCGCTGATGGGAGAGACGCAGGAGCGGGAGCGGGTGCTGATCCATTTCTCCCGGCGCTACTGCCAGTGCAACCCCGAGGAGAGCACCTCTGAAGGTACTGCTTCCTCTCCTCTGCCTCCTGGCCACGCCACAGGGCACCTGGGCACAGAGCTCAGTGCAAAACCAACCACCCACAGCCAGGCAGACACAGCCACAGCTTCTCCCATCCCCAGGGATGCTGCCCTGGTCACTGTCCCTGCCCTGGGAGGGGCTGGGGATGCTGGGTGCTGACAGACCCCCCCAAAAAGAGCCAGACCATCTCAGCTCACAGCACTGAGATGCACATTCTGGCACATGGACTGGTCCTTGAAGGACCAGAGAGGGCTAGAGAGCACCAGGGAGGAGGCAGGGACTGCAATATTACTTTCACAAGCAGCTGCTTTGGGTTTAGAAGTGGGAAGTTTGGTCTTTGAAAGGAAAATTGATTTGAAGCCAATTTTATGGTGGTTGTTTCAGGAAAAGGTGAAGCCTGAGGGAAAAGAGGATGTCTTTGGGGCTTTTTGTGTTGTTTGTTTTGGTTTTTTTGTTAAACCCTACCCAGCTGAAGGCAGCAGATATTCTTTAAGGTTCCCAGATGCAGCGACTGGCCTTGGTTTAGCAGTGGCTGGGCTGCCAAGACAGCAACACCAGAACTGCATGAGAAGGGGAGTAACCAGCCACAGCTGTGTGCCTGTTGTGTGTTTCAGATGGGATTCACACACTCACCTGTGCCCTGATGCTGCTGAACACAGACCTCCATGGCCATGTAAGTAGCCCCTGGAGGAGCATCCCTCCTTGATTCCTTCCCACTGAGCTCCCTGGTGCTCAGTGTGTTGCTGGACAACTGAGATGGGTTGGCAGAGAGTTCTCTGACCTGCTGCAGGTGGAGTTTTGGGTAGCTGGGGACAGTCCACACCTGAGTGTCACTGCACACTCACACCAAAGGCGCGTGTCCTGCTGACATCAGTGATCCTGCCCCGGGCCAGGCAGTGCTGCTTCCTCTCCTGCTGCCCAGCTCAGCCCTGTCCCAGGAGCTCTCAGTGAGTCCCTGTGGGCTGCTCCTTCTTGTGGTGCAGACACCTCTCCCCAAAAACTGCTGCAACTGGGTTTACACAGGTCTAGATTTGATCTTTCCTTCCCGAAACATGAAGTGAGTTCCAGCTGTTCCTTTTCCCCAGGATGTAACAGGCAGACACTGGAGAGTTTCATAGGAAAAAAAAGAGCAGAATGAGCAGAGCTCAGTGCTCAAAAAAGTGGTTGGAAAATGACAGAAGCTGTGAGAAGATCTCTCAGCACCTTCTAGAGGCTCCCAGTGACCTGTCTCTGCATACAGTGGGGTAGTGGTGGGATCAGTCTCACAGAGCATTCATCCTCCGGCCAGAATGGTTGGAGCCAAGGAATTATTTCCATCAAATCATTTCCTGCAGCAGCAAAAGCAGCATTGTGGCAAAAGGCAAACTATGTGACTGCAATCCAAAATAATCTTATTTTGTCTAGTTTTTTTAAGTAAAAAAAAAAAAATCAAAAATATGCCTCTGGGAAGATAGGCATAATTAAAGAGACAAAAAAAAAACCCCAAACCTCAAAAACTCAAAATTCTTCATTGACAAGCTGGCTCAGAGGCCTGGTAAGAAGAAATGTTCTCATGATATCTAGGCACAGAAAAAATAGCTTTCTTTTGACCAGGTATGCAAATGCCTGAGCTTTTCTTTGAAAAATCTTCTCTTTATTTTTCTGCATGTTTAACATTAATTTCTTCTTCTCCTTTTCCTCCTTTTTTTTTTTTTTTAATTTTTAAAAAAATTTCCTTCTGCTCCTGGAACCTCTCTTTCTGCTCTTTAACCCTTTACCAGGTGGTAAGTGCAGTCCTTCTAGTGTTTTGCTTTAAAGCACTGGCATTTGACTTGTTTTGATTGTGTTAAAAAACAGTAAGGAATTTTGTTTGTCTGGAATCTTAAGTGATTGTGCAGTGTTCTTCCCTACTTAGCAAGCCATTAGCAGCTGATATCATCACATGAAATGCTCCAGGTGTAAAGAAACCCCCATAAAGTGTGATGTACCTGGGAATGTGTGACTTGATCTCCCACCCCGCCTTGTTAGAGATGCTGCCATGATATTCCATGTCACTTCCGATTTTATTTTCTTTTTTAATGTTGTGCGTGTGTTGCAGTGTTTTACTGTGCGTTGCTGGAGTGGGAAATGCCCTTGGTGAGGAGAGGGGGGTGGATGTGTGTCTGTAAAGGGGCAGCTCCTCGCAGCAGTGTCCTGGCATGGTCTAGTTCACCATTCCAGCAAAGACCTGACACAGAGCTTTAGAGCAGGAGATTTGCACCTGGCCTTAGCACTGTTGATTTGCTACTCAGGTGCACTCAGACCCCGTTTTCAAACCACCCAGAAAACTTCCAAATGATACATTCCCTATTCATGGAAGCACCTGGAGTTAGTGTTAAAAGCCAGCAGTCGCCAACAACGTTCCAAGTACAACAAGCATTCCAAGAGTGATGCCTTGGAGTGGCTACCTAGAACAGAGGCTAGACAAACTTAAGAGAATAAAAGCAGCTATTTATTGAAGGCCTTCAATAGGTACACCTTGGGCAGTCAAAAGCCTCCGATGGACAATGGTCAGAGTTTTTCAGACAATTTAAGTTTGGTTCATTTACATCTCTGGGGTTAATCCTCTAATTACAGCTTCAGTAATGAAGTCATTTACTCCAAGTTATCCCCCCCAATTCACTGTTATTTACATCTCTCGGGGCCTGAGACAATCAGGTGTCCTTGAGTTCCAGGCCTAGAGAGGAACTGTTTTATCACAATAAAATGGGAGAACAGCAGCTGACAGGCCATGGAGTTTTAGAGCTGTACACTAAAGCAGTGCAGGATCTGAAAATAGAAAAGCTAAATCCTAAGGCATCAAGACTATACATGTAGGATAATCCAAGTTGTTGCAAATTTCTGCCTTGCTCTGCTGGTGCTGTTTGAGCTCCAGGAGATCTTATGGCAAAGAAAGCACTGCCCTGCTCCATCTGTGCCCCAGCAAGACAAAGCTTAGGGATGTGTCCTTTCCCACTGTCACTGTTGGCCCTCCTGGCCATGGAGGACGGTGACAGATCAACACCAGTGCATCACCAGCACTCATGGGTGCATTTTGGTCCTTTAGGAAATGCCACCTTCTGGAGTAATAATGGGATTTGTTCAAAAAGCAGAGCACCAAACAAAGCCTGAGATGGGATCCTGGGCAGGTCCTAACTCCATTTGTCCATCGCTATTAACCTTACAAACCCTGTGGTGGTGTCCTTAAGCTGAGCTCAGGGCTCAGTGTCAGCAGCAGAGCTGTTTTTGCAGCACTGGGAGGGCTGGGGAGCTCTGAGGTGCCAGCAGCCCCTGGCATCACCTGCACAGTGACACCAGGCTGCCCACAGCAGGTTTGTGTGGCCCAGGGCTCACTGGTACCCAGAATTTGTAGGTTGGTTCCTAGCAGGGCGTGATTTTGTTCCTGCAGCCTAGAACACATCCAGGACCAAATCAGTTACTCAGCAATTAGCTGCTTTTCCACAGTGTGGCTGCTGTCCCAGGTGAGCTCAGAGGTCTCTTGCACCAGAGACAGATCACACAACAAAAAGGAAAGCATCCCATGGGATGAACATGAGCCTCAGACACACACATGAGGAACCCCAAACAGGGCCTGTGAGCCTGGTGATTTGTGTTATCTCACTGCATCTACTCACTTCCAAAAATGCCTTGGCCTCTGCATCCAGTGCTAAATCACTCTTTGGGCACTGGGGCCAGTGCTGTGCATTCTGCTTCCCTGCCTCGGGGCAGGGCTGGGAATAGGAACCTTCTCCCTGCAAAGCAATTCCGTGCCTCAAAGTCTCAGGCAGCACCTGCCCCACCTCCCAGCTCCCTTCCTTCTGGAGGCTCCTCGCCCTCCTCCCTTTCTCCACCCACGCTCTGTTGTGCTCCTGGAATTTTCCTTTATCTTTTGTGTCCAAAATTCCCTGCTGGCCAGCAAGCACACAAATCTCCCCTCTCTGCTGAAATCCCTGCATGTCCGCTCATTTCCTGAGCCCTTCTGCAACCTGTGTAGCCACTGAACCCTGGCTGGCAGCTCTGGCTAATGGAGCTCCCCGGGAGAAAGCCACAGGGGCTGAGCTGTGTTGTGCCACACCACGTCCCCAGGCACTGCAGATTTGTAACAGTGCTTTACTCCTCTTTTTCTTGATCTCTCAAGGGAGCCAGCTCATCTGGAGCTGGCACCAGCAGGAGGCATAATTAGGAGTATCAGACAGAGCTGCTCAAAGGCAGTGCCTGGCTCGCTGCGCAGCCCGAGAGTGTTTGCACACACGGAAGGCAGGGGGTGCAGGGGGGCACGGTGAGCTAATCCCAAGGCCTCACTTCTTCCTGATGCTTTCATCTGGGGAGAAGCCCCCAGGTCACCTGCAGTGCACATTTGTGGGCAGAGGTTTCTGGTGTTATCTCTTTTAGGAGGTTATTTCCTTGCACAGAGGACACATCTCACCCTGCAGGGCATCTCCTGTATCATCTGCTGCAGCTTCATCCCCTGCCAGACCCACTCAGGCCCTTCCTCTTCCTCACTGAGCCCTGAGCAGGGCTCTGACTGCTGTTCTGGGCCATCCTCCCACATCCTCCTGATGGTCACCCTGCCCATGTGAGTCCAACAGTGTCAGGATGTGTTGGGACCCTCAGGACCACCAAGGGCAGCTCATGCTGTCCTCACTGGCTCCACTGCCCCCTCTAAGCAATGCCACCGGGGCCTGCCCCACACACTGAGGGTGTGAAGGATATAACATGGCCCTGGAGACCCCATCTTTCCTTTGTGACATCAAACTCCTTTTTCTGAACCCTGTAATTGCCACTGACTCCTCCACACCTCTGCTCCATCCCTTTGGAGAGGTAGGATTGCAGGGAAGGCTTGGGAAGAGGCTGCCTGCCTTGACCCTTGCAGGCTGAGGAAGTGAAGGATAAAGGCTTTGGGAAGGCAGATGCCACAGATGGTGAAGCCATGATATCAGGGGTGCCAGGTGGCCTGGAAGCATCAGTCCCCAATATTGTTTGCATTAGCTGGTGCTGAGTGTGTTCCAGGCTGTGAGATTCTCCCAGTGTACATGTGTTGCCCTCTCCACAGTACCAGTAGCTGGACCATTTCTTTTTGTAATGTCAATCAAAAATAACAGCTTCCATCAAGGACCAGCATTCCCCTGCCCAATGCTGCCTGTTCCAGGTGCTGGCACTGCAAGCTCACACAACTTCTCTCACACCAGGCTTGGAGCCCCATCCAAACATTGTCATTTCACCAGGTGGAGTGCTTGTCCTGAGTTCTGAGGCACAGAGCCTGTACCTAGGACCACTCCAGCAAGAGCTGGAGAGGCTATTTTCAGGTGTCTGATTTACAGCATTTAAAAAGAGGCCATTTGAAACATTTGGATGCTGGCATGAGCAAATAAAGTAGAGAGCCCAACAGCAAATCAGATCAGAAGCCCTTTGAGCTCTTGGGACAAGCCCAGGCTTCAGCACTAGATATAAAACTGTTCTTTGAAAGACACTGATAAAGTCAAAACTCTCCACAAGTTTAATGAGCTGCTCCTTTGCCTTACAGAACATTGGCAAAAAGATGTCGTGCCAACAGTTCATAGCAAACCTGGATGGGCTGAACGATGGGAAGGACTTTGCCAAGGATTTGCTGAAGGTAATGTGATATAAATAGATGGTGGGATACTGTCATTATTATTGCAGTGCCACCTCATCCTGCTAGGACACCCTGAGCCCTTCAATCAGCATTTTTCAGTTGTTTCAGGAGAAGAATTGTAACCCCCAGGAATGTCTCTGCTAACTTGCAGTGAGCCAAAATAGGTCTGTTCCCTGGTGGTGTTTTATCCAGATTTGTGGCATACCTGTCCTCAGAGCCTACCAGGGGCCCTTTTCCCCCAGCATTTCAGATAATGCCCAAAGCAAGGTACTCCCCACCCCAAAACACGACCATCCAGCACCAAAACTTTTCTTTGCCTCCAACTACCACGTGATGAAATGCAATGTTCCAACACAACCAGTGCAGTACCATGGGATCTGGTTAAATGCCCCAAAGGGAGCATTTTCTCCTGCCACATGGTTTAGCAGCACCACTGCTGTCTGTACCTGCTGCAGGTCCAGCAGCCTGACCTGAATTTCACTGTATGGAAGGAGGTTGGAACGAGAGGTGCCACATCAGGGGTGTCACATCATGTTTGGGGTGACATCTCCATCTCCCAGCAGACCTCACCCTATCCTACCCATGTATGGTCAGGATGACCTCCACATTCTGCTCTGCTAGCCCATTCCTGCTTCTTTTCCAGTGGCCCAGGGAAGCCAGAATTTTGCACAGAAGGAACTGGAAAAGCTGATTCCAAGGTCATCCATCCCTCCCCTGCTACTCAGTTCAAGCCCCCCATCATTTCACCTAATTAAGACATTGAAGGTGTCGTGGCATATCCCAGAGTCTTCTACCACTGCGTGTAGGCCAGGACTCATTCAGAACTAGGTACAGCACCCAGAATGAGCCAAAACCATCATATTCAGGCTCCTGAGCAGGGCTGGCTGCCAGAGCCCTCTGCTGCTGCTGCTGTTGCTGTGTCCAGTTCAATACCCAGCATGGCACACAGAAGGAAGGGGTCCAGCAGGACAGCAGCCATCCTGCTCACTGGGAAATGCTTCTTCAGGACAGTTCAGCGGGGAAAGCATCTCCAAGAACACAGGGTGTGGAGGAGGAGATGTCTCCACAAGCAGACACAGCTAATTACATGTTCTTTTTTCAGACACTGTATAACTCCATCAAGAATGAGAAGCTGGAGTGGGCCATGTAAGTATATGCTGAGCATTAAAGGGATTGTGTGTCTTTCCAAGTAGCTGCCAGGTCCTAAGTCATGTTTTCAACCCCAGAATATTTCCTACCAAGCCCTTAAGTGCTGAAGTCCCTCTTCAGACAGACAAATGGAGTTTATTTATGGCTTAGACACAACGGCAAATGGGAAGGTTGGTGACAGTCTGTGGATCCATGACCCAAAGGAAGGGAATGCCCTCTTTGTTTACTATTACACTTGCAAAATGCTGGTTCCTCTCCAGGTGCTTCAGAAAGCTTTGCATAAGCAACGATATGGGGTTATTTTGGTCATTGAGATTTTCCATCTCTCCCACATGCTTTTTTTTTTTTTTTTTCTGGAAATAGTATCAGAGAATCACTTAAAAAGGAAGAGACCTTGTGATATGTCTAGTTCAGCTTCCTCCTCAAATTATGGTCATCACTGGGTTCAGACCAGGGTGCCTGGGGCTTTGTTCAATTTGATCCTGGAACCCTCCAAGGACGGGGAACCCACAGCCCCTCTGGATCCACAAACCAATACTTTATCATTATGAGAGTGGCATTTTGTCTTGTCTCTGTTCTTTTGACTTCTGCCCACTGTCTCTTGTCCTTGTGCCATGCACCACAGTGAAGAGCCCAGCTTTTTCCTCTCAATAACCCCCTCACACAGGGCTGCCATGAGGTCCCCCAAAGCCATCTCTTCTGTAGACTGAACGAGTCCAATTCTCTCAGCTGTTTCTTACGTTGCAAGTGCTCCAGCCCCCAGGTTTCTTGGCCTCAGCTGAAGTCTCGCACCTTGCTGATGCCCTTTGCTGTGCTGGAGACCCGGCGCTGTTTGCTGTATCACGATCCGATGCAGGCAGTGCAGAGCAGACGATCACTTCTCTTCGCCTCCTCACTGTGCCGCTGTTACACAGCCCAGGATGCTCCTGCCCTCTGCTCCTGCCAGGACACACCGGCTGCTCCTGCTCCTCCTGCTCATCACCCGGAGCCCCAGTGCAGCACTCGGGTGCTCCCGGCCCTCTCTCAGCCGTGGCCTTGTACCCCTCTTTTTTAGCCATCCACAAGTTCGATAAGATCATAATTTGTTACCCTGAAACGAGCCTGGACACAGCTGGCAGGGTGGGCTCCATCACAGGGTCACACAGCACCTCCCTCAGTCCTTCCTCCCCTGCTCTGCCACTCAGAGCACAGCCAGGATCATCAAGGAGGTCCCCAGCTCCAGTGTCTCGAGGGGAAGCCCGTGGCAGACCTGAGGTCTCAAGCTGGCAGGGGACATTCCCCTCCTCTCTCATCAATCTCAGACCTCTCTTGTCTCCGGACAGAGCAGGACCTCCCGTGCCATCAGCCCCATCACCTGCTCTCTTCCTCATATTGCCCTGACCAAAAACAGCATCAGGAGAGGGGTGGATCCTCCCTGCGTGACTCCCTGGGTGACGCGGCCGTGCCAGCGGGGCCATCGCGCCTGGGCTCTGTCGCGAGAGGGAGCTGCGGGCTGCTTTCTGTAAGGGCACTTCAGCAGGAGAGCATCTGCTCGGGATGCGGGCTGTGCTTACACAACGCCCGCCAGCACACTCCCTGCTCGGGCACATCCCGGGGATGTCACCCTGCCGTGGTCCCGAGGATGTCACCCTGCCCAGGCACATCCCGGGGATGTCACCCTGCCGTGGTCCCGAGGATGTCACCCTGCTCGGGCACATCCCGGGGATGTCACCCTGCCGGGGTCCCGAGGATGTCACCCTGCTCGGGCACATGCCGGGGATGTCACCCTGCCGGGGTCCCGCTGCCGCGGGGCGGCTCCAGCTGGCGGCATCCAGATCCCTGCTGCCTTTCTTCACCCACCCCACTGTATCCCCGCATCCCTTCACTCATCCCAGCCGGCCTGGGGCCTGCCTTGCTGCAGGGTGTCCTGCTGGGCTGCAGGCTCAGAGCCCTCAGCTCCTCTGCAGGGGGACAGATGCCCCCCTGACATGGGGGACCAGGGTCAGGGACTCCCTGGCACAGGGTACCTGGTTTTCTGTCAGAGCCCTGGCACCTTGCACAGCCAGGACCCTCTCCTCTCTGCTGGCCTCTGCCTTGTGTCCTTGTCTGTCCCAGAGAAGGAGATGCCCTTGCCCACAGATCCCCCCAGAGAGGCAGGTATGTGACCAGCAGCAAGGAGCGCAGAGGGGTGCAGCCCAAACACCTGAGCCCCACAAACTCCCCACCCAGGAACAGTATCTGGGCTCTGCCCGAGCCCCAGGACTCCTGTGGGAGCTGAGGGCTAAGAGCCTCTTCCAAGAGGTGTCTGATGCTTGGGCTTGTGAGGAATTGTGTTTTACTGCTCACATCCCAGCCAGTGGATTCTCTGAGGGTCAGCCCTCAGCTGAGGTCTGGTCCCAAGCTGATCTGCAACCTGAGGTGACCACTCATCCCATTTAGACATTGACATGTGTCAGACAGGGCAGAAAAGCCCTGTTTGCTCTTTCTCATTCATGTCTCAGGGACACTGGGAGCTATCACTTCCCATAAAAGTTCTGATTTCTTGGTTCCAGGGTAGGTTCATCTCCCGAATGTCTGCAGATCTTCTGTTCCTCAAAGATGCAGAGGACATTCCTAAAGGTACTTCACTGTCTTGGAGACCCCAGGCATTGCCTCTCAGCAGCAATGCTGGTAATACCTTGGTCTTCAGCAAAAATCCTCCTTAAGCTCTGGCTTTAGGATACAGAATTGAAGGCTTTTCCTGTGAAATATTTGCAGTCCTCACCATAGGATGTCTGCAGTTTCTTGGTTCAGACAGCACCAAGTCCCTTACCTGTTCTGAGTGACCTCACAGTGGGACCCCTGGGACAGTTACCTGCCACCGACACTCCTCCCAGCTCAGACCACCACTACTGGCACTCTGTTCTCTGTTATGGTCCTGGCATCTCCTTCCTTTTTCTTTCTCTGACCAGCCCTGTAAATAAAAACTAAACCCAAAGCAAATAGGGCTGCTTTGCACTGTGGCCAAACCCCCATCCCCTCCACTGAGTCTCTTGTCTGATTTTGTTTCCAAGTGACGAGGACGAGTTGAGGAAATCACTCTCGGAGCTGGTAGATGACAAATTCGGAGCCAGCGCAAAGAAAGTGACGAGGATTGTTGACAGCAGCAACCCCTTCCTGGACATCCCCCAGGCGCTGAACGCAGTCACCTACAAGCACGGCGTCCTCACCCGGAAAACCCACGCAGACATGGATGGGAAGAGAAGTAAGTGACCAGGGACAGGGATAGGAGAAGTGCCCCAGGCAGTCCCAGAGCCTTGTCCTGGCTCTCCTGATGAAGGCATTTCCTCACCACATCCCAGGCAACACAGGAAAGATCCCCATAAGTGCCAGCACAGAGGAAAAGGAGGGTGTTTTGAGGCATTTGTAGATAGGGGTGTTTTCAGGAAGCCTCAGTGTTCCCTTCTCTCTGACAAGGAATCTGACCCTGACAGACTTATCTTCCATCCCCCAGTTCCTGAGCAGTGGGGGAAGGCTGGTTCCTCAGCAGCTGTCCGCTCCAGCCCTGACCCTGGGCACAGTCTGGCCTGCCAAGCTTTGCTCCTATCCATATCCTGCCATGTGCTGGCTGGGCAGCAGAACAGCCCATAGCTCTGCTACCAGCACATTAAAGGTATTTGGGAACTGTTAATGAGCAGAGATTAATTAAACCTTGGGTAATTCCTTTTGCTAATTGATATAATTGGCCCAGTCACTGCAGCCGATCAAAGTCTTGAGTAGAGATTACCACCAAAGGCCTCCCTTGCTTCCAGCACCTTCTTAAGAGCCCATGCTTGGAGGATCAGCTGTCTGGTGGTGATGTGGATGGCCCTCACCTCCCACCCCTCTCCAGCTTCTGCCAAGCTCTCTGTCCCCAAGCCCATCGAGATGTCATGCTCCCTCCTCAGGGGAGCAGAAGCTCCCTTATCCAGCTGCTCAGTTCCAAGCAGAGGAGCTCAAGGAATGTCTCTGCTCTCCTAGCATTAGGTCCAAGGAACATGAACCTGGGTTTGGAGGAGCAGAGACTTCCTGCAGGTGTCCGCTGGTAGCCCTGTACCAGCTCATGTCTGGCTCTGACCTGCTTGTGTTCCTGCTGGGAGGCTGCAGAGCCCAGCCACTGTCCCTCAAACACCTGTCCCTGCTCACAAACCCCTCATGAGCAATAGCCTGGAGGTGTGGGGGCTCTGGGCATCAGTGAGTGCCCGTGGTGGGTCAGGAGAAGGGTTGGGTTTGCCTGGAAAGTCAAGCAGCACTGGCAGACATATACAATCAAATGTTCTTCCTTTTTTAGCTCCCAGAGGAAGAAGAGGTTGGAAGAAATTTTATGCTGTGCTTAAGGGGACCGTCCTTTATTTACAAAAGGTAACCATGGGGGACTCTCCCCTTTGCTGTCTCCTGCTGCCTCCAAAGCAGTCGTGCAGTCACACACCCAGGCAGAGGTGAATCCATGTCCTAACTCATGCATGGACATCAACAAAGCTCCTTCAGAGACCAGAGCTGGAGGATGCTCTGATCTTTGGTGGTGGTGCTCATGCTCAGGGCACTGTTCACAGCCTCAAAGGGAACCCTGGAGGAAGAAGCATGAAAGAGGAAAGAAAAATTTCTGCAGAAGGATCCCAGCAAGTAGGAGCTGTTGGGGAGGATGAATGAACAGATGATATGGAGCTGGTGAAATAGGATGCTGGGGAGCAATGAAATAGGAAGGTGAAGAGGTGGAGCATCTGACCAGTCTTAGCCTGCCTATAGTTTTATTTGCTGGCATAGGTCTGATTATGGACAGCTTGAGTCTGGCACAGGAAGGCAGCTGATGTAACATCTTTGGGTTTCACTAAAGCTTTTGATACTGTCTCTCACAAGATCCTTCTGGACAGAATGTCCAGCACACAGCTGGATAAACTCATCCTGTGGTGGTGAGCATTTGGCTCAGGGGTTGGGCACAAAGGGTGACAGTGACAGGGGTGATGTCAGACTGGTGACCTGTCACTAGTGGGGTTCCACAGGGCTTCATCCTCTGCCCTGTGTTCTTTAACATCTTCATAAATTACTTGATCACAGGGCTCAAGGGAATACTGAGTAAGTTTGCAGACAATACTAAACTGAGAGGAGCTGATGACTCTCTCAAGGGCAGAGACCCTGCAGAGAGACCCTGACAAAGGAGAGGCCTGGGCAATCATCGAGTGTATGAAGTTAAGCAAAGGCAGTGCTGGATTCTGCACCTGGGACAGGGTAATCCTGCATGCACAGACAGACTGGGGAATGAGAGGCTGGAGAGCAGCTGTGGAAGAGGACCTGGGAGTCCTGGTCAATGGCCAGTTGAATGTGAATCAGCAGTGCCCAGGCAGCCAGGAGGGACATCTGTGCCCTGGGGACATCAGGCCCAGCATTTGGATAAGGTTCTCAGACACAGGGTGGGATTGTTGGGGTGTCCTGTGCAGGGCCAGGAGTTGGAGTTGATGGTCTCTGTGGGTCCCTTTCAGCTCAGAAGATTCTGTGATTCCATGGTTCTATGCTGAAAATTTATATTCTTCAGGACCTTGATGGCCTGGGTCCTTCCACGGGCTGTCAAGTGACACTTTGTGCCTCTCTCCATCTCTGTTCATTGTGTAGCCTCCTCCAGTCAACACAAGTGGAATTTCCAGGTCCCCATGGGACACAAAGTCACCATGGAATAGCTTCCCTGAATGCTCTAGCATTCAGCTCTCTGGCACTTGGATGCTTGGAGGATTTGCTGGAAAGTCTTTTCTGAGGGAAAATCCAAGGAGACTGGATAGGGGCTCACTTGAATGTCAGTGTGAGCCAGCCCAGGATGCCAAACGTCTGCTCATCAGCAACATAACCCACTGAACTAGTCTGAACTACCTGAGCAGCACATGCTGTGCAGTAACCCATTGAACTCACCTTGCTGGAGCAGCACTCCCGTGGGTAGTGCTCCTGCCTATTGCAGCATTATCTCCACAGCAATGAGAGTAAACAAACATTGGATTATATAAGAGAGGCAGAAAGATCCTCGGGGCAGCAGGGAGTTATGACTCAGAGCTCGTAGCACACCCCAATGCCTCTCGTGCTTCGCCAGGTCCTATGGCACACGTCAAAAGCCAGCAGAAATCTGGCAGCAGTGGATCCTAACTCCCAGTGTGGGTTGCTCTTAGCCCAGTGGTGTTTTTACAGCTGTGCCACTGTCTCCTGCAGCTTAAGGAAGCTGCAGCACACGGGGGAGCCCAGATCTCCTCCAGCCCTCTAAATGTGATGTTCTTCAAGCCAGCAGCACTCTTCTCACCCCTCAGTCCTTGTGTCATTACACATCTTCACATGGAGTCCACCAGAGTCCTCATGCTGACCCATGGGTTATACATGAGGATTTAACTTGTGCAGAGTTACCATCAGCATTTCATTATATGACACTTTTTCTGCGGGGGAAAAAAAAAGACATTTCAGCTATCACAGAACCATTTGGATCTAAATGAATTTTCTACCAAGGGCTTCTCTTGGGATGAGTCTGCTGAGAGGGTGTATACTGAGAATGAAATACCCTTTCAGGATGGAATTTTCTTCCCTGGCAGCAGAAGGAGCTGTGAAGCCAGCACTGAGTGTCATTGCTGCTGCTGGGGCAGAGGAGCTGGGGGTTCTTTGCTGTACAAGGCTTGCAGCAGTAACCACACATTAACAAAGTTCATTATGTTTGTCTGAGGTATTTAGGATTTTAAAAGAGAGCAGGGATAAGGCTGACGTGGCAGCGAGGAGATCAATGCTCTTATCTCAATGACCTTCAGGATCAAGTGGTTGAGAGACTGAGGGCTTTCTTTGCGGACAAGGACTGAAGGAACAAAACACCCAAGATTTGGCTGTGTTATGAAAGTGTCTGATAAATAAGAGCCATGACTGATGTGTAATTAGCAGGAGGGACCAGAATTGCCAAGGATGCCCCAAGGAAGTAGCATTTGGAACAACAACAAAAATAAACCAAAGGAATGTTTGGGCAAAGGATTTGGGGAAAGAGGGGTTTCTTACTCGTGAGCTGCTGCCAGACTGTATTATAATCCTCTCCAGGGAATTCCTTGGGCTTGGCTATAGACAGCGTCTGTCAGGCTTGCAGAGACAGGACAGAAGGATGAGAACACGAAGACAAAGTCCTTGCCTTGTCACTTGCAAACATTCCCAGCACCACAACAGAGAGTGGATAAACATCCACCTGCCCTGTGGATCCTTGGTGTCATTTCTTGCCTGTGGGGTGGTTTGCAGAACAAAGGAATTGCACAATACAGGAAGGAAGTGGTGTGCCAGCCTCCCAAGCTCTCAGCAGAAGACAAGTGCATATAAAAATAAGGTAGAACCTTGGCTGAGCATAAATCAGTGGGGAAAGATTTTCTGATGGAAAGATAGAGGAGAAAGTACCTGCTTCAGAACCACCTGATGTCATGGAGCACAGGTTCAGCCTGCTCCACTTTTCTGCTCAGATCAAATTAAGGATCTAGGCTTTAATAGTAAATTCACATAAGTTGAACAGGGAACTCCATTTGGTTTTGAGGAGCAAGTTGAGTATAAATAAGACTGAGAGGTAGAGGGAAGGTGGGAGGAAGGAGGGGCTGGGCAGGTGGGTGTATAGAAAGGAGGAATGGCCAGATACAGAGAGAGGTGGACAACACAGGCAGAAGGGTGGGTGGACAGGTAGAAGTCAATCTGACAGAAGCAGTTCAGGCAGCAGCCACAAACCTGCTGCTGATGAGATGTCTCATGTCATTGACTCGCTGGTGTTAATTGCTGGATCAGCATGTTCCAGCACAGTCTGCTGAAGCAATTGCTTGATCCCCTAAAGGGATGCAGCAGAGTCTGGAGGAAGAAATGCAGGCTTGGGAGCAGGGCACACCTCTCCTGTGCACTAATCTGCTCTGGGCACTGACTCACTCCATGGCCTTTGGCAACTTACTTCACCTCTGTGAAATGGGGATAATAACCCTTAATCACCACACATAGAGGGGGGTTAAGAAAAATGGTGGAGATCTATAAAGCATGATGATTCCCCTTGTCAGCTTTTGATGGGGAAGCTGTCTAAACCTCCTTAAAGACCTTTTATAGTTCTTGAAAGGGTGCAGGTCTTCCCACAGGCTCTGTCCCCAACCAAGAAGGGGTTCCCAGCACAGCCCTGAGCCACAGGTCCTGTACCATGCAGGCAGACCCTTGCCAGGTGCTCTGGGGAAGGCCAAGATCTTGCCTAGGCTGAAAAGGGCACAGGGGCTCATTTTCCTAATTAAATGGTTTGTTTAGGATGGTAGATGTGAGGTGAGGAAAAGAAAGAAGAGGAAAGGCCACTCACAAGCCAGAGCATGAGGAATATCTGTTGGTCCATGTCCATATTCCCAGCACTGCCCAGGGCTGGTTCTGAGGCCAGAGGAGAGGGCAGCAGAACTGATCCACTGGGCTCTCCCACCCCATCCAGGTGCCCTACAAAGGCAGGCACAAGAGCCTTTTCTTGGCAAAACAAGCCTTGAGATAAGTTATGGATCTGCTCGCAGGGGTAGGCAGCAGGGGACGGTGACCCAAAGGCACCAGGCTCTCCCAGCACTATCAGCCAAATGTGCTGTTGTGACCAGCTGGCATTGGGATGAGCCTCCTGGGAGAGCCATCCCAAGCAGGCAGCCTCCAGCACTGCTCACTCCTGCGAACAGCAAGGCAGAAGGAAGAGAAAACCTGTTTCATTCAGCCTCACCTTGATTTACTGGAAAAAGAAGATTGGATTTTTCCTTACGCCAACACTGATGCCTGAGGGCTTGAAATCCATGGAGGCAATACTTGATGATTCCATTCAAGATGAGGATCTGCATTAGTCAAAGCACTCAGCAGCTGTGGCAGCTTCCTCTTGTCACACGCCATTAAGCTGGGCTATTTTGCACTGTATTTTCAGAAAGCTTATTTTGAAATAAGAGATCACGGACAGCACAGTCAGATTTATTCAAATCCAGAGAGCTTCAGCCTCGGAAAAATATCCCAAATTGAAGTCTCTCTATAATACGTAAGGCCCAAGCAGCAATGTCTTCCTCAAGCAAATATTTCTCTTACTGGGGGGTTACACATTAGGTCTTCACAAGGCAAAGCATTTGTTTTTCTTTGCAAAAAAGGCCCATACCTCTGGCTACTGAAATCACCACGGTGGCAAGATCATCTGTACTGCCCACCTGAGTGTCTCCCCAAACACAGGATGCCTGCAGCACCCAGCCTTCCTCTGCTGGAAAGCCAGGGCTTTTCTTTGGGATTCACCATCCCCAGGATCCTGTGCCAGACATTTGTGGGTTGGTCCGTGGCATTTTTTTTGTACCAGACCAAGTATCATATGATGATGAGCACAGTATGGCAACTGGACAGGATGATTGCTTCGAAAAATGAGGGAAGAAAGACTTCAGAAGCATCAGGAACAAGAGCTGGGTGAGCCACATCCATGGGCTGGGGAGTGCTGGTCCTCAGTGCTTTCAAGAGCAGCAGAGGGGAAACCTTTCTGCCCCTACAGCAGAGAAGAGCCTCACTGCCCAGGGTTACCATCCCAGAGGCTGCAGCACAGCTTTTCCCTGAACAGCTGCACTTGTACCACTGGGACATGGGAAACAGAAAACAGTCATGGTTTTGCAAATCTGCAGAACAGTTCTGGCTTGGAAGCTAAGGAAGGCTTGGGATGTATAGACCATCATCAACAGACAGACCTGCTCTGGTGCTGGCAGCCCAGGGCAGTCAAGGAAAGCAAAATCATATTTGCCCTTGGCTGTGAGCACATTAGTCCTGTAGCACTGTAATCATCAGGGCAAGGCATGGCCTTCCAGGGATACCCTGTCCTGGCATGGCCTCTAACATGGCTGGGGTGGTGGTTTGCTTTAGCCAGGGCCAGGTTCTTCCATGAGGCTCTTTTTTCACCTATCCATGCATCCATCTGTCCATCCTTGCCATCCCATCATCCAGCTGGCTGAGCTGGCAAGGGTGCAGAGTGGGAGGCAGGATATTGCATTAAGTCACTGCAAAAGTAAAAGGGTAAACATAGGATTGACTGAACTTTTTTTTCTAAAAAGTGTTGTGCCAAGATCATCATTTCAGAGTCCCATGTTTGGTATTTTCTCCCTTTTTATAAAATATGAACACATCTAGTTACTGCTACGTTCCCTACTAGTGTGAAGTTGTCCTTCAGTGGAGAAAGTAAAGCAGGAATACAGGGAATGCAATTTGCAAGTGCTAGTCTAATGAATTGCAGGGGAGACCATGCCAAAGGAGCACCTGTACTAAAGGGAGACCAAACCTAGTTCAGGGGGGCACACTCAGAGTAGCAATTGCCCATCAGGCCCCTCACCTGTACAGAGATGCACAGGTTGCAGGGATGCTGCTGTTCCAGGGTACCTTCCTCCACACAAAGCTGTAGTGATAGAACAAGGAGCAAAGGGTTTAAACTGAAAGAGGGGAAATTTATGTAGATATAAGGAAAAAATTCTTCCCTGTGAGGGTATTGAGGCGCTGGCACAGGCTGCCCAGAGAAGCTGTGGCTGTCCCATCCCTGGAAGTGTCCAAGACCAGGCTGGACGGGGCTTGGAGCAGCCTGGGATAGTGGAAGGTGTCCCTGCCATGGCAGGGGGGTGGAATGGGATGAGATTTTAGGTCCTCTCCAGCCCAAACCGTTCTATGAGTCTATGAAGAAGCAGCACCAGGGCAGGTGCTCGTTGATATCCTCTGTTGATTGGGAGTTGCATCCTGGTTTGAGCTCTGCACTGTGGGGGAAGCTCTGCAGAAACCTGGCCCTGCCTTGTGCCTCCCCACAAAGCCTCAGGCATGTGCTGTGTTAGAAGTAACTATTGATAATTATGTTTAAAACTTTCATCTCCTTCTTTACATCTTCCCAGTGAACTTAATGATGGAAGCAGTTGCCAGATGTTAATTATTATCATTATCAGCTCCTAGCATTTACTGTACAAAGCAGTGCTTTTCCTGGTCTCAGCACTCTGTGATTATAGCGCAGGGAGAAAGGCAGGTTCATTAAAGCATCCCGCAAATGTTAGTGTTGTCATTATCCAATTAACGTTCCTCTTCACAGGATGAATATAAACCTGACAAAGACCTCTCTGAAGTGGATCTGAAAAACGCCATCCGTGTGCACCACGCCTTAGCCACAAAAGCCTCTGACTACAGCAAGAAGTCCAACGTGCTCAAGCTGAAGACAGCTGACTGGAGAGTCTTCCTCTTCCAGGCCCCGTGAGTCCCAGCCCTCCCCGCAGTGCCTGGGTGGGCAGCCTGACCTCCAGCCACTGCCAGGCTCCCTCTGACCTGGCCAGACCAGCATTAGGGGGCACACCTGGGGGGAGGAAGGGGCTGAGGGTCATTTCTGCAGGGCTGTGCAAAGGATTTGCTCTTAGGTCACAGTTTCTTGGTAGCTTTGTGCCAGACCTTGAGGTCCTTCCCAGCTGTCACCAAGGCAGGCTGAGGAGGATGGGCTGGGATGTGCAGGGCTGAGTGAAAGGGCCCCTCTTGCTAACTTCTGTTGGCGTATTCTGGAAGGGAGACCATCTGTGTGGTGCAGGTGATGATTTCCCTTGTCACTTTTGATGGGGAAACTGTCTAAACCTCCTTAAAGCAGTCTCCCCAGCCAGGGTAGATGTTTTACCTGAGTCCATTGCTGAGGAATGTTATGGTGTTAGTAACGTCAAGTGTGATGAAGTCATCTTCTGTCTCACATTTTTCATGTCTTCTGCTGAGAGAGGTGACGCTGTCTGTAGGGCTGGGGTACTAATGTCAAGCTAAAGCTTGACATCTGAATTAGTGCAGCAAACACCCACTTGAAGGCTTGGGGGAGCAGTGTCTGGACAGATCTGGTGAAGGACCCTGGGCAGCGTCTCACAAATGACATAAATGACATCCTGCTCTGTGGCACCTCTGCTGTGTGGCTCTTGCTCTCCTGTGAGCAGGACATCCTTGGCCCTGGCCTGTCCACAGCTCCTCAGGAATGCACCCAGAGCTGAGGAGGAGGGCAGGACTGCCCTGGCTTCGAGAGGCAGACAGCAGCCCTGAAATCATCAGGGCACCATAGAGGAGCCAGTTAGACAGTGCTTCCCTCTCTTCATAACCTGGCACAGAAGTGGCATCAAAGCAAGGCCACCAGTGCCCTTCCTGAGCATGGGTGGCTCTAGGGCTGTTGTCAGCTGTTCTCTGGTCCTGGTTCAAGAGCATTTACAGACTCCCTTCTCTTCTCCCCTCCTCCATAACAGAAGTAAGGAAGAAATGCTTTCCTGGATCCTGCGGATCAACCTTGTTGCTGCCATTTTCTCTGCTCCAGCTTTCCCAGCTGCAATCTGCTCCATGAAGAAGTTCTGCCGCCCGCTCCTGCCTTCATCCGTGACCAAGCTGTGCCAGGTAATGTGTGAGAGAAGGAGTGGTGAGGGGTGCCCAGTGCTCAGCAAGCCCTTCAGCTGAGGGTGAGCCCATCTGCAGGTCCCCCTGTTCCTGCCTGATGGACACGCTCAGGTGCTCAGTGCAGGAACAGGGGAGTGGAGTGGGCAGCTCGGACAGGTGTGGAAAATCCTGGCTAGTGCTCCTTTTGCAATGGCTATAAACAGCCCTATGCACACACCTGCCTGTTGGTTCTGGCTTGTTTATTGTTTTTTTGCCCGTCACATCCCAGCACCTTTCAGTTGCTGGAGTGGAACCAGCAGAATAGCTCAAGTTGATGCTGCAGAGCCTAGCAGGTTTGGTTTATATCATGGCACCCTCTTGTTTCTAGAGCTCAAAACCCACAGACAAAAGGGATGTCTGAGTTCCAGTCAGCAGGGAAGGTTTTGGAAACAAGGGGGCAGGGTGCACCAGGCTCAGCTAACCAAGAGCAGCTGCCAGCCAAAGAGCAGCTTTTGTTTCCCTTTCCAGGGAAGGCCCAATATGCCTTAACACTTCCAAAAAGTAGGGACACACTGCCACTGCCCCCCAGCAAAGGGGGGACAGCCTGAAATGTCAGGGCAGAGACACAGCTGCTGTCTGCTGAGACAGATGTGGCCAGATGGTCACCTTTGTCTGAGCCCAGATGGGGAGGGAGGGTACTTCTATCTCTGAAAAGAGCAGGATGAGCAACTCTTGGGACAGCACTGCTTCTGCCTGGCTGTCACAGGATGCATGTTACAGGAGCATTTTGTGCTTATGATGCCAAAGATGCCTCAAAGCCAAAGAAATCCACTCTTGGCACTTGAGATACCTGAGTTTTGCTCTTACTCCAATACCTGTGTTAGAGCTGCTCCTTATCAGATGAATTTGCAAGTGCACAGCACAGCTTTGGCTCCAGCACAGCAGCTGAGCTCACGCCCCTGCAGAGAGAGTTCCCCCAGCCACAGGCAGGCGGAGCACTTGGGTGCTGCACTCCCACGTTTTAATACCTGACACGCTTCTCTCGGCAGGAGGAACAGCTGAGGTCTCATGAAAATAAAATGAAGCAGATTGCAGACGAATTAGCAGAGCATAAATTACATCCTGTAGAGAAGAGCCTCAAGTCAAAAGAGGCTGAGGAATACAGACTCAAAGAACATTACCTAATATTTGAGGTAAAGGAGCTTTCATCTTTTCTGTGACAAATGGTACCTTGGTTGATTGAGGAGAACAGAACTCCAGAGTGGGTGCTGTGGGTCTGGGAGAGCGTGAAAGGAGAGAGAAGGACAAGGGTTCCCAAGCTGGATGGGTGTCTTGGGGCAGCAACAAGCCTCACTGTTTTGCACTGAAGCTGAAAAAAGAAATAAGAACCATTTCTTTCCCTCTGTGATTTCTAACCAGAGGAGGGGAAAACTGACAAGAGAAAGAAAGTCTTCCTTCACTGTGCCAAATTTTGACATTTCCTCAGGTCCCAAGTACGAGAGTGGTTCAGTTCTCAGTGTAACTCAGTCTTTTTCAGCCATATCAATAAAAAGCAAAGGGAATCCCTGGGAGAATTAATCCTGTTTTGCTGCAACCATTTTTGTAAATAAAGCCAAACCCAGTGTTACAGCTGATTACAGACCCTTTGAAGATGCATGTACATAAGTTTTAATTCCCTCTAAAGTCTAAGAAGCATTTAATTGTGGGAGAAATGGGGTGTTTTGTTCCAGTGAGAGTTGAGCAGAAGGTGTGGTTCTTGCCATATAGGTTTCAGTGGAAGGGACTGCTGGAGGCCTCTAGCCTTGCTTCCAGTAGGAATTTGGATTATTCCTAGTCTTAGCCCAGACTGAGTGTGCCATTTAGTGGCTGAGCCCCAAAAATCACTAAGGATGGAATTATTCCACCTCCCTCATGCCAGGGCTGCACCATCCTTTTGTGGAATACTCAGCTTGATTCTCCAAAGCCACAGCTCCCAGCTGCTGGTTCCCTTGTCTTTGGACCAACTTTCCAGATAGTTGCTGCTGCCTCTCTTTTTCCTGCATCTGGTTTTGGATGCCTGCAGAGAAGTCTCTATCTGAGCTTTTCTCTGGACTGCCTTTTCAGTCTTCAAGGAGAAGCTGGCACTTCCAGGGCATAATTCATCTCATCTGTCTTATGTGATGTGCTCCAGAAATGCTTGTTTCTTTGTGCTGACAAAGAAGCCAGCACAGGCTGCCTCTGAGATGTTAAGAGAAAGGATGGGTATTACACAGGTCCTCAAAAGATCCCATCTAGCATTGGAACAGAGAGGATGCCTTCCTTTATCCTGTGCTCTGTGAGGAGCATTGGGGGCACAGCTCAGCAGCAGTAACTGAACCACTGGATGGAAACAATGACAAGCAGAAGTATTTTAACCAATCAAAGCGAGCTCCTAAATCAGGAAGCAGCAGGTCTGTTGATCTCATTTTGCCCCCAGTATCCTCCTTATACAATCACAGTGGCAGCCAAGACCTGTAAAAACAACTGGAGAGTCCTACACAGACCCACACCCACCTTTCTCCTCAGACCTTTGAACAATCAGTCTGTGCACAGACCAGGCATTGTGCTGGGGTTAAATCTGTGGGGTGTGATTAGTGGGATGCTGATGGTGTAGGATGGGTTTTCCTGCAGTAGCTGATGGAATTGTTTCTGTGTGCCGCACACACCATGGCCTGTCCCTGTTCCCAGGCTCTCTGTTCCCTCTTTCCCTGCAGAAGAGCCGCTATGAAACGTACATCAACCTGCTGTGCATGAAGATCAAAGTGGGGACGGATGACCTGGAGAGGATCGAGACCAGTTTCTTCAAGGTGGAAGCCGAGGACATCGCTTTGCGGAAGACGCATTCCAGCCCTTCCCTGAGCCAAGGGCACATGTCCATCAGCTGTAAGGCAGAAAAGGACATTTTAGAGCAGAACACTTAACAAGGAACATGTGCACGGGGGGATGAACCGGCGATGCTCTGCGCTCCTGGACTTAGATTGATGAGCACAATTTTACTTAGGAAATTATATGAGCAAACTGTAGACATGTATGACATGGGGATTGCTCTAGTGAAAGAAATCAAAGAAGCTTTAGTTGACACTCTCTGACAATGCTCTGGCATTTCAGCATCATCTCTTCTTCATTCCCAACTGCACCAGTGGCTTTTCTTTCCCTCCTGCTGCAGCCTGCACAACAAAGGGATATGCTGGTTCTTCAAGGGCTGGGTCGCTCTTTCCTCCACCAGCCCTGGCTCCCTCCTTCCCTCCCTGGAGTCCCCAGCGGTTCATGGTCACAGTCCCTGGCAGTGCAGGAAACTGAGCCAAAACGACGTCTGTGGCACCACCAGCGCTCCCAGAGAAGGGCACAGGGTGGCAGGGGCCCGTCCCTGCCCCAGGAGGAGCACGACGTGACAGGACAGGTGTCGTGAGCTGGTCACCGAGCGGGCGAGAGGCGTCTTCAGCACGGCAACGTGGGAACATCACCTGCCCATGGCAGGAGAAGCCTGAAGGGCCCTCTGTCACCTTATCCTTTTTATATATATATATATATATACATATGAATATATATAAATAAATATATATATATAAGGAAACTCTAACCTGGGTTTTTAACCTCAGTGTGCAAGTGAAGGCAAGCTGCCTGGGGAAGACACTAGGGACATGGAGGGTCTGACCAGCCCACCAGGACGTTCTAAAAAAATGGAAAAGCTGTGTATCTATCTTTTTTGTTTCTTTTTCTCCTTTTTTTACTCGAATGGAAATCCCACCTGGCTTTGCTGTGAAACATCGCTCTCCCATTCCTGCTTACTCAGACAAACTGCCCAAGTGGCTGCTGGTTTGGCAGCCACGGGATCCACCACTCTGGGTTCGAGGCACAACTGGAGCCGTGCGCAAGCTCTGGTGGAACCTTTGTGTGCAGGAGTGATCCCACTGCCCGTCCCTGCTGTACTCCTCCATCCTGCGATGCACATGCTGTACTCTTTTAAGTGGGAATTGTGTTTCTGTTCCTTTCTGCTGTCTGTGGTCCAATGATTTACTGTTGTGCTGAAGTGATTCCTCTGCATTTCAATGCCACAACTGTCCTCCCACACTTTATTTATTTCACTGTTTCGTTTGATCTTTATCTCAGATTGCTTTTCTTTCCCCTAGGTGAGTTCACAGTAATCAAGTTCCAGTTTTGAAGGATCTTGTAGCTGCTAATTACAGTCATTTATTGTTTATATTTTGCAGCATTTTTTAAACAAACAAGATTTATTTGGACCTTCAATGTTTGAGAGCCTATGGACTACTGTTTTCCATGACAGTTCATGACACTAAAAACCTCTTCTCAACTTTATCGCCTCTTCTTTTATCTCTGTTTCTTTGTACAGTTTGATAGTTTATTTGAAATGATGCACTAAGAATCATGTAAAAAAAGAATAACAATAAAACCGAATCTGTTGGTAAAGAGAATTGGTCTGAAGCATCGTTCCACCATGTGCTGGATTGATTCCAGATTTCACAGCACCAGAAGGCCAGGATGATTCAGATATGCACCAGCACCTGATGCAGAAAAGCCGGGATCCTATGGACAGACAGCACCAGAAAACATCGACTCCTTCCCACACGTGGGTACCAGCCCACCCATCCTCTTGCATGGCTCTGGAGCAGCTGTGGATAGATGGGCTGCTTTGGGAGCACATTCAAGTAACTCTTCCCTCCACCTGGTGCATCCCAGGTGTGTCTGTCCACATACAGCCTAGAGATTCATGAGAGCAGAAAGGTGCATTGTGACTGGAGATGTTCTCACTACAGTTCCCAGAGGAGTCTGTGGCTGTTCCTCCGAGGCATCATTGCTTTTGTGTCAGGTATTGTACAGACATTCCTTGCACCGAAGACCTCCAAGATGTTCCTACACATGAAGTGTCTGATGCTGAGACTCTCAGAGTGGAAGTCCAGGGGAAAGCTGGGCCCAACTCCTCGCCTCCAAAATCCCAGGTAATATTTTGTATTTCTGTCTTCCCTTTCTGAACATCCCTTCCAGCGGGCAGTGACATCTCCAGTGTGTTTGAGCTGCCACCAAGAACAGCTCAGCCCCCTGGTTGAAGGTGCCAGACTGCCATCCTCAGCTGGGAGTAACTTGCAGAGAAAAGAAAGATCTGCAAAATTTCCTCTGGGCAGCAGAAAAGAGACTCAGAGCCATGAGACTGAACACCCAATGGATGTGGGAAGGGGTGGCAGCTCATGTCAGACAACACTTGGCGAGACAGCTCAGAATATTAAACTTGCTCTTGCTAAGTATCTGCAGTTTGCCTCATGCACAAGTCCTGATCCAGGTACACAGACACGTGAAAATGTGTTGAGAGCATCTTACCTACATGAGAGCAGAGCCAAAAAATGCCTTGTTTGACCAATCCACAGCCTCAGCTTGTGACTTGGAAGAAAATAGGTTTTATCATCCCTTTTCTCCCTCCGTGGAGGTCAAGGACTAAGAGAGAAGAGCAGCATCGCAGAGGAATTAGGCAGCCACATCCTTCTCTCCCCCTGAAGTTACTCAGATGCACTTTCTGCACATCCCCAGCTTGTGCCAGCCCCTCCAGCAGGCACCACGACTGCTTTGGGTCTCACACAACCTCACTTGGCAGTGGTGGTTCAGCCTGACCTCCCGGCCAGGCCACTTGTCCTGGACACAACCACATTCATTTTAGAGGGACTTCTTGGTGGGGGAGACTTTGTGACCCCAAAGCCAGGATCCAACACTCCTCTCCTGCTTGTGCCACCCATCTGTGTCAGCAGAGCGATTCCTTTCCCTCTGAGAAGGGCACTAAAGGCACCATACATGCAGAGTAGAGCTGTCAGGAGGCTCTGGTGGCTCCCCCACCTGTGAAAATTGCTGTAAAATATTTACGGCAAAACCCTAGGAGCACACACGGCTGGAAATGAGGAGTCTAAAAATAAACCAGGCAGGGAAAAAAGAGAGAGATACAGGCTTCCTTCAGAGGCAATTGGAGAGAAAATTGCAGTAGCGTAACTGCCTCTAAATATAGAACACAATTATGGGAATCAAGGGGCACGTTTAACAAAAAAATCACCGCAAAGAATCCTGAGGCTGCCATGGCTCAGAGCTAGTGGGGTCTCAGCAGATGCAGAGCACCAGGGATCCCTGCAAACCATGGAGCAGGGAAATATCCCCCTGTGCAGGGCAAACCCACCCCTCCTCTCCAAGGGACCCAGAGAGATTCCTGGTGGGGATCAGCTGCATCGAGCACACCCTGAGATGTGGCCACACGGTTGTTCTGCATGCCAGGGAGACCCGGGAGCTGTACCTTCTTGTAATGCAGATGCTGCTGTGCCAGCTTTGGGGGGGACTTCTCCACGAGTGGAGCTCACAGATCCTGAGGAGAGCCAGGGAGATGGGGCTGCTTTTTGAAGCCAAAGGCACCTGATCTCTCTCTTCCATGTGTCTGGTTTCCCCAGGGATCAGCCTTGGTGATCGTCTACACGTGTCTCTTCCAAGGCATTGGTGTTCTCTGCCCATTCCTGTCCATCTCACCTTGCTCTGGGAGCCAGTGGAGGAGCTGAGATGGATCAAAGGCAATGGGGAGCTGGGGCATGTCCCAAGAGTAATGGGAGAGTGGAGAGCTGCACTGCTGCCTTCACCCAGCGAGGCTTGGGGCTGGCAATGGGGCACGATGTGTCCAAAGGCAAATGTCACCCAAACCAGGGTTTGACCCTACCACCTTTATCCCAGGTCTAGTCACCCAACACCTCCTTTGCACATTGCTGTTGGGTGACATAGGCCTTGTGGCAGGAGCCACAGTCCTTCAGCCTTTAACCTTCTGGGAAACCAGTGTTGAGATGTCTTTATTCAGGGAGGAATGCTGAGCCTCTGATCTGTCTGGAGGCCCCACAGAACATGCAATGAATGTTTGGGGTGGCCTGTGACACAGCTGGGTCAGCTCCAGGACAATGGACATCCGAGGGGAGCTGGAGCAGGAGAAGCCTGGGCTGTGGGTTTGCTTAGCCTGGCCTCCAGCATGGGCAGCACTGTGAGGGCTGGGGAGTTTTCTCACAGCTCTGGGCATTCATAGAATCATAGAATGATTTGGGCTGGAAGGGACACTAAAAATCATCTAGTTCCAACCAGATCACTTAGTTCCAACCTATCCATTTCAAAGGGTCGACTCACTATAGCAGATCCCTCTTCTGTTAAGTGAGTTCAGCTGGGGCTTTTGGACACCTGTTCATGTCGCTGAGCAGGAACAGGGGAGTGAGTTCTGATCTGGGTGGAGCCAGGAGTGCCACCTCAGGAGCTGTGCTCCTGTGACCACACCACGTTGTCAGTGAGTCCCTGCATGGGGATAGCCAGAGACACGGATTTCCCGTGGAGGAGCTGAACAAGGGACCTGTTTTGTGGGTGGGTCAGTGCTGCATGGCAGCATGGTACTGGCAGGGTTGGGCCCAACACATCTCCACTCTACTGAAGTCACTAAATAGATGCCAGGTCACAGCACATGCCAAGCATCCTGACCTCTCTTGGCACATCTGGAAACTTCCATGGTTCAAGTGAAGGGGGATCTCCTGATCTGCAGTTGGAGGAGGAATGGCACCCCTGGGAGATGTGTGGGTAACATTCACTCACCTCAGTGAGCCTCCACTCCTGAGCTCTGCAGGGAAGGTCAAATGTCCATGCCAGGTAGAAAAACACCCACCTATGGGTGTTTATGGGCATAAAGATCTTTACTGAACCAGAGCGTCTCTCATATGAGGAAAGGATGAGGGAGCTGGAGCTGTCCAGCCTGGAGAGGAAAAGGCTCAGGGGGGCCTTATCCATGTGTATAAAAACCCAATGGATGGCAGTGAAAAAGAGGGAGCTGGACTCTTCTCAGCAGTGTCCAGGACACAAGGCAATGGGCCTAAAATAGTAAATGAGGCAAAGGGCCCAAATGAAAAACTAGTAAATCCAGTTTGTGTGGGAAATGGATTTGTAGAGAGTTTTCAGGGTTTGATAGAAGGCCTACACAGTATAAATCTGTATGCAAACTTTGAGATAAGGAATTCCAGTTTGAATACAAGAAGACAAACTTTTGCTTTGAGAGGGACAAAACACTGGCAGAGGTTACCCAAAGAAGTTGTGGTACTGCCATCCCTGAAGTTACTCAAACCCTGACTGGACACAGGCCGGGGCAGCTGACTCTGGGTGAGCTGGTGGTGCAGGAAATGTGGAAGAAGTCTCAACCAGTCTGTGATTCTGTGTATGGTGCCTGTCACAGCTCTCCATTTTCCCCCCCAAAGGGCCTGAGATTAATGCAGCCCACAGCTTGTTATTTCTTATTTTATTTATAATATAAAAAATGTTCAAGTGTTAAACAGTCAAGAGTTCTGACATTCAGACAATCCAGAGCAAACTTTGACAATCATCTTATGACAAATTAGCAGAGTTTTCTATCTGACCCCATCATAGGTGAGGAATAGAGGGTTTAGTTACTTTATTGCTAAAAGTTAAATGAAATAATACACTGTCAATTGTTGTATTATCTTCTCAGTCACAGCTTCACCATGCATCCAATCTACAGTATCTGAAATGCAAAGGACATGCAGAAGTAAAAATATAAAAAGAAAAAAGTCAGGCTACAATGTAAACAGGTTTGCTGCAGAGAACTGAGGAGAGGGGGGCACTTCCACGGGGGATGCTCTGCCGCCCGGACACGCAGGACTGTCTCTTTGCGCCACAGAGCCGATGGCCAGAGCTGCTCCGAGTTTGGGGACGCGACGTCCGTCATCGATGGCAGGACGTGACGGTAACAACTGTCTTTACAACACGTGGCACGGCTGTACGGGAGAATCCGCTCGCTGGGCCGCCCCACGCAGGGCCCTGCCCGGCCAAGGCAGTGGCGACAAGCGGAGCCCAAAGCGCTCGCGGCCCTACTGACCCCTGGGGCAGCATGGCCGGCGACCGCCTGGCTCCGTGTCCGGGGTGACACGCGGCCGTCTGCGCCACGGGACCACCCTGTGGGTGTCCACCAGCACCCCGGCCAAGGGTGTCACGCAGGACACCACAGCTCCGGCCGCGGCCAACGCCGCACGGCGGCTGCACCGCTCAGCCGAGGGGACGCCGCGGCCAGCACGGCGCTGGGGTGGCCACGAGGCCACGGGCACCACGGCTGAACGGGGCTGGCTCAGCAACCCGGCTTCAATGGTATGTGAGATGTGTGATCCACCATGGTCACAGGGGTGTCTGCCTGGCTTCACTACAAACCTGTGCCAACCCCACTCCAGACCCACCGGTGAGATGGCCAAAGGTTGAGAGCTATGTTTTAAGGGCTGCTGCTGCTGCGCGATTTTGTTTTCTTCTCCTACCTGTGTGGCAAAAGAAACATTATTTCTGCATTTCAGCACAGTGCTGTTGGGTTTCTTTTTCTCCTGATTTAAGCGAAAATACACGTAGTTTACAGGGCAAGACAGATCCTCGTTAGACATGATAATGGAAATGCTCCCACTCATGTCCTTAATGTGTGTTTAAACAATACTTTAAAGAATAAGATCATTAATAGCAGGGTACGGGGCAAAGTGGCAAGGCTGTTTTCTTCCAACAGAAGAGCGCCCTTGTGACAGGTTGTCTCCCAAACAAAAATCTATGACCTTAAAAATGCTACTGAAACAGAATCCTCGGCATGAATCCCAGCACTAGCATACAGCAAAAGGCACCACGATAGTTTTGTTTTCTATTTTTAAGTAGTCAAAAATTGGCCCACTTTTTTTTTAACTTTATTGTTTGTTTTCTTTTCTTCTTCTTTTTTTTTTTTTTTTTTACTTTTTTTTTCTCGGAAGCTGTAAATCAAGACATTACATATAAATAGAGATTCCCTATAAAAAAGTCATTGTCGTTAGCTATTATAAGACAACTTTGCTAAAATGAAAATAAAACATTTTTATTTGTTATATTTTTTGTTTTTCCCTCTTTTATATAAAATAAAAATATTTATTTTTGTTTTGTTTTGTTTTGCGGTTTGTGTGGTTTTGTCTCGCCTCGGCCTCCCTCCTCTCGGCCTCCTCCACGCGGGTCACCCATGCAGGAGCGCGGGAGGCGCCTAGAGAGGGTCGGGGTCCGCTTTGGGCGCCACGTGCGCCAGGCTGCCGCGGCCGCCGTCGCCGTGCGCGCTGTGCCCGCGGCACGAGTAGTGAGTCCGGCTGTCGCCCGGCCGGTGCAGCGGCGGCGACTCTGTGTGCGCCGCCTCATTGTTCTGAGTGCTTAGGAACGGGGTGCTCTCGGCCACCAGCTCCTCGTCAGACTCGCTGTAAGAGGCGCTGCTCAAGGAGAAGGAGTCCCGGACGGCTCTGGCTCTGTGAGGGATGTGCCCGTTCAGTTTGGATTTTTTCCACCGCCTGTTGCTGCTGGCTGTTTTCTTTGGCTGCTCTAGCGCTGTGACGTACTCCTGCGTCGTCTCGTACTCGTCGTCCTCTGTGATGCGGAAGGGGCTGGAGGGCAGGCTCCCCATGCTGTCGTTTAGGTAGGTCTTCCTTTGGTAGTAGCTGTCGTACCTCTGCGTGTCCTGGAAGGGGAGCTGGTACCGCCGCAGGAGGGGCTGCTGCTCCTCCACGCGGAAGCTGATGGGGGCCGCCGGCGGCAGGGACACGGCGTGCGCCGAGTTGGGGGAGGTGATCTCGAAGGTGGGCACCTGCGTGGTCATCGAGTAGTGGAAGTCAACAGGCGACAGGCGTGCTGGTGTGGTCAGGGCCGACACGTACCTGGAAAAGCAACACCTCTGTTTGGACACCGAACAACCCCAAAAACCACCAGCTGAGCCCGCGCTTTGCTGAACACCTGGCCCAGGGACCCACGGGGCCTCCAGTGAACCTGCTCGTGGAGGTTCTCCTGGGGAATCAGCTGGAGGGACCTCGCACTGCTGTGCCAAGGGAGGGTGAGCTGCTGGCTTCAATGGGCAGCACGTGCTGAGCTTCCCCCAGACTACTTCTCCCAGGGGACTCGGTGCACAATTCCCACTCTGCATTGCTGCAAACCCTGCAGCATCTCCCAGCAGGCTGAGTCATGGCTTCACTGTCTCTCATCTGCCTGACAGCTGCTTTCTGTTCCCTCTGGAGCTGCCAGGCTTGTCTCTGAGGAAGGTCCCTGGAATTCCCTCTCCCTGCTCAGGCCACACATGGGAAAACCCTGGGCATTGCTTTTTCTGGCTTAGCAAAAATCTTGTGTCTCAAAAAGCCATCTACCACTTTCATCTACTCTAGTGAAAACATCAGTGTGGTCATTTAGGCCTGGTCTAGCTCGTCTCCAAACAACACTTTCTTCAGCACCAACTCTTTCTAAGGAGTAATCTTATTTCCTCTTGATTTTCCCAGTGGTATCTCTGCCCAATTCCACCTGCCCAGGCTCTCTCACTTGTCCAGGGCCTTTTTACTCATGTGTTTTGTGATGCATGAGATCTCCATAGGAGCTGGGTCAGTCTGCCTGAATGGACCAGAGACAGGAATGAGAGCAGGAGATGCTGCCTTTCTCCTCTGCTCCACGGACAAGTTCCACTGCCTTGAAGGGTAACTGCCCAAGAGGGGCCACGTGGCCACCAAGAGTCACTCATGGCTACCTGCAAAGGGCTCGAACAAAGGTGGAGAGGTGCTTCTGCTCCGTGAGGAACCAGACTGGGAAAAGAACAACTGCTACTGCTGCTGCTGGTGTCTCAGCTCTGCAGTTGTGCTCCTTGGAGGCTGGGTCATACCGAGTCCTGTCCCAGGGCTGTGCTCACGTGCAGCACCCTCTCACCTGCCATCCAGGACTGTGCTGAGGACAGACACCTTTTCCCCAAGCACCTGAGGGCCAGACCCTGCTTGGCAGCCCACCAAGCTGCCCAGGGTGTTCTCCCAGCTGGTTTTTCTCTACCAGTTGCTGACCGCAGGCAGGCATATTCCACACCTGTCATCCCTGTGCTCCAAACCTACATTGCCACTGGGGTGCAGAGCTGGCTGCTGCCCTGACCTGAGTGGCCTCCTGGGGGAATTGGGCTTCCTCTGGTAGGGCTGGAGTTTCCCAATTCTACCATGGCACTGCCGCTCTAGGGCTGGCAAAGGCAAACATTTTTGGGCTTGGCACAGAGGCATGGCTTGCCTCTGCTGTGCTGTGCTGGCACCAAGCAGTGGGGTCTGACCTCTCGCTGTGGGGCGAGTCCCGCAGGGAATCCACCGAGTCGCGGTACTGCGTCGTGGGCCTCCGCTGGTCCTCGATGCAGAAGGTGGCCCCGCGGCGAGCACGTGCCTCCACGCACGCAGGGCTGTTGCATTTACTGGTTCCCACCGAGGACAGCATTATCCCAGACTGGGAATCTGAAGTCAGGCTCTCTGTTCGCTCCAAGCTCCAGGTGTGGCTTTCATGTCTGTGGAGCAAAGCCCATGTGGACAGTGAGCAAGGAACCCCCACCCAGCTCTCCTCCAAAGGCACAGGCACTGCTCACACTCAGCTCTGCACCTCTGCACTGCTGTCCCCCTTCTCTCTCTCATTAGGATGCATCTGGCCAGGGAAGCCAAGATTCCCAGCCCTACCTTTGATTTGTCTTTCTTTGCTTCTTCTTGGAGATGCCATTAGAGGACAAATGAAGTAAACCAGTGCAATAGCAGGTATTTATCCCACCACGGAATAAATGCCTGGGAGCAGGATGGGACAGCCTCTGGAGGGAGGCCAGGGCAATTCTGCTTTGCGCTTGCAAAGTGTTCTGGGTGTGGAATAACACATTGGCTATGCCAAGGCAAGTCAGCCAAGTTCCTTCAAATGTGCCACCTGCACTGCCAAGTGACAGCCCCTTTGGAATTGCTACCAGAGAGGAGCCAGGAGAAGCCACTCAAAATTAGCAGAGCAAAGTCTACCAAAGATTTTGGCAGGAAAACACTTCCAAGGTGCTAGACAAAGACTGTGATGTGCTGAGCAGCTGCAGCCCCACCAGCCCCAGTCTTGGTGCAAAGAGAACATCCCACAAGGACTCAGCAGGATGCACAGGGCTACCTGCACACTGGGGTCCCACCAGTGCCACGGCCACCATGCTGAGCCCCACCATTGCAGAAATACATGATCCATGAGAGCAACCCCTCTGAACTCCCAAACCACACCAGATGGAGCTGTGTGGGCGGAGGATTTTGGGTGGGGGTGTGCAGAGGAGAGCAGCCCTCATTAAGATTTCCCAAGAACTTGTTAATTATTGATGGCTCCAGGCACATGCTCATTTATAACTTCAAACAGCGTCCTCATTAGAGGCGCTGATGGAGTAAAATGGAGCCTGATTATGCCAGTAGTTTGCCTCTGGCATGACTTCAAGAAGCACCTGCTCACTGCACTTGACTCAGGAAAATGAGGTGGCAGGTAGCCAGGACCAGAGGCTACCCAAGGTAGGTTCCTCCCTACAGCTGTCATGAGCTAATGCTGCCCTCCAGACACACCTTTGTGTCTTCAGAAGGTGCCCAGGGATGGCCCAGGCCTTTGAAGTGAGCATGGAAGGCCAGCAAGGTGCAGCTCTGCAGGCACAGGAGCCTCTGTGCACCTGGCTCAAGCTTGCACACACCTAGCTAGGGCTGGGCTGAAGAGTATGAATGCAAAAAAACCTGGAGAACATATCATCCAGCTCAGGAAGAGTGGATTTCCCTGGAAAAAAGAATCATTCCCAGCTGATCAAGTCATTCCTGGCTCCCTCTCTACTTGCTGGAGGTATAGCCAGAGGAATCTGGGGAGGAATTCACCTGAAAATCCAAGTTCAACATCTGAAGTTGATCTTGCCCATTGTAACTGAGAATACTTGCTCAACCCTGAGGAATGCCTGGACCTAAGGAAACCTGCCTGGAGCCATCTGTGAGCTTCAGCTGAAAGAATTCCTGCATTCCCGGATGAATGGAGACAACCCCATCAGGCTAATGAAGGATATGAGCCAGCCACATATCAAAGGCAAGTTATCTCCAAGAAAAACCCCTGTCACCTACTGGAAGAAGCACAAGAGCTGTCTAAGAGGAGGAACCAGAACATCCAATCTCAAACCAGCACAGGACTTGCTTTAGAGCATTTGAAAGACTTTTCTGGACATCATAAAAGTAGAAGGGTCCATCTGCCATTTAAATGTTCTCAGAAACCTTGAGAAGATTCAGGTTCCAAGCTGTGGTGCTCTTCCCCCAGTGGTTATTTTGAAATGAAAATAAAAGATATGTCTCATTCTGATGTCACAAAGCATTATTAGTACCTTCCTGCTAGACCAAGTTTTCCAAAAAGCTTCAGAATGACTTCCAGTGAAAGAGAAGCCAACACCTGAGGTGAAGGCTGATAAATTGCACAGGAGCATTTTCTTTCTGATCAAAACCTGCAATGTCCAAGACCTTGACTCTGAGGAAGCGTTGAAAACATTTGGTGATATTTTGTGTACTTTGTCTCCCACAAGGCAAATACATTCTAAATATGAAACACATAACCTGTGTGTGCTTAAGGAAGTATTTCAGATGTCCAGTGTGGCTGCAAAACCTGCAAAACCTTTTCCTACACGCATCCTCCTGTTTGGGTCTGTGCAAAGCATGGAAGCACAGGTTCATTTCCCCGTGTTTTCCAACTATATCAGTGCTACAGGATCCTGCTGGCACCTCCCTGCAGGCCAAGGAACACACTTTTCCATACCTCTCACTAACCAGCTGTGCTTGCAGAGTCCTGCAGTGTAGACATGGCTTGTATGCCACTACAGAGCCAAATATCAAGTGAAAACAGAAAGGGAGGTGAAAGGAAAATCTTAGAATCTCACAGCATCCTACAGCAAATAGCAGGCAAAGGTCCAGAGAAAATGGTATACATCACCTCTGGCTGGACGTTGGAGTGGCTGTGGAGCAGTGATGGGACGGGGAGCAGGAGTGACTTCCAGAAAAGGTTGTCTCTGTTTCCCTTCGGATCACGTGCTCAGTGGCAGAAACATTCTTAGAAATATACTGCAAAATAAGAAGAATCACACAGATCAGCCACCAGTCTGTGAATGCTGCCAAAGAAAAATTTAGCTGGCCTGATTATTTCTGGTGAAATCAGGTGAGGACTGAGTGAACCCAGAAGCTCTGCAACCCACAGGAAGGGACAAGGAGTGTGGAGCTTTTTCTCTGCCCCTTCACTTTGAACACTGGGAAAGGGCTGTGGCACAGGGATTGCAGAAGGGTTTGGAGAGCCAAGAGATTCCCCAGAGGACAGTGGTACCATGTGTAGCTACTGAGCAGAGACACATCTCTGCCCACAGCTGGTTACACCCAACCGAGTACCAGCAAAAAGAGAACAACGTGAAATCTGTCAGAGAAGTGAGTCCTACAGAAACTCCAGATGTGATCCAAATATTTACCCTGAGATATTCCTTCATCTAACAACCAGCCCTTCTTCTCACAGGGGCACTAAGCTCTCTGAGAGAGTCAGTACTATGGGGCCAGAGGCTGTGGTTCTCAGAATTCCCTTTCCCCTTCCTTCATGGCTGGGATCCAACATAGCTAAATGTTAATATCCTAAGGCTGACCCAACAGAGCTTGCAGCTGATTTATTGGACTAATTTCTAACTACTTCTTGTTCGGCTCTGCCTCCCCCTTCCCTTTTTCTGACCCCTTTCAAAGCCTTGGTCCAGCAAGGCACTTAAGCCCATTGATGGCCCTTGAGTCCACCGGGGTTGATGGGAATCTCGTATGACTGAAGTCACGAGAGTGGCTGAACTGCCCTCTGGATCCTGCCCTAGGAGAGACTTAGATTGTTCTCATTGGTGTGACAGTGGCATCCCACCAGGACAGAAGCCCTGGCATGGGCAGGTGGGCTGATGGACAGCTGACCACATCACCACGACATGTTTCACCACGGCGACTCCGGTCACTGCCATGCTGATCCCATTTGTCATCCCACAAAGTGGGACTTGACAGGATAGCATAATAAACAGGAAACATTGGGAACATCTCTCCTAGTGGAAATCAGGGTCACACTTGATTAATCAAAACAAGCCTATCCCAAATGCCTGAATCTCATCCTGTACTTCAAAGCAAAATCACATTTCCATTCAGATGTTGGTTTTGGAAATGTTTCTATGCAAAATCTTTCTTTTTGCTCGAGTTTGTTTGTGCTTTGCTCCTCACACACAAGCACACGCGTGTGTAAGGATACACATCCACATCAAACCCCTGGTGGAAAACAGCCCCTCAGGAGCATGCAGGGAGATGGAGGCAAAGGTCTTACATCAGCCATTTGGATTTCCTCAGGATCCAAACGTGGATGGCTTGGCCCGTTCGCAAGGCTCCGGTTTTGATGAGCAGGACACATGTTCTGCCGCAAGTGGTTATGCATTTGTTTTCTTTGTTTCCTTTAGAACAGAAAAAATCTATTAGGAACACTTCTCTCACTTCTGGGGGCTCTGTGCCCCCAGAGATGAAAGAGAAGGCAAGTCTTCAACATGTGAATGTGCCAATGGTATTTGCAAACAACACGAAACAAGGCATTCAACACTTTCCAAAAAAAAGGTCAACTTTTCTTCTCATGGACAATTTGGGAAGCTGGGTCCAGGGTCCTCTTTCCAAGGCAAGGCCCAGCACAATGTAGCAGAGCCAGCTGGCAGTGGAGGAGAAAAGTGGGGAGAAGGAAAAGGGGAAGCGAGTCCTGACCCAGCCTTGGTGACAAAGCACTTGACATGTCCTGCCTGAAGGACAAAGTGGCAAAGCCTGCCCATGCCCAGAGTGAGACATCTGCTCCACAAGACCCACTGAGTTGCAGGGGCACTCTGAACTGAGGTGCAGGCTGAGTAGGGAGAAAAGTGCTGTCCAGGCTGACCATAGAAGAGGTTCCCAAGTCTCCTGTTCCATTAGGATTGCTCTGGAAGTCCCTGCAATGTACAGAGCTGAGCCCACAGCTCCTGCACAACAGCTCAGTGTGCTTCTGCTGGCAGAAGCTGAGCTGCTGGCTTGGGGGCCAGCTTTTCCCTGTAACACAGCATCACCTGGCTGGGCAAAATGATGTTCCAGGGGACAAGCAAATGGTGCCAGGAAAACATCTATTCAGACACAGTCTGGTAGACAGCTTCACTGGTCTCCTGCATGAGACCTTCCTGGGTGTACCACAGCACATCAAGTCCTAAAATTAGCATTTGGGTGAAAAGCATGGATGTGTGGAACATGAACACTGCCACTCACTAACCTGTAGCCAGTTCTTGCCTGTGAGACCCCCATACTCACTTGGTTTTACAGTAAGCTACCACACAGACGATGCCCACCACAAGCAAGGCAACACAGATTCCCGTGATGGTTAAAACCCTCTTCTGGTAGAGCTCCTCTGCTTCTGCAAATGGAGAGAAAGGAACCAGTTACCAATGGGCTCCAGCACCTGGGCTGCTTCTGGCTGCACAGGAGCCAGCACTGCATGGGGGTGACACGGAGGACAGGGCTCAGGCAGACTTCCTACCAATCCACTGCCTGCCTGATGGCTGCCCCAGACCTGAGCCCAGCTGGCCCAACCTTCCTCACCCCTCAAAGACTCTTTTTGTCTCCCTGTGCCTTTGCCCTCTCTCACTCGGTAGCTCACCCCTTCTGCACTTACACTTCTCACCTTCCCTTCCTTTCCCACAGTGACTAATCTCACAAAGCCCCACGACTCTCCTCTCCCTTCCAGCAGATCCCCCCTTTCTGGTGCCCTGATCAGCTAGCCCAGGAGCCCTGGAGCATGCCCCACTCCCCAGGAGCACACACGCCCTATGATCCCTGACCCCAGGCTCTGCTCTGCCTGGCTCAGGATGCCTCTGCCTGCAGCAGCCGCATGCCCCGGAGCAGGGTGGTGTGGGAGGACCACAACAGGCCCCAAAGCATGTAGGTGCTGAAAGGGACATCCTGGAACAGTCAAAAAGCAGCATGAGGATGGAAAAGTGATAGCGTGTCAGGCAAAGAAAAGGGAGCAGAGTGATTAAAATACAGGAACCAGTTATGGATTTTTAATGAAACCCTAGGAGGAAATTCATACCATTGCATCAGGCAGCTCAGAGGCACACACAAAATGTAAGCAGCTTGCTGCTGCCTCTCTCAAATACCACCAAGTGTCACGGGCTACCTTTCAAACCAGAAGAGCCAGTCACTTGCACCAAAACCCAGACCAGGCTGGAAGTGAGGTGGTTCATTCCCATCCACCAAAGCTCCCAGGAAATGCTTGGATCTCGTTTGCACTGCACCTAGGCAGCAACACCATGGCAAGGACACCTCTTCCTCCATGGCTACACCAGAGCAGATGTGACATCCAGCAACCTCAGCCAAGAGCAGCAGAGGCAATTTGGGTTCTCCAGCTGGATGACTGAGAGAAGGATTCAGTGCAGAGCTGTCATGAGGGTTTCAGCTCAGCAGCTATGAACAAAGTCCTCATGCCCTCACACTATGTGTTAAAGTTTTTGGGGTTTGTGCCTTCTTTAATATTCATTGAATGTTTTTTTTTCCATCTAGATTAGCAATAAAAGTCATGCCATGGCTGATGTGCTCAGTGTGCTTCCTCACACCACTCAAAATAACCTTGAACAGACTGTGTGATACCCCCTGTGCCACCAAACACCCAAATACAAAACCAGAAGAGAAACAGGTCTGGTCCCAGAAAACTCTGGGACTAGACTTTAGCAAAAAAAAAAAAAAAAAAAAAAAAAAAAAAAAAAAAAAAAAAAAAAAAAAAAAAAAAGTGAGTGGGAAGCAATGAAACCTTCCAGTCAGCTGGGTATTTAGAACAATTTCAGCTTGCCATTCTAGGCTGAAAAAAGCATTTTTTGAGAAAAAAAAAAAGGTGCTAGGAAAAATGGTTACCTCTTTCTACAATTCTCAAAGTGGGAATGGAGAAAGGTTTAGTAAACAAGGACTGGCAAGAAGGACAACCCTGACATGAAGATGCAAAATATAATAAACAAAGCCTTCTTGTGGGATTTTTTTCCCTACAAGGAACCAGGTGGAGCTGGAATGGGGGAAGAGCCCACTCTGGGGTGAAACTCCTCCTTCTGTGACATGTTTCTTTGGTATGGGTGCCTTATTCCAGGCATCAGCAACCATGGCAGACACGTTTTCTTGCTCTTGCACATTTTTGGAACCTGGATTACAGTTGTACAGCTCTCTCCTTCAGACAGGAGTTTCAGAGATTTCATACAAATTAGGAAAACCAGATGGGATCATATCATGGTTATGTGGATGGCACTGGGCAAGAATTTTGCTACTACTCAGCAAAAACTACTTTAACAAAAAAAAAAAAAGGCTGGGAGGAAGGTCAGTTTTCAGCAAAAATCTTTCAATAGCAATGCTTTTTGCTACAAAGACTTTTTTCCCTAAGTAGAAATAATTCCCTTTGAATCATGGAGGAGGAAGAAAGAGCAAAGACATTAAAACTATGGGGGAGGGTTTTGTTTGTTTTTTGTTGTTGTTGTTGTTTGTTATGGGTTTTTTGTTTGTTTCTTTGGCTGGGATTTTTTACCTATAACAGGAGAAAATTCTTTGGCCAGGGCTCAAATCCCAGCCTTTGTTCTGGTGGTCATGCCAGTACGGGACCCTGACTCTGGCATGTCTGACTGTCCTGAACCTTCACCTGAATTGCAGGGGAATGTTTCAGTTCATCAGAAACATTTGGATGCAGATTTGGCCTCTCTGTCTCGAGCTGACAGCTCTGCTACACAAAGCAGTGAAGTGTGAGGCTGTGCATCACTGCTGCAAACTAAAAACTGAATGATCTGCTGATAGTAATCTAGCTTGGCTCCCAACATCTCATTAAAGCTGATGCTCAATAACAGTATCTTCACGTTGTGTGACCAGAGACACTGCTGCTGAGAAATTTTTCCCACTTCAACAGAAGGGGGGAATGGCCCAAGCAACACCTCAGATGAGGCTGAGCAAAGCTTTGTGTGTTTTTAATGTTTTGAATAGCCCATTTGCAGAACCTAATCTGCCAATTTTTAGGCACATTTCAAACAGCACACAGGCAAAATTGAAAGAAAATCCTGCAGTTTTAATCAGAAACCCTGAGACAAATTGAAGGACCATTTCCACTAATCACTCGGGGCAAAACCATCTCAACAACACCAGAAAGGAAATGAGAGCGTGCACGCTGTAACTTTGTACGTGAGCAGGTAAGATCCCAGAGCAGGTCCATTTGTGTCTCTGTGCTCTACAAACACATCTTCATCAGCATCTTTTACAGCAGCAAACACCAAGAACAAACCATGTGGTGCCACACAATGCCAACAGAGCCACAGGCCAGCCACGGTGTCACAGCAGGGCATGACAGTGACAGACGAATGACAGAGGAGAGACGGCTGCAGACTGGGAACAGGATGTGTGCGCTCCTGTGATGACACTGAGAATGGATGAGGAACAGGACAAAAGGTCAACAAAAAAGGGATGTCAAAAATCCTCGATTTTTAGGTTTGTCCAAGTGTATTAGCATTAGCAGCACCGCTTTCTCTGAAGCGCCCTGACTATAAAATTCACACATTTTCTGCTCCAGGGGGATGCACACTGGTACTGGGGGATCACGCCTGCAAAAACTAGAGGAGACTTCTCCAGCCTCAGTTAGTCAATGTCCCTCCACCTCAGGGACCTCAGAAGGCAATTTAGGATCCACAACTGGAAGACTGGTGTCCTCATACCTCTAGCAAAGGGAATTGAAGCATCTTCATGTGAAGATCTGCTCTGGTTGGCACTGCCAGGCCAATGCTTTTAGGTTAAGTGATCAGAATCTGTCAGAATGATAGAATCATGACAGAATCCTTGAATGGTTTGGGTTGGAAGGGACCTTAAAGCTCATCTTGTTCCAAGCCCCCTGCCACAGGCAGGGACACCTTCCACTATCCCAGGCTGCCCAACCCCTCTGCTCCACCCTGACCAGCCCTCCCTGCTCTTGCCTTGCACACTCCAGGGAAAACTTGCCTCGAGGATTTGATTTCCCAAGTGCTTATTCAAGGGATAACTTGATATATATCTAAAACCAGACTGAGGAGAATGGAAAGAAAATAATATGATAATGAGGAACTGGGCAGGAGCAGGCAAGTGCCCAAAGGGGATATTTTTAAAAGCATTTAACTTACTGCAGTGTTGTTTTCCCAAGCTTGCCACTGGGGTGCTCAGCATTACACCCTCCACTCTCATGGGCAACTACTGGCTTCCCCAGGATGGTTTTCTAGACTAACTTGTCTCATGCCATCTTTCTTGGCACAATTTCATCCTGCTCAAGAGGCAAAACGAGCTGCTAAATTTTTGGAGGAGGAATGGCAAAGCTCATCCTGACCCTTTGCAGGATTTGGTGGAGGTTGGTGTGCCTGGGATGGCAATTTCTGTAACAGCTCTGATATTTCTAGAACTTGTCTTCCCATTCCTGGAATGCCTGCCTGTTCCCAAGCAGTGCCTGCTGGCAACCTTTTGGATGGACACAAGACCCCAGGTTTTCAGTTCAATACACAAAAGCATGTTGAATGGAGATGTATGGCAATTGTAACATCCCAGTCATGCCACACACACCACGCTGCTGCTTGGAACAAAGAAAAAAGTGCTGCTAAAAATACACCTGCATTTTCATAGGTTTGCATTTAGAATTTGTGATTTGCTTTGTTTTGGTTTTGGTTATTGTTTTGTTTGGTGTTTTTGTTTTTGTTTTTTTTTTCCAATCCAAACATTTATCTTGGTGCCAGGGAAGAGAACAGAACAGTTGATTTTTTAATCATCCCATTAAAGCCATAAATATAATGTTGGAAGCTCTTAATGGCTTCTGGTTAATAAATGAATGGTTGTTCCATACCCTTTAATTCAAATCCAAGATGCTCTGCCAATGCAGAAAGAAGACAAGGAAGAGAAAGAGAAAAAGAAAAACAGGTCTGTCAGAGAACTCTAAAATACAAACACACACACTGTGCAGTTACAGCAGGTTAGCTTTTGGTAGGCTCAGCAGCACTCACACAGAGACACTGTACGCTTCAGAGCATTTCAAACCCCCACCACAACTCACATGTTATGCAAAGAAAGACCCAAACAAATTGCAGTGGAAGTTAATTATGAATTCTTTCAGTTAATTATGAATTCTTTTGAGATGAGCCATGTTTGTTAGTACCTGATATGGAATTCACTGTTTAGGCAGGGGGAAAAAAAAAATAGGAAAGGTACACTTGTTCTGAAACAACTCCTGACAGGTCAAAACACATAGAGACTGCATGAGCCTGGTAAAAAACATTCATTCCCTTTGCACAGGGCAAATCTGCCCTGGCTGCTCTCCCACGCCCCGGCGTGCCTGGGGGCTGTGCTCCAGAGGGGAGCACTGGGCACAGGGCTGGGAGGGCTCCTGCTGGGGCCTGGGGCTTGCCAGCCCCGTGCTGCTGCCCACACCCTCACCCCAGCCCAGGGGCACAGCAGCCCTGGCAGCACAAGCCCTCCTTGCCCCTGCCCTGCCAGCCCTGCCCTGCCAACCCCGGATGCTGCGAGGGATGAGGTGCCCGGGCAAGGCAATGGATCTCAAGGTGTAAATGGCACAGAAAGCTTCCCTCCAGCCTGTGGCCCTCCAAACTGCACTTCTGCTGTGGCTCTGCATTGTTTTAGTGAGCTGCAAGAAGCCCAAATCGGAGCATGTGCTTTCAGATTCATATTCAGCACAAGTAAGATTGCAGTTCATCTTGCAGAGACAGTGCTAAGCACAGGAGTCTATCCAATGAATCAACAGTGCAAAACAGGTATCCTGAATTGTAGTCATTTTCCTGCTACAGACATCACCTAATGACAGCTTTTCTTACATAAACATGAAAGTTCTCCATACTTACCACCATACACAAAAGTGAGCTCTGCTGCTCCCAATCACCATACACACAAGATTATTTGCAGCTTGGAGATGTCCAGATTTATTTACTATATTTTCCATAGGAAGTGCTTTTTGCTGCACAGAAATATTGGCTTTCTTTTGCAGTGCTGTTCAAAATTTAGGCGGGGGGGAATTAGCGCTAATTGTTACAGAACATGTAAACACGTGTTCTAAAGCAGGTTCTTCTCTTCAAACCAGTGCTGGTGTTTGGGGGGCTTTTGTAGGGAGAACTTGGGATTCTTTAAGATTTTGTATAATTTAAAGGCCACAAAACCTGGCTGCTCTCTGCTTCACATCTCACATTTGTATAAAAGGAAGGGCAAACTCTACAGAGCATTTCAGAGTCATTTTGTACACTTTTGTACATTTTGTGGCAGTGACATGGACATAATGCGGTGGGCAGCAGAGAACTGGACAGAATACATTCATCCTAAACCACCTGGTTATCACATCCAGCCCTGACCTATTCCTAAGTCTTCCTACCACTGCACACACCTGTTTCCCCTGACACTGACAAATGCATGTAGAGATACCTCAAGTTTCATCCAACAATCTAAGCTGTTGGTCCATCTGCATACACACATTCCTCCCTGTTCCAGGATTTTCTGCAACATCTGCAGCTACAAACGGATGCAATTGAAAACATTTCCATGATTTTTTGCAAAGTCAGGAACGCCTGTGAGAACAGAGGTGGTGGGCAGGACCTGAGGAGCTTGAGCCTTCCCACTGCCCCTGTCATGTCAGAGCTGCTGTTTCTTTTGGCTCCCCAGGCTCAGGGAGCAGAGACAGCCAGCTGGCTGGGAAACCTGTGCCAGTGTCTCATTACCATCACAGGGAAGAATTCCTTGCTCATGTCCAATCTAAACCTGCTCTCTGTCAGTTTGAAGCCATGCCCCCTTGTTCTGTCACTCCAAGCCCTCTAAATCTCTCCATATTTCCTGTTGCCCTCTCCAGCTTCGACAGGACAAGCTCCAGTGGAAGGGATTTATCCAGGGGCTACCACACAAATAAACTGGAGTGAGACAGCCCTGAGGTGGCAGCTGTAGGCTGAGGAAATGGGCACAGCATAACCTTCATCATCATCCTCGTGTCTGCACTGCACACATCCTCCCTGGTCAGGGCAAGCTGAGCACCCTGAACTGCCGTGGCACTCCCCAAGCTCCCTGAACTGGGGACATGAGGGTTTTTTTGGAAAATCTCATTCCAAATGTGCCTCCTGAATCTCTCTGAAAATGCTTTTTCTCAGCATCAGGCAAAAGACCAAGTCGTGCATTTACTTCATCTGCAGTGACTCTGTGACTATGATGTATTGTAGTTATTTTACAAGATGAACAGACAAAAACATTTAATGTAAAGTATTCCTGTAGGAGTAACACCTCAAGCAAGATGACTCTCACTGCACTGTAGATTTATAGGATGATTGAAAAGGATAAAAGCCTTAGCAAACAACTGTGAAAACTGTGGCTGTGCTCACTTGGTCTTCAGATTGCCCAAGAACGTCAATAAGATGTTTAGTTACTGCACATTATTCCCTCAAAATATGCTCTCTGGGACACAGAGCATGCTCCAAGGCAGGAAACAAAGTGGAGAATTGACATCTGAGGACTAGCAAGATAATAAATTGATGATAATTTTGTTGCTAATCAATTGTGTTGACAAGAGTAGCACTTGCAGGACTCTGATTCAGGTTTTTCCCAGGGTGTACAGGGAGCAATGAGAGACAGGGGGTCACGATGGGGACAGAGGACACTGTGCCTGTGTTAAGAGCTGGGTGACACGTGGGATCTCCAGGAACAGGAAGTCTGTAAATGTTCCACAAACTCCAGAGCCATTCACCTTCTCCAGTACTGCAGCAATGAAATGAATTTGGTCAGCATCAAGAGTCCAAACACACAGCAACAGAGTATTCAAAATCTGCTGTGGATGAGCATGCAATTAACTTTAGGAGATCCCAAGGGTAACCTGTGCTATGTCCTGGGGAGAGGGATCACCCTGCCATGCTAAACCACTGACACCCTGTAATTACCCAGCCACACCAAAGCACAGCCATCACCCTGTAATTCAGTGGTCACTGAATGGAAGCTGCAGAATGTCTGTGGAATTTAAAATGCTGCTAAATATTGGTTTGGGGTCAGATGAGTGAGAGGTGGAGGAAGAAGCAGAAATTTAGGTAAAATAAAGAAATAATCTTTCATTCATCATTTTTGTATTGCAGTCACAGCAGGTAGGAAGCCACTGCTGAATAAGGGAGGTGAACAGAGAAGCTAAAACTCAGATCTAGACCTTCCCAGAAGAGCTTGAAGTGGTACATTTATCCCTCTGCTCACGAGGACACCTCACCTCAGCACGAGGAGCCAGGTTCCAGAGGCCAGCCAGGAGGGTCAATCCCACCTGTCAGGGTGGTGACCAACACACCCCTGCCACAGCCTGGTGAGTTCTGGGGGAAAGGGACCATCCTCCAGAAAAACAAGAAGCCTCTCACCCAGTGAAGCCACCCTGCTCCTCAATGGCTTGCCAGCAGCACTGGAGCCAGGTCAGGTGCTGCTGTGGGACCAGGCTGAAGACAAAGCAGCTCTCCCAAGGGATTCCTGAAAATCCTGCTCTGTGTTTCCAAGCAGACCAATAGGAAGGCTCCAACTGAGAATTAGATTTCAATTTGTAAAGAAACCAAGAATTAAATACGGGGTAAAAATGGAGAATATGCTAGATGACATTGCATATGAATGTCAGCTCTGTTCAAGGGTGTTTACAGGCAGGCTACAGCCTGCAATTTTAATTGGATCACAAAGTAGAAAATGAAAATGTTTCACTAACCAAGATGAATGGTATGACATTTGTTCTCCAGATTGATGATGATTATTTGTGGAGATGAATAAACAGCAAAGTTAAGATGAAGTTTCAGTTTCCACAGGCAAGACGGAAGAATAAATACAAAACTTTATCCCAATTTTCTAAATTGTTCCATAAATCACAAGTGGAAAGCATCCAAATGTGCAGACTTAGGAAACATAAATGTTCCTGCTGACCACGTTTAACTTTCAGGATCTCAGCTGCACCAGGACTGATAAAGCTGCCAACATGTTTTACAAAACCTTTACAACCAGCCAGCCCAAAGCCTGGCAAGTTATTAGTAAACCCCCAGGAGGATTTAACAAAGACCTGAAAAGTTGCTTGTAGAAGAGAGAAGAAAGAGGTAGATCTTGATCTGATGTAGAATGGGCAGCTATGAAACACAGGTGCCAACACAACTTTCAAAAAAGGGTTTCTTAGAAGGAAGGATGATTTTGGACATGGTTCTGTCTCCTGGGGAGAGCTGCAAGCCACAGCTGTGCCCGTGCAGCAGGACCCAGGAGGCAGCTCTACACTGGGTGAGCCTCCAGCACCCAGCAGAAGCTCTCAGAGAGAATTCCTGACCCTTTTGGATACGGCTGCATTCTTCAGCGAGGTGCACCAGCGGAGAGGAAAACCTGTCTGCAGAAGCAAAATGGTCCATGGATGCCATTGCTGTGGATTAATTCTGGCTGTGGAGCAAGAGTCTGAGGTGTTCCATTCTCAGCAAAGCAGGGGCAGAGACACCTGTGGTGTGTGGCTCTGCAGGTACCTGTGCCACAGGAGCCACCTGACAGCTGCTCCCACGAGCTTGTCTACGGAGACACAGAATCATGGGGACCTTGATGTGAAAAACATTTTAGCAAGAGGATTTAATGACTCATCAGCCATGGAAATAACTCTCTCTGTTCTCATCTGCCAGGGCATTCCTCAGTTTCATACAGCAACTGCAGGCAATCACCGTCCCCTCTGTTCACTGCCATTAATTCCCTGCAGTTTAAATTTCAACTGATTTAAATGTTGCTTTAATGTCCCTCTATAAGGTTTTCTTCTCACAGGTTACTTAAAGCCTAAACAAAATTATCTTCTAAACTTTATCCACAAGCCTTATGTGTGGACAGAGTCAGGACAGACTGTGGGTTCTCTGAGCTACCCCACTAATACAATTCCTAGTGAGTTTCTGTGCACCAGTCTGGTAGAAAATAGCAACAGTGTGAGCCTGACATGGGAAAAAAAAAACAAAACAAAACGAAAAAACAAACAAAAACAAAACCAAAACCACAACAAACCAAAACCCCATCTTTAACATTTTCTCTTCATTTTCAAGCAGACGTGTATATATCCAAAAGGGCTGGCAGTAGGCACCTGCTCATGTGGTTGTAACAGCAACATAAAGAAACATCACATGAGAGAAAACCTATCTAAATACACCTGATTTTTCATCTTAATGTAGTCTAGCAGGTGTTTTGGGCAATCAGAGAGAAATAAACCTCCAGAGCTACCTGTCAAAGAGACAAAGACAGCCTGAACTCCTGGAGAACACGGGAAATTTTACCTGAGCAAAATGTGAATAAGGGTTTAAACCAGAGAGGTAGGAAGCTGCTCCCAAAAGAAGGACACACAACATCTGGCATGATGCTGGGATGCTTCACCATCTCCATCTGTGGCCCAAATTCAGCAAAATATCTGCCCTATCTTTTCAGAACAGCACCTTCAATTTAGCTCACTCTGCAGAGACTCTCACTCAGCCCTGGGATATACTTAATAAAAGTCATTGTCATATTTAATATTCATATTAAAGAATCAGGAGGATCCAATCTAGGCCTGAAAACCTGAAATACCCCAAATACATTTAAAACAACACCAATATAGGTGTTCTTATTTAAGTATCTGTCAAATGTTGGCAGTGTTCTCAAAACATGAATCAGGACAGAGCTATTTTATTTCCAGTGGAAATGCCTGAACCTCATTTAATCTGTTTCAGCTTTTGACCTGTCAGAACCCATATGGGTTGAAGCACTGAGTGAATTATGGAAAATCAGCAACTTTTCCTGTGCCCTAATTGTTGATCAAAGTAGAAGGTAAGCATTTGCAGGGTCCATACTTGAGTGAAATGCTTTTCCTACCCAGAAAAACAGAAAGTTCAGTGCAAGCTTTTCTTCAATGCTGCTGCTATCTGTATTACCCAACTGTGACCTGAAAGTGAAAACAGCTATAAACATGTATGAATCATCTTCTTATATGAATTTTATCCAAGTTCAGACAGGTAGCCTGGATTGTTAAGCTGTTTTTACCTTACTACGCTGTGGTTAAAGCAAACTTGAGGTAAGGAAATGTACATGTGTCAGTTTTAAAGCTGACATTGTTCCTCTAACACGTGAATAAAATGAAAATAAATTCAGCCCCATAAAAAGCTGCATTCTGCAAGCTGGGGAAAAAAAACACATGCTGTTTACTCCTGCCATTAATGCTCTCAAAAGGCATTTTCCTGACATAAAACTCATTTTCACCCCTGTTTTGGTTTTGCAGCATGGCAGCAATAATGTTTAAGCCCGGTGGACACCACCTCATGAAACATGCTACAAATCAGCTCCATGGGGTGAGCATCCCACTGCTGGCTGCAGCCAGGGCCCTGACTCCCAGGGCTTCCAAGAGGGAAGGAAACCCTTTAGCATCAGGTGAAAGATCAAAATAGAACATTTTGGGTTGTCATTTTAAAAAGAGCTTGCTTGGATATTGGAGTCTGGGAGGATAAATCAATGGAGGTTTCAACTTCGGAAGCCAATTTGGAACAAAAGGCAATGTAAAAACATTGAGCTGTCCCAAGGGCCCCACAAAGTCCATTTGCATCTTGTCTGTATGCTCCATGCAAGGGAGTCTAATTCCAGCACTTGCCAGCTATTAGCACGTGCTAATGAGGCTCCTGCAATTCCCGTTCAGGATGAGGACGGCAGGATTCCTCACAGAGCAGTGGGAGAGGCGTTCTGGCAATCAAGGAGCCATCCTGAAGAGGCATTTCTCCTCTGGTTACCACTAATTAAAGCCTCTTTTTGGCTCTTTTTAAAAAGCCTCTCTTTAAACCCACCATTTGTGGTGGGTCCAGCCAGCCAGCGTGGAGGCAGGATGGGTTTCAGGGACAGTCACAGAAGGGTCACAGGGAAGGTCACAGATTTCCTGCACTGTAACTGCATCTCCTTCCAGATCAGTCCTTACCCAGACCAGGGTCCCAGTGATGCTGGGACACTGACTGAATAGGGACCCAGAAAAATCATCTGCCTTGACCACCATGAGCTAGTTATGTCTATAAGTGAGACCTGTAGGAACTGGAAACTAGAAACTGGGAAGCACTAAGTGCAAAGGCTTTGGGGCATTTACACCCACTGAAAGCATTAAAGGATCAGTCACTGTACTTAGGCTCAATCCCATATGCAAGGCTGTCCAACCACCTAGGAGAGAGAGCACCTCTGTGTCTAAGAGGGACATGGTCTGATGCCCACTTGGCAGGTTTATCCTGTATCTCGCATGGCAGTCAGGCTGGGAAGCCCAGAGGCTTCCAGCTTGACCTCTGTGCCACAGACTGTAAAGTGATTTCATTACAGTCACACCCTGGCTGTGATTTCCTCCTTTGGCTCAAGGAGACTCACACCCCCCTCGCAGGAGTGGTGAGAAGATGCCCAAATCCTGCCCTGCACAACACAGGGAAAATGCCCAAATCCTGCCCTGCACAACATGGGGGAAATGCTCAAATCCTGCCCTGCACAGCACAGGGGAAATGCCCAAATCCTGCCCTGCACAGCACAGGGGAAATGCCCAAATCCTGCCCTGCACAACATGGGGGAAATGCTCAAATCCTGCCCTGCACAGCACAGTTGAAAATGCCCAAATCCTGCCCTGCACAGCACAGGGGAAATGCCCAAATCCTGCCCTGCACAGCACAGGGGAAATGCCCAAATCCTGCCCTGCACAACATGGGGGAAATGCCCAAATCCTGCCCTGCACAACACAGGGAAAATGCCCAAATCCTGCCCTGCACAACACGGGGGAAATGCTCAAATCCTGCCCTGCACAACACGGGAGAAATGCCCAAATCCTGCCCTGCAGAGGACAGTCCATGTCAGGACAGCAATGCTGGCAGGCCCAGCCCCACACACAGCACAGGCTCATCTCACACAGCACACCCACCACATGAGCTCGTCTGCATTTTGCCTGAAAAGAGCAAGCAGCATTCAGTTCAATCAGAAATGAAAGCAGAGCCCATTCTAACAAATGGGGAGATAACGAGCCCCAGTTCTCCTCTTGGACACGGTCACAGCTCCTCTTAGTACCAAGCAGAGCTGGGAGTGCACAAGACAGGAAGAGGGCTCTTGGAGAACAGAAGAACCTGCTTTAAGGACATGACACAGAGCTACAACAACAAGGAGAGAGAGAAGTAGAAAGAGACATACTGGAGAAGCTGACCATTGCGAAATGCTGACACCGGTCTCCTGTGAATTCGATCGGACACCTACCGGAAGAGAGAAAACCAGAAAGAGAGAAACAAGATAGCAAAATGACACCCAAACAGGCTGAACTGAGGCCTCTTCTGATCCCTTCCATGGCTCCAATCTGTCTGCCTTCATCCTTCACCCTTACCTGCAGCCCTAAGCCCTACCCAAAGCTGACACCAAGAGCCATCCCTGACTAGAGCACTCTACATCCACCGCTGTGCCCGGGAGGTTTTAAGTAGTGTGGTGCATTTTTTGTCTTCAAACATACTTTGCTTAGGATCTGGCATGTACAATCGCAAAGGCAGTTTCTCCAAACATCTCTGTCCGAAGAATCCATTTGGACATCTGGAGGGGAAAAGGGGAGAAATCACAGAACATGTCTGGCACAGTTCTTGAGGCTAAGGTCAGAAATAAAAAGTGCATTGTGATGAATGGAAAAATAAAGGCGTTACATGCGTATTTACTCTTTGCTTTAACCAGGCACCTGCAACATCAGTGTTCCAGCTCTGGTTTAGGCCAGGGTCTTCAAGCAGGCAGCCAAACCCCTCCTGCTCTGTCCTGCTCTGCCTGCCTCCTTCCTTCTCACCTGCTAGAAGCACCAGCTGGCAGGAAGACTGAGATGGGCTGGATGCTACTTTCAGAGACTCTCTGGAGCTCTCTGTAGACTGGCAAGAGGCACCAAAAGCAGTGAGCAGCTGCTCAGGCGACAGCAAGCGTTGGGTGAGGAAAGCATCTCCCCAGTGTGACCCCAGAAGTACCCACAGGGTGTTCTCGGGGTGGTTAGAGAGAAAGCACGTGCAGAGTCTCTGTGTTAACAGAGAGGAAGGGACAGAGAAGAAAGCTGAGCTGAAGGGGTCTCACATGCTGTCCAAATGCAAGGCTCTCTCAGGCTCTGTCCTGGCCTGGATCACCTGATGGGCCAAGGTGTGCCAGCTTAGGGGCACCAGCTACACATTCACAGGATTCTCAGGTGGCAGGGAAGGTGCCCTGCAGTCAAGGGCCACCAGGCACTGGCACCAGCCCATGAGTAGCTCCCCAGAGCACTCCCCAGCTGAGCCAGGTTTGGGGAGCACAGGGCCATGGGCAGGGGTGCAGCAGGAGCTGCAGAACCACCAAGGTGAGCAGCACCTGCACCCTCTGCATTGTCACCCACTGCAGGTGAGCCTGGGAAACGATGGGAGCCCAGCCTGGCATGGTCAAACACTTCTCCCCCAGGCACTTGTCTCCCTCCCTCACTTCACATCTTTTCTTCTGGATATTCCTTGGACAGTCCTGCAGAGGTTCCCTAGTTTTCCTCAAGTCCCAGCTCTCACCTCCCTGTCCCACAACTCCCTCCCTTCTCAACAGACCTCTCTTTCCTCTGAGCTTAAGAGGATTTTATCTTTATAGCATTTTATCATCTGTTTTTCAACTTCTTGTGAGCAGAGCTGCAGGCTCTGCAGTTGGTACACGTCAGACCTTCCTCACTCTCAGATGCCACCCACAAGATCTCACTGTCCCACAGTGATCTGCAAGTGGTCAACAAGGAAGGGACTGAAAGACACCTCATAAAAACCAGATGAATCAGAGTCCAAATCTGATGTCAATGGCTCAGCTCCTGGCCAGGCCACTTCAAAGGACAGCAGGAGGTTGGAGCAGCCACAGCACAGTGTCAGGCAACTGTTCCCAGCCTGTGCATCTGGTGGGGGATGGTCCAGGTCCATGGCCAGGTCCAGGCTCCATGCAGAAAACCTTGATTTTTAGTAGTTGTACTTCATCATGGACATACAGTGACCTGGCTTTGGCACTTGATTTCTTGTTGGATTTCACTGCAGTTTGAGTAGGCCTGACCTGCTGCACCCTCACTGCCCATGACCAAATGTGGGTCAGCATCTGGGTTTTTGGGACCTGTGCTCACACCTCTAAGTGGGAGTGCTGGGCTATTTGTGCACCCCAAACTGCTCATGGAGAACTTCAGGGCATGGCTCTGCGTGAGGCTGCACTGAACTCTCCAGTCATACACTTCAGTTTCTCAGTTTCCAAGTCACTTCTGAAACTGAAAATTGAACTCCCTAATCAGGGAAATATCTTTGAAAAATTGGCACTTTTTTCTCATTCTTGGATGTTCATCTTGGGGTGCAGGAAAGGGAGATGTACCAGCCACACCAAGCCAGCTCCCAAGGAAAGCTCAGCCCAAGGGGTGACCATCAGACATGGGGCCTGGTGACCTTCCCTGCAATGAAGCAGAGGAAGCTGGTGCTGGGAAGTGAAGGAAATGCCCCGTTGTCAATCAAAAAGCACAAACCTGAGGAACTGGGTGGCACAGACTCACAAAGACAGCCCCAGGGAAGCAGGACTGGAGAAACCCTTCAGAGATTGCACTGGGCTTTGAGCAAGGAATCCAAAAGAGAAGGTGTCTTCCCAATCCTTTTTGAAGTTTATTCATCACCTCTGATAGAGTCAGGAATTTCTTCACAGAGTCTTCAAGGGAATCCAGTTTAGCTTGCAACGTGCTTCCCATCTCTCTGGGATCTGACATTTCCTGGACGTTGTGAGCACACCAAAGGGCCTCAAGGGTGCTGCTGAATGAAGCAGTTGTCCCACCCACCCCAAAAAGAGGTGTTTTGTCAGAAAGGAGCTAAAATTACCTCAGGTGCACACCTGCAAGAGGTCAGCCAAAGCTGGAACTCCAGTGTGACCGAGGCTGCAAGATAGACTGAAAATTATGGGAAAACTGGTGGAAGGAAATAAAAGCCAAGAGAAAGGAATTGGTAAGAAGTGAAAAAGCAAAACAAAAAGGTGTCAAAGAGGCTTTGATGCCATGACAGCCACCATATAGCCCATCTTCAGATCTCTGCAGTCAGCCAAGCGTGGGTGGGGAGAAGAGCTCTTCTCTGTGTCTAGGACAGCTCAGGATTTTCATCTTTAGTTACTCAGTGATTCAGCACTGGGAGAAGTGACAGGAAAAATACCCCCCTGAACAAGAGCACCTTCTGTCACCTCTCAAGCTTGTGTACAAGCTGTCAAGACACAATGTGCCACCCCTGTATACCTGGGTTCTGGCTCCTCATAAGCAGGGCTGCAGGCAGAAGCAGTGACCAGAAGACCTTTGACAGCATGCAGTGCTTTTGGTTCCTTTTTTAAAACCTGTCTCCAACTTCTAAGCTGCTGAAGATGATTTATTATTTGTTACTGTGGCCCCATATGTGACTTGAAGGAAAGAAATTTCCAGCGTGTTTGGCACATGGTTCTCCCAGTCTGGACAGGAAGAGCAGTAGAGATCATCCCTTCTGCATTAAAATCTGCTGCCTGTGGTGAAGGCAGCTCTTCTGCAGTGAGGGATACACCTGAAAGTTAAGGCTCACTGCAGCTGAGAGCTGTGAGCTGGTCTTTGATCATGGCATCCTTCTTCCTGCACGTTTGACTCAAGAGGTTCTGGCTGGCTGGCCCAGCAAAACCAAGTCCCCCCTTCTTTGGAAAACTCTTGCAGGGACTTCACAGCTGGTGGACTTCCCTGCAAATATCACCTTTGGAGTTTATGGTGCACTCACAGAGGCACAATGGGTCCCTCCCCAGAGGCCAAGGGAAGTGGGCAAGGGTGTGTCTGTAGAAATGGTCCTGGGGAAGGACAAGGCTGCACCAGCCTCTTGCAGACAGCACCTTGTCCCCTCTCTAGCCTGAGTGGAGACTCCCAAAACTGCCCTTGCTTAACTCCATCTCTCTGTGTCTAATTGCTACCTCTGAAAATTACTTGCAAATGCCATTGATAAAACTGGTCAGGGATTTTTCTGTCCAGATTCTGTTTTCTATTATTGCTGGAAAATATCCCATTCTTTTAATTTTGACCTTAAGATCTTTTATTTTTTTAATAACCCCATTTTGAAAACATCTGCAAAATTCTGCTCTTGGGTTCAGGATGAATTGCAGTGAGATATTTACATGGTAACAAAAATGCAGTAAGATGATCAGTCAAATAAAGCATCTCAAAAAGTACAAACCAAAATAGTTGGAATGACTCATTTTTATGATGTTTGCTGGGCACTTATTGCTGAAAATTAAGGTACTTCGACATTTTGCCCTGTATCGGGGCAGGGTAATAATTATTGTTAATTATTATTTGCTACTTTTGTCTTCCCGCTGGAAGCAAAACCTTTTCTGTCCAGCTGTTGCTCTAAATCTTGCAAGGGCAGGCACATTTCCTTTGCACCCCCAGATCTTAATTAAAATATGCCAAATTCAGTAGCTCTCATAAAGCAATCCATGCTGCAGAAAAATGTGAATGAGCAGGTGCTTCAAAATGACATGATAAAGACAAGCTGTAGCAGAAGGACACAATGCACTGAAGTAAGCAAATGGGAAAAAAAAATGTTTCAAGCATGTTGCTTTTTCGTGGGAAGGGCTGAAAAAGAAGACAGTTCTGTCATTGTCCCCTGACCAGTCCCAGATGATCAGGCTCTGGAGAGCCGCAAAAGGCTGGACTCCACCAAATCACTGATGGGAAGAAGAGAAAGCAACCAGAATAAACACAAAGGCCTTCTCCAGAGAAGCTAACCAAGGCATGTTTGCTGCAGAGCGGAGTCCAAAGCTCAGGGACATCCACTGCTGGGCTCAGTGACGGCAGCGGCCGCAGGATCTGCGTCGCTGCCTGCACTGAGCCTTTGCTGTTGCAGGATCAGCTTCCACACTCTGATGGGCCTCAAGGGTCTGATGCAGTCACAGTGCATTGAGCAGGAGGCACAGATGGGCCACTTGAACCTGAAAAGGTACCTGATCTCATCACCCAAGATAAACAGCATGCGAAACCCAAGGAACGAGTCCTGGCTGGTTTGGGGGATTTGGAACAGGATGTGGAGATTTTCACCCCTAGCTCTTCATTTCCAAGGACATTGCAACACCTCCCTGCAGGGCTGCTCGTACATCCGTGGCACAGTGACGTCCTTGTGGCTGTGCAATGAGCAGCTGGTGCTGACCTAATGCCACTGGGAGGGGTGGAACAGCTCCAAATGCCACAGGGCAGCTGAGCAAACAGTGCTGCCAGGAGGACCACAGCCATACAGCATCCCTGTGATAGTCACCCTTGGATGGTGCTCTGGGAAAGCACAGGGGAGCTGGCAGTGTGGCCAAAACTTCAGGATGGTCTTTCTTGTCCTGGGAAAATCTGCAGAAAACAATGCGCTTGGAGAAGGTGAACATGTGATTTTGAAAATCGGTGACTTGGATTCATCAATTAATTTTAAAACTATCTGATCTTTTCTCCTTTTGCTTTGTTTTGGTTTTCATTCTCTCCTTGACTTTCACTTTTTGCCTGAGGTGGTCCAGGCCTCTGCCCTGCCTCCCCCATGTGAGGCAGAGCTGTCACCCCAAGCCCAGACTGTTTTATCTGTCAGCATTTGCACAGCATCCAGCCTGATTCTTGTGAGCACAGCTGGTCCAACATGATGTGGGGTGCTGCTCTGTAACACTCTTTTAGTCTTCTGATGCCACACAAGATCCTGGCCCAGAGCAGTTCACTTTGACTCCACTGACCACACAAAAGAGATGTGAAGAGCCTTTCAGTGGGCAGAGAAGGCTCTGCAGTGATGAGACCTGACTTGCTTGCTTTGTTTGGCTGGGAAGACCCCAACTGTACTTAATGTGTGCCAAGACCTAACTGGGGAAAAGAGCATTTCTGCTCTTTGGATAGCACAGCCCTGTGGGGCACCCAGCAGTAACAGATTAGAGCAGCCTCCAAGTGCTCTAAGTTGTGCCAAGGCTCTCCAGGATGGAGGCAGATCCAAGAGCAGAGGCTGCCAGTCACCCCAGCGCTCTGTTTGACTGGACACAATAAACCAGGCACCACTGTTGTGTGCCCCAGCCCAGCTCCCAACCTGGAGACTTTGCTTGTGTGCATCCCCTCTGTGCTCTACTCAGACCTGTCACTGCCCTGGAGCCCAGCTCCCAAGGCCTCTCTGAGCAAAATAATCTGGAGAAGCGTCGAGAAATTCTTCCTGTCAAGAGCCTGGGCCTTTTTAATTTACAAGGGCTGCTGAGTCAGTTCTGTCTGTGCGTGGCTCTGTCATTTCCCAGGTTTATGCAGAAAATTTGCAGAATATTTGAGACAGGTCCCACTTCTCCCATTTAACTTTCAGGTGGTCTGCTTGCAGAGCCAGGATAGCAGCACAGATCACTTTATGTTCAGCTTTCCTTTGACACCAGCATGTGTAGAATTTACTTCAAATTAGGGATAAAATTATGGAAGAACACAATCCAGAAAGACACAATTTCTGGAACAATCCAAGTCCATTCTGGGCCCTTCCTCAGTGAAGAAAATGCTTTATCCAAGGTCTGTCTGGAGTGTATTAAAAAGGGAGGGAGGAAGTGGGATTACAAGCAAATACTTTGTTCCTCAGGATTTAAAAGACCAGGAGGAACACGTTTCTGGGAAGCCTGTTATAAAATAATAATAAAAAGCCAGCTGCCAATTTAGGCAATATTTGTTGCAAATCAAGCATGAACCACATCAGGAGAAGAAATTTTTTGAGAGTTCATCTGCTGGTTTTGGTCCAGACTGCTAGAGGGAACATCTACAAGAAGGATTTCCTGTGCTTCTGGACATCTGCAAGAATGGAACCCACTCCAAGAAGCTGATTGCAGGATGGTGGCAGGCAGTGAACAAGAACACTCCAAAATTCTGGTAGCTGGTATTGGAAAGGCTGATAACATCACATGGGTGCTGGGGTGGGGGGTAGAACCCTCTGAGCATTCAGTGAGGGAGGGCTGGAAGCTGGCACAGGGAGCCAGATGATCCCCCAAGGCCCTGCTGGCTCTGATTGGAAGAGTGACATGGAAACAGCACATGGACACGTGTTCCTGGCTGGAGCTGCTCACGTGGCTCTTGTTGATCTCCAGAGCATTTGAAGAGCTTGTGAGCAGAACCTACTGATCTCTTCCATGCTCCTGGTTCAGAGGCTCTGTCAGGCTGGAGGGCCAAGGCTGCTGTTGCAGAGATCAGAAATGAGCTTGGAAGCCTGTATCTTTGCCTCCTCTCCTTTGTCCTCCTGCATCTTTCCAAACCACAGCAGCAGACCTGTCTTGGTGCAACGAGGAAGCCGTGGAACATAGCAGCTCTTTGTTTGCAGGCAAAGGTGAAGTCTGTTTATCCATCAGCATCTTCCCCAAAAATCACCCTTGTCATTGGGAGAGCCGTTTTATGGGAAACACTTCTCAGTTCAAATGCTTCTGCATTCCTCAATAGCTATTATCCTCTAGAATCCAGAAACTCTAAAATTACACCACTTCAAAAGACAGGTTTTCAGTCTGAGATTTAATGACAAAAACACCCAAGGAGAATGAGCATCCAGGGATGTCCTCAAGCAGTAAGATCAGAGTGACTGTGCTGTGTGGAAGGCATCCCGGGTTTCTGTGAACATGGAGCCACCTTTTCTGGCAGATGAGCAGTGACAGTGCACACCTTCCCAGCACCTCCTTCTGGGTAACACTTTCCTGCCCTGTTCAGTTCCCATCTGGTTTTAGCAATTGGTACCTTGGAACTCATCAGGAAAGGATATCATTTTACCATCTGCAAAGTGAGGATCTCAGGCTTTTAAATGATATGAAATAATTAGGTCTGTTTGGTGTGGCACATAAAATCTTAATGGAATCCATCACTGAGCATTCCCTCTGTTCATCATCTGTCAGAGCAGCCTGGTTGGAAGGTAGGCTGGAATTGCTTTGGTTAAAGCAGTCTGTCTGCTGAAGACATTTGACAACTACCACAGTATTCTTCAATAGGAAAAAGTGATTCTTATGCATGGTAGGAGTTCAGGTAACTCTTGTTGTAATTGGAAGTTGATCCCATTTGAATCTTCATCTCCATTTAGGTTCTTCCCAAAAGAAATAGCCTTGAAATCTGTGCCTCTGCCATGACCACATTGCTTACAGATATTGACTCATACACTCCTCCACACTTCAAGGGTTCAGCCCTTCCCAGAATGGAAAGACTGGAATTTCTGGGGCTTCCTGGGCTACAGCTACCCCAGAACGGTGGCTGTGACTTCAGCCATCAAATGAGGCTTCCCCCCTGTGTTTCCTGTGGGGACCACTGACAAGACGAGCCCACGGTGCCACCAAGAAGCCAATGGCAGTGACAACTACACTAAAGCACAGGGCTGGGCTGGACAAAGGCTGCTCCCACTCCATGCCTGCGTGGGAAATGTGGAAGCCGCAGCTTCTGGTTTCTGTCCTGCCCAGCTCTTTCTGTGTCTAAGGGGCGAGTCTGGGAGAACTGGGAGATGCTCCTTCCACCACAACTGCACTGGAACACCAGAACACAAGAGCTCAGCAGGATGCACTTCCACATGGCCTTTTCTGCTGCTCCCTGCAGAATCAAAGGAGAGCTGGGACGAGGGAGGAGATGTGCTCAGTGGGATCCAGCCCACAGGCTTTCCACGGGGGCTGAGGGTTGTGTTCAGTGCATCCTCCAAGGCCTGAGGAGCTGAGGTACCTGATAGCATCACATCCTGCAGTGCTGCTGGGCTGACATCCACAGATGTAAATACCTTTGGCTGTGTCTCCACTGAGAGGTCTCTGGGTTCCAAAGGGAGAAAATTGTCAGTTCTGGGCTTCTGCAAGCTGGGCAGTGATGCCTGGGTCACCAGGTGAGCTCACAAGAGGATTCCATCTGCTCAGTGAATGCACACCCAGGGCACCACGTCCTGCTCACTGTGCAGGAGCCCAGGGGCAGGTACAGGTGAGCTCTGGGTACCTACACCTCCAGCACTGGCAATCAGACTGCACAGCTCGTCCCCAGGCACTATTAGGCTTGGGGGTTGAGGTGTGAGATGCTATTGGGCTTTCAGGCTCTGAACCAGGGGTGAAAAAGCCTCACATCCCATTCCACATCCCTCAGGCTGTGCAGCCCCACTTCAAACTCTTCAAAGCTCATTTTAAGTGTAACTTAGTACACATCTCTCAGGTTTGAAGGGGGAAACAAACATCCACAGTGGCCACAAAGCTGCACAGAGAGGGGAACAGCTGGGGGTTAACCCTGGGCCCATGAGATACAGGAGAGGTCGGGGCAGGTCTCAGCAAGGGACCCCTGCAGTCATGGGGGAGGGAGGAGGCTGTGCCCCTGAAAGTCTCCCTGACTGGAGGACAGGACGTGTCAGCTCAGGGAGAGCAAAAGGGACCCAAATTTCCTTGAAGCTGCAGAAGAGAAAGGGGAGAAAGGGAAAAGAAACAGCCAGAACAAACATATTCTTAGAGGGAGAAAAGCCAGGAAAAGTGAACAGTGACACGCACACAAAAAAGGAAAATACGAACTCTTGCACCCCCACCCTTGCCCCTCTAGTGCCCCTTTCTGAACCTGCACAGCTCAAACTGCAATTGCCAGGAGAATTTCAGAGCTCCCCCCCACTCTGGCAGTTGCACAAAGGTCTCCTCTCCCTCAGCCAAGAAATTTCCATATTGACACAAGAACTCCACTCACTTACTTGCACGACAGCTGATTAATCCCCTCGATGTAGTAGCACACCCCTCCATTGACACAATAGGACTTGGCTGTTTCGTTGCATTTTCTGGCATGCCCAGACCAGGAGGAGAGAGTTGTGGTTACTGCAGGGGAAAACAAAAACACACACAAAAAGGATATATTGTTATTTCCTTTGTTTGGCAGTTCTGCTTCCTTAGATGATTTTCTACGAGTTCATTTGCTAAAGTAAAAACCCCAGAGCTACAAACCTTAGCCCGTGCCTTCAGACCCACCTTCAGGTCCCAACAGGGGCTTCAACTTGACCCTTCCTTTCCCAGCAAAAGGGGCCAAGTGAGTGAGGAGTTGAAGACTCATCTTCCTCTAAGCAGCCAGCATGTAGTACAAGATCATTTTTTTGGCAAGCTGTAGGGAAGTGCCCCTTTCCCACTGTCCTTGGCCCTCCCTCATGCTCAGAATGCTGTGCCAGCAGGCAAGCAGGAGGTCAGGAAGAAGAGGATCTGCAGAGTCACAGAGTCCCAGTGGCATGCTGCTGAGGCCTGAGCACCTCAGGACCCTGGAGCCAGACCCAGAGGTGCTGCAGGGGACTTTGCACTGCTCCACACCTCTGTCAGTTGAGTTTTCAGAGCCAGGAGCAGGTCTGGCACAAGCAAGAACAGCTCCATCTGTCCCTGCCCTCTCCTCTGTGCTGCCACAACTGGGCTGCCCCAACAGCCCCAGCAAAGGGCAGCAGCAGCACTCAGCCAGCCCCAGCTCGTGCTCAGGGAGGCAGCCAGCACGACTCAAGTTTCCTGGGATACAGGTGCTTTTCCAAATCTAAACTTCTTTCTAGAGAAAAGCTTTACAGTCCTGTAAGTGACAAGAAAACCTGAAGGCAGTCGGCAGAATTTCACTGTAACTCCTGTCTCTGAGAGACTCTGATAAGCTTACAGCCCAAAGCAGAGTCTCCAAAGGTAAAACAAAGGCTTCTAGGAAGGAAAAAAATCAGTTGTTAGAGCACTGATATGGGTTACAGAAGGCGAGCAGTTTTGGGGAATGCAGACCCATCTTCACATAAGTTTAAGAAGTGCTGGGCACTAAAAAGCATGGATTTTTTACAGCTGAATATTTAACCTCATTAAAAATTGTTCTCTTTCCTGGACTACCCACCTTGCTCAGACCCTTCACAGTTATACCTCCAGTAGTGTGGCTACTGCTTACTTTGCAACACTTTCAGGCTGCAATTAAAGCTTCTGAGGAGATAGTCTCTCCCATCCTGTTTTCCAAATCAAAAATGAGCCTTGTGGAGGGGTTAGTGACACCAACACTGAGACTGAACTCCTCACTGACACAGGACTTGAGGAAGAAAGCTTGAACCAGAGCCAGGCAGGAGCCAGGCAGAGCCACACGAGGAGCAGCAGGGCAAGCCATGGCCTGTCCCAGAGGGAGCCAGGGCTGCTCCCCATTCCCTGGGCAGCCCCTGTGCTCATCCCACCACTGCAGGGGCTCCAAGGCTGCCTCAGCTGCAGCCACACGCCAGAGCCAAGGGCTGCATTCCCTGCTCCAGCTCCAGCCCAGCACCTGCTGGGAACATCTGAGTTCTCCCAGGCAAAGGAGGGCTCCCAGCACCTCGTGAGGCCTCTCACGTGTGGGTGATGCTTGGCACACGAGCAGGACAGGTTTGTTCTGTCTCTCACACCTTTGGGACTCTCTGCAGGCGTGGGGGCTGTGCCTCTCCAAAGAGCAGATTCCCACTGGGCTGTGCCCAGCAGGAGCAGCCACGCTGCCACCGGGGCACGGCTCAGGGCAGGGCCCAGCTCCCTGCTCAGTCTGTTGAAGCCGTGTGCTGTCCCATCCATTGTCTCCCGTTCCCATAAGGAAGTGCATGCCTCCCACTGACTGACAGGCCGGGGCTGTGCCGGAGCAGAGCTATTTCCATGCTTTGCCTTGAATAACCATTGCCTCTGGCTCTGTCTTTTCACAGTTATCCAGGGCACAGCAAGCTGTCCCAAAGTGCTCTGCTAACGAGACATGGAAAACACTCCAGCAGAGACCCAAAATGCTCACAGCCCTGGGACAGCAGCTGCTCCCTGAGGACACATCCTGCCAGCCAGCTGGGAGCCAAATGTGGACAGCAGTGTCCACACACTGGGGTGTTGGAGCAGAGGATGGCTTGACCAAGCCTCCAGTAAAACTCCTTCAAAAATCTGAATCCCACACTTCTGCAGGAAATCCAGCACTCCCTTCCAGTTAAGATTAATGGTAACTAAAAGCCAAAGCCATTATGAGTCTGTGTAATTTATCGGAGGAATGCAGACTCATTATACAGACAAGACTTTATACTTTTACAAGATAGTAGCACATTTCTACTCAGGAGAGGAGAGCTGTGGGTCTCTGATAAGTGTGGGTCTCTGCAAGTGTACCATTGGATCAGGGAGCACTGAAACTTCATCAGCCAAAGAGCTGGTGCAAATTGAAAGGCACATGGATGAAGAACAAACACAGGCTGCAGGGAGCTGTCACCCCTGCAACCATCAAACACACCACTTGGTAGCAAGCAAAACTATCCATCTGGCAAAGTCTTGCATCATAAAGCCTACAGGGAATGATTTTGGAGCAACTTGCCACAGCAAGAGAGGGGCAGAAAGGGAGAACTGAAAACAGAGCCCAGAAACCTCCTCGTAGGAAACACCCCAGATAAGAAGATACCCAACCCTAAGATTGGATGGGAAGATGCAGTGCTGTGTGATGTGATACAGGGAGGATTACAGTGCTCATCAGCCAGAGATTCTATGGGATCTTCATCCCATAGAAACAGTTTTGTCCCTTTTAAAGGGGTAAAAAAGATCCTGACGTGATTGAGGCCTGGGCATGTTGGGCACTTCTAGGGGAGGGCTGTCAGTAGAGCTGTGCCTGTCAGGAAAAGACATGGTTGATCACCCCGACTAGAAGCATCTTTCTAATGTCATTATCCTTCAAGCCCTATTTCCTGCAAGTACCTTGCCTTTTATCCCAAAGAAGCAAAAAGTGTTTTAAAACTGAGCCACGGAATCATCTTACTACAGTCCATTTGTCAGCACAGAGATGTGGCAAAGGCCACAGAGGGAGGCAGTTCCCTGAGGAGAAGAGAGCATCAGGAAATGAGGCCATTTCAGACTATAAGACTGGGCAAGCCAAAGCCCTGTCTTGGCCCCAACAGTGGCAAAGCTCTAGAAAGAAGATCAGTGATATCTTCCTTAGGCCATGCAGGATGGGCAGCTCAGAGACAGCCCCAGGCAGCCACAGTGTTGTCACATTTAGAGCCCTTTGCTGGATACTTCCACCAACATGTTTAGTTGCTGTTTGAATAAATCTAATCTTGTAGCATCCACAATATTTGTGCCAAGAGTTCCAGTGCTTTGCACACAGCATGTAAGGCCACATCTCCATTTTGATTCTTTTATTTTAACCTGTCCCTTCCTGGCTCTTGTATTAGAAAAAAATAGTCATTATCCCCACTTGTTTCCCCTGTGCTACCTGTGGCATTACAGGCACAGCCAGCATCTCCCTCCCTAGCTGGGAAGCAATTATCTCTTTTTATTCTTTTTTGGGTCATCCCTGGTTCTGTTTTTCTCTTTGGAAATAGTGAGACCATACTGCACACATTATATTTATGGTATATTTATTCCATTCATAGGAATTCCTAATGGATTTCTTTTTGAGGTTTGATGTACTGAATACAGATCTTTCTCTCTTAAAACCCTGAAATCTCACTGCTGTGTGGTAACACACAGTCTAGAGCCTTCCAAGGTGCCTGATCACCCTGGGATGCTGCTGCAGCTGGGACTTCACATTCATGAGAGCAACTATTTAGGGAGCAAGGATGGAGAGACCTGCCAGGCTCTGTGGGAGGACAAAGGGAGGCAAAATGTCTCACTTAGAAAATGTGAACTGTGCCTGGGTTGAAGCGTGGCCCTCTGACACCACGTGGCTGCAGATCACACACGAGCACCTCAAAGCATGATGCCAAGGGAAATTCCAGTGCCTTTCCACCACTCTGGTGGGAAAATTCCCAGATTCACAAGCTCCTTTGTGTTTAGCTCTATTCCCTATCAGCCTGGGCCACTGCAAATACTTGAATAAGTATTGGATAGGCACTACATGCCTGGTCCAGAATCATCTGGGATGTTGGACGTTGGTGAAGTGAATCTCACACACAGTTTATTTACAGCTCTGCAGGTACTTTCACCCCTGTACCAAACACTACACAGCTGTCCCTGGTGATCCACAGGCACAGTTACTTCCCACAGCTATTTCACATTAACTGCTGTCCAACACCAGGCAGATTTTACTCCCCATCAGCTGGTGTGGCAGAATAAGTCCTTCATTCAGCCTCCAACACAACTCCATCTATCCCAAATGACTCGGAAAGTTGTGAAATTGCTGAGCTGAGTGGAGAACTGAATAAGCAAGGGAGCAGTTTGGGTGGTAGCAGGGTGGCACAGGACTCATGTCGGCAGTGGGACGTGATGAGGGGGTTGTACAGTAACACCAGTCATGAACCAAGAACCTCCCCAGGTACTTCAACAAATTAAAAGCAGAAAACCAGGAGTGTGCATGAGGCAAGCAAGTGGTGACATTTCCTTTTAACCAGTGGGAATAAGTGAGGTGCCCCGGAGATACACAGTGGCAAACTGGTCAGAAAGCCCCTGCAGGGTGGGAGAAGGGCTGGAGCAGCTCACTCATCAGCAGGTCAGACCTCAGCTGGTCTTCAGTCCCAGGACTGAGAACAAAGCAGGAGGGAGGGAGGAGGTGAGGACAAAGAAGAGAGGGGAAAAAGGAGGTGAAGAGAAGAGGGGAATAAGGAGGTGAGGACAGGGAAGAGAGGGCTGCCTCTTGATGATGTTTTTGTGAATGATCTGCAGCCACGTTTTATTGTTGCTGCCCCAGCCAGTGAGGACAGAGCAGCATAAACACATGAGAGGTTCAGAGCACTGGAGTCATTCAGAGAGTCTATTTTCCACCACATGCCTCAGTTATTCTGGACTATCATCAATGACAGGGCAACAGAGAAGTGAGCCAGGGGCAGTGACTCTGCCAGGTGGACTTCCCTTCACACAACCCATCTACGCAGAAAGGCCATTAATGATTGTGCAGGGATTCTTACACAATTCCTGCCATGCAGGTCATTTAACCTTTGCAGGCAGCTCACCAGCCTGTTCTCAGAAGTCTGGTGAAATACTCCCCCTGCAAAGAGTTAATTAATGCAGCTTGGACTATAAATTATAGTTAATTTTTCACAAACTACAGCTACTGTCGAGGAGAGCAGGGAGACAGCGATGGTTTCGCCGCTCCTTTTCTTCTTTATAAATAACTTTGGCTGGTGGGTTCATAGAGTACAGACACTTTACTCTCTCAATATTTAGACATTCAGTTAGACAGATGAACTCAGCTGGTTGGGGAGTGTATACAGATTGCCTGCTCTGTATATGCCTCATGTACTTACTGATAAAACACAGAATGGCTGAGGTTCCTCTCAACAGAGTTCATCCAACTGCTTGTTAGAAGAACATGGATGAGAAGGTGTCTGGCCAAGATATTCCTTGGTTGTAGCACTGTAATCCTGGCGTGAGCCACACTTAATCCATGATTTACACTGATTAATGCATGGAGGGGCTGGTGATCCTCACCATTCCCTCTGTGGCAGATTTCTGTATGTCTGATACGACACCTCCTCCTGCAATAAACCTGAGCAGAGCCTGGATGCTCCCTGCTGTTATCTGTACATAAAATCAGAAGGGTCTGTGCTCACTGGGGTTTGCCTGACAGCAGACTGGGGACTCTGGAGCTCATAAAAATTCTGCTCCTGTGTGTTTATTCATTTGGAAATGACCAAATATTTACCCCCGCATTTTACTGAAATAGATCCTGCTGGAATCATGCTTCCAGTTCCCGAGGGCATCATTAGGATCAATAGCTGCAGACTAGGAGTTAATCCCAAGATAAAAATACCAGACCACAAGGCACTCATCTTGGAGCATCAGATGCTGCTGATCAAAACAGCACAGGTTGCATTCCCCACCTCTCCCATCTGCACTGTTTGGGGGTTTCACTAAGACACAAGTTTAAAGGTTTCTGAGCACTCAGGGGCTGCCTGTTTCCATGGGACAGGCAGTTATTGCAGGGGCAAAGTCCTGTGTTATTGTCAAGCTTCTAGCTGCTCCTCTGGAATGATCTCTGCAGCTTTACGAGGGAGCCCTTCCTATGCTCTTCTCTACCACAGGGGTCTGAAAATGCACATGACAGCAGTGCAGCATTTCATTTTCCCAAATCCCCATCATCAATTGTAATAGCAGCAACATGATACTTCAATGAGGGATTTGTTCAGCAACCTAAAAATCCTTTCACAGAGCCAATGCCAGCGTGAAAGCTTCGCAGGCAGGGCAGCTGAAGCCCAAGAAGTGAAGCAACACACCAGGATCCCAGGATGGAGCCAGAAGAGCAGATCCCCTGGTCCAGAGCCCAGTTCTAAAGGCTGGGCTCAGCCTCAGTGCTCCCAGGGGACATCAGCTCCCACCCCACACTTCATCCTGCCCCTCTTTGCCTTTAGTTACTGCCTGTCTCTACACCACATCTCGAGTGGCAGCTGCGTGACGACTTAAAAATACACAGTGTGCAAAATGAGCAGTGAGCAGGATGTGGCAGCTGCCAGGCACCACACAGCTCTCTGCAGACTGGCAGTGAGATCTCCACATTCACCTCAAGGCTCCGTGCCTGCGTGCGTGCAGGTTCCGCTCAATTACAGCCCCACCTCCAGCAACGGGGCTGAAATTAGCTGAGCAAAGACCACGCCAGGACTTATTTTTAGTCTAACATTGAAAATTTCTCTGTTCACACATCCAGCTGTGTGTCTGCTCTGCCCGTGCTCTGGGCTGGCTGGACACCCTTCACCTCCAAGCCCAGAGCACCGTGCTCACATCTGCAGCACTGGGAGCTCCAGGAGAGCTCAGTGGCCTCAGGCTGGAGGAGCCAGGGACTGCCCAGCTGGGACTTCACATTCATGAGAGCAACTATTTAGGGAGCAAGGATGGAGAGACCTGCCAGGCTCTGTGGGAGGACAAAGGGAAGCAAAATGTCTCACTTAGAAAATGTGAACTGTGCCTGGGTTGAAGTGTGGCCCTCTGACACCACGTGGCTGCAGATCACACACGAGCACCTCAAAGCATGATGCCAAGGGAAATTCCAGTGCCTTTCCACCACTCTGGTGGGATCATTCCCAGACTCACAAGCTGCTTTGTGTTTAGCTCTATTCCCCATCAGCCTGGGCCACTGCAAATACTTGAATAAGTATTGGACTAGGCACTGCATGCCTGGTCCAGAATCATCTGGGATGTTGGACACTGGTGAAGTGAATCTCACACACAGTTTATTTACAGCTCTGCAGGTGCAGAGCAGCTCACCCATCAGCAGGTCAGAGCTCCAGCTGGTCTTCAGTCCCAGGACTGAGAACAAAGCAGGAGGGAGGGAGGAGGTGAGGACAAGGAAGAGAAGGGAATAAGGAGGTGAAGAAAAGAGAGGAGTAAGACCAGCCAACTCACAGGCAGGTCTGCCATGGTCACTCAGTAAAGGCCATGCCAGACTGGATTTGAGAGCAGGTTTGGGGGGTTGGTTGAAGCATAACCAGGTGGCACATGTTCCTGTGGGGTGTGTAACTCACAAAGCACAGCACAGCCACTGCAACCATGAGGCCAAGCTCACCTGGGAGAGACAAAGTGAGGAGAACATTTCCAACACCCAGCCACGCTGGGCAGCAGGGAAGGGATTAAACTGGAGGGGATTGCCTCAATGACTCTACACCAATGAGGATACAAACAACCCAATGGCATCACCAAGATGACAGCTATGAAATCTGTGGAGCCAAACTGGTGTGTGGAGAGTCAGACTTAACTGGAGAAAAAAGGACTGTTTCAGCTACCCTTCCCACAGGCATCTCTAGAGGGACTCTAGGGAGGGCTTGTGATCCCCAGCAGATGAAATAAAGGCCCCAAAACTAAACCCAGAGCCCAGCTTTCATTCAGGTGCTTCATATTACCCCCCCCCCAATCCTCTTGCTCCCAGCAGAACTCAGCACTGCCTGTTCTGCTCTTTCTCCCTGTTTCCCCTTCTCCTGAGACCCCGTGCCTCTCTCTGCTGCAGAGCTCCCTCAGCCAAGGGCACTGACAGCCCACAGAGGCTGATAAAGCACCCAGCCAGGCACTCACCCAGCTAGAGAGCGAGCAAGGAGCACGAGCAGAGTCCAGGTGAGCAGCTGCAATGATCCACATGTTGGTTTAGAGCACCTGCCCACCACTGGCACGTCCTCCTGTATCCTGACAGAATCCAAACCACGCTTCCTCCACCTGGCCTGTGTTCTCGCCTTACCCTCAGGGCTTCACCTGCTTGTTGAAGTCAAGGGAAGGAACTAGAGGAGAACTCGACAGCAGAAAACAAGCACAAGGGATTACCTGACCTTCTCAGAGACTTTAAATGTTATCTTAACTTTTTAAAATTAAACTTTGAGAGGGTTTTGCTATTTCTGTCCTGCATAAACCTTCCATCTCAGAATGCTCTCCAGATTTCTCTGACCCTTCTTCCATTTCTGCCTCCATCAGAATGTTCCTAGATATCAGCACTGGTTCCTGTCCTGTTTACCCAGCATGTCCATAGCCACAGACTCCTGAACCTTGTTTAGCTGCCTCATGCTGCACCTGTGACAGGATCACTTTACCATTCTGAGCTCTCTGGATGTTGAAATGAGCATAAAGGACCTTTCTCTCTGCGTCAGGGCACACGATCAAGTTACCACATCCCTGCAAGTTCTTGCCTGTGAGCGGAGCCACTGTGACCACCCAACTGCACAACCTTAGCCTGTGACAAGCACAAAACAAAGTGTCTCATTTAACACATTTTCAGCACCAATGAGGCTACTGCAGCACAAATGAAGCTGAGTGGAACCTCATGTTATTCACAAACCAGGTACTGGAGACATCAGTGTTTAAAATCCAGCAAGTGATTTACAAGATTTCAGTGAAACAACGAGAGTAGGGACAACCTACAGGTGACTCTGAATACAGATATTGAAAAGAAATGCAAGACTTCTACAAGAACGAGATACTTGTCTGCTCTCCAGATCATCCCACCTCACAACATCTTCATCACCTCCCCATATGCTGTACACACGTGCAATTCTATGATACAACATCAATCACCATAAAAATCAGAGAGATTCTGAGGTATTCAGTTAACACTTGGGAGATACTGTAAAAAAGTAATGTGAAGGAAAAAGTGAGTTACAACTTTAACTCTGGGGATTTTGCCACCTTAAGAAAGAGAAACAAAAGTGATGATGCACCCACAGAAGAAAGAAGTTTTCCAGAAGGGGAAATTTCCATTTTTCCTTTCTGAGATTTGGCTTTTAAGAAAATAGCATTAATCTAATATGATGCAAATAAGTAGTATGGATCTCTTCTGGTGAAAACAAAGGGAAAATCCTGGGGAAGGATGGTGTGGCCATGGCATGAGTGATGCCGTATCTCAGCTTGGTATCTCTAGTGCAGTGCAAGGCTAAGCACTACACAGGAGCACATTTTAAGTGCAGTTTTCTAATCAGAAAAGCTTTTAAAGAATACCTGGCCAGTGCCTGCTGTGGCTGCAATCAGATTTCTTTTAAATTCATAAAAGACTGAGCTTTTAAAGGAGGAAACATCCCCATAAAACCTGCAGAGCAGAACTGCCAACAGTGAGGCACAGCCAGCTGTGCTCTCAGCTCTGGCCATCTGCAGCTGGGATGGAAACACACACACACAAAAAAAAAATCCCTGCCTGGTCCTGCCTTCCCAGGGCTTTTGCCAGGATCCTGGTGGGCTCCCACGGGGGAAGAGACCCCCTGACACAGACATAACACCCTCCACCAGAAATTGCTGAGCCAATGTCCAGGCACCAGGATTCTAATCTACACTCCTTGACTTTTATTGCTCTGTGCCCATTTTCTACTGCTTTTGGGACAACTGAATAGGAGGGAATGCTAAAAAGCATTCCAGCCACATTAAATCAAATTAAGCGTTTGGGGAAATATGTTCTTGCTTTCTGGAGACTCAGAAAAAATGGGATGGCAGGGCATGGATGGATTTTCTGCAATTTTCTTATTACCTATGCTTAGAAGATTCATGTCTTTTTTTCTTGTACTTCCTACAGCCTGTTTTGGTTTTACCAACTACCTTCAAAAAAAAAAAAAAAAAACCAAAGGCCATATCAAGCACATCTTGCAAGTATCAATAACTCCATGTATTGAAAGAGCTGTGAATGCTTAAACTTCAGTCGCAATTTTAAGTAGCATATTCTTCAAGCTGCCATTGCAATAATTATCAAATTCTCCCTCTCCAAGATCGACACCAGCAATATAAATTAGATTTTTTTAAAGATCTAGGGAAAGAAAGACCAGTGGCTTTGGGAAAAATCATACAGAAAGAGCGATTAAAGAAGATTCCAGGAGGCAATAAAGCATTTATGCAAAATGTCTCATGATAACAAACAAATTAGAGGAAAGCAGCTTATGGGGGGAGTGGGGGAGAGGTACTTACACTCTTCTTCCATAACAACTATTTTAGTTTCTGAGGCTGGTAAGACTTGTGGTGCTTTCGTTGTTCCTGGGGAAATTAAGGTAAGAAAGTAGTGAACAAAATATCTCTTTTGAGCAGAGCAGGGTGGGCTTAGCTACTGTGGGGAGGAGCAGAGGGGCAGGTGCTGCTGGGGGGCACAGGCTGGGGGCTGTCACGGTGTTAGTGATGGTTTAGGGCAGGGGATTGGGGTGACAGAGGCAGGACAAGGAGTGTCCCTGCAGGGGATGGCACAGGGCACAGTGTCCCCTTGCTGTGAAGAGCCTCGTGTCACCATAAAGAGGCAGAGATGGCTCAGGGTTCACCTGGCAGGAGATGAGCGAAAATGTGAGAGGTTTTCTTAGCCCTGATGGCCACAAGAGTGCAAAGATGGGATGGCAGGACATGGTAGTGGGGAAAACGTGGAGTTTAAGAAAATGAGGATTTTCTGAAGAGCCTCCATCCCACGGTCACATGAAGTTCTGCAGCACAATTCAGTGCTCGTACAAGAGCTGGAGGAACAGGAAACAGATGAAGGACAGCACCCCAGGTATTAGGGGAGACAAGCACAGGGAGTGATTTCCTCTCTTTTAACCAGGATACTGGGAACCCCAATGCCCACAGACAGCAGCTCTACTCAACCTCACTGACAGCACCAGCACCTTTGGAGAAGTCCCTCACACCCTCTGGATGCCCAGGAGCCTGGGCTGGGGGTGCAGTGCCTGCCAGAGACAGGGGTGGGACCACCACAAAGAGCTAGAAGCAGAAAGAATTTTTGGTACAACTTGATTTTTTTTCTGCAGCGTTTGATAAGGGGCAGGGTAGTTGAGGAGATACCTAGAAATTTTTTGAGGAATAAAAAGAATCCGAAACAGTGACACCTCAGCTGTGCCCTCATGTCCATGTGATATCAACATCAGACTATTCAATCCTGAGAACTGGGAAATGGGACATTTTTCTAAGAAAGCATCTAATTTACTCCAAAGTCATAAAATCTGCAATATATTGCAGTATATTTTGACTAAGTCCAGAAGCATTTCCTCAGAAATTAACACCCTCACAAAGTTTCCCAATGCAAAAGCATTTATTTCTGAGCTGGGAGTTTTGTGGGAATGCCGGAATTGTAGAGGGGGGATGAGGCGAGGGTTTGGCTGAGGGGCATTTTCTAAGTGCCAAGGGGTCTCTGCTCTGCAGCCACTCTCTCTAAAGATGTGGTGGTTTTACCAGATCTGTAAGGCTGAAAAGCTGCTTTTCTGAAACTGAAAAGTGGAATCGGAATAGAGCAGAGAGCACTTTGCAATGGAAGGATCAGGATCAGTGCTAAGGATCCTGGGGAAGAAGAAACAGGGCACAACAGATGTGTGGATTCAGATGCCCTGAGGAGTTTTCTACTGAAAGGTATCACAAGAAGGGAGCTTGCAGAAGTGAGGAAAGCTTGCAATGCCCCAGGAAGGCCCAGCAGTAAGGGGAGAGGAACACTCCAGGACAGCACGTGCCTGCATACTGGAGAAGGCTGCTTAACTCTGGGTAGCTCCAGGGGAAAGAGGAAAAAAGAGTGCAAAGGGGTGACAGGGGCAAAAAAGCCTCACCTGAGAGCCTCACAGCTCTCAGCATCACCTCGGCTGCCTTTGCAGGGGCTCAGCTGGCCCTGCTCTCCTGGCAGGTGGTCTGCAAACAGCAGCAAGGTGTGCCTGCAGCTGAGCAGCCAGCCAAGGGCAGAGTGGCAAGGCAGCTGAGAGCATGGATTCATCCAGGCAGGGAATCCACCAGATTCACAGTGAGATCTTTGTGTGTCTTTCCAGGCTTTTCAGGTCTTAACACATCTCTGGGCAGCTCAGGTGGGAGGCCATCCCTGCTGAGAGGGTCCTTCCTGAGCAGGGAGAGCTGACCCCTGGATGTGCTGCCTGCCCTGCCCTGGCCAGGTGTGCATTTACCTGGTGTGCAGGTCAGAGCCCTGCAGCAGGCACTGCTCAACCACACTCCTCCTCTTGTGAGAGGGTGCTAGTGCTGGGGAAGGGGCAGCAGAGGAGGCAGACAGGGCTCTGATGGCTGCACATGGGGAAGGGAGGTTGCACATGCAGCTCCCATCAAACAGGAGCAGTTTATGTGGTGTGGGACAGCCAGAGAGTGAACCAAGGGAAAAAAAAAAGGAGAGCACTGCCTCAGTTTCTTACTTGGAACACCTTTCCTATCAGAATTGGAAACAAACCTAGCAGAGCAGCAGGGCTGAGTCGACAGACACAGAGGATGAAGGCAGGGAGGTGTGAGCATGGGTGGCTTTCCTCCTGACCCTGCCAGCACTGGGATTGAACAGGCAGGATAACCGAGGGGGAGGCTGTGTGACACTGCAACTCCACAAAACAAAAGACTCAGAATGGCAAACACGCTGAGGTTGAGAGAGAAGATACTGCCAGAAAGCAGCAGGAGAAAGCTACCTTCCCTCACACTGGGAAAAGGCTGGTGAGAGAACAAAAACCTGGAACCCAGCAAAGGGCTGCAGAGCCCAGAGCCAGAGCCCAGCGCTCACAGCCCAGGCTGCCACAGTGCCCGTTGTGAATGGCAGGAGGAAGAGCTTAGGAAATACAGTCACCCCCTCCCTAGCTGTGCCCTCCCAGCTTCTGGCAGCCACTGTAGGGACTTTCTGAGCCGGAGGGTGCATCCAAACCATCGTGTTAAGCAATATAATTATTATGACCAAGATAATAATAAAACCACCTAACCTCAGACTCCATCCGCTGAGCTCTAAGAGATGGAGCACACACTCTAGGATGAAAACCAGAAGCAACTTCACTCATCACAAAGCTATGGTCTAATTACTTGTCTTCTGGTGAGTTTTGCTTCTCAGAAATTCTTTAAAAAATGAAAACATCAAGCCCACCAGCTTTCTTTCCTCCTTACCCCTTCTTAAAAAAAAATACATAGACTGTAAGTTTATTTAAAATGTAAATTAACCACATTGCCAGTGACAGATAACGAAGATAAACATTTATGCTAAGCTGCATTTTTCTTATCTCCCGAGATTGTTTTACTCGATATCCTGAAAGCATGAAACAAAATTCAAGACAGACCACGTGCAGAACCTTTCTGTGGAATGGCAGACAGCTTGAGACATTTGCTGGCTTCTTCACTTACCACTTTTCACATTCAGGCTGCCTTTTGCGGTGTCTTTCCCTAAAACGTTCTCCGCTTCGCAGCTGTACTCCCCAGCATCTTCAAGCTTCACCTTGTTGAACTGCAGTCTGGAAATCTTTCTGTTGAAAAGTACAGCAGACATTTCTTACTCGATTGCTGACCAACCTCATGAAGTGACAACCATTCCTGGCCCTGGGCTGCTGCCTGGAGGGTCACCCCTGCTTGACAGGATGGGCTGCCTGAGCTGGCTGAATAGGCACTCAAGCCTGGATAGGATTTGGACAAATCCCTTCCCAAGATCTCCTAGGTGAACATCTCCCTCTGAACCCACTGCTCTGAGCGTGTTGTGTGGTTTGGTCTGACACCTGCTCTCATTCACACAGAAAGTCTTGTGAGGAATTGAGGCCCAGATCCCAGCTCTCCAGCACAGGCTTTCCACACTGGAAAAAAGCCAATTTACTGATGGACAGTGGGATCTGCCTGCCAGACAGAGATGTGGAGAGGAGATGCCTGTTCTGCACCTTCCTCAGCAGGGATGCTGAGCAGTCAGTGCTCCACCGGCTGCGTTCAGCAGTGTCACACACTCAGCACAAACACCCAGGGCACCCAGGGGGACTCACCCCTTGCCAGCCTGCACATCCAGTCCCTGGGTTTTGCCCTGGACACATCACTGACAGCTTCATCTCGACCTAAAAAAAGGGCAAGCACCTCGTGTCCCCCAAATCCACACTCCAATGGACTACAGACGTGTGGCTGAGCTGCACACACTCATCTTACCAACCAGACATGCCTCGAAAGAGCAGGAGAGGGTGGGTGTGACAACTGCCCGTGCCACCTCCTAGCCTGTGCCACCTCCCAGCCCGTGCCACCTCCCAGCCTGTGCCACCTCCCAGCCCGTGCTGCTGCTCCGTGGGAGAGGGAGAGCTCTGCGGCAGAGCTCTGCAGCGCTGCGGGAAGGAGCATCGCCTTTCCCACTGGCTATGACTCATTCTCCGGGATGGCTCTGACTAACAGGCAAAACCTTTTGTTGCCCAGTTTAACAGGGATCTATAGGAGCCTTCAACACACACTGAGTGCCGCTCATGAGACCGCAGTGGGACTCCCACGAGACCCTCTGGTTTACTACATTTTCCTCCATTTTAGCCATCTTATCAAAAGCCACCTTGTCTGCTCTTCTCACAAGAACATCCCTGTTTGCTTTCTACCCCAAGCTTTTACCTCAGGTCTGTGTCACTTTATTTAGAGACTTGGAAGCGCTGCCAGCTTTAGAAAGAGGTCCCAGTGGCCGATGTTGCTGAAGGCAAATATAATTCCATTTATGTGGAAAATAATCATTAGCCTCGGACATAGTTGCAATGTTACACGTGTCATCCGAGAAGGACTTTTCTTTGGGATGTGCAAATCATTGTCCATAGGAAGCCCTTCACAGAAGCACACTGGCATCTTTTTAACACCCTGACAAGCTGTTCTCCTGGGAGGCACGGCGCAAGGACACAGCAGGAACATCTCACTAGTTATATTAGTAAATTAAAAGCACTTGGAGACGACTTGGTAGAGCTCCCAGGAAACAGGCGCTGCCCTGTTTTACAGGATGCGGTCAAGTGCTCAATTGCATGAGCTGGGGCCACATGTGGAGCAATTTTTAAGTGAATGTTGACAGTATGCAAAGACCTCTTGAATCCCTCTGACTGTAGGTCTCCCCTAATCCATTTGTGCAGTGACTTGGGCCAACACATTCCAACATGGAAGCCTAAATTAGAGGGGCGATTCTGCCTTGACTCCCAGTGCAACACCCTTCTCTGAATGTTCTCAAGTCTCTTAGCACAGCCTGTGACAGCCCTGGGCATCGTGGCCCCCACTGCTGTGCTGCCTTGGGAGTCAGGTAACGCACAAGTTTCCTGAGAGAGGCATTTAAGGACATTTCAGGGCATCCAGTGCCCGTTGCTGCCCTGTGCCTGTTGGCTCCTGCACCTTGCTGGGAGGGACGAAGGGTGCCTGATGGGGGCCTGGGCTCTGCTGGGCTGCAGTTCAGGAGCATGCTCCCCACTCCCTCCATAGAGGAAGGTGTGGAAATGCTCATCAAAAGAGCGAGATGGCTCCAGAATGCAACTCCAAGACTGCTCCCAGCCCAGCCATTACTTTCTCCCAGCTGTCTCAACCCTCTCTGCCAGAATACGCCATTTGTTTTACAAACCAGCTCTCGGACAGGCTGCAGTGCAGGCAGCACATGCTGAAAGCAGCTTGGAAGAGCACAGCTCTAACTCAGAGTCCATAGAAAACATCACCCTGGCACATCAGCACACTGGGGCTCTGTGCCAGGGCAGAGCTGAGAGCATCAATGGACACGCTGCCTTCAGCTGCCAGAGCACAGATGTTCTAATGATAACTGGCTGCATGGCAATCTCAATCCACAGCACATTTCACCAGGTGGAGCAACTGGAAAAATCCACTACTGCATTAGAATATCACCTAGGTATGTGATCTTTTACAGATAAGGGGGTGTAAGTCCCAAAGATAAGAGTTAGGGAGTGGCACAAAAGGAGCCACACTTGACAGACTCAGCTCCAACAACAGGGTGAGAGACATTTGGTCTTTTACCTGGAACTGGAGAGGAATGTGAGCAGAATAAAGAGTGATGTTGGCATTTGGAGTATAGCAACATCAAGATGAAACCAAAGGGGATTACTTTGTTTTAATGCACAAGACTTGTACTGTCAGAAGATCTTATTTTTGCCATCACAATTTGTTGAAATTAGCCTGGACTGGAAGATCCCCTTGAAAAATCAAGAGTTTTTTCTTGCTTTTCATAGCCCAGGCCAATGGTGTGGCACCTCTTGGTCTCCACACTGTGCTGTATAAATGTCTGATGACAGACTCAGGGGAAAGGAGATGAAGGCTGGAGATATGGATCAGCTTTCATGTGAAGCATAAATGCAAAGAGAATTTCCCTGTTCCAGAAGAACTGAAACAGCCAGAGAGATACCTTGCTTCATAGCATTAACCATGGCCCTTTTAATTAGCATGGATAATGCCTGTGCACTGGAAGAACTGAGCTGAAGGATGTCAAAGGGACAATTCCTCGCCTGATCTGTGTGTGCCAAGGGTGACCACTCTGGCTTTGTTCTATTTTACTATCTCCAAGTGCTCCTGAAATATCACAAAACTCCTTTGGAAATCAGCTTTTCCAAGTTGTGTTCCTCGCCCTGCTGTCCCCAGGGGCAGGTACTTTGTTCTCCTGAGGGCTGATTTCACAGACAAACCAAAGAGTGGCCTCCAAGGAGTTACACTGGGCACGGGAGTGTGGGATGAAGGCTCCTGGGGACAGCAGGCCTTGGAGAGCCCTACGTGTGCGTTCACAAGGGTGCCTGGCTGCCAGACGATGCCATTCTTCTGGAGGAAGGCACTGCCCCGGGCTGTTTGCTCAGTGAAAGGGCCAGGGTCACTGACAGATCCCATCATTTCGCTGCAGTGCAACTCTGTTGACATCTCTTTACTCCGGGGGAAAATCTGCCTCATTGTCTTCCCTGACCCTCAGCACATATGACTTAGCCACGCACTAATTATCTCCTGTAGAGCCAGTGGAGGGATAAGCCACGGGGAATATGCTGTCTGCAAGCTCTGAGGGATAGGATTCACAAGGAGACCTTCAGCCTGGCCAAAAGAAGATCCCCCAAAATACCTTTCTGGCCAAGAGAAAAGAGTCCCCCAGAGGGCAGTTTGGAGGGATGAGTAAATCACCCTCTTCAGTGCCAATCTCCAGACTACAATGGGAAACAGGGAGATCAGCCCTTGGCCAGGACCTACACAAAGATCCTGGCAAATTCCGGCTGGGAAGGGTGTCCTCAGCGGCTGTAATTTAGACATCTAAATGTGAGCTCAGGCCCTGAGGCCTCCAGTGCAGTGAGAGGAGAAGAAACAGGCGCTGCATCTGAGCCAAGGAGAGCTTCCCATGACAGCAGTCATGTTCCCACCAGCACTTTGGTTGAGCTTGAATCATTCTGCCCCTCTTACCTACTGCCAAGTGGAAATGGGGCCATCTTCCCAGGTCATCTCCTCACCAGGCCATTCATGTCAGAGCATGGCATCAGGAGAGCAGCTGCCATGAGCTGCCCCGTGACACCTACACTGAGGACTCCGTGTTCCCTGGGTGAGTCCAGCCACTTCTGCATCGTTCTGGACAAGGATAGCTCTAGGATTACTACTGTTGTAGTGGTTTATTAGTCTTCTAAAAATAGGGTAACTAACACATAAGTAACAAAGAAGCCAAGGAATGAGCTGATGAAGAGAACTTGGAGACTACCCCATATGGGGCCCCAAAATTGTCAATGAAGAGCACTGCACATAGTAAACACACCTGAAACCCTAGGAAAAGGAAATTCCCAAACATGACTCTTGCAAAGGACACACTGGATACCCTGCTGTGGTCACCCATTAACTCCATTCCCCTCTGTTTGCACGGAGAGCCAGCAGCAGGAAGCACACTGGCATTGCCGAGAGCAGGAGCGCCAGCAATTGCTGCTGCATCCTGCCAGAGATTTAATTGGTGCCTACGTGCTGCCCTGGCACTCTCACCCAGCTGCATTTGCCCTGAAAGAGCAGGTTAATGATTGGCAAGAAGATTCAGGATATCCAGCTTACAAACCACAAGTGCTGTCCAGCAGCCATCAAACACTGGGCAGCCCCACTGGCTGGGGCAGGGGCTCGAGGGGAGGGGGATACATCCATCATCCCCAGCACTCAGTGGGTTAATTCAGGCAGAGGGAATCACTGCAATGCAAAGGCAGTGTGGGGATGGCCATGGCAAAGCTTTGTCTGGCAGGGCAGGAGCAGCCAGGAGCACTCTCTCCCTTGCACAGCCCCCCTGATCTCTTCCCTGCCCTCCAGCTGTGCTCAGCAGAGCTGGGCAGGGCGGCTGTGCTCGCAGTGCTTGAGGACAACAAGTGGCCTGTGCTGGCTGCTCTGCGCTCCAGAGCATCATCTGGCCAGCTCAGTATCAGCTACGGAAAGAACAAATGGGAAAGGGGACAGAAATGCCCTCAAGCAAAGCAATCAAATAAGAGGGGTAAAGACAGGAAGGTTTGGAGTTTTCAGCATGGCCATCATCCCTTCTCTATCTCCCTTCCTCCCCTCGCACCATCTCCTGACCCGCTCTGTGCTTGACCTGCTGGGATGGTGGGAGACAGGTAATGTCCTTGCAGTGCCCAGGACAGGACCAGCCATCCCCTGACCCACTCTGCCTGCTCTCTCCTACCCCTGTTCCCCAACATTAAAGTGCTGTTCTAACCTGAAAAGCAGATTTGCCCCTTCTGTGCTCAGCAGTGCTGTGGTCTCTCTGTGCCCAGGCTTGGGACAGGCTGATTTTAAGAGGAAGACTCGCCCAGTCCTCACTCTGCAGAGCTGACACTGACACTGGTCTCAGAGTGAGGGCGAGTTACTTCTGGGTTGGACAGTGTCAACAAGAGGGGACAAGATCGATAAGTACGCTCCAAAGAGCAGGGTCACTTGTGCAACCCCCTCCAGGCTCAAATGCAGCCAGGGGTGTTCTGGAAATGGGAAGAGGTGTGGGGCAGCACAGGCAGTGACACACAATCACACCAGAGCCTGGAGTGGACTTTGTGGCTGCTGTGCTGAGAGACAAATCCCTGTGCAATGCTGCTGCTCTCTGTGCCAGGCCAGGCTGTGGCACCTGCCAGGGTGTGACATCAATAAATGAGTAAAAGCTGAGTTTTGGGCTCTGCCTGATGCACAGACCCAATGTCACTGCAGGGTCCTTTGTATTACTTCTCCTGGAATTCAAGGCAATTGATCCATCCTATGAATGCTTCCTCCAATCCCAGTGCCAGAATTTTAATTTCTTTTGAGAAAATGTAGGTCCTGGAGCAGTACTCTGAGGCCAGCTCCCAGCAGGTTCTTTCCCTGCTTCCTGTGATCTCATACAGGAGCAGTCCCATGACTTCCCAGGGACTTCCCAGCACCAAATGTGGAACAGATTCCTCGTTATCCCAAAGAGTGTGTGACCTCAATACAGAGACAAGGCCCTCTGGGGTGCCCAGGTCTCACTACCTCAGCAACCAAACCATGAGCTGCTTCTGTGGCAGGGAGGGAAAAGAGGGCCAGTGCTGCTGGGGAGAAGGCACAGACGTCCTCGTTTGGAAGTGTATCACATATTGGGTGGAGGTTGATGTGATGGGCAAATCAGAGGCAGGACAAAAACTTCAGGGACTGCCAGAAGTGGGGAGGAAGGCCTGAGAGGACCTTTAAAGCAAAGCACATTAGTTGTAAAGAATCACGGAGAGGGAGGTACCATACCAAGAGCAGCTGTCATGGGGACAGCCCTGGGCAGAGCCCAGCAATGGAGATGAGCAGAGCCAGGCTGCAAATACTGATACCAGGAAGAAGCATTTTGGGGAACAGAAATCATGGGAAAGGGATGGCACCTTCACATGGGCAGGGAACTATTGCTCAAAATCTCTGTGAAACACCACCGTGGTCGTACACAGGGCATGCAAGAGATCTAGATAAGGTTTTGGGTCTCCTCGTGTCATTCTTTTCTCCCCAGGCCATTTTTCTGCAGCTGGTACATGTCATAGGTCCTCAGCAGTGTCTACTCCATGGCAAATCCGTGCCTGCAGGTCTGTGATGTGCTGTGCTGGATGAACTGCCAGCAGCCTCAGCCCTCACCCCAGCGCTCCTCCCCGAAGGTAAAACATTTTAACTTGAACAGGATGAGTGGGATTGCAGCTCATGTCTCAGTGAGGGCCTCGACCTAATCTGTGACATTTTGCAACCAGAGTGGGCGAAGGTCTGTAAAGAGAGATTTTTATTTTGTTTTTGTAAGCAGCCAACATGACTGGAAAAACCACACCAAATTTCAGGCACATAAAGCTCCTTCAACCTCTAAGTTTGCAGAGCCCATCAGCTGAAGCAGCCCAGCAACTGACCGAGACTTGTTAGCAACTATAATGCAGTTAAGTTTCATTAAATGTCCATTCCCTGACTCTCTCAGGAGCCCCAGCTTGCAAAGTTTGTGGATTGTTTGAGCTCAAGACCCAACTGCTTCTCCTTTCAGTTCTCAAATTCCCTGGTTCAGTCCCAGGTGCATTGGCCAAGATGATGTCCATCATCTCCTCTAAAACAACAAGCAAACAAACAAAGGAGATGCTCTCCTTCACACCCCCCTCCAATAAAGTGCCTTCAGCAGCTAAAACCAAATCCCAAATATCGGAGACTTATAATGACATCGTGAGAGCTAGCAAGGCAGCAGCTCCCCTGGTGATTATAACAACACCGGTGCTTGAGAAGAGTCTTCGCTTCAAGGCATCTGGAATTGCTCTTGCAAGATCCATTGTCAAATGAGCTTTTTCCTTTGTTTAAAAATGTCAGCCCAAAGACCCCTGCCAGAGTGGTGGTATAGCCTGCTTGGGTTCACTCTGGCTCCCACAAGGCTTCAACAGTCCTCTTTGCCCCTCCTTGTCTCCAGGCTTAATTAGGAAATCATTTATCTTTATTGGCACTCTCTTTCCCCTGCTGCTTTGGCATTATTTTTTTTTTTTGTTTTTTGGCCTTCATTCCAGTGCAGTGAGCTGTACAGGGAAGACCACAGCCCCATTCATTGTGGGTGGGGAATAATCTACAATTGGGAGCCCTACAAGGAAGACCCCAGCAATGAATCTGCTCAAGTGGCATTGCCTGAGGGACTACTGTACAGAAACAGGAGAGGAGGGTATCCCTTGGCTCCACTTACAGGCTAACAATAGGGATTCCTGGTGATACTGAAAGTAGGACACTACTCCCAAGGGATGTCATATGGTCAGCCTGTCCCAAACTGAACTGCCAACCCTCTCCAATCTAATGATACGCCTACTTCATCACCCCAGCAGTGTCCCATGGTAGAAGAGCACACAAAGGGAAAGGGCTGTAAGGACAGGCACAGCTCGGGGACTCCCAGGCTCCTGGGCTCCAGCTGAACATCCGCATGTCCCAGGCTGAGCTTTGAGCATGAGTTCAAGAAGGGAAGGTTCTCTACACCTCCACAAGCAAAAACTCCCTTGGCTTCCTCCACAGCTGGCACTTGACCATTTGCCAGGATAGTCAGAAAGTTAAAACCCAACCTGAACTTCTTGGGAGCTTCAATCAGACCTCAGACACACTCAGCCAAAAATGGCATCACTTTAGCAGCCTGGGGGGAGAGCCATTCACTAGGCTGGATTTCCACTACCACAGGCAATTCTTTCTGGGTAGTTTCTCTGGGTTTCCCATCAACTGTGTTTTATTTAAATGGAGATGGAGATAAAATTCCAGCCAATAATTTCTTTCACCTTAAAGAGGTTTCCCCTTCGTGCAAGCCAGGCTTGCCCCAGCCTGTCACTAATTACAGATGGAACATGAAGTTCAGAAAGGAAGAATCAGAATTGTTCCCCTCCCTCCAGCAAACATCCATTAAAAAAAAAACCTGACTCCTCTGCCTGATGGCACCAAAAGTTTTGCCGGTAAGTTTAAAAAGAATAGGGAAAATGATTGATGGAAAAGCTGAAGAGCTGACGTGCTGTTAAGTGCTCCTCTCCTCCTTACAACATATACATCCCTTATTTTGAAAGAGATCCCCTATTCTAGGGATCAAACAAAAACCCAATCACAAAAAAAAAAAAGTGCTTCACTCATACTTTCTAGTTAGAAACCTCAAGGCTCTTTTAACACACGGGGAGGAAAGCCAGGAATGAATCACAGAGGGCAACCATGTTCTTGTCTCCCATCCTAATCCTCTGCATGCTAAAAATCTCAGTGCTGGGGGCAGATTTCAGCTGTGCCCAGCTCTGCCAGGGCCTCACAGGGCCAAGGGAAACACTGTGGACATCACTTTGCTGGAGGGCTCTTTTGGCCTGGCTCCAGCAGAAAACTCTATTAGGTCTTTGGATTACACTTCTGAAGAAATGATCCTGTGCACCTGGCCAGGTCCTGCACAGCCTGAGAAGTTTTTGCCTCGTGTTCTTTCCCTGTGAAGGTCCCTCCCCAGTGCTCCATTTCTGGCCCTCCGAAACCCCCACTCTGAACTGAAGTGAGGCACAGAGGATTATCTGGAGACCAGTGTTATCTCTAAGTGGAGCCAGATGTATAAATCCCATTATTCTTAAAATAATCGTTATAGAGTAAGATGTCCTTTCAGAGATTTACAGTTTGGGATGCTTATCCTTCCCTGGAGTCCCCTCCCAACACGCTGGAAGTAATGCTCTACACCCATATCACATGTCCCTCCACTAAACTTGGCCCTGCCAGCTGCATAATGAAGACATCAAAGTCATGAGGGCTCTCTCAGCCCTCAGCCTGCTCTGAGCAGTTTTTAGTGTTTGTTCCATGCGGTCAAGACCAGAGGGAGGCAGGTCCAATGCCAGTGGACACTCTGCCTCGAGATTTTCAGCTCTGGGGCCCAGCAAACACGGTGCAGGGGACAGAGGTGGGAATGCCACAGTGGGTGTGCACAGACCCACCCAGATCCTCTCAGGGAAGTGTTCCTGCACTGCTAAACAAGGGGCAAATGCTCACTGAGGGGTAATTACCTCAGAACTGTCCCACAGAACCACAGAATGATCTCGGTTGGAAAAGCCCTCTGAGATCACCGAGTCCAACCATTCCCCCAGCACTGCCAAGGCCACCAATGAACCGTGTCCCCAAGTGACACATCTACACAGTTTTTGAACTTCCACCACTTCCCTGGGTAGCCTGTTCCAATGCCTGGCCACCATTTCAGTGAAGATGTTTTCCCTAATATCCAAACCCTCCTTGGCACAGCTTGAGGCCATTTCCTTTTGTTCCTGCTCAACAGCTGCTTGAGTCCAGTCTCCACAGCCTGGTCCCAGCACAAGACAGGCCCATTTTAATGGCAGCAGGGAGCAAAAGCTGGGATGGGAAGCAATTCTGGGGACGCTTTGGGCTCAAACCTTTGCTGCTGAGGGAGTCTCAGACACTGGAGGAGGCAGCTGCTCTGCTTTCCTTAAAATGTTTTTCCTTGGGCTTATTTTGCCAGCAGGAAGCCCTTCCAGCACCACACATCTTTGGCCTCTCACTGGAGAGCCAACACGTTGCCATGGAAACTGGTAAATGCAAAATTATGACTAGACAGCAGTGTCCTGAGGAAAGGGGACCAACTTCCTTCCATTTGTTTCTGTCCCTGGCCCAGGGACGGCGTGTCCCCATCGCTGGGGGTGCGATGCCATCCTGTCACAGCTCCGTGCTGGACACGGGGTGCCAGGGGGCGAGGAAGGGCTGGGATAGCTGGGAGCACAGCAGGGGAGTGCTGGGTGTCTGCTCTGGGGCTGGGTGCACTCCAGCTCTGAGGGAAATTGCTCCCAACACCCTGGGCAGGCAGGATTCCCACGCCTGGCTGCAGAGCATGCTGCAGACATTTCTCCAGGGCATCCCAGCCCTGGCAGCCATTGCTAAACAACCAAGGCCACGAGACTGACAAAGGCCACCAAAACCAGTGAGAGCAGCAGAGGAGCGAGGCAGGCACAGCTCTGCCCTGTCTCTGCTGCCTGCGAGCCCACACAGCCCTTCCTGAGCAGACAGCACCCAGTTATGCTGGGTGCACTGACCACCTCACTGCCTCCTCCCAAAATAGCCACAAGTCCTAGAATTATTACAAAGGAGGTCAACCCTCTTGGGTGTGACTCTGAAACCAAACCCAACAGGACTGAATTTAAATTAAGGCAATTGGCAACACCCCGTTCAAACACTGAGTGATTTTTTCAAACTGATCTGTAGTGGCTTCTAATTTTAAAAATTGCTGCTCTAACAAGTCCACAATGAGCTTTTATTCACACACCCAGAACATATGTTAGCAAAGAATTAGAATCAAATTTTCCAAGGGGTCAGGCAGTTGCAAGCTGACTTTTGCTGGCTAGGTCAGGATGGATGAATACAAGCATAGCCATGATTATGGAATAATTTTATGATACATCATATGTAAATATCGGGCCTTGAGAAATATCAACAGGGATTCATTTAAATTCATTCCCAGTGAGAGCCCCTTAGCTTGGTGACTGGGGCCTCTTTCTGCAGGTGTTTTAGCCCTGCCTGAATGAGGTGGTGCTGAGGGTGACAGTCACTGAGAGCCACCTGAGAGCTATGCTGGATGGGGACTTTGGGGCAGATGTGAGGGAGCTTGCCCTGGGTGGACAGACGGAAGGATTTGCACAAGACAAGGTCTCTGCATGTGGCCATGACCCCTGATCAGTGTTGTGAGGTAATCTTGCATCTCAGCCCTGCTCAGTGTAGAGGAAGGAAGACTGAGAGGGGATCTCATTCATGCACATCAATATCTCCAAGGGGTATCAGAGGATGGTGCCAGACTCTTTTCAGAGCTGCCCAGTGACAGGACAAGGAGTAATGGCCATAAACTAAACCATGAAAAGTTCCATCTCAACATGGGGAAAAACTTCTTTACGCTGAGGGTGGCAGAACACTGCAACAGCTGCCCTGGGAGGGTGTGGAGTCTCCTTCTCTGGAGACGTTCTAACCCCACCTGGACAAGTTCCTGCGTCACCTGCTCCAGGTGACCCTGCCTGGGCAGGGGGATTGAACTGGATAATCTCCAGAGGTCCCTTCCAGCCCTAATTTGTCATTCTGTGATTTTTCAGTGGCCTTAGATGCTTCTGTGTCCACCTAAATTCAGGAGGGAACAAACCAATTCCTCCCACAGCCCTGCTGTTGAGTGATGGGGCAACAGCTGGGTTTGGGTACCTTCTGCATCCCACCCCTAATCACAGAGCAGGAGTCACCCCAGGCAACCTGAGCTGCCCACAGCTACCAGGGAAAGCCTCCCCATGTCACAAGACACCTGTCTCAGGTATCCAATGTGTCCCTGACCCCAGGACAGCCCATCTACAAACCCAACACCCTCCCTGTGCATGCCCTGCTCCTCTCCCCACGACTCTCTGAGGACACTGGGGATTTTGCTCACTCTCCCAGGCCTGGTAACTGGGCTGAGCGTGGTCCTGTGGCTCTGAGGGAGCCCTCAGTGCTGCTCAGCAGAGACTTGGGGAGCACAGCAGCACCTCCAGCCAGGTGGCCCCAGACCCAGACCCTGAGTGAGCAGAGGCAGAGCAGCCCTGTGTCATACTTACTTCCCATTCCCATACTTGATCCGGATGTCTTTACTCTTCTTCAGCTCCTTGCCATCTTTAAACCATTTGTAGGACGGCTGAGGGTTTCCAGCAGTTGCCTCACATTTCAGGGAAATCTTCTCACCCACATGAACATTTGGGCTTTTCAGTTTCTTCAGTTTGGGAGGAACAGCTAGGAAAAGAGAAAGGGGACACTGTGAAACCTGCCCCTCTCAGAGCTGTGCACACACAAGAGGAACCCCCCAAGCCCCTTCCCCTGGGCAAAGCTCCTGCTGCCCCTGCTGCCATGAGGCGATGGGGAGGAGCTGCCCAGGGAAATCTGCACACAGGGAAGGAGCATGGAGTCAGAAACATCCACACAGGGAACAGAGGGAGCCCCTGGCTCTGGAGGCTCCACATGACCAGATTTGATGGCTCCACAGCAGCCCTACCCTGCAGGCAGGACCCTGTGTCTCCTGTCCCTGCAGGGCTTTGCTGAGCTCTCCAGGCTCTCCCACCATGCACGAGCTCAAGCTCCCCAGGGACTATTTTTCCCCTGCTCCTGACCATTGCTGCTGCAGATTGCCAACACCTACACGACCTCTGTGGCTGCCATGGGTGTGCTGCCAGTCCCACAGCCCCAGCAGCCCCAGCCAGAATGTTTTAGTGCAGATGGAGCAGAGGCAGGTCACGGGGAGCAGGCCCCTGTGCCCCAGATGCTCCGAATCTGCTGCAGAGACCTTGTTCATCTCAACATCAGCAGAGCAATAGCCACTGAGAGGAGCTGCAAGAAAATCCTGCGTATGTAAGGAGTGAAGAGGAACAGCCATTCTTCAGGCTGCGAGAAGAAAAGTGAAAGAATAGGTATTTTAAATGGTTTTATGCCAGCAGTGTCAGGCTGGCCAGCAGCCTTTCCAGCCTGGAGCCCTGCACGTGGGTGTTTCAGAGAGGTGATTTTTACCATGCACCTGGAACATCAGACAGAGAGGGAGACACTTCTTATCAATCTCTGCCAGGCTTTATATTAAACCTGACAAGAAAGGATTAGCAGGCTTGCAATTTTTCTTTCAACTGACAGCTCTGCACTCTTCTAGCTCCCTTTTTCTTTCTCAGCGCTAACCTTAAAAAAAGAAACAGCAACTTGCTGGTTTTGCCTTAAGAATATTGGTAACAATGGCTTCTCCTTGTCTGAGGTATGTTACAAATAGAGAATTTCCTCTTTCTAATATGCACAAACCACCTTCTAATTGCTTTGTGCATTCTGATCTTGCGAAATGGCAGAGCACTCAAAGGTGGAGGGACTGGATGGGTTTCATCAGAGCAATCACTGTTCTACAGACCTTTGTATGTCTCCTCTAGTTCTTCATGCCAAGCAAAGTTAGTGTAGGTTGATAGTATTTAAAGACTGTTCTCACCAAAAGGGATCTTACATGAAATAATAAAAAGCACAGCAATCGTCAGGAATATGCTCCTGTGGCAGGAAGCTCTCAGCACTCTCCTATTCCTGATGGGAATGAGAAGCTAAATTGTCCTTAACCAAAAGGATCCCAACATGGATAGAAATGGAACAGTTCAGGGTAACAGGAGTTAGCCAAGCAAAGCTCACAGTGACTGAAAGGCAAGCCCAGGGCTGGGGGTGGGTAATGTGGCAGGGCTGGTCCCAGGCACATCAGACCTTGCAGCTGTTGGCCACAGAAGCTGTGCCTGCCCCATCCCTGGAAGTGTCCAAGGCCAGGTTGGACAGGGCTTGGAGCAACCTGGGATAGTGGAAGGTGTCCCTGCCCATGGTAGGGGGTTGGAATGAGATAAGTTTTAAGTTTTTAAAGTTTATTTAAACCCAAACCATTTCATGATTCTCATGGGACAGGGACAGCACAAAACCATTGGGTCAGCTGCAGGCAATCATTGCAGGCTGTGCACTGACATCTCTCACTGTTTCCCAGGTCACTGTGCTTTGGCACAGACAGAGACTTCTGACCAGAAATTATCTCAGCTTTCACCAAATTTTAGGAATTCTGTGAAAGTCCAAGGTGTCCTGGGTTTTGTGAAGCCCATATCCCTGATCCTTGCCTGGAAATGAGTTGCCCAGAAGAGCTGGAAGGCAGGGAGGGGAGAAGAGAGCTGGTCTCTTCTCAGAACACTGCACAGACAGCCAGGAAGGTAAACAGGACCTTGCTTTTATAGGGGTCATTTTGGGGAATAGAGAAATAGACTCTCAAATATTTATTCTGTCTGAATGTGTGTCAGTTAGCTCCTATTGTACCCCGAGGTCACCCTGTCCCATGCCAACATTATCCATACACCTCAAATACAGTGAAGGTCCTGACCTTGGCATGGCTGCATCTGCTTTGCTTTATATTCAGCCTGGTGGTCTGCAGAATTGTGAAGCAGGCAGCATGTGGACATAAGATGAGTCAATTTGGACTGAGATACCAGTCACTGAAGGGACAACTCCTGTCTCATTTCAGAAAAGCCACAGGTGTGAAGAATTCCGATATTGTATGAGTGAGAACCAGTAGGAGGATGTAAAGAAGTTCAACTGGTGTTAAAACTGATATAACAACTGAGTCCTGAGTGGAAGATAAACCCTGAGTGGAATATAAACTGGAAGCTGGTGGGAGAAAGGGGTGTCAGTCCTGCCCTTCTCCACTGAAACGCTGGCAAGAGAAGAGCAAACCCCAGAGACCTTCTTGGAAGAAGAGGGCCAAGAACAAGCAAGGAACTTTCCATGGTCTCCCCACCAAAATGAATCATGTCTCACCTAAAACTCTGCACATGCCACCAGTGATGATTAACAGGACATTCCTGAGCAGGCAGATCCAAAAAAACCAAAGAGCTGACACACACACATGGCATCCCACCCCCCCAGCAGAGAGTCCTGCCCAGAAAAAGGGGGGAGAACATCCTTCCACCCCAGTCTACATGTTTTTGGTGTCTCACTACAGGAGGGAAAGAGACAGTGTATTCAGCTCCAGGCCACACTTCATGGACTCCATGGACTGCAATCCTCCAGCTGAACCAGACAGAGCAGTGAAAGGGGAATCCAACCCCAAAATATTCTGGACTGTGTCTGGGAAAAGGGCTGTGCACGAAGAGGCAGAGCTGTGCTCCCTGACACATCTGTGCCCTTTCTGCTGCAGTGCAGCAGGGCTTGTGCTTGGACAGCAGCGTGGGAAGAGCAGGCAGAGCCCCAAGCCTGGGAAACAGCATCCAGAGCCTTGCTCTGGGCAAAAGGGAAGCCTGGCCTTGGTCTCTGGGATGGGCTGCTCTGGGCTGGAAAGCCTCACTTCATAATTCCTGCTGCTTTCAGAAGAACACAGAAATCTTCATTTAGAGACATTCACTGCCAATGACTCTGCTTAATTCCAGACAAAGACTTTCCTCTGGTTTTCATTCGTAAAAAGTTTAAACTGCAGTTCTTATTCATAGTCTGAACTTCTCTAACTTTGGCTTCCAGCCAAGAGATCTCTGCCTTTCTCTGGTGAATTTGAATCCCATCTAGCAACCAGAAACCTCTTCCCTTTTTAGGTACTTGTAAACTATGACTGAATCACCTTTCAACCTTCCCCAGCAGTAAACTAAAGTAGCTTGAGAGACCAGAGCAGCACATGGAGTGCTAATACTGGAGTATGTCAAAGTTTTACATTTAGGTACACTTTCAGCTTTTGACCCATTTCCCATCTCTGTCCTGTCCAAATCACAGAGTTGCAGCTCAGAAAACCATGAGTTTAGTTCAAAAAGATCAGAGGACTGATTTTGAGTGCCCTGAGCATTCTTAGTGCTCTGAGCATTTGGGGTCATTTTAATCTCCTCCTTGTTTGATACTTTTTCCAGCATGCTGGAAAAACAAAGTCACTAGCTTCACACATATCAAAATAGCACACTATCCTGGGCAAACAGCTTTAGATGTGTGCTAGGCAGGGTCCAGGTCTAATTCATTACGTTTCCATCAAGTCCATCACCCTGGAGCAGGCTGAGCTGAAGCTGCAGTTTCAGTTCCTCACCTTCTGGTTCCCATGGAACAGCCCTGCCAGCTGTGGTCTCCTCCACAGCTGGGCTGGCTACACCCCCAGCTCAGCCCCCACTGCTGCCAAGTTCACCAAAACAGGGGTTTTCAACTTGAAAAAAGAAGGGTTTAACTCTGCTTGTCAGACTGAAGCTACAGCTTAGGATCTGTATCTCTGGTCACCTTGCAATTCTGTCAACCCCTCCTCCATCACAATTTGTGTTTCCTCTCTGTGGGGTGAAGTATCACCAGCCTCACAAAGCCTGAGCTGTTGGACAGAAGAGCCAGATGTATTTCCAGGCAATTTTTCTAAGTGACAACCACGTCAAAGGTATGTTGTGCTGCAAGAAGGAAGTTTAATCCTGGTGGAGCTGAGACCAACAATAAATACAATTTTTCTACAGATTTTTGTTCACTCCAAGGTCAGGTGAAACCCAAGCAACCATTAGATCCCATCCTACACTAGTTGTGTGAGCTGTAAAAATGAACCCTGAAATATGCTGGAGCCAGGATCAACAAATGTACACAATTTCCTAACTTGTTTTAAGAGCTGTGTTTGACAAAAACACCTTTGCAGCAGAGGTTTGTCCTCCGATAGCAGCTCTGGCATCCTCTGCCTTCTCACGGAGAGGAGAGGGTTACAAAAGTCTGAAATGCTGAGCTCTAAACTACACAATATGAGTTGTTGGAACATCCACCATAAAAGGACTTACATGTACACACTGCTTTAATTAATTCACTTCTGATTACATTTGATATAACACTGAAGTACCTTGATGATAACAACACCTCTTTCACTTGTGGTACCTGCAGTATGCCTGCAAGCACCTCAGAGCCTCAACTCAAAACATCATTAATCATCCTCGGGCAGAGTGCCCAAACAGAGTCCAACAATGGAGTGGTGACAAAACCACATCCCACCCACAGAGCATCCTACATAAACAAGCCCTCGGCAGCAAAAAGCGGGAGCAGTCAGCCTGGGAAAGGTGCTCCATGAGCTCTGGAACAGCCAGCAATACCAGCCACAGACGCTGCTTCCCGAGCCGTGGGGACGCTCCACACAGACACATCTGGGAGCTCTGGATGGCTGATGCCATGAGCAGATGGGATTTCTCGTCCTGGCCTCCTCCAAGGGCTGCAGTGTGAGCCTCTGGAGGCTGCCCCACACTGCCTGGCACGTGGAGGCTGGCAAAGTGTTTAGGTAGGTGGATCTGGAGACCTGGGAGCACAGGATCCTTCTGCGTCTCTCTGAGCAGCTGAGGAAGAAGGCAACTCAGCTTGAATTTCCTTGGGCATGGAAAAGGGAAGCTGAAAAATGCATTCTCATAGGAATGGAAGAGATGCAAGGAGAGTTAAGACCTACAAACTCACAGGTGACCCTTGACAAGCCTGTATCCGAGCCATGGCTTTCCACACAAGGCCCCACCCGAATGTCCTCAGGTCAGGACACCCCTCCTGTGCCAGAGTGGGGGGAAGGAAGGTGCACAGGTGATCTCTTGGAAAGGAGCTGTGTTTCTCAGCCTGCCCAAGCCATTGGTCTCGGGACAGCCCTTCCACATTGGTGCCAGGGCTTCCACTGGGCTCTTGTGCTGGGCTGGAGAAGCTGCAGATCCAGCGGTGTCTCCACGGGTCTGAGCTCCCAGCTCTCCCCAGAGGAACCCAGACACACAAAGGATGCTCCAGGCACAGTTCTTGAGGCTTCCAGGCCTCACTGAAGGACAAGATCTGGAGGCATGAAACCCACCCAAGCCAGGTCTCAAAGGCTGTTGTTCCTAGGCCCCTTCTGGAGACGTGTCTCAGGTGGGAATATTTCAACAGTCTCTAACATGGAAAATTACAGAATTCATTTTTCAATAGGATCTGTTTTGTAGCCTCAACTTGCTCCAAATTCAATCACAAACATTTGCCAAGATAACAACTCCTACCTGAAAGGAATTTTTCCCGTTTCTGTCATCTCTACTGCAAAGTAAGGACATGTGTTCCTGGCACATCACCATGCAGGCTGGAACACCAGACACATCTTGGGGGTCAGCACTCTCCCCACTGTGATACATCTCACTTCTTGCCTGATGCAGTCCCACAGGCTCCACTGTTTTAATCACAGGTGATGCTTCTTTGCCTTGGGTTTAATTTGGCCTTTATTTGACAAGGAGACAAACATGAAGCTCAGCAGCAGCTCCTGATCCCCTGGACTTTGTTTCAATACTGGCTGCAAATGCCAGACTGTCAAAGAAGGGACCTACTCTGAGGAAAGCTCCCTCCTGCCAGAAGGAATGGAAACATGGGATCTGATTGAAAAAAAAAAAAAAACTCACAACATGCTGGGTGTTTGTTCTCCTTTTTTTCCAGGTTTTTATGAAGAGGGCCAAAGGCAGTCCCTGCTGTGCACCCAGGCAGGCTGTGGCATGTGCAGCCAGAACTCTGAGGGGACTCAGCTCCTTGGTGGCAGTGCCAGAAGGACTCCTCAGAGTCTGTGACCCTCCAGTGCCCCTGGAGGTAACAGGGCTGGATTTGAGTGAAGCTGTGAACAACCCTGGCTTTATTGCATGGGTGGACACAACATGCACAGACCACACACAGCCCAGAGCCTGCGGGAGAGAACCTTGGTGTGACACTGACACATCGCCCCATGTCAGCCTCTACCCCAGTGGTAACTACAGGCTCCAAACCCAGAGTAATAAACATAATATAATATCTGTAATATGATTTATACTTCAGGCAACTTATGTTTCCGTTTATGCCAAAGCATGGTCAGACATTCTCATGGCAGCCTTTGTAGCCACTGTGTCAGATCTTGGTGCGCTGAGCAGGGGTACGTGACAGGTAAACAAGAATGACAAATTTAAATTTCCAAGGGGCAGCATTTTGCTGTAACCACTGTTTGACCTTTTAATTAACAAATAGCCATGTTTCTCCATGAGCAGTGATCATGAAGTCATGGAACCATAGAATGGTTTGGGTTGGGAAGGACCTTAAAGCTCATCTCATTCTGCCCCCTGCCATGGGCAGGGACACCTTCCTCTACCCCAGGCTGGGTCAAGTCCCATCCAACCCGGCCTTGGACACTTCCAGGGATGGGGCAGCCACAGCTTCTCTGGACAACCTGTGCCAGGGCTTCCCCACCCTCAGAGGGCAGGGACTGCAATGTAGGAGCCACCACTAGACCATGTGGCTCACTTGGGACACTTACACCTCACTGTCCGAGGGACTACCTGTGCAGTAACTGCAGGGAACAGCAAGGGTTAATAACCCAAAGCTCTCCAAGGACATGGGAGATGTTCTTGCTGCCGTGCCTCTCCCACAGAGGTATTCCAGCAGGAGTCAGAGGCTCATCTCTGAGCTCCTGGGAGAGGTCCCACTCTGGGAGCTGGAGAGGCAGGTGTGCCAACGCAGGAGCCACTCCTCCGGGTCCTGGAGGGTCTGCTGAGGACACCCTCAGCTGACTCACACAGAACAGACACTGATGGAAAGGACACAGATGACTGGAAGTGTGAAGATGCTGAAAAGTCTGAGATCTGTGGATTTGGGGCTGGAATGAAGCGTGGAAAGCACTTTGCTGAAGCCAGAACAAATCCATTACTCCTCCCTACATGTCCCATACCTTCCCTAACACACAAGTTGCTTTTCCTATAACTAAGTTCCTGTAGCCTTCTGTCTCAGGGAGAAGAACTGACTGCAACACCAATCTACAGCACTATTATAATTTAAAAAAAATCTATTTAAATTGAGAGTCACAACAATCTCTATTTTCATGACCATTCCCATCACCAAAGAAAATTGACTGGAAAGTTACAAGCAGGTTTGTTGATTTAGGTTTGCTCTCTATAGGATCCCTCTGGCAACTCAAACCATGGGATCTTAGAGGTCTTTTCCACCCTTTATGATTCCGTGATTCTACGAAAAAGTGCCACAAAGCCAGAAAACCCACCCTCGTCTTACAAATTCTGGCTCCACTTATATTTAAGAGCAACTGATAAATTCCTCCTCCTCTGTCTTTCCCACACTTAAAAATCCAGTTATTCTTCTTTCCAGTGAAAGTTTTGAAATTGGTGTACGATCTGGTGCAGAGCCTGAGGCTGAAATCTCAGCTCCACTGAAATCAATGAGCATCTGGCCACTGGGCAAGGATGCCTTCCCAATACCCAAATTGTTAAGACAAATGGGCTGTGCTTTTGCCACAATGCTGCAGGTGCCCATGCACAAACACTCACCTGAAGAGCACAGCACCTCCAAGGCATGCTCATGCAAATATCTAATATTAAAATCCAGGGGCTGAAGTGCTTGGATTTGCCAAACCTAGTACTCTATGAACACTAGCTGGTTTGCAAACAATGTAATTGGAGTAGAATTGCTATTGTGTTTGTTTGTTTTGAATATTTTTGGCCAGGAAGTTGTCCTGGAGGTATAGTTGAGCATAAGTGGTCTGGTGGAAAAATGTCATTCATTCTGTTCCTATTAAGACCAAAAACAATAGCCACACAAAGACAGCAGCGACAATTTCTGCTCTTCATGCCTCTAACAATGTGTTTTCAACCCTAAAGGCAACATCTTGTTTGTACCCAATTGATTCTGGGATCATATTTTATATAATCAAATATATCTTTGAACAAAGATATGTTTTATGAACTGCTCAATTTCCAGATGACCTTGGAAACAGCGATTCATAAAATATAGCTTTATCTCTATCTTCACAATCAGCTAGAAAAATTGCCCACCCATGCTTTGTGGACTGCCAGTCCAGATCCAGCCAACAAAGAAATTACCCCAAGCATCCAAAACTTTAAAATACATTAATCCTTTGTTCCAGTCACTGAGCACTAAGCACAAATTACTTGCCCTAGAACTCTGGTAAAGACCCGGGTGGCATCCATCATCTTTCAATCACCAAAGGAAAGTGATTGAAAAACTCACCCCAGGAGACAAAACAATCTAGGTTAGCAGAAAAAAAACCCTCATTTCATTAAATGTTTATTATGAAATCTGTACATGAAACCATATATAGACCCCTTACATCATGGCAAAGCTAAAGGCTAAAAGCTTTCAGATTACAGGGAAGAATTTGCAGATGCAAATGACCATTAGTGGAATGTCATTGGTTCTAGAAAGGGATGAAAAAAAAAAAAACAAAACCCTACTGGATGTTTTACAGCTTTGTGAATGACAGGACCGTTGCTTTAAAACATAGAGAAGAACAGCTCAATTAGAGAGAAGCTGAAATTCCTCTAACAGGGACTGCCTGCACCACCTGGGCTCTCCCAGGGATGGGAGGACAGCAGACAGACATCATGGACTGGTGGAAGCACTGCAGGGAGAAATTGCCCCCTGTGAGGGTGGGCAGGCCCTGGCACAGGTGCCCAGAGCAGCTGTGGCTGCCCCTGGATCCCTGGCAGTGCCCAAGGCCAGGCTGGAAGGGGCTTGGAGCACCCTGGGACAGTGGAAGGTGTCCCTGCCCCTGGCTGGGGCTTGGAATGAGATGGTCTCCAAGGTCCCTCCCAACCTGAACCATTCTGGGATTCTGTGATGATTCTGACTCAGGAGAACCTGCAGAAACAGGACTCACTGCATTGTGGGGGTACAGCACACACACCAAGTCCTTCAGGTAAATCAGTGTGGGTATTCTCAGCTCAGTCAGAGAGAGAGAGAAAGGTTTTCTAACCAGGCAAGAGCCTGGGAAACAGTTGGGAAAGAATGTAAATAATTCTCTAATCTATCTTGTTATTCACATTGTTTATAGATATGTTCTGCTACTGTGCATCATTCACTGCACACCAATGGTGTGACATGTTTTTACTCTAAGACCAATGAAATTAATCTGCACGATGTTCTCTATATATAGAGTGGTACATTTGAAATAAAGAGAGAGTTCATTTTCTTAGCCTTCTGATCTGGAGTTCTCTGTTCCCGTCCTGCTCAACAGCGTCAAATCAGGACATGGGCCACTGCAAACAGGAGAACGTGACCAAATCTCTGAGTGAGGTGCCAGGATTGCCACGCACGCCTGTCCCTCCCTGCCCAGCCCCGAGCCCATCACAGGCAGGTGTCCAAGGGAAGGACAGGGCTGCACTCGGGCAGCACGGCACTGCTGGAGAGCTCTGTCCTCCTCCCTCAATACATTGTGTTCAAACAGAGGGGGTTAACTAATGAGGTGAGAGATCTGAGGTCAGGAAGAGCAGGAACCACAGAACTCCTCACTGCAGTGAAGCCTGAAGTTTTTGCTTTCATATTTTCCAGATTCTGTACTGCATTAGTATATAACTCTGAACTTCATCTGAAGTGTTAGCAAGTTCTCCTCACAGTTCAGTCACACAAAACATTCCTTTTCCAGCCCGAGAACCAAGAACACTGCTGCAGCTTCAGACCCAAAAAGTGCAAACAGGGAATTGAGGAGAGCAGTCTGGGAGGATGTGACTTCATAACCTGGAGCTGTAATTGGACAATTAACCCCAATATTTAAATGGACCAAAACTTATAAAAGCATGAAAACTCATGACCTGTTGTCCATCTTGGGTCCATCTTGGGTGTAGCCTTGGCCGGGCTCTTGCACTGCCCAAGGTGCATCCTTTGAAGGCCTTTTTAATAAATGCCTACTTTATTCCTTTAACACTGTCCAGCCTCTGTTCTGGGCAGCCTCTCAAGGCATCAGCAGAGGGACTGGTAGCCCCAGCCCACAGCAGCCCCATCCCAGCAGAGGATCCACCTCCTTCCCTGCCCCAGCAGACTTCCCTGTGAGAGGTAGCTTTAATGAGTGTTTTCAAACATACTTCACTTCAGCAAGCCGGGAAAAATAAAAGAAACTTGGGATCAGTTACAAGATGTTAATCCAGGGCAGGCAGAGGTCAAGTGAAGGTCAGATGCGACAGCCCAGCTGGCAAAACTTTTTTGCTATTTCAACTTCTCAGGAAGTTCTGGGCCAGAGAACATCCTGATGTTTCACACACAACCAGGTGAAATGCCACACAAAGTAGGGATTCACAGGAGAAAGCACTTTGATATCTGGATAAATAAATTCAGTGAGAAGCCTCTAATACTGAGGTGGAGATGTTTAATTTTTAACCTATAAAATAATATTCTCTAGTATTCCGTGACAAAAGCCAACCACTGGCAGTCTTAATTACAATATTTTTTTCCCATGTCTCTGCCTACTTTGAAAGTTCACCATTGTCTCTGGTGAGAGACAAATCCACCAGAGGGTATTTCCAAAACAGAAAGCCCTGTTTTTATCGGGATCTCCCCACAAGAGACTCCAGGGCTTGCATTAGAGACTTGTTTGTTCTCTGTAATGTTATATTAGAAAGATTAAAAGTTTTGCTGTTGGTTGAAGAAAGGCTTTAAAGCACTGGTACCAGAAGTGACCGCAGGTCTGGTTTTCATCCAAGCACAGGAAAGAAACTAAAGATCATCCCTGAGACAGCCTTTCCACGAGCCCAAATCCCACCAAGCGTGGATGGAATTACCACCCCACACTATAACATTGTCCCAGTGCCCCGTTCACCCTGGGTCTGTGCCATGCTGGAGCGCTGGGCGCGGGATGGAGCCCAGCCCGCCGTGGAACCCAGCGGGACCCGTGCAGGAGAGACCACGGCAGGCAGAGATCCCCCAGCCCGGCCGAGGGAGCCAGGGAGAAGGGCCACCCTCGGCCCTGGGCTGCAGGGAAGCAGCAAATGGAGCTGTAAATTCCGACTGGGACTCTGGGCACTGCCCAGTGGAGACACTAACACAGCGTGTCTCCTGCCTTGTCCAGAGTGCGGCTTCCCAGCATTGTTCTGAGCAGCTCCGGACCCCCACTGGAGCACAGCAATGGGTGGCTTCCACTGAAATGTCCCCCAACCAAGCTGATTTACAGCTGCCAGGAGTCTCCAGGATGTCAGCTCTTCCTGATTAATTTTTTTATCCTTATTTTCCCTCGTTTTATATTTGAATATTGCTTATTGCGATATTCTTCAGAACTATTCTCTGGAAAGCCATCCTGGCTAATTCTTGGCTTGTAAATTGCTCATGAGCAGTTTGTGGCTTGTGTAAAAAAAAAAAAGAAATCAAGAAACTCTGGCTCATTTTGGTTGGATGAAGAGATTTTGTGGCCTGCATCAATTCTAGTCCCTGACAGCAATGACAGAGCTCTTATTATCACAAACATACAGTTGCAATTTTAAAATTTGCTTCCTGTGACTCTTCGTTAAAATTTAATCAACAGTTTCTGTTTCCACAAACATGTATCTGGCAGAAAGATCACTTTATAGAATATTCATAGGCAACAAATGAGAAGGAAGGTAAAGCAAATTTGACTTTGTGATGAGAGCCAGCCCTTGCTGACTGTCCAGCTACTTCATGGAGAGATTTAGGGAAGAGGAACATAGGAAGGTGTAATTTTCTAGGAGCCATTGCAGAACACAAGTGACTGAAAACAAAGACCAACGATGCAGCAGCAAAATGTGGGCAAAGAGGAGACAATAGGCAACGTGGTGATGGCCCAAGCAGGGAAATCATTCCGAGTTCAAACTGGACATAGGTTTATTGACCTGCTTCATGTCTAGCTTTAGGTCACAAAATGGGAAATTTCACCAAACTGGGCAGCAGATCCTGCACAACACAAACAACTTAAGGTGAAAACCAGAGTTCTGAACAAAAGATGGTTGTTGAGCAAAAAGCTATTAATAGTGCTGGGTTTTATCCCAGAAATGTTGCGTAAAGTGGGACAATTCACATCCCTTCTCTGTGCTTCCATTTCCTCTCTCAAAGATCCCACTTAATATATTTGGGGCAGGGACTGGCTCTTGTTATGACTCTGTGCTGTGAATAGCACAAGGGGAACAATGCTGCAGCCAGGACCTCTGGATGGCACCACAAATGCCAATTTTAAGCAGCAGTGACAACAAGCGGAAGGAGTTTTGGGATCCAAGGAAGACCTGGGCAAAGACAGGGCACAATGCAGGTTTCATCCTGTGTTGTAAGCATGGGTGGTTCTCATCTCCGTGCAGGAGTGACAAAGGAAAAGTAAGGAGGCAGTGGAGCTGGACAGGTAAGAAGGGTCTGCACTCAGACCCTTTGCTGAAGAAAAATTCCTACAGAACTGCTCTTTCACTTCTGCACTCCCACTGCCCCCCTTCACCATCTCCCCAAGCCACCCCTGAGCAGCTCCATGCAGAGAAATGCAACCACCTAGAACCCAAAAAGGGATTAACAGGGGCCTGAGAACACTGAAAACCTGACGGACAGAGTGGGGTCTGCTCTTCTGGAGAACATTTTTGTAGGAAATGCTCAGTGCAAATGCCCCATGCATGGGACTTTGTTTCTGGTGAATCTGTAGAAGGTACAGTGGTGCTGATGAGCTGCCCTGGAAAAGCCTGGATAGACCTTTGGATCTACAGAACTAACCTGGAAAGGTCCAAAGACAGGATTTGGGGGGACAACAAATTGCAGGATTACAAAAATAAGCTTGGAAGAACTGCTCAGAAATTGAGTAGATCACATCCCTGCCCCAAGGGGGGATCTGCAACATCCATCCACCTCACCAGGATCCAGACACACAACCAAGCTGTACTGCACATCCACACTGCACCCCACAGGGTGCCCCAGGACCTGGATGGCTTCTAGGATACAGCTGATCCTGACCTCACAATCTCACCAACAGTGGATTCCCTCTGGAAACTGCCCTGGCTGTCAGTACAGGGCCCTGCTCAGCAGGGGATGAGGAACCCACTCACACTGGCAGCTACTGAGACCTGTGAGGCCCTTCTGGTGCCCAGGTGCAAAAGAGATGTTCCATCAGTCCAAAGATGTAATCCATCTCTCCTTTTGTCCTGTCCTTTACACTACCCCTTCTTCCTGTTCTCTTGTCCTTGTCCATGCCAGCTGCCACCAACCATAGATAACCAAAATCACTCCTCTTTGTCCTTCCTGTCTCAATCTTGGCTGTGAGGTTGATGATTTTTTTTTTCCTTTGCAAAATCCATTATCTTGAAAAACCTTGAATATCACTCTTAAGCCCCAGTCTCATCCTCCTTTCATTCCTAGAGATGCTGACTACCTCCCACATCTCACAGAAGAGCTCCCAGCAGCCTTGTCTCCATGAAATCCAGAGGGCCTGAATCACCCTCTCAGGCAGACACCTGAACACTGGCACTGCTTTTCTGCTTTTCTGCTATTTGGGATGGAGCACCGGGAGCTCCACTGTCACACACAGCTCAGAGACACTTCAGTGCTGCTTTGAGGCCGTGGGGTCACACTTTCCCCCTGGCTGCAGGATGTAGAAGCTGAGCTTCCACTCACAGCCCATGAAAGGCAACTGCTGGTCACCCTCCTGCCCTGCCTGTCCCTGCAGCAGCAGCCCCCTGCCCAATGGTCAGGCCTGGAACCCCATGAGAAGAAAGCCTTTCTGCTCACCTAGACGATGCTGTTTGTAGTTGCAGGACCCCTGCACACGTACAGAGGAAGAATTCATCCCAGATTTTGTAGTCACAGGACCCCTGCACACGTAGAGGAAGGATCCATGCCAGATCTGCTTTTCCAATGGTGCTTTTCAGCAAGGACCCACACCAGCAATTACCCAGCTCTCACCCTGAGCCAGGGGATCATGAAGATGGAACATCACAGTTGAGCACAGCCTACCCTATTATGCTTCTCACCTCATTTTTCAACTTGTGCCCCTCCCTTTGTAATTTGGTGGTAAATAAATGCCTGGACAAAATATCAGCTAATTAACTGGGAGCGTCTTTGTGAGCACGAACAAAAGCTGAATGGACACCTCAGACAGGATCACACAGCAGCCCTGCCCCGTGAAGGATATTCTGAAAAAACATTCCCAGGTAACTGACAATGAACAGATCCCACTTCATAAGAGCCCTCGGGGGCTCCCTGGATGTGCTGCAGGGTCCAAGGAGACCTTTCAGAGGTTAACTCTGTGCAGTCACCACGGAGGGCAGCAGCTGGCACAGCTTCAGCTCCCAAGGCTGCGCTCTCCTTCACTCCCCTGACAATTCGACACACTGCTGTTTATCCTAATCCATTGTTCATGGTCCTCCCCACCCAGTTCTCAGCCCATGTGATGCTCTCCTGTCCTCACCAACTGGAATTAATTTGGGGTGCTAGGGCTCTATCAAGACGTTTCACTGAAATCTAAATGTTGGCAAAGAATTACCTGCTGTCATAAGATATTTTGGGGTTTTGTCAGACACTCAGAGTAAACACACAAGTCATCACATTTTTCTGGGGCAGCTGGTTTGTAATTCCCAGCTCCTCAGTGATCCTCTGAATAACCACTCAACTTGGAGAGGGAGATCCTGGTCAGCAAGGATTGTTTATCAACATAAACTTTATTCCCCCAGAATTCCTCTCTACTGGCATGTTATGTAAAGCTGATGCTGCTAAAATTTCAGCTGAACTTAGGTCAAGAGAAGATGGCTTTTGAAAGCCTTCCAATGGTTCCTTTGCAATAAATGGCTGAGAAATAAATCATTTCAGCCCTGATGAGTCCTCAAGCTGCCAACTCTGTTAGCAGGGCAACTCCAGCAGTGAGGAACAGGGGGAGGCTTCGGTGACACATGGGGACTCGTGACAGGCACAGAAAGCAGCCAGGGAGGACCACCAGGCTGAGGGAGGCTGAGATGCTGGGTCTGACCATGCTCCTTGCTAGACAAGAACCCCACTTAATGCAGCAAGTATCACTTACTGCTTCTGAATACTTCCCAGTGGGGAAGTCTTCTGCATTCTCTCATGGACAGGGCTGCTCTCCTGCCCCGATGCCCAGAGGCACAAAACCCCTGTGTGCGTTTTTCCCGAGTTTATCCAGATGACAGCATGCCTGTGCCTCATGTAAATGTCTGCCTTTCTGCCAGCCCTGCTATGCTCTTGCCTTAGTGGCTGCAGTGACAACTTCCAGGGGATGAAACCGGCCAGGAGCAGCCAGGGATGTCTGGGCTCCCACCTTTGGCCTCAGAGAGACCTAGGAAATGCTACATTTCCATGACTTTTTGTACTGTCACGGTGTCCCTTCTCCTTTCAGAGACCTCACGTTTCAATCCTGTGGGGTCCAAGGTGTTTCAGGGTCCCTCCCTGCTCTCGCAAAGGCAAAGGACTTTAATTCACAGCCAGGAGTTGGGATGTGAGACCTTAGCTCAGCAGGCAGTCCACCCACAGATGATCTTCAGCTCCCCAAAGCATCATTTCCCAGTTCTCAGGTTTGGTATGGTGGGACTGAGACAGTGCTGGAGGACTGGATTTGAGGACTGGATTTGAGGAAAAAGCTTCAGGAAACTTCATGCTCTGGCGTGGGTGGGACACAGATGACAGCTGGGTGACCAGTCCAAGAGCTCTGTGAGGACCAAAGCTAAACACCCTCCCAGAGGCCCCTCCAGCCAGCTCTGAAGGGCTGCTGGTTCAGGACAGTCCAGTTGAGCCCCCGGCTGCTCTGACAGGTTTGGACTGGGCAGCTGCTCCAAGGGCAGTGCTGAGGAAGGGGACTGCCAGCTCAGGCTCTCTGCGCAGCCTCGGCTCAGCGTGGCTCCTCCAGAGGGTACCAGAAGCCCTGAGGCAGGCTCTGCTCTGAAGTGCTGCCCCTTTCCTGGGTACACAGAGAACAGCCTCCACTGCCAAGCCCTCGCCTCCTATGCAGTGCTAGCCCAAGGCCAGCTCCGAACAGAGCTGCCACAGGAGCCCTTGGCTGCCCAGGTCGAGTGCAGCTGCTCCAAGCACAGACAGTCAAAACCAGCAGTGGTTTCCTGCAGGGTAAGAGGGTGTAAGGCAGGACTCTGGTGCAGAACAGTTCTTTCCCTTTAAATTCCCACCCTGGGCCAAGCATGTTTTGCAAGAGCCTCCCTGTGCAGACAAGCCCCGAGGCTCCAGTGCAGAAAAACGCTGCTGCTGGGGGAAGCACCCAAACCCTGGTGAGGCAGGGCCCCAGGATTGCAGCGAGGCAGCTGCTGCGCCTGCATGTGGCAGGAGAGATGGGACAGGCCCAGAGAAATGGGCTCTCCATCCCCAGAGAACACATTCAGTGCCTCTTCTGACCTGCAAAAAAGACCAGGAAGAAAAGAAGGGGAAGGGAGGAGAGGAGGGGACAGATAGACACCAGACAGGCAGCTCTGCTCATTTGGAAATCACTGGGCCTCTTCTCCTTCTTGAAAATGGTGATATTGGACTAAACAGGAGATTTCCACCTAGAGATGTGTTTGGAGCTTGCTATTATCTTTGCTGTTGTGAATGTTTGGGGCCCAGACAGGACACACTGTGTGGCTCTGTCCTGCAGTGACAAAGGGTAAGAGAAATTGGAGAGTCACAGAAAATAAAGCAAGTACAGCACCTGGGGCTTTACGGGAAATACCAGATTATCACAGCTCTGGCAATAAAACCAAAACTGCTGGCAGTTCTTCAGATTTCAACTGCTTCTTTCTTGCCTTCTAAGACACCAAAATGAACAAGACACCTACCTAACCCCACAAGAGAACCAGAGCTGCGACTCACAGGATCTCCCTCAAACAGCAACTCAAAACATTACCAACAGGAAAATGTTACAACTCATGAAATGAGCAATGGCCCTGCCAACACAAGGCTGCTTCTTAAAATGGCATGGCCTGCCCATACTTTCTAAATATAGGATAGACAAGGAAACCTCTCCAGAAGTCCTAATAATAATAATAAAAAAAAAAAAAAAAAAAAAACCAAAAAAAAAAAACACCCCAACCAAATACATGCCATGACAGTACAATGGACAAGAGGTTTTAAAAGCTGTTATCAACATATTTCTATTGTACCACAATCTCTGCCACTCCTGCTTTCTCTTCTGTCCACCAGTTGCAGGTAGGATGAATAAGCTTGACCACAAAAAGGAGTAATTTCCTGAATTGCAGCTTAGGAAAGTCCTAAGCAACAAGAGCAGCATCTCAGCTTCTTGTCTGCAGATTCAGGAGGGCAGTCTGGGAGCGTGCCAGGAGAAGAGGCAGAAGTACCATTGGAAAGAATGAAATCTTTAGGCCTGTGGAAGCCAAGGTCACTTGGCATGGGCTGGGTCTGCAGTGCCTACACCACCAGCAGGGCAGACCAGCAGCACTGCACCCTCCTCAAGGAATGAGCTGAGAGAGGAGCACTGAAGAGCCAGAAACTCGCCAGGAGGGCTCTGTGCTGACCCAGCCCCAAGCTGTGCTGTGCCTTTACTGCTGCTTTGCCAGCACTGCTATCCAACAGCAAAACCCCCTCAGGACACGTTCCTGTAGCAGTGCCCCTTCTCCTGTTTCCCACAACAGAGAGATTGTCTGCTCACAGGAACATTTTACTCTTGACAGCTTTTCTTTGGTTACCAACAAACCTTTCACCCTCATGCCTGGAAGTGCACAACCATGAATCAGGAAAGCTGAGTCAGACCCTCAGCCTCGGTGCCCAGAGTGCCACCACAGCATGGGGGGGTGGCACTGCCCTCCCCCCCAGCCTCCCACAAGAAACCCCAGTGCTCATTCCACCATCATCTGCAGCCATTCCTCCAGAGTTTTAGCATTTTCTCCCCCAGCCAGCACCATATTTGCCAAGATATTTGATAGGACAAGGGAAAATGGATTTAAACTGAAAGAAAGCAGGTTTAGATTGGATGTTAGGAAGAAAGTCATCCCTGTGAGTAGGGGGAGGACCTGAGGTTGCGCAGAGGAGCTGTGGCTGCCCCATCCTTGAAGGTGTCCAAGGCCAGGCTGGACAGGGCTTGGAGCAACCTGGGACAGTGGAAGGTGTCCCTGCCCATGGCAGGGGTGGAATGAGAAGAGTTTTAAAGTCCCTTCCAACCCAAACCAGTCAGTGATTCTACGATTCTATGATTCAAGGTGACCCTCCTGAAATCCATCCATGTTTCTTCATGGATCTTTAACCTTGATATCCAGGACTCTCCCTTGACCCACACGTGTCTGTTTCTGACAGCAGAGAGTTTCCTTATTCCTACATGGTCTCACTGGCCCTGCTGGACAGAAGGGTGGAGTCAGGACTCATCAGGGTGGGCAATGGGAAGGACACCCAGGAATAGGCAATTCATGCTGCCTCCCATCTTTCCGAGATGATCTTTTTAGGATAAAAGTTCAGATTCTGGACAAAGAGTTTTCATACCTGGAAGAACTGGGAGAGGTAACTCAGGACTGAGTAAGAAATGTTCTTTCAGGCAGAGAAGCAGCATGGTCATTTATCATACACATGCTGCTTTTGGTACCAAGTCATCATTTCATGAAAGATCCAGGGTAATTTTAGCTTTGGGCTGACTTGTTTTTGCTTGGTCATATAACTGGCATCTCTGCAATGTCAGGATCTCTCCTGAGATGCAAGTTTTAGCTGTGTTTGTTACCCCACAGCTATCCAGAGAGTTTATTTTAGCATTCATTAAACGTGCCTCTCACGCAGCCTCTCAGCACAAATACAGAAACCTAATCTCATTTATTGACAAATGTGAAGCAAAATATACTTCCATGCCAAGAAGTTCATTGCATTCTTTGTCCTTGCCCTTCAGGCAAAAGCCTGAACGAGCAGATGAAGCACGAAAAATCTCTGCAAGGGAAACGAACTGTGCCTGGGGCAGTGATCAGGGGGACTCCTGGCCTTTCAGAGACATCCTGCCCTGCTCCAGCCCCTCCACCCCTGCATCCTGTGAGCAAGGGACCTGTTGGCAAGGCTCTCTGGATCCAAACCACTTTAACACTCAGCCCTTTTCTGGCATCAAATTCACGGCACAAGTCCCGCAGCTCGTTCTGCTCGTGGCAGAAGGCAGAGGCAGTGCTGGGATCTGCTGTGATGTGGAGCTGAAGCTGCTGTGCCCATCCATGACGGCATCACGGAGCAGGGCAGGCTGAGGAAGCCCCGCCTTGCACTGCCAGCTGTCTACCCAAAAAGGAGCAATGTACCCCGAGCTGTGGGCTCTGGGGTGTCTCCCAAGCCTCTTTCCCCACCGGAATTCTTCTTGCCTCCAAGCTCTGCAATGGAAATGGGGTAGGTGGGGTTTTTTTGGTTGTTTTTGTTGGTTTTTTTTGGTTTTTTTTTTTTTTGCTTTGCAGTGCAGCTGAGGTTTCTCTCCTGCAGAGAGCAGCAGGTTTGCAGGGGCGCAGCTGAAGCTGGTTACCCTGTGTGCACAAGGACTGTGCTAGCAGCTGAAAGATCCTCCTTCCCTCCCTCCACGCTGCCCAAACTCCACATTCCTCTCTGCCAGCCCTGCTCCACTCCCCTGAGCTGGGAGATGGGCACAGGAGAGAGGCACCTGAGCAGGCAGCAGGCAGGGGGGACGTGGCCAGGTTCAGGGGAGCACCTTTGCCTCCCTTGGCCCATTGTCTCCCAAGAGCATCCAAACCCAGTTCCCTGCTGGCACCTGAGCTCCTTGGCTGATTTGCCTTCTCGCAGCAGGAATGTGGCCAACACCAGGGCTCTGAGGAGACTCCACAAACCCACACCTGCACTGCTGCTGGAATAAGACCAGCCTGCCCCCAGAACAAGGAGATTTCCCTCCAGGAGCACTTGGGTCAAGCCAAGGGGTGGGGAAGAGCAGGGACCAAAGGTGCTTTGAGCCAGAGATGGAGATGCTGAGCATGGGAGTTTTGTCAGTGGTGTGACTGGAGGAAGAGATGTACAAGAGACACAGAAGGAGCATCAGGGTCAGGATAGGCTCTGCCAGAGTAGTGTGCTAGCCAAAACTGCATCTCCACACCCCCAGAGGGCTGGAGCACATCAGGAACCAGGGAATTCTTGCAAAGCCCTATGGACTTCAAAGTGGAAGAAAAAACTCACGTGAGCACAAACACATGCACACACACACAGAGTTTTGGAGGGGAATAAAGTCCCAGCCTTCAAATCAAAAACTGTTGAAAGCCAGAGGGTTGGATGCTCAGCTGGTACATATCACACATCCACCAAAAAAGCCAGAGGAGATAGGTCAGAGAAACATCTGCTGAGAACCTGCTGCATGGATTTCAACCTGGTTTTACCCTCAAATTAAGCAAATGTGCAAATTCTGACACCAAAAAGAAGTTTCTCTGAAGGGCTTCCAAGCATCGGTCAATGATGTAGGAAATCTGGTTCAGATTTCTGGGGTGTCTTTTTTAAAAAATAAACTAAGTAAACACTAAAGCACTGACTTTAGTGTAGTCTTAGGGTAAATTAAAGTTTCACTGCTTGCCTAAAGAACACTTTTTCTGTCCATCTCACACATTTGTAGCTGTCTTTCTTTTTCTGACCTGCCAGCCACCAAATATCAGTCTTGGAGAGTAAATGTGGTTCCCTTCTGCTCCTCATCCTCATCATGGATGAAAATTTAGTAAGAAAAACTCTGACTTCTATTTGTAGTCAAAAATCTAAGGGCACAGTAGGGATGAAGCACGTTGTAGAAGAGCTCCAGGACCACCAGACTCCTCAGAAGTTTGATCACACCATTGCTGCAGGAAGACAACCATGTGTGGTTATTATCTCCTCTGCAGAGCACCTCTCCCTCCTATTGAGGAGCTCTTGCCTTCCAGACACGCCTGAACTAAAATCCATTATAAGAACTGATGCCTGAGTCTGCCAAGCCTAATTACCAGAGTTATTAATTACCTAAAATGTTTAATTTTTACCATTATCTCTTCTATTTGTTGTTACAATTTGAAACATCTCAAAAATGCAACAACGGAGCGCTACCCTCGTTGGAGAGGAGACCATCCCAGGTCACATTGGTTCAAACACCATTTGTTGCCTGGGCACAGCACCAGAGCCAGGAGCAGGACTCAGCCTGGAGGCCACACACGCCTCTCCCTGCTCTGGACACTCCCGTGGGATGTGGAGAGAACTGGCAGTGTTTCCCCAGCCAGTCTCCTGGGGTCCAGTGAGAGCTTCCCCTTGGGCAGAGTCCCCTTCCCGAGCCATGTGACTGTGTTGTCTGCCCCGGACAGGAGGTCAGCACAGCAGGTGATGCATGTCCGAGCTCCAGCCCTGCTGGAGAGGCCTTCGCCCTCCCAAAGTGCCTTCCCTGCCAGCACGTCCCTGGCCAGCCCCAGGGCAGCACACGCTGACAGGAGCCAGGCAAGGAGCTCCACACAGCCCCGAGGGAGTCTGGCTGAGCCAGGAGTGCTGGGAGGCTCCTACCCAGCTTTCCAGCCTCATCCTCAGTGACACAGGTGCAGCTTTCCCAAAGGAAAGCTCCAGGTTATCTCACAGCCTCTGCTCTGAACACTGTTTCTAGCACAGACATCCAACCTTTACTGGATTTCAGTCTTGTGACTTCCCAGCCAAAGGAAAAAGCCTGGATTTGGATCCTAGGCATGAGTTGCATCTCTCAAGCTCATCTTGAACTTGATTTCTTCAAGTTCTCTTCAAGAGACACTGTGTTTTTTAATGGAGCTTTGCTGCCAGAAGAAACAAGCACAGCCAAGCAGGTGTGTTACCCAAATCTCCACTCATTGCATATTCCAAGAGCTGTAACACAGCTCTCAGGCACTGGAAAAGGCACAAGTCACACAACCCCCATGCTGAACATCCCCCCTGAAAGCTCTCATTGGAATCTGAGGGAAAATGAGAAGGGATCAGAGGAACAGGAGACTCATCTCCCCCCATTTCACTGCCTCAGGAGTTATGCCACAGCACAACCTGCCACAGTCTCATGCCACCTTCTCCAAGCAGTTTTTGGCTGCAGTTCCATTGGAGCTCAGCCCTGAGCCAAGCCTTGGGCTCAGAGCAGCACTCAGAGCAGGACTCTGGCAGTCCAGAGGCAGGAGGAAGGATGTCAGAGCCAGGCTGCTCATGGCAGCACAGCTTTCCTTCAGCCAGGTTGCAGCTGGAGCCCATCACATTAATGAGGCAGGAGAATGAGCTGAGCACATGACCTCCAAGGTCGGCAGCCAGGCTGTGCTCAGCCCCTCTCCAGATGTTCCTCCTCTTTCCAGAGACTGCCTTTCCCAGGTTACTTACACCTCCAAAAAGGGATTGGAAATGGAATGCCCAGGGCTCTGACTCACCAGCTTTTGGATCCATAGTGGGATTACTTACTAATGTACTGTTCTGCTGCATCCTGCCCCTCTGCCAGGCGTTCCCAGCCCTGTAGTCTGCCTGAGTGGAGAGATGGGTTATGCCTCAACCCTGCTGGGTCCCTCTCCTGTAACTCCTGTTTGTATTTACACCTGAGACTATGAGCCACGGACAGTGGAGGAACAGAACTGCATGCTCTGTTCAATCCCTCCTTCAGCAGAGCTCCAGGGAAGACCAGAAAGGAGCTGGGATTTACCTCTTCCTTTACCCCAGCATGAATCACTGGAGCTTGTGAGTCAGACCCCCTCCATTCCCAAAGCTGAGCAAGTCCCTGCACGTTCTCCGGTGCGTGGTAACTGTCCCCATGTGTGCTCTGAGCCACATGGAACACCAGCCCATGGATTGAGCCCTTGGAAACGCACATGTGGACAGATCCTGGAGCACAGCTGACATCTGGTACCTTGTGTGGCTGGGTGTTTATAGAAAACAGAACTGCTACTGTAGGATATCCGCTGTGGGTTATTCTTCTTGTAAACAACCCTTTTTGGCTAATATTTCTACGAGTTCCTCAGAACTGGAGTCTTTCCTGCGAGCAGAAAACTGAGAACAAATCAGGAGCGTGTTCACCCTGCAGCGTGGACACAGCCCACACGGAGGTGCCTGGGCTGGCAGTGAAGGAGCTGCTGTGCCTGTGCTGCTGTTGAGTGTCTCTGAGGCCACGAGATACAGCCTGCACTCAGCATCTGCAAGGGGGTTCCTCACTCCCCATCCTCCCTCCCCAAACCCTGTGGTAACATGGCAGCACTCTAAAGCACCCAGGCTCATAGACCTGGGCAATGTGCACCTGCTTCTGCTACAGTCCCACTGCTGGCTCGTGCCCAGGGGCACCTTCCCCTTCAAGCTTTGGGAGTTTCAATTGCAATACCCTTCTGCACAACCTTTCTACCAATTCCTGACTCATCTGGGAACTGAGGTCAGGCCAGTTCCTACTGAAACATGAGATACTCTCTGCAGAGGCTCTTCACCTGCTCTCTGAGTAGTTTTCCAGCATTAGCAATTGCCATGGGCAATTCAAGAGAAAGCACAGTGCCTGTGGTGCCAGCTTATTAGTATTGACAAACAACAAAAAGCTGAAGCACGTGCCATGTTTTCCTCAACACCAAATAAAAATAAGAGAGAATGCCTGGAATTGCTGGGGAATTTAACCAACCAAATGCTTTACATTTCTCTGGTCTTTTCTCCCCAAGTGACCTCACGAAAGTACAGATGAAATGCAGACCCTTTTCAACTTGCTCCTTGCCTATCTCACTAGCAAGGCTTCCTCCAGCCCTTTTCTCATCCCAATCCCCTGCCACAGCTCTGGCTCTGCTCAGCTCTGCAGTGAACGTTGGCATTGGTCTTGGTCTGTTTGTCCCACTCCCCCAAAGTCTACCCCAAATCTTTCAGAATGTGCCAGGGCAGCTGCTTTTACACTCACAGTCTTGTCTCATTGTCACGACTTTGATTGCCCCATGCCATGCACAGTACAGGACAAAATACATCTTCTCTTGCAGCAAGGAAGTTCTCTCCCAGACCTGAACTTTGTGGGAGCATTTCACATTAATTTGTGGGTCTGTTCCTACATCCCACAGCTCATGTAGTTCCTGTAGACTGTGCCTTCCACGTGTGCTGGGTGGGACACAAGCCATCTACTTTTCAATGTCTGTCACAAACGTCTGAAAGAGGGATGCTGATGGTTTGTTTTCATAGGTGGACACCATCTCCCTCTGGAGGCCTTCACAGGCTCTTCCACTGGCTAAAGCTGTAGCCAAGGCACTCACTTTAGGACAGCTGAGTTGCTAGAGGCATGAAAATGTGAGTTTAGGTTAAAGATAGTCCTTGTCCTCAGAACAAAGCTAGCCCTTCACATGAGATCAGCAATCCTCTTTTACACATTCACAGAAGCCAAAACAATTGTGTTAAAAGCCGCAGTGGAAGACAAATCCTCTCCTCCCCTGAGTTTTAGAGACCTCATGGGAAATCTAGCACACCCCATGGCACATGGATGCTCTTTCTTGAAACTACTGTTTCAGCCCTCTGTTCCTTCCAGAGGTGATTCTGCTGCTCTGGTTCACTGGCAGTGAAGAGCTTCACCTGGGGCAATTCCCCCAGAGCAGCTGGCAGGGCTGGGACATCACCTCTGGAAGTCCAGGCGAGTCTTGGCCATGCCAGAGCTGTCCTGGGGCTCTACAGAGCACACCCCGAAGGGGAGTCTGAGTGCAATTTTCCATGCAGACTCCTGAAAGCACAAGGGTAGATCAAGACTGTCGGATTGTCATAGGGATCAAAGTCTGGCCCTCAGGAGAGGCTGCTCAGGGATGCACTGTGAAGGATGAAGGCTTTGCATGCTGCCATCATTCCCTTACTTTCCCCTGCACAGACAATCACATGAGTGCTCCTGTCCTGATGTCTGTAGATACTGCATGAGAGTTTTGTAGATGCCTCTTCTGCCTCCTGGTTTCAGGGGGGTCAGCACATCCCATTTGCAGGGAAATTCTACAGCCTGGGAAAACAGAGAACACAAATCCCCCTGACAGTGCCCAGCCAGGGTCCTGGTGTGTGCCAGGGCTGGGTTTTTCTGTCAGCCTGGGCATGCTGGAGAGCAGTCTGAGGTCCAGCCTCAGGCTGAAGAAATGGTCCACAGGATGATCTGCTGCCCAGAGTGAGGGTCTGTGTACCTGGACTGGGGCATCCACTCAGAAGTGGTTGGAGGAGGAGCTCCTGACTCCTAAAGGTTCTTTTGGGGAACCATTGCTAGGGTGTTCCTTAGACCACATAGCAAAGGTGACCCATGATGTGAAAAGGTGTTCTCAGGTACCATTGGACCCGACCAGCCCAGCCCAAAGTGGGGTTGGATTCAGGGACACCACAGACAACCAAGTGTCTTCTTCTAATGGACCCACAGAGCAAAGAGAGGGCAACCTCTGCAGCAACACAGGGCAAACGGGGAACCTGGATCGAAAAAATCCACTTTACAAGGAATGCAAATAAAAGGATGCTGTGCAAGCCAAATACAGAAACTTTCAGTTCTCTGGTTGAGGAACAGACAGGATGATAGAATCACAGGCTCATAGAATCATTTAGGTTGGAAAAGACCTCTTAGATCAAAAAGTACAACCTTTGACCAATCACCACCTTTTCAACCAGACCAGAGCACAGAGGAGGGAAATTACTGAGAAACAAATTACATCCAGTAATTTCTTGAACACCTCCAGGGATGGTGACTCCACCACCTGATCAATGCAATCATTCCCAATGATCAATGCAATCACCCCCAATGATCAATGCAATCACCCCCAATGATCAATGCAATCATCCCCAATGATCAATGCAATCATCCCCAGTTCTACTGTGGATCCATTAGTAGGGAGAAGGGGGCTTTCCACTCTGGCCAGTTGTGGGATTTATACGTGATGAAACAGCTGACAATGCATCTCAGCAGAGGACTTGGTTGTCAGTGGGAGTAATGACAGGTAAAGGGTCTTTCCTTTTTCTCTCCAGGGCAGTGAACTACTGCAGGGCTTTGATGTGGCACTACAGAACTGAGCCTCAGCTCACACCTGGCCCTTCTCAAAGCAGGTGGCTGCTCCCTGGGCAGTCCCAGTGTGCCCCATGTCCCCGCTGAGCCCAAGCCAGTGCCTCCCAGTGCACCAGCCCCTCCTGCTCCCAGCAAAGGAGATGCCCACGATGCAGGCATGCCCTGTGCCCTCTTCATTTCAGAGGCAGGGGCAGGGTGATGCTGGTGATGTCTTGAGACAGCCCCCAACCCCTGTGCCCTCCTGAGCCCCCAGGGCAGAGCCTGTCATCTTCGAGCAGCTGTTGCTTCTCCCTGGTGATTCCAAGCTCCCTATCTTGAAGCTTTCCCAAAAGCCTCCTCCCAGATCCCACAGCAACATCAGCTGTGTTCTGATGTCACCAGCACCCAGTGCCACCCCAGCAGCTCGGAGTAGAGCCGGTGGAGGAGCCCCTGCTCTGGGCACAGCAGGGTCTCCATGCCCAGGGTAAAGGGATGAAAAAGGGAAGGGGCAAATCCTGCCACCAGTGAGGGCAGTGCAAAGGCAGAACAAACCTGCTCGGGTCAAGAGCGGTCACTCATGTCACCGCAGCAGGACAAGAGCAGAGCTGCAGCCAGGCAAGCGAGGAGCTGAACTGACAGGCTCAGGACAGGACCCGGTCCAGCTTTTAGCCTCTTTTAACACTGATAAAACACAAAGCCTGACACGGTTGCTGCTCTCTCCAAATGCACTGCCAGATAAACCACAGATAAGAAACAGCCCAGGATAATCCCTCCCTGATACCATGAGAGAGAAAGGAATTACACTGGGCTGCATTACCACCAAACCTTCTGTATCTTTCCAAGACAGTTCTTGCACTAGCCATGTACTCAGGAATCAAACTGTATCCGTTAAAGCGTTTAATCCTGGCAACATCATAAATATTGCCTTACCCAGTCAGCAAGGAACAGTCAGATCTCTGAAGAACAGCCTGATTTCAGGAATATCAGCATAACAGCAGAGCCCACGTGCCTTTCACTACAGCTCATTGCAGTTACCTCAAAAACCAAGGCTAGAACTAAAATCAGATCCCTGAGAGTTGGACTGTCTCAAGGAACAGCACCTGCGATCCTCCAAAATTATGACTTTTGATATTTACCTCAGGAAAAAGCAAGAAAATAACCAACTAAACAGCGAATCACCACACAGCAGAACCCCCAGAGAATCAGCACAAACCCCCTCAATTCCCCTATCACCATGACAAGAGCTGAGTGCTGCTGTTCATGAAAGAGCATTTTGCCCTGAAGTGCTGGGGCTTTGGGTATTTAAAAGAAGAAAGAAAAAGAAAAGAAAAAGAAGGAAAGAAAAAAATAGAGAAGATGAAGAAGAAAGCAGACCTGTAACAAAAGCAGACCTATAACAGTATGAAATATGAATGAGATGCAGAGATTTGCACGCTCGCCTGGCAAACAGTCCCTGGCATTTGCACCCTCATGCAACCCACAAGTACTTTCCTGCTGGCTTGTCTCTTCTTCCTTTAAGTAAAATTTGTTAAAAATGGGAAGTACCTTTTCCTGGGTCAGGTTCTCTTTCCCCTTTTTTCCCTTCTTTGTTCTTTTTGCTCTTTCCTTTCCCTTTTTTCTTGCTCTCGGACATTCTGCACAAGTGTTTACAGTCTCAGGAAAAGACAGTCCACACCAGATCTATATGCCCCACGACTGCTACTCCAAATGTTACTTGCCAGCTGCAACTTCCGACTGTTCTTATATTGTTTCTGACACAGACAACACCCACCACTGGGTGGAGAAGCAAAACTTTAACCGTTTGCTCACTGCTCCCAGTTGGCTGAAGAGATGCCCTGGGTTGCAGTGGGAGGATGAGGGAAGCAGGGCTACGGGACAGGAGAAGCTCACCCGGGAGAGTCTTGGACACATGAAGTCCAGAGGTGGTTTTCCACTTGCTGATTCTGTCTCTGACTGAAAGTAAGTTCTGAACAGCTTCTGAGCATCACAGAAATGAGTCTTTTGGGGAGTTGCTGAGGTTCAGACAGTGATATGAGAGAGGCAGTGGAGTCTAAAGAAAAGGGCAGAGGTTTGCCAACCATTTTCATTTTGCTTTGATACTGCAGAGGGGTTAAGTTGGCCTTTCTCCTCTTATGTTGTTCCCACCATAAATCAGAGTGACTTCACCTGCCCTTGCACCCAGCTCTTTGCTGTCCCAGGAAGTCTTTCTAAAAGTTAGGAATAGCTGGTGAGCCCTTACCTGCACTTCTTGTCTCTGTCCTCCACCTCTTGGAGCTCTAGGTGGTTGGTTAAGCCCACATCTCACCTGCTTGGGGGTTAATCAAGCCCTTTCCACAGTCCAGCATGTGATGAGTGACTCGGCCCCATCCCCTTCTGCAGGGCTGCCCAAGCTGACATCACCTCAAAAGTCCATCAGGATCCCCAGCTGGAAAGCCCCAGAGAACTGCCAAATCCTTCCCAGAAGCAGCTAAGGGCTTCAAAGGCCCAAAGGAGCCAGAAGTTGTAGGGCACTGGGTAGCACATTTGATCCAGTCACCCATGAATCAAATCCAGTTCCGCACTGGTGAGCAAAGCGTGTCCTCCAGAGACGCGCTCCCGCCTGGTGCGTGGACATCAAGAAATGAACGAGGTATCAGCCCCCTTGGGATCCTCTCCCAGTGGTTAATCACCCTCATTGTTAACAATGTCTGCCTGCTCTGAAGTGAAATATCTGGCTTCACTGTCCAGCCATTGTTTCTTACTCTTGTTTTCTCTTCTAGATTAAAAAGCCCTTCAGCAACTGGTATTTTCTCCCATGGAAGTACTTACACTCTCTAATCAAGTTATCCCTCAATTTTCTTTTTTGATAAGCTAAACAGATCAAGTTTTCTTTTCCATTCCTTGCTGTATGGCATTTTCTCCAGCTCAGGATCATATCTGTGGCTATCCCATTTTGCAATATCCTACTTAAGCAAAGAACACAAAAACCAGGCGCTATTCCATTGTCTCTTGTGGACAGAGGAAAATACAGAGGCAAAATCCCTACTGCCACCCCTTCCCAGCCTTTTAACTCCCAAGTGCTACATTCAGGCATTGGGCTTCACATGGAAAATCTGTCCCTCTGTGTTTCTACTGCGGGTCTTTTCAAGTCCCTGCTCTGCCAGACGGAGTCACCAAGAGGAATTATTTTGCTTTTCTGCAGCCCCAGTCTCTGCGGTGCAGCTTCATTTTGTTTTCAATGGGCCAGTGTGCCAAGCCACACCGAGTACCCTCTCTAGCTTCCTTCTCCCCACTGACCCTTGAAACCCCACCAGTCTCTGTCTCTTGCTGATTTTATGAGCGTTTTCACCTCCAGGTTGCTGGTGACAATGATCTCACCTCATGGAGCAGTGACCTCCTGCCAGCATTGGCTTTGTTGAACACTCCTTCACCTGTATGTGAGGGGCAAAGGAGACCTTCCAACACTTCCCCTCTGCAGTTAGAGCAGAGGACATCATCACACTGAGCACTGAGGCACAGCCTCATGAGAAGCTGAGATGTGCACACCAGACAACACCTGAGCAAACCTGCTCTGAACTACGACAGAAAAGCTCCCAAGTTGGCTGATTTGGGGTTGGAGCCTAATATACATTGTTTTAACCTAGAACCATAGAATGGTTGTGGTTGGAAAGGACCTTGAAGCTCATGTCATTCCACCCCTGCCATGGGCAAGGACACCTTCCACTATCCCAATATCCTCCAAGCCCCATCCAACCTGGCCTTGAGCACTTCCAGGGATAGAGCAGCCACAGCTTCTCTGGGAAACCTGCGCCAGAGCCTCCCCACCCTCACTGGGAAGAATTTCTTCCAAATATCTAATCTAAACCTACTCTGTTTCAGCTTAAGGCCATTCCCCTTATCCTCTTACTCTATGCCCTTGTGAAAAGTCCCTCTCCAGCTCTCCTGTAAGCACCTTTAGGTATCTGAAAGTTGCTATAAGGTCTCCCTGAAGCCTTCTCTTCTCCAGACCTTCCATGTTTTCCTTGTCACAGGACAGCAGTTGTCCATCAGTAGTGGTTACTGACCAGTTAGTGTCTTCTGGGTCATTATGAATGATGATTCCCACATGGTTATTCCACTCTTTGGCTCATTACCATATTTCTCTTAGCTAACATGTTTGTAAAGTCCTGTAATTCTGTACTTGAGCTCACTTGATAAGTGATTTCCCTCCAGATGTCTTTAAGCTTGTTGTCTACACATCATAATTCCAGATGTATATGGATTGCTACCAATATTTCTCTTTACTAAATTTATTGATCTTCTTATTGCTTTCAGTTGTGGCTTTCAGTGCTACCAAGATAGGACATCTATGGGATAAACCTTGTCTGCATTAATGACTCTGAAATCTCAGCTTTCTTGGCCTCTGGTCAAAGAGCTCCGAGTTCTACTCATTTTCTTGAGAATGTTTTAACACCCAACCAGTTTCATCCAGTTTTCCTCAGCCTTGGGAAAACAGTTCCTTGGAATCCTCAGGAGTGGATCATACCTGTGTTATTAGAGCTCCCTTCTCATATCTTGTATGAATGGAAACCCACCATGAGCACTGTCGCCTGGCCAACCACGAGGAATTAACACAGCCACCTAAATCCATAACCCAGTTCTCCTGGCTTTGGTGTTAAATCTGTCAAGTTTTGAGGGACTTTTATATTTTACTCCTAGGGATAGCTGCCTCACCAGCACGTGTGTCCCAAATGGATGTGTGTCATAAAAAACACATTTTCCTCCCTCCCTTCTTTTCTTTTGCAATTATATTTTCATCCTGAATTAGCTTTTCCCACAAATTTCTTCACATGAGGAATGTATTTTTAAGCTCCTCCCCACCATTTCTGAAGATAAACTATAGCTCTTCCTCCACTCCAGCAAATTTGCCTCCATTCCTGTTAAAGACACGAAGTATGTTCTTGGGATCATCTTTCCAAAGTCCTTGTGTTTAGCAGAGGTTTTTAAAGGCAACAAGTGCAGCTAAGATGATGCCCTACCTTTTCTTCCCCCGCCCCTTTTTCCAAATGAATGGGTAATCAAAGATTCCCTACTGCTGAACGGTGCTCAGAGGGCGAAGCTGTGCACAGCTCAGCTTCAGCATCAGAAAATGAAAATCTAAGTCTAAGAAGAAGTGGCAGTGTGTGGCTTGGCCCCACCATCCTGAGCAAGCCTGGGATTTGTGATGGGAAGAATCAGCGCCAGCAACACCCAGTGTGGCTATTTTTGTACCTTGGCACAATCCCAGTCTCACCTGTGACAGGTGAGGAATATTACATGCAGATTAATTTTGATACATTTTCAGATTTACACCTTGGCAGGTGTACATCTTGTACATCTTGACACCTTATCCAACGGGCTGGCCCCTGTCCCAGGGTAGGAACCCGCCCCTACAGATTCAGCTTTATCATGGATCCTATGGAAAACGCTCTCTCCTGAGCAATCCCAACACCCACACACAGGAGCTACATTCAGCACTCGACTTCAATCCTCCTGTGGCTGCACTGACACAAGTAAACCTTCCAATGGTGAGTGGATTCCAGCTTGGTGTCCCAGGTGCCTCATCTGGTGGTCGGTGCGCATTTTAACGGCTGTGCTCTCACAAGTCACTTCATATTTCATTCTAAAACAGCTTTTCATGTTTATGGCTTTAAACAGCCTCGTGGAGAGCTATAACCTAAACCACCATCAACACATGGGTTTTTCAGTCTTTACAATTCCTGTACAGCTTTAGGCTTGAAGGAGAGGAGGGATGTAGTTATATAAGAAGCTGAGCTATACTTTAAGCACAGATAATTCTTGCACGAAATCCAGAATTCTGAGCAGCAGGGCAAGTTTACCAGGCAGAGAATCCTTGCCCTCATTAGGATTTGCCTATATGCAAACCCAACAAGTTGGGATCCTTTATAATCCCCTGGAAATCAGAACAGAGATCAAGCAAAAGAGAACCTCCCTACCTCATCCCCTACATAGTATCCATTGCCATCTGATGCTGTAGAATTGCTTCTTCAAAGATAGATCCCAGATGAGCTTGGTGGAGAACGGAGTCCGTGGAGAAGAGCGACGCTGCTGCTCTGCACTCTGGCTTCTCTTCTGGGAGGACAGAAGGCACTGCTCCCGTGCGGAACAGCAGTGTGCTCTCCAGGGAAAAACAGCCAGCTTTGCATCTGGAAAGAAATTAATACAACACCTCCCGGCCTGATGGAGATTAATAAAAAAGCTCTGAGCCATCACTGCTCCTTGATACTAGCTGAAACCCAGACGGCAAGCCCGCTCCAGCTCCTGCAGTCTCCGAATTTCAGGAGCGCAGTCAGGCGCGCACGCTCCACACACGTCTGTGGCTGCATTTACAGCAGCAATCTTGGGAGCACAATGACCCATTTCAAACCGTGGCGTTCTCACAATCTTCCGCTGTTGGCTTAACTCTGCCTTCACTGGCATCACCAGGAGGTGGCCATCAGCTTCTGGGGAACCTCTGTGTCACATTCCATGGACTGTCCTGGAACTGCCAGCTCCTGCTTAACGGTGGAGTCAGCCCAAAATTGGCAGTAGCCAGAAATACTTACACGTTATTTCTGGAGATGTGGAATAAAGGAAGGCACAGGAGGACTGTACCTGTCAGCATCCCTTTGGCTTATCAGTGCAATCTGCTGGACACCAGTTCTCTATGACCCCGTCCCTACAAGGCACAGCAGACTCGGCAAAAAGGCTTCGGCATTGTGAAAGCAGCAAAGCTGAGGCTCCTGACAAGCAGAGCCCCACCTGCAGTTTTCTGAAGCAAACTCACTGCAAAGCCCTCATGGCACTGCTTGAGACCCTGGGGATTATCCCCTCACAAGTATCCCCTGCCAGAAGATGAGATATTGGCACTTGCTGGACCACCAGCTCAACACAAGCTGTGTGGTAGGTTTGTCTGCTGGCACTGACAAGCTGGGAAAGGTATTTTTGAGCTAAAAATGCCACCCTTCTTTTTGCAGCTCTTACTGCCACATCTTTTGCTGCAATGAAGGAAAAGGGGAAAACCACTCAGCAAGTACAGCTGTTCAACTGTCCAATAAGGACAACTAAGCTCCACTCAAGCACTGCCTGATATCCCTGCAAATGGCATTTTTGCCATTCTCAGTTTCCCATCTGCATTTTTCCAAATCCAGCCTCGCACCCACTGCACATGCAGCTCTGAAAGGGGACAAGTCTTGTGGATGCTTGATAGAGACCTGACACAGCCAGCCCAAGTAGGATATTTCACGTGGCATCTCCCTTTCCCTTTCATCCTTAAGGAATCAAATCCTCATCCTCATAGGATTTATCACATAGCAGTTATGTCTTAAAACCATACACAATTTTGCTCACAAAAGTGAACGTTTTACCAAATCTCGTCAAAGTCCAGATGAATTTAATTCTGAAAGCAGGCAGAAAGACAGGGAAGCAGCTCCTGAAGGTGTCCTCAACTCACTGCTGACACATTCGGCAAGCCCATCCCTTGGACTCTGATGCCAACAGAGTCATCACCAGCTTAGAGAAATCCCAGCCCTTGTTTGCAACTGCTCCATGTGGGTGAGAAGTGGGGCTACACCAGGCCCCACTGGTGGAGAAGATGGGCACTGTGGGGTGTCTCTGTGGGGGCCCTTTTGTCCCACAGGTGATCTTTGATGCCTGGGTGCCCTCCCACAGCTGCCAGGTCGGTCGCTCCTCGTGGCCGTGGGTGCTCCTGGCCCATCACATGCTGAACTTGGACTCAGCTCCATCCTTGCTTTGGAAGGGCAGCACCGAGGGCTTGTGTGTGAGCAGGCTCAGCTGATGGGCTTCAGTGGTGGCTTTAAATCACAGATCTGCCCTGTCCATCTCACAAACTGAGCTTCTGAGGCTGCTCAGAACAGCCCTGCTGGGAAGTGGCACAAACTCACTCATCAGCCTGGGACAGCTCCAGTTAAGTTACTGTGTCTGTGCCCATGAGCCAGCCCAGACACCTTAAAAGCAGAATTCAGCTCCTTGCTGACCACTTCACCCCAGCCCTCAGCACCTTTGAAATCCTCCTGGATGTTTATCATCCCAGCAAGAGACATTTGCCATTTCCTTTAACAATTCCTCTTTATTTCCTCCTCCTGCCCCTGCAAATAACAGCAATTTCCATGTGAAATCCATAAACAAGGCATCCTCCATTCATGCCTCCATCCTGAGCCTCTCAACTAGGTCTGGCCAGAAAAGGCTAGGAAGTTTTGTGGAGAATTCCATAAATTCTTATGGTCTCTTTTTTCTCTAGAGGCAGCTCTGCTAAAGTGCTGAAGGCCCCAGCAGGTTATAGCCTCCCACAGAGAAATGGGAAAGTTGCTTTTAGGAATGTTTATATTTAAGGGATAGCATGAAGCCTCTCCAGCTCAGCCCTTTGCCTGCTCATGGGGTCAGTTGGAGCTGGAGGAGTGGAAGTGGAGGCAGAGCCCGTGCGAGGGGCACTCTGACACCTCAGCTGCTTATCTGAGTGGATCAAAGAGTGATCTTGCCTGAGTACTGTGCCAGACCCGTGCACAGCCTGGAGAGGTCTGTAGGAGGTTCTGCTTCCCTGCCACCACTCTGAGCCAGCATCACCCCTCCCTGACACACACATCCATCAGTTCCTCACACCTACACCCACAGGCTGCCCAGACCCACGGGATGTCTGCAAGACAAAATGCATCCAAAACCACAGCTACACAGCCAAGGACAGAAAAGGCAGATCTTTTGTGTTAGCTCCCCTATTCAGGAGAGAACTTGGACAGGATAAAGGTTGGACAGGAGGAACTGCGACCACATGGAGTAAAAGATCAGAAGCTGCTCTTGGAGTTTCCAGAGATCTGAACTTGGGCAGGAGGCTGCATGTAGGAGATCCCAGATGTGTAAGAGCTCATGAGGGTCCATACAGGAAGGACTCACCTCATCATGGGTCCAGCTTGCTTCTGGTTGTGTGCAAGCCCCAGAGAGTGCAGCTGCAAGGTCCTGCCAGTGACACACCGGCATCTTGGAAAGCCTCTGCAAGGACATTGACCAGAACACCTGAGCTCTGCCTTAGAGAAATGCTTAAAAAAACAATTAGAGATTGTATCTCTACCCAAATGAAGGTTCTTTCCCAGAAACCTCTTCCAGGACCTTAAAAGACCAAGAAAAGCAGATACAACATCACTCACTGCAATGTTGTGGCTGGAGAACATGATCAGATGGACAAGTACATTATGCAGGGCACATGTTGTTCTGTGTTGTATTTGCCTGGTGAAAATGTGCCTGAAGCAGCAGAGTAATTGGATGTGCTGCATTTGAATCCATGGAGGAGATGCTGGGGGGTAACCCCAGTGGGCAGCTGAGCATAATATATCATAGAGATGCCGGCTCACTCCTTCCCATCCCCAGTGGGATGAGGTAAGAGAAAAGGAAGTACAAAAGCAAGAAAATTGGGGGTCAGGATAAAAATAACAATAATAACAACAGTTTTATAAGTGAAGGATGAGTAGAAGAGACGAAAACAAAACAAAAAAGTGATGCAAAGGCAATCACTCATCCCCTTCCATGAGTAGACATGCCCAGCCAGCTCCCAAGCAGATGGTTAACCCAATTACTGCCAGGCATGATGTTGAATGGTGTGGAGTATCTCTGTGGTCAGGTCATCTGCCTGCCTGTGTCCCTCCCAACCTACTGCATAGCTCCAAATCTACTCTAACAAAAGCTGCAATCTTAGTGTGCTATTGGTGTTGTTTTGATCAAAAAGCTGAAACATGGCAACTGTGAGCCACTGTGAAGAAAATTAACTTTATCCTTTCCAGGCCCGGGCCATGAGACATCCAAGATCATGTTCAGGGAAGGTGCTGGTGTTCCCAGCACTGTGAGCTGTGTACCCCCGGGCAGGCTCTGCTGGCACTGTCACCCCGGCTGTCTGGGACACTCCGTGCTTTGGGTGGCCAGGGGACAGCAGCAGAGCAGGGCCACAGCTGCCAGCCCTGCTCCTCGTGCTCCAGGGAGAGCAATGGGCAGGGAAAAGCATCTGCTGTTGTCTCTGCCCATGGGAGAAGGGAAGGGGGGAGCTCGGGCAACCGTGAGACAGCGACATTCTTTCCCTGGGTAGGAACCGGGGAAGCCAGGTGATGTCAGCACAGAAAACAAGCTGCAGAGGGAATTCCTCCAGGATGTGTGGGGAAGGAGGTGGAGACGGGAGTCCCTGGTGATTCCCAGAAATAATTCAGTATGAAAAAGCCTGAATTGACAGCACCAGCTACTCAGGCAGGTGAGATCAGCCCGCATGGATTCCAGGCAGCCCTCTGTCCCACCAGGAGTGGGGGTGGCAAATCTATGTCTTGCTCCGGGCTGCCTTAGGATCAGGGCAATGCAGAGAGCACTTTCCTTGCATAACTCCTCAAATCCAGAGACAGAAGAGCCCAGGAGAACGATTTTGACTTTATAGCAGGGAAGAAATAGCAGCAAATCTGTGTTATTATATTTGTGCTCCCCAACACGCTGCCTCTTGTGCAGGTGTGAAGGCACGGAGCACAAGAGGAGCCATCTCCAGACTTTGATTCCCTCCCTCTTCTGGCTCCTCCAGGCAGGAGGAAGGCCTCCCACCCTTCACCACTGTCCTTTTGGGTCACTGCCAGTTCACCACTGCCTTGTTCACTATGGCACAGTCAAGGCCACAGCTGGCCCAGGGAGATGCCACCAACTGCCACCTCTGCCCACGGGTGCCTGGAGTGGAGAGCTCAGCACCGTGGCGCTCTCGTGATCTGCTCACACAGCCAGGGCTCTCTCCAAATTACTGCTTCCCAAGCAGCGCCTTCTCATTACATAATTCTGCCTATAATTGCTGTTGCCCAAAGGTATGAGCTGTGTTTCTTGCAGACTATTACCAAAATCATCCTTTTCTGCTCGCTGTCAAAACCCTCCCTGCCGACATTTATTCCCTGCTCTCTCCCCTCATTTGCGTTGCACCTTTTGAGAGCCCAGCATGGGGTTTTCCACGCCTGTCCCCCGTTATCACCACCACGTTACCCAGTGGGGGGAGTGACCATTCCTCCCGGGCAGCATCTCCCCTCTCCCCCGTGCCACACGGGCGCTCAGCACGGCTGCTCCTCCCTCCATCCAGCCCTTCCACATTTTGTGAGCTATTCCAGCTAATTGGTGCTCCAGTCTCCAGCACGGTCTGCGCCGCACCACAGCACACTGCGAAGGGTTATCCGCTGTCTTCCCCAGTCCACTAATTGTGTAATTATGCAGAAATGGCCTGTCTGGTACAATCTATTTCTCATACTCCCCTGTGGTGCTTGTTGCTTACAATGCTCATTATTCCTCTAAGTATTTGCAGACCTTCACCCTCCATCATATTTCCACAAATTGCAGTTCTATTAACAAGGGAACAATTCCTGAAGTCCTTGCAAATACTGTATTCATTTTCTCAACTGCTCCCTCCTTTCTGGCCAGGAGCAGATCGAGCTCTGTCTCCAGGCTGGCTCAGGTCAGGGAAGGTGCCTTTGCTCTGGAGCCCGTCCCTGCTCTGTGCCCATGCGCAGGCTCGGGGGGCTGTGGGGACCCCAGGAGCGGAGCAGAGGGCAGGGAGCTGTGCCACGCTGGGTGCCTGGGGGGTCACACACCTCACCCCCTGCCATGGGGCCGTGCCGCCGGCTCTGCGCTGCTCAGCCATCCCACAAGGAGACAGGCAGGCTCTGTGCTCATCCCGGATCTCTGCCGGGTGCCAGGCCCGGCTGTCTGAGCAATTACACACCAGCTAAAGCCTGTGCTGCAGGCTCAGCTTCCTGCCACAGGCATGCCATGGGGCTGGGCTCAGAGCAGCCCCCTCCAGAGAGGAGGAGCCCGCGCCATGGGTGCCCCCAGCATCCCTGCCCGCTGTGGGTAGAGACATTCACGGAACCACAGAGTCGTGGAATCCTGGTTGGAAGGGACCCACAAGGATCAATAAATCCGACTCCTGGCCCTGCACAGGACTGCTCAACAATCCCACCCTGCGCCTGAGAGTGCTGTCTGGCAGCCCTGGGGCTGTGACCACGGCCCTGGGGAGCCTGTTCAGTGCCTGACCACCCTCTGGAGAAGAACCTTTTCCTGATATCCAACATAAAACTCTCCTGACACAGCTCCAATCTTCGGTCCTGTCACTGGTCACCAGAGAAAAGAGATCAGTGCCTGTTTCTCCTCTTCCTCTCATGAGGAAACTGCAGACTGCAATGAGGTGTTCCCTCAGTCTCCTCCTTTCCAGGATGAACAGATCAAGTGCCTTCCTTGGCCACCTCTCCAGCAGCTCCAAAGCCTTCGCCATCTTCACTGCCCTCCTTTGGGCACTCTCTGAGAGTTTAATATCTTCCTTACATTGCAGTGACCAGGGTCAGCACCAAACCTCCCCAGTCTGGACCTCCTGAGCTAGAAAAAGGCTAATGGGCCACAAACTCAGCTGGACATCCTGCTGGCCAGATGATTCAAGGTGGCATAGCTGACATGAGCCACTGCTGAGTGGGGACATGACATTTGGGGCAGGCTGGGGAGGTTTTGGACCCACCACAAAGGTCCCTGGGATGGTGGCTCCTCTAGGGCTGTGCTGGAGGTGGGAGATGGCTGTGGAAGGCCAGGCCAGTCTGCTGTGAGTCAGCAACAGGGCTGGAGGGAGCTTTGCCCAAGGCACATGTCAGGAGATCTCCCTGGCCTGAGAAGTGGTATTTCAGAGAATTTCCCTCTCTGCAGACAAGAGCAATTAGAGGAACACCAGGGCAGCCACCATATGACTTCTTGAAAATTCAGAGCCTTGCTTTGTGTCAGTACCACCACAGGAAGGGGGGAGAGCCCCAGACCCAGCAGCTGTTTTCTGGATGGGACCAGAAACAGCACAGCTGAGCAGCAGCACTTTGTGCCAGCATATCCCTAAAATACCTCACCCCTCAAAGGAAACTGTGAGATCCCCAAAGGCCTGCAAGAATACATTGGAGTTTACTGCAAAGCTGGATGCTGTGGGCAGCCTGACTAATGGTGATATCCAGAGGAAACTTATGTCAGGCTTAATTTCCATTTTGAATTTCCAGTACAGCTTTTGGCTGGTTTGACTTGGGCCACAGACACAGTGCAATAAGAACTGTTACAACTGTTGATCACGGTAATAGACCAAATGTGTTATTTAGCTTCACATGGGTTTATCTCTGCCGTGGTATTCCACAAGAGAATTTAAATGTCCCCATAAAATTTAATTCTAACCATCTTTCTCTAGATATTTCTGAAAGGGGTTCTCCCATGAGAGGCCTGGTGCTCTCTGCTTTCATTAAGTCTAGACACTTCATAAAGCAGTCTCTTCTCTTAGTATCCTGTCTTCTTCATTGGACGCCAAGAGTTGATAAGACTTTATAAAAGGGGAAGAGGAGAATACCCCCCAAAACACCCCACTTTGACACCATTTGGTCAGCTCAGCTGTGAATCTCAGCAGAGAGTTAATGGAGGAGAATGAATATGCTGCTCAGTCAGACAGGACTCCTTCATCCTCCTTTAATGACAGAACAGCTGCTTTTGTAACTACCCCCTGCAGATATTAAAGCTGAGAAAAATCCTTCTCATAGCAAACCACAAAATGAAAGGAGCTTTCTTCTGGAATGCTGTGTCAATTAACTTCTTAGGACTCATCTGAAGGCAGAATCTTGGGGTTCTCAGGCCAGGAGACCATTCACAGACACACCTGGACAAATCATGCAATGCAAGTAAACCCACTGAAGAACTGAGATATTCCTTCCTGTTTGTAATCTTTAGCTGGTAAGATCAGCTCAGAAAAATTTTACAAAGACATTTATAAACATCTGCTGAATAGTTTACAGGAGGAAAGGTCAGGCTCTGACGCAGGCCATGCGTTATGGTCTGCATTCTGTCCACACGGCAGTCCCAGATGTGACGGCCACGGTCACGCACAGGGGGCTGTGGGCTTGGCTCTGACCAGCACAGGTGAGGCACTGCTGAAGAGAGAGAAACCCAAGCACACACAATGGGTCTGCTTTTGCACTCCCACCAGGAGACTCGCTCTGGCTCCCTGCAGCTATCATTTTTATATAGATATAAACCTGCATTATAAAATGGAGCAGTTTGGCATCCCTCCTGCTCCAGATGCCCGTGTGCTGGGCAAGGCAAGGTCGCAAGTCCCAGCAGTTCCCTAACCACCAAACAGCCCCGTTAATGACAGCCCCGTTAATGACAAATCTGGCAAAGGCAAAATTTGAAATTGTAGGAGGCACCAAAAATCCTGGCCAACCTTGCTCAGCCCTTGCTGACAAGCTGGCTTTGATAGTACTGACGAAAAATAAGCTGGTTGATGAGTCTGCCACATCTCCAGTGGTCTCAGTCAGCCCCAAGGGAAGTTTCATGATGCAGCCCTTTTCAGAACACCTCATTGAGCATAAATAAAAATGGAGGAAACAGGAGGGAACCCTAGGGAGAGGACCAGGGTCTCAAGTGAAAGCCTATGATGCACCAAATACATGATTCAAGTGCTCACGTAGTGTAAAAATGTTGCAAAAGGACTTGTGATGAAATAGACTGGCACACTAGGGATTCAGAGGGTACAGGGCAGTGTTTGCAACTTTCTATGGTGTTAAATATCCACTTATCCTGATGGAAGAGGCTCTGCTTCATCTCAGATATTTCTATTAACTCAGATGAATGTACACAGAAATGAGTACTTTCCTCTATGAAGCACACAAGCACAAATGGAAGAATTTCTGGCAAAATTACAGATTTGACCCCATACCATTCCCCATTTGTGGGGAAAAAATTCTTTGCTTTCCTCTTTCCACCATTCCCAGTCAGAGTCTCTGTTTTAGGACTCTGTCTGCAATTCTTTGGTCTAACACAATGGAGTGGTTTTTCTGCCTCTTGTGCCATAACAAAACAGTAATGACCTTCTCTGGCCCTGCACATTCCCTGACCCTGAACAATTTGGTCCATGAGCAGTGGAGATGCCTGACCCATCTGCCTCTGTTTAGAGCATGGCCAAGATGCTTTGCTTCCCTTCTGGCTAAGGCAGAAAGCTTGGAGTGATCCCACCACCCAGCCCTGTCCTCTGAGCTCCCCAGAAGTAGCCTGGCAGTTCTAAAGGCAAATTCCATGCAGATGACAAAGTTGGCAGCATAAATAACCCAAGGGCCCATCCTGCTCTGAGACATCACACGTAGCACAGAGAAACACAGACTCCCATGTGTCCCCTCAGTGTCCCAATCCATGAGTGAGATCCCCACAGCTCAGAGGCACAGGGTGACAGGACACAGCTCAGAGCCATCTCTGTCCCTCTTGGCTCCTTCAGTCAAATGGAGCAGGGCAGAGAGATGGAGCCAGACAGACCATTCCCTGCTCTCTGCACCTCCCAGCCTGTTGGTGTTCCTCCAAACCCATCTCCCCCCGGTCACCAGCCCTTCCTGCCTCTCATGGCCTCGTCCCAGCATCTGGGATAGAGTGGCCAGGCCACTGAGCACAGACCTCAGAGCCCCCTCACAACATCTGCCACATCCAGGACTTCCTGCTTGGATTCTTCTCAGGGGGTGTTTTGTGCAGCAGTCGCTCTCCACCTTGAGTCACAGCTGCCAATGCCACATAAAGCCATCGACACAGCCTGGCAGCTGGGAACCAGTGGGGAAGTCAAGGGATGATGGGTGTCCTCAGGAGACACGAGCTCCCAGCCATCCCAGATGGCCAAGGTGATGCAAAGTCCATGCTGGACACACCAAAGGGCAGGTGAGCCCACTTCAGATTCACATCATCCTCCAGACATACTTGTCCTTTCTGTGGGAAGGGGCTAGGACACAGCCTGCTGGGATGGCACAGTGAAATGAAGTGCCCAGCCACGGTCTCTGTGACACAAGGAGGGTTAGAGGCAGGGCTCTCTGCTCGTGACATTTTGCAGGCAGTGCTTGCCCAGCAATCCATTTCACAGCCCAAGGAAAGGGAAACGAGGCAACACCAGGAGAAAAATCACAAAGATGATGTTCTCCCATACAAAGTTCAGCAGGAGAAGGACAGGAAGAATTCCCTGGAAGGCACAAGGAACAAGCCACCTAGCACTTACGATTCCTGGCTCAAGCAGAATAACTGGAAGGGACAGAAAGAACAACAGGGACTTTTGGGCTGGGAAAAACTCAGATATTGGGTGGAAGACAGTGGGGAAGAGATTAAAATCATTAGCCTAGATGGAAGATTTATGTATTGCACAGATTTGAATTTGCCCACAGCCCAGTTTCAGTATTTTCAAAAGTGGAAGCCAGTTCTGAGTGCCCACACCCAGACAACTGGTGCCCTTCCACCACTGCTGTGTTTGACCACTTGCCCCAGTGAAGATCCCATCCGAGGCTGCTCAGGGTAACTGTGAAGGATAAAAGGGCTTGGGTTTAAAAGCATCTCTGCCTGTTGCCCTTCTCCAATTCCCAGGAAGAAAAACCCTTTGAAGAAAGGGGTGTGGATATTTTTTTCACTCTTTAATTGCATGCCCTACCCTTCTCTGGGAGCTGGCAGACCCTCACCCATCTAGAAACACCAGCTGCTTGCCAGCCCTCAGGGTGCTGCTTGTTAGCTCCTTTTTATGGAGTAAGGCTGGATAGTGCAACACACAGTGGAACTTGTTGGTTGGGGTTTTTTTGTGCCTCCTAGCTGGCATTCTTGCCGTCCTGGACAAAGGCAGTAACAGGTCAGCCTCATGCTGAGAAGACACATTTGTCAGTGGCTCACCTCTGCTGAGGGCCTGGTAATGACTTCCGCACATTCCCTGGCTCCAAAGGTTAGACATAAATCAATGACTAAATCCCAGGATGCATTGTTCCTCCAGCTGCTTGCTGGGGAATTGTCCATGTTTGATTCCTGTTGCAGATAGCCCAAAAAGCCAGAATTCATCAATGAGAAGCTGAGCTGCTCAGGAGTCCACTGGGAAAACATTTCTAGAGCTCCACAAATGAAAAGCATTTCTCCCAGGCTCTTATTCTGCTCATTGCACTTTCTACCCCTTATGTCAAGTTGTCACAGTTCTCATTTGCCAGCAGCCGCCTGACCCTGCTTGGGTGGTGGCAGGAGTAAAGTAGAAGAAACATGGAGCCAAGTGTTTAAATGAGCAGAGATGTTCTTGGCAGACACGGGCAGAGAACGCAAGACTGGCAGCCTTCAGGCTAGAGAGCTGTGCACTGCACCAAGGTCCCAGCTGTGCTCCACGGACCGTCCCAGAACACCCAGTAAATTCGTGCCCTGGAGGAGCTCTGAGAGACTGCATGAGCCACAAAGTCACCAGTATAGAGTGGCTTAGCTTTACCTGGGCAACCAGTGCCATCCCAGCTGTGGTACCCAGCCTCCTGGTGGCAGCTGACATCCCCTGCCCCAGGACATCTCCACAGGGAGCACAGACCTCCAGCACTGCTCGCCCCAGCTCTGCGTGCAGAGCTCCCAGCGGGCTGCTCTGTGCCGTGCGTGCGTGTCCCACCCCAGCCCAGGCGCTGCAGCATGAGAAGGAGCCTCGGCTGTAGCCCAGAGACATCTGAGCTCAGTAGCAGCATCTGACGACAGATGCGTGTCTTGCAACATCGCTACTGAAGTGTCTTTTCCTTTCAAAGTAGGAATCATTTTCCTTCACGTAATAGTGCAGGCAAATATAATCCTATTAACAGGGCTATTAAACTAAACAATACTTGGCACACCATGACCCAAAGAAACAATCCACCAGCACCGGCAGCTTGAAAACAGCCCCATCCCTGAGGCAAAAACGGGCATTTCCCGTGCCCCAGTGCCCTCCTGGCCAGCACCCGCTGCTGCACCAACCTCTGCAGGACACCCAGTCCTTAAATGTGTGGGAGGGCACTGAAGTAAAAAGCTGCTGTCTGCATAAAAACTGTCTTTCCTGAGACAAGTGGGCCCCTTTGCATCCCACTATCCCAGGCTCTAAATCAAATTTACTCCCTAACCCAATTAGCATTCACTCAAGTTTACACCAAGACAAGGCTTGGATCTTTGTTGGCATCTCTGCAATGGCTCTCATCTCTTGGGTTTAGAGCTCTTTTGCTTCTCTACATATCTGAATTCCCACTCCAGCCATGCCTGAATTGAAAGACTGGGCTCATATCTCTTTTCAGTAGGCCTGTCAATTAAAATTCTGTCTTCTGGTCTGGTCTCTTGACTAAAGCCATTCTAATTCTTGCCCCACTCCTCCAAAAATGCACCTGGCCCTTCTCTGCCATTGCTTGCAGCTGTGGGAGAGTATGACAGCATTGCCTGGGGAAGAGATGAACACTAGGATGCACAGGAGCTCCGTGTGCAGCCCTGGGCACTGGCTTCCTCTCTGTAACCCTGAAAGTAGCTGTCATTTCCATGGTGCTGCAGCAGCAGAAAAGCAAGGAGAAGAGTTTGGGCTGGGGAGCCATTTGTGGTGGCTTTTAGCAGCGTGAAATGATGCATTTACCCCATGGGGCACTAAACTGTGATCAGCAAAGGAGGAACCCATGGAGACTAAACACGATGTTGATGACCAAATACTGTCTCCTGATTGCTCCTCAGAGCTACCCACACAACAGGAGCTCTACAGATCCATAAAGCACTTGTCTCTGGCCTCCCAGCCCTGCTGGGCTCCCCAGTGGTTCCATGGAGAGCAGACACTCTTGCCTAAGCACTGCTGGTTTCCTTCCCCTGCAGTGAGCTCAGAACAAAACCAGAGCCATCACCTGTCTCTGCCTCTCACACTTTACCCCTGCCTTTGTAGCTGCAGGTGAGCCCAGAGTGCTGCTGCCCTGGGTGCACAGAGGCACCCCCTCATCTGTCCTTCCCACACAGGGCTTCCCTCAGCCCCTTGCTGAGCAGCTGTTCTCCCTGTGGGGTGAGATCCACTGCAGACGATGCTTTGGCAGGGATCGTCCACCAGACGGGTGAGGGATGTTTTCTCATCATCCCAAGAACTTCTGCCAGCTCCAAGATGAGAAGCAGAGGTGTTTGTCCAAGTGACATCCCTGGCCACATTCTGCGTTGGAGCTGGGGTTTCCAAGGAGATGCATCATCCTACCACTCTGCTCTGGGAGGAGATCTGCTCCAGCCCCATATGGAAATTGGATTCCTCTTGAAGAAGGAGAAAGACAACCCAAACCCCACTAGTCACTTTTCAATAGCTTTGTTGTTGTATATGGTCTTAGGAACCTTTGCAAAACCAGTAATAGCCACAAACCCAAACCCATTTCCAATGAACAGCGTGAATCCCAAAACAGCCCCAGTAAGAAAACCTGGACTTGAGAAAATGCCATCTTAAGTGGCACGGTGAAAGTTGCTCGTTGTGTCTTGACTCTTGCACAGCCCAGCTACTTCATATTTTCTCCCAGCCAATTTGACTGTCCTTTGTTGTTTCATTTTATGGGGAAGATTTTGATCATTGCTGGTTTATATCTCCCTCATCTTCTTTTATGAGGAAAATGTATTGGAAATTCCCCCTCACACAAAACAAAGGGGAGCAGTGATAAATGGATCTCAAAGGATGAAGTGATCAGCTGCTTTCTCAAGGCTTTCATCTGGCCAGAGGCTGAGATAAGGCTAAGATGAGCAGCCCAGCACTAAAACACTCCACAGGATCTGATAGGATGAAGACCTACAAATCTGCCCCTATCAGAAAGTACAATCAAATTACAGGAATTCACTCAGGTAAACAAATAATCCCAAAATGTGTCCAGATATGCACAGGGTGATTCAATCCAACAATAAATAGACCAGACACAGCTCCAGCCACTTAAACTGACCACAGCACTTTTCACTGCCCACCCCCTCCCCCCGAATTCCCGGAATAACAGACATTCTGTGTTGTTCAAACAAACAATATTTATTTTATTCTTACGTAAAATTGTACGGGTTCTGCAGATATAAACACAGGTAAACATTGCCTCCTGTCCTCAGTGCCGCAAGGCACAGCAGAGCCTCAGGGAGAGGAGGGCCACAGGGCCTGCACTCACCTCCCAGCTCTGCCAGACCTTCCCAAACAACTTTGCAGTGGTCAAGCATCTTGGGTTTTGATCTCCATCAGACCAAGCACCCAAAGGCAATGTCACTTTAACAGATGTCAACACAACCCAGTTTTCAGAGGTGTTGAGCTACAGTAGCTGTAACCAGCATTCCCAGTCTTCAGCAGCCAGGCCACTTCAATTTATGTAGATAAATATTTTAAAATATTGACAATAAACATTCTGTGTTTAGTCACCAGGAGAGAGAACAAGACAGTTTTCAAGCTAAAAGGCTGAGTTAGACTCTGGTGACAGCAAACAGGGGACAGAAAGAAGCACAAAGCATTAAAAACCAAGACAGCAAGTGCAATGCTGGATTCAAGAGGCTGATTTATTTGTCTTTTAGCAAAAGTATTCAGAAATTTACGTCTTTGCCTCTTCACAGATGGTGCTAAGTCAGATTGTCCTGCTGGAACCCTTACTGACAGTATCATTGAATCATCTCCATGAATCCCTCTGAGGAGGCAGAGGTAATTCTGGAAGGCTGGGACAGGGCAAAGCCCAGTGGGACTCATTTTGTACTTTATAAACACTTCTGGAAAGCTGAGCTCCTGCTTTGAGCCTACAAAGCCAAAGATCAGCTCTGACCAAGGTTAGGAAAAAACTCTATCCAGGTTTCTTCCAGGAAAATTCATGCAACTTGGTCATGGTTTCACCTTTCATCCAGCACTCTGGGAATTCACTGGGGATGAGGATCTAAGCTCAATCTTTCCACAAACTCATCATCCCCAGGAGCAGGGAAAAACCATGAGAAAAAGTGCTACTTGCCAGTCACACCACAATTCTTTGCTGCAACAGCAGCTGGAAGATGCAAAAAGAACAAGACTGAAGAGCCAGTCATCAGGGGAGGTTATGAAATAAAGACCAATAAAGAGTACATCTAATTGCTCCCCAGTGCAGGCCAACCCTATAGGAGAGTGAAGTCTTCCAAAGCATCTTCCTAGAGGTTATGCACTCACACACTTGTTCTCTGAGTATAAACTTACTTGGGCAAAGGGTGGGAAACCCACTTCAGTTTATTACAGAAGTCCCAACTGAAAAGGGAAAGCCTTTCTGCCACCCTCTCATCACCCTCTGTGAAGTCAAGGGCTGCAGAGCCCCTGCATTGCTCAGCACTGGGAGGCAAAGGGCTGAAAGAATGTTTGAACAGCTGATTTTTGAGTGGCACTGGGAATTTGCCAGTTCCTTCCTTTGTCCTGAAGGGTTTGCAGCTCTCTGAAAACCCCAGGAATGAAGCAATCTATGATGCTCAGAAATCTTAAGGATTCTGTCTCCTTTGAAGCACTTTACTATCAAAATTACTTCGTTACCCAAAAAAGTGAGACTTTTTAATAAATCTCAGATCCTACAAGTCATTGCAAAGTTCCCCCTTATCAAACCCAGTGTTATGACAATGGGTAAACTAATTGCCAGGGGTAATGCTAATAATATATTCTGGAAGAGAACGTGGCAGAGGGGGTAAGAGTTTGAGAGCTGCATCCACCAGACCACAATAGTCAAAACCCCTTTTATCTGCCCTAGGTCTATTCACACACTAGTTCATCACCTGTGTAGGTCTCAGAGCTGCACACACCCCAAAGCATCACAGGAACAAGCGATGGACTCCCCTGGACTTCCTACTGACTACAGCACGAGATGACTCTGGAACCTGGACTTAAGGAAAAGCTTTAAATCAGTCAGTCACTGGGCTTGGAGATGCACTCCCTGGGAAGAGCTTGGGCAAACAGCAATAATTTCTGGGGAGAACTGTGCTGCTACCAGGGTATAGGTTTATTCTGGGAGTATCTAAGAGTTCCAAGGGAGCTCTGATTTCAAGTGGGGCTGTGTAGATCCAGTGTGTTTACAGCACACACAGATAAGGCAGGTAAAAGAAGGACTTTTAGATTGGAAATCATTCCCTGTGAGGGTGGCAGGCCCTGGCTCAGGCTGCCCAGAGAAGCTGTGGCTGCCCCATCCCTGGAACTGCTCCAGGCCAGGCTGGACAGGGCTTGGAGCAGCCTGGGACAGTGGAAGGTGTCCCTGCCCACAGCAGGGGGTGGAATGAGGTGAGCTCTGAAGTCCATTGCAATCCAAAACACTCTGGGATTCTATGAAGAGCTCAGCCTGTGCTCTGGAGGGCAGGAAGGGAATCAGGGTGTGCTGTCCTGACAGTGCAAGGGCTCTGCAGGCCTGCTGGGAGTCGTGTCCACATCCCACACTGAGAGCACACACTGCACTGAGTGGTGAAGGTGTCCAAGGGCAGTCAAACGAAGAATTAGAAAATCTGGCTGGGAGAGACTATGTTTAGCACAGGACAGAACAATCCATTTTCAATCCTCATCAGCTACAGATCCAACATGGAACTTTCTGTAAATCATCTCAAGCTTGACTTATGGTGCTGCCAGCATCTTCTCCCTGTAGGGCAGCCCACAAACAACAAAAAGAAGCCAAACCACCACAAAGAAGGAATTACTAATGAACAGGAGAGTCACTCTGAGAGCAGCCAGCCAGTCAAACTCTAATTAACAAGCAACAGCAGCATTGGATGGATGCTCACACCAGGAGCCCCAGGATGCTTTCAGCCTCAGCTCAACGCCGAGAGCACATTACCCAGGCAAGGGGGGTATGACCAAAGCCTTTCTCTGGCAAGTTCGTGCTTCCCCAGCTAAGTATGGGCTGAGTTGGCAATGCTGGCTCGAGTGGTTCTGCAGGCTGATTTCTCTAGAGCCTGAAAGGACCAGGGTGCCTGTTCCAAACACTTTCTTATTCGTCTTGTGAGCTGCAACATGAGGCGTGACCGTCACAAGGCTGGGGCATGTGGGGGTGGTTAGTTTAGTGTCTAGAGGTTGCTTTAAATTGCTTCTCTGCACCTGTGTCACTTCCCCAGGCACACGGAGGGGAGGGAGACACAGGGCAAGGAGTGGCTGCAGACAGTTTGGTGACCAGACCCCTCCTGAGCCCTCACTCCATCTCTCTGCTGGTTCAATAACAGAGTGAAACCTCAGCCCAGGGAAGCAGGGCACAGCTGAAGTGGCAGAGGAATTGCTGAGAACACAAGAGGCCCAAGGGATTTGCACAGACACGAGGGTGGGCAGGCTGCGTGGCCCAGACAGGAACATGGGTGACAAGCAGTGGACAGATTCTGAGAACAGCCCCTTTCTCAGGACCTTCCTTGTGCCAGTGAGGAATTCCTACAGCTAGCAAGGGTCCCATTTGTCCTCTCATCAGGTTTGGAAACTCCCACTCAGTTCAGCAGACAACCAGGAGAGCATTCCTTCTCCCTTCTGCAGGGAATCATAACTTGGCTGTCCCCTCTCACCTGGGCTGCCAAACACTCCCAGTCCTGTGTCTCCTCGAGCCAGATGAGCTTCACTTTATGCAAAGTACAAAGCCAGGCCCAAGTTCACTCAAACTTGTCTCATTTTCCTTTCCACTATTTGCATGGCCAAATCCTCTGAAACACATACTTTGCAGAGCCAGAGCTGAGCCACCCCCAAGCCTTCAGTGCATGCTGACCCTCCAGGCTTGATAGCAAAGCTATGTTTGGGGCTTATAAAACCTGTTCTGCACAAGGTGAGGTGAGAGGTGGAGAGCTGACGCAGGGCTCTGTCTGAAGTTCAATAAGAAAAGTCCAACAGTAAATCCCTTAATTAAACAGCTGCTTTAATAAGATAGAATTAAAGAGAAATATTGCTAGTGAGTAAATCCAACATCCCTTCAGATGTTGGCAGCCCTGCGTTGCTGCATCATCCCACAGAGCCCAGGTGGATGTTCCTACAAGGCTGCACAGATCCTGTCCCTGGAGGAAATCTCCTTTTTGGTCATCTGAGCTACATTTTCTTACATGAAAACCATTCACCACGTGTCTTGCCAAACAGAAGAGATGTTCACTGCCACACAGGCAGCGTAATCCCAGGTTCCCCATGGAGCTGCCCATGGGCTCCTCCGTTACCAGGAGCTGGCTGTGCCTGTCCTGCAGCCCCGGGATCTGTGTGGCACAGCCCAGCCTGGGGCCACGCTGGCCACCCCACACAGCCCAGCACAGGTCACTCTGTCGTGGATCACTGACTCTCCACGTGGATCACTGACTCTCCACGTGGATCACTGACTCTCCAGTGACTCCTGATCAGGATCACTGCATTCACCCCTTGATCCACATGCAGTTTTCCTGTCCAGAGGAATGATAAGTTACAGATTATGTTAATAACATACAAGTTTCCCAAGCCCTGAGGACGAGGCGCAGTAGAGCATACACGGCACGTTCAAAATCACTGACTCCTCCAAGACAATGTCTTCTGCAATGCTCCCAACACAAAACCCAAACGTAGCCAGCCATGTGCAGCTGAGTTCAGGGCATTTCTGATGAGCTCTGCTGAGCTCATTTTATGAGGATTGTGCTGCAATTTACATGTTCTTTTGGAATTCCATTTGCCTTTCGTTGAATTCTCCATCTGCCTAAACATGCCCGGCGGGATGTGAGGATGCCCACACAATTCTTGTAACGTTACACCTGAGTGACAATACCCACAGCTCTGCTCAGCCACCTCCCATCCTGCTCCCACTTGGCTGGCAGTGGACAACGGACCATTGCCTCTGCTCCCAGGTTTGTGTGGGCAGGGGTGACCAGGGGCCAAGCAGCTCAGAGCACCAAGCCCTGCTCCAGTCCAGTGGGCATTGCTCCTCCATCTCCCCCCAGCACAGCCCTGCACTGCAGAGCTCAGCCAGATCATTCCAGCTGGATGAACAAGGGCATCTGGATCAAATATCAAGAAGAAATTCTTCACTGTGATGGTGCACAGGCCCTGGCACAAGTTGCCCAGAAAATTGTGGCTGCCCCATACCTGGAAATGTTCAGGGCCAATAGGGACTAGCAGAAGGTGTCTCTGCCCATGGCAGGGGGATTGGAATGAGATGAGCTTTAAGGTCCCTCCCAGCCCAACCAGCCTGTGATTATATGACTCCATGATTCTATGGATCTATCTCTCTTCCACTGTCCAGAGCAGACACCCTTTCTGAGGGTATTTGCTTTACTCAACAGTGCTGTTTCAGTGAGAAAGAAGGATGCATGGAGTCACATACCCATGTTTTGCTCTCATTTGCCTAACAATGACAAGAGTAGTTTCACAGTCCAGGATGCCCAGAGGAGCTGCTGGGCAGCTTCTCCACACTAGGAGTTGTCTCTCCAAACCGGGACACCACAGTTGCACCACTCTGGCTCAGAAGTCTTAAAAAAGCCTTTTTCTCCTGGAGGAAGCCAATTTCAGTCTCAGACTTGAATTATTTTGAGTTCTAACAACCCTGGGTCCTAAGGACATGTAAACTGAGAGGTTTTTCCAGTGAGAAGGACAAAAAACAGTAGTACAGCTCACAAAGGAGTGACAGGATTAAAGCCCTGCTGTGTTTTAACACCAGTACCTGATAAGGAAGAAAAAAACAATTTTTAACTGATCATTCAAATATATCTGAGTCATCCCCTCCTTTGCATAAAAGTCACTTCTAATCCTGACATCCGGGGCCAAGCTCTCTGATTCACCCACACCCCCTTTGCACTCACCAGCTCTCCAAGCGCTGCGATCCCTTTGCTCCAGTCCTGCTGAAGGAGCCAAGCTCCTTTGTTCACATTTCACCTCCTTACAAGAATTCCCTCAGAAGGAAAGCTGAGCTGCTCCACACCAAAAGGCAGAAATCACCTTGGGGAACCTGGGTTGGGATTAGCCAACGAGACACAGCTGTTTTCACTTGGCCGTGCATTCAAGGCAACAAGACAAAGAGATTTCTCCTCACATTCAGCTGTGGAACATGACCAACTCAATGTGTTGGAGCCTTGGTGCTCATCTCAGCTCCTGCTCCTTGACAACAGAGTGAACCATGCAGAGGGCACACACATGCACAAACACACGTGGGACTGGGTCTCAGATCAGCCTCCCTTGAATCGATGTGACTTCCCAGAACATCTGCTTCCTATTGCAGCAGGTCCCTTTGCTTTCACTGACAGAAGGCTAATGGCCCTCTGGACACACCTTACCTGGAAAATGCGCCATAGGGAAAGAACAGAGGGTTTTCTGCTGCCTTTTTAGGCAACTGAAGCAACTGGAAGCAAGAGGCAGCTGGCAGCACATGAGCATCTGAGAACCATTTGAACCAAAATTGCAAGCAGAGTCTTTGATGTTATCCCCCATGTTCCAGCCAAGGTCAATCTAAAGTCTTCTGAGTACAATGAACATGGAGGCACCACAGGCCCCAATCCACACCATCCCAGAGACCACGGGCTTGTAGCAGAGTTTTAGAGGATGGGACTTGGCAGACACATTTTGGAGTTAATGTGGCTTTCTTGGTGCCACCACCAGAAAAAGCAGCAAGTTCAAAACTAGCACAGAGCGTTGTGGCCGCTGTGGGTTTGCCATGGAGGCAGCAACTATGAAAAAAGCCTTCCTCCCTCAAGCAGGGTAGCAAAGCAAGCAGGCCTTCCCCAGAGCCAAGGGTGACACAATCACAGATTCTGCCATCACGGAATGGGGACAGTTCCAAGGGACCACAGTGGGCCATCAGGTCCAGCCTCCCTGCTCAAGCAGGGTTTCAAGCAATGGCCTTCTGGCCAGAAAGAACCTCAGCTCAAAGGCTCTCTGCTGCCTTGGGTGGATGCCCTTGTTGCATCCAGGGATGTGTCATGGATACCTGCTGGGACCAGCTCTGCTGGAGAAGGGGAATCTTCCCTCCTGGCCACTGAGCCCAGGGCTGCAGCCATCACTCACTCCATGCCAGACTGAGTGAGTGACTAACAACTATTGATGTCCAGTCGATCTCTGGGAGCCAGTTCAGCCATGAAAGGCCAGGTCTGCTCACTGCGAGTCACAGTGGGGCAGAGCAGAACCAGCTGCCCCACCAGCAGCCCACAAGTGGAACCATTTACACGTGCAAGCTAAAGGCACTTTGTGATTTACACTGACAGACTTCTGCTCAGGTACAGACCCAGGAAACAAGCCAGGTACAGGGGACAAACACCAGAGACCATTTCCCCTCTTTGGTTACAAGCATTCAAAACAGCTATGCTTTTATGGAGATGCTGACCCAGCTGAGAGAAGCTTCAAGGCTCTTTGTTGACACTCAGATACCGTGCAGGTAAAGTCTCCATTGCACACAGCCAGGGCACCACATGGATCTGGTGCCACTTAGTCCAGAGCCTTTCCAGAGGTGCCCAATGCCACACAGGGCTGATGTGCTGCTGGAGTCCTGCCCAGGGCTGCCATACGAGGCCCACCCTGACATGCAGCAGCACCAGCCCAGCTGCACTCCTCAGCCCCTGGTGCCAGCCCAGCCCCATCCCTGCCCTGTGCCCCCTGTCCTGAACCCCCTGTCCCATGTCCCCAGGCCGGCATCCCGTGCCCTGTGCCAGGCTCCCTCCCTGTGCAGCGAGCACAGCTGTGTGTGTTTAGCTCACCCAGAGTGGCACTGGGGGTGGAACAGTGACCTTTCCCATGAAACCGTATGGGAAACGAAATTCCCTCTTTCAAAACTTTGTCATGTCTCAACTAGCTGCTCTGCAAGTAATTTTTACAAAAGGAGGAGGGAGCTGTCAGCTGAGACCTGTCAGTGACCGAGAGCACAAATCACAGCACCTCCCCAAGCCATGGAGACAAAAGCGCTTGGCACAGCGAGTGCCAGCCCCGCTGCCGCGGTGCCAGGCTGCCCGGGCTGCCTCCTCCAGCGGCTCCTCCGAGCAGCCCAGCCAGGAGGAGCTGGCAACCAGCGTGACAGCGGCAGGGGAGGGCTAGGAAATCAAAGAAGGGCCATTTCCACGCAGAGCAACATTCCCGTGCCTCGAAGCAAGCAGGAGCTTGTGCCTGGGAGCGCGTGTCCCGTCCAGCCTGCCTTGCGAGCAGAGCGTGCCTGGGGCTCCCACGCACACGAGCAGAGCCCAAGGGATGGGTGAACATCAGCTCCTGCCCCGCGGGGAGAAGCCTCCCAAAAGCTGCACCTCGGGGAGGTCTGGCTCTTCGCCACCTCTGGCCAAAGCAGCAAAACTAAAAACCTCTTTGTCTCCTTCAGGAAGGACCCCCAAGCACGGAATTTGTAACCTTGGAGTGGCAAAGCTGAGTGTTCATAACTGCGAGCAGCACTGTTAGGAGACTGGAAGACAGAAAAAACCTCTGGCATAGGAGATTTAAAAACAAAGGAGAAGAGAATATTACCTGCATAGGAGAGGTCTGTGAGGGGATTTCCCATAACAGTATGCTCAGCCTCTCGTTTAAAAGCCTCTTGTTTCAAAATGTGTTGAACAGGGTAAGAAATGTTTCTCTGCAGTGAGAGAAATCCATGCTGAGAAAAATCACCACCCACAGCTTCATCTGAGCTCTGGGCTGCTGCTCGTGGCATGCTGACACTTCCTTATCTTGGAGAGATCTGTCACTTCAAAGTCACACTGACATATGAGGAGTGAAAGGCAGGAACAGCCTCACGTTTGCACACTGTAGCTAAATAAAGCAAGTTGCCAGGATACATTTTCTGCTGTCCAAATACGCTGCTGAACATGGTCCAGGTGTGCAGAGACATTAGACACAACCATTAGCACCGTGATGCATCCACTGGTCATTGACACGCTGAGACCTCTCTTTCCTCTGCCAGGTTCCCACTGGATTTTGTCCCACTACTTCCACCCCAGTTACCTGCACGCAGACCATAGAAGCAAAATCCCTTCATAGCTCTCAAATGCCTCGGGACTGGATTTTCCCAACCTTCCAATAAAAATACCTGAATGCATTCCTCTGTACTTATCCATTAAGATACTCCTGCAGAAGTCTGGGAGTCTTGTACTAGACTTTTAGAGGTTGGTGGCACAAAATTCTGTTATGGTAAGGAGAGAACATGCCCTTTAGCTTAGACTTTTCCCTGTTTTACAGCTCTCTCCTCAGCACTAAATACTTGTTTGCAGTTTTTCCCTTTTTTTTAATGGGTTCTTTTGGGAGAGATTTATGAACTAAAGGAATTCATAAAGTATTAGAGACCCTCTTTAACAGGTGCATTAAAAAGCCTTGTCAGTGCTAACTGGAGGCACCAGCAAATCCTTTTCCTTCAGGTCAGCAGGTGTAGGGATGAGGTCCTGTTCCTGTCATGGCAGGATGACACCTCCTGGCACTGTAACCTTGAGGTTCACACGATGCCCCAGACAGGGAATGAGTCAGTTCTGCATCAGATCTCAGCTCTGCTTGGTACAACAGCATCCTTAACGTGGGCCCAAAGCCCCCCTCAGCCCCTCAGCTGAGGTCCCAGAGCCCCAGGATGTGGGTCTGCTCTGAGGAGAGCCATGGTTACACATTTAGACTCTTTGCAGGTGCTCTAGACTCGACTGGGAACCTCCAGCGAGGGATTTTGGAAGCAGAGTTTCCAGGTGGTGGCCTGAAAGGGAGATTTGATGAAAACAAGACAGGCCTTGATGCTTGCAAAAACTAAGGAAGGAGATTATCCAAGGCTTGGATACTTAAATGTGAACAATTTAAATTTTAAATTTGGAAATAAATATTTTGAATTATCAAATGGGAAACAAGTTAAACATCTCCTCAAAATCTTGGCTCTCATCCACTACACATCTCACTGTGGAAAGTTTCTCTCCCTCCTCCTAGAAAGCTCTTGCCCAGGCCCCTTCTCTACCCAGGACTTTGATTTCTCTTCACACTGTGCAGTCAAGCTCTAAGCTTGCCCCCTTCAGTTCACTCCATTTACTGTCCAGAAACCCGAGAAAAGTGCAGTCACATCCCTTTCTACACATCATGATCTTCCCTCTGTGCCGGCCAATTTACTCCAGAATCTCTTCTGGCACCTCTCCTGTCTTTCCCACTCGTGCCTTCCCCTTCTAAGGGCCCTCAGAGGTCACCCACAGGGGTGCTAACAAGCCAGTCCCATTCAGAGGAGCAGTCTGTGCTCCCACCACCCACTGCAGCTCTCACAGTCTCCCCACAGTCCCTGTGCTGTGCTGTGGGGATCTGGCATGTCACTAATCCATATGGGTTAGGACAACTTGTGTGATCCCATCCAGTCAGAAACCTGGGCAAGTGCCTTCCTGCCAGCTTTTCCCTCCTAAGCTGGGGTAGGAAGCCAAGGAGTGCTGTTCTCTTCCTTTTGTACCTCCCACAGGTGAGAACTCCCAGATTGGCTCTGACACCTTTTATAAGTACAAAACCATTACAGGAGAGCCAGTGGTAAGCAGCCTCCTCCCATTTCTGGGGGTTTGCATAGGCTCATGGTTAACACCTGAACTGGACTAAGAAAAAACAATCCGAGGAGATTTTCCAACTCGTCCAGTGGCCTGGTATTTACTGCAGGGTGTGAAGGCAGAGGCTGCGTGTGCCAAACCAGCAGGGTCTGCTGTCAGTGATGAGCTGTCCCCAGAGGTGACACACCCTCATCCATTCTCATCTCTGGGTTCCTGACCCCAGTTCTGCCAAAAACCTGTACCCAGTCCGTGGAATTCACCAGGGCAGAAGGAGCTTGTAGAGAGCATTCTGGAGAGGACCAAGGGAGAGCAGAGAGAGAGAAGGTGCTGCAGCTGTTCACCATGACACCACTGCTCATTAAAGCCAATAACAACTCTCTGCCTAATGGAGAAACCTTCTTGAGGACCAATTGCAGTGCTCATCCCACATGAGACCTTCCTGGAGCAAGCCAGGCTCCACTGGCCCCAGTGCTCATTAACAGTTTCTTCTGGGACAAATTTCTAGGTGACTTTCTTCCCACACCCACCACCTACACAACACACCAAAGTCAATAGAGCCACTGAAAGAGGGACTTGTGCCCAACCCTACAGAACAATTTCTCAGTCTCTCAGCTGCTGGTGTACCCATTGCAGCCCTGTGCAGCCATCTGGGAAGTCACAGAATCCCCACATGGTTTGCATTGGAAGAGCCCTTAAAGCTCATCCAGTCCCACCCCCTGCCATGGGCAGGGACACCTTCCACTATCCCAGGTTTCTCCAAGCCCCACCCAGCCTGGCCTTGGACACTTCCAGGGATGGGGCAGCCACAGCTTCTCTGGGCAGCCTGTGCCAGGGGCTCCCCACCCTCACAGGGAAGAATTTCTCCCCAGTCTCGGATCCAAACCAGCCCTCTGTCATTGTCAAGCCATTCCCCCTTGCCCTGTCACTCCAAGCCCTTGTGAAAAGTCTCTCTCCCATAAGACAGACCTGCAGGCATGGGGAGAAGGATGCTGAGGCCAGGAACAGTGAGAATGCCACGGAGATGTTGGATTGGACTCACAGCTGGATGACAGAGATATTAATGTGTTGACAACCCTGTCAGCCCAGAAGTGCAACAAAATGAGATTGTCCACTCTGTCACTCCTCGGGACAGCTCCCAGCTGTGTTGTTTGCCTCAGGACTGGCCTCTGCAGAGTCCCCACATGCTCCATTACCCTCTCCAGCCTCTGGTGGCTGGGGAATGTGTTTCCAGACCTGCACCCTGACACCTACAGAATAACAGCACTTCTGTACAATCCACATCTGCCTGCGAGAGCCTTCGCAGGGCTGCCAGACAGGGAGCAGCCTCTCCTCAATCCTAAGGGACCTGCAGTCCCCAGAGCAGACCATCTCTTCTCCCATGGTATCTTCTGCTTCTTTCTGGTTCCTTTCTCAATGGGAGCATCTCTTCTGACACCTGCATCTTCTACCCAGTTCGGGGAGCACTTTCCAGAGCCAGGCACTTGTGTCATGCCAGGTTTGTGCAGAATGGGGCTGTTTGGTGTGATCTCCCCTGGTGGAACTTCTGCCTGGGACAGTGGGACTTTTCAAAGCCACTTGATGTCTTCCACCAGGAAACCTCTGATTATAAAGTACTTTACACTAATTGCATACAAGCGAGTTATAAAAAAAAAAAATGCAAAATGTTCTCTGTAACACAATTCAGTGTCTTCTACTTTTATAAGGTATTTGATGACACCCCCTGGGGAAAACACTCCTGCATGAACAAGTAACGACACAAGAGGAAAGCATAAGTAGGGCAATCTGGGTATAGATGATAATTACCAGCGCATAAAAATATATCATAAGATACGCTTAAATAACTTCACATGAGGCAGCAGTTCTGGTCTAGCAATTCCTTTACCATGACATAATTTTTGCGCTCATAGGCCAACTGAATGTAACAAGAAATCTCAGGATCACATGGACCAAGGAGTCAATGGGGAAGAGTTGTGTCCTCTCTGCTGTCACACCGTCACTCCATTGAATCTGGCCTTGGAAAGCTGGGGCTAGTTTTCCCTGTTCTGCTTCTTCCTGGCTAGCCAGGCCTCAGTGGTCCATGCCATGCTGAATTCCAGATCACCAGACATTCCCTCTTCCCAGCTGACTCCTGCTTTGCCTTGAAATAAGAGATTGGTCAAAGCCTGTTTGTATGGGACACAACTTCTTCTTTTGGTCTGAGCAAAAGAGTACTGAGCTGAGCTAAAGCAGAAATCATTTATCCAGCCCTCAGGAGTACAGATTCCCCCCACTGTAATGCCCTGGGAGCTTCTGGAACAGCTTGTGCCCTTTGGAGTGGCCTGAAGGGACAAATCCTGCAGTAAAACTTATCACTGTCTCCCCTGCACTGTACCTCGTGGTGCCTGATGAGCAGACACAGCTCAGCATCTGAGCCAACAGACAGAGCCCTGAGACATCGCCCAGCTCCGTGGGACATGCACAGGACATGCACAGAGTTTTCTTTATATCTCTGAGAATGAACTGAGACTCATCCTCTGCACAGGTGTCTGCAGAATGCCCAGGATATCCGATGGGAAGAGGCAACCTGAGCACTGTGATCTACCAGCAACAGCCCCAGGAGATCCTGGAAGTCCTGGGCAGCAGACAAGGCTAAAGAGGCATTGCAAGAAGAGGGTGGCTGGGCATGTGAATGTTGCAGGAGGCCCAACAAACAGGCAAAGCTCTTCTGGAGGCAGCACAGCAGGCAAGCAGATATGTGTTCTTCTCTAAGCTGCTGCATCTGGGATATGGGGAGAAGCCAGGAGCAGAAGACAGGCCTGGAAATGGGGAATAAGGGCAATCAAAGTATTTTTCATTGTTGCAGGTGCATGTGTCTTGCATAAGGGTGAGCTGGTAGGGGTGAAACACAGGTGTCACCCTCCATGTCTGAGCACCAGTGCCATGTCCCTCCAGCCAGAGCACATATAAACATGTTCTTCATGCCTTGGACTCTGATTCTGGTATGTAATTTAATGGCTGAGCTATGCTTCAGCTTGAGATAAATCCAGGCTTCCTTGCAGGAGGACTATAAAGTGCTAAATGCAGGTCCTGCCATCTTCTGAGGAGACAACCAGATCCTCCTTTGCTCCACACAGTTAAGGTTCTTCCCTTATGAGATACACAGGACCCAAAACCCTTCCTCACAGCCTCACACCCTCACATCCACAGTGTAGATCCCCAGCCGTGGTGGGGAGGAGGAGCTCGTGGGAAGGGACTAAAGCAAATACTGAGAGCACCTTGACAACCAGCTGGAGACATCTCACTCTGTTCTGCCAGCTGGGAAGGGGGTGTCTAGCAAAGAAACAAAAAAACAGATCAAGTTTGAGTTGTTTGCCTCTTGGAATAAGCAGCATCAGTGAAGTGTCAGTCTTGGGAGGAAAGGACAAAGCCCCTGCCCACCTGACCAGCTCCAAACAGCCCCTTGTTGGGCTCAAAGCAGTCTGGATCTCTGAGCAGTTCTGTCCAAATATTCTGCTGCCCACAGCCAGTCTGAAAAGCATTTTCTACCAGAGTCCCTCTGACACTGTTATCTCCCTTCTGTGCATAGCACAGTAGAAATAGTGGTGGTTTAATCTGTACTTTCCACTCCTATTGTTCTCTAACGATCTGGTGCAATTATCCCAACTGAACTCTTCTGGCAGAGCACAGAGTCATTTCTGAACTGGCTCTGTCTGTTCCAGTGGGCTATTGGCCCTGTTTGAGAGCATTTTCTCCTGGTGGGGAGCCCTAGGAGCCACTGATCCTCTCAACAGAGCACATTCAGCAGCTCTGGGCTGAGATGGGAGCCACCACTGCTGCCTTGGCTGTGAGGGCAGAGTTCTCCCAAGCATTCCTAGAGCTTCACACCCTGAGATGGAGCAAAACAAGAACACCATCTTCCTTGACAGCAGATAGAAGGGAAAACAATGAAAATCCCTTCCAAGTGCCCTGCCACAGACAAGCACAGTCACGTTCAGACAGGAAGCTGCACTAGCGACCTGTTAGCCTTGGTGGGGTTCTGTCACTTTGTTTGGGTTTTAATAAGTCACCTTACCACTCTCCAGACTGGTTTGTTTTGCCTTCTTGTGCCAGTAAGCCAGGGGAAAAAACCCAAAACCCAAATAACAAAACCTTATCAAAAATATGATCTTTCCCCCCTGGTTTCCTTTTTTAAAGCTGCTGAAATGAGAGGGACCAACAGCAACCACCACACTGGTCTCAGTCCCCGGTTTGGAGATGAGAAGTGAAGCTGCATTCCCGGGGAGCAAACAGGTAAATGAACTGCCTGAGCAGGGTGCTGCTCAACATCTCAGAGCCAAGAGGTCAGAAAGGGGTTGATCCTTCCTTTTCTATTCTGGCAAAACTCCTGTTGTTATCCACAAGCACATGGTGATTCAGGGCCCAGGAGAGGCGTTCCAGAGAGGATTCTACAACAACTGCTCATTGAATTTCAGATTCCTCACACTGCAGCAGACTTGTTGCCTCTCCTGCACCCCAGTGATGGAGATGCCCACATCCCTGGGGTCCTTGCTGACCCCCATCCCACCCTCGTGGGGAAGGAGCCTTCAGGCTGGAAGGACACAACTCCACAGGTCTCTGCCACCAGCACTGAGGCAGCACGGGCAGCACAGGGATGAAACACCACCACGTTCATTTGTGGGCTGCCATTCACCCTGAAAGCACAGCCCCCACTGCAGCCCGGAGCAGCCCCTCACTCTCTGCTGCCATGTGAGCCCCCAGGCTGGAGTACCCTGCCTTGATGGGGGGGACTAAGCACACTGCAATGTTTACAGAGATGGAGAGAGAGGATTAAAGCCCTCTGTGAGCAGCAGTAACCCAAACCAGAAGTGCAGGGCACAGACTGTGTGTCATGGCACCCAGAGTACAGGCTGGGATATTAAAGGCAGATTAGGATAATTTCACGTGCCAGACACCAGGAGAGACTTTGCAGTCCAAACATGCTTGAACTTGCTGATAAACCTGTTGCCTTCAGTGGATAACCTCCAAAGCAGGCAAAAAAGCTGGAGCCACAAAGCAAATGCCAGGCCTGATAACAGGCATTTAATATATATTAGCACAGGGTTATGAGCCCCTCTCTCTACACTTCTGGCTTCACTAAGAGCACCAGCCCTTTTGCAATCCCACCAGGAGAGAGGCCTTTCCCTGGTGAAATGTTTTGTGTCAGGCTGACACCAGACGCCTCTGCGTCTCATGGGAAGGAACAGTTTTACAGCCAACTGCCAGAATTAGTTTATAAACTGTGGCTGGTACCAGCAATCCCTAGGTCTGACTGCAGAGAAGGTGCCCTGATCTCAGGTCTATGGTTAAGGATGTCAGAACTGCATTATCACTCACACTGCTTTGGAGTAGCTCAGGGTATCGTGTTAACCCCTCCAGCTCACACTGCAAGGAGCATCAGCCCTGCAGTGTGCAGTGAGGAGCTGTGGAGGTGCTGGGAAGGGCCTGTTCTATCACCATCCCAGCCTGGGAGTTACAGCCCAGTGGTCTCTTTTCATCATAGAATCTCCTCTGCAGCTTCATCCTCCCCCTGGCCCTGGGCAGTGGTTTCTCTAGACTTCCATGGCTTGTGGTGGAACACAAGCCACATCTCCAACCACCTTAAGAGCCAAACAAAAGTTCATCACTTACACCTCCACTAAAATACCAGTCCTCTTTTATACATTTATTATCATTATTAGATGATGTCATGCCCAGGAACTTAGGGATGTATGCAGCCAAAGCAGCACTGAAAGTTACTGGGTCCCTTACAGGGAGAGCAACCAACAAAAGGGCAGAAATTCTCTTTATGTGGAGTCAGGTCAGGGTCAGATTCACCAGCCTGGAGTCTGTGGATCTGAGGGATGGCATTCCTAGTGCTTAGCACCTTCACAGAGAACAGGATGTTGCACAGAGACGAAGAAAGGGATGGACTGAAAACTGCAAGAAGGGTTCAGAAGCTTTCAATCAAGGAAAAGGGCAGAGGGTGAAATGGTCTAATGGAATAAGAGAAAATCTATTGGATCGAGTCATCCTAGCAAGCTAAATGGGCATACTTTAAATTTGCTTGGCATCCTGGAAGGAGAATGCATTAAGTGCTCATGAAATAAGAGGAAAGTCAAAGCAAGTAGACAAGTTCTGCTTCAAGGGATGAATGACTTCAAAGGAAGGAAATCCTTCTGAAAAAAGCAAGGCAGTGGCACAAGATGGACATCCCTGGGACAGACAGCTCCATCTCCTGTGAGTCTTTGCTGTGGGGACACAGACTGGACTTCTAAATCCAGATGCTGGCACACAAGAACTGCACATAGAAGCATCCTTGTAGCACAGGGGTCCCCCCCAGTGTTCCAGTCTCCACTGTATCCAAGATGCAAATTATGAGATGCCCTGTAATCACCACTCTCCAGGATACTGGTCTGGGTATCCTCTCACAGAATATCCTGGCCTGGTCCAGCAGGTTTTCAAAGAAAAAGTACAGCCAGGAAAAAGAGAAGGATTTTTATTATCTCTACTCCCTCCACATACAGCAGAGCAGCCTTTCTGATCCACTAACACCAGCACAGCAGTTCATGTCTTTGCTAATCCCACAGAGCTGAACATCCCTTCATTCCAGCCTCATAGCCACTACACTGGAATAAAAACAGAAGCACCAATGCAAGGAAAAAAAAAAGAAAAACTCCAGTTGTCTTTGTATGGATTTCTTGGATAAAGGGTTTCACCACAGCCCTCCCGTGCCAGCCAGGGTCCATGACTGTGCCACATGATCCAGACATCTTCATGTCAAGTCTTCAGCACGGTTAGAGGGACCTTGAGCAGTTTTCAGTGCCACAAGCCTGATGTCAGCATCCTCTGGAGCACTGAGAAGGTGCATACAAGGAGCCCAAATATCCTGCAGGTCATCTGGTCAGCACAGTGAAAGGACCATGGTTTGGAGAAGTGATGTGTGCCAGCTCTACAGCAGCCACTACATTCCACAGGGTAAACCAGGAAGGGGAGAACGTTCAGGTATTCCTCATACAAAGGACAATAGGATAAAAAAAAAAAAAAAAAAAAAAAAAAAAAAAAAAAAAAAAAAAAAAAGTTGAAGGGCTTTGCATGGGTGGCTGTAGCAACAGGTCCAGACAACAGGAAAAGGCTGATGGAGGAGTCCCACATGCCACAGAAGGAGCAGAAGGAACCTTGCACCACTTTGCCAAATGCCCTGGAGATGCCAGCTAAAAATAAACAGGAGAACTTTATAAGTGATCAGAATTATGATTTACTAGAGGCAACAGATTGTCTGGGAGAACTCAAACTGAACCCAGAAAAGTATCAGCCTGTTCTGGGAGAATGAGGGATGCTGTTTATGTGCTGTGAGGACACAGGCATGGGCTGCAGGGAGAACAGAAAACTCAGACCTACAGAAAGTCCCAGCAGTGCAAAGAAGCAGCTGTGGGGCCAGAAGGACAATCTGGAACACACTGAGGAGGATCTGCTGGGACAGGAACACTGCAGACCCACACTCAGCAGTGACTCAGTGTGGAGGGCTGGGGAGAACACAAACATGAAAGGCAACATGGGTGGGGGTGACTGAGACAAAAGGGTTGAGGAGCCTTCAGAGGGGCACCAGAAAAGTTAAAATGCTGATTTCAGAAAGGCAGACAACCATAAGCCCTGAGCTTTGTTATGAATGTTTTGGAAGGCTGAACTACAGGAACAAAGAGCAGCAACAGATCTGCTGGTTTAGTGGAGAACAGGGCCTTGGACAAGCTCTCTGGCTGCCAGGGCGAGGCAGGAGGGAAAGGAAGGGCCCAGGACATTGAACCATGAGATCCTTGTGGAGTGCAGAAGTAGGAATCAACTCCAGGCTGGATTACAACCACCAGCAGCTAAAAGCAATCTCAGCAGCACAAAAGGACAAAAGTGAAATGGCAAGACACTGCGCTCTGGAGGAACAGGGAGGGTGGGAAACTGTTCTTAGTCCATCAGTTGAGAGAGAGACATGACATTTCCACCTCTCAGAGCTGGAAAGCTCAGATCAGCTGTCTTGGATACATGAAGAAGGTCACAAAGATCACTGCGAGACAGCAGCAGCAGGTGCAGCACAGCTATTTATTAGTGTCTGCAAGAAGACAAGATTTAACCCTCAGACACAGCAAGAGCAGAGTAAGGAGTGCTCTTCTGTGGGAAGGGTTTCCAATGAGATGTGCCTGACGAGTCTGTCTCAGGGCACTGATGCAGGTTTCTGGGGTTTGGGCTCCAGAGACAACCAAGTAGGCTTAGAAGGTCACAGAGAGGGCAAATGAAGTGGAAAATAGGAAGAAAATGGAAGAAAATAAAATCTGGGCCTATACAGACCCATTAGATTAGCTTTCATTACCATAAGCATGAGATGCAAGCAAGGAAGGGTGCAGGAACAAACACAACTCCATCAGACAACCCATCTCTCTGGATAGCCAGGGAAAAGAACTTTGTAGATGAATAAAAAACAATGGTTATCACTTCTTGATGTTAGCAAGATTTGTGACATTTGTTTGGTGACAGTCTCATAGGGTACTGAAGGGAGCTTCAATGTCCATATGATGGGAAGACATCTAGAAAAGACATGTTCAAAGGGCAGACATAAATGGCTTGCTGTCTGGTGGAAGATGAATCAAGTGAGAGATCACAGGATGAAGTTTGGGTCAGTCCTAACTAGCCTTTCTCCTCACAGGCAGACAACAGACAAGGACTGATTCACCACATGGATGATGCCAGCACAGAAGAAGCTGCCAGAATATCACAGGACAGGCGCTGGATTCAGACCAATCTCAAGGACCTGGGAGATGCAGTCAGGAAAAGAAATAAGAAATAAGGAACAAGTGAGTCAGGGCAGTCATCCCCATGGGCAAAGAAGGGACAAAGAAGGGTCTAGAAGGAATTGTGGGTCACAGTCTGCACAGGATCCATGTCCACTGATGGACACAGGGGAGGAGGGGCAGGAGTCCTCATGAGTTTTAAATAACTCCACAGATGGGGACTCCACATCCTCTCCAGGGAAGTTGTTCCAGAGTTTGGTCACTCTCACAACAGAAAAGGCTTTCATTCTGTTCAGGTGTTGTGTGCCCAGTGCCTGTGGTCTGTCACTGCACACTGCTGAGAAGAGTCCAACTCCTTCCTCTTCAGTGCCTCCCCTCAGGCACCTAGAACGCAGATAAGGTGCCCCTGAGCCCTCTCTCCTCCAAGCTGAACAGTCCCAGCTTCTCAGCTCTTGCTTAACCTAAACACTGAGGATCCCAGTTTGCTTAAGTGGTCTGAGCCTGAAGATTAGTCCTCCTTGCTCCACATGTTTCCCCTGGACTCAGGGGTTTGTGATTGCTGAAGCCTGATTTTAACAAAAGCAAAGAAGGCACCAAGTACCTCAGCTTTTCCACAGCTGTTGTCACCAGGTCCCTGGCATTGTTCAGCAGCAGGCCCACATTGAGCTACTCTGCCCTTTGCTGTTTAGGTACTTGCAGAATCATTTCTGTCACCCTTCACACTCCTCACCAGCTTCAACTCCAGGTCATCTTATCCCTGCAAAATCAGACAGCAGCTCTGTACTCCTCCTAGATCATCTGCCTCTGCCTCTACCTCTTGTCTGCCTCCTTTGTATGTCTAGTTCAGCTCCAAACTGCTCATCCATGAAGGCCTTTGGTTAATCTCAGTTCTAGGCTTTTGACTTTACACATTTGCTGCTTCTTCCTGCCCTCACCTAGGTGAGGTCTCTTGATGGAGAGTAGCTGCATTCACACAGTCATGGAATACCCTGCACTGGGAGAGACCCACAAGGATCAGCAAGTTCAACTCCTGATCCTGCACAGGACAGCCCCAACAATCCCAGCACGTCTGAGAGTGTCACTACTCCAAGCTGTTGTCTAAAACAAACCTCCAGTCCACCAGCTGGATTTTCCTGATCTCATGTGGATATCCAGCTCCCTGCCACTCTACTTATACCGGGCAATGGAGGGATTTGCCTGTGTGAGTGGAGCAGATGGAAAAACCACAAAGGAAGTCACGGTAGCTGAGTCTCCCCTCTCACCATACTCACCCATTTAAAGCCCTGCTGCACGACATGACATGTTTCAACACCTGCAGTGATAAATAGTAGCACAAACCAGGAACAACCACTTGGTCATGTTTATCCTCAAGTGTTCCTTGGTCGCATTGCAACCCACAATAGCATTCGTTAACAAGTGTTAGAACATGGTTACAAATTGCAGCAAACACAAATGCTCCGTCAGTGTTATTGCAGACTTCATTAACGATGATCCTTCGCATTTCAGCAACAGCCATTCAAGGATCTGAAAACATTTATATGCCTCTGTGAGCCAAGTGTCACGCTCCATGTGTGAGCCAGATGTTCACAACATCATTTTACAAATGAGGGAATGAAGTCCACAGGACTGACTCCAGACCCCTTTCCACCCACTGAGTAATCTGCTGCCCACCAACTAGTCATAGGGGAATTGTCCAATTCAAGGCAAGGCAGGATACCATTATGGGCTCTTTGTTTCCTTGCTTTGTCTCTTAATCCCTTGCTCCTCATCTTGTATTTAGACCCTGGGCCTGGGAGGTACCTCTGATGGGCACAGAGACACAGCTTAGCCCTGCAGTGGCACCAGGATCTGGGAACAGAGCTCCTGAAGGTCTCCAGCAGCTGCTTGCGTCAGACCAGGCCCCTCACAGACACAGCAAAGCCAGTTAATTCACAGTAGCAGCAAAGCCAACTAAATCCCACATCCCTGCCACTCAGCCCTCTCCCCTGCAGGGCACACAGTGCTTGCACTTGGCAGGGCCCTGTCCACCTTCAAAATTTGGCACTTCCAAGAGCCAAAAGGAGAGCCAAGAAGTCGATTTAGCAAACTGAGCTTTATGAAGTGCTTCTCTCCTGCCTCTCCCCGCAGACCCCGCTGGCTGAGTGGCACAGGAGATCCCCTTGCATTACAGAAACACATACGTTTATTAAGTCAAAGGTACTGCAGCATCTCTCCTACATCCCTCCTGCCAAACCGCTCCACCAGCTCAGTCTCTGCATCCTGTCATTTTTTCAAGATTTAGGAAAAGAAAAAAAAAAAAAAAAAAAAAAAAAATAAAAAAAAAAAAATAAAAAAAAAAATCACACGCTGCTCCCTCTAGTGACAACCTGAGCACGTTTAAGCTGCCTGGCCGTGACTTGCAACATCCCTCCAAGTGCTGGTTTTAGGCACAACAGGCAACATTTTTACAGAGGACCCACTTTCTGTCACCTCAGTCTTCCTCTTATGCCTCGGGCACACCAGAACCTACCTGAGCTGCTCTCTCAGAGGCCGCTGCTCTGCACACACAGGTCTCTCCAAGCTCAAGAGGCTGCTAAGAGGATCTGCAGAGCTTCACCAGTCACCACTGAAAATCTAGTCTGAGCTGAGAGTGACCTCAAGTAAAAGCACTGGGCAGCTGCGGTCACCTGAGCGGGGTCATCGCGTGTGCACTCTGCAACTGGTGCTCGTTTAGCAAATAAAAGCACATTGAAGAATTGAAAACAGCTATGTAACAGAAAACTGAGCTCAAACCATCATTCCAGCTCCTGCATTCATTCTAGGGATGGCAGAAGATTGTTACACTTGTGTCTAGTCAGGATAAGCTAGAAGCAAAAATGGATAGTACAGCTTCATGGGGTAAGAAAAGCAAATTAACTGGGCAAACAACAAAAGGAACATTGAAGTTAGCATAACCATCACTTTTCTATTCAGTCTAGACCATCAGGTGGCAGAGGTTACCCAGGGCTCCAGGTGAAAACAGAGACTCCAACCACTTCACATCTTACAGACCCTGGTGCATAACAGTTCTGCACAGGGCTTCATGTTCGCCAATGAAGAATAAACATAAGAAGATAACTGAGGAGGAGACAGGTCATTTATTTCTTGATTTTCCCCAGTCTTGGCTGGGGTAGCATTAATTTTCTTCACAGTAGCTGGTGTAAGGCTTGCTTTGGATTTGTGCTGGAAACAATTCTGTGCTGGGCTGTTTGAGACACTGCTGAGCAGTGCTGGCAGTGCCGAGGCGTTCCTCCTCCAGTGAGCAGGCTGGGCGTGCACAGGAGCCTGGGAGGGGACACAGCCAGGATAGCAATCCCAACTGGCACAGGGGATATCCCAAACCACAGAGCACCACGCTCAGCATATGAAGCAGGGTGAAGAAGAAGGAAGAGGGTGATGTTCACAGTTACAGCACTTGTTTTCCTAAGCCACCATTAGGTGTGATGGAGCCTTGCTCTCCTGGGGATGGCTGAACACCTGCCAGCAATGGGAAGCAGTGAATGAATTCCTTGCTTTGTTTTGCTTGCATGTATGGCTTTTGCTTTGACTACTACAGCCTTTATCTCAGCCCTCAAGTTATCACACTTTTACCTTCAATTCTCCCCCCATTCCACTGTGGGGAGTCATCCAGCAGCTGTCAGTACTGAGGACCCAGATGTCTGCTTTACCTGTCTCGCCCAATGCAAACAAATAACCTGCCAAGGTTCCAGACTCCCCTGGCCCAGGAGCTCAGCCATGTGTGGAAGAGCAATGCCTGGCAGCCCCTTCCAGAGCTGTCTGGAGCACACACATGCACCTCACTGAGCTGTCTGCACATCCTGCCAGCCCCTCTCATCGGCCCGAGGTCATGTCCTTGCAAATACCAACCTGAAGCACTCAATCTTCCCTGTGTAAGAAACAGTAACACGCTCACCATCCCTTCCCACTCACACAGCAAGGAGTGCTGGGCCCAGAGAGAGACCCAGAGGATCCCCTAGGGCTGGGGAAGCCCCAGCCAGTTGGGGATGCAGCCACAGTGCCGAGCCAGCAGTGCTGTCAGGGCAGGATCCAGAGACAGGACATGCTGGGTGGGTGGGAGAGAGACAGGCAGACACCAGCATGGTGAGATCTGTAATCCTGCTGCTGCTGCTGCTGGGAACTGCAGCAGAGGATGGTGGGGATGTGGGACGTGCTCATGTAATGCCATTTCATTCTCAGCACTACAGATATTTAAAATAACATAATCACAGTGCCACGACATTCCAGTGCCCACTGCAGACAGGACCTTCAGCAGAACAAGCTGTGGCTGGGTGTCCCTGATCCTTATCCCGGGAGCAGGAGGTCTGCTGGGCTGGTGGGAGAAGGCCAGACTGGGGGAATGGGCTCTGTGTGACAGCCTGGCAGAGAGAGGAGGGGACAATGTGACATGGCCAGCCAGACAGGGCTAATGGGGCAAGGACCAGCTCCCAGCCCTGACTGCCAACAGGACGATGTGATGAATGGACCCCAGCTCCCAGCGGGGCTGAGCCCCATAACATGCACCTGCTCCCAGTAAAACACAAGGGATCGAGCAGTGCCGAGGCTCTCGGTGACAGCCCAGCTCCCAGCAGGACACTGGGGATGCAGTGGCTCCCAGTACAGGACACATGACACTCCAAACCCCAGCAGGACACTGGGGATGCAGTGACACCCAGCAGGAGATGAGCAGTGCAGTGGCACTCACCAGCTACCGGTGATGCCCTGGCTCTTGCACATGCCAGGCTCTGACTCTCACCAGGTTTTTGAGGACATCAATTCCACGGGAGACACAACGCCCTGCAATGACTCCTGGAGTGGCCAGGTCAGCATGTGGAGCGCAGGACAGGTGGAATCACTCGTTCCTGGGATGACTGGCACTGTGTCACCCCAGCTCCCAGATTGTGCTCAGCTCCCGGTGGGAACGGGATGGAGCGTCGTGCGCAGGTCCCTCTGTGCTCTGCTCCTGGACTGGGGCAGGGGCAGGCCGGGTGTGCTGGGGGACAGGGACACCATCGCAGGGCTCCCAGTGCCACCTAGTGGGGGACAACAAGCGCTCGGGGGCCACTCGTCCCCCAGCCCCGGGTGCTGCGGGGGCGCAGACCTTCCCAGCCCGGTCAGCCTCCCCCACCTCCGGCCTGCCTCCAGCAGCCCCATCCCCACCGATCCCTGCAGCAGCCCGGCACCACCTGCCAGCTCCCCTCCCACGCCCGCTCATCCCTGGAGGTTGTGTAAAGCACCACCAGGGCAGGGACGGAGGAATTTACTCCAGGTACAGCTCGTTAATCACATCAAGTCCAGTCCTGTCGAGTCACTGGGTGTTCACCCTGCTGAGGGTGAGCACAGAGCTGGTCAGAGAGCCACAGCTCTGCCGTGAGCTGCAGCCTCCAGAAACCACTGAAGCCACTCTTGTAAGAAAGTCAAAAGTGTTGCATCTGCAGGGGTACACACCAATGCTCAATGCATTTTTTACCTGCAACCTTCCCCCCTCTGTGCACATTCACTGACACAGGCAGTCATGGACACACCAGAACGCGTTGCACTCACATCAGGCAAAGAAAACACCGGCACAGCAAACAGCTTGTGTGGCTGCACGAGGTTTATTTTATAGGCTTTTCCCCCCAGAACAGACCAGAGACTCTGGGTGGTGGAAAAAGCAGATGTGGCCATAAAGGTGTGGTACAGAGCCATGTGGAGTTTACCCAGGGGAAGGCTAAAAACCAGTAACAAATGCAATTTAACATGGAGGGGGGGCAGATTTGCAATCCTGCTGCACTTGAATCCAATCTTTCCTTCCATCTCTCCACCCAGCAGGGGGCCATCAATCTCTTAAGCCATATCTCTACTCATCTACAGCCGTTTAATCACTTAGATTTTCTTCCATTCCATCTGCATCCTCAGGCTCTTCCACACACATCCCCAGCCTGAAAACAATCCCGGAGATATTGAAGAGAAAACCATGACACCTTGTGGAATAGATGGAGCCTTCTGCAGATCGAAGCACCCTCATGAACACCAGCATTTCCAGCAGGTCTCCCAGTGTGGGACAGCCCAGGTGGTGAAAGCAGACCAAGTAAGGCCCCCAAAACCTCTCAGTTTCCAGCAGATGCCCCAGGTTCACCTATTGATCAAGCACAGCCCCTCTTTTCTCAGAGGATCAGCCACCAGATTTTTGTTGGCCTTAATCATGATTAAGCTGAGCATCTCTCCAGGGAGTTTTCCCAGGGAACTCAAATCCCTGCAAAAATTAAATCAGATGCTGGATGCTCTATTATCCACCCTGAAATCAAGGCAAAGGCCCATCATGGTGGTGATCTCAGCTAGGCAGTCATACATGAGACAAGTCAAGAAATGGGAAGAGGAAATAAATGCACAAAGTGATAGGCACCGAGTTTAGAGAAACGGGGAGGAAGGGGCTGCCAAAAACTCCTGTCATTGAGGGTATTGGTACAGTCCAGGGCCTGGGCAAATGAACAGGTTGGGTACATCTCTCCAAACAGGAACCCAGTGCAAAGCTGAGACACCAGATGAGCAGCTCAGGTATAGTCCAGGAAGACGAATGACAATCCCACAGATTTATGGGGTCACAGCCTCCTGAGCTCCTGCTCTCTGGGGCAGCTCCATCTATTTACAGCAAAAATCCACAGGGTCCCAAGGAAACACCAGCTGATTCCCAGGTCCCTGAGCTGCTTGCCCTCCTCCCAGGAACTCACCTCCTCCCTCTCACACATCCCAGCTGCCAGCCTACTGCCTATTTTACAAACAGGAGGATTTGGGATTGGGGTTGGCCAATGAGCCGTGGTTATCCAACAGGCTTCCTCAGGACTAGTGTCCTCCAAGAGCTGCCCTCTTCTCCCAGAGCAACACAGTCTGAAAGAAGGGAAAGAGATGGGGGCAGACATCAATGCCACAGCTGAACTCCTCCAGCTGCTCAGGACCAGGTCATTTTTGTAAGAGCACTTGCATGAGAGAATGAACAGCTTGGGAACTGCCAAGGAGACACTTGGCTAGGTCCCCTCCAGGTCACCCAGCACACGCAGGGCAACAGAAGCAGCTCCAGGCTCTTGGCTCTGTCAAAATTTGGTGACAAAACTGAAAAATGTGGTAGAAGATATTTTCATTTTGCAGATTTTGCCAATCTGTCAGGAGATGCTGGCAGTGCTGAGCTGCAGAGAGATTTGGGCAGGCAGCGAGGGCAGGTAGGCTCGGTGCAGGCAGGGGTGGGCAGGACATGTGGAGAAGACAGAGGAGACTGGGAAGATGTGACCATAACAGGGCTTAGGCTGTTAGAAAGGTGTGTTTGGGGTGGGATTATCAGGTCCTAGAAACACCCAGAGATAGTGAGACCCACCAGATTCTGAGCAGCCCAGATGGTCACAGCAATCAAGCCCTGCTGGTGCACAGCCTGTCCCCAGGGCAGAGGGAATCAAGAGAAATAAGTGAGGCCAGAGTGGCTTTGCAGTTCCTCCAGGCCAGGTAGCCCAGCTGGCCTCCAGTGCTGCAAGCTCAGCACAGCCTGCATCCCTCAGCAAAAGCCCAGAGGGCTGGGCCACTATGCCTGAATGTGACAGCTGGCATCTGCATGGAATGCAGGGTCCCTCAGCAGGACACATCATCATCTAAATCCCAAAAACAGGTATTGAAATTGTCCATCTGGCTCTAGAGAGGCTTTAAGGGTCTTGGGAAATGAAGCAGGTGATCCCAACATTACTCAAAAGCAGGAAGGAGCTTCCCCGCTGCCAGACAGAGGATCCTTGTCCCTGCATCAAAATAAGTTTGGGATCTCAAACTAGACCTCTCCAAGGACACAGAGGGCTCCTCAGACCTACATGCCCAAGCAGTCCAGGGCAATGCTCCTCAGGGAGGCAAGGCTATGAGCTAAGAGGGGCTCAAACAACCCCCTCTGACATCTCCTGAGGCATCGCTGAGCTCCCTGTGGATATGCCTGCACTACCCAACAGCTTTGCTCCCTCTCTTGCTCTTCTTGCAATTGGCAATGTTTTATTCTTGCCTGTTGAATACTGAAGACCTGCTGCCAAGGTAGGTCCTAGCTTACTGCTTTCTGAGCATCAAGTCAAAGAAATCATGAAGAAAACTACAGCTCAGCTTGAAGTGTATTTTTTCTGAGCATCAATCACTCCCTATAATTAATTAGATTCCTAAAATACACAAGAAACTAAGAAAAACAACAGCCACAAGCTAAGATGACTGCACTCCATCAAAAAAGCTTTTATCTCTATGCAATGAATAAATAACTCTGACGTAACTACACACAGCAGTTTTTCATCAGATGTCTCAGTATCAAACTCTTTTCAGACCTGCTCTGACACAGCTCTCGGCAAATGTGTCGATGGAAAACCACTGGCCACATTCGCAAGTGGGTCTAAAATCTAGCACAGGAATCCAGGAGGAACTGTTCCCAAGACCTATCAACACCACCTCCTCCTCCTCCAGCAGTGCCACCCTGCAAGGCCCAGCACTCCCCTGTGCCCCACAGATGTTTTAGTCGACAGCCTCACCGTGGAAAGCCACACACTGCTTTCTCAAGGACAAACAAAAGGTCAAAAGCTGAGTCGATATTCCCCAAATCCCTCAGACATCTTGAGGTTGAAAACAAAACCCTGAGTGTTCAAACGCAGCTTTCTCAGGTGAATGGCCAAGAGGGTCGGTCTGTACCCAAAGCAGCACCAGCCACTGATGGACACTATTCATCTCCAGATTCCTGCTCAACTGAAGGCAGGATCCGGTGGTTTCCTGTGCCTCCGACTGCAGGGCGCTGGGAACAATTAAACAGGCTATTTCTGCCCACACAATCGGCCCTTTTCAGGGAAGGCTCTTTCATATCAGGCCCATATTGCCATTGCTTAATCAGGCTGAGATTTAAGGGAGCCCGCTGCGAGATGACACAGATTGCTCCCTCCCTCGGGAGCTGCGAACGCCGCGGTCAGTGTGTGACCGGCAACCCCTGCAAACAGAGTCCCTGCTGAGCACAGCCACTGAGTGCTCCTCTCCCCTGCTGCTGCCGGGCCTCCACGGGCCTGGACTGGGCCCAAGGGGCTCTGCTTCCTCAGCCACCCCCAGGCTTCCCCCTCACGTTATCCCTCAGAAGTCCTAAGCGGCTGCAGCACAGTGGTGGGAAGGCAGGCAGCAGCAGAGGGGACGTGGAGCTGTTCACACATCCCTCCTGTCCCCCATGTCAGCCCTGGAGACGGAGCCTTGTCTGGGTGCAGATGGAACCATCTGCTCCGTGTCTGGCAACTCCAGGCCGGCAAAGGGCAGGGCTGGCTGCCACGTCCACCCGAGCACTGCCTGAGCAGCCGGAGCAGGGGAACTCTGGCCGGGGGCACTGCCAGCAGGGAGGGGAAAAGAGGGTGGATGGAGCCCATCCACCAGGACAGGGCTGGAACACTGCACCAGATCAGTCCAAGCATTTCCAGAGAGCTGGGACCTTTTGATCCGACTTCTTCAAGAACTCTGAAAGACTCGGCAGATGCCGCAGAAGAGGCCCTGGTTAGGGATTGTGCCTCTGAAGGGTGTAAGTCTGCTAAGGCCCTGGATTTACCTCCTGTCTGGAGCTGGAGCTAAGCAGTTTGCCTTCCCACATGGGTTGTGCAGGGGTCCTGCAGCCTTGCCCCAGCTTGGGTGTTTAAAGTTGCTGTGATGTGCAGAAATGAGGCATGTGGGCCCCAGACAAGCCTATCTCCAAACCTTCTTCCACCCCAGCACGGAAAAGAAGGGTGTCCGAGGTAACAGCACCATCACCACCCTACACTTCAAGGTATTTCCAGCCTACCAGGCAGCTTCCACCTGATCCCAGAGCACAGGAAAATGCTTCTCCCAGGTCACAACTTGCTATTACTCCATGCCCAAAGTCTCCCCTAACTTATCAGACCAAATCCTTAGGCTGTACAAATGGCTTTGCACAAACCCTACAACTGTGGCCAGCAACGTGAATGTTTTCACATTAATTTCTCCTGAGATACAGCTGATGCTGTACCTTGCACCAGGCACCTGTTGATGGGAGGCTGGATTGGAGCCCTTCAGATCCCTTTTGACACCTATTTTGCAGATTATTTCCCCACTGAACTTGAATTTAGGAGAAGTGTCTGGCCTGCTAAGAGATAGAATCCTAGAACCATTAAGTTTACAAAAGACCTCTAAGATCATCAAGTCCAACTGATAACCCAGCACCACTCTGTTCACCACTAAACCATATCTCCAAATGCCACATCCACATGCCTTTTCAACACTTCCACGCATGCCGTTCTTGAATTCCATCCAAAATCTCCCAGCTCCTCTCACAGGACTGCATCCAGGGAGATCCCTTGTAACAGATGCTGCCTTTCCAGGTCCCTCCAGCCCCTTGTCCCTGCAAGTCCCTGTCCCAGCTCATTGCTTCCCTCAGTTGGCCACTCTCAATCCTCCATGATCCCTTGCAATTCCCAGCACTGGTGTTTGTGTAAGAGGATACAGTTGGCTTTGAGCTGGGTTCCTCATCTTGTAGCAGCTTAGAGCCTAAGGAGCCTCCATGTATCCGGGTGAAAGTGGGGATCAGGAGGGCTGCAGCCCTGCTCTGCTGTGGCAGGGCCCTCTCAGGCCTCCAGACCCTCTGTTGTTACAACTTATTTGAGCACTGTCTTTTACCAAGACACTCATCAGCATCCCTGCATGGGATATCTCTGACGATCAAGACAAGCAAAGGCCACTTTGTACAGCAGGGGAATGGGAAATCAGCTGGACATTGCAGCAAGCTCTTGACAGCACATTAATTGCCCATCATTGGCTTTCCCTCCCCTGGAAAACAATCCCATGGGAAATTCCTTGGAACCACACAAAGAGTAGAAAGCGTAGTTTTGGGAGGAAAAGTGTCAGCAGTGTTCCCCGAAGGCATTGTTTATGATAATTAAAATATATAGATTTATGGGGTCTGCACTGGCATGACCACAGAGCAGGCAGCTGTGTGTTCTGTGCCCAGCCCTTTTCTGTGGCAAGCCAAAAATCCGGCATTGGATTCTTGGTGTCTGCACTGCCAAAGCAGAGCTGGGCTAAAAGTGATGCAATGAACAGTACTGTGCACGAACTCCCATCGAAATAGCACAAGGGCTGCTTCAATTTCCCACACATTCATAAAACTCAAACAGTTTAATGATAAAGAGTGTTAGGGATGTATAGTTTTACCCCAGCTGAAAGGCATCCTGGTGGTTTTGGTTTGCAGAAGAAGAGCAGGACATGGAGGAGAGATTTGTTCCCGAGGGAGTAGGGAGTACCACGGGGTGGGATAAGAGCAAGGACAAGTGCCCCCATCTTCACCACAACCCCCGGGCTGCTCCAACCAAGTGCAAAGCAACGTGTCATTATTGCCAGGTATGGTTTTAATCCAAGAGTCCCCTCCCACACCAAGTGGCAGTTGTGTGACAGCTGAACATCCCATCTCAGAGAGATTATTCCTCCACAGCAAGGTGGCCCCACCCCAAGCAGGTCAGAGGTGATACAGGTCACTTTAGAAGACCATCATGGCCCACCATTAGCAACAGCCACAGCCTATTTAACCTTAATTAAGACACAGTGACACTAATCACTTAAATGGTCCTTAACTAGGATCTGAAAAAATTTTAAGCATAGAAAAATAAACCATTTGGCCGAGCTTGAGAGCTTGGCCTTCATTCTCTCTACCTTGGTTTCCCCTCCATGTTTTTCCAAGTCCATGGGGACTTTTCCGTTGGGAAAACCCACGTCAGGCTCAGACCGGCAAGCAAACAGGAGCTGGCAGGCCCGTCACTTCCTCCCAGCCGAGCTGGCACCACGTCAGAGCTGTCACCAGGTCTCTCCTGTCCCACTTTACTGCGGCTGGATGTCACTACACGGGAGCGAAGCCTTGGAGACTCTGGGACTAACGTGCGCCGTTTTCTAGGACAGCGTGTTCCAGCTGTGAGCTCCTCAGAGCATGTTGAATGTGATGGAGATCCAGCTCCTCCTTGGGCACAGCTTGTAGCACCCCCAAAGTCAGCTTTAGGCTCCTGCTCTGTCTTGGCCACAGCAAACCACTCCTGTGGAGCCTGTTGGCAGAATTTGGTCCCTCCCAGGGATGCTTTTCCTCCATCAGACCCTGTGGAAGGGAAGGACTCTGAAGTCCTCACCATAGAGAAGCCTTTCCATGAAAGCCCTTCCATGCACCTTGATCTGCCACAGCTTCCCACCCTCCTGCAGCCCTGTGGCATGAGGGCAGAGGGAAGACCCAGTCTGGGGCTTCCACAGCCTTCCCACAGAAGGGAAGCCCAGAAGAATGTGCTGGGAGAGGCTGTTGCTCTCTGCCAGTGCCCATCATCTCCCAGGGCAGTCTTGCTGCTGCTCTTAGCTGTGATCTCCTGAAAGCCAGACACCAAGGCACAGCAACACCAGTAAATTGAACTGCATGGGAATAGGAGCATCTGCACTCTCACAGTGTTGCAGATGCCTTGACACTGTTTCATCTGGGCTGAAAGACCTCCTGGTCACAGTTCACAAGCTGACAGGACTAAGAACCCTTCTCTGCAGGTAGCCTTGTTTCAATGGTCCTGTTCCACAGCTGTGTGTTGGTGTCTGTGCCAGAGAGCAATCCCACAGCAATGCAGCTGAGGAATTTTGAGATAAGCCACAGCAAGACAGTGGGACAGGAGAGCCAAGTTTTCCCCATCATCCTGAAGCATAGGGAACCCCAGCAAGTCCAGTCTGCAATAAAAATGAGAAGTGTCTATCTGAGCAGCCCAATTCCTGCCCCAGTTTGTTTTCTCTCCAGCAAATAAATCATTTAAAAATTAGGTAGATCCAATAAAACACAGGTCAGTCCATCCCTCACCCTATTCTCCAACAGCAGGAAAACAACAGCCAGCTGGAGCTGGCAGCTAAATGGGAATCTGAGTGCATGTCACAGCCTAAAATCCTTTCTCAGTGGAACAAGGCCTCAGCATCTGACAGGGCCACTGACAAATCACTCTGTCACCTTGGAGCTCTGTCAGAGGCTCTGTGCTGGACACAAGTGTTCAAAGGAGGCTGCTCAGGGAAGCAGAGGCCCCTCTGCATTGGGCTCAGCCAAATATTATGCCCAGCAGCATTCCAGGGCTGCACTTCCTCTAAAGGAGCCTTGGCTTCATGACCTTGAGGAGAGCCACACCAGGATTCCAACTGCCTGGCTGACCCTTCTGCAGAATCAGGGGAAATCATTTTCATGACCAAAATAATCATTGGGTTCCCATGTCTTCCGCCACCACATCTCCACCAGCTTTCCTGCACCCCTGTCTCTGCTGCTTCCTCACATGTGCTGTCCCGTTTTCTCTTCCTTCCTGTCCTGCCATCTCTTCCCAAAGCTGCTGCCTGAAGAGCAGCAGGAAGCAGAGCAGGGGCATTCCTCGTGCTCAGAGCAGAACACAGGGCCACCTCCAAGCACCTCGTCAGAGCTTTCACTGCAGATGACAGCAGATTTTGCCCCTGGTGGCAGGTTCCTGCCCTTCCCCTCTCTATCCCTTTCAGTGCATGAGGAAAACTCTGCAGTGCAGCTCTGTCCAGCAGCTGGACACAGGGAACCCCCCAGACTCTGCCCCTGCACCACAAAACTGGGGTGCAAGCCCAGACCACTTACAAACCACAAATAGTTATTTATTAAGTTAAAAATAAAAATAATTTAAGTATCATTTCTTAATTAAACAATCTATCCTTAAAAAAACCTTATTAAAAAAAACACAACTCCATTTTTAGTTTATTAGAATACGATAGAACTCACAGTTTATAAAACTGTAACGTAAATAAAAACTAATAAACATCGAAGTCCAAACAGAAAATACCATCTCATACATTTAACCCCAACCTTAAAAAAAAAAAAAAAAACCAAAAAAAACCACCAAAACAGTTCAGCTGCATCCCAAATCCCTGCCTGCTAGGACCAACCAAGCCTGTGATTTCTGAGTGAGCAAGTCCTGCCAGACACCACGGGGAGCTCAGACACGTCTCCCTGCCAGGCGGGGAGTTCTCTGCCCGGGCAGGTGACAGTGGTGCCTGCAGCAGGCCGAGGGCAGCTGAGACGCTGTCAGCCTCCCGCCGGGTCCCTGCATCCTTCAGAGCAGCCTGCCTGTGTTTTTCCAGACACCGCCACGTCCTGGCGTTCTCGGAGCTGTGAAGCGAAACTGCTCCAACAACTCGGCCCAGCTGCTGGTGCAGAGACACAGCTGGGGGTGAGAGCCAGGACCTGCTGGGCCAGCAGGATGTTTCCACAACCATCAGCAACCGGAGCGCTCGGGAGCAGCACCACCTCTGCCTCCTGTCCAGGCAAGTCAAGAGGAACAGATGATGCCTGTGAGCCCCTGGAGGCTCCCAGAACGGTGGATTGCAGCCTGTCCATCCCACATCCTGCCTCATCACATGCAGCAGAGCCAGCTGCCAGCCAGGAGGAACAATGCTGCACGGGAGAGCCTTGGCACAGCACACTGTGAGCTGCCAATGGTGAATTGGTACCCAAAGCACCCATTCCATGGTCTAATTGGAACCAAGCTTTAACTGGGAGAAACCTTCAGTGAGACCTGCAAACAGATATTTTTGGGTTCTTCTTGTAGCTAGTTCAAAGCAGTTCAGAACTGAGAGATGGACAACCTAAAGCTGGGAGGTGAATTTCAAGCACGCAGAAAAGATACTAAATAAATGCTGGGACATTTTCACTCATCTCCAGATGGGATAAGCTTTGCTTGTTCATCCTCTCAGGCTTCTTCCAGTCGCCATAAAACTTCTACAAGATGATTAAGATTCATGTGCAATCATACACCTCTGGGAAGGGTGGCTTTAAGGAGAACTCTGGTGAGCAGCCCCCTTGCCACCACAGCAACTCCTCAGGGCCAGCCCCCTGCACAGCCCAGTGCCCTGACCCAGGCCAGGCCAGCCACACTTACTGTGTTTTCTTCCACCAACATAAATCCCTTCTAATTCCCTCTAAACCGTTCCTTGTCTCCATCAAAGCACAGCTCCCTCCCTGCTTTTCCTGGCGGGGATTAGTGCAGCCCCACGGAGCAGGGACAGTGGCAGAGCGAAGGCAGAGCAGGACTGGCTGGCCTTGCCTGTGCACAAGCGTCTCCCCACATCCCCTGCCCTGATTCCATGGCTAATCCAAACCCATCACAAGCTGGGAGTGGGGCTGCCACAGAGGCTGCTCTCTCCCAAAATTGTCAGCTGTTTTCCCATCCTTTGCTTGTCTTCTACTCCATCCCAATTGCCATTCCCCTTTATCCTGCCACTCCATACCCTTGTCCAAAATCCCTCTCCAGCATTTGTCAGAAGGGATCCCACATTTCAGGAGTGCTTCAGCCACTGGAGTGCATTGATGCTGAGCAGGAGACCACTGTGCCTTGAGGAGTTATGGTGCACCTACGAGCTGAGCACACCCATGCCCTGTGCTGGGCTGTGCTGGACAACTGAGCACGTTCCAGGCTGGGCTGTGCCACACACATCCCTTGCCCATGGGAAAAGCTCAGCAGGCTATTGCAGCCCATGGCAGCTCCCACTCAAGCACAGCAGATGAACCACCTGTGTGGCCCTGCCTGTTTTTAACAGTGCAGCAAGGAGTCCTTGTGAGAACACCCTTGACAGCTGTTTTCTTGGAAGGAAATTATATAATGAATGACCAAAAGGGAGAACTTCCCTCCCTGGCTTGGATCTGCTCTGAGACATGGGAGAAATCTGCCCAGAGTCTGTCTGATGCTGCACAAATGTGCATGCCCATCATCTGGAGGGATGTTTTATTTACTCACTAGGTACTCTCTTTATCCTGCCTTATTCAGTGCTGGTTTGTTCAGAGAGTTGTTTTTGGGCTTTTCCAGGTGAGAACCACCTTGCTGTCAGCTCTCTCTGGGGCAGAACAGAGGTGTGGGGAGGACACTGACCCTCCCAAGGGCTCGGGATACACGGGGTGGTGATGGAGGGATTCGGATTCAAAGGGGCCAGAAGGGCAGCAGTGGCTGGGGGGCAAGAAACCAAGGCACAAAACCCCGCAGCTCTGCTCAGCCTGGACTCGCTCTGCGTGCCAAATGCTCCCTCCTGTGCATTGCTGTCCCTTGCCACGGTTTGTCCTCTCGGGACACAGGCACCAGTCCCAGCCAGGATGTCCCGGCCCGTGCCTGGACCACTCTGCACTCATTGGCCAGCCCTGTGCCTAGCAACGGCCAATCCTGACAGTCTACTTGCTGGCTACTGGGTAGGAAAATGCTGGGATTCCTCCCTCCCACCCCCCCAGCCTCCAGCATTGATCATTTCTGGCTCCAAAGGAAGCCTCTGGCACAAGCACAGGGACACACACACACACACACACACACACTTACTTCCCTGAGGCCCCTGCTCCCAGAGAGGAGCATCCCAGGGCCGCCCCCGCATCATCTCATGCTGCAGCTTCTACTGCAGCGTGATGCGTCCCCAAGGCAGGTCCCAGATGGGAACACAGATGTGGGGGAAGAGAGGAGAGGAGAGGAATAGCTGCATCCACCTACAGCTCTGCACAGAGCCTCGTGGTTGTTACACCTTGCCCAGAGGCTGCAGCTGGGACTTCACCCTCTCGTGTTGTGCATCAGGGGTAACCACCAGTCCCACCAGCCAGGGCTTTCCCAGCTGCAACACACAGGCTTTGAAATGAGCCCCGCTTCCCCTGAACCAAAAATATGGGAAAACCATGTGGCTGCAAACCCTTGTGCCCAGAAACAAAATAACTGAGGTTTCCCTTGTCACTCCTTCAGATGGAAACTGCAGATGAAAGAGATGGAAATCCACAGGAAGGAACATGGGGAAAGGAATTCCCTCTGACTCTCCCCACTTTATGAGGCCAGTGCTGGAACATCAGTCCTGACTGCAACTGAAACCTGAAGCTCCTCAGATCTGAGGCTTAAAAATTTCTTTAAACTCTTTGCTTCTTTGCAAGGGGTTAAAGTGTTGCACATGTAGGGGCTGACCTCATGCACAAGGTAAGGAAGGAGAGACTGGGACAAACTGGTGTTCTTCTAAATGCTGGATAACCTCCCTTTTTAGCTCTGGTAAGAGTTGAAATTCATGAAAACACAATAAGGATCCTGTCAGGAGCTGGCAAGCCACCCTTTAGCCATGGGGTTTGTGGTTGTGGCCCAGTCACCTGGACACCTCTCCTTAAGAGTGGTGTACACCCTGCACCTCAACTCCAAGGGAAGGGACGGGGCAGGGAAGGGCTGGAGTGGGACAGGCTGGCAGACCATCAGTGCAGCACCCCCCCGGGAAAGTTCCTGGAAAGCTGCTTCTTCACAAGGGCATTTCTCAAAAAGCATGGAAAGTATTCTGGATTTCATCTCACAGCAGTCAGATAAAAGTGGGGAGGAGCTCAGGAGGCAGCTGGTGATGGGAGTGAGCACATCCCTCTTGGCATGTCAGTCTGACAGACGGGCACAAAACAGCTCCAGCATGGTCATGGGAAGGACATGAGGAGGGGTTTGTTCCCCTGCCGGGCTGCAGAGCCATCAGCAGCCCCCTGTGTAGGTGTGGTGGGCAGCACGAGGGTGAGCAAGGCACCAGGCACTGGTGCTGCTGAACGGGGCCTGCTGGGGCAGGGACACAAGTCAGCTCCAACATCGACCCTCAAAACCATCATGGGAATGGTGAATTCAGGCTTGGGACCCTCCATTCTGCCACACTTGCAGAGCCCCATGACACAGCCCTGGGGAACACAATGCCACAAAACCCTGGGACAGCCTGCTGGCACCTCCAGACCCTCCTTCAGGTGACAGCACCAAGCCATGGAGCAAAGGCCAAGGTCAGAGCTCCAAGGTCCCACACTGTGCAAGGCTTGGCCATGGTTTTCCCTGCCAGGTCCTCACAGGGATGTATGAGCCTGGAAGGACACAGCCACTGGGATGCAGCCCTCAACACACCCAGATCTGGGCTAAAGGTCCCCTGGGATGCACCAGCATGTGGGGAAGCCTGGGAGGACTGACAGGGGGTCAGCAAGAGTGAAGCAGAGCAGAGGACCCCAGGCTAGGTCTGCCTGTCAGGAGACTGCAGAGATGAGGGTGTTCTGCAGTGCTCAGACCTAAACTGAGGCTTTGACTCCCTTCCCTCCACATGCCAGGTGGGATGGGGGATCTCACCGGGGCATTTGCTGTAATGAGTCCAGCTCCAGCAGTTAAAGCTAGAGTTCACCTCAGGCACCTGCCTAATCCTTGTGTAATTCAGTCAGACAACTGGTGGTAACTCTTCAGGCCCTGGTGTTGCTGCTCTCGGATCTCACAGCCGCGGCCGCTCCGCTGACAGGCGTCCCAGGCTCCCCGAAGCGTCTGTCGTCTTATTAGCAGAGCCTCCACTTGGGATTTATCTTCCATCCAGAATTTAAGCTGAATTTATGTATTAACTAAAGACTATTAATGCCAAAAATAAGCGGAATGCCACTTGCTCAGCAACACAGGCCTTACGAGAAACCACGTGGCACAGCCAACCCACCCAATCGCAACCCCAGGGAGGCTTTTTATAGACACCCACGTCTGATGGAGTGCAAGCTCTGCTCTGCAAGCATCTGATTGCAGGGGGAGGGGAGGGAAATATCCCCGCATCCATGGGCAGGAGGCACGGTTCCCTTGCCTCTGCCGGCTGGGTAAGCAGCCAGGTGGAACCAGAAAAGGTTTGGGAACAGGTTGTGGCAAAGCTGCCTCATTTCCCTGCCATAAACACCCGCGCACGCTGCAGGCAGCTTCTGACACACAGAACACGCTGCTGGGTGCCTCAGTGCACCATCTCAGCATCAAGGGTCCTCCACTTCCCTCGGAGCAAGACTGCTCAAGGGAGAGAAAAGGTCACCCGACACTGTAGAGCTCCAGCTGATGGTGGCTTCTGTTCCCCAGGTTGCCCCAGGGTATTTTTGCCTTTGAGCACGTCTCACCCTGAAGCACAGAGCTGTCTCAGCTACCAGCAGAGTGACACTGATGAGACTCTGAAGGCTTCTCCAAGGACTCTGATCTCCACTGAGAGGGATGCGAAGCCAAAGCAGCAGCCACAGTTCTGCCAACAGCCCCAAGGAGCTCACACTGCAGCACCGAGGCACAGAAGGGTCAGTGGCAGGGGAGGGCAGCCCTCGTGCACTGAGACACCACAGCCACCTTCCTGGCATGGCCTCTCCCCTCCCACTTCTCCCTCTCCAGCTCCTCTCTGAAGCATCCAGCACCTTTTGCCAAGCCAGACTCAGCTGCTGAGTGCGGGATGGCCATGGCCAGTGTGGGTTTGCTGGCCTGGCAGCTCCCCAAAGCACTTCCCCTGTGTTGGGCTGGGAAGGGCTGCTTTGGCCACAACACAGCATAGGGCACACACAGCCCGTGGCCCAGGGCCTGGGCCTTAGGAACATCTGGGGAAACAGCTCACAGGCTGGCAATGGTGGTCAGCAGGGCACAGCCCCTGTGCACAAACCTCCTGGGCCCAGCAGCTGCTCACAGAGGTCTGAGCAGCAGCTTTAGGCTGGGCAAGGCTCCTCTGTCCTGCTCGTCCCAGAACACGGTGCATGGGCAGAAGCATCGCTGTGCTCACAGTCCCACCATGAGAAGAACCACAGAATTGCCATGGTTGGAAAAGAGCTCTAAGACCATCAGGTTCAACCCTTAACCCAGCACCACCGTGTTCACCACTGAACCGCATTCCCAGGTGCCACACCCATGCATTTTTTAAACGTTTCCAAGGATGATGACTCCACCGCTGTCCTGAGCAGCCTGTTTCCATGCCTGACCTTCCTTTCAGCGAAGAAATTCTCCCCAATACCCAATTTAAACTTCCCATGGCACACCTTGAGGCCGCTTGTTACCTGGGAGAAGAGACCAACCCCCAACGCCCCCCAGCTCCACCCCTCCTGTCAGGGATTTGCAGAGAGCAAGAAGGTCCTCCCTGAGCCTCCTTTTCTCCTGACTGAGCCCCCACAGCTCACTCAGCTGCTTTTGGAAAAGGAAAGAAGGAGCTTTCCAGGAACTTGTGGGAAATATCCTCCAAAAAATCGGTCTAAATGGAAAAAAAGGTCATTGAAACACCTTCACATTTTCAAACAGGGTGCAGATTCAGAGAACACTGCAGAAAAAGGCACTGAAGCCATCCTTCAAAACATGTTAGGGTTTTCTTCACTCAGCTGCAATTATCATTCTGAAAGCTGAGGATGCACGATGGAAAAGAGTGTGTGTGGGCGGGAGAGAAGGGGGAAAAGAGAAAGACAACAGCAGCATGGAAGGAAATTCAACACTGCCAAATGAAAGCCACCGTGACAGGCAGAATTTACTTCCTTGCAGAAGGGTTTCCCGTGTCATCCGTTACAGAGAGAAAGAGAAAAAAATCCATTATTTTGAAGAATATCATCCATGAAAATAAGAATTCAAGGAGGGTTCCCCTCAGGTGCAGCAGCCTGAAGATGAGCCCCCTTTCTGCTGTTCCCCCACTCTCCAACAGAAGATGAGTTCAACATAAAACTGCTCCAGATAAAATCCTGTTCCCAGCCTCACTTGCTGGCAGGTGTGTGTCTGCTACAGCAAACATCTCCAAACCTCCAGGCCCCACTGCTGGGCAGGTTTCTGCCCCAGGGACACGGATGTGTGTTCCACAGGCTCCACACTGATCTGATAATTCTCCTGGGAACACCACACGCCCAGTTCAACTTAGTGTTTAGCAGGAGATGCCCAGTGCGTGGTCCTCCCACGCATGCACTGCCCACCCCTGTGACCACTCGTCCCTCCTCCAGCCTGGCTGCAGGTGCTCTGTGCCTGCAGCTGTGCCATGGCACCAGGTTTTGCCTCTGGTGGCAGCAGGCAGCAGAGCTGGCAGAGTGGGACATGGCTGGCCCTGCTCCTCACACCCCAGCCCAAAGGAGAGCTCCACTACTGGCTCTGCCCACGCTGCTGGGATCTCTGGAAAGGCCCCTGGACTGACCCATTTCATACTGGAACGAGACACCTTGGGCTCTGCAGCCTCCTTGGGCCAGAATCAGAGCTCAGCTGTGCTGCACTCCAGGTCAGGTTTAATGTGACACCCCACAAGCCCAGGAAGGGAAGCACCAAGGGCTGGATTGCCTGCCCAGGGGAGGAGGGGGCTAGTGCTGCTCTCCTGGCTCTGGGACACAGCCCGAGGGGTGGGAAATTCCCTGAAGGCCGAATGATGGGAAAGGACACTGAGTTACAGAAGAGATGATGGGAAAAGGACCTCATCCATGCAGCCCCTCCCAGCAGGTTCACACGAGGCTTTCAGTAAGTCTTGTGCAACATGAGGAAACATCCCAGCTGGAGAAGAGCTCTATCCACAAGGCCTCAGCATCCCTCTTCCCAGTCACAAGACCTGCAGGCATCTATGCAGGGGCAAGGACAGAGTGACCTCTCCCAGAGGTGCCACCCTGCTCCAGAGCACACACAGCACACACCTCCCCGGCATCCAGAGCAGAGCAGAGCACCAGCCCCCTCTCCCAGCTCAGAGCTCTCTGGTGCCATGGCTTGAGGAGCCTCCTCCAGCCCCAGGAGCTCCTGCTGGCAGCAGCAAACTTGCAGCCAACATCCAACATGGACAACAGGCAACTGTCAGCATCAGCCCGTGAGGGAAAACCCCAGCCATTATCCCAGCAGGAAGGTTTCAAAAGGTCACAGCTTCCCAGTGCACCTTCCAGCGTGCCCATCTGCCCTTCTGAAGCCAGAACCTTCTTCATGTAAGTATGGTTTGGGAGTTACCAGCTCCTCTTCTGGATGCTTTAACATCTAAATATGATGTTTGCTGGTCTCATCGCCCGTCAGCCAGTGTCAAACTTCACCACAGGAAGGCATTTCCTCTCCTTGCTCAAAGCAACATCCGGAGCCTCCTTCCTGCAGGAGCAGTGATTTTATTCCCTGTCACCTGTCTGGTTGCAGTGACGTCATGTGTGTTCTTGGCACGCTCAGCTGTTTTCTCCACAGGTGTATCACACTGCAGGCAGGATTCCCTCCGCTTCCTCGCACCTGTGCTGTCCTGCTGTGACAGCTCGGGGCTCCCTGCCCCTGCCCTGACGACACGGAGCAGAAGGTGATCCAGCCTGCAGTGCTTGGGAAGGAAGGAGAGGCCGGGAGCCGTCTGCAACCCGAGGCAGGAGGGCCCCTGGATTCGCTGGCTCAGCACGGGCGCACAGTGCACTTGTCTGTCCTCTCCCTGGGAAGAGCCTGCTGAAGAAAACCCTTGCCTGGATGGGTTTGGATCACCTGTCAGGGACACTGACACGTGGCATCCCAGAGGACTGGGGAATGGGTGCTGCTGGCAGCTCTAAGGGTCATTTCAAGCCACAAAACACAGCCCTGATCTCTCAGCTCCGTGCAGCAGCTACAGAAGTTCTCAGGCATCAGCAGAGCAGCCGCTCCGCCTGCCTCACCCGAGCATCCTTCATCACAGCGAGCACCACAGAGCTGCTCAGCCCTCCAGCAGCTTGGGAAATCCTCTCTCCACACCATCATACAGCATCAAGTGCCCTCGGGGATCCGTGCTTGCTGCCAGTACTCCCAGCTAGTGCTGAGCACCAGGAAAACAGCCTGCATGCCAGAAGCCTGCATGTCACCAGGAATGGACTGACAGAAATCGTCTCCTCACACGTCACAGCTCCCCCACACAGATGGAGTGTGCTGCTGCAGATCAGAGGCAGGGCTGGGCACCGCGAGTTTCTGTCCTTGCGGATCTAACAGCTCTGCTGGGAGCTGAGCTGGGCCGGGAAACATCCCGAACGAGGTGGCCACCCAAGGAGAGACAACACTCTGCTGGCTGATACTTTGCACGTCTCTTGCAGACCCTTTTCAGGGACAAGGCAGGTGGCCTCCAACCCCAAACACCAACTCAGATGCTCCCAAGTGCACAGAGAACCCCTGCAGGGTCTGCTTCCTTTATAGCCAGGTCTGCCAGCCCCACAGAGCAGCAGCTGGCAGAGGGACAGCCCTGCACCAGGACAGTTCTGAGGTGCATCAGTGACCAGCGCTGGAGGGAGGGGAGGGTTTTGTTTCCATTTCTGGTGATTTCTGGTACTGACACACTTTTGGGAACCCAGCACACCACCAGTTTCTGCCTGCTCCCTAGAAGAACATACAAAGCAGCATCTTTCCTGCTTGTCAGGCAGGGAATCACAGCGTGGGGATGCCAAGAAGCTTTCCTGTGATCAGTGGCACAGATGGGACCTGAACCAAGTCTCCAAGCACAGCCCTCTTGCCTGCCTTGGCTCTCTTCAGAGCACAAAGCCACACAAACACCCCTGGCTGCAGAGTGTGGCCAGCACCCCCACCCTGAGAGCAGCCCCCACCCAGAACATCCCTACGCTGAACGGGCTGGATGTGCCACAAAGCTCCTTCTCATGGTCCAGGTGATGGAGATCAGGCTGCACTGAGAAATTACTGATCACAGCACGCCTCTCCTGGGGCTAACGCCCAGCACCGCCTCAGCACCCAGTGCAGCCCATCCCTTCTAGCATCGAGGTATTTGGGGAGCTGCAGAATCAGCAGCTGCACCCCAACCCTGCTGTACATGCAGGCATGGCCTCAGAGACCCTTTGATCCTTCCCCTCCGTGCCCCACAGCACCCTGCAGTGAGGCTCTGTGTGTCAGAAGGACCTTTGGGTGACCCCCTGCCTGCTGCCTCCCATCAGCACCACAGTTCTGTACATATAGAAAAAATCCTAATCCCATCCAAACCATCCTACATCCACTGCTATATCCTACCCAATGTTCAAAACCCTCAAGGCTTTTTCCAGAATCTCAGCTGCATCTGAGCCTCCCAAATCCACTAGAAGACCTGACCTCTACTAGGTTTTCCCCTCCTTCCCTGTAATCCTACTTGGGCATCATCCGGCCTGTGGGTTCTGCAGCATTTGCCAGAGCTTGCAGTTGCTGAAAGTCCAAGGAAGAATGACAGCCATCCCACAAACCAACAGCCATCCAGCCTCTTGTGTCCCCCACACCAGGAGGACCAGCTTAAATCACCAACCTAGGCAGAAAGTGCCAGAGCAGAGCAATCCTGGTGTACCCCAGACCTCCACCCCAGCTGCAGCCCCATTTACTGACACCAAGGCATGTTCTGGGAATGCTCAAGGTCAGGGCATCACTGGGAACACTCATTTGATGTTTGCCCATCAGCAGGGCTGAGAGTGTTGCTGTTGGAATGGGCCTCCTCCTGCTGCACACAGAGAGTGCCAAGACAAGCCAGGAGCTGCAGGAAGGACCTGGCAGGGAAACTCCTCCAGCTCCTTCTTGCTGCCTCAGCTCTGCATATTTGGGGATGTATCTGTGAGATTCAGGCTTTCCAGTTCTGTAAGAAAGTGTCTCTAGGTAGTCTCAAAGTTGTCCATGCCAGATCCTCCAAGGACAGAAATTTCTTCTTTCCAACCCAGGCAAGCAGTGAGTGTCCCATCACCCCATGAGAGGAGTCCCTGATGTTCCCCAGATCCCACCAGCCTCAGCAGGCAGCTCCCCATGGAGTCCAGGGCTGGGGCTGAGCCAGCCTGGCAGCCAGGATGGGAAGACAGATCCTTCTCCCAGCAGAGATACAGGGAGAAGGTGGCTGAGACCCCACTGGCAGAGGATCTTCCCAGGGATGCTGGTGACTTCAGCTGGACTCCCAGCACGTGCCAGCCTGGCTGAAGGCTGAGAGCAGCCATGGGGAGACTCAGCCAAACACAACCATGCTCCTTTTCTCCTCTGCACCAAGACACATGGAAGGGCAGCTGAGGAGGACTGGAGGGGTGGGAGAGGAACACCTACAGCAGCAGGTCCAGACAAGGGCCAGGAGCATTCACTCCTACCCTTGCTGTTATTACCATCCCATGGACCCCTGTGGAAGATCCGACCCCCAGGCAAGGCATCCTGACCTATGGCGCTTGCTCCCTGTCACACTCCCAGGGCTAATGAGTGTTTTTGCTAATCACACACCCACACACCTCTGCACGACGGCAAAGGCCACATCCCATTGGCACAGGCTGGCAGAAAAGGCCGTGCCTGATGCTGACGTCCCCTTGGCTTGCCCCAAGGCTGCCCACCCCGAGCAGCGGGAGCGGCCGGTGCGGCAGCGGGAGCCAGGGTCCGGCGGGGACAGGCTCCGGCCAGGGCAGCAGCCAGGGCTCGTGCGTCGCTGCCAACTTTGAGGCAGCCCAGAAAACAGACCTAATTCCAGTCCCTACCCTCCTGCCAAGCCATCTGCCTGCCCTGAGACCACCGAGAGGCTCCTGAGCAGCGTTCCGTCATTACCGAGCCATTACAGAAAGAGGACGAGCAGTGATTGATTATAATGAATGCAAATACCTGCCTTCCGACCCCACATTGGCAGGACCTGACTAGCTCTCCCACTAAGTAGTACAGTGTGTCCTTCCACAGGCTCTGCAAAGCATTCCCATCCTCCTCAGCCTTTCCACAAGCCATCAGGCACAGCACTGCCCATCTAGACCTGCCCTAGAAAACCATCACATCCAAGATCTGCTTTCCATCAGCCCTGGGGCTCTGCTCTCACCCGCAGATCCTACAGGCTCATTTCCAGCACCTGAGCCCGTTGGGAAGGCTTTCCCAGAGTTCTCACCTTCATCAAGACAGCAAAGGACAGTTCCCCAACATCAGAACAGGGAGAGAGAGGGAGGAACAGGGTGGGAGCTGAGTGCTCTGTCACAAGTGTGACACATCTCTACTCATCAGGCACGTGTGTCCCATCGCAGAGAGGTGCTGTGCCCAGGGACAACAGCAGCCAGCTCTGCCCCAGAGGTCACCAAAAATGAAGTATTATTCCTGCAAAACCAGAACACATGCTACAGCCTGCAAGGATGAACTCAGTTACCCTCCAGAGACCAGCAAACAGTGACAGAAATACAGGGAAGGAAGGCACTGTCCTGCTGCAGGCAATGGGTGTGGGGCAGGTGGGAGGAACAGAGAGAGCCACTTTGGCCACCAACTGCAACAAAGAGAATTCAAGGACTGTCCAGGCCAGGGAGAGTTGCTGTGGGCAGAAGAACCTTGTCCCCAAGCTACAACATTCAAGATGCAAATCATGTGCTCCCCTCTAGGACCAATCTTCTGGGGTACCTTATGTTTTCCATCCTCCAGACTGGTCAGGGTCATATCCACGGTGGAGCTGGACCATGGGGATTCAACAAGAGCAGTTTTTACTAGCCCTTCAGCCCAGCCTTTGCAGCACACAGCCCAGCCCCAAGCTGCAGCAGCCAAGCTCTGGGAGCATGGTCATTCAGCAGAGAAAGAACAGCACGGTGATTCATCTTCCTTTTCATCTCTAGACTACCCTTGCCAGCTCAGTACTCTATCCCCAAAATTTTGGGCATCTGGCAGACCTCTCCACCACCCCCCAGGGCAGAGACGTTAAGTGCTGAGAGGTGCTGGGGTTCGACTGCTGCACACCCAATTCGGTAGGCAAGCAGACGCCTGGCTGCCAAAGTTTCCAGGGAGATGAGCTTCCTCCAGAGCCTCCCCTCGCCGCACGCATCCTCCGAGCCCCCGCCGAGGACACGCGTCCTCTGCCATCTGCACCGGACAGAGCCGCTCACAGCGCGGAGAGCGCCTCACCGGGGAGCGGGGCACAGCCTTCGCCTTCCAGCGGCACCGTTTGGGCACGACAGGGCGGTCCAGCACTTGGGGCGGGGGTGAACTCGCATCCTGGCAGCCTCCTCTGAGCAGCAGAGAGGGGCAGGATGTGCTGACAGCTCCGCTGCACCAGCCCAGCTCCCACCAGCGCCGGCAGCACTGACCAGGCTGCGCACAGGGCACGGAGCGGGCACGGGAGCGCCGACAGGAGCTGCCAGACAGCCCCGGCAGCTCCCGGCTCAGCGGAGGCACTTCCTCACCTCCCAGCACTTTGTCGCTCAGGCTCCTCTGCAGTGACAATTCCTCAGACGACCAGAGTCGCCCACGGGCTCGCAGCCTCCCAAACCTGCTGCCCCCACGGATCAGTCTCCGGGAGCTCCTCCTGGCCGAGTGCGTCACTCAGCTCTGTGCTTCTCCCTGCATCTGCACCATCGCCTGCCCTGGGCCAGCACAGCTGACCTGGGGAAGCCCAGGTGCCGTGCCAGGGCCAGCACAGCTCTCAGTTACACTCAGCAGCGTCACACATTGACTCAGGACAGGAATGGAGATGAGGCGGCTCCAGCAGCAGCATCCAGTGCCCCAAACCTGGCAGAGCAGCAGCCGCTCTGTAGGAGCCGTGTCACATGAGCAGGGGAACCGGCCACCCCCTCCAGTCTGCTGGGAGAGGCACCCTCAGCCCAGCAGCACGGTACCAAAACCCATCCCTTGTGGCACTTAGCAGCAGATTTTGGGGTGTGCCAAGTGCCTAAAGGCTCCAGGCCCTGGTGCCCATGGTGCACCTTACACAGCCCGAACGAAGCGGGGAGCTCAGCTGTGGTAGAGCATGGCTCCCTTTTTGCCTGGTGATGCAGTTTATTGCCTCTGTGCTCCCAAGCATGCACCAGTTTCTGATCCAGATCCAAACCCAAGTCAAGGTGTCGCCTGTGATTTAGAAAGGGCGTTCTGCCTCAGGGCCCATATCTAAGGGCTGTCAGCTGGTGGAGCACAAAGAGCCACCAGCAGCAGCTGGGGCCTGGGCTGGGCATGCAGCAGCCCTAGATAGAGAAATCAGCACTGCTGGGATCACACAGAAGCTGTTTTAGTCTCATCTTACTCATGGAGATCCTTGGGGAGATGCTTTATTTAGTCAAACATTTCTGAAAGGGGGACTGAGAAACTAGCCAGGCTTTGCTCCACACATGGCACATGTCTGAGAGGGAAAATCTCTGTTGTGTCAGGCACCACTGAAGTCACTTGGACCTGCAGCTTCGACAGAGCAAAGTTCCAGTTGCCAGTTCCTGGATGGCTCATTTGAGGGACAAAGAGCTGACCTGGCCATGAGGACCCAGCCACCCCAGGTCCACTCCAGACTAAATCCTGTATGAGAGGATTTAAGAGAGCGCCCAGAATTGAGCCACCCTTGCGAGAGGTCAAAGCTGTGTGCAGCACAATGACCATTCCCCATCTGCAGAAACTCAAGGCAAGAAGGAAACAAGTTTTTGCTTTTCTGCAAACCCAAGGAAGTGTGATTTTCTGAAGGTGGTGAGAAATAGTTTCAGACAGCTCTAATTAGCAAGGTGGTGTGTGAGAAAATCCAGCTTTACTGCTCTGTGCTCCACAGCTGTCCTGGGATGAAGGCAGAGTACCATCACCAGCAGCTGGAGCCCACCCACACCCCTCCCCTGTGCCTGCCTGGCTTCCAATGATCTGCAGGATAGTGAAGAGGGATATTTTTGCATGAGCTGCTGGTCCAAAGTTGCCTGTGCTATTTCAGGCAGCAACACCTACACTGTAATCCAAAGGGCTGTATTTTCCAGCGGGCACTTCAAAATCCGGCCTCCCTCCTCCCCTCACAGGCCAGCTGTAACCAACCTGGCTCCAGGATAAACATCTCCCAGCATTATGTGGCCACTGAGGCCAATGCCACTGCCTCAGCACCTTCCTGATTCCCACTGGGACCAAGACACCTTTGGACTGGAAATAAAATAAATACCTCATCTCACAAGAAGTACCAGCTACAACAACAGGTCCTCTGCCTGCAAATCCTCCCAGGGATCTGCCACCACCAGATTACCTGCCCAGGCTAAGCTAGCTAATCCTACAGGCGAGTGGCAGACCTCGTCCTGGAGCTCAGCAGCGTTTTCGGTGAGGTGCTTCAGGAGACGTACAAGCTCTAATTAAAGCTACTTTGCAACTCGCTGCATATGGAGGCAGGAAGACATTTGTTCCTCTGTGAAAGCAGAGATCAGAGCCTGGACAGGTTAAATCCCCACTCTCCTGTGTGCAAAATATCTGCACATAAATCTTTTGCACAAGTAGAGGGGACTCATACAGAGTGGGAAGCAGATGCTGACACAAGCTACCCCTAAAGACCAGGAAGGTGAGGACCACAAGCCCCATTCTGGATTCAGATCAGGAGTTGTTCCAGTGGGGATAATGCCACCAGCTCCTTCACCAGTGAGAGCCAGCACCATGTCTTGCACCTATTTCCTCCTCCTTGATCTGTGTGTGTAGGCACAGAGGAGATATGAGACCATCCAAAATTAAGGAGCTAGAAGATACAAAGAAAAGAGACAGGAGGAGAAGCAATAACAGGAATCGTTATATAACAGTATGAAAAAAAGCCAATAATACTCCCAGTGCAAAAGAGGTTTTAAGATGGACAAGTGGGTGGTGAGACCTGCAGGATGCCAGGCCCCAGGACCAGCTGCTCCCTGTGTGCCAGAGGGATGAAAACCATGGCTGGGCAGAGCTGCAGAGACTGCACCCCTCTGGGGTTTGCAGGTGGGGAAGATCCAACCTTCAGAGCCTGCCCAGCAGTGAGATGGCCAAAGTGAGAATCCCCCTCCCTGGATCTCTGCTCAGGGGGCACACAAGGAGCAGCCAGCTCAGACCCCACACACACCAGGCACGCAGACTGGCATTCCTGTTCTGTCCCCCACGTCCCAGGCCATCCTTCTCTCACCTCAGTCCTCCTGGCTCTGCTCAGAGAGGGGCTGGGTCCCATGCAGAGTCTCAGCACCCACTTTCTCTCCTCTAAGTGAGATGTGCAAACAGCAGAGACTGCTCCTTGGAGAGACACATGGATGCTCCCATCACACTCTAGTCCTGCATCGCATCCTGGACTTCGGCACGCAGCAAGAGCAGGAGACACACAGCATCTTAGCCGGTGAGAAGGGGATGAATCACTGGAAAACAGACCCAGGCACAGAGCCAGAGCAGGGAGAAGATGGTCCTGTGAGGCCTCCATCTTTGGGAGTGGGGGGATTGGAGTGATCAGAGCCACAAGGTCCTCCCTTCCCGCTCAGAAGTGACCCCAGCATCTGTCCCCCAGCTCTGTAACATCCCTCACACAGCTGCAGCCCAGCTGTCCCTCAGAGTGCTCCTCCTGCCTGGACATTCACCCCCTGCCAGCTCTGGAATTCTCACCACCCCCGTGAGCAGCAAGAATGGGAAATACCCCTGCACCCTTTTGGATCTCCCCTCCCAGCACAAACCACAGAGCAGGAAGGCAAACCGTGGTTTCCCAGTTTACATATCTTTCCAGCAGCTCGGGTGCTACAAATCAGAAGATCCTGCCAGGAAAGTCACCTTCAGAAGTAACCTCCCAGCTGGACCAAGAGCATGAAGTGCTCAGGGAACCACCAGTTCAGCAAGATGAGGCTCCCATTTCATCTTCATCACCAAAGCAAACCACAGCAATGACATTTCCCAACCACCAGATTTTATTTTTCCTTTGGAATCTGCCATCGAGCTCTGCTGAGACAAGGCACCCACCAATCTGCAGTGTCCCTCAGCCAGGGAGCCGAATCAGCCCATCAGAGCCACACAGAAACAAAAGCATCAGCTCCGAGGAGGTGTCACGACAGAATGACAACCCTTAACTTGTTGTTACATCAGCCCACACATTAACGCTTTGGGCCTGAGCCAGGATGCCACGGAGCAGCCTCCATTCCCCTTAAAGTCAAACCCTGCTGCTCAGAGATGCACAAGTTCAGAACCCTTTTTGATTAAAAAAAAAAAATAACCAAAAAACAAAAAGCAATAAAAGCCACGTACCTTTTGCAGTGTTTTCCCCTGACAATGAGACCACAGTCCTGAGAAATTCCCCCATTTACTTTCCTCTTGTCTCTACCACAGCTCTTTCACTAAATCCTCTCTGTCCACGATGGCCCATATACAGATGCACATGAAATTAGTGTCTCCCAAATTAGTTTTCTTGCACACAGTCCTAGCCCATTTTCCTCAACAACATATTATGATATGCAAGGTTCCACCTTTCTCCCAGGAAACGCAAGCTTCTAAATTTATCTTCTGGATAACTAAAAAAAGAGACAGGTCTAGCTTTCACAATGCGGGGTCAGCAGTCCCGAACGGCAGAGTATTTGCCCCAGAAACACCCAGTCAATACCACAACAACCACCACAGAGCAGTACACATATGGTCATTACAGAGCTAAGTATAACTTGACAAAGTACCTTGCTTTTAATGAGGCAAAAGGCCAATTAACCTGATGAGAATGCAGTGTACTGACATTGAGTGGGGAGCCTGGATTCCCTGGAGATACACCCTGTATATCCTCATAACACACCAAACACGAGGAATTCAAACCCTTGCTGAGGGCACGGCACGGCACTCAGAGCTCTCCGGGTTAACACCGTCCTTCTCCAGATTTTGTGACACAGTATCCAGCATTCAGGCTGGATGAAGGGCCAGCCGTGCATTTTTGTCAGCTCAGATCCAAACCCTGGGAAAATGCAGGCATTGTCCTCGCCCGGTCCCCACCGCCCAGCCCTTCGCAGGTGTTCACCTGCCAGAAGACAGCAAGGAAAATCCAGGCACAAAAGCAGGGACGCTCCGGCGGGCACTTCCCGTTGAAGTCATTTCATAACCGCGTTTCCAGAGGTGCTGGAAGAACAGCACAAGCCACCGCGAGAGAGCTGTGATCGGAGACATCGAAATGCGCGGAACGAACAAAAGAAAAAACAACTTCCCCCCCCGCGAGGCCGTTATTTTGGAAGACGCAAAACTTCCCGGCTCTTAGGGCACACCTGGAGCGCTGCCCCTGTCCCAGCTCTGCATCCCGGCCCCCTCCGCAGCAGGGAACGCGCCCGGGGCGGGGGTCGCGGCCGGAGTCACCGGAGCCCCCGCAGGCCGGCAGCTCTCCCGGCAGGGCTGCCACGGCCGAGGCCCCCGAGGGGAGAGGCACCGGGGCGCTGGGACCGCGCTGAGACCGAGGGCTCCCGCGCGGCATCACCGAGCGCCGGGCGGCCGCGGGCTGCGGGCGCTCCCCGCACCGGGCCCGGGTCTGCGCTGCTGGCGAGGCGCCGGGCCGGGGCTGCCGGACCTTGAGCCGGGCGAGCGAGGAGCCCCGGGGCCGGGGGATGGGGGGAGCGCGGCTGCGGCGGCCGGGCCGCGCGGAGCGCATCGTATCGTATCGTATCGTATCGTATCGTATCGTATCGTATCGTATCGTATCGCATCGCATCGCATCGCATCGCATCGCACCGCATCGCATCGCATCGCATCTCATTGCATCTCACTCGGTGCAGGCGCGGCTCCCGGGGCCCACCGGGGGCGAAGTGGGGGGATGATCGCCGGGCACCTGTCCCCCATAGGTCCCAGTGGTACGGACCTGTCGCCCCGCGGCTGCCCGGGACGCGGGCCAGCGCTCCCGCCGCCGCTCCGCCATCGCCCCCCGCCGCCGCTCCGCCATCGCCCCCCGCCGCCCCCCGCCGCCGCGGCGCGGCCCGTACCGCAGTCGGCGCAGAGGATCCGCGCCACGTCCCGCTTGAGGTTCTTGCCGCTGGTGTCGAGCGGAGCGAAGGCGGTGCGGAAGACGAGCGGCTCCTCGGTGGGCTCCAGGAAGAAGATGTAGCGGTGGTTGCGCTTCACTTTGAAGCAGGGCGCCTTGGAGCCCACGCTGATGAGCTGCTCCCGCTGCAGCCCCCCGCTGTTGAGGGGCCACAGGTCGAGCACTTTGACCAGGACACCCCCGGCGGGCCCGGCGCCGCGGCTGTCATTGCCGCCGGCGGGGGGGCCCACGGACTGCACCTTGCCCTCCAGCACCACCGCCGCCGTGTACGCCTGGTCCTGCACCGACTTGAGGCTGGGCGAGTAGCAGGCGAGGGAGACGCCGAAGAGCAGCATGGAGAAGCCGGGCGCCGGGTCGCGCCTCATGCCGCCGGCTGCCGCTCGCTGCCCGCCGGCCCTGCGGCGGCGGCCGGGCTGCGGGGCCGGGCTGCGGGGCTGCGGCGCGGCGGGCGCGGCGGGGCGGAGCGGAGCGGCGCGACGCGGGGCGGCACGGCACGGCACGGCACGGCACGGCACGGCACGGCACGGCGCGGGGCGGCACGGCGCGGGGCGGCACGGCACCGGCACGGCACGGAGCGGCACGGCAGGGCACGGCACCGGCACGGCCTGGCGCGGCGCGGCCGCGGCACGGCACCGGCACAGGCACTGGCGCGGCGCGGCGCGGCGCGGGGAGGAGGCGGGATGATCCCTCAGCTGCCCCTGCGCCCGGGATGCTGACCCCCGCACCCCCCCGGAAAGGTGATTCCCTGCCCGGGGACTCCCCCCCGGGGATGCCCGCTGCGGCGGGGATCCCCGCGTCCCTAGGGCCCCCCGGGGATGGAGGCAGACCGCGTTCCCTCCATCCAGCCATGGAGCCAACCCCTCGGCAGGCCCCCAGGCGTTCGCAGAACCCCCCTTCTCCCCGCAGAGGCGACCAAATATGCGCTCATTTGGGGGCGGCTGCAGGTGACACGGGGGTTCCGCGATGCGCAGGGCCTGGGAGCCGGGGATTCCTCTTTTCCCGATGGTTTTATGGAGCTGGGAGATTTGTGCCCGAGATTCCCTGCACACCTGAAGGAAAGACATTAACATAGAGACAAACGGAACACGCAGTGGCCGAGGAGACAAAGCCGCTTCTCATGCCCTATTCCTGCTGCCTCTCGTTAATAAACAAATGCTTTTCCCTGCATTGGCTTCCAGGAGGAGTCGCTTTAAGCTCCAAAAGGTGCTTGTTTGGGTTTATTTCCGAGGCTGATCCTGAAGCATCTGCACTCCCAAAGCCTCGCTTTGCCCAGGCAGTGCGGAAGGGAGCTGAGATGCTCAATTAGCAGCAGCAGGGGATTTCGGTGGTTGCTGCACTGGATTCTGTGTTGAAGGGGAGCGGCCACAGTCCCATCCCACGGAGGTGACCTGGAGGCAGAAGGACGATGGCTCTGGGCACAGACTGCAATGGCCGCAGGGCCTTTAGGGCCCCAGGGAAACCCCTCAGCAAACCTCAAGGGATGACAAGAGCTGGGTCTTTGAGCCCATCAGAGAGAGCAAAGGAGCACACATGGCAGGATCGGGATTTGCTTTCCATCTAACATAGCGTAGCCAGAACCATCAGGAAAAATGGGAAAGGAGCAGAGCCGCTGTGCCCAGCCCGTCCCAGGCATGGGGCGTAGCCTCTCGTGTTTCCCCGACTCGGGGCGGGAGGCAGCGCTGTCCCAGCGCTGGCACAAGAGGGCACAGCCCCAGCACACGCACCCGGGGCTCTGCAGCCATGGGCGCCGTGGCTCCTGCTGCCAGCCAGGACCGCTGCTCTTCCCTCTCTGGGAATGCTGACAGCTCTCAGGGCAGCGTTGCCATTGCAGGGCCGTGGTGCACCGGGAGCCCCGCAGCGTGCACACAGCAGGGCTTAGGGACCATTTACTTCTTGTGCACATTTCCTCTCGCTAAGCGTGATTTTCTGTGGCTTTTTGGTCTCAGATGTTTCTGAAGGCTTTCTCTTTTCCCCTGACTGGTGACCACGGAGAACTGCAAAGAAATGCAGGTGGAGGTAGAAGGGATCAGAAGTGTTCCCCACGGCAGAGGGAAGAACAGTATTTTAGATTCAGGAAGCTGCTCGGAGGAGCAGGGAAACCACCTGACTTCTCTCTTCTTTTGACATAAATCTCTGTGGAATTTCCCCTTTCCCTATCATTTTGCTCAGACAGCAACTGAGGTTCTGCCTGAAAAGGAAGGAGATATCTGATAGCATAACTTGATCTGGAGCTTGCCTGCTCTACCCTGCCCCTCAGCAGAAAGGGCAGTTTCATGCCCAGGCAGCTGAGTTGCTAATCCTTGCTGTTTTTGCAGGCTGAAATCCCAGCGGGACCACAGCAGTTCTCCCGCTGAGTAATTCAGTGCAAGATACCTGTGAGGCCTCTGGGGAAATTTTGAAAAATGAGGGTTTTCTTTGTGTCTGGGCTATTTTGAAGTCCAGAACACTTAGCCTCAAAAAAGGGCACTGGTCACATCTCCTTTCAGCAGTATTTTTCCTGTTGTTCAACCTAACTCTTGTGAAGTCAACTGGTTTTCATCACTTGAGACACTTGCTCTTCTCTTATAATTTCAGAAATGGTTTAGGACTAAATCCCTCTCCCCCCTTTATGCTGTTCTTCCCATATAAATGGAAAATCATTATTTTCTATAGGTCCTTGGGCATCTTGACACATGAAATAAATAAAGCAAGGTCCTTGGTGCAGTTACCAGAGCAACCTGAACACTGGCTTTGGGAGAATGACACCTAAAAAACTGATTTTAAAAATACTTTCCTTCAGTCTAGGGTAACTCTTGGCAGGGACCCCAGGAGTTCTGTGGTCTGTTTTAATTTATCCAAAGTCCATCTCTCCCCTAACTCCCTGCTGTAAAAACCCATCATATTTGCCATCCTGGCAGAGATGGAGAATCTGAGCTCAGCCTGGATTCCACCCTGTCTGGAGGACCCAAGAGTTCAGCAGAACCATCAGAGGTTTTTGTTCCTCAGGCAAGTGCTGTGGTGGCTGGTTTTTCTTTTACCTCCTTTAATTTTTTTCCTGCAATTTCCCAGAGATACCTGAAAACAAAGCACCTCTCAGGTCTCTCTTGCCCTCTGCCAAGGGAGCTCCTGGCGCAGAGCCCTGGCTGATGCAGATGCCACAGAGGGCAGTGTCCCCGTGTCCCTCCCTTCTTCAGGGAGCCCTGCAGCTCTTCTGCAAGGACAGGTGTTGACCTCCAGCAGCACAGGCAGGCGAGCTGTCCTTCTGCAACATCTTCCACAGGTTGCAGATGCTCAGCCTCCTCCGTGTCAGTTGAAGGTGTGCTCCTGCAAATCCCACGTGGGGCTTTAGGTGTAAGGAGGAACAAAGCACAGAGTCACAGAACGGGCTGAGCTGCAAGGGGAAGCATTGAGTCCAACGCCTGGCTCTGCACAGGACATCCCAACAATCTCACCCTGTGCCTGAGAGCATTTTCCAAAGGCTCCCGGAGCTCTGGCAGCCTCGAGGCCGTGCCCATTCCGTGGGGAGTCTGGGCAGTGCCCCCCAGTACCCTCTGGGGGAAGAACCTTTCCCGGATATCCAGCCTAAGACAGGTCCAGCCATTCCCTGTGTCATCCAGCATGGGGCTGTGCTAAGCTCTTGCCTATTTCAGGCCAGCCTCAGAACCATGCATGCATTGCAAGGGTGTTCCCCCAGCTCCCACTGCCCTTCCCAGCACCAGCTTATCCTGCAGGGAGCCTCAAGCCCTGCTGGTGTGAAGGTGGCAAATACAGGAGACACCATCCCATACCCCAAGGGAAGGTTGCTTTCCCCCCCCATGGGACATTCCTTCCCTGCAACAATCAGGTGTTTCACAAAAGCCCCGCAAATGCCAACAAATCCATTGCAACCAGCTTTTCCCACCTCCATGTCTTCTCTGCAAGGATTTGGTTTGTTCAGTTTGGGGATGCCCATGGAGAGCATCAGTGCCCCATGTAGGGCATGAGCCAGCCCTTCACCAGGACACACCAGACTCCTGGCACCAGGGGGACACCACCAGAGCCTCAGGTGAAATGAGAAAAGCAAGTGATAAATGATGAACACAGGAATTGTATGGAAAAAGCAAAGCCCAGTGCTCAATCTGAGACTCCAACCTGGACACTGACTAACCACAGAATCAGAGAATGGCTCGGATTGGAAAAAACCTTAAAAACCATTTACTTCTACGTATCTCCTGCCTGTTAATGTCAACCTCCAGGCCAGAGGAAGGCAGAACTGAGGGTTGTAGCTGTAGGCACCAGTGCTGTCTATCCCAGAAATGAACCATCCTGGCACAAAGGCCTGATCCAGCCACCCATCCGTCCCTCAGCTGGGAAAACATCGACTCACTGTAATTCCATGAGATGCTCAACAGTCCAAAGAAAAGTTGGGAACATTTTCTGGAGAAAAAGCAGGACTTTATTATGATGAAACCCGCCCCAAAAAACCCTTTATCTCTTGGCACAGGGTGATCAAAGGGAAAAAAATCAAGAGCAAGTGGTTTCCTCCACCTGAGAGAGAAGCTGTTAGGGTTCCCCTCCAGCCCCTTTGTGACACATTCACCTAGGCAGTGGGAAGGAAAAAATCTACTCATCCTTCAAGGAAATGTGTGCCTCTTTTATTTGCTGCCCTCCCCGAGAAACCCATTCACTCCTTGTCCACCCACACAAGCAGGAATGATGAATGAGAAACAAACCATAAACAATTCAGCCTTCCCTTTTTCCTCCCAGCCTTCCAATCAGATGTTCCAGCCCGTGCCTCAGCACCCAGATTTTGCCCGTTGATCATTCCGATCGCGTGCCTTGGCTCGCCGTGCCGCTCACACGCTCCGTTCCTTGGATACAGGCAGCTGCATCCAACACATTTGTCAGCAGCTCCAGCTCCAGGAGGGCTTCACTCAGGGTGGAGGAGACAGGGGAGCCTCTGCAGGGCACCACTGCCCGGAGCCAGAGGATTCCTCTGGTGGGACTGGCAGAGGGGGACACTGGCAGGGGGCTGATGATCAGCCAGGCAGCTCTTTGTGTCCCCCAGACGGACAGCGGTGCCCAGGCGCTGAGATGTGTCACCAGAAAGATGACAGGCTGCAAAACGGCACCAGTGGGAGCAATGCTCCCCACAGGATGGTGTGTCCCAGCCCCCAGCCCTCCAGTGGGAGACCCCTCCATCCCAGAGGTTCTCCCTGGACTGGATTTCACTGCCAGCCACTCTGATGTTTCTCTCTCTCTCTCCCTTCTCTGCACACAACCTCCTTACACCCCCCTGTGTATCAAATAACAATTGCAGCCATACCAGGGCATCAGGTATGTCTGTGCACCTCTGAATTCCCTTCATAGGCAAAGTCCCCACCCATTTTTGCCTGTTTTTGTGTATTTTTATGTAAAAATATGCTGAGTGGGTGTATGCCTTATTACATGTGTAGGAAACATGGGGATTGAGGAGTTGAGGTACCACCACAATAAAAGAGAGGCACAAGGCTCTTTGGCTGGCTTTGCCCTTGATCCCCTGTTTAAATATAATTTGCTGTTGTTGGACAAGAGACCCTCTCCAAATTACTTCTGAGATCCAGGAGACCATTTCTGCAGCAACAAGTTACTGCTTGTAGGCAGCCTGTGGCTGGAAAATGCCCTTGATATTACAGAAATGGTAACTTGCTTAATAGATCCAAATAAATAGGAAAGCCCAGGAGCTCGGGTGGCAGCATCTGAGCCCTGTACTGAGAGGTGCACAGACCTTACAGCAAGGCTAAATATAGGTCCCACAGACCAGAACAACAGAGCTTTTACTGAGAAGATAATCAAGCCCTGGAGGAAACTACACGATATAAAGCTTAGATTTAAAATAAATGTGAAATGAGTTGGTGGATTCGGGACTCGTTCCTTCTGGAAAAGTTTTCATATCAGAAAAAAAATCGTTTGGTGAAATGGGCTCTTTAATTAGCAGTTTCAGCAAGAAGCTGGAGGATTGGAGGGGTTCTGGAGCTCATCCCTCACCTTTCCATCTTGCCCTTTGCAAGGAGAGCTGGGATCAGGGGAGGGGTGGGCTGTTCCAGGCTGCTGCATGTAAGGGGCTGAAGAGGAGCCCTGTTTGCTCTCCTTGTGCTCCCCTGTTACCATGCACTTTCCCAAGAACATCCTGCACTCTCCAAAAGCAGCACCCAGGGCAGCAGGTGCTGAATCCAGGCAGGAAATCCAGAGCCCAGGCCTGGGCACAGGACACATGTCCATGGCTCCCTGCACACCAGGCTCTCATCCTGCACCCACCAGTGGCCAGGCTGCAGCCACTGGCACTGTCCACACCAGCCTTCAGGCAGCCAGATCCTGAATGCAACATCCCAGCTGTGATGCCCAGGGAGGGAGGCTGGATCCCACCCAGCAGGGCACACCATGGCACTGCCATGTCCTCACCCAGCTCTCCTTCAGCCAGCTAAAGGGATGCAAATTAAAAAATGAGACCAAGTTTTTTTGTTTTTTTTTTTCCTTTTTCTCCCTCATTCTTTCCTCGCTTCATCTCACACTGTAATCTTGTGGTTTGCAATTAAATTGTGTCTTTATGTCTCCTTTCCTCAACAAGTTAATGAAAATGACTTTTGCTCCAAGGTGGAGCATGAATGTCTCACTCTGTGCTGAGCAGGAGAGCAAGACACTGGGCCCAGGAGGAACAGAAACTCCTGCTTCCCTGGGGAGTGATGGGTTCAGTTGGGTTCCTGAGCCCCTCCAAGCATCTGAGCCTCAAGTTTCAATTTTCAGCTCCATTTTCAGCTCCTTCTCCTCCTTGCAAAGCCTGTGCAACAGCAGTGGGAGGTTACAAATAGAGCAAGGCAGCTCATCTGCTGCATCTCACTCGTGTGATCCGTGGGCACACACGTGCACGTGTCGGATCCTCCCTCCTCGGGCACTTCAAGGCTCTCCCAACACATCCAAGGCCACGCTGCTTTCCCGGTCTGCAGCTCCCTCCTCAGCCCTTTGCTGTGCACGTCCTGGCTGGAGCTGAGGACACAGGCAGCACCACATGCATCTGCACTGAGATTAACCCTGCAGAGCCAGGGAGAGCAATTTGTATTTCCTCACCCAAAATTCATCCCCTGGGAAGGATGCCAGGCTAGCTCTGACAAGACAGAGGCGTCAGTGGGAGTCTCTGCTTGCTGCAGGAGTGATGGGGCACCGACATCACCTGCCCTACCTGCCCCAGGGGGCCCCAGGGGTGCTGCTCCTGCCTCTCTCTCCTCTCCTGAAGGCTGGATCACACTCACAGACTCATTGGGGCAGGCACTAAAAGGAGGGATGATAGGAGGTGGTCTCATTTAGTCTGTCTGAGAGGAAGTTTAGGGCTTAGTTAATGGCTAAAAACTACCTGGAGGGCAGATACAAAGGCAACAGATCCAAAGTCCCCTGGGTAGGGCACGTCACACAGGGCAGTGGCTCTATAGTGCAGCTTGGGAGGCTTGAGGGTGAATATTCAGGTGATCTTTCTTTCCAGGAAGTGGTGTGTCCCTAGGAGAGCACACAGCATGGGGACAGGGGTCCTTCATTGTTTGGGGCTGATGAGGCTGAGCCCAGTGAGGCCGTGGTCACCCTGACCTAGTGCTGAGAGCAGTCATGGTGCAAGCAGGCAGCAGCCAGGAGCACCCCAGGGCTCCCATCCCACTGCCCCTTCCAGGACCCTGAGGCTCTGGGATATGTGAGCTCTAACCAGTCTGGCATGGCTGTTTCTGAACCCCCAGCTAGTGGGATAATGCTGGCTATCCATGGCACAACACACAGCACTGTTCCCTTCCAGGAGTCACTGCTTCTTCATGCAGGGAAGCAATGGGGACCTGAGTGAGCAGGGGTCTGGCACAACCTTCCTGTTTCCTCAGGCTGGGGATGGCCAGGGAGGCAGCAGGAGCCTTGGCTCTGATCTGAGGGGAGCAGTCTGTCCCTAATCCCCCAGCCACCCCTGTGCACACCCATTTCCTTGGGGACACCCCCTGGACTGAGTGGGGGAGGAGGTGGTGTGGGGTGCTCTCCAGTCTCAGTGAGAAATGCCCAACAGCAAAAGGCTTCATAAAATATCTGTTTTAACGAGGCAGAATAAAAAGAGAAATATCAAGGGCAAGTAAGCCTCATGCCCCTTCAGATGCAGAGCACCCTGCATTCGTGCAGAGTGGGATGGACCCAGGATGGATTTTCCCCAGTGCTGCACATATCCCTTCCCTGGAGAGAAGTTCTTCCTTTTTGGTTCCTCAAGCTATTATAGATCCTTCTTTTTATTCAGTCTTATCAAGGCAGCTGTTTTATGATGCCATTTGCTGTCAGGCCTTTCATACTGAGATGCAGAATTAACCCCCTCTCAGAGGTGCCAGAGCCCCTTTCCTTCCCAGCCCCCTGCACTGCTTTCCCCAGAACAAGGGTCTGTGGCTGCTGTGCTGGCTGCAGACTGTCCCACAAGTCTCCAGCAAAGCCAGTTTGCTAATGCTTCTGGGTTATAAATAGTTTTCCTCTCCAACACAAACCAGGTGCTCCACACACCACAGTCCATTACCTGCTCCATCCAGACCTTGTGGAATCCCAGCAGTGCATCTCCCCTCCTGAACCTCATGGTATTTGCTGAGCAGCTGTAAAACAATTAATTGAATTTAATTATTGAGAGGATTTTCATGTTTCCTGCACACTTACATACCATGTTATCTCAATCGCACCAGGGCTGGTCTCTAATTCTCTTTTTAATGAGTTCCCAAAATACTCCCATAAGCAATATCCTCAAACCAGCTCCTCTATCCAGACACTGTGAGAGGCTGAAACCCCCCTAATGGTCCCTGGGGAGAGAGAAGGACTTCTTGCTGTGCTGGGTGCATTGTGCAGTGGTGCCAGGTAATTCTTGCTCTCCACAGCAGCAGGATTTAGGGGAGCCAAGGCTTTCTCCTCCTCCTGGTGTGATTGCTGTGCTCCTTCAGCCTCCTGCAGGGTTATTGCACAGCCCCAGCTGGGACCTGTGGGTCTAAAAGCAGACCAAGGAATTACCTGATAAAAGTGAAGCTTTTACCCCTCTGACACCAAGCCAGAGTGGACTCTGCAGCCAATTTGCTCTGTGAGAAACCAGAGCATGGAAAAATTCAGTTATTTTACTTCATTATTTTACTCGCAGCATCTTTGAGGGAAAAGTAAAAAGATGTTGCCTCTGTGGTAAGGGTCTGGTTTATGGACTAAGAGGTTTTCAATTAAACATTTCTTCAGCAAAATTCAAAACACTGGGATGCGTTATAGGACAACTTTTTTTGAGCTGGCAGTCTCTGGATAAGCCACAGAGAGCAGGAATCCCAGGTTTTCAAATCCCACACAGGTCTTAACAGGAAAGAAAGGAATCCCACCAGAGCTACAATGATGGTCCAAAAAATGCCCCCAGAGCAGGTCTGAAAGAGATATAGGTAAATGTTAAATTGTTAAAAATAATTACTAAATAAACTTTGAGACATTCCCCAGCTACAGTACAACATTTCTTTTTGCTGCCCATGGGAAGTCACTCACAGAAAAGGAAGAGTGCCTGACTCTTCCTTGTCACAGCACCCAGGTCAGGCTCACAGGACTCTGCAGTTGTGAGCTGCACCTCTCATCACCTCAGGGCTGGTAGGAATCAACCCCATCACCTTGTGAATGACAAGTGACTCTGCTGCCTTAGATAATCCCTCAACACTGCCCTTTTCTACTTGGTAAAGCTTAAAATAAGAAGTCAAGTTGGCTTTTCTCTTCCTCGAGGTCCACAAAGCTATGGACCTTTAGAGGGAGGCATCACACCTACCTCCCCCTCACCTCTCACAGGAGAACTGCAAAGCTGGCCATACCTCCATGTATCAGCACAGCTGAGACCTTCGTCCTCCTTGAAGGACAGCTGTGACTTCCCACCAGGGAAGGCACTGGAGTGTGGTTTAAAGAACAGCTTTATCCTCCTGGATAAAGCCTCTGGGCTCTGGCAGATGCCCCTTCCCAAGTGTGGGGCAGGACACCTGGCTGGGCCACAGAAGGACAGGGCAGTGCTGCAATACTTGAAGAATGGCTTCAAACACTCATCCTTTTATCCCTCACTCCATGAAATCATACTCAGAGGTCATCTTGTATCTCCTCTAAACAGGCTTTGCCACCACAGCCAGTTGCTGTGATGAGATGAGATGCCTTGGTTGTTCCCATGTTTGCACAATGAGGAATTTAGAAGTTACAAGCTATAAATTCTTCTGGACCAAAGCTCCCACATTCTCCAGGCCAGGCTGAGAAGTATCTGTGTAAATAGCTTTGTTTACAGTCAACCAAGTGTTTTCATCCCAAGGACCCAATCAGATTCCTGTCCTGATGATGTGACTGCCAAACAGCACCAGCACCAGCTGCACCAGCATTGGGCAGAGCAGCAGGTGCCCTGCTTGGGTCTGTGCCCTGCTTGGGTCTGTGCCCACCCCACAGGGCTGTGGGATCCATGCCCCACCCAAGGGCCCAGCCTGCTGGAGAAAGATCAGCCTCATGGGACACATCACCTGTCCCAGACAGAGCAAGACCAAGCACAGGGCCACTGTGAAACTCAGAGCCACCTCCAGAACAGCTTTGAAGGGGGCAGTTCCTGTCTCCTGGATTTGCACAGCAGCTCTCACCCTCCCTAGGGAGCATGGACTTGCTCCCAGGGCAAACCCCTGCTCAGCCTCAGCACCAAGGCAGCTCTGCAAAGCACGGGGGATGAAACACTTCAAAACAAGCCTGGAGCAGGGCCATGCCTGGCCATGAGCCAGAGAGGGGCCAAGAGCACTGTGAGCAGAAAAGGTGTTTATAAACACCTCTCCAAGCCTCCTGCACAGCAAGACAAGCTGTGGAAATGCCTTTGGCTCCTTCCTGCTCTTCTCTGGCTGCGCTGCACAAGAGCTTCCAGGGCATGTTTTTGTCCATTTATCTTAGAATTGGGAGGGAGGGGAGTTGGAAGAGTTTAAATTAAGTTCCAGTGCCTCTGCTCTCCTCCAGGTAGGTATTACTCTATTCCTGGGTTTATGCAGTATCCTTGAAATTACTGCTTTAGGTATCAGCTGTGCCTGCAGGGCTGCATTCACTCACACACACACATTTGCCCCCAGGAGCCAAAAGGCAGCTCCTGAGCTTCTGCAATGAGCTTAACACTGCTAGAACAAGTCTTGAATACACCCATTAGCCTTGTGGCTGCTGCTTACCACCACAGGAAAAGGGGATTCAGAACCAAGGGGCACTAAAATCACTGGGTGGGTGCAGGGTGCAGGGGGACAATTATCTGGAAGCAGCAAGAGGTTCCACCATAGGAACATCAGCTACTTGCAATCCAGCAGTGGATCTGAGCCCTTGTCTGTACTGCACAGCTCGAGTTTGCTCTTCCTTGTGTGAGTTTTGGGAGAGTTTTCCTTTCAGAGTTCAAACCCCACAGAGGATGAGGAGCTGGAATTCCGTGTGTTGGTTATGGCTGGGGTAGAGTTAATTTTCTTCCCAGTAGCTGCTATGGGGCTGTGCTTTGAATTTGTGCTGAAAACATGGCTGATAACATAGAGATGTTTTTGTTATTGCTGAGCATGGCTTACACAGAGCCAAGGCCTTTTCTGCTTCTCATATCAGCCCACCAGTGAGCAGCTGGGGATGCACAAGGAGCTGGGAAGGGACACAGTCAGGACAGCTGACCCCCACAGACCCAAGAGACATCCCAGACCATACAGCTCTGCTGTCCTGGGGGTGCCTGAACACCTGCCTGCGATGGCAGGTGGGGAACAGATTCTTTGCTTTGCTTTGCTGGTGCATGTAGTTTTGCTTTCCCTAACTGTCTTTATCTCAGCTGCCAGTTTTTCTCACTTTCCTCCTTCTCATTCCCTCTCCCACCCCATCAGAGGGGAGTGAGTGAGTGGATTATGGTGCTGAGCTGCCATTTGGGGTCAAACTACAGCTCTGTGTCATGCTGGCAGCAGCCAGCTCGCCTGAGAGCGGAGGATTCGATGCATCCTGTCCCAGTGGCAACAGTCAGGTCAGCATCTTCAGAGAAAAACTTCTGGGGAAAAGAAAAAGTCAAAGCATCCTTTTCTTGTGTGCAACACTGGTAAACTGTGATTTGTTCTGTATCTTCCTTCTCATCCTCACAGATGTTTGGGGTTTCTTTGGCCCCACATGGAAGTAGTCAGCCCATTTCACCCCAGCTCTATGAGCAACCTTGCTCCCTGGGAACAGACTGCAAAAGATCTATTCCAACATCCTCACATACTTTTTAAGGAAAGGGGTTTTAAAGTAATCTGAGAAAGAATCACAGCCTGCAAAAAACTGCATTGGGGAGGGGCTGGAGAATTAACCTCAAAACCAGAAGTTACAAATGGCCAGAAAGCTCCCCTGGCTGGAGGAGGAGGTGTGGAGATCCGAGTCGCACTCATACCTGGGAGACTCTGGAACCAAGACTTCTCTCTGCCTTCTCCCACCCTTTTCTCCTCTGGGACCCTGCACCAGTTGGACTGCTCATGGACACATTAGGGACTCCACCTGGTGTGATCCAAGAGCTTTAGAGGCTGCAAATTAGTGGCAGGATAAAGCAGGCATTGAGGCATGGGAGGGGGATGCACCTCTATCAGGCAAAGCTGGGAACTCCAGAACGCTGCAGACAATGCCAGCCAGTGCTTTCCAAAGCACACTTCCAAAAACGTGCCTTGAGGGCATGGATTCACAGCCCACAACCCCCAGCATGTCCATAAGCCCAGAAGGAAAAGCAAGACCAGAGAGGGTGTCAGCTGCATGGCTGTGCACGTCCAGAACCAGCAGTCATGGCTGGAGGAACAACAGGACCATCTGGGCACAGCTCTGGAGACAGCAGCAAGGCAGCAGGAAAACAAGAGGAATCAAACAGCAAAAACACAGGAGGTGCTGACATCTTAATAAAAGGATGAACCAGCTGGTCACAGGAGCCAGAGCAGCTGCGCCTGTGAGCCAGCTATGCCCACCTTCCTGGACGTCCCTGTGGACACAGCACCTTCCCAGCCAATGCCACGGGCATGGGAAGAGGGAAGGGAAGGAGGAGGCCCACGCAGGCATCACACCAGTTCAACTGGAGGCAAAGAAGCCACCTGGATACTGGGAAACAGGCAGTCACATACACGGGTGACACAGCCTTTGCTAACTGCTGCACATAATGCTGGGCTCTAGTCCTTACTCCTCCTTAGGAGACAAGGAGCAGAGAGCCATGGGTTTATAAATTATTCTCACTGAAAACAGCAAGATTGGAATTTGGTGGCCATTTGTTGCTAGCTTTCAACAGAAGAGCAGCCAGCACTTCCTGGATTATGTGGGGAGCTGGAGAACCATGCTTCCCTCTTAATGTCTCTGAGAACCAAGAACTGGGGAGGCTCCTCGCCCTCTGCAGGTGACGACACCTCCATGGTCAGAAAGAACAAATGAGGGGGAAGCCAGCTGAGAAAAGGGCAGTGGGGGACTTGCAGGCCAGTCAAAGGAGAAGAGAAAGCACACTGGAGTTGGGACAAGCCATCATGAAAACAATCCCAAACTTAATTCACTTGGATAGGACATCACACAGTGCTTAGAAGAATTAGCCCTTTATCTTTGCAGACACAAAAAGCAAGAACTTGTTCTGCCATTGTGCAGTCACTGATTCCTTATTTCTTTCTTTCTTTTTTGTTTGTTTTTTGTTTCTGAAGAGTGAGCAGAAGAGGCGTCGCTACAGCTCGCCATGGAAACTGCCACTCTGGACAAGGAATGGCTGGTACGTCCTCGGGATGTCACCCTCTAGCAGGTGGCCAAAAAGACACCAACCCTGTAGCCAGGGCCAGTCTGGATCCAGCTGTGCCCCACTCTGGAACAGCTGGAAGCCATGCTCCCTGGCAGGGTTACCCCTCAGGCAGTGACCCTCCAGTACCCCCATGGAGGAATCCTTGCCTCAGTGCTCCCCCAGAACAGATCATCAAAGGAAGTGGAGCTGCTTTCTTGGAGAGAAGCGGTTCCAACTGGAGGGCTGCAGTTGTCTGTGGCCAAGCTTTCCCATTGTTATTTTACAGTCGCTTGATGTTCTGAAAGATATTTAGAAAAATGACTTTAACTGTCCTGTGCCAAACTTGGTGAGGGTGAAAAAAAAAAATGAAATTTGGCAGGGATGTTATTCATTCAGCATGTAGCTTGGATGATGTCCAGTGACTAACACAGGAGTTTTAACTGATCTGGGAGACTAAAAACCATTCACAAATAATTTGATTTAGGGTCACTGTGATTTCTTTTTATAAATAATTTTCATTGAGGAGTATTTTTTTAATTAGGATCGACAGATCCTAATAGCAACGCTATTGTGTGTGCCGCTCATCGTTCCCATCTTCCTAAATGACTTTCATATGTTGTGTGCTGGTTTCTTGTTTGCTGCACACGATGGGGCTTGTTCACAGGGTAACCAACGCCTCACGGCAGTGGACGAGCCACGCTGAACTCCTCTCTCCAAAGGCACGCTCCAAGGAGGACCCAGATGGAGATCAAAGGGAGCTTTCACCATCCTGTTACACCTTCCTGTTCAGGGGCTGGTCTGAGCCTCCACCCAGCCTCAGACATCCCCCCGTGGCTGTAAAAGCCTTCTGAGTGCTCTGCATCTGAGAGATGGCAACAGCAACCTGGTTTTGGTTGCTTCAGTGCTCCAACTCCCATCAGAGCACAGGAAGTTCTCTGAAATTGCCTTTTACCCTTTTCCATGGTGGGGGTGCTGGACAAGAACGGGACCAAGGGAAATATCTGACACAACCTGGAAAAAAGTCTAAACTCAGTCACCTCCTAACCCAGCAGATCACCCGACTCAGCCTGAGTAGGTCTGGGAAGACTGCAGGAGAATTCAGACAGCAGATGAGAGAAGAATGACTCGGCGACTCAAATGAATCTTGCTTGGCAATATCCTCCGTGTGTGACAGCCTTTTCTTTGACTTGCACAATAACAATTGCAGCCCAGCCACTTCAGCTACTAATCTTATCTCTTGTTTGAATGGCTCTTAGCTTGCCTCCCGTTGATTATAAATGTTTGAACAAGTTCTTGGAAGTCAGCGGAGTTGTTGTTTCGTAGCTGAATTACAGGCTGGGGCTCCAAACTTTGAGATGCTCACAGTAATGATCAGATACGTTCTTAAAAGCCCACTGAATTGGATTTCAAAACAAAAGGCCCATTGATCTTAAGCCTGAAATCCCAGCCACAACTCTTAAACCTTTTCCCTTGTCTTTCCAAGGAACTGAAACTGGTGTGAAAAATGACTACAACAGTCAAAGAAAGGAGGATTATCTTATGAGAGGAAGCTACCAAAATTTGGTCTCATTTAGGCTATCAGAACAGGGCTGAAGGGGGTATAATTGCTACTGAGAGACACATGGAAGGAGAGAAACTGTTAGAAAATCTTGTGAAATCTCTAAACTGAGAGCTGTGGAGCTGGAGATGAAAAGATTTCTGATTTTCAGAGCAAAGAGGTCTGGGATGGGTTTCAGCAGAAGCCACAGAGGCAGTGCAGTGTGCAGCCTGATAACCATATGGGAGCCACTGATAGGACTGCAGCAGCCAGGACGGGCAGCATGTGACCAGGAGTTCCCTGCAAGATCCCAGTCCAGGCTTTGGCCTGGACAAGACCAAAACTGGACAAAGTATGGAGAGACTCCCCTGGCTCCTGCACTTATCTATCACCCTGGTCCATCCTATTTTGCACCTTGCCTCATTCAGCAGCCATCCCAAGCTTGCCTTGGCCACATGATCTTGTTTTAGCATCGGGCAGACCAATTTAAGTTCTTGTCCCCAGGATGGGCTGCTGTGGTAAAGCTCCCATTTGAAAATATTATCTTTTGGGAAGAAAAACACTTTTTTCCCTTTGTTTCGTTTACTTCAATAAGCAAATGCCCTATTCAAGCCAAATTCAGGCACAAAATCAGAGCATTAGCTAGTGGCTGTGACTTCCAACACTGAATGGGGCTGGGCAAGCAGGATCCCACAAAACATCATCCCACCAAAGCACCGACACTGGCAGGTTGTTCCCAGCATTGTTGTGTCCACTTGGAGTGCATCCACTCCTGAAAAGGTACCTGGCCTGTGCTGGGGAGGAAAAAAAACCTCTGCTTCTGGCCAGCATCCTCAGCACCAGCAATTTTCACTGCACCCCAGTCAGAGGCAGACGGGCCACGCGCCTCCAGGGCACAAACACAACTCCTCATGCACTTCCCAGTTCTACCACATGGATAAAGCGTGGTTCATCCATAAGGACACCTGCTGGTGATAGCAACAGGCCGCAGGTTAGGTTGTTTAATGTCATTTGACTTGAGCATAAAAAGAGAAATCAAGAGAGAGGGGTTGCCAAAGCACCAGCCTGCCATGGGGGCAGCGTGGCGATGCCAACCCGGACACGCAGCTCCCACACCAGGAAACACCCAGGACAGTTCAGATAGGCTGAAAATCAAACCCAGCATCCACGGAGAGCACTGCACATCCCCAGCACTCAGGGCTTTCTGACAGCTGGCAGGCTGCAGCTCAGCCAGTGCTGAAATATTGTTTCTGTGGTAAAATGAAATGGTTTCTCTGTGTATTTTTTTTATTACCCATGGAGTTGCCATCACCACGGCTTTAACCACAGCCATGGGGCAGGCTGGCGGCTCCTCCTGGGATATCTGAGCATCCTCTAACGCAACAAGATGTCTCAGCAGTTCCCTCCCTGTCTCCTCGAGAAAGCCATTTGTGTGCCAAGCACATTCCACAGGCCACCCCAAAATTCACCTCATAGCACCACTCTTTGTGCAACACTTGCAGGGTTTTTGGGATGCTAGAGGTACATCCATGCCTTCCACAGAAGTCAGCAGTCCTGGAAGCAGCAGGCAGGGAAGCGACTTCTACCCAGAGCAATCCTACCAGTTTGCTTCCTGACCTGCAGCATCAGGAGAAAACGTCCTTACTTGGGCTGGAGCTGGCTTAAAATTGAGGGTTTGGAAACATGGACTAGAAGCTAAAGCATCTCCTCCAAAACCCACCCCCAAACCTCCAAGACCCACCCCCAAACCTCCAAAATCCACCTCCAAGCCTCCAAAATCCACCTCCAAGCCCCACCTCCAAACCCCCGCTGCGGGGGGACGCCCGATCCCCCCGGTCCCCACTGCTGCTGCGCTCCCGAGCCTCCAGGCCCGGCGCCACGCCACGGGCCCATTCATTAACTTCATCATCAACCCCGAATAAACACACATCCCACCCGGGCATCCCGGGCATCCCACCCGGGAGGAGGGCCCGCTGCTGAGCGTTCTCCCGTACGGTTCGCTGCGGGGAGCACGAACCCGGCGGCTCTCCCGGGCCCCGCCAGCTGCCCCCGGGGTGCGGAAGCGCGGGTGCGGCGGGGCCGGCGGCGGGGCCGGGCGGCCGCCGGTGCCGCCGGTGCCGCCGGAGCGGGGCTCGGACGCGGCGCCGGTGCGCGGGGGGAGCGCGCAGCTGCAGTACCCGCGGCGGCCGCTCGGCGGCGCGGCACTGCCGCCGTGCTCGCCGGGGCGGCCGGCGGCGGGGGCCGCTCTCTGCCGCCTTCCCGCGCCCTCTCCTCGCTCCGGCAGATCTCGCGAGAGCGCGGCCGGCTGGTGGCCGCGGGGGCTGTTGCAGCAGCGGCGGCGGCGGCGGCGGCGGGAGGAGGAGGCGGCGGCGGCGGCGGCGGCGGCCGGGGGCGGCCGAGGAGGCGGCGGCGGCGGCGGAGGAGGCGGCGGCGGCGCGGGGGCGGCCGCGCCGGGGCGAGCAGCGGCGGGCGAGGCCCGAGCGGCGGCGGCGGCGGAGCGGCGGCGGCATCATGGCGGACAGAGACAGCGGCAGCGAGCAGGGCGGCGGCGGCGGGGGCGCGGCGGGCGCCGGGGGGCCGGGCGCGGGCGGCGGCGGCCCGGGCGGCGGCGGCGGCGGCGGCGGGGGCCCGGGCGGCGGGCTGCAGCACGAGACGCAGGAGCTGGCCTCCAAGCGGGTGGACATCCAGAACAAGCGCTTCTACCTGGACGTGAAGCAGAACGCCAAGGGCCGCTTCCTCAAGATCGCCGAGGTGGGCGCGGGCGGCAACAAGAGCCGCCTGACCCTCTCCATGTCGGTGGCCGTCGAGTTCCGCGACTACCTGGGCGACTTCATCGAGCACTACGCGCAGCTGGGGCCCAGCCAGCCCCCCGAGCTGGCGCAGGCGGCCGACGAGCCCCGGCGGGCGCTGAAGAGCGAGTTCCTGGTGCGGGAGAACCGCAAGTACTACATGGATCTGAAGGAGAACCAGCGCGGGCGTTTCCTGCGCGTCCGCCAGACCGTGAACCGCGGCCCGGGGCTGGGCTCCACGCAGGGCCAGACCATCGCGCTGCCCGCACAGGGCCTCATCGAGTTCCGCGACGCCCTGGCCAAGCTCATCGACGACTACGGCGTGGAGGAGGAGCCGGCCGAGCTGCCCGAGGGCACCTCCTTGACTGTGGACAACAAGCGTTTCTTCTTCGACGTGGGTTCCAACAAGTACGGCGTGTTCATGCGGGTGAGCGAGGTGAAGCCCACCTACCGCAACTCCATCACCGTCCCCTACAAGGTCTGGGCCAAGTTCGGCCACACCTTCTGCAAGTACTCGGACGAGATGAAGAAGATCCAGGAGAAGCAGCGGGACAAGCGCGCCGCCGCCGCCGCCGCCCCCGCCGTGGGCGCCGAGCCGCCCCCCGAGGCCGAGGCGGCCGCCGCCGGGCCGCCCGGCGCGCTGCTGCAGGCCGAGGAGCCCGAGGAGGACTGACCGCCCGCCCCCCGGGACGCGGACTGGCCCCGCCGCCGGCGGGAGGGCGGGCGGGCGGCGGGGCGCGGGGGCGGCGGCCCGGAGCCCCCCCTCCGCCCGGAGCCCCCCCGGCCGCGCCGCCCGCCCGGCGCCCCCCCCGCCGCCCGGCAGCAGCAGCGCCTCAGACCCGCCACCCATCGCTGGATGTTCCTCCACTTTACCCACCGTATCAAACAGTAAGCAGCTGCTAAAACAAAACAAAACAAAAAAAAAACAAAACAAAAAAAAAAAAAAAACCAAAAAAAAAAAAACAAAACACAAAAAAAAAGTCAAAAAAAAAAAAAAAGTAATAACATTATATATGAACTGTGTTTCCTACTTGATTAAAAATATAAAGAACTGAGTGTTTATTTCCCTAATTAACCGAGAACTTTTGTACACGTTTAAGCTATTATTATTAAAAGTGTTTGCAAAAATGGTCAAGATTATAATATTGCTGAATTATATAAAAAAAGTCCTTTTCATGTTGAGCTAACATTTGACTTTAGCACAAAAAAAAAAAGAGATATTTTAGAACACGTAAAATAATATTTTTAGTTTTTTCTTCTCATTTTGTTACCAAATTTCAAACCTTACATGGAGGTTACTATAGTATATTTGACACCCTATATACCTGTGATTAGAGATGTGTATATATATATGAGGGCTAGGCATGCTGTGTGTCTGAGCTTTGTCTAAATGTTATGCAGAAGTTTGTAGAGTTAAAAGGTACGTAGGTTTAATTCATGCAAGGTAAACAATAAGTGCTCTCTTTTATACAATATGCATTGCATCTGGACCTTAAACATATAAAAATGGTCAGTGAAACTTCTGTGAACATGAAGAAAAATTATTAAAAAAGGCATTTAAATGAAATTTGCTAACTTGTGATTTTTACGTTTGAACCAAAGTTATTCAAATAGTAAAAAAAAAAAAAAAAGAAAAGAGGAAAAGAAAAAAAAAAAAGAGAGAGAGAGAGAAAAAAAACGAAAAGTAAAGAATTTCCTCCCATAATATTTTTTTTCTGCACCTGTTTGGTTTACAACTGAGTAGGCGTATTGTCATTATTGTGTATATGAGATGTACTTGTATTGTTCATAATATATTTTTTTTATTCTGTGTACTTAAAGTACTTAACCTGACGTGCAGCGGTTTCCAGTCCACCTGTTTTTGGACAGCAGGTAGCGAGTCTTTCCGTGTGGCCACTGGCACTAGCACTATCTCCTGAACTCGGACCGATGCTTTGCTCCCTGTTAACTTCTGTTAGGAACCAGTGCAGCGCGAGGGCAGCGTGATCCCACTGAGCCATGGGGGTCGGAGTTTGGTTGGACAGTGAAAGCCAAGCCGGTGTGTGTCCGTACTGGATTTCCATGTAGCTGTGGTGCTAGTTATTATTACTGGCTACATACCTGGCGAGCCTGGCCGTGCCCTGCCCTCCCCGTCCCAGCTCCCGCCGGGCGCGGGCTCTGCTCGAAGCCCAGGCTAGGGAAACACAGATTTGTCAGAACACTAATCTGTCCAGGTGTGTTCTCCAAATTGAAATTGTTTGTAATAATAATAAGAATAATAATAGACTTTTACAGGTTGTCTTCGTTGTTTTTCAGTTATGTTTTTCTTTTTTTCTTTTAAAAAAAAGTTGGTGTGCTTTTAATTGACTAACTTCTTGCTGCTGTATAGTAAAATATTAATATATTTTTATCATTAAACTGCTGCATGACTATCATCATTGTGAGTGAAGAGAAAATGTTATAAAAAAAAGATGCCTTAAACAGTGAAAACAAAACTTTATTTTTTGTTTTTTCTTTTCTTTTCTTTTCTTGGCTGGAATTCAGTAGAGAGCATTTCAGAGAAACTAGACTCTTGTTCCACTCGGAAGTTTTTTGGGAATGCAATCATTTTGCTGAATGGTCTTGGCTGAGTTAGGGGTCAGGTAGTCCTGAGCTGCTCCTGTGCGAGCAGGAGCTGCCAGCGCTTCTTTACCGAGGGGCAAGGATGGAGTTTCAGAAGGGTGGGGAGAAAACAAAAAAAAAGCTTGTTTTAAAGAATTTGATTTCCTGCTGTCATTTTATTCCCAGTTGAAATTATAATTCCCTTTTCCTTCTTGGGGTTTTGGGGGTTTTTTTTTGGTGTTTTTTGTTGGATTTCTTTTTTTTTTTTTTTTTTTTCGAGATGTACTGTAAGTGTCAAAACAAGCTGTTTCCATTGTACCATGCATTATTGCCCTTGAAAGAAGTTTGCTGTTAGTGTTCACAGAAAGTTAAACACAAGCCGCTGGTAGCGAGGTGTTTCTGTTTCTTTTTAAACAATCACTGGAAATGTTTAAAATTGCTATAATGTGCACTTTTCCTATTTCCCAGTAGTGAAATAAGCTTTTCAGAGTGCGTAATGTGACATTTGAAATGGTTCTCAATTGCATGTAAACATGTGTCTGATAACCTGCTTCTGATTCGGAGGCTCTGGACGGGCAGTTCCAGCGATTATTGTACTTCAACTGTGATGTGTCGGGACTGCACTCTCCATGCTGCTAGACGTAGTTAGGAATTTAATTGCTTTGGTTTTGCTACTTGATTGATTGTCTCGGTCCTGCTGTTCACTGCCCTCCCCAAAATTGTCGCGCTGCCGACGGACGCGCTCCGGCGCCCGTAGTTCCACGCCGCCGCGGTGCGTTCCCAGCAATAAGTAGCGGGAGGCGAGGAGAGCACGGCAGAGTGTCCTTCCGTCCCTCCCGGCTCCTGGGAGCATCGCTAACGAGGCAGGCTCCTCCCGTGGTCTTCCTCGCCCGCGCCGCCCGGATCCTGCCCAGGATCCGGCTGACTCGAGGAGCGCTCGGGCCGCGCGGGTCCAGTCAAACCAGTACAGCCTGGAACAGCCCGCGGGCGGTTCTGTGAACAGTGGCCGAGAACTTGTGGTCAGTTTTTGTCTCGTTTTGGGTTTCTTCTGCGTGTTTCCTTGGTTTTTTTGTTTTGGTTTGGTTTTTTCTTCTTTTAACGCACGTTCTGTATGTTCAAGGACTTGATGAATGATGATAACGAAAGACTAAAATGACTGTAAAGATTCGTGGGATTTTGCTCCTGGTTGTTTTAGTTTCCTTTGGATTTATTTTTTTTGCTTTTTTTGTTTTAATTTTTGTTTTCCCGGAGGTGCTCGGTACTTTACCAAGGCTCTAATATCTCAGTATTTAAAACAAAGTACAGAAAACCCTGTTTAATGTTAGAAGAAGAAAGGTATATTTGACCATATGTGTTGTTTTAAAAAAAGACAGTATGCTCAAATGTGCCAAGATACCTAATTCCTGAGAAGTATGCCTTATATTTTCCTTGATGATATGCTTTTAAATGTCTTGTAGAATAGGTCCAAGAGCATGATAAAAGCTACTTTATAATGACTACGTGCAAGAAAACTTGAAATTCATTGCAATACTGACATTATTTTATTTTTAAGTTAAAGGGACACTGTCAAGTAATTTACCATTGAAATACAACCACCTTTTAAGTGGTTTTATGCTAACGGGGAAATGTCCTCCGAATTCAAATTCTATTTTTTTTTTTTTTTTTTGTTAAAATGAAAACAAAAAAGTAAAATTGCTCTGTCTTTGAGAATTTAAATAAAAAAGAAAAAAAGAAACAGCACGAGCCGCTGTTGATTCATGCCTCTTCTTTGCGGTCCCGCTTACGATGCTGCGGCGGGAGGCAGCCGGCAGCTTCCCGGGAGCCGGGGGGCCTGGCCGGACCCTCCGGGGTTCCCCCCGAGCCCCGGTACCGGGAGCTCCCGGGTTGGGCCGGGCGGGATCGGCGGGAGAGCAGGAGCCCGAGCGCGGGTGCCGGGAGCGCACCGAGCTCCCCACCAGGCGCGCCCGTAGGCGGAGGGCTTTTCGTTTTTTGAAAATTCAATTGGAAAAAAAAAAAAAAAAAAAAGGAAAGAAATACTTGACAGTGTCACTTTGTGCGTATCCCTCGCAGGGGTTGAAATGCGCTGGGCGTAGCGCTGCCGGGAGAGCGGTTCCCGAGCTGTCCCGGGACTGTGGGAAGCGCAGAGGGGCTGCCCCGGGGGCAGCGGGCGGGCGCAGAGCCCACCCCGTGAGCCAGGCAGAGCTGCTGCCGGGGATTTAACCCCTGCTCAGAGCCGACCGGTAACTTCTTTTTTTTTTTTTTTTTTTTGTTCAGTGTTGGGTTGGGTTCTTTTTGGGAGCAATTACTTTGTTGCCTTTAAAAATAGCACTGTAACCACCTTTTTTTATGATTAGCTGTAGTGTAACCTTTGTCCCTTCAAACTATGCAAGCTATGAAATGTAAATTAGGGATCAGTTAAAGATAGTTGATTATATTCAATCAGATGACATTCATGCACTAACTGGAGTATATACAGATAAAGCTATTAGAGTGACTTGTATGCTAACAGCAAGATATAACATACCTACCTATTCTAAAAAAAATTACTATTAATATTGTATAACAGGACTGTGGGGGTTGGGAGGGAATGTTATCTCTTATCTTCTTAAAAGGGGATTTAAGATTTTTATAACTGTTTTTTCCATCAAACTTTAATATTTTTGTCAAATTTTTAGGTATTTAATTTGTAAAATAGATTTTACTTTGTACTGGCGTACAGAAAATAGGGGTTGATTTAAACTTTTTTGAAGCCAAGTGATCAAGTACATTTGTAATAAAAAGTCAATGGATCTATATCAGTCGTACTCACTGTTTTCATTTCTTGTACGTTCTAATGCAGTGGCGCTCTATGTCTCCCAAGGAAAAAAAAATTGGGGAGGGGGGTGGAAGGAGAAGGCAAAAATGCCAGCACTGATGCTGCCAATTGATGCAACTTTGCATGCACAAGTGGCCCCTGGTCAGTGGAGATTTGGTAGATATGCATTTTTCCTAAAACACGGTGCACTTTTTCCAGAAGGGTTTATGCAAACCTGACATTTTTGGCATGTCTTCACTTCACGCTTCCACCTTGGCGCCCGTAAACTCTAAAGTCGCCCTTTGGGAAGCGCCTTTCCCTGGCACTTCAGGAAAAGCAAAACCAACCAAAGCAAAACTCTGATTTCTTCTAAAGTAGTGAACTACAGCACATGATGTTTTTGCACCCTCACACGCTGTCTCCCTTCCTCCAAGGTCTGCCACTTGCTTTTCTCTAAGTTCAACAGGTCAAAGTATTTTTTGTTTCATTTTATTTTTTAAGTAAAATTGCCAAGTGTTTTGGATCGAAGACTTCAGCAGATCCACCGAGCTTGGATCCAAGACCTTGCAGAGCACTGACATAATTATTTTTTGGTTGCTTGTTTGCTTTAAACCCAGCCCTCCCTTTCCCTGTCCCAGGACATATACCAAATCTGATTGACTTGTCTGTGGCAGAAGCTGTGGGAGTCAGCAGGGAGAACAACGACATTAATGTACAAGAATGCTAAAACAGGTTTACATTTTAGGGGCACTCTTCAAACATGAAAACCTCAGAAGTATAACTAGAACCAACCAATTTCCTCGGTTTTGCTAGTCCTCCAGGTAGACATTGAGTCTCTCTTAGGTGAGTTGGAGAGAAGGCAGTAAAGGCAAATTCTTCCACAGCTGTGCAATTTGCTCCTTCAAAAACCTGCTGCTTCCTACTGGATTGAGTGGCTTTTGGAGAGGTAGGGCTCTGCCTGAAGCACTGTGAGTTTCTCTTTTAAAGACACTGTCAAGAATTTTTCTTTTTTAGAAACCCAGTTTGCAGCTTTTTTTTTTTTTTCCCTGGCTTTTTTTTACTTCTTTTTTCTTTTGCTTTTTGTCAGGCTTACCCAAACTTTCCCTTTATTGTCTTACTCTCCTCCTTCGTTGGCTGCCTGCTCCTTGTTAACTCAGCTTGTGCAGCTGGAGGGTCACTGTTCCTGGTGGTGTTTGGACTATCTGGAAGAGGAGCCCAGTAGTTTGAAATTCTCATGCTGGGCTTTTTTCTATTTTTTGCACACTCATTTCTCTCCCTAAAAGTTTTACTCTTCTTGGCTTTCTCCTGTAATGCGTGAAGAAAGGTGAAGGGCTCTGAATTTTTGGTGGCAGAACAGAGAAACTGGCTGCATGCAAAGCGTTGTCACAATGTTTTGACAAAACCGACAAGGTAAACAAGCGAGTTCCATTTTTATTCCTGATTCCTTCTGCTGTTGCCATCTCCTTTGCTGCTTGCAACAATGAAAGAGAGTTTCTGCCCAGAGCTTTTTTTTTTTTTTTTTTGTGGTTTCTTTTACTCTGCTCATTTGCACGTGATTTAGCTCACTGGCACCGCAAAATGTGCGTGGGTTGTGAGCGTGGCAAGGAGATACGTATATAGAGTTTAAAGCTAGTTAAGGTTAATTTAAATGGACTTCCAAAATTATAACCTTTTTTAAAAGCTCGTATTGCCCAGAGCCTGATCTTTGAGCCTGAAGTTGGTGGCATTTTTTTCTTCTCTGAAGAGGTGTGTGTTGTGTTGGGATGGCTGAGGGTGATGGCACAGGAAGGATGCTCCTCTTGTGTGGCAGCTCTCCGGAAGCTCCGCAGCTGGAGCCGGGCTGCCTGCTCTGCTCTGCTCCCAGCAGAAGCTCCCGTTCGTGCCAGATGGTCCTGGCTCCGCTCTGGGGGTTTCTCTTAGCCTGCCTATCCTCCTTTGCTTGTTGTCTTTGCAAAGCATTTCAGTTCCTGATGGGCTGTGTGTGTTAGCAGCAGTCTGGGAGAAAGGCAGCTCACATCAGGGTCCGCGACCATCTCACTTCTTGTGAATGACAAGTGGGCCAAGAGGCTTTACCGGGCTGTGTGTTGCTTGTTGTTAGTGCAGAACAGCTGCAGATAGCAGAGAGAAGTAAAGGCCAAATCATCCACTTGCAGGGGTTTCACAGTGTCACTTCTCCAATGGCATTCTGGATGCTTTACTGCAATTTGGTTGGCATAGAAGTTGCTGCTGGAGGAGTACATTGGAAGGGAAAGGATAAGCAGGTTGGTGTTGGGGCAGGCGTGGTGCTGTCACTAACAAAGGCATTTCCCGAGCCGACAGCCTCGGGCTGAGTGAAAAGTTTGTCCAGGGGAGGAGCTCCCAGCAGTCAGGGCAAAGGTGTTGTCTGTCTGGAAGGTGGGAAAAGGCTTTCAGAGCAAGGTGGGAGATGGGATGTGGCAGACATGGATGGCCAAGGTACACCTGGGCTGCCATGCATGGTGGACCAACTCTATTTTTGGAAATAAATAAGCATGGTCAGGGTTCACTTGCCATGCAAGTGCTTCAGCATCAGCACAGCTCTTAGAGAAGCCCATGAGAGCCTGATGACAGTGGCTCTTTGCCACAAGCAGCTGAGAGGTGTCAGGCAGCCGGTCCCAAGGGATCATGGAGCAGCGGACGCTGAGCTCCCCACATGGGGTAGGTCTGCTGCTCCCCATTGTTGCAGTTTGGTGGCTGAAGCCAGATGAGCATTTTGTGTTTTGGAAGAATCAAAGCATGTCACTCCCACCTCTATAAAAGTAGTAACAGGTTGTGTAGCCTGTTTGAGACAAAATACCACAGGAGAGGGAGAGTTGAAGTCATACAGCAAGAAACGAGGCGTGTTTTCACGGGAAAATGTCAGCTGGAGATTAAGTGAAAAAAGATAAAGATAGAGGACTTTTGGCCTCACTATCTGTCTTTTGAATGTTGACTGATTAAAACAAGACAGAGTGAATGGCTGGATATCCCAAAACAATGCTTCACTGTCCCACTGCAGATCGATACTGCTGGCGCTCCTTCACCCGGAGACGGGATCTGGTCCTGAGCTTTCTGCTCTGGAAGGCACTGTGGCCAGCCAAGATGGAGCCTGCTCAGGCTGGCCATAGATTTTGCCTGCATGTGGGTGTTGTCTTATTTTGGGTGACCAGACATCACCTGGGCTGTGGCTGTACCTCTGTAGCTCAAGTTGGACGTGTGGTTTGGTAGGGAAATTCTACTGTCCCTGTGTGAGGTACCTTGGAGCAGTCTAAGAGCACAAAACCTGATACAGTTTGGGTTCAACTAAGACAAGTTTTACCAAGCGGTGGGCATTAGGTTTATCAGGCCAAGCTAGAGTTTGTAGGAAAGTGAAATATCCAAAACACAGGTAACAGCTGTCAGGTCCTGAGCAGGGCCTACTTTGCTGTTGAACTTGGTGATCCTGGCCATTTCCACACCTCCTCTTGAGGCTGGAGTTCATGACATGTGGTGAATCTCTGCTCCCTTCTGGAGCAGCCATCAGCTGGGAGGGTTTTTGGTTTGAATGGGAATCTGCTGGATCTTCCCAGCAGGAATTCAGTCTTAACTCAGACAATTCCTTGGCTTTGTTGGTGATCAGTTGGTTTGCTGTCCAAACTGACGTTAGCTTTGCAAAAATACACACCTTAGCCCTTTCTGAGTCTTGGGCCATGTAGCAGACTGAAGTGCAAAGAGGATTGGCTGCAAAACTGGAAGTGGGAGTTTCTGCTGAGTCTCCCTGGCTGTGGCATGGAAGCATTTTTTTCTTGAAACACTATCTTGAAATATGCAGGAAGCAAGAAAAACCAGCTTCATTCTTTCTGTTCGAGACTGGAGAGGTGAGAGGTGTGGATTTACATCTGCAGCACAAAAGGATGTGCCCCTCTTGGCTGAGGAGACCTTGGAGGGAGGTGGCTGGTGGAGCTGATCCAGCACGCGCCTGTGGGACGGCAAGTGCATGACTTGGAGAGATTTAGACAGCTTTTTGGGAAAAACCTCTTTGTGTTGAAATGTCATCCCAGTCATGATGTTGATTTCAATGGAGAATTGCTTGTGGAAGTGGCTTGCAAGCTGTATCTGAAGCTCTGTGACCGTGCTGACCCCGGTGGGTTTGGCTGTGTTACTGAACACGGTGCAGAGACCGTGCAGCAGCCACGTGGGTGCGGCCTTGCTGCAAGAGATCGTGTCTTACTGCCACATGGCAGCAGTTTGGGCTGGGAGGTGTTACTGTCATGCTTGCAGGAAGGTCTGGGAGCTGAGCCTGGGCTCTCAGACATCATCACCACCGTGCTCTGGATTGATGCACGGGCCAGCATTGGCACAGGGTGTTTTGAGGGGCTGCAGGGGCTCTGCTGTGGGGATGTCCCCCCAGCATGGTTCGTGCCGATGTGGCTGGTGTCAAGATGAGGCTGAAGGAGGCTGTGTCCATATCATGGACCTGGATAGTTTCTGGTGCTGGCAGTTGAGAGTCAGTAAATGAGCAGTGGTCGTTTTTTCTGTTACTGGAGAACGTCTTGATGTGTGACTCAGGCTCAAATTGCTCTGCGCCCGTCGAGGTTGGGCCATTGGAGGTTCGGGGGATTTTGTTCTCACGCTGGGTAGAAAGGCAGCTGTCAGAGGGCAGGACATGGTTGTGCATCAGGCAGGACCTGTCTGTTGGGATGTCTGGGAGCAGCATTGTCATTTGAAGGGCAGCCACCTTGGTTTGGCTGTCTCTGTCCCCCAGCTTGCGCTTGCTCTAGTGTCTCCCTAGGGAATGCATTTTATTTCTCCATGCTCCATCCTGGTTGCACAATAGTGAGCACGATGTAGGCTGCTGGCTTTATTGCCCGCAGTCTCCTGAGGTTTGGAACTTGCCTGGGCTCACCTTTTGCCCAGGCATCTCATATGGGCAGGGGAGCTCAGACCAGCAGCTCCTGGGGAGTGAGTCTGCATCGGCACATCGGTGTCAGCCGGTCCAGGCTCCTCAAAACTCACCTGGGGGTCGAGAGGTGAGTGCTGGGATTTCAGGGACCAGCTCTTCTCTCTGCATCAGTCCAGCAGAAGCAGGTCCAGCTGGCTCACTTTTGGGCGAGCTGGGAAGGCTTGCCGATCTGTCAATACTTCAAGAAATGCCAGGGCTAGGAATCATGGAGAAAGGGTTTTGTGAAATCTGGTATTCAAACCTCCCACTCGAGTGATGCTGAGGAGAGCTGGCAATGTTACATTGGCTTATCAGAAGCTGTGTGGGCAGGTCAGCTTAAAAAACTATTGTATGAGCAGCACCACAGGTGAAGGAAAGAAGCTGGTGTCTTGTCAGGTACAGAGTTTAAATGGGGTGAGAATTTCTTTTTATTAAAAAGATTGTTTTATTTAAATAATAAATGACAGTATGTTCACCGTTCCCAGGGGCTGCTGAAGGGCAACCAAGCAGGTCTGAGCAAAGTAGGGACTAAAGGCTTTGAATTATTTTCTGTCATTAATAACTCTGAACTGAGCACTGCAAATCCATGTAAAAGCCATCTCTGCTTTCATGCATGTGAACGGTTTGGTTTGTGGATAGATCTGCTGTGATCAGAGGCTCATTCTATCTTAAAAAAAGAAGTTGGCTTCTGAGCTTCACCTGTCAATAAAAGTCCTGGAAAATGAGTCCTTGCAAGGCCATATGTAACTTATCTTGTCCAATGCAAGTCTCTAATTGGTGGTTTAAAGTAATTAAAAAAAAAAAGAATCTGTTAACGGTCAGTCTATTTTCAGTTTAAAGATGGACTTTATATGGTCATAAAGTAAAATTCCTAGCTTAATTATGGGAATCAAAGTACATTGGCTTAATTGCACAAAGAACTGCACACAAGAGTGCAGAGAGGACACGCTTTACAAGTGATTATCTGCTGATGAAATACTATATGGAGCAACAAGTGGGGGCATTCCAGGCTCCAGAAAGCATCCTGAGGTCAGAACTGCTGAGCTGCTGGAGGAGAGATGGCACCAAATCCTTGTCCAATCCAAGAGAATTGGACATTTCTCTTGTCCGCTGTGGACCAATTCTATTTTTGGAAATAAATAAGCATGGTCAGGGTTCATTCCCACCACAGCACTGACTGCCCTGCCTTGTGGAGACTTGAAACTGGACGGGATTGAGGGGGTGATTTATAACCAAAGCCTTGGTTGAGGAGTTGATTTGTATTCTGGAGATGCCTCCAGAAGCTGGAAAAGCAGCTGTGGGAGGTTTGAATGGCAGAGGATTTGGTGATGGGAAACACAAGCTCCCAATGATTAGGAGATCCATCAGATTATCTCCCTGTTGATTGGACACGTATTCCTTGAAAGGTATCAGAGTGCTTGGGGCAAGCCTGCATTCTTGAAGCTGAGATACCTGGGAAGCTTCCTGGTGTCCAGGAAGGAGACAGAATTTCGGACATGGCAGTGCCTCTTCCCAAAGTCTGTGTGTGTGCCTGGGAAAAGGCTGTGACAGGGAAGTGAACTGAAGAGCTGTGACTTCACAGCATTTCCACTTCAGCCCAGGCGTCCCCAGCCTGGTGGCACGGCAAGCGGGCAGGGTTTGGGGAAGACAGAGCCTGGTGGGAGGCTGAAGCTGTTGGGGCTGGAGATTGGGAGCAGAGTTGTGTGCACAGGAGGGATTGAGCTGGAGTAAGGATTGGGCACATCTGCACAACAGGGTGGAAACAGGAGACAAAAATAGTTATTGTAGACTGCTCAGTGATGAAAAAAGACCTCGGCACAGCTGCTCTGATTGAAACATGGTGGGGGTGATGGAAATCAATAAGATACTGCATTACCTACCATTGTAGCAGGTATGTTAGGTCATAAAGGAGGAACACTACAGCTAAAAGGTTGCTGTAAAATCTGAGGAAATTGGAGTACTGACAACCAAACAGCCACATTTATGTTGGGTATAAATTCTGTATTTTAATGACATGGAGGTATTAGGAAGTTTTCTATTCCAGACAAAAGGAAAGTTGAGGATTTCATGAGCCTTGGGAAAAAAAACAGGCTCACGCATCTTCATAAACCTGTTAGAAAAAGTGAGTTCTATTATGACCATGCTATCTGGCCAGATTGCTTGGGAGGGAACTGGCTAACATTTTGGTGAGCAAACATACTGATTTATTTAAAGGATCATTTCTTGAAACAGCCTGGTCTAGAGTTAGCCTTTGTTTAGGACTAAAATGTAAGACCTGATTCAAAATACAATTATTGTTGGCTTGTTAAGTAGCAGTGACCACGTGGGGGTCACTGAATTGCATGTTCAGCATTCTCAGGGGTAGAAGGTGCTGGACTAAAAGTGAGTCTTTTTTTACAAAAGATTGCGGGGAAGAAGATCAGAAAAATGAAGTCCTTAGACTTACCATAGATACCTGGGAAGGTTACTGGCATCCAGGTGAGGCAGAAATCTGTCATGAAAGAACGAACAACCCTAAAAGTGTTGTTAAAAATAGTTATAAAGGAAGGGACTTCTGGAGTTCAGGAAGATTCCACCCAAGGACAGCAGTCCAGCTCTTGAGGAACAGACTGGAAGAGCCATGTAGTAGGGCAGGTAACCATGATTGGGAAATGAAGTTTAGGAGGGGCTTTGCAGAGCTGGGGGCTTTGAGGAGCCAATGCTGTCTGAGGGACATCAGAGACAAGGCTGGGGAGAAAATCTGGCTGTGCAGAAGACTGAAGAGACTGAAAGACTGAAGGCAGAATTCATTTCCTGCACTACTTCATGCCACTGAAGTGACTCCCCCATGTTATTCTGAAGCACAGGGCACGTTTGAGAGCCTGCTGTCCTTTTGGGTGGAATAAGGAGCCTTCTTCTGAAACTCAAGTGAGGCAGAGATGCTGGAGCAAAGTAGGAAATTCAAGTGGAGGAGCAACAGATGTATCAAGGGGTTTTAAAAAAGCTTGGGACTGAAACATTTAAAGGTACTAATAAAAACAGGGCTGTCAAAAAACAGCTTAGTATTCTCCATGACTAGATAATGTCCTAATGTCAGCTTATTATTTTTTTTAATTAAAGTATTAATCGGGGCGCTGGGAATTGCAGATCAGAAACCCTGAACTCCAATTTGAGAAGGAGAATCTGAAGTGCTGTAGCTCTTCAGTGTGTGAGACGTGGAAAGCAACATATTTTCTGCAGAGAAAGGGGGTTGGACCAGGTGATCCCTTCCAACCCAATCCATTCTTTGATTCTATGATCAGTCTGGTTTGCTGGGGCGCCTACCAGAATGTCTGAACACATTGAAAAACAGCAGGACAAAAAATAGGCTTGTTATGAAAAGAGAAATACCACAGAGTGCTTCTTTGGATGGAGTTGATACTTGTCACTTGGGGAGCAAAAGGTAGACTAAAGTCTAGTTAGAGAAGGTGATTAAAGGCTTCCAAGTCTGCATCTTCCACCTTTGAGCAAACGAGTTCCATTCAATGGTTTCATTAAACCCAAAGTTGCTGGGTGGAGAAAGGTTGATTTTCATGAAACTTTTGTGGTGGACACCACTAGATCCAGGTTGCAAAGTCTGGTCTGAGGGGAGAAACAAGCCCAGAATACTGGGTAATAATGGCATCTAGATTTCTCCTGTAAAGCAACACTCCCAGTTCAAATTCCTGCCTTGAGCTGGACTTGCAGGTCTGCCAGATCCCAGAGTGTGCCTCAGCAGCTGATGTTGTGGGTATGTTCTGTTTTCTTCTTACTAAGAAAAAACTCAAAGGTCTTGACTTTTATAATGGGTAGAAAGGGAAGGAGTAGGAACAGGGGTCTGGGCAGCATCTTCCAGTGTTTGCCTAGGTCTGTCCTTGAGGGAGGATTATCGGTGTGTGCACATGCAGACCTGTGTTACCTCTCTTGCCAAGAGACCCAGAAGAACCCACAGGTAACTGGTGTCAGCCAGAGCAACCTTTTGCTGCTCTGGCTTAGTTTTAGGCTTCTTAAAATTCGAGGAGTCATGGCAAATACCCTGGCTTCCCCCACCTTCCCTGTCTCCAGTAATGATGGTACCAAAGAGTGAGTCCTTTGATAAGTCATTGGAGTTTGCAATAGAAACAGGATAACTGCAAGCACCATGAGGCTTTCAGTCAGAGTTTATGTTTAAAGACAAGGAGCAGAGTGGTTGGAGAAGTGACCCCAGCCTGGCCGTGGCTGGAAAATTGAGAAGAGCATAAGGTTTGGTGCAGTGAGCATGGGGCTGACCCTGGGACAAGTGAGGCAACAAGCAACAGGGGGAAAAAAAGAGCAATTTTTAATGCTCCATCAGTATGCCAGGCTGTAAGTGAATTGTTCATTCAGGAGGAAGAACTTCAATTCTGGTAGCAGAGCAAATGAAGGGAAGGTGTGTGCTCTGCCACAGGAATCCTGCACATTCCAGGTGTAGGTGCAGGTCTCTGAGGCTCCTCTGTACCACAGCTCCTTAGAGCCCCACAGTGTCCCTGTGCTGCTCTCCCTAGTGATCAGGGGGTTGTCACTGGCACAACCTTTGTCCCTACCCCTAGAAATCCGTTAGATTGCTCACTTCTAGTTAAATTATACCAGCTGACTTTGAAGTTACTCAATATAAAACCGTCGTGGTATGCTTGCATGATAGTTATTTGATGTAAGACAACAATTTCTTGTGCTCTCTCTTTAGGAATTTGGGCTTTGAGTTTCACTGGGGTGTGTTGTACGTACCCAACTGCACAGGATCAGGCCCATCTCTGTTTTAAAATGTATTTCACATCTGCAGTTAGAGATGTTCTAGGAAACAAATTAGAAGATCAAGTTGTCTGTCACAGGCTCAGATGATCATAGCGACTTGTGCTAAAGGCTCTGTCCTCGTAGAGACCTGCACGGCTGCTTTGTGTAACTGCTGTCAGAGCTCTGGCGTTCTGGTAATAGTGTTTTTTAATAAATGTACTGAGTATACTCGCCTTGAAATCCTGTTAGGTACCAATAATTATTGCTGGTATTCTGTACATTAGCTCTGTACTAGCATTCACATTGGACTAGGCTTAATAGCGTGAGTGTCAAAGATGACTTGAAAAAGGAAAATTAGTTTATACCCTTTTCGTGTGGTTCTACTCCATGTAGTGAGTGGTTTGTAGAAGTACCATAAGTGCTACAACTGTCTTCCCCCTTCTACTTGCTGTGATTCTCTGCAGCAGCACATATAAATTTAAGTCTGTTTTTCCATCCTTCGGAGACGCTGAGATATTATCATGGTGAGGTCCATGGAAATGCCCAGAGAGCTGGGCCCTCACACAGAGATATGGCATCTTTTCCATTTGTTTTTGGTTTGTTTTTTTTTTCTTCTGCTGTCCATCCTCCAAATTTTTGTTTGGCTTTTATTTTTTAATGTAAAAAAGTTATTCCCTCATCTGTCAGTGCAACATCCTCTAGGATATTTGTGATCTTCCAGGAAAGGTAGACAGGACTGGAATAACTAATGCCAAAAATTGCCCATGGCAAGGGAGGGAAATCCTTGTTTTCAAGGCAAACCCCATCCAGACTTTTTTCAGCACACCACAAGGGTATAAATCCCGATTTTTTTCTTTTCCAGGTGATCTTTAAGGGCAAGTAGCAGAGGGCGGTGTTTTGCCCCCCAGTGGGGTTCGGGTGCCGCGTGGCATCCGCGCTGTCTCGCAGGTCTGAGCCCCCGGCACCCCGGCATTTAGGGAGCTCCATGGGGTTGGCTTTCACCGTGTCCTCAATTTGGATCCCCAGGGCAGAAAAATTAGGACTTTCTCAGTTAAAGAAAAAACCAAAAGTGAAGCAAAATCTCTGGAGAGTTGTGTTTCCCCACAGCAATGACAGCCCCTCAGCACCCACTTCTGTTCAGCCAGGACGCCCGGGTCAGTCCTGCTGGGTTTTTTAGCCATCTTGACCTCATGTTTGCAAATATTATTGGTAATATAATGCTCTATGTACAAATGTCTGTGTGGCTCATGTGTATGTTTCTGTGGTTCAAGTCAGCCACAGACTTCTGGAATTTCATTGTACTTTGGTTAAATGTTGGACTTTTAACTCTTCTACTGTATGGCTTCTTGATTTCTCTTGTCCAATGTGGACCAACTCTATTTTTGGAAATAAATAAGCATGTAAATAAAATGAATGGGTTTATGCCACTTACAAGAAAATGCTTTATTTAAAATATACACTCAGTCTTGTATATTTTATGGTATCTCAGGGAGCAGCCGAGGCTCAGGCCCCAGCAGCCTTGTGCTGAGATACCATATGATGTACAAACTCACTTCCAAGTGCTTTTGGAAGCAGACCTCCCATCTCCTGAGCCAAACCCCCGTAGGACCAGCCTTGCGGAGGAGGGAGGGGGGAATCCAGAAACACATCGTTTAAGGGGAGTAAAGGAAACAAACATGACTTTTCTCTCAACACAAGGCTTCTGGTTTGAGGTGTCCAGGTGCCAGAGACACTACTGGGTGCAGGGATGCCATGGGTCGGTTCTCAGCTCCCACTTGGGAGCACGTGGAGATCAGGAGCACAATGACATCTCTTTTTTTTTTTTTTTTTTCTAATTCTCCATATAAACCAATATTTACCAGTAATCCTGTGTTTCTGTTTTTGTTTTTTGGCAGACTTTTACCAGTAAATATCGGTTTATTCCTGAAACCAGAAGCCCTAAACATACCTTTGTTTATAAGGTCAGTTGGCATTTTGTCTCTCTCATTCCCCACTCCCCCCCAGTACAACCCAGCAGGTGGTTGAAAGGTACCAAGTTCTCTTTCTAGTTTTCCTGCTCTGCATCTCTGGGAACTGGAGCCCGCAGGACCTAGAGCCTTCTGTTGGTAATGTAGATCCAAGTTTACAAATTATTCTTTTACCATTTTAAATCCTGCTTTAAAGGACAGAGGTGTTCCTGCCTGCCCACCACGGGAACTGGTAGAAACCCCTAAATTTCTCCTTCTCTCTGAAGCCTGCGGGTAGGTCTCTCACTAGCATCTTCAGGCTTGGGACTGAGAAAATAATTTATCCCAAAATATACACTAAAAACTGCCATTTCTGGTTTACTGTGAGCAGGACCGGGGGAGGGAAGGGCGGGAAAGGAGTTTGAAACTTACTTTTCTCCCCCTTTTTTCCTAGAAAGCAAATGTGACATGGGGAGGAGGGAGAGAATGTGAACGTGGCCCTTCTAAACTCATTGTAAACTCCTCCTCCGAGGCTGGGAAAAAGGGCAAGTGAAAGATCTGATCCTTAAAAGGACATCACTGGGTGTCTGAGACCCCAAAAGCAGCTGGCGATTTTTAAGGACTCCAATTGCTTTTGGTTTATCCCAAGACAAATTGACTTGGGAATGTTGAAGCCTCCTTTTTCCCCATAAGTATTTGCCACCCAAACACTGCACGTTTTGGTAATACCCAAGAAACAGAGAACCTGATGAGGGATAGAAAATGAGTTTACTGCATGGTCCCGGCCAAATTTTTTCTCCCAAGCAAACAAAACACAAAAAAAAACCCCCAAAAACCCAAACCAAAACTCATCCCTGTCCCTCCCCAAAAAAAAACTCCTAAAAAAGCAAGCCCAAGAGGATCTCAAATGCCCAGTCTGGTTTTGTCCTACATGGTTGACAGGGGCGTTTTTGGCATAGCTGCAGCCCAACCATGTCCCTTTAAGGAGCACCATGGCTCGTTTCCTCCTCACCAACCCCGAGCTGAGGGCTCTGCCGTTCCTGAGAGCTGATCGAAGCTCCTGCAGCCTTAGTTGGAGTCCAGAATGAGGGGAGCCCTTCCAGCTGTGCACTTTGAGCTGAAAACTACCTTTCCTCCCCTTTTGCAGCCTGGGTGGTTCTGATTGCTGGCAGTTCTGTAATACAACCTTAATCTGAGCAGTTGAGGCTGGTCCTACCTTATCTTCAGACGTCTTGCGGAGGACTCCTGTTACCAGTTTGGTACTCAAAAGCTACACCCCACCATCAGAAGTCACTTTTTGTTTTTTCCAAAGGCAGTGATAGCTCACCCTCTCTAGCTCTAATGGAAAACCTGATAATTGCAATGCAACTTTCTAATAAATTGTTCATATATTCATAATTCCGTTGCAATCCCAAATTGGAGAAGAGATCTGTTAAAGGTATATATTAGTCTAGATTTTTCTTATTGTAAATACTGTAATTTTATAATACTGTCAATATTTTATTAACTTAGAAATATTTAACAGAGTTTAATCTATGGTAGTTGATTCATTTATAGGTTTATGTTGCAGCCAATTACATTCTAATGTAAGATTAACTTTCAGCATGTAAACTTTGAGTGAATATATCTTTGGAAAGATTAAGAGCGAAAACTCTCGCTCTTAATCTGTAGTATTTATCCCAGTTGGGAATTATTTAACGAAATATTAGGAGATTTTGAGAGCTCATGAATCTGATAACTGCAGTGGGATTTGAAAACTTGAATTTTGAGATGTACCTGGCTCTTTGACCCTGTGAAAAAAGTTTGTTTCAGTACCTGACCTCTCTAGCACGGAAGTCTTTATTTTGAGCAAAGGGACACTGTCAGATCAATTTTAGTTTCTTGCTTTTGGGGGGAAAAAGAAACCACAAAATGCAGCCCTGCGGCACGCCTGTTAATTCCTTTTGGATGGCAAGGGGAACAGCTCCTCTCCCGAGGCTTTGTGTCCCTGGCCAGAGCGCCTCCATCCCCGCGGCCGGGCAGGGCAGCGCTCCGGCCGCTCCGAGGCTCTCGGCAGCGCCGCTGTTCCCGCAGCCCCGCCCGCCCCAGCCCCGGCTGCAGCCGGAGCTCGGGGACGTGGGCAACCGCGCACCGAGTCTCAAACGTGACCATTTTTGACCAAAGCGTTTGCTTTTTAAAAATTGAAATCTCTCTCTCTCTTTTCACCTGATGGTGTCCCTTTAGCATCATAAAGATGTTCATGTTCTCTGAAAACCACGAGAAGCGATTTTCTTTTCAAAGCAGGGGAGAATTGGTCTGTCATGTGTTTGCAACGCAACTTGCATAAAAAATACCAAAAATATTTTGAGGGTTTTCACAGGCGTTGGTATTTTTTGAGTGTAAAAGTTAATCTTGATTAGAGATGTGCCAATCTTTACTGCTTTCCTGTAGTGTTGTTACACTTAGGCATTTCAGTTCACTTACAAATATATACTGTAACAGTATACTTTGTACAGATTTATTTAAAATTTATTTGAAAACTGAAATAAAGTAGGCAGAAAATAAAGATATTTATTTTTCATTTGACTATGTAAGAAGGTATCGTTCTTTTGGTTTTAGTGCACTGGTGTACCAAGCCTCAGAACCACTGCTTTCTCCAGCTCATAGGATGCTTTTCCAGACTGTGGATACGTGTATGTGTACTGCTGTGTTGATAAGTAAATGCCAACGATGGAGTTCGTTGCTTTTATACATCCCAAAGAGAAGTTCTCCACCGTTCACTGTCTGTTTTCTGACCGAAAAGGCGTGTGTTTGTGAACAGTGCTCACGCCAGCTCTGCCATCCCACCCTCACATCAGCTCACACCAATGCCAGGATGGGAGGAGTTGCCTGCGTACCTTCCCCAAAACACCCCGGGCCGCAGTGGCATCGTCAGGGAGCAGTTCAAACCTGTGTCCTTTGGGCTTTGTGTAAAGCAAATGCAGAACAAGAAAAATCGAGATGTTAAATCCATTAGAAAACCAATTCCTTATTGTACAGTAGTATGGAGATCTCTAGTCAACCTGCCATTAATAATAGATTCTTATTTTTTGAATGATCTATTTAAAAGAACAGCAAGCATTGTATTTGCTAGTAAATCTGAAGTGTTTACATGGAATTACTAAATAAATTATTTGATCTAATATGGCTCTTATCAGTGCTGATTTTTAATAATGGAAATTCAGTTTGGCAGCTGCTTTTTTAGTTCGTGCTGTTCTTTAAAATCTTCCAAAGCAGGTTTTTTTTTTTTTTTTCACTGCATCCTTGTGGTCCAAATTAGGTTCTGAGGAAGAGGCAAACCACGCCTCTCCCTGCAAGGCCTGACAGGAGTGCTAGCTCACGTTTTCCAGCCCCTTCCATGAGGCTTTCCCTTCACATCCCAACCAGCTGAGATGAGCAGGATGCTCTGAGCCCAAAGCCCTGCAGCATTCACTGCTGCTCACCGGGCTGAGGCCTGGGGCCTGGAGACACAGGATGAGGTTTTTACAGCAGAAAGCTTTGGGATAGAAGTAGAACATCCTCCTGTGAGGCAATGAGTTGTCACACTCAGTTCCAGCAGTGGTCCTGTTCCTGCTGTTCCGAGGCTGCTGGAACACCCTGTGCTCCCGGCCCTGTCCCCTGCTCAGGGGCCGTGAGTCCGCGGGCAGTCGCCAGAAGCCGATGAAGGCTTTGGATCATCAGCAAAGCCAAAGGCAAATTCAGGGGCTCTCACCCCCTTCCAAGCCCCAAGGGCCGCTCTCTGCCGGGGGGGAGCCGGCTGCGAGCCCCCAGAGCTCCCCGGAGCTCCGGGGCTGGAGGATGGGGCAGGTGCTGCCCCGCCTTGGGGCTCCCGCCCAGGGTGGAGGGGCTGCAGGTGGAGAGCGGCAGGAGGGAGAGGCTGGATGCAGAAATGCCTGTACCAGGAGCAGCAGAAGAGCAGGCAGGCGTTGCAAATGCCGAATCTGGCCACACCGTGTCCCCCTCCAAGCGCCGCAGACGCCGCTTTTCTCCCGGGCGCTCAAACCTGGGGAAAATGAAACTATCAATAATGCACCTGTGCCCGCACTCCCCGCTCCGGCGCGGACGAGCGCTGAGTCACCCCATGTTTAATTCAACGCTCCCAGCGCCAGAGCCCTGGCTACAAACCCATCCAGTGCTTACATTATGCACTAGCTGAAATTCTGCTGGACGTGGATTTCACGCTGCATGTTCAAGGCAGGATTCCCGTCCCACCCCACACTCGCTCTGCTGCCTGGGGAGGGGTGAGCTCGGACCCTGCTCCATGTACATGGACACTGTCTCTCCCAGCCTTTTCCACTGCCCCTTCCCTCTCCTCTTTCCCTCGCTGGCTTGGAAAGGTTTGAGATATCCATCCCTGGGCCCTGCAGCACCACCCCAGCTCTCCCTGGGCTTTTCACTGCAGCAGCTCATCCATCAGGCCACACTATTCCCACCAGAAATTAATCTGCTCTCTCTTACTCCTCTGAATAGCATATTTACACACATCTCTATCTCCTTTGCGAGCTAGCCCGTGGTTAGGAGCAGTATATTCCTAGAAATTTGCTTTCTAGTTTGGGGGGAATAGAGCACACTGATGAAATGGCTCCATTTGTCTGAGTAACATCAGGAAACTTGCTTGGGCCAGATGCTTCTCCAAGCTGATACCCACTGGCCAATGGTAAGTGCTTGAGAAGAAGCAGGAAACAGCTGCTCTACACCTTGCCAAGCCATGAAAGGCCCTTATTTTGGAAGAAAATATTTCCTCTTTAGCTTAATTTCCCACTCCAAACCCAAGCCTCTCTTTATAGCACATGGGAACAACCCTCAGCATTGATCCTGCTGCCTCTCATGTCTCCACTGCTCATTTTAATGCTTAAAGCAAAAACCAAACTGAAATGTCAGACAAAAACTCTGGTCACAAAGTTCTGGGGTTAGTAATTGCTCAGATTTGTTTTCAGTGGATGGGGCAATGCTCCAGTAACTCAGATACAGAGCATCCTGAGCTGGCCTTGCCTCACAGGATGGCTCCCAACCAAAGCAATTCCTTCCATGCTGGTTTGGTTGGCATTGCAGAGAAGCTGTGATTTTTCTGGGAATTGGCTGAAGTAGGTTATTCAAAATAAAAAGAAATGCCCCAGGGTGGCTTTCCTGACCTAGGGAAACAGAGAAGGTATTTTTGCTGCTTCCACCACTGCTGCTCACATGGAGAAGTGACTCAAAAGCCAACTAGTAGCTGCCCAATCCTTCCCAGTCGTGCCATGCAGGTGTTTGGAATAGAGACTGCCCTGGATTTCCAGGAATGCATATTTGCAATCAAGAGGCACAGACATGAACTTGATCAATCTCCTATGAGCTTCCCTTTCAACCCAGCATGGGTTCCCAGAGCATGGGAACTGTGAAAGGAATACTTGAATTATTTTGTCCTGGATTTGTTTCTCCAAGTCTAAAATACAGAGATGCTGAAAGTGGGGAATTTTATAACATACCCAATATTCAAGTTGGCCTGGGAATCAAAAGCCAAGGCAAGGACAGAGGGTGATTTCTGCTGCCAAGCAAGGAGGAAGGCAGCGTGACTCTTGGGGAGCCATTGCTCTGCACCCCCTGGGCAAGCTGGGACCCAGATGGGGCCAGCTGCTCCAGAGCCTTTGGGGGCAGCTGCCTGTCCCCAGGCTGCCGTCAGGCAGGGACTGCTGGGGAAACTGTCTCCATGAGGCAGCCAAAGCTCGGTGCCAAGGGATGCCTGGAAGAGCTTGACCTGACAAGGATGCCCTGGGAGAGCCACAAACACGGTGGGAAAGAGGAGGGGACTGGTTTTGAGCAGCAGAACCCAGCTCAGCCCGACTGACCCTACAGCAGACATTGCTTCCCTGTGCCTCCTTTTGCTCTTCCTCCCAGAAGTGTCTCCCTGAGCCAGCCTGCATCCATCACAGCCAGAGCAAACATTGCCAGGACTGACCAGAAGGACTGAACTGTACTAAAACTGGAAGCAGGAGATGCCCAAAGTGCCTCACCCTGCTGTGTGAGACAGACAGTAACAACAGCTGTAATGTCCAGCACAGCTCGCAGCCCTCAAGGATTCCCAGCTGAGGCTGTTCCATGGATTGAACCTGCAGTGCATCTCCCAGGAATGGTCATGGAAAAGCACCTGGCCACGCTCTGCATGCTGCACTGGCTGAGGGCTGGAATGACATCCTGGCCATCACAAGGGCAGTCCAGTGTAGTGCTGGGCTCCCCTAAGCACAGGAGGAGCTGCTCCACCCCACAGCAGGCAATTCCTGCTCTTAGAGGCTCCCTGAAGCTTTTTTCAGTGAGGGAAGTCAGATCTGCCCCCACCAGCTGGTAATGCTCCCCCTCGCTTTGCCAGTCAGAGAATCTATCCCAAGATAATCCAATGCAGCTGAAAGATCCTGTTGCTCCTCAAAAAAATAACCTCTAGCAGCAACAGAGCAGTTGGGCTGCCCCACACCTGGGAGTGTTCCAGGCCAGGTTGGATGGGGCTTGGAGCAGCCTGGTCTAGAGGAAGATGTCCCTGCCCATGGCAGGGAGGAGGAGCAAGATGAGTTTAAGGTCCCTCCCAAACCCAAACAATTCCATGAACAGCAACAGCTTTCCCTCCAGTTGATGGTTCCCCCTGACCTGTGAGGGTTTGCCCTGGCTCACAGCAAACACTGAGGTCCTCACAGACTTTGTGACCAGCACAGTGCTTTGACCAGAGGCTGCAGGAAAGGAGCGGGCACCCAAAACCCCACAGCCCAGACCTGTGGTGGAGGCGCAGCACGAAGGCTGCAGGCACCTCCTCACTGTGCCGAGCACTCTGAAGTAACATCATGTGCAGGATGAGCTCGTTCCCATGTGGGGAGCAGCAGGGATGAAGGGAATCTCTGTGCCCAGCTTTGATGTCCCCTGGCCCTGCTTCTCCTTCCAATAGCCCTTGGCACTAAGTGCTCCTAATCTTGCATTTTCTGTGCTGAATTTCCCTTCATTTTCAGCCTGCAGCTCAAGGATTTCTCAGCAAGCTGCTGCTTCTCTGTGACGGAATTAGTGACAGTGGGGACAGCAACAGTAATTATTCAGTGACCTCGAAATGACCTTTTGCTTTTAAAAATCCATGGCTCTACTAAGGACTAAACATTCATGAACCTAAAGAAGCTCCTGAAACCCCAACATCTGACAATAGCAAAACACCTGGGAACAGTGATCAAGGAGGGAGAAGCCCCAGGAAGTGTCTGAGTGAGTGAAGGATCCTGTTTGGAGCCAGGACATGTACCCTTGAGCCCTGCTGGTGCCACAGCCTGTGTGCCTCCGTGGGCTCTGCTGACCCTATCCCAGTGCTGGGACACAAGGATCCCTGGCTGCAGGAGCAGCCCTTCCAAGGCTTTCTGGGAAGCAGGAGGGGTTACCCAGCTCATCCCCCAGAACAGCTGTGGGCACACGTCCACTGGGTGTGGAACTGCTGGTGGCACCACCACTGCCCCATTTGTCAGTCTTACAGCCCCCAGACCCTCCTCCCGTGTGCTGGCACAAAGCTGGCACCAGCCCTGACCCTGGGAGGAGATGCCACAAGGTACAGGCAGGAAAGAGACCTTCTCACCTCCCCTGGCCTCTTGGTCTGCTTCCAGACCACCAGCTCCCCGTGCCACTGAACTGGGCACATGCTGGGCAGGGTGTCCTGAGCTCTGCTGGCCTTCACACAGACTGACTCCCTACAACGTGGGCTTCTGCCCTCTTTTTGGCCATGATGGGTAGTGGGATGCCTGATGAGCTTCTTAGGAGGTCTCACCTGCTACCTGAGCCCCTCTGGGGAGGAGGAGATGAGCCTTGGACTAGGCAACTGGTGTCCTGTGTGTCTCCCAGCTGCTCAGCCCCTGCTGAAAGGGAAATCTCAGTCTCCCAGGGATGAGTCAGGAAGTCAGATGAAGGATAAATTTCTAGCACTCTTTTTCACTTCATACCACAAATGTGCCCATTGAGGCTTCTCGTGGGCTCCTGGGCCAGCACCCCAGCTCACCTGTAAGCCTCAGCCCAGTCCTGCCAGGAACACGTGCAGGTCAGGTCCTGCCAAGTGAGCAGAGCTCCCAAACTCCCTCGCAGGTGGTTGGAAAGGTGCAGCCTGAGCCCTGGCAATGGGCAGACACACACAGGCACTGCCTGGGAACTGGGACTGCTGGACCTGAGTGAGGCACCCAGATGAGCACTGCTGGGTGAAGCTGGATGCACCTCTCAGCCTCTCCAGAAAGTTGTGCCTGAGGAAGAGGAGGATGAGGAAGGCAGTAGACTGCTGGGCCCCTCTGGTGTAGAGCTGGGTTGGGACCCCACTTCAGCCAGCACAAAACTGGCTTTTTGGCTTTTTCACCTTCCAGTTGTGCCCCCTGAGGTCTTTCTGCCTACACAGATCCTTGACACAAAATGGGAATCAGTGATTCATAAAAATACAAACCATCTGTGGAGCAACGTCACGGCAGCGACCACTTCACACGTGTGAGCCCTCAACAGACTGCTCCCTGGGGAAAAGTGGAGTTAGCTGCAATTTTTTTAAATGACACTGCTATTTTGAAAGGAATAACTCATACAATAATAATAATAATTGCTTCCTGTGCATGCCCAGCGCGTGTGCTTTGAGCTCAAGTAGAATATTAATAGTAATTAATGACAGCCCCTCTGACAGCAGCCAGTGTCAGGAGGGAACACCCACTGGTGTCAGCTCGGGGAGCAGGCTCTGCCTCTGCCCGGTCTCTCCACACCTGTATTTCACCAGCCAAGGCTTTGCTCAGCACCTTTCCTTCACCTAAGAGGTCTCCAGGGCGATCCTGGGGCTCAGGGACCATCCCCCCACAAGGCTGCAGGAAGCAGCCCAGGGTGGAGCCAAGTCCCAGTATCTGACAAAGAAGCCTGGCTACAAAATGTTTCTCTGTCTATTCTAGAAAAGCTGATTTCCTGCTCAAAACAATTCTCACCTAATGTCCCCACAGGAACATTTGGCTTAAACAGCTTTGAACTTAGTTTAAAAGCTGGTTTTCCACTCACTTTACTAGGCAATCCTGAGCAAGCCATGTGCAAACCCAGCACTCCTGAGCTCAGCTCAGGGTGCCCCAGGAAGATGTGGAGAGGAAAGGAGAGGTTTGGGTTGGGGGGTAAGAGGAGATGGAGGCCACCTGGGGCTTTGGCTCTCCCAAAGATCAGAGACCAGCAGGTCTTGCCCTCCAACCCCTGATAACCTGCAGGGTTCCCTATCCTCACCTCCTGACCTTTGGCAGCTGGATCTGGCTCTCCTAAGGTGCCTGTGTCTTTTCTGACTCTGCCTCCTTTCAGCTTTTTTTTTAATCCTTTTCTTTTTTCTGCCTTTTAAATCTTTTTCTCCAATTTCAGCATTTCTAAAGGATGAGTGAAGCCAACTGCTGTGAGTTCTGCTGTCAAACAGCCATTTACTAAGCACCAAACCACACTGTTGTGAGTATTGAAAAAATACATATCAGAGCTTTCCAGGTCTCTAATCCAGCCAAGCACAAAGGATCTGGGGATTTCAGCAGGTCCTGGGCAGTCCTGAGCTCTTCTTCCAACCAGACATACAAAACCACGAGCACAAGGATCCACCACGGTTGTGTCCAAACCCAACAACACCCAAATAAAACCATCACCTGTGCCTGGTTTCCCAACACCTCCTGACAGGCCTTGCTTTTGTTTCCCAGCTGATTTTGGCTGGCACAGAGGTTTCTCATCAGTGCATGAAGAACACAGGTGCTGCCAAAACTTCAGCCCGCCAAAATGTCCCCAGCCCAAATGCAATGCACTTTAATTCTGCCCAGAGCTTCCACCTCTCCCTGACACATTGAATTGTTGTGAGATTAAATAAAATGCTAATTTAAAAAAATAAATCCCAGAGAAAAGTACAAATCCATTTACAAGATTTATGTTTGATTCAATTGGGCTCCAAGCCTGGGGAGGTGGAGGTGATAACACTTCCCTGTGCAGCCTATTAGATCAATCAGCTATAAAATATTGTGGGTTTAGTGGACATCTCTCTAGGGGTTGCATTGGCATTCACAAAGCCCAGGTTCTTCTCCCAGAGGGTGGTGGGCACTGAACAGGCTCCCCAGGGCAGTGGTCACAACTCCAAGCCTGACAGAGCTCCAGGAGCTCTGGGACAACGCTCTGAGGCACAGGGTGGCATTGTTGGTGTGTCCTGTGCAAGGCCAGGAGTTGGATTTGATGATCCTTGTGGGTCCCTTCCAGCTCAGCATGTTCTATGATTCTTTGATGTATTATTTTCACAATGTTTTTTACGTCCTCCCTGCCTGAGGGTTCCTCTCTGTCTCCCCTGGGCTTGCTTCCAGGGAAGCAGGCCATCTCTCCCAGGAGCACCCTGTCCCTCTCACTGCCACCCCAGCTCGCTCCTCCACAGGGTAGGACAGCTGTAAATGTTTCTGTCTGCTGAGACCTCTCTCGTACCCATTCCCAGCAGGGTTCAACACCCTGAGGACCTGCAGAGCCAGGAGCAGGGGCAGGCAGTGCCAGCCACTCTGTGCCCACCAGCCTCATGGCTTCAGCCCCCTGACAGGGCTTGGGATGGCTCTGGGGGGCTGCGAAAGGCCCAGCAGTGCCCCCACAGTCCCGTTGTGCCAACAGTGGTCAAAGACACCCCATAATATCACTCTTGATATCTGGTTCTGGGGAACAACCAAAACTGCCTGGAGCACTCCTGGAGCAAACCAGGGAGCCCCCAGGACAGCACCAGACACCTCCTAAATGAAGCCCTTATGGGCGGGTCCTCCAGGACAGCCCCACATTCGCCCTCTGACTTCCCTGCCCAGACCAGTGCCAGGAGGTGCCTCAGCAGGAAATGGGCCCAGCAGGCAGCGTGATGGGGCAGGGACAAGGCAGGGGAAAGCAGAGACAAGGCACTGTCAAAAGAGACACTAATTAGTGCTAATTGCAAATAATCAGCCAAACCTAAGAGCATGAGGGAACCCAGTCCTGGCACAGGCAGTAGCCCTGGCTGGAGTGAGGAGGGCACATGCCAGGCAGGTCGTGATGGGAGAATCCAATGGATGGGGACCCCATTGTCTCCCACACCATCACTGCTCTTCCCATACCCCACCCAGCCAGAAGTTCCCACGTGCTGCAGCACACAGGACTCCTCTAACTGCTCTCCCGTGTCCCCTGGAAGCAATTCCCAAGGACAGAGTTTTCATGTTACTCATCTTGGGAGACCCTGCTCAAAGCCCAGGATGGGCCTCTGGCTGCTCCAAAGGCAGGAGAATTAGCGGGAAGATGATCCCAGGAGATGCTGGGAGATGCCACAGCATAAAGCAAGCCTTGTCCCTGTCCTCCCACCACCCTGGGCTCACCCAGGTGGGATTCTCAGGGCACGGGGTTCCTCCTGGGAAGCCTTGGGGCCCCTTTTCTCCCTGCAGGGTTAAACCCATTTTCTCTAGGTATGTGCAGGTGTCACTAACATTACCAACACAGCACAAGCTTTCTGTCATCTGCAGCCAATTTTTCCTCCCTAGAGGCCACCCTCCTTCAGTTCTCCATCACCTACACCTGCAGCACTCCCAGCTCTCATTTGACCCAGGATCCTCATGAAGCTCTGTGCTCAGAGCAGATCTCCAAGCATGGCACCAAGATCTGCAGCTGCACCATGGCCCTGCATCAGCCCCACCTCCCACACCCTACCCTGAGCCCCAGGGTGCCTCTCTGAGACATCCTGGGTCGTGCACAGAGTGCTGTGGCTTGCTCTCAGCACCAGGATGGAAGCTGTTCTCCTCCATCCTCGTGAAGTGGTTCTCCATCTTCATTACCGGGCTGGCCTCATCCCTGCAGTCCAAGGCTGTCTTCACTCCTTCAGGCTTTATTTGGCACCCACCCAAATCCTACACGCTTCCTTCCTTACCCATTCCCTGCAAGTTTTCCCAGAAGACACATGATGTTTCCATCTCTGCCCAGCTCTGGAATACAAAGCAGGGCACAGATGCTCCAGGTGAGCAGCACAGCAGGGGCTGAGCCCAGGTGCTGCCAGGGCTGTAACTCTTGTCTCAGCACTTGCACTGAGGAGCAGACAGAGCACTCCTGCAGCGAGCAGGGGGGAGTGTGAGCAGTGTCCAGTGCCCGGTGCCAGGCCCTGCGGGTACCACACGGGTCAGGCTCTGGTGATGCACTGCTCACCTCGCTGGACCCAGCGGGGTAGAGACCCCTTGGCAGACCCCTCTGAAAGTGTCTGAAAGAAAAGTTCAATCCTCTGTGCCCTGCTAGTAAACTCCCATTCATGCATGACTTCTCAAATGCCTTTTGAGAGCTTTCCTTTGCTTTCTGTGCCAGCAATGACTCAGGCTTAGATGTGCATGGTCAGGCAATCCGGAGCTGGCGTCTAGCTAGGAAACACCATTTGTTCAGCAAGAGCAATATTTAAGTGCCCTCTGGTGGTAACTGCCCGTGCCGATGTTGGGATTTCCTCCTCTCCCTTCTGCCCGACTTCCCCCTGGGATCTTCCCTGGGCAGCTGTGCCGGTGGCAGGACAGTCCCTGCTGCGCCAGCCCCCGCTCACTCACGGCGTTTCCCATCCCGCTTCAGTGCCAGGTTCTGCGGCAGAAGCCCAGCGTGTCCCCGATTCCATCCCTGCGGCAGGCCAGGACAGCCTGGAGCTGAGCGCTTGGCCTAGTTTGCTGCCCACGTGTCAGCTCATCCTGCCCGGCCCCAGCAGCAGCACAGCTGCCTGGCTGGGGATGCTCGGGCACATCGCAGTCCCTTCCCCACCAGCGCTGGTATTTCGGCCAATCTGAGTAAAAATTTGTATGTGTGAGATCTCAGGGTGGTTCAGCTCCCCTGAGCTGCGTGAGAAGTGGTGGCCAGGCAGGAGAACGAGCCCTACAGCTGCTCCCCCAGCACGGAGAGGCTGCAGTGACAGTTCAGCCGAGGTACGAGCCCCAGAGGCGCCGCAGAAAAATGGTTTTATAACACTGCTTTTCCTGAAACTCCTTCTGCAACTCACTGCTCTATTTAATTGCTAGAAAATACCTTACAGTGCCATTATATTTTCCTTAGGAAAAAGCATCTTAGAGATTCCTGTGCAGTAGCTTCAACTGCTGGCGGGGAGAAGGGGAATATGACAGAAAATATCTGCCATGTCCACAGCTGGATCAAAATCCAGGCTGGACATTTCTTTAAGCATGAAACAGGAATTTTAATGATGAGGTCGTGCCACTCAGCTCCCCTGGCACATCTACAGTGACTCTTCCTGCTCTGCTCCACAAGAGGGGCAGAAAGAGGAAATGCAAAGCAAAAGTGAGGCTAAGGGGGAATATGCCCCTGGTCTGGGATCCTGCAGACCCTGGGCAGATGTTGGAGGTGTGCTGCTGGGATGGAGCATCCTGGGAGCTCCCTGCTGCCCCAGGGCAGAGGGGCACAGAGGGGCTGCAGCCAGGCACAGTGACCCACCAGCCTCTTCACTCACCCCCACGTGTGGCCTGCACAGTCCAAGCCCCTGTGCACATCCCTCCTGTCTCACACCCATCCCTGCGGGAAATGTTCTCACCTCCCCAGCTCAGCCACCACTCAGGAAGGTGCAGAGCTGTCACCTGTGGGTCACATGTGACTGTGGGTTGGTTTGACAGCAAAAGGAGGAGTGACCTTTCCTACCCACCTTTGCTCTGCCAGGAGCTTTCATTCTGCAGGAAGGAATTGGCTCCCTGAAAGCCTCATAAACTAGGGGCAAGGCTGACAATGCTCCATTTCTGTGCGTGCTGCTGCTGGCACTCAGATAGATGCTCACATGAAATATGTGCGTGTGTGAAGCACCAGCCCAGGACTGCGAAATAAAGTTGCCCGAAGCTGACCTCTAATTTGTCTTTCAGCCAGCTCAACAAACTCTCTGTGTCCCACAGGAGTAGCTCAGCTCGCAGCAGTTCTGAAAATTCAAAGGAGCTGTGTAGCTGTTTAAATATAGGCTAAAGCAGTTATTTAAGTACTTAGCTTTTCTTCTGGCCCATACCATAAATCAGCTTATTCTGCAAACTGTGCTGTTCTTACCTTGCTCTTCGCTGGCTGGGCTCAGTCCTGGTGTTCACTGCCCAGGTGTCAGGCAGGTGATGGAGTCAGGACACCCTTGGTGCCCACGCGGTGAATGCTCATAGTGTGACAGGAGAAATGCACATGTGTGTCCTGGCTCAACACCAAAACCAGCAAATTGAGCAGCTCTGTGACTGTGCCACCTCCAGGGACAGCTGGGAACCTCTGTAGGTTTTCTGTCCTTTCCATGGACACCCAGCAGCACCTGCTCCAGCCCACCTTGTCCCACCTGCCCCAAAGCTCACCCTGGCATTTCTGTGCCCCGAGACAGAACCACACACCCACAGACTGGGTGGGTTGGCAGGGACCCTTGTAGGCCACCTGCTCTGACCCCACTCAACCACGGGAGACCCTTGACCATGACCTTGTCCAGGTGGCTTTGAATACCTCCAAGGATGGAGACTCCGTAACTCCTGGGTACGTAGAGGGATCCTCCAGTGTTTCCATTTGTGCCATTTTCCCTTCTCCTGTCACTGGGCACCACTGATAACAGCTGGATCCTTCCTCTTTGCACCCTCCCCTCAGGTATTTATACACACAGGTAAGGTCCCCCTGAGCCTTCCCTTCTCCAAGCTGGACAGTCCCAGCTCTCTCATGAGACACGATGTAGTCCCTCCACCCACTCTGTGCCTCTCTCCACTGGACTGTCTCCAGTTTCTCCAGTCTCTCCTTGTGCTGGGAAGACCAGCACTGGACACACACTCCAGGTGTGACTTTCCACATGGGGAATCAAACAGTGATGGTTTTCTTGTTCTTCATGTGCCTGGAAACGATATCCAGGATTAGCTATTCCCATTCCAGGGATGGGGTGAGGCAGACCAGCCTGCAGTTCCCTGGATCCTCCTCCTTGCCCTTCATTAAAGACAGGAGTGACATTTGCTTTCCTGTGAGCTTTGGGTACTTCTCTACCTTATCCAATGGGATTTTTACAAGCAGACCCATGAAGAGGCTGAAGTCTGCTCTCACAAAGTTCAGGCTTGTGCTCTTGCTTTTCACTCTCCTTCCCTTCAGGATTCTGAAGTCTACAGTCCCTGTCCCACTCATGACCTTCAGGATGAGGCACCTGACACTCCAGTCTCTCAGGCAGGGTGTTTCTAGCCCAAACCTGTCCAATCAGCTGTGGACCCTCTATGTTTTCACCTCCCAAAGCCAAACATGGCAGCTGTTTCCAGAATGTCACCCCGTGCTGACCAGGGCTCAGTCTTCCCTCGTGTCAGTGAAGCTGAGGAGACCAAGCATCTCTGCCTTGCTCCCCAGGAAGCCAGGCTGCCACAAGGGATCAGGTCTTGCACTCCTGGCAGTCCTGGGACAGACAGGACTGAAAACATCTGGGACTGATTGCATGGCTGCTCAGGAGCATTGGGGCACAGGAAAATGGCACGTGGGCTCTTGGCTCCCTCTCAGTGTTGTGTCCCATGGCTTTGGGGACGGTGACAGTGCAGGACAGCAGTCACAGCGAGCAGGCAGGGTTCTGCTTCCCAACAGCAGCAGCAGTATCTGTCTGGTGTCCACCTTGGAACATCTCTGTGTTTAATTAAAAGCATTAAACACATGGCAATCCAAGCAGGTGAGGGCTGTTCAGAGCCCACAGGTGAGAGCTGGCTGATGCCTGCTGCTGGCCTGGAGGGGGTGAGGAGCAGCTCTCCTCTGCCCTGCTCCTGGGGTGGGTGGCACATCTGTGTCTGTACTGGGGTGGAGGTGATGATCAGGATCCCCAAGTCCCTGGTTTTGCAGAGTTTCTTGTGCAGCTGCTGACCTTGGAGTGGAGCCAAGCCCGATGGATGCACACGGAGTCCCTGTGCCCGAGCCAGGCCGAGCCCCTGGGAGCTGCTGGCCTTTCCTCCTGGAGCTGGGGCAGCTGGAAAAAGAGGGAACAGAAGTCAGAAGTGTTGCTGGCACCATGTGGACTGGAGGGCTGTGGCCAGCCTCTCCCCAGGACTCGCTGACACCTGATGCTGGTGCAAGGCCACTAAGATTATATCTGTGCCCATTCCCAATGGAGCTTCTTTGCTCAGTGCTTTACACTCCTGCTCACTGCAGAGCAGTCTGTACCCGTCAGACAAAAGACTAAATAAAGCTATTGAGAGACAAACAAAAGATTGACTTTTGCTTTCCAGGACTCCAGCAATCCAAGGGTGATGCATCTTCCTTGTTTGCTGCACTCTGCTGAGAGGTTCTCTCCAGCAAGGTTCTGCAAGCTGAGGAGGGGACACTTGTGGGACCCCTGTCACTCCCAGGGCCTCCTTCCCCGTGTGCCCTTTCTGCCCAGACTACTGCATCACCTTGGGCTCCATGTGGGCACAACTCCACTGTCCCACATCCCTGGGGTTTGCTGTGGTTTCCTCTGCTCACCCCACAGCCCCTCCCAAAGCACCTATGCTGTCACTGTAAAAAGTAATGCTGTTTTTCCTCCCTCCCTTCACTGTTAAACTGTTTTACATCAGCTACCACTTCCTCCAGTTCCATGTATTTTTTGATGTGGAGCAGTGTCTCATAAACCACTCTAAGGGGCCATTGTAATTCCAGAGAAATGCAATGCTCCTGGAAAGGAGCTTGTAAACCCACTGTTATTTTCTTTCCTAATTGCAATTTCAGTGACTCATCCCTGGTGCCACACTGCAGTGCACAGCCATTGTGTGGATTTTTACCCAATCTTGAGCAGTCACAATTCACTGCTCAAGTTTTCAGGCCACCCAAGCCATTAGGAAAATAAATGTAAAATAAAAACCTGCTGGTACAGTTGGCTGGCAGAGCAGCAGAGCCCCTTGGGACAGCAGCAGAAGAGAAAGGCATTCAGTGCTCTCCAAAGCTGCTGTGGCCAATGTGGCTGAGCTAGTGTGAGCTGCTGCCTGAACGTGGGCTGTCTGAACAAGAGCTGATTCTCTCCTTTCCCTTTTCCCATTCTCTTCTTCTCCCCAGCTCCATCACAGCTCCATTCCTCAGCCCTGTCTATAAGTTCTATCTCAATCCTATTCCTTGCCCTCCTCACCTCTATCCCACCCCCTTCCCCTTTTCCTCCCCATCCTGATCCCACTCCTCATCTAACCCCACCTCAGCCCCCATCCCTTTCATCTCCACCCCATTCCCATCCCACTCCACTCTTTTCACATCCTCCTCTCTATCCCCCACCCCATCCCATACCCATTCTGTTCCTATCTCATCCCCATTCCCATCCCATCCTACCCCTCTGCTCCTGTTTGTAGAGTCCCCAGAGCCTTGCCCAGCCTCCCCACAGCCACCCACTCTCAAGGGGGGAGGTTTCTGGGCACATCTCCTGGGAGGATGATAGCACTGGGCAGCTCCTGCAGGAGAGGAGGGATGGCCTGGCACATGGACCAGAGCTCAGTCCTCACATCTGTCGGAGGAGAAAAGGCTTCCCTGGGAGCTCTTGGCCCTGGCCCTGCTCAGGCTGTTGATTCCCTGTTCAGGATCACATTGGCCTGTTTGTACAAGATCCACAGCCCTGGTTTTGCCAGACTGCCCACCCTTTTTCCCTTTCTCCCAGCTGAGGTAGAAAGATGCTGACCTTGGCCACAAATTTGGCAGGAGAGCACTGGGGCTGCCCTGCTACTCCCACTGGCCAACCTCAATTCCAGGGCACCAAAGCCTTTTGTCAACCAACACAACGTCCAGGGAAGAGCTGACCGTGTTTGCCCTCCCCATGCCAAGAGAGCTGCTGCCTGCCATCGTGGCAGGCTCTGCCATCAGGTCCTGTGAGATGTTTGAGCACGGCCAAAGTGTCCTTGCAGAGCAAACTGAACTGCATTGGGCTCCCAGAGTCAGGCAGCAGGGTCCAGGTGGGGCTGGGGAGGCTGGAGAGGAGCCTCCCCTCCCTCGGGCTTCCCTGCCCTGCTGTGCTTGTCTGAAGCCCAGGCTGGACACCCAGACTGTTGGCCATGGCACGATGTCACCAAGAAGACAATTGTGCAGCTCAGGTTCTCACCAGGTTCAGCATCATTTGGGATGAAGTTGAGCTGAGGCCGCATTGTCACCTTCCAGTACTTAAGGGGGCTTATAAAAAAGGAGGAGAGCGATATTTTACACAGGCACAGAGTGATGAGACATGGGGGAGTGGTTTTAAACTAAGAGAGGAGAGATTTAGATTAGATATTGGGGGGAAATTCTCCCCTGTGAGGGTGGTGAGGCCCAGAGAAGCTGTGGTTGCCCCATCCCTGGAAGTGTTCAAGGTCACATTGGACAGGGCTTGGAGCAACCTGCTCTAGTGGAAGGTGTTCTTGCCATGGCAGGAGAGTGGAACAAGATGAGCTTTAATGCTTCTTTCAATCCAAACCATACCATGATTCTGTGATCCCATTTCAGAGACACATTCTCTGGCTTTGCCCCAGAGTGGGCTGGAAAGGAGAGATTGGAGCTTTGTGACCAAGCTGGCAAACTGTGCCAGTGTCCCTGAGGCAGCACAAGTGGGAGTAAAGGGGCTCCCTGAGCCAGCCTGGGCAGCGTGGCCGAAGCTGGGCTTGCAGGAGCCGGCCACAGGCTCACCAGCCCTGCTGTGGCAGTGCTGCAGGGGCAGTCACAGCTGCCTTTGCTGCTGGGGCTGAGGGAGGGGAACAGAGAGCTCGCTGGCAGCTCACCTGGCAGAGCAATGCACAGCCACAAACCCTCCCTGCTGCCTCCCTGAAGTTTGCACCAAACTGCAGCACCTACGGGGAGCTGAGCTGTGGATTTGGAGCAGAGCAGGTGGACAAGAGGGAGCCCTGCCCCACCAAAGGCTCCAGAGTAGCTGTGAGCACAGCTCCAGGCAGCTCCAGCACGGCAGGATGGGCTGCAGGAGCAATCCAGGTCCCCGAATATTCATAACTGTGTCATTAGAGGGTGCCAGTGCATTGCTGCAGAACTGGCCTGTCCCCTTACCTGTCCCAGCAGGGCACAGGGGGTCCCGTGGCCGTGGGATGCTGTCAGGATTGCACATCCAAATTCCTTCTTGGGAAGTTTAAACTCCAGAGCCTGCCCAGCCATGGAGGCACAGGACTGGAGCAGCAGATGCAAAGCTCAGCTGCTACTTAGAATACATCCTAGAGTGATTTCAGCCTTCACCTCCCTCCATCACCTTTCTGTGCCCGTGTCTTAGCAGCAGGAGGTTTTTCCAGAGCTGTGTGACAGCAGCAATGCTGTTCCCACCAGAAAAGGGGAATTCAAGTGCAGAAGCTGCTGAGCCAAATCCCTGCAGCACAGCCAAGGCTGAAATTACCTGGTTCCTGCTGCTGGGAGGTGGAAAGCCAGAGCTGGAAACAAACATGAACACCTACAAAGACAGAGGTGGGCTCTTCCTGTGCCCTCAAGCTGCTAAATTGCTGCTGAGGCATCTGGAAATGAGGTCAGTGTGCAGCAGTGGGGGGCTGGCTGGGAAGGGGCTGGCACAGCCCTTGATGACAAGGAGAGATGCCCACATGCTGTCCCATGGGATTTACAGCACAGGAACGGGATTCACAGGTCCAAGGGAAGGGCCCTGCCACAAGGGTCTGATTTTGGCAGGTCCCGTGGGGCAGGGCTGGCTGTGGGGCAGTGCCAGCAGAAGGGCTGTAGGCAGATCATGTGGGTGTCTCGTGGGGTTGGGGATTGCTTGAGTCCAAATCCCTTGGCTAATGTCACAGGGAACCTCCAGCAGCAGTCACAGGGCTCGAGGCAGCTCACTCATGCAGTTTAGAGCCCTTGGACAGAGGAGGATTCCTCTCCAGGTGTGGGCCATGCCTGGCTCTTCCAGGACTGGGGCCAAACCCCAGGATCAATCCAGCATAACCCTGAACAAAATTAAGGTCTGAAGAGAACTGCTGTTGAAGAGCCTCATATCCCTCCTGCAGAACTGGGGGTGTCCCAGGGAAACCCAGCTCAGGATTTGCTCTGAGCACGTTGAGCAGTAGGACTTTGGGTAATTATTACTTTCCTTTCCTTTTCCTTTCCTTTTCCCTTTCCACTGGTTCCCAGTGTGGGCCATCCCAGACAGATGAATTTGAGGAGGGAGGGAGATATTTCTGTCTTGCATGGCACTGATCTAAGGCTTAATTATTTAAAATCTTGCAAAACACTTGGCATTCCTGGGAAAAAGTGCTTTGTAGGAAGCACAAGGCACTGTTATGAAAGCATTAATGTTTTTGCCTTCTCTCCAACTCTCTTCTATCTGCTTTGTGGGAGCCAAGGGCTCCTGGCTACCACAGGACACCTGCAGCTGTCTGCTCTAAAGGGTCATAGAATCACAGAGTGGTTTGGGTTGGAAGGGGACCTTGAAGATCATCCAGCTCCAACCCCCTGCCATGGGCAGGACACCTTTCACTGTCCCAGGCAGCTCCAAGCCCCATCCAACCTGGCCTTGGGCTTCCAGGGATCCAGGGGCAGCCACAGCTTCTCTAGGTACCCTGTGTCAGGGCCTCCCCACCCTCACAGCAAAGAATATTTTCCTAATATCTAATCTAAACCTAATATCTTTGAATCTGAACCCACTCCCTCTTTTCTTGTCACTACATGCTCTTGTAAATAGCCTTGCCCCATCTTTCCCCTAAGTTCCTGTAAAGGTGGTGATTTGCCTACTGGCAGCAGGAAACTGCAAACACTAAGATACAATTCCCTCTGTCTCATCTGTCCCCCTTCCCAGCCATCATGCAGGTAAAACCTCTGCTGAAGCCTCATCCTGCACCCCTTCCCCTCCCCTGACCTGCCTGTGGAGCTCTGCGTCCACAGGGACACGTGCCATCCTCCACACACATCCCACTCTGCAGTGGCCACCCAGGCCAGCCCAGGCACTGATGGAATATCCCTGTGGTCAGTTGGGATCACCTGTCCTGCCCGTGTCTCCTCCCCAGCTCCACCACACACCCACCCTTCCTTGGCAGCAAGGCAGTGTGAGAAGCAGAAAAGGCCTTGGCTCTGTGCAAGCTCTGCTCAGCAATAACAAAAACATCTCCATGTTACCAACCCTGTGTTCAGCACAAATACAAAATACAGCACACTGGGAAGAAAATAACTCTAATCCAGCCAAACCCAGTACACTCCACCTCATATTCTATATCCTTTACACCATTCCAGGTCCCACACTATTCAGTACAACTTCAATAGCCACTACCCCTCTTCCCATTCTTTGATATAACACACAGTATCATTCCCTGAGTCTATGGATCACTCTGGGAAATGTTTATATAGCATCAACAAAATGCCTGTTAATTCATTTAGTCCATGGCTTTCAGCTCCAGCTGGCCTGGTGGTCACTCAGGACAGCAGAGGTGCTGGGTGAGGAGAGTTATTGGGCACCAAAGGCAGCTCAGCTCAGGTCACTGCTGCCTTGCCACTGCTTCTTGGGAGGCTTCTCCTGCTTTGGGTCGAATGGTGCCTGTTTTAGTAATTCCTGAAACACACAACTCAAATTGTGGCTCACAACAATTTACAGATCCATTGCAATCTCCATCCCTGGTCCTTTTGGGCCAGGTTACCTGATTTAACATTGCACTGAACTCCTGCCTTTGTCCCCAGCCTGGCTTCACCAAGGGGCTCCTGCCAGAGTCCCCATTGGTGTGGTCACATCCCAGTCCTCCACAGGCAGCAGGACACAGTGCCCCACCATGGGCTGCCCCTGCTCCAGCCTGGGGTCTGACCCACAGGAGACAGCCTTCCCTGGATTTCTCCAGCACGGGTCCTTCCCACGGGCTGCAGCTCCTCAGCAGCTGCTCCAGCTCGGATCTCCCAAGGGGTCACAGGTCCTGGAGCAAACCTGCTGCCCCACAGGGGCCATTCCCTTCAGGCAGCCCCTGCTCGGGCGTGGGCTCCTCCACGGCCTGCAGGTGGATCTGTGCTCCGTGTTGGACTCATTCACACGTCTCAGTCCCTTCAGCTCAGGTTCAGACCTGAGTTCATGTCCAGCACAGACACAGCAGCACTGCCCTGGCCACCTGCCAGCCCAGGCCCATTGCCGTGGCTGTTATCAAAGTGTTCCCAGGCGTGATCCAGTGAGGTGATAAGCACTAGAGCAGCAGTAAAAGCAAAAAGCAGCTACTAACGAGTACTAGACTCTAATATACAGTCAGGGAAGTGACCCCCCTGGCAAGCACAGGAGCCAGCTAAACAGCACTAACAGCTAGGAATTCAGTGGAGCACATCCCAATTCTACCAGCCACACTGGAGTGCAGGGAGCAGCCATGGATTTGAGGTATATCCCAAGCTTCTCTCAGCCTGGTACAGCAGGAGGAGAGTGATGGCTCTGGCTTCCCCTGCACAGGCACCTTTGTAAGGGGGTCCTTGAGCCTTGGACCTTGCCAGGTGATCTGTTCTCTTTCCATTAATGGTCAGCCTGGCTCTTGACAATGTTTTATTTTCCCATACCCAAATATAACAGCCTTCCTATCTTATCTACCAGCATAAATCTCACTTTACTGAGTGGGAGAGAGAGATAAGCATGAAGCAGGCAAAGATCAAAGGACACTGAGTGTAAGGAAGAGCAGAAACCCAAGCCTTCAGAATGACCAAAGCCCTGGGACCTTTGAGCAGAAGAGCAGATCAGCTGCAGGACCATCCTGCACAGGGTGGGGGCACAGCAAGCTGTGACAGCTTCCTGCACTGCTCCACACATGGAGCTTCCCAGCCCTGTGAAGAGGGGAGGGCAGAGGGGGAGGTGCTGCCAGTAACCCTCCAATTCACCTGCAGACAGGACAGCTGAGACCAGGGGCACCTGGAGGGTTTTACAAATCGGTGGGAGGCACAGCAGAACCCGTCCTGAGTAAGGAGGGAAGAACAACCACCACTTCTCTCTCACCAAGACAGTTTTCAGAGTGCAGGTCTTAGGTCCACCCAGATGAGCTTGGACAGATGTGAAGGGACATTGAATCTGTTCAACAGATCTGTGCCACAGATCACTGTGGATCTGAACTTTCAAACCATGAATTTTGATCGAGCAAGTCAGGAAAATTTCCCAATAGTGAAGGTGGTGGGTAAGAAAGACCTTTGACCCAGGCAGGGCTTGGGATTTCAGGACAGAGGGTGCAGATCCAGGGATTTTATCTTCCCAGGCAGTGTTTTCCTTTCGAGCTGTTACACTGATCCTGGATCTGCTCACAAGGTCCTAAACATGTTTTTGTGGAGGCACTGGCACGTAGTAGGAAGGCAGGCACAGGCTGGTGGGAGTCTGTGCATGCAGCAGGATCTCTTCAGCTGGCACTGTCACAGAGACAGGGACTGGGACATCTCCTCCCTGATCCCTCCTGCCCTGTAGACACCTCCACCAAAACCAATCACCAACAAGGCCCTGCCTGCAACCTGTAGTCTCACAGAACCCTCTTGCAAAGACAGTGGGGTGTTTCACAAGGCTTTTGCAACGGGCTTTACCACATTATTGTGTGGAAAGAGATGTGAAACCAGCAGGAATGGGGGCAAGCAGCCACTGCAGTGGCCTTGCACTCTGCTGTTCCTGCTCACCTCAGCCTGTTGTGCTGTCTAGGTCCTGCTCCTGCCCTCATCCTTGGCAAGGTCACCTCCCTCCCTCTGGCTGGTGTTGTTCAGGCAATCAGAAAGGAAAAAAGTAAACAACAAAGACAAAAGCTTTGATTATGGAGCCGCTGAGTTTGCCAGGCACGGGGAGGCTTGGGGGGAGATAAATGTTGCTAAACCAGAGTTTCCAGGCAGCACAGGCTTCCCAGTAAACAGGATTCATCCCTCCCTTCTCACATCTGCTAATAACGGTGGGTCATGTCAGAGAACAGGAGAAAGGAGGGGAAAAAATACTAGTAGAAATGCAAAGGGTGCAAAACCTGGTCTGTCCTCCAAAATCTCAGGCACCATTTTCAAACCACTCCATTGCTGTGTCTCAGGAGTTCCCTGCCCTCAGCTGCAGCCACACCACGCACCGCAGGGAAGCCTGCCTGGGAGCTCATGTGAACCCATCAGCTCAACGTGTGTAACACCTCCAGGGCTCTCCCACACCTCTCAGGTGGCTTCTGGGGATGTGCTAACACACCTGATGGAAATCGGGTGAATCTGCCTTCCACATGACCTTGCTCAGTGTCCTGCCTCTTCTTTTTCCAGAGGAGAGCTGACTTGTCTCCTCCTTGTAGGAGCTAAACCCTAAGTTGTTGTATGTCATTCCCTACCAGCCTTGTTCCCAGGGTAAAGACAGCTGCACCTAGAAATTAGTGAATAATTTCTGCTGGAGGGGTCATAAGAGCCATAAACCTGGCCTGCATTAGTATTTAAAGTATGTGCAAACTGCTCATAAGGATATGTAAGTATCAAGTGTCCTTTGAAGATTTTAATGAAGCCAAGCAATGCTTTCCAAGCTGTTTTCCCAGTTAATGTTTAACAGAACAACAGTGTGTGCCCACTGGCACTGGAGTCAAGGACCAGGACAAGTTCAGTGCTGCTCAGCAGAACAATGTATATTGCTTCTGCTGTGAGGTCCTGGCTGGGCAGCTTCACTTCCAGCTTTCATTCCCATGGAAATGACATCGTAGGGTGAGGAAACTGAGTGGGATGGAATTGTCTGCAGCTGCAGGGCAGTGGAGCAGCAGCCCCAGCTCGTGCCCACGTGTGCAGTGCCTTTCACTGGCCCCTCCATGCCAACCTTCCCTTCCTCACACCCTTCACATGGGACCCACTGGTGTGGCACAAAATGATCCAGAGGATTTGTTTTTTCAGTTGGTTGGTTGGTTGGTTGGGTTTTTTCCCACTCTGTGGAGCAAACTGCCTCCTGGGAAGCTCTGCCAGATGTCAGGGTGCTGCAACATGTCCAGAGAAGGGAGTGGAGCTGGGGAAGGGTCTGAAGCACAGGTCTGATGAGGAGCAGCTGAGGGAGCTCAGGGGGCTCAGCCTGAAGACAAGGAAGCTCAGGGGGGTCCTTCTCCCACTCTACATCTCCCTGACAGGAGACTGTAGCAAGGTGGAAGTTGGCCTCTTCTCCCTGGCAACAAGTGACAGGGTGAGAGGGGATGGTTTCAAATTGCACCAGGGGAGGTTTAGGCTGGATATTGGGGAAAATGTCTTCACCAGAAGGGCGTTCAGGCATTGGAACAGGCTGCCCACAGCAGTGGTGGGGTCTCCATCCCTGGAGGGTTTAACAGGCATGTAGGCACGGTTACTGGCAGCCTTGACAGTGCTGGAGGAATGATTGAATTCAGTGATCTCAGAGGGCTTTTCCAGCTTAAACGATTCTGTGTGAGGAGGGCAGCACGCCTTGGGCAGACGAGGCTGGGGAATGATGGTGCTTCACTGCCTGCATCCAAGGAGCTGCAGCCTCCTCTTGGGGCCCTGGGAGGGCTCTCCAATGTCTCCCACACCTCCCATCAGCCAGCAGGTTTCATTTGGGATACACTTCAGGTGCTGGCTGAGTTCTTCAGACAGAGCAGGGGTAGCTGTGTATCCTGTTTTCCTCTCACATGTCATGTAACTAATTTAAATAATTTCTTCCTGGTTGAGCCTCATTAGGGGCCCAGCATTAAGCTGGCCTGATTAGATCTCCTAATCGATGGTGGGGAAAAAGAACCTGGTTTCAGCATGTAAGCAGCACAGGAGCAGGATCACGCTGCTCCACTCCCTGGAGACCACCACGGTCCCCAGCCACATTCCCACCAGGGCCCCAAGCCCACCGCACGCCCCCTGGGCACAGCGTCCCTCCACAGGTGGCCACTGCTGTCCCCTCACCGCTGGCCACCACGGTGAGTCACGGTCATATGCCAGGGGCAGGGATGGTGACTGAACACTCCAACCTGTGTCCTTGACCTATTTTATCTGGGCAAACCCGTAATTGCTTTCCCAGGCTCTGTGCTTGGACCTTCTCCTACGCACGAGTCCCGCTATCAGCAGAAGGCGACAGCGCCCGTGCAAAGGTCCCGGTCGCCAGCCAGGTGTCCCGTCCAGCCCCCGCAGGGAAGGGAAGCGAGAGCGGCGGTGCGGGGGAGCTGTGGGGCGCAGCCCAGCCCCTGCCATGCCCGGGGGTCCCTGGTGGGGCCAAGGCTCTCCGGGTGCCACTGCTGCTGGCCCCGGTCCCGAGCAGGCTGAGGCTGCGCCCCGAGCCCCCCGAGCCCACCCTGCCCCGCCGTCCCTCCTTGGCTTAAGCCCGTCCAGCCCCGCTCCGCCGCGCTGCGGGACCGCCCCTGCCCACGGGCACGGCCGGGAGCCGCCCGGCCTCCCCAGCTCCAGGCTCCACGACCCCGCTGCCCGGCCGGGCAACAGTGACAGAGGCACGGACAGGGACAGGGACAGGAACGGGGGTAGCGGCAGCAGCTGGGTCAGGGACAGGGGCAGGAATGGAGGCACGGACAGGGATGGGGCTGGGACAGGAACAGTGGCAGTAGCTGGGACAGGGACAGGGCACGGACAGAGACAAGAACAGAGACAAGGACAGAGACAAGGGCCGTAGCTGTGACAGGGACGGGGCAGGGAGAGGTGCAGGGACAGAGACAAGGGCAGTAACGGGAACAGGGACAATGACAGGGGCAGGGACAATAGCTGGGACAGGGACAGGAGCAGTAGATAGGACAGGGGAGGGACAGGGGCAAAAGTTGGGACAGGGACAGAAACAACGACCGGGACAGGGGCGATAACAGGGACGGGGCCCGGGGCCGCCCCCCGGCCACGCCTCCATGTTGGTCACGCCCCAGGGGGCGGGGCCAATACCATGACGTGTCCGCCCCGTTCGGAGGGGCGTGGCCTGTCTCCCGTGACGTCACCGTGCCGCGGGGTGCGCAGCAGGTGCGGGCGGCGGCGCGAGACGCGCAGGGCGCAGGTACCGGCGCTCCGTGAGGGGCCGGGGGGCCCGGGCCGGGCCGGGCCGGGCCGGGCCGGGCCGGGCTGGGCTGGGCTCGGTTCGGCTCGGCTCGGCTCGGCTCGGCGCGGCGCGGCGCGGCGCGGGTGGGAGCTGCGGCGGGTGGGGGGAGCGGGGCCGGGCGCGGGGCCGCGCAGGACTGAGGAGGATGAGGAGAATGAGGAGGAAGGCTCCCGGGGCGAAGGGCCGGACCCGTCCCGTCCCTGGGAGCCCGCGGTGGGTGACCGCCCTGGGGACGGCGCTCCGGAGGGATCGGGGCAGGAGGGGCCCACTGAAGCCCCGGGGCGCGTTCCCCAGCCCGGGGGTCCCGCCCTGCCTCCGGCCCTGCCTCCGGCGCCGGCCGTGCGGATTTTGCCCGAAGGCTGCCCCCAGCAGCTCCAGGCTGGCGCGGCGGAGCGGGGCTGGGGCTCCCGGCGCTGCCCTGTCCGCGGGGAGCGCGGTGCTGCCCGGCTGAGGCTGTGCGTGAGCCCCGGGCGGGCACCCAGAGCGGGTGGGCGCGGGTGGCACTGATGCTGAGGCTAATTTAGTGTAGAGCAAGAGGTATGGCAGCACTCGGAGTAAAAATAATAGTGCTGCATCCTGTGGTTTAAAGCCATTATGGTTGTCCTGGATTTGTGTTGTCTGTTCCTATAGCTGAGGACACCTCATTTGGATAATTAAATGTCATGGTGAAATAGGAGAATGAGGGAAGGAGAGTACTTGTCTCCTGTCCCTGCCGCATGGATGTGCCAGCCCTTCTGACGGCAGTGGGCAGCCCCGCTCTGTCCAGGCTAGTGCCAAGATCTGTCCCACTCATCCCAGCTTCGGGTTTAGCTTTATCTGAAAGGAAGAAAAGAGGTGCTTTGTGTGCCTGTACTACGAGACGTGTGTGAACAACCTGATTGTAAATAGGGTAAGTCTGGGTAAGGTAGTGAGTGTGGGTGAGTTATAATGACTGTGCTGAGCAGCTGCCTTGTGCTGTGTAAATACAGTGATAGGATACAAGGTGTGGGAAGTGCTGCTGTGCTAGCAATGGGGTATTTCTCATCAGTTGCTTAAATAATAAGTGACTCTTCCTAGAAGTTTTTGATTATGATAATAATTATATTACTATATCAGGTAGATGAGGAGGAGGCTGAAAACACTAAGACTTTATAATTTTTTCTGATCGTGTTTCAGTGCTTTTTGGGGACAGTCAGGGATTAATGTGCATGTTAGATAATAATCTTCTACTGCGCAGAATAGTGGTTTTACCAAGCACAGGAACTTCTGGAGCATAATGTCTGCTACGCTCTTCCCCTTATTCACATGCTATAAAGGCCATCTTTGTTAAATACTGATTTGTCATTCCCCGAATGGTATGAGAGCTGTAACTGATAACCTGCAGAGGCTGGTGGGTGTCCTTGCAGCAGAGGTCGAAGAGGAGACTGTCCTGTAAAGGAGTGGCTCTGACAAGGGTGGGGGCTCTGTGTGTCTGAGCAGACCCTGCGAGGCGGTGCCCTGGTGTCAGCCAGAGCACACAGCTCTGCAGTTCTGCTGCCCTGTGCCCCCCCAGGTCCATGCTACATTTAAAATTGGTCGTGGTTTGCTGCTCAGAAAACCAGAGGCGTTCAGTGAGTGTAAGCAGAGATGTTCCTCTAGCATTGCCCTGGGATGACAGAGAAGTACCTGGAGGGCTTTGTGTGCCATGAACAGAGGAGCTGCCTGTTCTGGGGTACTTCTGTGCAGGATCAGATGAATATGTTACCAGTTTTGTTTTGTTGTTTGGTTTTTTTTTTCCTATGAGGGCGGAGCAAGTTTGTGTAACTCTGGACGTTCAAGAAACAGGTCTACATTTCTCCTGTCCCCTGTTTGTGATCTCTTTGTGGCACAGCTGGAAGCTTGTCAGGGTTTCCTGAAAACTTCTTGTGGGAGCTGGAGCCTTGAATGGGCAGGTTCACTCATTCTCTGCTGTCAGTATCGATATTTTCTACTCTCTGGGTTGCATATCCTGCCTTTCTCAACTTCCTGCTGCTGACCTCAAACCCAATGGCTCAATGAGTAGAAAACAGCACCGTCATTTCTGGGAATAGGGGAAGATAGGAAGGAGCCCGAGTCATTCAAGCAGACGGTCAGTACTGCCAGGCCTGGCATCCTGCCGGCAGCAGCCTGGCTTCCCGCAGGCAGCCCGGGAGCCTCCGAGCCTGCTCAGCCCGGCGTGGGAGAGGCTGCCTTCCCCAGCATTCCTGGTGAAGTGCTTGGCCTCACACCCCTGCTGAAGGCAGGCACATGGCTGCACGAGGCTACCCTCACAGCTGTATCCTGGGAGCTCTTCCCAGCTGGGATCCCCTTGTGTGGAATTGCCATCACCACCTTGTCCTGGGAGGGAGCAATGCTGTGCTCCAGTGCCTGCCCACAGCTGGTTGGGATTGCAGAAGCTTTGGGGAATGGACCTCCGTGGAAGCATCTGGTCTGTTGTATTCCTTGTGCTGAACAAAAGCTGCTGTTTCTGTCACTTAAACATCAGAGAGAGAGATTTCCACCCTAAGATTATAATGTATTCTTGAGGTATTATTTGGTCTTACCAGCTATTGAGGGCAGTCTCCTGATGTGTGGAAGTTTTTCAGCCCCTGACAGGGTAAGGCAAAGGCTTTCTTGGTTTGGTGACCACTGGGAGAATCTGGGAGCGGCTCGTGACAAGCAGACATTAAAGAGGATTTTTGCATATGCCCTACAGGCAAAGTAAAGCATCATGTTAGAGCCACATGAAAGATACGGAAAAGCAGAAAAAGTGAGAAAACATTGAGGGGGATGGAGAAATCTCAGTCTCATTCCATTTTCCAGCTTATCATGGAAATCTCTTTCTGAGTAATGAGATCTCAGCTGTAGAAAATGCCTGTATTTCTGTCTGCACACAGCAGCATAGCCGTGCCTTGGGAGCTGTGTGCTGCTACCAGTGTGCTTCTGCTTGAGGTGCTAGAAAATCATCATGCTCTGGGTGGTATCTCCCACTTAATCCACCAGTGTTTCAGAGCTGGGGAAGTTATCCTGAAAGACTGCTGCTGTTCCATGGCTGGAATGCTGCCAGAACACCATCTGAATAACATACAAATGTATTACCTCTGCTTACTTGCCAGTCAAACTCTTTGTTTCCCATTCTTTTCTCAGTTAGATCAACAAAGCTGCTTGCTTTAACTGTTATTTGCAGGTCTAGTTTTACCTGACAATGAGATATTTTCACTGAGTTTTTTGTTGTTTTGGTATTTGTTGCACCTTAAAACAGTCAGTACACCACTTTAACAGCAAACTATAGCCATGTATTCCTGGAATTATCTAAGGCAATACACTATACAAAGACTTGAACAAGAGCAGTGCATGCAAAAGCATTCAAAACCTGAAATGAAGATGTTGATGCTTCTCCCTGAAATTATTTCTGTAAAGGACTTTGCTTTTTGGTGTGTTTTGCCACAGGCACTGCTGTACATGGGCAGAGTCTCACCTGGTATGTCAGCAACAAGTACCATGGCTGACACCACCTGTGGGGCTGTGAAGTGATGCTTTCCATCTTTGTAATTGTTAGTTCCTGGTGTTAATTTCATCTAAAGGTTTTCTAAAAACTTTCATCAGATGTCTGAAAAACTGGACAATTTCCCCCCATAAAGTTGCAGTTCATGTAATAGTAGCAGGGCATTGGATTTGGATTTTTTTCCCACTAATGCTTTTATTGTAGGAACAATGTCAGCTTCATACTTTCCTTCTGCCATGCAGAACATGTAGGTAGACAGTGGGCAGGCAGGAAGTGATGGGTAGCATTTCTGTAGAGGTTTCTGTGTTGATAACAATTGATGAGACATTGAAATTTGTCTGAAGAAGGAAAATCCTGGCATGCAATCCTGTGTGGGTGTGAGGGTGGTAAGAGTTCTGTGGAGATCTGTGACTGTGAAGCTCCACAAGGGATGTTGCCTCTGAGGCAAAAATTGTCAGCATGGCAATCCTTTAGCACTGATCAAATCCTGATTTCTGAAACCAAAATCACCTGGAAATGTGCATATCCATTATGGGTTTCCCAAGAAGGCAGGGCAGACAATGGGACTGGGGAGCTTGGACAGTTTGTAGAGACACCAGCGTCAGCCTCAAACATCATTTGCGCTTTCCATTTTCACACATGGGCAGACTTCAGATCTCTAGAGGGCTTGGAGGACACCAGGAGAAGGGAATACCTGGCTCAGGAAGGTTAAATGCTTGTTCATCCAAACCACTGTTCTGTGCACAGAGCTGCCTGATCCCGTGCTTCAGCCACATGAGCAGCAGCAGTTGTTTTGTGCAGGAGATGCCTGACAGCCACTCAACTAAACACGAGGAAATGCCCTTCTTCCTAAGGACTGTGAGTGTCCTGGAGTCCAGGACACCTCCTAAGGAAATGGGCTTGAACAGAGAAGTGAGTTTCAGCTTTTCCTTTTACAGAACAAAACTGCTTTTTACTTTTGCCTAGACCTGCATTTTGGAAATTAAAGTAGTTTAGAACAGCATTTGTCAGAAAAGGTGGGGGCAGCTCTTGTTCCCCCTCACCTATTAGTCTAGGCTGATGGAGTTACCTGGTGAAGTGGGAGGGCAAACCAGGGAGGAAGCTTTTCCTGGAAGCAAACTGGGCAAGAATGGAATCTCTTACAATTTATCCTTAACATAGCTTTCATACAATCACTAAATGGAGCTGACAAATAAGCTGGTAAGAGGGAAACACGGAGCCAGTGCCATTTAAAAGCCACTTGTGCTCTTTTTCATTTGGATACTGTTCATATGAAATGTAATTTAAATGCTAGGCTGGTTGCCAGGAGCTGGATTGTTGATGTTAAATGTACTTTCCATTAGAGCTCTGTATTGGAAAACTGCTTCCTAGTGCTGCAGGCATTGGAAGGGGTGGGTTACATCAGGATGCCCCAGTTGTCCTTTTCAGGATCTGGCCTCTCACCATGCCCTCCATCTTCATCTCTGCAAAGACAGCTGAATCAATACCTGCCATACCCAAAACGTGATTCCTCCTGACCACAGCAGCACGAGGTGCAGTGCTTATTCTGCTGTCCTAAAAACAAGCAACTTCTCACCTTTAAATCCCAGGAATCTGCTAATTGCCTTTGGGTTGTGGTGGGGGATTTTCTTCTGTGTTCCAGACTGCTAATTTTCTTTGGTTGGTTTGTTTGTTTAATTTACTAATCCCCTATTTGTTTTCATAGGGCTGTTTCTTGCACTGTTCCCTATGCAAGAGAAGGTGTTTCACCCTGTTTCAGCACCCTGGTTAGACTGTCCTCTCAGCTCACATGCACAGTTCTTTATTTAATGGATTCACCTGCACTGGAGATTGCATTTGAAGGATCTGACTTGCAGGCAACCATCCATAGGGACTGGTATTTCTTTGCTGGTGGATTAGTAGCTGTGAACACCTACTGTGTACAAATGCAGATGGTTTTATGTGTGCTCTCCTCAGTTTTGCCAAGGTCACAAGGTGCCAACAGGTCGAAGCAGATTCCTACTGCTCTCCCATCATTTGGGCAATAATTATGGTGGCCATAATTAGTCTGACCTCAAGAGATGTTTGGGAGTGCCAGCTTTGTACGTGGCCTTTCGAAGGGGGAAAAGGGTGAAACTGGGTCACCTTGGCAGGCTCTGAGGGGTCTTTGTTTGGGCACCCCTTGTGCTAACAGAAAAGCGTTCTTCCAACATGCTTCCCCTTATTCTCTTCATTCTTGGTTGTTTTCATGCATCATGTTGCCTCCTGACCAGAAGTCCTCCCTGTCCAGGCCCCCAGGCTGTGCCATAGGGCTGCACTTACGGAGTGAGGTAGCCAAAAGCCATCTAAATTAGGCTTCCTGTCCTTTTTTTCCTAGTTTTAGATGTGGCTACTTGTGGATGGTGAGACTTCCCCAGGTTGAAACCGAGGCTGTTTTCAGAGACTTGTTGAAGAGACTGTGCTTTGTCACTTGGGTGAGCAGTGGGGTGAGCTGTACGTGTGCAGTGACAGGCTCTACAGGAGCTATTCCCACTTGGAAGGATCTCGCAGTTGCAATTACATACAGTGCAACTTGAGCTCTGTTTTTAGCTTGATGGATGGCAAGAGCTGCCCTGGGAGTGGGCTGGGAAAGGGGTGGGAAGCAGGAGACAGCTGTGGAACTGTGCAGAGAGAGAGTCTGCCTGCTTCCTCCTCGACAAATAGTGATGCTAAAAGGCACAGCAATGGCTGGGAAGAATAATCAAGGAATGTTGCAGGCTCTGTTGAAACACACAGTCTTCAGCTCAGAAGAGGTGTCTGAAGAAAGAATAAGATAATAAATTCATGAGTGTGCTGGAAGAGGAGGATCAGGAGCAATGACTAGTTCTGTAGCAGCTGCCTTGGTTTGCTGGCCTTGTACAAGGCAGTAAGTGTGAAGCAATCAGAAGTTTTTTCAAAGCCTAATGGTGAAATTTGTTTCTCTAAGTATTGGTTGCCAAAATAGACAAGCTAAATATATATGTGTGTGTAGTGAATGCAAAGTATTATAGTTCTGTACTTGCACATTTTGCTAAGCCTTAGCCAGAGCCAGGTTACAGCTGTAGAGGGACTGATACTCTCCCATAGGATGGTGGTTCTTGCCTGTTGGTACCCCTGTGTGTACATGCACATCTGGTGTCATGTGCATTTTCTATACAACACCATACTTCAGTGACTTCTGGTTTGCAGACCTTTCGAGCAATGGTGCAGCCTTCTGGATGGGGCATGATAAACAGCTTGTTTAAAGTGAAACCCTGCTGTTTGGGGTAGGGGAAATAATGTTTACTTAGCAGTGTGGAACAAAGGAGTTTGAATATAACTTAAGGAAACAATGATGTACCAATGAACTTGCCCCTTAGCAAAAGTACTGATGCGGTGGGGAGGAGGAATAAGAACGTGGTTTGCCATTCTCTTCAGATGGATTAACAATTTCTCTGTTGTTAAGCAGCAACAGACAGGGCAAATGCTTACTGACAGTCAAGGAAGTCTCTTTGTGAGACTGTGCAGGGACCATTGAGCTCTGTAGTGGCTCTTCCTGCTGGATCTCCTGCAGTGCCATGGAAAGCAAAGGGCTTTACTGATGGTTGTCTTCTTTCTTTTGAGCTTTGCCTCTGAGAGGTGCTGACCAGGAAAGCCACAGATACCAGTTCTGAAGCAACCTCGAAGGGGTTGGTCCTGGTTGTAGCTCACACAGAATTACTGGTCAGGGTGAGAACCCACAGCAAAGCTTGCTGATACGTTTGACTAAGAGCTCAAGTATGTCTCTGAAAACTATCTGCTTCATGATTCAAAGCCCTGCCATGCAAACACGTACCCATGTGAGTAAACAGAGCTAGGAAGTGTGTAAAGTCATGTATGAGGTCATGAGGCTGAAGGAAATCTCAGTGCTGTCACACAGCTCAAAAAGGGCAAGTAGGGATGTGTGTAGCAATCTGGCAGTGAAACTGGGGAAAAGGAAAGATTCTTTCTGAGAACTTAGGTTCCACAGCTACCACCTGGGTTTGCTGATTGCCTTGATGAATTCTTCAGGGGTTTCCTCACTCATCATAGACAAATCCCCAGTGGCTGCTGAAAATGTTCATGCTGGACACACTCTTTTATCTCTTGCCTAATCTCAATTATGTTACTTTATCCTCAGTTGTGGAATATGCTCTTCTTAATCTCCATCTTTTCCTCTGTTCTCTTGTTCTGCTGTCTCTGCCCAGGCATCTGTACAGCTGTCAGGCTGTGGCCAGTTTTCCCCTCGGTACCTCTCCCATATCAGCAGATGGAATCTCAGTTACTGCCTCCACTCCAAACCTGCCTTCTCTTCAAAAACTGTTTTGACATGGCTAACAGGGAGCTGGTTAACAAAGAGCATGACTAGTTCTTTCTTGTTCCCTATGCTGCCACTTCCCTGTTTGCTCTAGCCACTGGATTTTTAACTCCTTCTGACCATTTCACAGACATTTCTGCAGAGCTTCTGATGTGCAGGTTTTTTTGTTCACCCCCCCATGTCTGTAGGTTTTAACCAGGCTCTCTTCAGGGGTTTCTGAGCTTTACCACGTACACCTGATCCCCATCTCAGCCCTTTGTGCAGAGCTGCTTTGTTACCTGGGTGGTTCCACTGGCTCCAAAGGGATTCTGGCATGTTCCCGTGCTCAGTTCTTGCACAGAGGCCAGGCAGGCTCCCTGCTTGGCTACCAAAGGGAGTGAATGGCCAGTCCTGATGGAGAAGGGTGGCCCCCAGTGGTCCCAGCATGAGTCCCTGTGGTAGGGGAACAGTGGAATGGCTGAGTTTGTTATTTGCTGACTGAATTTGAGTTCACAGCCAGCTGAAGAATCACAGCATCTGTTAAACCTTGCTTCAGCACTAAAATAGCACTGATATTGAATGTAGATACATGAATTTATGCATATGAAGGGACAGAAGGGAAGACTGACCTTCCCTGGAAAGGGTGGGCTGAGTTCATCATCCTCTTGGGCAGAAGGACTTTGAAAAACTGAAGTGATCCAGGGGCATCTGCTGGAGCTGGACAGTGCTCATCAAAGCAAGCTAAGCCCAGGGAATTCTTAAGGTTTATGAACAAAACATGGTCTGTTGTTTGCTGCCTTTGAATGCCTTGTGTGCATGTGTATATAAAAACACATTTATTTGTACCTAGGGTGTGAAATTACACCCTTGAACAGAGAAAGGGGGCATGGATGGAGAGGTCGTCCCCTGCCCAAGGAGCAGGCAAGAGGCTGGAGCTCTTTGATCTGGAACAGGGCATTCCCACATGCCACCTCCCTGGTTTGGTGCATCCCTAAATTCAGGAGGGTGACCTCCTGCAGTCACCCTGATGGGGCAGGAGGCAGTTTTCCACAAGGCAGGCAGCAGTGCCCTGGATCCCCTTGTGCCAGGAGCAGGCAGGGCAGCTGTACATTGGGTCAGGGAGGCTGAGCAAACCAGGGCTTCACAGGGTTGGCTGGGCCACGGCTGGGCACCAAATGGTTACTCTGCAACATGCAGTGGTCTGTGGGTATACACACACACACACTCTGGCCTTGTTCTTCCCTGGAAACTTGCTTTTGGATGTTATTTTGGGACAGTTTTCTGGGTTAGATGAGCATTAGTGGCCTGGTATGTCCCAGTTCTCTAATTGATTGCATTGAAGTGAGTTGTAGAGCTTGCTGCCTGCCTTTCCCTGCCTCCCTGAAGAATTTCCTTGCTGGAGACTTGGTAGGGGCGTTGCATTGCAGTGCAGTGGTTACAGAGCCTTAAGTGTATGTTGTGCTTGTCAGTTTTAAAGTGAGCAGTTAAGTGGTCTGGCTGGCCTAGCAGTGGGGGAAAAAAAAAAAAAAAAAAAACATAAATAAAATTCCTGTAATCCCTGGCATTTGGTTAAGCAGTTAAAACTCTTGACAAAGCCATTAAAAGACATTGTCTGCAGGGTATAGCACTGCCTTAGCAGTTAGCTGGGACAACTTCTTTGTGAAGGGAAGAGGAGGAACAGACACTGATCTCTTCACTCTGTGACCAGTGACAGGACCCAGGGAACGGCTGGAGCTGTGTCAGGGCAGGGTTAGGCTGGATATCAGGAGAAGGTTCTTCCCCCAGAGGGTATGGGGGGGGCACTGAACAGGGAATGGTCACAGCCCCAAGGCTGCCAGAGCTCCAGGAGCCCTTGGACAATGCTCTCAGGCACAGGGGGGGATTGTTGGGGTGTCTGTGCAGAGCCAGGGATTGGACTGATGGCCCTTGTCCAATTCATCAAGTTTGTGATGCTGTGACTGTGCCTGGCACACCAAGAGGAGCGCTAGGATGAACTCAGGTGAGTGACAGCTGCATCCTGTGAGCCTCAAGGGCTTCTCGGTGTCCTGCAGGGCGGGCCGGCAGCCGTGTCCCCTTGGAGCAGCCCCTGGATCGCAGGCATTGCGTGGGATCAGCCGGGCTGTGTGCACGGTGCCACTTGGCACCATCGTGCTGGCGACCTCTGGGCAGGAGCAACGTGTAAACAAGCGGGAGCCTTGGGATCCTTCCTCGGGGAGGGACAGCCGGCGCTCCGAGGCCGTCAGACAGCAGGCTGTAAACAAACAGCTCCTTCCACGCTGCCAGGGACTGCGGCAGCTGAGCACAGCCCCAGCGGCTGGGCCCGCCTGGCCTCTGCCCCGCACACAGCGCTGGGCTCCGCCAGCCGTGCAGGGGTGAAATCCTTCGGGCTGCGTCCGCCCGAGCTCGCTGGATGTGCCCGTGCTTTCTGCCGCCCGTCCCCGAGAGGGGAACGCAGTGCTGAGTGCCCAGCCCGGCTTCGTGCCCATCCCAATGCCATCCAAAGGGGATCCTGCTGGCCAGCCTCTCCCACTGCAAGCCAGCAGCAGCGAGCCCGGCCGAGGCAAATTATGCTCCTGGTATTTCTCCCTGTGGCATGTGGGAGGAGGTGTGTAGCAAAGGGGAACTGGTGATCTGTCTGCACCCTGTAATAGGGGAAGGAAATAGCAGGGTACGGCTGCTTCAGGCAGGAAGGTTCCTGAATTTGTAGGATATTAACATACACTTCTGTTTCTCAGACAGGGAGAAGCTTCAGGAGCCTAATGTAAGAAATGGTTTGCTTAGTCATGCTGCTTAGAGGTTCATTAAAATTGCAGTATTGTGACAGTCTTGTCTTCTGATGGCTGTGTTATGAGTAATACATGACATGGGTTTTATGAGCATCAACTCTCCAAGGTGTCTTTAATGTTGCTTTTTGAATGAGGCTGAGCCCAAGGCCCTAAGTTTTTGTGGCTGCTTAATGATTCAGTTGTGTATGGCTGGAAGACTACACAACGTGCTGGGTACAGTGTCATCAGGAAATTATTCACATCCAGCCTTGCTCCAGAGTGGTCTGGAGGCTCTTAACAATTAGCAGAAGTGTAATGGACATTTGAGTTCACTCCTTCTCCTGTCAAAGCTATCAAATATGCCTGGAACAGGCTGCACTTTTCCATCGTTTTCCTTTCCAATATTGACAGAAACATGAAGTAGTTGCTTCTGAATCTCTCTTAAAAGCGTTTTAATCGTGAGTGGAAGCAGAGGGTTTTGCTTTGCTGCTGCAAGACTTAGGTCTTAGGGTGAATAGCTGATGCAGGACTGGAAAGCAGCATGTTACTCCTGCTCAGCTGGACTTGTGTCACTTAGAGAAATCACTTCAACTCCTTCCGTGCGCCTGTGATAGGGTTAAAATTAAATTTGCTGGTTGACTAGGTATTTTGAAGTCTTGTTTCTCACACAATGTAGGGCCTTTGGAGAGCAGTCTGAAATGGAACTCATATGGTCATGGATGAGCAGACAAAAGCAAACCAGTTGTCCTGTTTGTTTCCCTCTTTTGCAGGACAGATTCTGCATCCCACATGAGCTACGATAATCCTCCACCGTACCCCGGCCCGGGCCCGACTGCCCCGTACCCACCCTATGCACAGCAGCCAGGGGCCCCCCCCGGCCCCTACCCCGGCTATCCCCCCGGGCCCTACCAGCCAGGCCAGCCAGGCTACCAAGGATATCCCCAGTATGGATGGCAGAACGCACCTCCACCACCGCCAGGACCGGTGTACGCAGATGGGCCGAAAAACACAGGTATGGCTGGGCAGCTGCAGCACCGTGTCAGGGGCACTGGTTTGTCTCACATGACTACACGCTGACCTTGAAGTAAAGTATTCACCAGCACCTGGCCCTAATGGCCTTGGAAAAGGTGGAGACTTGTTTGAAGTGGCCATTTTGTTTACAGCTTGTTTTCATGCTTTATTTTGCTGAAGTGTCTCTCACAGTTCTCTCTCTGGTTGTTGGAGAATACTGCTGAACATCCTTAGTGCTGATTCCTCAAGGGAATCCTTATGCTGAGGTTGTTGCACCGGCTTTAGATTTGCCACAGCTCTCATTCCACCTGTCTCTTGGTTAATGAGTTTCAGCCAAAGGCTGCACAGTTAAAGCTCATAATATTCAAATGTACAATTCGTACTGACTGAATGGGCCTCGGTTTTCTGGAGCCCATCAGTATCTGTCCAAGTGATCTACTCATTCCTGGACATTTTATTTTTTTCTGAAGTTATTCTGTGGAGAAAACCCCAGATTTCTGGGGAAGGGAGGAAGGATTGTGCACCTTCCCTCTGGCAGCTGGCGGGTCCATCTGTGTGCCACATCCCCACAGAATGGCACATTGGTATGCCCTGGCACCCACAGCTCTCCTGGGGCTTGCTGCAGGCTCAGATTGCCAGAGCAGAGGCAGAGAAGATGATTAAAGGACCAGAGCTTCTCCTCCTTTCTGTGAGGGGAAGCTGAGAGAGGTGGGACTGTTCAGTGGGTTTGAACAGTCTGGTGTGGGTCTATCAGGAGGGCCTAAATTCTAGCAGTGAACAATTGGTGTGAGTGAATAAGAACCTGAATTGAGGGCAAATCATGAGTTCAACTTCCTCTGTAACAGAGTGAGAGCCCTGCCTTTGAGGAGGAGGCAGCAGCATGGTGATGCTTCCCGCCACTTCCACCACACGGACTCAAAGTGTTATCAGGGTTTTCCCTGGGGTTTTGGGGTGGCTAAGAGATGTTTCTTAATACTAGGCAGGGGACAACTCCTTGTTTCCCATGTTGAACATCTTTGGTTGGTGCCAGTGTTGCTTTTTTGCTATAGCCACACAAAGGGATGTGCTGGCAGAGGCTGAGGGGAGACAGAGGCTGTGGCTTTGGACAGTCTGGCTTTGGGACAGTTCTGCTGCCTTGGAAACTTGAAGGATCTCATATCAAACTGGATCAGGGAACTGATGACACTGAGTGCCCTCTGCTTTGCTCACAAACCTGTGGAGCAGCACAAAGAAATTGGAGGGGACGAGCAGTGAAGTGTTCGAGTATCTTTCACGGAGAGCCCAGGCTTGTTCTGCAGGAGGTTTTGATTTGGTAAGCCTAAGCTAACACAACTTCAGCTCTGCAGAAGCAGCACTCTAAGCCATAAATCAAAAACCTTCTGGTAAGTCTTGTCCTTGAACTGCCTACCTGCAGCTACAGGTGGTCTCTGAACCCACATTGGGAGCCTCTAATTTGCTCTGCTTTTGCAGAAGTGGATGTAAAAAAGTGATAGACTTACAGAATGGTTTGAGTTGGAAGGAACTTAAAGATCAGCCTGTTCCAACCCCCTGTCATGGGCAGGGACACCTTCCACTATCCCAATTTGCTCCAAGCTCCATCCAGCCTGGCCTTCAACAATTCCAGATATGGGGCAGCCACAGCTTCTCTGGGCACCTTGTGCCAGGGCCTCAGCACCCTCACAGGGAAGAATTTCTTCCCAATATCCATCTAACCAAGTCCTCCCCAGGGCTGCTTTCCATCCATTCTCCACCCAGCCTGTGCTTGGGATTGCCCCTACCCAGGTATAGGAACTTCTGCTTGGCCCAGCTGAACTTCATGAGGTTCACGTGCCCCCACCTCTTCAGCCTGTCCAGGTCCCTCTGGATGGGACATATTTATTTTAAACACATTTATTAATGTCTGCAAAGTGAAGTCAGGGCTATAACTTTGCATTTGTCTGCAAAAGCTCTCCTTTTCTTCATTCTCCTTCTGTTAAACACCTTCCACCCCGCCCCTTGCTCCTTTTTTGGCCAGTCAAACTGGAATTTGATCTTTGTCCTCTGACACTGTAAAGGAGCTTTCAAAGGAGCTTTGTTTAAGAACTCCAGGAGTGTCTAGTTTAGAATGGATGTCTCTAAAAAGGCTAATTTTTTATAAATCTGTTACACTAGTGCTGTGTATCTGTTGGTGTGGCTGAACTCCTAATATAAAAAATTGACATCTAAATTTAATCAAGGCACTGCAGTCAGCCTAGCTGGTCTAGTGTGACTTCATGTGGCTTGTCAGTTCCTGTGGTGTTTCCAAACAATTATCTGGGAAGAGCTACTGTGTGGATGCTTTCCTTTCAGAGCAGATGTTTTGCTCTCCTACATGACTTTGCTTAATCTAATTAATTAAGCTACTCCAGGTAGTACATTAGTATTTCTGAGCAAATACGTGTCCACAGTGAAAACTAGGAAATTTGCTATACTTTAAATTCTCTGCTTTACATTATTTTACTGTGTGGGCAGACTGCAAAGTGGGCTCTTATGTTGTAGATCATAGCCAATGTGCTAATGCTAATGTGTGGAAGTAATTATGTATCATATTTTGGTCTTGAGTGGATCACACAGATGGAAATAATTACTGTTGAGCTCTCAGAATCTGATGGTAAAGTAGCATTTTATGGTGATGGTGTTTTTTCATCTTAATTTGTAGCCTGTCAGGAGTAGCAATGGACATAGCCTGTCCACCTGGCCCTTGGAGAAGTAAATAAACCTCACATGCCTCACTGTCTGTATTAAAGCTGCATCTGAGATGTAACAGGGAAGCAGCTTAACCTGAGTGCTGCTAAGTGTAGGAAAGAGAAAGTTCTTGCTCTTCAGTGAGCAGTGACTCTACAACAAATAGGTGAGAAAGGGATGTCACCACCTTTTCAGCATGCCATTGGATAGGGGGACAAGCCTAAAGGCTTGTTGGAGGAAGCTGCAGTCCAGCAGAGCTCTGAACAAGGAGGACATGTGTGTTCCCCTCTGGACTGTCTGTGCAGGATTAGCCAACCACGAGGATGTCTGGGGTGCAGAAATGAGCTTGTGGCTATGTGTTAAGACAGTGGTGGTGGCCATATGACTGCCATGTGGCCACCCCCATAGGGCACTGTGGGACAGGGAGACTGCAGCTGATCCCAGTGTTCCTTGTCCCCTTCTCCCAGGGGGGATGGAGCACAAGCTTGCACCCCCTCAGAGTCACCCCAGCTACCTCAGGGTGTGAAAGGCCTCAAAGCAAATGTTTTTTCTCCACATAAAGGAGTAGCAAGCTGGAGACTCACTGGTGACTGGCTGAGGTGGCACAGAAGCCCTCATGGGTTTGTTTTTTTGGATGGATGCCTTTTAGGCTTCACCAGCTTACTGATACCAAAGTCTCCAGAGAAACCTCAGGTCTCACATCTTGCTAGGGCCAGCAAGTGACTTGGCTGTTGGTCATTAGAAATAAACAGCTTGCCCTTTGCCTTTAGAGGAGATGATGTGTGTGCTGAGCCTGAGGGACATTATTCTTAAGGGTGTCTGATTCAGCTTCCTGGCTCTGGGAACTGACGTGCTGATCCCTGCCTGCAGTTTTCCTGCTGCAGAGGCTGAGGGCTGGCTCTGTGTCTGACCACACAAAGTCCATGTGGGTGAGAGTTCCTGGAACAGGGCAGATGTGCCACGCAGTGCTTGGTGTGGTTAGAGGGGACCTGCCTGCCCCAGAACAAAGCTGGGAAGCACACAGCTTTAGCAGTGTGGTTCCTGTGTGCAGCATTGTGTAGGTAACAGGTTCTTCTTGACAGCAGGGGCTTGCTTAAGAGGAAGAAAATACCTCATTCCCCCATGAGGTATGAGAAGATATCTCATTTCCCCCCCAGTATTTTCATTATTTGTTATCAGCTGGCGTAAGGAAACCACAGTAACTGCTGACTGGTCAGCTGGTGCTTTCTTGTCTGTGTAAATTGGAGGTGAAATGTAATGCAGCTGATAAAGGTATACTTTTAAAAGAAGTAGAATGAGCCAAAGTACAAAGTGACATACTAATGCTAAAAGCAGAAGCTGATGCTAGCAATTTGAGCAGTTTGATTTCTTCCCCCCCTCCCCTTTGATACATGCCAACGTAATGGATGAGGCTTTGCCATGCTGTGCCAAAGGGAACCAGGCTCTGTCAGCAGGCACTGGAGGCAAACAGAGCTCAGGATTGCGTCTGAGCCATTGTACACACAGGGTGGAAATCTTATTCTGGAAGTTGATTACTTGTAGCAAAGCCAGCTGCGATAAGAGTAATAGTCACAGTGATGCTGTCTGCCTCCTAATGTTTGTCCAGCTGCAGGATAAACAGGTCACCTAGATACAGGCACTGCCTGCTGTGCAGGGCTGGATGGATTTTCCTCTTTACCTGTCTCTGTGTGGAAGAGAAGGGATTGGAATAATTCTGGTGAGGCTCTCCAGTGCCTTTCAGTGGTTACCCCTTGCTTCCCAAACCGTGTAGAGCTGAGCCTTCCCCAGCAGGAGTTAATTTGGAGGACAGGCTTTCTCTCTGTTGACCCTTTCTAAGTAGTCTGTCAGAGCATTTAGTTTAACTGTTCCTGTACCTTCAGGGGCTGCAACTCCAGATGCTGGAGTCCTGCCAAAAAAAAATTAAATCTTACTTGGCAGTTGTCCTCTTATCTGCTTCTTATTTTTTAGTGTGCTTTAAAACCCAGCGTTCTCTCCTCCAGGATTGCTGTATCATCCCTCCCTCTGTCCCTGGCTGCACAAACAGCAGGGGCTGTTGGCTGGCAAACAGTCCTGGGGCTGCTGTCTCAGCTCACCTTCACTGCTTCTCACCCCCAAGGAGGGAGTAATCTGATAAAAAAACTAATGCAAAGAAAATTATTCCCAATTCAGGTCCAGTATCTGAAATCATGCTTCAGACAAACTGGTCTCAGGAGGCCAAGGCTGGCTCCAGTGTGAGCTGATTTAAATGAGGCTGCTGTTCCAGTCCTTGTCAGCTGGCACCAGGCTGGGTGAGGAGCAAATTGTGCACAGCCTTTTCCCAGCACTGCACAGACTGTGGGACTTGGCCCTGTGGGGCTGCACAAGGAGGATCTCACTGGGGCAGTTCCCTTTTGCTTTAAACTGGGCTTTGTCCCTCCTCCTGTCAGTCACCCAGAACTCGACTGCAAGACCCTTGTAAGATGAAGTTTGTGCTGTGTAAATCCCTCCAAGTCAGCTCTTGTTTAACTCTAGGACTGATGCTGATTTTCAGTGTAAGCACTGACACAGGCTGAGGATTGTGCTGTTCTTAGCCCTGCAGCTGACTAGGTTAAAAACATCTTGCCTTACCAGAAAATTAAGATTTTACTGATTTAAAAAATGTCAGAGGAAGTTCTCAAAATCTGTAGTTTTGGGAGATGTCTCTTATCTGTTGTAGTCTAGAAGCAGGCTGGAGGGTCTGAAGCCCTGAATTATTGTACATTTAAGCTGAGAGAAAGTTTATTTCTCATATGACATGTCTTCTGTACACTTTCTGACCTGTGTGCTGGGGTTTTTGTGCTTTGGAGAGCTGGCTGATGCCTGCTGACATCCTGCCGAGACCTGAGTACTCTACAGAAGGTGTGCTGACTCCTGTAAGGAATACTTGTGCTTTTTAGAGAGGTTGAACCCTTCCCAGGCACTTTGATACACCATAAATGCTGATTAGTATCACTTCTATTATCTCCAAAATCTCTTAATCCCATCCCTGTGTGTTCAGGTGAGGACACAATATCTTCCAGCCCTGAGCTCAGCTGCAGGAAAATCTTCTGCCTGGTTCCTGCTGAGCCCTAACCCGTGCCTGGCTCCCAGGCTGGTGTGTGAGAGGGGAACAGCTTTGCCCAGTGCAGCGTTGGCTCTGGAAAGTGCTCGCTTGGCTCGCCTGCACAGTGATTTCCCTGAAATGTGTGGCCTGCTCAGCTTCCTGAAAGCTGAAACAGCTCTCTGGGGTGAGTGTGAGAGCTGCTCAGAGTTACGGGAACAGAAAGGCAGGAATTTTCCGAACGTGCTGAACCAGGCATGTGGCCATGGAAGAGGGCAGGTCTGATACCTGGTCAGAGGAGCTGTGGATCAGTTGTTTCTGCTTGAGCCCTGGCTGAAATCTGGGCTGGGTCAGCAGTGACTGTCTGGTGGCAGAGGGGATTTGCAGGTGGAAGTGCCTGTACTCTGTGGTATTTTCATTCTGTGACACTTGCTTTCTGCTCTGGTGGCTCTGGCAGTAGCCATTTGTGTTTGGAGCTGGGAGTTGTGAAATTTGTTCTGAGCATTTTGCAGATTTGGAAGATTTTTGCTTGGAAGTGGGCTATTGAATTTCCATCTGGCTCTGGTGTCTGTTTCAGGAGTGTACTGAGGTATTTCCTGAAATCTGAGTGTGGTGTCAGTAGAGACTGTGCACACAGTGGAAGCCTCTGAGCAGGAAGGAGTTGGGGGGCTGGGAAATAACAGGCCTGAAGCTGTTAGGCATGAGCAAATACCCTCAGAGAGGAGAAAGAACAATTAAATGCCTTCCTTGCCAAGGGAGTTAGATCTCATCTGTGCCCAGGCTGTGCACTGGAGGCCTCATGCAGAGAGCAGCCTTGGTGGCAGCTCATATGAAAGTTTAGTCCCTGTTCCCCGGTCTTGCAATCTCTTCTTCTGCACTTGCTGCCTGTGAGGGGTTTATTTCAGGAGAAGTGGATGTCTGGGAGGTCATGGCTGGGGGGCCCTTCCTCCTGCAGCTCTGGGTCTGCAGACCAGAGTGTGCACCTCCAAGAGGGGCTCAGGGACATTTGATTTCCTGCTGCTGTCACTTCTGCATCCCTTGGATACACTTGTGCTGACTTTCCCTTCTCTGGCCTCCATCCTGAACAGAAAAGCTTTCCAAGGACCTGGGTGAGAATGGTTTGAAGGTAAAAGATGAACAGGCTGACCTGACTTAGCAATCTGCTGCAGACAGCACAAAGTCATTCTAAGTGGTGGTGTGCAAGATTTCTTGCTTGCTGAAGAAAAGAAAACAAAGCTCTTGGTGCAGAAGTGGCTTGTGATAAAACCCACTTAACTGACAAGTGGGAAGAGGTTTATGAGTCCCTTCTCTGCTGTGTGCTCCCTCCCAGATGAGACTCTGGTATTAAGTAATACTCCTGCTCTGACCAGCTGTTCCCATGGCAAACAGCCATTCTGATAGCACAGGAAGGATTTTGGGGCTGCAGAACAGTGATTGGTAAATTATCCACTGCCACTTCCCCTCACGTGCCCCAGGCCTTGCCTTATAGCCAGGAGTGCAGGTGAGGGGTCTGTGGTGGCACACAGCTGGGCCAAAGGAGAGTAAACTTCAGGGCACTGGGATTTGAGCCCTCCCAGAGGGTGGTGGTGCTGGGCTGTGCCCTCCACCTCCTGCTGCCCAGGCACTGAGCCTGCCCCTGGCTGCCCCTCTGTGCCTGGATGTCATTCCTGTCATACCTGGGATACCCAGGCAGGGGCCTGGCCCTGTCATGTGCAGCAGGACTCCTGGGAGAGCTTGTGGAGCTCAGGGGCTCTCAGGCACCATCACTACCCCCGGTAGCTGCGGTGGTACCTTGACAGTGATGCCTGTCTGGATCCTGGGAGAGGATGGACTGATTCTGGCATCAAAGCCCTTGTACTGCCATCCTTGTAGAGCCAGTAAAGCGCTGCAGTAAGGGGCATTGCAGTCTTAAGGTCACGATTTTAGTTTATGCCAAACTGGGTGAAAAGTACAGCTCATTCCTTTCCTTCAGGGAGCTAATGATTAACGCATCAATTAGGTCTGAGAAGAAACAAAATGTATATGCTCAAGATAAAGTAGACTGTACATGAAATAAGAAGGTATTGTAGTATTTGTTTTAAAAACAAAGTGGGAGTTGTTTGCACTGGTTAGTGCAGGCCACTGCTGTGTGATTACAGGGAGTGATACCATTTTCGGGTAGGCATGATTCATTGTGCTCTACGCTCTTTAAGGCTGATTAGGAGGTGGGAGGGTCTCTCAGTTTATACCTTCTCCCATTCTGTTTTAGGAAAAACAATGAATCCATCAAAAATGGAGCCTAGAACTGAATGCTGTCTAGTGCCTCTAAGAGGTATCACCCTTGTTTCTCTTCTTGTTGGGACCATCAGGCTTCTGTTTGTAGTGACGAGGCCCCTTTGTGCTTTAGGAGGTGGTTGGAGTGCCCAACTCCAACTCTTTTGGCCAAAAGAGAGGCACAAAGCAGCTGATGAGGTCCCCAGTAAGGCTCACCATAGAAAACTGGGTGGATTTACCTTGGAGGCACTCAGACACTGAGGAATCTCACAAAAGCCACAATTCCCTTCACTGGGAGATTTTGGATTGGGTTTGGATATGGTGTTTGGGGGGGTGACATTGTGTTTGTACAGCACTACTGCGTGGGCTGGGAGGAGTGGGTGAAGCTGCTACCACATGCTTTTGATGTCCTCAGGTACTTGTGTCACTCTGTTAGTGCCCAGAAGCCAATGGTCAGGTGTCCAAAATGAGCAGATTGGTGTAGGATGTCTCCAGGTTGGTGAGAGGCTGGGCTGGGAGCAGTTCATCCAGCCTGTCTCTGAGCTGGTTTCCAGCTTGCATGCTTTGGTAGCTGTAACTGGACGGCTGACCTCCCTTTGGCTGTCCTGCTCTTCTCCTGTCCTCTGCAAGCCCCCAGAGCAGAAAAGCTGTTTAATGCTGTGTATCTGTGGTTAAAACCTCTCTGGCAATTTGTGTGGTGACAGTGACAAAGCTGCAACTCCTGAAGCATTGATGTGGCTTCAAAGAAAGCTTCACAAACTGTGAGGAGGGGTGGCTGTCTCTCTTCAGAGCATTGCCCAGATGCTCTCCAAGAGTGAAAGCTCCAGCGTTGATGGTGTGCACACTCAGACTGCAGCAGTGGCAGAGCTGCCCTCGAGACTTGCTCTCCGTGGAGAGGAGCTCTGCAGTGGAAGGGAGCAGCCTCTCAAATGTGTATTTCAGGTGTTGTCTTTGGGACATTCATTGAACTTCTTGGAAGGTGAGTGGGTTTGTTGAAGTACCACAGCTGCCTGCCATGGGGGAAAACCACAGCTTTTTTTCAGAGGGTTTCTAAAGAAAGGTGCTTTTACCACAATGTGCTGCTGGTTTAAAAGGCTTCCAGCTTTTAGCAGAAGAAAGAAGAAGAGGGAGCAAACATGAGTGCTGTTTCACTGTTTCTAACAGCAAGGCTCACCCCAAACCCACGGTGAGTCCTGGAAAGGCCTTGACATGGCTGCTGTCCCTTGTCCTGTCCTGCCCCCAGCTGTTAGTGGGCAGCTGTGCCTGTCCTTCGTCCAGCTCTGGGCAGCCCCTTCCAGCACAAGCCATGGCAGCAGTGCAGGGGGCTGGCTGACAGGGACAGGGGTGATGCCCATGGACACTGTGACCCCCTTGTGCAGAGGGGCAGTGTCCAACACGAGCCAGCTGAGAGCCATGGGGAGAGCGCCCGGCTCCCTCTGCATAGGCCCAAGCTTGGGAAAGCCATTTCCTTCAATATTTCAGCAAGTGTTTCATAACAGCACTTTGTACATGCCTTGAACATGCTTTGTCGGCTGTCCCTGATACTTGGCTGTAGCTTAAAACTTCTAATGGATTAATCATAAATACTTCAGGCAGACCTTGCAGTCCTAGACAGCTGATTTTAACTGGCAAAGGGCAGCCTCCTTCTGCAGTGTGGATCTGGATGTCTCTGGGCGCTGGGGCCCTCAGTTTTGGGTACGGCAATGCTCTGGCAGCAGCACTCCAGCTCCCCATGGCTCAGAGGTGGGACAGCTTGAACCTGACAGCTGGTCGGAAGCCAGGGCTGTGTCAGGGCTCCAGCACAGGGATGTCACCATCTTACACAGGACTCTTGGAGCATTTGATGTGTGTTTTGCCTTCACTGATTGTAACAGACCAAAGAGCTGCTTGTTTAGAGCTCCTGGATCCACAAGGTAAATAAAGTCCAGACCAAGCCCCTGGGTCATCTCTCCATGGAAAATCAGAGCTGCTGACACGCCGCTGTGTAAGATCACGGCTCCAACCTCCGTGTTCTCTTTGCAAGTCTTCCAGGCGTGGCTTTGAGTGCAGGGAGGAGGGGGAGGCCTAACCAAAGTCCTGTCTGCCATGTGACATATTCCCCTTGGGATAGGATGGGATGGGTCTGTGGTCCACCCTTTCAGGGGGATGAAGGAGGCAGCCAGGGTGCCAGGCTCACAAGTCACGGACCTTGTTCTGCACTCCTTGCAGGTGTGGCAGGGGCTGGCCCTGGGCACAGCCCTGCCCTACGCTGGGGGCAGGAGGTCATGCAGCCTCCCCCCGGCAGCAGCACAGGGAGCCAGGTTTCCATCAGCTCCTGCTCTGCTCCTGCTGCCAGGGGTGGGCAGGGACAGCAGCTCCTGAGGGAGGAGGGTGTGTGGCACCTCTCCTGCTCCAGCACAGCTTGTCACAGCGCTGCCACCTCCTCCTGGGGCTGAAGGGAGAAGGGTGCCTCCATCCTGACATTCCTGGAGCAAGGGCTGCAGGCGCTGTGACTTGAATGGTCAGAGGGAAGGGGGACAGCAGTGCTGTGCTGATGCCGTGCAGGGGCTCCCCTGGAGCTGGGCTGTGCCTGGGCAGACAATGCCTCTTCTCCTTTATTCCCCTTGATGAGAGGGAGACTGCCTGAGGCTCGGGCACAGGCTGTCCCCAAGCACAGACATTTGGGGGGTACTGGATTTCCCCCTCTCTGCCTCACTTGGTGGTGTCAGGGTTGTGGCATCATGTAAGCTGGAGCACATCATCCTCTGCCCATCGCTCTGCAGAGCTGAAGTAGTGACTGGGGAAGGGTTTTCTGGGCACAAAGCAAGCTCATGGGAGAGCCGGGCCAGTGCCATGAGCTGTGTGCTGCCCAGGCTTCTGCCTGCCAGCACCGTGTGTCCAGCACTAGCTGCCTGCCTGGCTTGGACTCCTGTCTGAGGGCACGTTTCCCACACAGACCACAGCAATCAGAGCCAAGAAAGCTGTCAGGAAGGACAGTCACCTGCCTGCCCTCAGACTGATGCAGTTCTGGGTGTGGCAGTCTGGGCTCAGGGAGGAGGAACCAAAGATAAACTGCTCCCCTGTCCTAATGGGCCTCAGGAGCTGGCACAAAGAGTGAGCAGCACACTGGCCTCAAGTAGGAGACCCTGCCTGGAGAGCTCCACCCAAACCTGGGGCTCCCTCCTGTGTGCTCAAGCCGTTGGCTTGGGCAGTAAATCCCAGCAGACTCCAGCAGCCTCTGGCAGAGATGGTTTCTGTTCGTGAGGCGATACCTGGAGCGTTTGGGCACCTGCCCCTTGGCCAGTGGGTTGTCACTGCACTGCCACCTCCTAGCCTGTGCCTCGGGTGCTGGGAGTCCCCTCACGTGCAGGAGGGACACAGAGCTGGAACAAGGACTGATCCCTGTCAGGACGAGTCCCTGCCCTGTCATCCTAGGGAAGGAGGCAGTTCTGTGTGTGGCTGGAGCCGTGCTGGGGAGCAGCTCCTCCTTCAAGGGGGCTGAGCAGTGCCAGCCTGAAGGGACAGGCAGACAGGCTGCAGATGTGCCTGCAGCTGGGGAAGCCGACACCTCCTGCAGAGCTGACCTGGGGGCCGGGCCACACCTGGTTCTTGTCCCGCTCTGTGTGTTGTGACTGCGCCCGGCGGTGGCGCCGCTCTGTGCCTCACTGCCCCTCTGTGCCCGCAGTGTACGTCGTGGAGGAGCGGCGGAGGGACGACACGGGCGAGAGCGCCTGCCTGACGGCGTGCTGGACCGCGCTCTGCTGCTGCTGCCTCTGGGACATGCTGACCTGACGCCGCTGCCGCCCCGCCGCTCACCGAGCGCTATGCAGGCTCCCCACTCCTGTCCCGACTTCTTTCTGTTACTGTAATCAACGCTCTGCTTTGCACAGCCAAGAGTTCCCGTCTGTCCGTCCTAGCGCCTTGTCGGGGTGGGGGGTGCACTCCTTTATTTTAGTAAAGGAAAAAAAATCCCTTTTTAACATTTCTAAGACTTTTGTTGTAACTTTGAAGAATGTGCTAATGGTGTATTTCAGCCAAGGGCATTCTGATGAAATGTGTATTTACCAGTTGAGATTTTCCTAGCCCTAGAGACGAAGACGTACGCAATAATTAAAGCCAACAGTTGATTTTTCTTCACTAGGTCCCGGCTGTTTCAGTGAATCTGAACGCAGGGTGAGCATCCCCTCTGGTGCTGTCTGTCTTTGGCCTCCTGTGGGCACTCACTCTGTAGGTGGGAGTCCTTGGGCACCTCCAAGCCCCTCATCCCACACAGGGCAGCACAGTCAGGTTTGTATCCCTATGTTTTTCCCTTCTGGAACCAGGGCCCTCTCCAGCAGCTCCTGGGACAGCAGAGCTGGGAGAAGCAGCGGCTGGGCTGCTGTGTGTGCCCCAGGAACTGCTGGGGCTGGTCCCAAGCTGTGATCCATCATCCGGCACTGCAGAGCAGAGGCTTGCGGGAGGTAAATTAATGAGAAGAGAAAAGAAGAGAAAAGCCATGGATTAACCTAGTGCTGAGGATTTAGAGCTGAAGCTGTTCCGTGGCACGCCTGGCCAGAAAGGGGATACAAAGCTTTTGTCTGCAGAAAAGTGGGGAAAACCTGCTGCTGGTTCCATGGGAGTGTGTCCCACCCTGCTGCTCCCCCAGCCTTGGGAGCAAAACCTGCCTGGTGTCCTGACACACACCAGCTCTGCCTGGCGCTGCCTGGAGATCACCCAGGGATCTCGCCCTGTTTGCCAAGGACATTCACTCGCTGTCCCTTGGTCGTGCAGCCTGGGGGCTCGGTACAGCTCACTCTGGGCCCAGCAGTGCAGTTTGGGGCTCTGGTCTGGGGCAAGCTCATGTGTTTGGGGCTGATGAGTCCCTTGCAATTCCCTGTCCCTAGGAGCCTTCTTCTGGGGGCTGCCCCTCTGCAGCCGTAAGCTCAGGTCTGTGGTCTGGCTCCCAGAGCTCCCTGCCCTGGGAATGAGCAGGGCACCTTCCCTGTCACCTCCGTGGCAGCTTGGCAGCAATCAGGAGTGGAGTCCCTGGGTCCCCCTCCGTGGTGGGGGGAAGGTGGGGCAGCGAAGGGCCAGCCCAGAGTGAGAGAGCACCCGTGCGCCTATGGAGTGACAGCACGGGGGGCGGCAACCGGACCTGGAAACTCCGGGATCCCGGGAGCCTCTGGAAGGCGCTGGGAGAGCGGCGGGGCCGGGCCCGTGCGCTGCCCACAGCGGCCACACGGTGGCGATGTCCGACCGCGCAGCGCCGGCCCTGCCGGGACAGCGGGAATGGAGAGGAACAGCGGGAATGGAGAGGAACACAGGGAATGGAGCGGGACAGCGGGAATGGAGCGGAACAGCGGGAATGGAGAGGAACACAGGGAATGGAGTGGGACAGCGGGAACGGAGAGGGACAGCGGGAATGGAGCGGGACAGGGAATGGAGTGGGACAGCGGGAATGGAGCGGGACAGGGAATGGAGTGGGACAGCGGGAACGGAGAGGGACAGCGGGAATGGAGCGGGACAGCGGGAATGGAGAGGAACACAGGGAATGGAGCGGGACAGGGAATGGAGAGGGACAGCGGGAATGGAGCGGGACAGGGAATGGAGTGGGACAGCGGGAACGGAGAGGGACAGCGGGAATGGAGCGGGACAGCGGGAATGGAGAGGAACACAGGGAATGGAGCGGGACAGCGGGAATGGACCGGGACAGCGGGAACGGAGCGGGACAGCGGGAATGGAGAGGGACAGCGGGAATGGAGCGGGACAGCGGGAATGGAGAGGAACACAGGGAATGGAGTGGGACAGCAGGAATGGAGAGGGACAGCGGGAATGGACCGGGACAGGGAATGGAGAGGAACACAGGGAATGGAGTGGGACAGCGGGAACGGAGAGGGACACAGGGAATGGACCGGGACAGCGGGAATGGAGCGGGACACAGGGAATGGAGAGGAACACAGGGAATGGAGCGGGACAGCGGGAACGGAGCGGGACAGCGGGAATGGAGAGGGACAGCGGGAATGGACCGGGACAGGGAATGGAGAGGAACACAGGGAATGGAGCGGGACAGCGGGACCGGAGCGGGACAGGGAATGGAGAGGGACAGAGGAAATGGAGCGGGACAGCAGGAACGGAGCGGGACAATGGGAATGGACCGGGACAGCGGGAATGGAGCGGGACACAGGGAATGGAGCAGGAATGAGGGAATGGAGCGGGACACAGGGAACAGAGCGGGACAGCAGGAATGGAGTGTGACAGAGGAAATGGCCCGGGAGAGAGGGAATGGCCCAGGGCAACAAGAATGAGTTGGAGCAGTGGGAATGACCTCCTGGCACAGGCTGGCAGGGCCTGAGCCAGTTCCCATGCCCATGTCTGTGCCTGTGTCCATGTCCGTGTCCATGTCCATGGTTGTGTCTGTGCCTGTGCCAGCCCTGCCCACCTCCCTCTTCCCCCACCACCCCTCCCCAGCAGGACCTTCCCCAGTGCCCACACCCAGCAGTGGATATCCACACGGTGAGGGTACAGCAGGTGAGGGGGGTACAGCAGGGGCCCTGCAGGCCCCTCACCCCAACTGCTCCCACCACCCCATTTCTCCATCACACCCATGCAGGGAGAGCAGCCACAGAGACACGTGCTGTGTTTTATTAAGGTGGAGTGGGGGGGGTCAGGCAGTGGGGACCAGCCAGGGGTGCCACTACTGTGCTCTGCGGGCCATCAGCATCTCCCGGATATTGTCTTCTGCTTCCTTCACGCTCCGCTCCAGGTACGACTTCTTCTGCTGCAAGGCAGAAACCAGAGGTAAGTCAGGATCCCCCCAGCCCTGCCAGCACAAACCTGGGTACCAGGGCCCAAAGCCACCCAGGCAGAGCTGTGGGTGCTGGCTGGGGCACCCACCACACTGCAGGTGTCCCATGTGGGGACAGCAGTTACACATTCCCAGAGGCACAGGGGCAGGGCAATGTCTACACAGACTGAATTTTGTTCCCCCCTGAAACCTTCTCAGAGCTGCCAGGACTGTTGCAACAGTGGCACTGCAAAAAGTAGGAGCCATGAACCTCAGCAAGGAAGGAAATCAAATCAGATCCTGTAACTCTTGGAGCCTAGAGAAGGACTGACACGCCAAGGCCTCCTTATGGAGACACAGCAAAACCCTCTCCTTGGGCACAAAAGGTTCTTTTTCCCAGCTGGGCCATTTTCTAACCCTATATCCTCCTTTCTATCAGCAATTCCCTGGCATCATCACCAAATACGTGTTTCCTTAATCATCTGTAATTAGGATGGGCTTGGCAGGGAAGCAGCCCCAAGCCGTGCATCCCAAGATAGGAATTCGGTGTGCAGCGTTTTTTCCTGCTAGTCTGGGTGCTCCTCTGTGGCTGGAAAAATCAGCACTTGGCTCTTTTGACTATTTTCTCTGGGTTTCCAAACAACAGACACAACAGTCTCCTCCGGCGTTGCTGTGAGCACCGGCTCCCGTGCAGCCCATGTAAAGCCCTGCCCTGGGCCGTGCCAGCTCCCAGTAAGCACTGGGCAGGATTGGCACTAAATTCCAGGAGTCCAGGCCTCCACCCAGAGCATCCTGCCCGAGGCTCTGCCAGTCACCAGTCCCGGGAGCCCAGTACAGCAGTGCCCCCAAAGCCCACCCAAACCAAGGACAGGTGAAGGGCAAGAACTGCTGTTGCTGCCCTGAGAGCCTCACCCTGACTTCTGTGAGCCCATGGGACTTGTAATGCTAAAAATCCATTAGCCCATGGAGCAGACCTGCTGCCACCACTGCCCCACTGCGGTGGCACAGCTGCACACTCAGCTGGGATGGCCCTGCCATGAGAACACCTCTCCCAGCCCTGCTTCCAAAGGCTGAAGGGTTTGTATTGAAATCCTGAAGGCTGCTTGTGACAGCCAGGGCCAGGGTTATGGCCCAGGGTTCCTTGTCCCTCTCTGTGGTCCCCAGGCACGTGGGGTCTCTTTCGCTTACAGGAACTGCTTTTGAGGAAACCACGGGGAGAAGAGCAGCCACAGGTTCCCACTGCCAGTGACTCAGTGACACACGAGCAGGACTCTGTCACCGCCGCGCTGTCCCCACGCTGCCCGCACAGACAGAGAGGGATTTCACACATAGGGAACCGAGTCTGAGGGCAGCAAGAGGACACAGGCCCAAAGAACCCTTGTGGCTCGAAGCTTCACCTCGCTCTGCTAACCAGAGAAGAGTGGCAGCAGTACAGCTGACTTCTAGGGGGTAATTTTTTTAACTAAAGCTTTTTCTTAACACCATTAAATTAGTGCATGAAGTGGTCCTGCCCTCCTGTCCTCTCCCCTGCCCCTGTCTCCTGCTCCCACCAGGCAGGAGGAGACAGCTCCATAGAGCAGCTCTCCACAAGCACACTGTCCAGCAGGACTGGGAGAGCCCAGCAGAATTTCAACATCCCATCAGGAAGCCTTGCTGCTGCCCATGTGGGCCCCACTTCCATGAGGACAAGGGACCCTGACGCAGCAGAGGAGCACCCACATGGCCCACAGGTGGACCCACACTGCCCACCCCTGCACAGTGACATGCTCTGCCCTCCCCGTGGCAAAGGGCCTGGGTTTAAGGCCATTTCTGCACTTAGGCAGCACCTGCAGTCCCAAGTAGGGCCAGATTCAGGGAATTTTTCTTTACCTCAATCACCGTCCTTGGTCACCTAACTTCTGAGGCACAAGAAGCTGGGCTGGTCCCAGATTCTTTACTCCCTCCCAGAAGCAGTTTCCAGGGAGTCCCATCTCTGGGCTCCAGGAGCATCCTTCGAGCATCAAGGGGAGCTCTGTACCTGCAGCCAGGGGCTGCAAACGCCCCGAGCTGTCCTGCAGCCAGGCAGGGAGCTGGGGCTGGCTCCCACTCCAGCCCACAGCCCGGATCACAGGCAAGCGAGGAGCAGACAGGCGCCACATTTTCCAAGACATGTGGCAGAAGCGAGGTGTTTCTTCCCCAGGAAGGGGGAACTGCAGCCCTGGTTCTGCTTCGGTCATCACGGGAGAAGGAGCAGGAGGCTGCTGCAAGCCCCTCCTCACTGCGATTACCGGGGTCTAGACAGGAAACTCCGTCTCTCCCGGGAGCAGCACCGAGCGAGCGGCTGACACACGCTCTGCCTACTCACGACAGCACAGCTCTGAAGTCATGCTGGAGGCTGTTCCGGTCCAGCCAGACCTGCCAGGCTGGTGGTATCTGTTCCCTGAACACCACCCTGCATCCCCAACCCCACCTCCAGCTTCCAGCTCACAGCTTTCATTTGCACTCGCAGCCCGAGTTAACCCTATGTCCTCTGCCCCTGAGCAGCCTGTGGCTGCTGGGCTTCACCTGTGCATCAGCTGATGCATTTCCCTGGGAAAATGTGTTTGCTGCTCCAGGAGATCATCCTCTGCTACCTGTGCCATGCCAAGTGCAGCCTGTGGGAATTCCCGGGGCAATGTCAAAACCACACTGCTGGTTTTGGTCCCTTGTGAAACCGAAGGTGGCTGCTGCTCTCTAAAGCCTCTGGTTTCACTCCTACAGCTGTAGCTCCAGTGCTCACCAGTCAGGAGCCCAAGGGGACATGGCAGCAGCCCAAGGGGACATGGCAGCAGCCCAAGGGGACATGGCAGCACACTGGCCCTACACTGCTGGCTTTGGTGGCTGCATGACCTGCAAGCTGCTGACCCAGAGCTCCTACTCACTCACCACACCAGTGCCCTAAACTGCCCCCACCCTCCCCCAGCTCCTGTGAGCCCCTGGACAGGTAAGGTGGGTGCCCAAAGCGGCCCCAGATGCCACTGCCTGAGCCACAGTGCTCCAGGGAAGAACAGAGAAAGGAGACTGGCTTTGAGAAGGCAGCAGGGGAAGTTGCCACATGACACTGAGCTCCCAGAAAAGCCCCAGTTTCCGGCTGACAAGCAGGGCCAGGCTCCACAGGAGGCTGGGCAGTGACCCTGGTGTGCTGCTGTCCCCCTGAAGTCTCACCAGGAGTGTGGCAAGGCAGTGACAAGGAAACCCGGAGGGCACAACAGGAAGCAGCTGGTGTGTCAGCCAAGGGCTCCAACTGCAGCAAGGGGCCGGTTTCTCCTCCTGGTTCACAACTCCCACAGCCACTTACTAGAGAATTATTTTACAAAACTCTCCTGTGGGGTGTTACTGAAACTTATTTCAGAGGAACAGCCTCTGACCCACAGTGCCAGGCCCTGGCAGCCCCCCCGCTCCCAAAGGCCAGGGCGTTCCCATGACCCAGGCACAGCTCACTCACACAGGGAGGGAAGACCCAGGGCTGCAGGTCCCATCAGCACTGGAGAATCTTCTCCCCCACAGAGCAAGGAAAGGCAGCTGGAGGCTGCACAGGAGAGGGTGCGTGGGAACGTAGCAGGATTTGCAGGTTTCCAGGTGGACAGCATACACTCCAAAACTGAGCCAGCTGACCTGATCCAGCCCAGGACATGCTCTTGCATCCTCATTTCTTCCTGCCACAGACCACCCACCAGTTCTCATCCACTCTCTCCTCTCTGGTGACAGCTCCCTGATCCCCCTTCTGCCCCACACAGTGGGGGCAGAAAGAGCTCTGCCACCTGCACTGGGACACGAGACCAACACACAGCTGCTGCCACAGCCCAGTGAGGTCTGGGCCACCTGAGAACACTGAGAGGGTGCAAACCCACAGAGGATGCCCCCAAAAGCCAGTGCAGTCAATGCCTCCCAGCCTGGTTTCCTAATTCCTTTAAGCTAATACCACTCCCAACAACAGTTCCTTCCCCAGGCAGGAAGGGCTGCAGCACTTGGGAACAAGACAAACCACAACCCTGATGATCTGTCTCAAAACTAGCCCCAGAGGAAGTGTTCTCACCTAAATCTGCTTTCTGGAAACAGAATTGCCATGCTAATAGCTGTCTGGTACAAGGATGGAGGGCAAGAAGATCCCTCCTTGGGCAGCCCCAGCCCTGCCTGCGAGCAGGAGAAGGGAGAGCAGGGCACTGATATGCAATGGGCCTGGTGGGATGCAATGCCCACTGCCAACACATCCCCAGACACCTGTGGGGGGCTGCAGGCAATGGCTTTGGGGGTTCCATCAGCCCTGGCTGCCTCTGTGTTTGCTGGTGTAGGAAGTGCAGACTCCTGGAAGCACCACCTCGGCTGGCCCCAGCCTGGGGCTGTGCAGGCAGCACCACGAGCCAGCCCTCGCTGTGCACGCTCCCGACCAAGGTGTGCTGGCGTGGCCAGCCTGTGCCCTGGCACGGGTGGCTGCAGCCAAACAACATCAGAGGACTCGCCCTGCCACCACCCCATTGCTCGGCTCTCCCCTGCCCTTCACTCCCCATCCGAGCAGTGCCTGCTCCCTGACACCTCCGCGCTGTTTGCTTTTGGCAGCAGCTGTGGAAAGACTAGATTGAATGCAAATACAATTACAGCTCACACCCCAAAGAAGAAAAGGAGCTGTGGTTAACAGAGGTGGCCCGTGGCCTTTTGACACGGCGGGAAGTCACCTCCTGCTTCAGCAGCCGCCCCGCTCGGCTCCCATTGCATCACTGCAATGCTGCTGGAGAGGCCGATGCTCCTCAAGATGACGCACCCGGACCTGGCATTCCTGGCAAATTAAAGAGCCAGCATCCACAGATTCCACAGCAAGAGAAAACTTATTAATCAGCTTTTCTTGGATAGGCTTTTGATGATCAAAGCACTGTCTTCCCCCCAGCACTGTGATTCAGACGCCTCTGCCTTCAGGGAGAGCGGCTTGGCTGCTGCCAGCGCTGCGTGTGGCAGGGCCTTGCCTGGCTCGGTGGAACAGGCACAGCATTCTCACCCACTCCAAGAGCCCAGACAGCCCTGTGCTCCCAGAGGGAACAGACACAGCAGGCCTGCCCATCAGTGCTGCCATACCCTCCCCCTCACAGGTGAGTTTCCTGTGTCAAGTCATGGTTTATCATTCAACATCGACTTTTGCTCTTCAAATTCCACTCCTCTCACGTCACCTCTGCAAATGAAAGAAAGCTTCAACCTCTGACCTGCAAACACAGATTTGCTTCAGCCCAAACAAAAATGTTTCCATGGAAATTTTAGGATCTAGTATTGGAACATGCCTATTCATTTCAGCCTGTTCTTTTTTTGCCCCATTTTTGTTTTTTAAAGTGTTTTTCTATGAACTTGTTTTACACCCAACTTGTGAGGACAAAACAAGCTGGCAGGTCCCTTCCCAGAAAATATCTCCCTTCCCATGGCTCTCAGCATGCTTGGCTACCAGCCACCAGATTCTGGCATCCCACTCTCACACTCAGAAGGCTTCCGTTGAGGAACACTGCAGTCTTCAGGCATGATGCAGTGCCTCAAACAGGAGCCCTGAGACAACTCATCTTGTGACACCTCAGCAAACCTGTGGCTAGCCAAGAGCTTCCGTATCCCCCAAAATTAACTCAAACCATTTCTGGCATTCCCTGAGGGCCCTGAGGGAAAGTGATCAGCAGATCCTGGCTAGAGTTGGGAGCACATGGTTGACTGGAGAAGGATCTTCCCTGGGAGGATGGCAAACTGTGCACTGGGGGCCAGGCAGCTGCAGCCCGAGCTGCCCTCGCTCTTGGGGCCACCACTGCTGTTCAGGGGTTGGCAGTGCCCAAACTCCCTGTGGACAGCAGCACTCCAGGCCCTGGCACGCACACCCTGGGGAAGGCAAACATTTTGGTCAGACTAAGCTCATGGAAGATGATGTGCTGAAGACATGTGCTCTGTTTAATGGGATTTCACTTGGAACCCCTGAACAGGAAGGAGGTGAACCTGCTGAACAGCACCCAGCTGCTCCTGCTCCAGGAGAAGCCGAAATAGTGGACACCAGCAAGGGGGTGGGGTAGGTCTGCAGGCAGCCCTACGCCCTGATGGGTCCACCCAGCACTGGTCCTCACCCAGTTCAACACTGTGGCACATGTACACACTGGGAATTACTACTCTACAGCAACCACCAAATATTTAGATACACTTCAAGACTTTCCAAGCAGTTATTGCTTCAGGAAGTTGCCCAGAGTTTGCTCAAGAATGAATGACCTGGAATAGGAAGGGAGCCCAGCTGGTTTCTGACGACAGCTGCTGACAGAAGCGTGATGCCATATACCTAAGAGGAGAAGTGATGATTCAGACCCTGGTGTTTTTCCTCATCTCTTCCTTCCACAAGGTAACGGGGACCCACAGAACTATCTGGGTTAGAGTGCAGAAGAGAAAACATCAAGCATACAACTACATTTGCCAACTCAAGAGAATCCTTAAAAGCACCTGCCTAAAGAACTGCTGGTGCAAATCCATCATCGTGTACTGATCCTACCACAGCACAACCAGCTGGGCTTCCCCCATCATCACTGAAGCACCTCAAGGATCATACTCTGAAAAAGCTAAGCTGGACAAACCACATTAACTGCCATTCTTGGTGCCTTCAAGAGAAGAAGGGGCAAGGTAAGGGGCAGGAAGCCAGGCTGCCTGCCAGCCTTTCTGCCCAACCCCAGCCTCGTGGCAGCAGCACTTCACATGGACCCACTGTCTGAGCCACAGGACAGCGCTGCCAGCAGAGATGGAGACAGCTGCTCTTGGTGAGCAGGAAATGACGGATTATTCCAGTGAACTCCTGCACCCTCGCCTGATGTGAACTACTACAAAAGCAAGTGGATGAGAACCTTTCAGTAGGTGGCAGCAGAAATGTATTATCAACCCAAAGGATTCCCTTAGGGACACCCCTTCTTGGCACAATTCCCCATTTAGAGCAGTTTCTAGGAGTACATTGCTCCAGGTCAGATACTGCGCCCTAACCAGGTTATGACAGCAGAGTCAGGTCAAACAGAGAACCTGGGGAGGGGGAAACTCACACAGATCCTGAAAACCCCCACGTCCTGTTTCGGCGGAAGCATCCCTCACCCAACTGCCTCTTGCAAAACATGGTAAGTTCCCTACCCCAGTGCCTCAGTTTCTGTGGTCCTGCAGAGCTGGTGTGGCTCATCGGGATCCCTCCTGGCAGTAGGACTTTTGCAAAACCATACCACACCTTTCAGATCTTGCAGTCCTGGCCAAGCAAGGCCACTTTAAAACAAAAATCATTTCCATATATTTCAAAGACAAATCAGCAACAAAAAGATGGTGTCAACTCCCAACTAGGCAGCATCCTCCCCCCCAGTTCAGACAGCCCTGAACTCAGAGCAGCCACATGCCCACCACCAAGGCATCAGGGACAGAGCAGGGGGTGACCCAGCAGTGGGGACAGCAGGAAGCGTGACGGTGAGGGCTGCCCTGCATACCTGGGAGCAAGGTGTGGCTTTGTACAGCTGACTCAGGGCTGGGTCAGGGCTCCAACAGGCAGGAGCACGCTTTCCAAATAATCGTTTCCTGTTCTCCCCAGGCGAGATGAAGGAGGAGATGGAAGCAGGATGGAGGTTTATCGGGCACAGATAATCCCCCTCCCCAGAGCTGCTTGGCACAAAGGCAGCCAGGAGGCACTGCAGGGGCCTGGTGACTAAGGCAAGGACAGCAGTGCTGGGTTTGTGACTAATTATTACTCATGCAAGGAGGAATTTGGAGAGGGACTCGCATCCAGCTCAGCTCGTTGCTTTGGATCCTTCTGCAGCCATAAGCACAAAGGAGAGCTTTTACAATGAATCAGACCCTGCTCTAAAATGAAAGACTTATCAACCAATTTGGTGTTAAAATTATTTCAGTGTAACCATAAAGGCAGCTTAATGCTAATCAGAGGAAACAAGTGATGTCTTTAGGCTCAGATGACTAAAAGTAGGTTCCTGGATGGACAAAACCATTTAGACACAGCAGCAGAAGTGGGTTTTTATTAATGCATAATGTGTGTCACTTTCCTCTGAATTACAAAGGAATGTGAGTGGACTGGCAGGAGTTGCTTGAAAAGTTTTCTCTGTTAGGTTGTTGGGGTTTTTTTAATCAAGAGTAATCCCCCCTCCCCCAAAAAACATAAAACAAGTTCTGAGAAGCCTTTATTTTGAAAGCATGTCTATAACTAAAGGACTTAAGAGGAACCAAACAACCCCCACATTAATTGTCCTCTTGCTTTTAAAATCTACAATTATCCACCCAAAAATAAAGGTAGGAAGAGTGAAAACAAAGTCATCAAATTCCAGTTCTTCCTTCATAAAGCCTTTGCCCTCTCAGCTGGTTTGTGTGCTTACTTTGCAGTCTGCAGTACAGGGAAGACTAACAAAGAATTACTGATTAAACAACTGCTCGCAAAAATCTGGGAGTCTGAAAACTTGTTGCAGTGAATGATTGCTCCAAATGAGAGATCCAGCCTTGCCACTGCATACCCACACATGTGATGATATAAATACACGTCACTGCACTCAAATCAGCATTACCCACAGCCATTCTTCATAAAAATGTGGTGAGACATTAGTTTTTATAAGCCATCCCAGGCCTAAGGTGGCAGATGACCGGTCCAGAGAGCTGGGAATCCCCTTTCCCCTTTGAAATGTGAGAATTTCTTTTCCCTGAGCCTTTAAGATTCCAACATCATGTTTTGCAACTAGTGACTTGTGCACTATTTAACACATGACAAGCTTCTTACACAATTTTCAAAGCAGAACATACTGTTATTTGATCTTTATCTAACACATTTAACACAGGACTAAGAGCCAGCTTTTAAACAGATCCACCTCCTTCCCTGCAGATACTGAGGAGCACTTGCTGTCTTTAAAATCTGCCAGGTGCTAGCTGCACACAGCTGATTCCATTTGTCTGCAATGAAAGGTGACAGTCACACAACAGAGAAACACCCATGAAATTCAGCTGTAAGAATACAATCCTCTTGCCACCCTCATTTTTGACAAACAAGACAGATCTTGAGGCTTTAAAATTAAAAAGCAAGTGAAGTGAATGATTCCTCACAGCTGTGAAGGCCTGTTCTTCATGTAACCATCAGCAGAGTCACTTTAGGGAACAGAAAGAATTAGAGCCGCATTAGCAATGCCCCAATTCCTCCCATATTTACCTTAAATTATGTGGCCCCAGTCCAATGTCAGAGGGCCTCTCCACAAAGCAGGATTTTGTGCTGGTAGCATTAGCTCTGTGTCCATTACACTCTCAACCTCTTCAATGTTTTGTCATTTTGAAGCCTATTTTTCTCACTCCTCAGAGTATCTTTCATTTTGAAAATCAGGAATGAGAACACAGATTCTCCTCCCTGTAAGACAGACAGACCTATCGAGAAAAAAAATGAGCTTTGGCTACTCCCTTCTTCAAAACAAGGCTCTCATGGAGGGCAGACCACTGGTAACAGCTCTGCCCATGCAGGCTGCACTCTGCTCTCCCATGGGAGTGCCTGTGGATGCTCCACAGCTGACAGGCAGGCAGCTGGACCACCCATGTCCTCAAAAAGCAAGCTAAGCCTGCAGCTTTGCAGCCTGAAACACAGGAGCAACCCTCAGTGAGGGCACAGACTCAGACATGGGATGACAGCAGCCAAGAGAGTCAAGATGAAACACATTTCCCAGGAACGTCACCAAGACCAAATGTCTGTGTCCAGAAGGACCTGCCCAGACACCCACAGCTGCCTCTGACACCCAAAGCCATGCAAGATGCTGGGTTTGGCCTGGCCTGGCCCCCACCAAGGGACTCTGCAGCTCATCTTCGCCCTAACATCCATCATTTGTAGAGATCCCAGGGCTTCCTCCTAATGTCCATGCAAGCCCAAATACTAATGCTACACGGTAAACTCACTTCCATACTCCACCTGTCCCCACCTTAGGTGTCCTGCCTCCCTCTACATCTAGCAGAGGGTCTGACCTTGCCTCTGCACACACAGGGAAACAAGGGGCAACTTCAGTGACAACGTGTTTCAAATCCTGTTCCCAGTACGTGCTCACATGCCAGCAATGGAATGAGGGAACAGCACCCTCATCCAAAGTAGAATCTACTCCAGGCTAATGCACAGAGAGTTATTCGTGAGGCTTCTCCTCTCCAAAGCAAACAGGAGCATTCCTTATTTCCCCCTGTTTAGTTAAAAAGCCCACCACACATTCCTGGGCACTGGCCTACCCCAAGCAAACCACGCAATGAGAACTTCTGTGCTGCAAATCCCTGCAAGAAATTGGTCTAACTTGGGAACAGCCTAACAATTGCTACCTTCTGATGAACGCTTCGTGGTCTGCAAAGAGCACCACAACTCTCAAGAGACTTGTTTTCACATCGTTAAAGCCACCCACAGAATTGGCCTCCATGCTGAGGGTTTCAGTAAAAAATGAAGGAGAGTTGGAGCACGTTGGAGGCTGGGACCACACCGAGCAGGTCCATCCCAGCCATACCTGCCCCAGGCTCCAGCGCTTCTCCCCAGCCACACCTCACCTGCCGAAATCTTTGTTCCCACAGGGGAAGAAAACACTGCTGTGGCAACTGTCAGAGCCAACTCATCACGGGGGGGCTCCGCCACTCCGCCTCAGGGCTGCAGCAAAGCCATTTTAAAGCTCCCAGAAAAAGAAGATTAGAGAAATGGAAGCCGCAGCACGAGCAGGACCGTGCTCAGGCAACACCGGGGAAGAAGTCAGCGGTCACCTTAAGGCATTTCAGTGCAGTCACCGTGTAACTTCAGCAGCTTTGCAACCATCACCTGAGGCTTTAAACATGGAGCACAGCACTGTTTGAGAGCACAGTGTTCCTTCCTCCACCAGGAAGGAGAGCAAAGACATTTTCTGTGTGGGATAGGGAAATTGGACATGGTGTTTTAGGGCTCGCATGAAGGATTTCTGAATTAGAAATCAAGGCTTTAGGTATAGCTTTCTTGATTATATTTTCTACTCTAGGCAGCCAGAGAAAAACCAACCAACCCTTTATCTCAGCAGCAGTAAACTTTCAGTCTCCCACAGGCATGTGAAAGAATTGCCTGGGAAACAAGCACACAGCTATGTTGTGGTCAGAGTTTAAAACCAAAATCCAATTCCCCCAGAAAGCTGCAGGTTGCTTTTGCCCTTTTCCCGAAGGAGCTAAATTCAGTGGCACACAGCAGACGGAGCTGCCCAGCAGAGCCTCCCCCTTATTTGTTATTTTTAGCAATTTAGTCTGACAACGCCTGACAACTAAACAAGCTGAATATAGCAGGAGAGAAGGGGACTATCAGATATTATCAGAGAAAGCACACAGTGATAATCACTTTCTCCACCCCTAATGAAGAATCCATTTTCCATGTCTTTATAACATCATAGAGTTTGTTCTTTTTAAAATGCCACATTTAAAAACAGAATCCATCTAGCCCTACAATGGAAACGGATAACATTTCCTGAAACAAAGCATTGTTCCACCCCTCACATATCATGTTTCCTTAAAAACAAGGGAAGAAAAACATTACTTGGTTTTTCTCCTAATACTGCACAAACATTGCTGAGCTAAAAAGAGTCTGTGCTCATCCCTTTAGAATGCTTTCAAAATAGATTTAACACATACCCCTCGTACCGTGAAACACAACAAGAATTTGATAGTATCAGGACTGGAAAAATCCAATGCTGCTAAGCAGGACGTGTCCCATGCCGGTGTGTGAGGGAGCCAATGGCTCCAATCTCTGGAGGTTTGGGTAAGCCCTGTTGGCACAGCCTGCCAGCAGGCACAGCTACTGTGCCAGCAAGCCTGGGCAGCGTGTTTGGATTCCAAAGGATTAGATACAAGTTGTGAAGTTCAGAAAGCCACACAGGTGCATATGGAGTTGGCAGGCTGAGAACATTGGGAGTGTTCAGGCTGGAGATGAGAAGGATATGTGGAAACATCATAGCACCTTCCAGGACCTGAAGGGGCCTACAGGGAAGCCAGGGAGATATTCTCCATCAGGAACTGGAGTGACAGGACAAGGAACAATGGGTTCAAACTGAAAGAGAGGAAATTAGGTAGAAATTCTTCACTAATTGATAGTGGTGAAGCCCTGGCACAGGTAGCCCAGAGAAGCTGTGGTTACCCCATATCTGGAGAGATTTGGTCTAGTGGAAGGTGTCCCTGTCCATGGCAGAGGGGTGGAGTGAGATGATCTTTAAAGTCATCCAAACCTTTCCAACCAAAACCATTCTATGATTATATCTATATCTATATATATATACATTTATATGCACACTTAGATATATTCACATCCACATACAGCTTTAACAAACAGGGTAAAACTACCTTTGGTTTTCTTCAGACAAATTCTGCAGAATATCTAACTGCCCCCTCATCCACACCCAGACCCCTTAGTGCTTTCAGAACACAGTTCCTCTCACCAAGCATAATGCATGTCCTGGCCAAGCCTTATTTTCTCAACCCTTTACAAGGACAGGTCTGGCTGTCCTTGCTGCAAGAAGGCCCAAACCAGCAGCATCCCATCAATTTTGTGATGCTGCCTTGAAAAATACAATGCACTGCTTCAGCAGTGGAGAAACCCATGAGAGAGAAGTGAGGGAAAGAGAATGACTGCAATCATGTACTGCAGTAGAGAGTTTCAGAGGGAGAAGAGAGACAAAACTCCTCAGAGTTTTCAAAGTTCATTGGCAGCTGTGAATGTCAGCAAAACCAGCTCACACCTCTGAAGGAAATTAAAGACACATTTTCAGGAACAGGCAGCTGGAGATCTCCTTGCTATGCAGCTGGATGGATTTCCAGAAGAGCTCAGCAGTGAACCCAGCCCTCCTCTGCAAACTCCTCTGCAAACAGCACCAAGGTAGAGGGGAGAGCATTTCTCAGATTCAGGAATGTATCAAAAAATACACATTTCACAATCCCTTGGCAATAATGTCATCATAGCAAAGCACAATTGCCTCGAGCTCAGCTATGTGAGTAATGAGATCAGCCACGCCATAGGGTACTGGGGGATTATTCTGACCAGCCTGATTCAGCTGTGCAAAGTGAGAATTGTGAGTAAGTCATAAGGTAGTTAACAATGTAAAATATAAACCTAAGCTTTAAAACCCTTCCAGTTTTAATAATGAATGGAGAGATGTTTAACCTTTCTTGGTTGGATATTTATTCTACAACGATGTGGAAGCACAAGGTCACAAAGTTTTACATTCTTTCCTGCTTCGGTCACAACTTGTTTTCAGGACAGCAAAATCCCCTGCTCCTGTGATAAGTGCTCTCTGAGTTGGACTCAGGTATTTCCCCTGAAATCTCTGTTTCCAACAGTTGTCAGCCTAAGTGCTTGTCCTCTTCCATGGGGAATCCCAGGCCTAAGGAAAACCCTCTTCACAAAACTGCCACAGCCAGCTGGAAGGAGATCAGTTAAAAGATGGACTTGAATGTTTACTTAACACAAACTTCTCAAAGTATTGGCATTCTGAGCCCTCCTACTCATGATTAAAAAGAAAAACCAACCCATGTGGCAACAACCTTTCCACTCCAACCACCTTTTGAGACAGTCTCGGTTTTGAGACTACTGCTGGAAACTTCAACTCAATGACCATAACCAGAGACTCAGCAACGAAGCAGAAAAACACATTTGTGAAGCAGCCAGTTCTGAGGCTTTGTGCAAGAACAGCAAGGTTATAATTTGTGGGAAATTCCACCCATTCTGCTAAACTCAGTGATTGGGAAGTTCAGGAGGTAAGATAATTCCCCACCAGGAACAGGAAGACACCCAGATGGCACAGCTGAAGGGCACAGTAGCCAAGAAGCTGACCACAACCCACTGGCAGCAAGGGACCCCAGGGGCAGTTTATAAACAGGCTGCCAGCCACATTCCACCTGCTCCCAAACCCAGAGGTGCTGCCAGCCACATTCCACCTGCTCCTAAACCCAGAGGTGCTGCCAGCCACATTCCACCTGCTCCCAAACCCAGAGGTGCTGCCAGCCACATTCCACCTGCTCCCAAACCCAGAGGTGCTGCCAGCCACATTCCACCTGCTCCCAAACCCAGAGGTGCTGCCAGCCACATTCCACCTGCTCCCAAACCCAGAGGTGCTGCCATGAAGTCCTCCAGCCCCAGTTGCAGGGCTGTCTTTGCACAAAGCCACTGGCATCTGGCATGGCTCCAAAGGAGCAAGGATACAGCTGTTTTTACCACATAACCACACAAATGACAATGCCTTGCCTGCACACCCTCTTAGATACACAGCCTGTCCACAGAGCACTTGTCTGACCTGTGCAGAAAGAGTTCTCGTGGGCAGAAACACAAACCCCCTTAGAGTTGGGCACAGGCAGCACTCCAGGCAACACAACATCTGGGGATGGGCTTGCTCCACACCTCCCTCAGGCAGGCTGAGTTTCAAGAAGGGATTAAAAAAAATACAGACTCAACTTCTGCTTTAGTGTAAGTAGGAGACAACGGAGATGGAACTGCACAGGTCTAAGTGGGTTTAAACACAGACTTCCTATTCCTGCTTGTCCCTACTTATTTGGTCTCCACTTTCTCCAAAACAATAACAGATGGGAAAAGCAGCTGGACACAAACTTGGTCTTTGCTTTCTCTGTCATTTCCCAAAGACCAAGAAACAGAGGTTTGTATTAACGATATTTCAGGAGAATTATAAAAAAAACACACACACTAACAGCCTTGGAAAAGTACATTTTGCACTTCTTCTCAGAAGAGCTGTAAGCTGTAGACGCAGCCACAAGAAGATAGCCAAGATTCACTAGATAGCCTGTTTGAAAACTGGAACTTGCGCAGACACTATTTTATTTCCTAGATATCCTTCTATGCCTTGAATGCTCCAACCAGATAAACACAAGAACACAGAAGTGTTCTGACCACGCTGTCAAAACAAAGTCCCATCTCCCCACAGATCTGCTCTTCAACAGCAGTCCCAAGCAGATGCTTAAGGGCAGAGAGTAAGGACAGGGCAGGCCTGCATGGTACTTCCTCCTCATACTTTCCCACCCTCCAGACATTTTTAGCTCAGGGACTTCCTGAGCAGGATGCCATTTCTACATATTTGGTAATTCTCAATGGATTTCTCTTCCATGAATTTGTGCAATTGTTCTGAGCCAGTGTAACCTTTAAATACCCACAGCACTGGCAAAATTTTACATCACTTATCTGCTGCAAATAACCACACAAACATCCTTTTGCTTGTTTTAGACCTTGCTCTTACTAGTATCATTTGAATGCCTCACTCCCAGTTTTCATACTGGGCACAGAGCGAACAATCAACCCCTACTGGTTTGTAGGTCTAGGAAAGAAACCAAGTGCCTTGAGTTACTTATAGGTTACTTGTAACTGGCTCTCTGTTTGATCTAGTTACAATCCTTCAGCATGAAAAGTACCAGATAAAAACAAGAGATGTAGCAAAGAGCATCTTGTAGACCTTTAATGTTTTACTTTCATCATCACTTGCCAAAAACTTACCTCTAACTCCTTAATTTTCTCTTCAGCTATTCTCTGTTTTTCTAAGAGCTGATTATGAATCACTCCTTTAGGCTGAAGAATAAACCTACAAGTGAAAAAGAAGAGACAGAAAAAGTTGGGTGCTTTTTACATCAGTGTTCACCAGCTGTGCACCAAGTCAAACTAGAGCCACCTCTGCTAAGTGTTCATCCCCCCTCCCATGCTCTGGACAGAGACAGGAGAAATTGCTCTGACAGCTCCCAGAGCCCAGCCAGGCTGGCCCCAAAGGCTCACCAGCCTCACCCGTGCTCTGGGAGGATGAACATGGACACACAGAGCTCTCCCTCTATCATTCAGTGTCCTTGAATGATCCGGAAGCAGTCCTGGCACACAGCCAGCAAGAGCACCTTCCCTTCAAAGGGATTAAATCAGTTGATGGCACAGAGTCCAGGAAGATTCTTGGCAGGTAAGAGCTATTTATTAAGGGTTTAGTGCTCACAAGGTAAACAAACCCACACAATAAAACTAAAGCTTTCCACAGGGAAAGGCTGAGGGAGTTGGGGTTGTGCAACCTGGAGAAGAGGAGGCTCCAGGGAGACCTTACTGCAGCTTTTCAATGTATAAACAGGGCTGACATGAAAGACAGAGAGAGGCTTTTTACCAGGCTCTGTCGTGCCAGGCAAGGGGCAATGGTTTTAAACTGCAACAGGCCAGGGTTAGGTTGGACACAGAAGAGAAATGTTTTAGACTGAGGATGGTGAGGTGCTGGCACAGGCTGCCCAGAGAAGCTGTGGCTGCCCCATCCCTGGAAGTGTCCAATGTCAGGCTGGACCCAGCTTAGAGCAACCTGGGAGAGTGGAAGGTGTCCCAGCCCATGGCAGGGGGTGGAACTGGTCTGTGAAGAACCTTTCCAACACACCCTTCTGTGATTTGAAAAAACAGAGACAGTGCTTCCAGCAAAAACTATGGAACTTTCACAGCTCCCACTTCTCAAGCCTTAGGCTTTAAACCAACCCCTCACTGATCTCCAAATTTCTACGCTTTCACCAGCCAAAGGGTTTTTCTGTGAGGTGGGAAGTGGCTGCTTTTAACTGAAGTTGTGGCCACTGGTTTCCACTTGTTCTGTTTTCAATTGCCAAAGGGATTTGAAAGATGCATCCATAACATCAGAGTCCTGCTTGCCAACATGCATAAAGGTGCCTGCCTCGCTCAGAGAAGCCTCTGAAGGAGCACCAACATTCAAAGCAGCTCTCCAGCACGTGGCACTGGCATCCCACAGAGAGGTAAAGGACAACTAAGGTCAAACAAATTTTAGGAACTCTTCAAGGTTGTTTTTCATCCTTCCAGACATAAAGAATGCACAAGCTGCAGATTCACCCCATTCCCTACTTAGAAAGTCCCCCAGGGGATTTAGAAGGAGCCTCCATGGGTCATACCAACGAGGTCAAGGTCTCCTCTAGCACCAACTAGGGTCAATGTCTTCCTGCCAGGTGACAACAGCTCATGCTTCAACAGTTAAAAGGAGCAGCTTTAGACAGGGCAGAATCAGAGTGCATTCCCCGTCTGCTACAGAAAAACCTGAAATCAGTTTGCAGAGTCATCTCCCACGACAAATGACATTATTAAAGTATTTGCTCAGTGCCTGGTAAACACAAACACGGATCTGCCACTTGGCTGGAAACCCAGTGCGCTCTGCATCAGTAACCCAGCCAAAAGGAAAACTACCTGCCACACGCATTCCTGAAATGCATGGGAGGAAAACCATGGATAATTATAATAGGTTTCCAATTAAATCTCTCTTTGGGGTTGCTATTAACTGAACACAGAAGCGCCTCCTCCTCCTCCCACTTCTTTCCCTGTTCTGCTTCACCTCCTTTTCTCCACAGGAACTTCCGCTACATCTTTTATGTTGTAATTTTCCCAACTCTCTCTCATTTTTCCCCAGCCTTGGCTCATGCTTATTGCTGGCATCATCTTTGCTCTCTGTCTGCTCCTGTTCTTACCAACACAGCTCACTCAGACTCTCTTTGCCCCCTCAATCCCCTCCTCCCAATGGGAGGTGTCCCCACTATTCACTTGCACACAGTGGTGATGATTTGGGGTCCTGGCATACAGCTGAAATAACAACACAGGTAATTTGTGAAAATCAAGTTCAAGACCACCCTTCTAGGAAAGAAGTTATTTTCATTGCTGTTAGATACAGAGCCTGGATCCAGCCAGAGAAAAGGTACTTTTCAGGACCACCAGCAAACACATCATTCTGATGCTCTTACCTCAGGCATATGATACCAGAATAAAAACCATCAGCCTTCACACACACCCCCTGTAAACTCAAATTTTGCCTTGCTTCTGCAGTAGCTGCCATTAGTGAAAACCAAAGCTGCAAGATGCCTTCTGTACACAAAGCCATCAGTCCCTTCCCACGTCACTGCTTCCCTGAGCCTGCCTGTGTATGTGAACGTTTCCTGAATTATTTCCTTTTTTTGTGGGGGCAGCAAAGAAGAATACAATCTCTTCTCATTTGCTTCCCCAAATTGTACAGGAAGATTGATCATTTTGGTTTCCCTGACGTCCCTGGTCTAAAAAACAAAGTTCAACAGCAACACAGCTTGAGCAATTTTCCCCATGCTGCAGCTGGGAATGTCCCTGCTGGGTGACAGGCACTGGGCGATCCCGGCTGGCTCACAACTGCTACAGGCACCAAAACCTCCAACAAACAACTGCCTGACTTCACTTTTATTCTGCAAATGTCAACAGCAGTCATCAGGGAAAATATCCTCCCTCCCACCCTCCTGCAATGCTCTGGCAGACATGCAACAGCAAATTAAAATTGGATGGCTGAAATTAGCACTGACGAGACTTATGTGGGCAGCTGGGCACAAATACAACCACCCTGATTTTGCCTGCTATAAAACAGTGGGCTGGGACCTGGGTCTGTTCACACACTTGCTCAGAAGCAGATCAGATGTCCCTGACCTGGGCAGCAGCATCCTGCAGGTCTTCACCTGTGCTGCTTAAAGCCACCCAGTTGAGATCCCTGATGCAGGACTGCAGAACTCTCAGCCTCAAGAGCCCAGGTGCCACCCTGGAAGATGCCAAAGGCCAGGTCTTTGAAAGCTGAACTCTAAATCCACACCCACAGTTAACTGTTTAAATCTGTGGCTTCGCTTTCCAACACAAGCAGGACTCAAAAAACGGATCGGTTTTTTAGCATCTAGTTTGGGATGCACACGTTATGGAGATCTTGGCCAAAGCTTTTACCTAAGGAAATAATGTGGTTTAAGGCAGCACTTGGAAAAAGCAGAAGTTTGTTCTGCTCATTAGGTAAGAAGCGCTGCAGGGCACTTGTAATAAACCAGAATTTAAATTTAATCTAAATTTCATTTTTCCAATTGCCCTAAGTAATACATCAACTTGATGATTTTTAGGTCTTTTTCCTCACCAAACTGGAGAAATAGGGCAGTGTCATTCTGCTGCCTGGTTTCAGTTAGATGTAGTTATTTTATGTGCAGATTTTCAAGCTCATTAAGAAGCACAGTACATTCTGACTATTTCATTCTTCCCTCAGTGAGTTTGGGAACAAGCCCTTCAAACACATGAAGTTAATTCTGTGCCTGGAGGTTCACCACCAGCTGAGAGCTGGCCCCATATGAGAGTCACCGAGCCGAGGAGCCCCCTTCTGCTCAGTGGTGCAAGCCCAGCAGATGACACAGCTAATACTGACCCAAGAGCTGCTTTCACAGCTCTGCTGGGGTTCATGGGAGGCTCCAAGCCCCCAGAGTTTGTGTGTTGGACTGGGATGGAGTTTAAGCACTGCTAATCCACAGAAGACAAGCAGCAAACCAAGTCTTCTCCCAGATACGAGAGTTCGCCCGTATCCACCTGCTCTCAGTGAAGCGTCACAGCACACACTCACAGACCTGTCAAACATGACACCTACACTATCAACCATGAAACAGTGATTCAGAAACATGTTCAGCACCACAGTGGCAATTACAAAGCTTAGTAACAATCACCTCTTCACACAGGAACTTTTTCACCGTTGCTAAATTAACACCAGAATTATCTGGGTCAGAATGGATATGTTCACCCCATCTCTCCTGGCCACCCATTTCCAAGAGAATAGCTAGTAAAAATAGAACAGGACTTGCTAATAGTTTTTCTAGTGTCCATAGATTATGGTAAAAACTCAAAACAAACCAAAGAAAATTAGAAATGAAAGCTGCAGAGGAGGGGGGTCCCTACGGACAGCAGTGCTCAGCCAAACCTGGGCTGCCAACAAGAACAGCTCTATGGAGCAGAGCCAAGGGGTTGCCAATCGGCTGCACCTACATGCTTGGCCTCCCAGTGACTGCTGGTTCTCAAGTGCAATATGGGAACAGAAATAGAGCACAAGGGAACTGAAAGAGAAACCTCACTCTAAATATTCCCACTTGTTTCTATTTTCCTCCCCTTGCTAGCTCCCCACCAGGAATTTTGTTTCCCTAAGGCAGAGAAAGTGGTTTATATACACTCTCTGAGGCTCACTGCTAGTTTCTTTCTGAAGTGATCTCTTACCCCTTCACAATTCTAATTTTCTATTATAATTTTCATTTGATCAGTGTTTATATTGCACTCCCTGATGCTGTGGCCCAAATGACCTTCAGACTCTTGTCAGGTCAGCAGTGCTGCCCACTTCATCATCTGTCTGCTCCTTTGTGTCACACATACACACCCACAAAGTGATGATGGTCCAGTGTAAGTAATTCCATAACTCAGCCTGTTTGCACCAAAATGTACTGTTTACTTGACTTTGAGACATAATATTGGATTCTGAAAGATTTGCCTCTTAATGAATGAGGTTATGGAGATGTTTGTTCAGCACATGCCACTCTTCATTATGACATACAAGTCATTAAAGTTATTAAAGGTGGAGTCACAGTGATGCTCATAGTTCAGGTTTTCCATGAAGAATCCCTACTTTCAATTACTTGCAACTGCAACAAACTGCAGCCTTTACAGCTGGAGCTTTCAGTGGCAGGCAGCTGTCTGGGGCATGAGCAGCCTCTCCTCTGCCCTTGGAGTCAGGAAATGTGGTCCCAGTGTTTCTCCTGCCTGCCTTCCCTGTGCAAGAGGCTGTTTGTGTTCAAATATTCATCCAGGAGGGAAGGAGCCCCACAAGAGGCCACAGGACCCCGCACAAACAGTCTGCAAAGAAGCTCTTCCCACTTGGCTCCATGTAGATCCCTGCAAGAATCAGGGTAGCAGGGGAAGCTACCCTGGATCCCTGCAGGGAAGCCTCAGCTCTTCCCCTACCAAGATGGGTAAACAGCTCTCTGCCTAATTCCAGACAGAGACAATTTTACAGGTACGTATGTCCAGAGTTATTTTGCCAGAATAACGATGAATGGCAGGTCTGTAAGTCCATTCACCTGGCTCCCAGCTCACACAAAGAGCCACTGTAACTTCAGCTACATGGTTCTCATTCCATTTGGGAAACTCTCTACAAAAACTGAAAAGAAAACAAACAACTTTGTGCAAAGCCGTAACATTATTTTAACACATTTACTGTATTTCTAAACAACCTAACATGTTGTGGTATATCACAGCAGTGTTTACATGGAATGTCCTGCTCCCTGAAACCAAGTGCTTGAATTAGACCACTCTGTGAGAAAAGTTTAGCTAAACCCAGTCATGCATTTATCTATTTAAAGATGCTTTTTAATTCTGAACTTGCACTGCTGCTCAAGCTTTGAGCAGACTCAGCAGGGGATTACTGCATTTTAAGTACTGTACAAAGCCAATAGAAGAAAGGCTTCCAAGGAGCTGATCCCAAGCAATCTAGCTTGATTGAACCAAAACCAGCTGTGCAGAACTGCCAGCACCCAGTAGTCTTCTTCTACTCTCCCAGGATTTGCTGGTGCTTCTGTAAATGATTCTCTATGCAGTTCATACCAGGCACAGTTTATACCCCTCCAAATTCCACTTTTAGTCACCATAGACGAATTATCCAGTTCCAAACAAGACAAGGAAGCAATATTAAAAAAAAAAAAAAAAAAAAAGAAAAATCATCACTAATTATAGCTTGTGCTGCCACCCTTCATGTCTAAGGGTTTCACATTTTTTCAGCCTGATTTTGAATTTCCCATCAACAGATCATATGCCTTAACTAGAGCGGGTTCAGAACAGATGGAGTTTGAACAGATGAGTTGAAGCTTTTCCTATGTTTGCATTTATTTTAGTGGTCAGTCGTCTCACCGGGTCACCTCAATATAGCTGACCCTAACTATTCCCCCCCGCATACCTTAAAGCAAAACAAATCCCGCAGCTTATGTCGCGAGGATTATACATGAATACATTCCAAGGAGCAGCAGTTTATAGCTCACAGGACATTTTACTGCTGCCCTCGGAGAGGTGGATGAGCACCAGGAGCTGTTTGGGCAGGAGACATGCCCAGTGGGCAGCACAACCTGTGCAAAGCCAGCCTGACACACCGGAGCACGCGGAGACCGGGATTAGCGGCACTGGACATCGGCCAAACCGCGACTTATGTAGGCCCCAACAAGGGTAACTTTTACTCAGATGAACGTTTGTAAGCCATAAACCTATTTACTCTAAGGAGCTAAAGGATTTGAACAAAGAATTCCACGCCGTTCGCTTCCTCAAACCTCGGCACGGGCTGGCCTGACGCGCCCAGCCCCGCGGAGGGGTTTGAGTTGCACTTCAGGCCATGTTTACATTGAGCTTTCACTTTTTTGGGGGGCATCTCTCAATAGCTACAGCATATTACATTACCTCAAGCCAAGATAGTAACACAGCTTGCAAACAGCAGTTTCTGCATTGCCAGACACTTAACTAGATGGTAGATTTATACCATTGTTCATGTTGGGTTCTTTAAAAAAAGACATCAGGAATATACCTCTAAGTGTGTATTAAATATAGCACAACCCAAAATAAGGAAATAGTACTGTGGTCTGCTTTTAATGAGCATCATAAATTCTTTTTGAAGGCTCAATTGACATAAATGGAATTTAAAAAAAAGCAAGCAAATGCCTCCTCTCTATCATACAGGAATTCATAACATTTGAGATTAAATCCATGTGGGAAAACATTGCAAGAACAACAGCAGTTCATGCAATTGAAATCCCCTTGAGTGGCTCTTCCTCACTATATTCCTGATTTAGTGGTTTCGAATTCTAATTTTGTTTTCATATAATTTGTTAGTATGTAGCAATGATGAGCTGTGGCTTATTTAAGCCAAGGGAACTCAGATGACTACAACATGCCAACCACACATGCACCTCAAATAGATTTTTTGCAGTCTGGGTTGTACCAGAAGCAGAAAGAAGGAGAAAACAGAAAAAATTTTCCAATAATAGGAAGTCAAGATCCATTTCTAAAATCTGCTCTATTTTCAAGAATTCCCCACAAATTCCTATGAAAGAATGCTTAACAAAAAAAAAAAAAAAATCTACACCACCACATGGATATGCACCAAGGAAAACATAAACAAGCAAATGCTGGTGTAAGCATCCTGGTAAATAATCCCGAAGACATTTCTATTTTAATTTTTTTCTGATTGATAAATATTCTGTGATCAAAAAGGTGAACTTTGCAGTAGCAAATGAAGTGACATGAAGATACTGCTATACTCTGACAGACAAATTTATGCCCTTCTCTGCAGCAGCCCCTCCCTAAGAAAAACCTGTACAGAAAAACTGACAAAATCAGGATTCATCTTTTTTGAAAAGCAAATCCATCCACAGTTGCAAGAGGGGAAAAGAAAAAAAGAGAAAAAAGATTTCTGCCTTGCCTAGGAGGAAACCTTTGAAATGCAAAGTGAGGAGGAAGACCCAGCTTGTGGATAAATAGCACAGTCTTGGCTTCTGCACATCCCAAATTCTGCTTCAACAAAGCATCAAAGCACTACAGAAAATTCACAGCAGTGGATACAAAGATAACTGAGCCAAAAGCATTCAAGCATAACACTAATAGACAGATATTTCTGGACTCTGGAGTTAAATTAGCTAGCACTAAAACAACCACACTGCTGTGTCCTAATCAGCAAGAACAAACTTCTTTTTTTTTTTTTTATTTTGCTAAACTGGCCAAAACATTCCGTTAATTCAGCAAATAGTTTTCAAGAAAACAAAGTAAGAATTCAAGGCAGAAGTTGTCTTGCATTTGGTTTAAGATTTGATGCAGGACTTTGGTTCTTGCATCTCTGAATTAAACTTGTGTAAAATGGAGTTCTCATGCTATGGGATTGGTTTCTTCATATTTAATTCAGTGTTTTAATGCAGGGGTCATGAATGAACCTCCCCTTCTTTCAGGCTTTGAACAGGTGACAAGGCCAGCATGTTCAGACTTAGAGTTGTAATTTGTTTTAAGGCTGTTCCACCTAAAATTTACATCTTATGCTGACTTTCACATCCCAGCTCAGAGACTGACTGGGCACCTCCATCTGACAGCTGTGGGCCCTCAGTGCCTTGTCACACCCTGTCCTGCTGGCTGAATATCCACTGACTCCACACCTGGAAGGGCATCTCCAAGCAAGACAGAAACACAGCAGGGACCCTTTCTTTGGGCCAGTGATGTGGCCATTCTTCTGTGCTGCAGGAAAGCCACATCCTCTGTGCTAAACCAAACAGCCCTGTGTTCTGAAAGGAGTGCTCTAGAATTCAGTATTTCTCTAGACACTCTCACCCTTGATTTCAAAATTTTCTTCAGGAAATGGGGAAGAAGTTTCAAAATACACTAAATATTAAATCCACTAAACATTAAATCCACTAAACATTAAAATTAATGGAAGTTCCTTGCCGTTTCAGAATACCAGAGTGACATTTTAAGTGCTTGGAGAACTTCAGAAATCAGTCAGTCACGTCCCATAATGGCTTTGCAAAGTCATTTGGCACAGCAAGTCACAAAAGCAGGAGCAGTGTCAGCTCCGCAGAACATTTAACACTTGTCTAGCCTATATCCAAACAGAACTCTGAGCCACTGAAGCAAGAGATGGGCTGTATTTGCAAGAGAGCTCAGCTTCCCTCTCTCTAGAGGCAGGGACAAAGCCAAGGTGCCTTACCACAGCCCTCAATGCACAGGAGCTCAACCTGCAAATGCTGCCCTGAGCCTGCAGGCTTCCTGAAGGCTCTGGCATTTCCATGACAGCACATTGCCTCGGGCTCACAGCACATCAAACTCCCTCTTCTAGCAAGGGCAGCCTGCAGGAGCACTCAGGTCTCCCTTCTGACCCTTTTTCTTCTCAGTTTAGATCTCATCTCAAGTTTACTCAGGTAGCTCCTTCCTCTGTGTTGTCTAGGTGGAGAAAACGTTAGGGATAAAGAAAAGAACGGAACAGACTTGTGTGAATGTCATAGTCCCAGTCCCAACAGAAAAATGTTCCTAAAGAGTTAAATGTCACCAGGCAAGGGAGACAAGCAAGAGGAAAAGCTGTATTGCTAATCTCCTATCAGAACACCCACGCAGTAGGTGGGGGACTATAACCAACAGATTTATTTCCAGTAGGGATAAGTAAAAGACTTATTTGCATTTTAAATTTGCTATTATTTTTATTTTAAGACCCGTGTTTCTGCTGCTTATGTATTTCACAAACACTGATTTATCAGACATGTCCAAGTTCTCTGCCTAAAGCTGATTCTTTAAAGAAATCCAGCTGTTTCCTAGAACGGGGCAGATAGACATCTTGCACACAAGCCATGGAAATATTTTCTTCTCTGATGTTTCAGTATTGCATGGAGAAATTATGTAGAGCAGCAGGGCAGAAGAGCTATAACTGGACCAAGATATCCAGGAGATTACAAATGAGCAGCCCTGGGCAGCAGGAATAAGATCAAGAACTAAGCGGGGGCAGGGCAGTGGGGAAGGAATGTGTTTGGAAATGAGATGTCAGTTGAAAAAGGAGCCTGTGCCCAAGAGAACAAGCTCCCTTTCTGAGCTGGAACCAAATCCAGGAGTCCAGGAGTCCAGGTTCCAGTATCTCACTACTGCCAGCAGTAACCAAGAAGTCCATGGACCAGCTCTGCTCCTCTCACCCTCCTAATTAACCAGGAAGGGGATGACAACCAACTCCTGCCCCTTACTTCACAGACCAAGTCACAGGCAGCAGCACAGAAAACTACTGCATCACCCCTGTGTGCATCGTTCTCATTTGTGCTTTCTATGACAGCTCTCTAAAAAGATCTTGCAAACTTTTAGGCCCACTCACACCTAACAACACTGTGAAGATCATTGTTCAGGCTGCAACAAGAGTAGTTCAGAATCAGGAAAAACCTGAAATAAAAACTGTGTGATGGAAAACCTCTTGGCTTATGACCACATAGCCTTAGATTCCTCACGTACCAGCTCCCAACAGCTCGTTCAATGTGCAGCAGCAGCAGTGGTCAAGCAGCTGGACACAAATTTTGTTTTCTTCACAGCTCAGGGCCTGATTGAATTTCTCCACACACCAGACTTACTGTGGAAAATAAATCCTCCCTTTTGCAATAGCTACATGGAGGAACTTTAGGTTTACAAACCACAAATTGGCCAGAAAGCAACACGCTGGTCGCTGGGACTGGTGTCAGCACCTGTCAGCTCCTCGGCAGCCGGGCTCCGGCGCCCAGCCCGCACCGAGCCTTCCCCACAGAGCCGGGCCATGGAGAAGCCACTCGGATTTCACACACCAGCCTATAGTTAGTAACTGAACCATCAAGGTTAAGCCTTGGGTGTCCTTCAGCTCTTTGTGAGATTTTTGACATGTGAGCAGGAAGCACAGGGCAGCTGCCCTGTTCTGTGCTGGCAGGATTGAACACCTCACACACACAAACAGTGAAAATGCAGCTCCTGCAGCCTTACCCAGTGATGTGCAGCAGGGACTGCTGCCTTTGGGGGTTCAGGAAAGAGCTTACAGTGACTGAACCTGTCTCATTTTCAAACAAAACCATGAATCACAGTAAAAGCAAGAATGCACTTAAATCCAAGGAATCACCAAGAACATTTAATTCTCTCTTAGGTTTCACATGCATATCGTTCAGCCACCAAAAATCTGAACCACTCTTTAAAAAAATTGAAAAATTCAAAATCATGTTATTGCAGCTGTCCCATAAAATACTGTAATGGTACAAAGTCATTTCATAGGGACAGCTGTGATAATATATTATGCTTGCAGAAAATCTTGAGCTAAAAGTTGTGCTACAGTATTTGCTTGATTTTTACTTATATTTTCTCTTTTAAGTGTTTTCCCATTAGCTGTACAAGTAAACTGATGATAAAGCAATATCAAACCAAAATTGACTGTCTATTTTGGCATGGTATGAAAATCTGCAGCACTCTCCTCACTGTGCCCCACACCAAGTGCCAGACATTTTTCTTCTGTAAATAAGGATCTTGTCCAGGTTATGGGCTAGAAGAATGTAAAGGGAAAGGTCTGAAATATTCAGACAGAATTCTGAAGCTTAAACTTTCAACATAGTTCTCAAAGCAACACGATGATATCAGTTCACAAATAGCTTAAGCAGAAGTCCAGCACAGTGGTAGCTGTCTCAGGCTACGTAACAGGCCCTTCAAAAGAGTATGAAGTAACAGAACTGAAATGTATTTGGCAAGATGCCACCACCCAGATGAGATCCCAGCCTCATGGATATGTACAATACACAGCAATTCATCAGCTCATACTATGTGGCACTGACATTTCTTTTGTCAAACCAAAAATAGCTTTAGCAAAAGTAAATTGAGTCCCACATGTGGAGCCCGGTAAGGTCTCGGCATGTTACACAAACTGCAATACTTCCCAAAAAAAAAAAAAAAATCAAACCCAAGTTGAGGAACAACAAATGAAAATTTCACATTCATCAGCAATGAAGGAAAAGCATTCTGGGAAGGAAGGAGACTCAGGATAGGGGTTCAGAAAATAAAAACCACATAACTGCTTTCCAAGTACTGCACAAGGAAGTACCAAAGCAGGCAGACTTCCCCCAGGATGCAGCACGTCACCACAGTTTCTCAAGCCTTCAAATTCCACGAAGACCTGGAGCATCTTGTCCTACAGAAGGGTACGTGCTAGCCCTTTGCATACAGCCCATCCACCCAAGCTGGAGGAAAAACACAGAAACCCTATCAGAGGCCAGATTCTAAGTAGCAATTTAGATGGGTCAGAGGGAAAAAAAATGGAAATTAAAAAAAAAAAAAGAAAAAGTTAAGCACAGAAATAGAAGCACAAAACTTACTTCAAGAATTTAGTTATTCAAGCAGAAGAACCCTGATAATCAGAGTTAACAGTGACTCAAACCTCCACCCTTCCTGGATAACTGAAACCCTTTAGAGCTCCAGTATTTCCATGCTGGACTACGTAAATGAAATTAAGACATCACAAATATGCCTTTGGTGGCCAAACTCATGTCCATGCAGGACATCTGCTAGTCCACTCCACAGAACATGGCTTCTATGTCCAGAAGAACCACAGTGACCACCTCCTTTGGTCTCCAGCAGAACACAAGATGCCAGACTGCCCCTGGATTTAAACTCCTGCTCAAGGGTTGCTTTAGCCTGTTTTGCCAAAAGCCCAAATTTCAGCAATAAATTCTCTGCTAGGGCTGGAGTGGGTTTCAGGAAGTTCCTCATGTATTTGGTGCAAGCTCTCTTCACTAGGAAGTGACACAAATCACACCAGTGCATCACTGCCAATTGGCAGGGCAGCTTCAGTCCCACAGCCAGGACAGGCAGAGCTCACAGAAACACCCTGTCAAGCTTAGGCAAGGGAAAAATAAAAGGAAAAAAAAGAATGAATGAATAGCATTCAGAAGAAGAGCACTCCCTTAATCTGTATTTGCATAGCCACTAATACAACAAAGCCCATGAAGAGTTCAGTTTTTAAACAATATCACAATGCAAATATTTTCCTGCTGGCGCCGCTGCCATTCCCGAGGAGCCGGAGCTGCTGGCTGTGCCTCACACCTGTCTGGTCATGGAAAGGTAAGGAAGAGAGGACTCCCCACAAGACTGGGGCTCCTGCACACAGCAAGGGTAAGTGGTTTAGCACATCAAGAAGGTGTCTTACTCCCAAGGAGGAGGCAGAAGCAGAAAGCAGGACAATGCACTTCAGACCTTGATGAAATAACATCTGCTTCCCACACTGATTCAGAGGCAAGATCATTTAAAGACCAACACTCTCACATTCTTAAAGTACCTTGAGGGACTTCTCCCATCCAAAGGCACTGTGGACCTTCAAATTCTGAAAAAGCTTTAGAGAAACATGTCTCCAAAATTATCTTTTACTCTTCATCTGTCTGCTCCATGAAGAACTCAAACAGAAAAGAAAAGCCTTTTGAGACATCTCATGACTACTCCAAACACAAGTGTTTGCTACATCTACAGCCTGCCCGGGTCAATCAGTCACCTCTTGCAAGAGACCAGAATCTGTCTCTTTCTGATCTGTCACCAGCATTCCCCACCAAACCCAACATTTAATGCACCTACTTGGAAAAGTTTATTTAGTGGGAACCTTGCCACTCTGAACATCTCCATTAGCCTGGGTACAACTCCCCTGAAAACTCTCAGCAAAATGCAAAGTACACACCATTCCTGGCTTCCCAGTCCTGCCACCTCCCTACAACTTGGTCAGCAGATTGTGTGGGCTGAGGGATGAGGGCACTTGAAGTGTGACCTGGCTCACTGCTCGGTCCTGTGATCAGCCACTTTGACATGAAGAAGGTGGGGTAAACAGGGCGGGGAAGAGGTCGATACAATCACCCCTTTTGGCAGCAGTCTGAGCAGATCCAGTATTTCACAAACCACATCCCGAGTTGGGCAGTCATCACTGTTACCCAACTCACATGAGACAAAATCCTATTTCTCAAATCAGAAGTGCAGAAATCTAATGTGATATTTGTCAAGCAAGCACATGTTTCAGATTTGAACCACTTTATATGGTGAAATCTCTCTGTATAAAGACCACTTTATAGGGTCTTCTATCAGGGGCTGCTGAAATCCCACCAAAGTGCATTGCAGAAATTAATCAGAACACCTCAGTCTGGTTTAAGGTGTTTCTTTTGACAGCCATCCAACACACAAAAGCACATCTTTAAGAGTGCACTGGGACTACCCATACGAGCTTTATGTTCCCTTCCAAGGGTTTGAAAAAAATCCAAACAATTACATTAGATCCATTCCCTGGCATGATACTGCAAGGGACATTTCTGTAAAACACCTGTGCCAGCAAAGCCCTGAGCACAGGAACTATGCACAGGGGGTTTTCAAGGAGTTTGACATAAACTACAGTGGAAATGACTGATGCTGGGCAGATCTGTGAGGACCTTCCCACAAATGCCATTTGGCATTAGAGTAGTGCTCTGCTAGTTGAAATTACAAACTCCCCAGAGGTGCCAGAGGACAGCATCGAGGCCAGGAGCTGGGCCAGCAAGCAAAACCACACAAAGCCAATAGAATTTGTAACAGCCCTTCATCAAGGCAGCCAGTACCTAACCCCAAGAGGTAAAGGAATAAGCCTCGCTGCATTCGCAGGCAGATTGCTGAAACTAAAAATGAAAGACAATGAGAAAAAGGAAACAAGTGAATGTGCTCACAGAAAGCTGATGTTCTCTTTGTGAAGGGGAGAGCCTCCTGCTCAGGGCAGCTTCATAGAGCCTCAGGCTGGGGGTCTCAGAATCACAGAATCAATCAGGTTGTAAAACACCTCTGAGGTCACTGAGTGCAACCTATGACCCAACACCTTGTCAACTAGATCATGGAATTAAGTGCCATGTCCAGTCTTTCCTTAAACACCTCCAGGGATGGTGACTTCACCACCTCCCTAGGCAGCCCTTTCCAATGTTTAATCAGCCTTTCTGTGAAGAAATTCTTCCTAATGACCTACCTAAACTCCCCTGGTGCAGTTTAAGACTATGTTCTCTCATCACTTGTTATCTAGGAGAAAAGCCTGACAACCACTTGGCTCCACTCTCCAATCAGGAAGTTGAAGAAAGCAGGAAGGTTCCCCTCGAGTCTCTTTTTCTCCAGGCTGAGCCATCACAGCTCCTTCAGCCAGTCCTTTTGCTCTAAACCCTTCCCCAGCTGCGTTATCCTTCTCCGGACATGCTCCAGACTCTCACTGTCCTTTCTGAATCGAGGGGCCCCTCTCCCGGCGCTGAGAGCCGGGGTGTCCCCCGCTCCGGCCGATACTCACATCCGCCCCACGCCCTCGTACATGCGGGTCTCGTCCACCAGCATCATCACCTCCGTGTCGGTGAGGTGCGCGTGCTTCTTGGTCTTGGTGAGCTGCTCGATCTGCAGGTCGGCCAGCTTCACCTTCTGCTGTGTGTCCATCACCTTGGCCTGCAGCTCCGTGAAGGCCTGGCCAGGGGAGAGCGCCGGGGTGAGGAGCGGCGGGGGCACAACCGGCCCCAGGCTGGGGGGACCAGCCGGCGACACCGGGACACAGAGGGGGACACGAGGAGGGACACACAGTGGGCAGGACACACAGTGGGAGGGTGGGACACAAGGAGGGAGCACACATGAAAGAGGGACACACGGGAGGGGGTCTCGTACCTTCTTGAGCTCCAGATCCACGGGCGCCGCCATCTTGTCCGTGCACGGCGCATGCGCGGAGGGGCGGGGCAGTCAGGGCCCCACCCGCGGGCGGGACGCGCTGTGGGACCGGCACCGGCACCGGCACCGGCACCGAGCGGGCCGGGGGCTGCCGTGGGACCGGCACCGGCACCGGCACCGAGCGGGCCGGGGGCTGCCGTGGGACCGGCACCGCCACCGGCACCGGCACCGAGCGGGCCGGGAGCTGCCGCGGGACCGGCACCGGCACCGGCACCGGCTCCGAGCGGGCCGGGAGCTGCCGTGGGACCGGCACCGGCACCGGCACCGGCTCCGAGCGGGCCGGGAGCTGCCGTGGGACCGGCACCGGCACCGGCACCGGCACCGGCACCGAGCGGGCCGGGGGCTGCCGTGGGACCGGCACCGGCACCGAGCGGGCCGGGAGCTGCCGTGGGACCGGCACCGGCACCGGCACCGGCACCGAGCGGGCCGGGGGCTGCCGTGGGACCGGCACCGGCACCGAGCGGGCCGGGAGCTGCCGTGGGACCGGCACCGGCACCGGCACCGGCACCGAGCGGGCCGGGGGCTGCCGTGGGACCGGCACCGGCACCGAGCGGGCCGGGAGCTGCCGTGGGACCGGCACCGGCACCGGCACCGAGCGGGCCGGGGGCTGCCGTGGGACCGGCACCGGCACCGAGCGGGCCGGGAGCTGCCGTGGGACCGGCACCGGCACCGGCACCGGCACCGAGCGGGCCGGGAGCTGCCGTGGGACCGGCACCGGCACCGGCTCCGAGCGGGCCGGGAGCTGCTGTGGGACCGGCACCGGCACCGAGCGGGCTGGGGGCTCCCGTGAGGGCTCCTCACTCCCGGCCGCGCTCTGCGGTGCCCACCGGTGGGCTTGCGGGCCCGAGAGCCCCTGGTCGGGCCGGCCCTCCCTGCGTGTCCCCGGCCCGGGCTGAGGGCGCCGCGCGGGGTTGGGAGAAGGCTCGGAGCGGCCGGAGGGGGAGAACCATCCCTGCCTTAGCTGGGAATCCTAGAATAGTTAAGGAGCTGGAAAGGACCTTAAAGATCATCTCATCCCAGGTGCCCCCTACCCCAGGCAGGGACACCTTCCACTGTCCCAGGTTGCTCCGAGCTCCATCCAGCCTTGCCTTGGACATTCCCAGGGATGGGGCATACACAGTTTCTCTGGGCAGCCTGTTTCCATCCCTCACCACCCTCACAATAAAGAACTTTTTTCACATACCAAACCTAAAATTTCTTTCTTTCAGTTTGTACCGATTGCTCCTTATCCTGTCACTACAGTTCCTGGTGAGGAGTCCCTCTTTGGCTTTCTTGTCCCTTCAGACACTGAAAGGGTGCAATGAGTTCTCTACTCAACCTTTCCTTCTCCACCAGAGCAGCCCCAGCTCTCTCAGTCTGTCTTCATAGGGAAGATCCTCCACTCCTCTTACCAACTCTATGGCTTCCTCTGGACTTGCTCCAGCAGTTCCATATTGTTCTTATGTTGGAGACACCAGAACCGGGCATGGTAGAGGGGAGGAATCACCTTCAACCTGCTGGCCATGCTCCTTTGCATGCAGCCCAGGATCCTGTGGGTTTCTCTCTGCCTCACAGCTCTCTAGCAGAGCCAGCAACTCCCCTGCTCTCACTTCCCCCCAGGAAAGAGGAAAGAACTGGTTTGGAGGTTATTTTTACTGCAAAGTAAGGAATCATTCCTGATCACTGTATGAAGTGATGCTTGCTGGAATTACCTCAGCTTCAGGAACCTGCAATCACCCCAAGAACAGATGGGATTCCTTTCAAGAGGGGTGTGGGTCTACCTCTGGATTTTTTTTTTTTTTCCTAAATCATAGAACCATCATAATATTATTTGGTCAGAAGGCACCTTTAGGATAATCCAGTCCATCTTCCAGTTGACCAGGTTGCTCAAAGCCACATTCAGCCTGGCCTTGAACACCAACAGGTATGGGGCAGCCACAGCATCTCCAGGCAACCTGTGCCAGTGTCTGAATGACAAATGCTGCCTTAAAACCGGGGACTATTCCCATTTGAATGGATCAGTGGCCAGCAGGGCTTTATTCATACTGGAGGCGGCTTTACTTGGTGAGCAGACACACAAACATCACACTCTTCCCAAAGCACCAGCTGGCAAAAATGAAGAAAATCTCCAAAATAATCCACACGGAGCCAAGCTGAGATGGATCCTGCCTCCAGCCCCTTACACCACACTGCTCCTCAAGGATGGCACAAGCTGGTCAGCAGCCCTGACCACACACTCAGGATCTCTGCTGCTGTTGGCAGTACCCCACCAGCATGGAACTGGTGCTGAATGCAGCCTTCAGAATTCTGACTCCTTTCCACCTCCATGATTCAATTAATGACCCAAGTGTTTGTTACAAAGTGTTATTTATTAGAATATTACATTGCACTTAAAAAATAAGAGAGGTCTGACCCTGTCATCTTGACGTACATGAAGGATGCAGGGCCAGACCTACAATAAATATAAATACTATGTACAGTTTATCTAAAATAAATATATAATTTAAAATGAAAAATATCTTGTTAAATAGCTGTTACCCTCCCCCCCTTTCTGCGGCGAAGGAAGCCCCGAGCTCGGTCTCCTCCCTTTCACAGCTTGTTGCTCGGCACATACTGCAACGGACGGAGAGCCGCCGGAGAGCCCCTGTGCCCCCGAGCAGCGCTGCCGAGCCCGCTCCGTGCCGGAGGTGGCCACGGAGCTGCCACAGCGCCGCCGCTGCCCGAGCAGCCCCGCCGGTGCCGTCCTGGTGCTCCAGCGAGCCCCCAGTGTGCCGCAGCCCCGTGCCGCAGGCGCCGCGGTCTCGCCTCTTCCAGGAGGTAGAAGTGCATTCGTGCCGACCCCTGCAAGAGAGAGGGGAGAGCTCACACCGCGATCCTGGGCTGCTGCGCCTCAGAGCACTCCCTGCGTGCTGGGGGAGAGGTGCCGACCCACCCAGCCCGGCGGGAGAACCCTCGTGCCCACCCAAGCCCCACTCGCCACCCCTCGGGGCTGGACCCGGGGGGGATGTGAGCCAAGGTACCCCACCATGCTTCCCTTCCAGGGAGCACAGCACTTCTTCTCCTCAGAAACACCCACCCAGTAACCCCCACAATAAAGGGGACAGTGAGGAAAGCCTTGTGTCATGTCTCCTTCCTGAAAATTCAGCTTCTAAGAAAAGCTCAAATTCCCACCGCCAACACTGTGATGAACATGACAGAAATTCTCCAAAGGCATTACTTCATCCTCACAAAGAACAATGACTTTTCTTTTCTTTTTTTTTTTCAAGAAAAGAAGTAGCTGTAATATGTCTGACCACATCTAACGTCAGGATTTAGGTCAGATCAGAGGAAGTTTGACAAATTTTCAGCACTCAGCCCCAGAGCCACCCCTTGGGCAGAGCACACACCCCAAACCAGCCAGAAGAACATGGCATGGGCTGGCAGCAAGATCCCCCCATGCCAAGCTGATAGGCATTGCTTTGGTGCAAGTAGTAAGTAGAGTGGGAATGAAAAGGAAAGGGGTTTTTTACACATGTATATAAATAGAGGCAATATCTAAGGAGGGGAAGTGACTCAGAGGGTCAGAGAGAGAGCAGAATGAGCAGGGGGAAAAAAAATCTAAACAAAACAGAAGCAGCTTCTCTACTACCAAACATCCCCAAAGCATGGAACACCAGCACAGAGCAGGGACTTAGGGTTAGAAAGAAGCACATAGGAATGACAGGGGTGCCAGGGGACAGGATTTCAGCAGGAAGGGGAGAAAAGAAGACTGGAGCCCCCCCAGGGCAGCCTAGACTCTCAGCCAGCTGCTTCTCCAGACTCAGGCTGCCTTCAGCTCCTGCCTAGCTCTGGCACAGGATCTACACAGCAGTCCCAGCCAGCACAAACAACAGAGCCCCAGATGTCCACCAGCCCCACTGCTGCCCCGTGTCCAGCCAGGGGCTCACCTCGCCAGCACCCGGCATCCTCAGTGATTCACAGTGATGCCCAGCTTGATTTTCTCTTCGTTTTCTACATCGTAGCCACCCCTCTTGTGACACCTGTGAGGCCAAGCAAAGGGATGCTCAGGGCATGGAGAAGCCCCTGTCACCCTCCTCTAGCACATGATCTCCCCAGGGACACAGATCAGGGAGCTCAGTCCCATCCCACTCACCTGAGCATCAGCAGGGCTGCGATGATGACGAGACACAGGGAGGACAGGACAACAGCAACGACGGCCAGGGCTGTGGTGTGGTCGTACGCGCTGGGCGGGTGCTCCACCGGCAACAAGAGGCCGTGGCAGCGCTCTCCATGATAGCCTGGCTGGCATCTGGGCAAGAAGGAAACTCCTAAAGGTCAGTGGTGAGCAAGGACAGGAGGTCTTCGTGTTCCCCCACACCCCATGGGAAGGCAACGCCTCTGTGCTCAGCCTTAACCAGCACCCTCCTGTTCCCCTCGGGCCCCACACCCCTGAGCTGGGATGCCACCATCATGTCTGTTGTACTGGTAAATTAAGATTCTCCTGCACCTAGCAAAGGTTCCTATAAAGGTTGAGCTCTCCCCCAGTGGAAGGCACTGAGGTCTGTGCTCTTCCCAGTCACCCCCAGGCAGGTTGCCCAGACCACCTCTGGAAGTGGGAAGGGAGCAGTGAGGCAGCTAGGCCGGCATTTCCCATGGAGCAGGATGTCCCTGAACACCCCACCAGCTCAGAGGTGTCCCATCCCTGGAGACTTGGGAGGTTGCTCATGTAACAGAAATAACGCTTCACACAGGCTGGGAGGCTTCCAGCCCTCCCTGAGCCACATTGCACTGATGCAACCAGATAAATATATCCCTCTATATCCAGCACCACTGACCCTCAGGCTGATCTCCAAGCCGGACTCAGCCCAGCTCCTGGGCTCACAATGCCCCACGCCAGCATCACCTCCCAGGCACAGCAGCAAGGCTGGGCACATGGCAAAGGTGCAGGACCCAGTCCAGCAGCATCCTCATTCCACCCTGTGCCCCAGGAAGCAACACTCCAGGAGACCCTGTGACAAAGGCACAGCCAACCACCAAGAGCAGCCACCACCGAGTGACACCAGTCAACACAAGGCCTCTTTAGCCGAGGAGGCCGGGGCAGTTGGCCACTGTTACTAAAAACTCCGATGGCTCTGAGAGATGACAGCCAGGCACAGACCAACCATGCTGAAGAGACACAGCCAGCCCCCAAATCTCTGCTGCTTGTCTGTGTCCCAGTTTCTCTCCAAGCCCCAGGGATCTGGGCAGGGGACACCTCGCTGTCCCAGGCCTAGGCCAGGGTGTTACAACCCACACTGTGCTGGGTCACCAACCCAAACTGAGCCTGCAAAGATGTCCTCTCATTGGCAGTCCTGAGTCCCCCATGCAAGGGCCCAACTTCATGACAGCTTCAACAGGGAGAAACCAGGGAGTTAGAGGAGCTCTGTGGAGCTTGATCCCTGCAGATTGCAGATCCTGTGGGCACCATAAGCCAGGGAGCTATTATCTTCCCTGGGCTCAAGGCTGGGTGGCTCAGAGGATTGATAGTGAAGAACAAAGCCTCTTACATATCTGCCAGCTCAAGTCCTGCCCACGTCAGTGGGGATCAAATATGCACCCCAGAGTATTTCCTGCAGCAGCAGTGCTGTATCCAGGTGCCCCAGCAGCAGGCAAACACTGTCTCCTTCACTTGCCTCATCCAGTCCCTGCTTCTCTGCACCCCAGGGTGGGTGGGCAATGGACAGGCCAAGGGACAGCTCAGGCATGGCTTTGGCAGCCTGTCCCCAAAGGTGCTACCTCCACTCTGCTTTGCTGGTGGCATGGCAGAGATGCTCCTCCCACCTGCACTGATGTGCCCTGACAGATGCAGGAGCCCGGAGGTCTCAGAGTGGGGGATTTACAGTGACAGGATCAGGATGAGCTTTCCCAAATCAGACCTGCAGAAGGCCTCAGCTGCCAGACCCCAGCCCTACACACAATTCTGCAGTCCCCAGCACAGCCAGAGCTCAGCATGCTGGCAGGGAACCCTGGCTCTAAGGCCATGACAGGATTTGGGGAAGGGGTGGACACTTCTCAAGAATTACAAGGAAGAGGCCAAGTCAGAGTTGTCCCTGCACGGGTAGGGAACATGCACTAAAAATATCTCTTCTTTTCCTCTGCCCAGCCAGGAGAATTGAAAGAACCATGACTAAACCTCCCCCCACACAGGCACACGCCAGCAACTCACATGCAAGAGGGAGCTCCCAGCTCTCGGATGTACTTGCACTCGCCGTGAATACAGAAATCCTTGTACTTCCGCAGGCACGGGTCTCTCTTCTTCCCCAGGCCTTTGCCTTTTCTTCTTTTATTGCCGTTCCCTTTTTTCTTGGGAGTAACGAGGCCTTGAGGCTTTGACAGGAAGGCAACTGAAAAACAATTTGGGAAGGAGAGAACAGCAGTCAGATCAGCTCCACGTGCCAACCAAAGGGAAGGCAAAGCCACATCCCGGGGCTGCCACAACTGCTCAGCCCTGGCTCCCACAGCCCTTTGTGCTGGGAGCTGCCCCCGAGCCCGGGGTGGGGGGGGGGGGGGGTGTGGGCATTTTTTTTTCAGCTCCTCACAAATATCATGGCCTTTCCAATTCATAAGAACAATTCTCAAGGAAAGAAGGGAGTCGGGCAGGGGGAACAGAGCTTTATACATCTCAAATGCTGCTATTATATGCACCAGTTTCCACTGAATACAGAACATTGCTAATTGCCCCTTTATCTGGCCTTTATTTCCCTGACAAGCACAGGCTTTTCTAAGACCCTATTCATGGCTCTGAGGGACTCTCCTTCCCGTGGGCACAAGGATGCCTTACTCACCCCAGGGCAGGATTAAAAGAGCAAGCCTTCCTTAAGTTTTGGTTTTGCAGAGCCCAAGAGAGATGGTGAGGGCATCATTCCCATCAATTACAACGGTATATTTTAATTGTGGTCCAGTAACCAGCGGCTTTTGGTGCCAGACCAGCCCCCTGCTGGGTTGGTGGAAACTAGAGCACCAAGCTCCTCACCCAAACATAGCCCAACACTAGCAACGGTACTGGAACGGTTATTAAAGAGCGCAGATGCCAAAAAAAACCCAGCTCGCAGCTTGATCTCACGAGGTGCTGGAGAGCACTCACTGCTCCAAGGGGGATTTTTTAGCCCCCCCGAGCTATGGTGCTCAGTAACCCCGATGAATTAAGCCCGGGGCTGCTCAGGAAGGAGAGTACAGCAGAGTCCAACCTGGCAAGTTGTAACCTGCCCAGGTTACAGCTCAACCGCTTCTTGACGGAACCAGCGCCTCTCATGCTGGCACGCACCGGTTGCACACCTAGCAAAGTTATGTCGACATCCTCCACGCTGCGCCTGGAGAAAACCGATACTCCAGGAAACTCCGCGGCTTGGAGAAGCCCCCGGGTGAGGCTGACAGCAGAGGCTGCTCCGTCCCCTGCCTCTCCTGCCCTGAGGGTTATCTCCCAGCCACAGCCCGCCGACACACACTGCAGCGTTTCCCGAGGGCTGAGTCCCCCCGGTGCGAGTGGCTCAGCCCGGTTTTGCCAGCATTTTGTCACAGTCTGCTGGCACAGCCAGAAAGCAAAGAAAAACACGGAAAAATGGGAGGGTGAGCTGTACGGAGCAGAGCACGCTCCTGGTGCCAGGTACTGCCCTCGGCACGCCGCGTGTGCGAGGCACAGGTACATGTCACCCCCTCAGCCCGCGATGGGCCCCCGTCCAGCCCCCATGAGAGACCCCAGGACACTCTCTGGTGCCAGCCCGGGGCAAGGAGCCCGGCGTGGGTGCTCGGGAGCCCCAGAGAGCGGCAGTGCCCCCACCGCCCCCGTGGCGAGGCCGCCGGCTGACGAGCCCTGCCGCGGAATGAGGAGCAGCCGCGCGTGGGCGGCGGTGACTCACGACGGTCCCCGCGCCACGACCGGCAGGGCAGCGCGGGTCCCCGGACACGGCAACCCCGCCACGAGGGGCTCTGTCTCCTCCTGGCCAAGCAGTTCAGAGCCGGGACCCCCTGGAACCCGCCCTGCAGGCGACTTCAGGAACACGGACAGCCCCTGGCAGGAGCGCCACTGCTCCGTGCTGGTGCCCCACAGGCTACTCCCACTCGGGTCTGCTGCCGCCGGGGCTCGGTATCTGGGACTGCTCCCACCCACCGCTGCAAGTCCCTCCAAAGCGAAGCCGGAGCTGCTGCCGGGATACCCGCGGGACTGAGCCGAGCTCAGCCCCGGCACCTTCGCGACCTCTCCGTCTCCGACTGCCCCCAGCCTAGCCCGTCCCGCGCCTCCGGCCCCGCCCTGGGACCCCTTATCCCGTCCATACCTCTCGGCAGCTCGCTGAAGTCGTCCCCCGAGGCCGCTCCACCGCCCTCCTTCTCCGGGCTGCCGCCGAGCAGCGGCGCCGTGGCCGGGACCGGCACCCCGCCGCCGCCGCCCTTGTGCAGCACCTCGTTGTGCAGCTCGTCCCGGCGCAGCCCGCCCGCCGCCGCCGAGCACACTGCGGAGAGAGCGGTCAGGAGTGGGGGCTGACACTGCCCTGCCCGGGACCCCCCACGCGGGACAGGGACCAATCTTCCCGTTTGCCCACAGCCAGGACCAGGACGCCTCTGCCGGCGCCCAGGACCGGCCATGCCCGCCTCGCCCAAGACCATCCCCCCACACATTCGGGACCCTCCAGTCGAGCACGGCGCTGGGATGCGGTGCCCGCACCCAGGACCCTCCCCACGCGAGCGCGTACCTGCCGCCAGCAGCGCTTGGATCAGCACCGCCCGCCCGTCCATGACCCGCGGGCACACACGTCCAGCCACTGCCGTGCTCCGCTCGGTCCCGCAGCGATGCCCGCTCTCCGGCACGGTGGCCCCGCGGCGGACAGAAAGCTGCGGGCGGCGGGGCGGGGCGGGGAGGGGCTGAGTGATCGCCCCGCCCCCGGGAAGGGCTTCCCCACCGCCCCCGGGGGCGTCCCGCCGGCTGGGACCGGGCCCAGGTCCCGGGGCCTTGGCCCGGGCCCGGTGGGTTCTCCTCGCTCCGGAGGCGGGCCAGGGACCCAAAAGCCACCGCTGCAGCGGTGCCGCTCCGCGCTGCGGGCCGAGCTGGGCGGAGAGAGCCCGGAGAGAAAGGGTTTCTGCAGAGCGCGGAGGGCAGGAGATGGCCAGGGGGAAGCGTGGCCCCAGCCATGGGGAAAGGAGGCAGATCCCGATGGTCCCCGTGGCCCCAGGCAGGTGGCCGAGGTGGCCCGAGGGTGCTGGGAGAGCGAGTGCACCTCAAAAGACGAGCATCACGTGAGAGGCAGGACCTCAGGAGTCAAGGCTGCACCTCTTCCTGGCCCTGGGGATGGGACCCCCCTCAGAAAGGGGACAGGCTGCCACCCATGCGCCACTGCACCAGCGGCAGGTCTCACCAGGGAGGTGGTGGCAACATGAGATGGCAGCAGAGACCCCTTCTGTTCCCAAGACCCCATTTGTGTCCCTATGCTGCCCAAGTGATTGAGTCACAGCCTCACCTCACAACACCCCCCAGCCAGGCACTGTCCTTGTCCCTGTCCCAGCCTGCTGTGTTTGGGCACTGCCAAAGCTTCCCCAAGCCCTTCACCACGCTGGCAACCGTGTGCTGTGTTTGGCTCCATCCTCAGCACAGGTGACAGCCAAAAAAATGTCACTGACATCAGTGCTGGGTGAGTGCAAGGTCCTGCCCCAGCTCTCCTTTGGGCCAGCAGAGGCCCCTGGTTGGTTCCTCGAGGTCCTGAGCCCATGGCTGATTTGGGCTCAGCTAGGCATGAGCAAATATTCCTGCCATTGTTGTTGCTGTCTCCAAGGAATACCACCGGATCTGGCACCCCCCCGCTCACACCCTCCTTCTTGCTCAGACTTGACTTTTGCAATTGTTTGCTGGATGTTTTTCCTTCCGCCTCCTCCGGCCATCAGGAGCCCAAAGCCTTTGGTGGCACGGGTGAGGGGCTGTGCCCCTGGGCAGCTCTGCACACTGGCTCCTGGGGAGGTCCCCATGTTGGGATGGAATTTTTTGCCCCTGCCAGTCCCCCACCACATCCACAAGGCCGGGCTGGGCGTGTGCGGGCAGTGTATGCGGGCAGCATTTGCCAGCTGCCCTGGCACCTCTGGAGAGGGAGGTACCAGCTCACGTCAGCTGCCAGGGAGGCAGCTGGCACAGAGGACTGGCAGCAGGCAAGGGTGGGGGGGATGTGTGCAGGCTGCTGATCCTGCCTGCCTCTGCTTCCTGCCTCTGCCTCCTGCTGCCTCTTCCCCTCTGCCCCCCACAGCCTCCCATGACCCCTTCCCACCTCCTGCAGCCCCTCACAGCCTCCCTGTCCGTGCCTGCTGCCAGTCATGCCCCATCTCATGCTGCTGAAGCAGCCCCCACAGGAGGGGGAGGTGAACCTCAGGAAGATCTGGGTGCCTCAGGGCATCTCTGATGCTCCTTCTCAATAGGTCCTTCTGCCAAGGATCTCCCCATGGTCCCCACCCCAGCTAAGGGCACATGTCCACATACCATGGTACCCGCTGGTATTACAGAGCAAACAACCTGGACACCCTGGGCCAGATCCTTGGCCTCAGTTCCTGCGAGGCAGGTACCAGGACCTCAGGAACCCACGCTCCCAGCCGCCTTTCCCCAAAACGTGACTCTGCCGTGGTGGTGCCTGGCCCTGCTCCAGCTGCTCCTGGCGCTGGATCCTGTCGGGTCCAGCGGGCTCCAGCACAGCCGGCCCGTGCTGGAGCCGCGGGTGTTTGCGGTCCCGCCGCCGTGTTTGCAGTGCACACAGCCCCGCGGTTTGTCTGCAGGGGGCCGAGGGGCCAAGCGTGGTGGCAGCGGGCACGGCATGGGCACAGCGAGCACCGTGGCTGCTCTCTGCTGGCAGCGCTGTGCAGGCCCTGCCGTGTCCCTGTCCCTGTCCCTGTCCCTGTCCCTGCAGGGTGCTGCGGCTGTGCCCACGTCCTTCCCCCTCCATCCGCTCACCGGCTGCAGCTCACACAGAAGCCTTCTGAACACCGGCACGGCCCCGAAGCCCTCCCAGCCCTTTCCGTCAGCCCTGCCACTGGCAACCCCTTATTTCCCCACTGTGGATTTGCTCAGCGGTGCCACATCCATCCCCAGAGCATGTCCCCATATCCTCTTTTCCCAGAAGGAGCTGCCATGGGCTGTGTCACCCCTCCTGCCACGGGCACAGCATCATTGCACAGGCGCAGATACCGCCACCAGCTCTCCAGGGCTGGCCCTGCTACACCCTCACCAACGCCTTGCAGGCTGCAGACAGGGCTGGGAACACACGAAGATCCCTGTCCATCCAGGTCACTTGTAGGAGACAGGTGGGTCCCCTGGTCCCTGGCCCAGGTGGGCAGCTGGATGTGGCAGGACACAACCATACTGGGACCAGTGGGGCTGACCCTGCTGTTTTGGGATGCTTGTTTTGGGCTTGGCTCCTGTGTATTGGTTTGTGGCCAGTTTAAACCAGTTCACAGCTGTTATAAGGTGTGGGATGAGTGGGATCCTGTGAGTGCTGGAGGGGAGCCCACACCTGTGGCTGCCGGTGCCAGTGGCCATGCGAACCCACATGCCCGGGGCGGGTGGCACGGCTCTCCGGGCAGCAGACAACTGCTCACAGCCCAGACTAGAGAGCAGCAACCCTGGAGCTCCCTCCCAGGCTTTCGGCTGCAGCATCTTTCCCTCCAGCACGGCCACAGCGGCCCGGCGAGCTGGTGCCGCCCTGCAGTGGGAGGAGAGGGGGGACGTCACCTGCCCGCTGCTCTTCATCCAGCTCAACCAGCTCCTCAGCACCCCGGCGGGGCTGGAGTGGAGGGAGACGGCCAGGTAGGCACACCTGCGAGAGCCAGGCTGCTGGGCCACGCTTTGGGAGCCCAGGGCATGTCCCGAGGCTGGCCGTTCCCCAGGCTCAGCCCCAAGGCAGGGCTCTGCCCCGCCAGTGCCCAGCGGGGCTGACTTGATTTCATGGGAGGGGGCAGGATGTCAGGCAGGCCAGGCACAGCCCCTTCCTCCTGCTCCTCTCTGGTGCCTCTCCGAGGCTCCAGCGGCTGCACCGGGGCTGGGATGTCCCCGTGCCCCCTGGCACTCCTCCACCTCCCGGCAGGGGCACGGGGACATCGGCCACAGGAGTCTGGGGACAGCAGTGGGTCTTCACCCGGGGTCAGAGTGTCTGTGGGACCAAAGCCGCCGTGCTGCGGCTCTCCCCGGCAGCCAGCCCCGTTGTGCCCGCACGGCTGCCCCTCGCAGGAGCCTGCAGTGCCGGGGCACGCTCTGCCCGTGCAGCACGACCAGCGCCCCGCGGCTGCGCGCCCACCCACGGGGACAAAGGGAAGCTCTGTCCGTGCCCGGCGTTAAAATATTTGGCATGGCCCGAGCGTGAAAACAGCTCAAGACACTTCTGTTCTGACTCCAGCAAGCGTTGCTAATGGCAGGGCCACCCCCAGCCCCAGCACAGCTGGGGGAATGGATGGGCTGGGAGCAGCCCTGCAGAAAATGACTGGGGGTGCTGGTGGGTGACAGATGGGACATCAGCCGGCACTGTGCACCGGCAGCTCAGAAAGGCGAGTGTGTCCTGGGCTGCACCACGGGCAGTGGCGTGAGGAGGGGCTTCTCCCTCTGTTCTGCTTTGTGTGGGACTGCCCTGGGGCACCACATGCAGCTCCTGTTGAAGCACATCCAAAGGAAACCATGGAAATGATTCAAAGGCTGGAACAGCTCTGTTGGGACAGCTGTGCTATGGAGACAGGATGAGAGAGGTGGGGTGTTGTTTAGCCTGGAGAAGACAAGGCTCAGGGGAGACCTTAGAGCCTCTTCCAGTGCCTAAAGGGGCTGCGAGAGAGCTGGAGAGGGACCTGGGACAAGAGACTGGAGTGACAGGACAAGCAGGAATGGCTTCCCACTGCCAGAGATCAGTATCAGATAGGATATTGAGAAGAAATTCTTCCTTGTGAGGGCGGCGAGGCACAGATTGCCCAGAGAAGCTGTGGCTGCCCCATCCCTGGCCAGGCTGGAAAGGGCTTGGAGCAAACTGGGATAGTGGAAGGTGCCCCGCCCATGGTGGAGGGCTTGGAATAAGGTGATCTTTAAGGTCCCTTCAAACCTGAACCATCCTGTCACCTCATTACGTCTGGAATTCCCCTGATCAGACCTTAGAGAGGTGTGGGTCTGCAGGAATGGGGGCATGACCACTTTGTCTGCCCAGCTGGCCCTACACCACGAACCAGCTGCAGGCCCCTCTGAGCCACCCAAACCCCTCCCTGCCAGTGCCAGCCCCATGCTAAGCTCAAAGATGGACCCAGGCTCTAGCTCCCACTGCCTGGCACAGGGCACAGGGCCTACCCTGCCACTGACCCCCCACATCTCCCTGGGCAGGTGGATCAAGTTCGAGGAGAAGGTGGAGGATGGTGGGGAGCGCTGGAGCTCACCCCATGTCCCAGCTCTGCCCCTGCACAGCCTGTTCCAGCTGAGGACATGCCTGCAGAAGGGGACAATGCTCCTGGATCTGGATGCCACCAGTTTCAAGGAAATAATTGGTACGTGAGTAATGCAAAGGTCATCTCCTGGGATGGGCTGGTCACCAGAGAGGGACAGGCCACCAGGAGGTGCCTATAGAACAGCACTGATGAATGACAGCTGGGTACCTGGGGGGGCTCTCAGCTACTCCAGCTAAGGGGGTTTTCCCCTGGGCAACTCCCCAATGGGCAGTGAACCAGGGGCACTCAGAGCTGTCCCTGTCCCTGATGCAGACAAAGCACTTTCTGAGCAGCCCGAGGACGCAGAGCTGCAGCCTGCACTGAGGGAGCGCCTGGCAGCCCTCCTGCTCCTCCAGCCACAGCACCAGCCCACAAAATCCCTGCTGCAGCTCCTTGCCGAGCTTGGTCTCTCTCCCTGCCGAGGTAGGAAGCCTGGCTGTCCCCCCAGGCATCGTCCCACTGCCTCCAGCCCGGGGCAGTACCCACACTGGCCGTTTGCCTGTACATGGATTTTGCTGCTTCTTCTCTTTCTTTGCAGGGAAAGCCAAAGGCAGGTCTGAGCCCAGAACCCAGGTCTCCAAAACACCTCTTAAGGAGCAGGTATGGCAGCATGGAGCAGCTACTGCACCCTGAATGCCCAGCCACGGCATCCTGAGTACCCAGCTGCTGCATCCCTTTCCTTTCAGCTGAGAAACAGATTTAAGAAGAAGGTCCCACTGGGGGCTGAAGCAGCCCACGTTGCTGTCGGGGAAGTTGAATTCCTGGAAAAGCCCTTCACTGCCTTCATTCGCCTCAGGCATGGGGTGTCCCTTGGCTCCCTGGCTGAGGTTTCTCTTCCAAGCAGGTAACAGAGCATGGCCGATGGCCCTGTGCCCTCCCCCGTCCCTGTCTCCCCGTTTTCCCCCACACCAGCCAAGGCTTTGCCTGTCCAAAGCAAAGGGAATGGCACCCAGTGCCACGTGCAGTCCCAGAATCCTGTTTCACTGCTTCCCCTCCTGCTTTCCCCAGCTTCTTAGGGGCACTGCAGAATGGGCCGAGTGTGGAGCATCTGTTGGGCAGCCTGGAAGGGACATCCCCTGGGTCATTCCCACTGGGCTCTGCATTCCCTGTCCTTAGCTGGTTCTGGATGCTCTCCACCTACTGCCGGGAGCGTGGGGCCTGCAGCGGGGGCAGGATGCAGGTTTTTAGGAGACTCTCGTTCTCCCGCTGTTCTCCTGAGTGGTGAGATGGGGTGGGGGGAGAGGAGCAGGGCAGGAGGTCCCCATGGTTTCCCCGTGGCTGAGGAATGCATCCTCTAAAGCCGTGAGGGGAAACGGGCAGTGTGCCTTCAGCTGAGGACTTCCTTAGGAAGCGCGCCGAGGAAGCAGGCGGGGATCAGGAGGGACATTGCCACCTCCTGGTCACTCTGCCCAGAGCACCCGTCCCCAGGAGCTGCGAGCAGCAGGACAGACATCCACCCACCTCTGCTCTCTCCTCCGCAGGAGTTGGGTGGCGAGTCCCCGCGAATGCCCCAGGGTCTCGAGGCCTTCATGATAACCCCTTGCTCTGCATTTTCCTCCCCCAAATTGGGATGCAGACCTTGCCCCTACCATCCCTTTGGCCAGGGTGCCATCCCCTCTGCTGGCCATGCCAGGCTGTCCCACAGGTGCAGCCACTGCCTCAGGGCTGTCTCTCATCCAGATCCACCTCTAGGGTCTTAAGGTTTTCCCATCGCCTTGGTGCAGATGCCTGGCTGAAAGCAATCCCATGTGGCAGCTGTCACCTCTCATCCCTTTGGAGCAGGCTCCAGAGGCCTCCAGCACCTGAGGGTTCTCTCAAGTCCCACTTGCACGGCCAGAGGAGTTTCCCTGCCCCCTCTCTGGGGGTTTGCTCAGGGTACAGTCACTGGAACTGCTTGACAATCTCAGGCTTTCAGGACTGTAACCATTCCTGCCAGCTTTGGAAAGGTGTGGAGGATTCAGTTAAACATTTGCGTGGATTGTCCCTCTGGAGATTTTGCACCATCTTCTCAGTTGTGGGATTTTTACCATATTTTATCAAGGGCTCTGAGCTCTCTTTCCAGTCTCCTCCCAAGTCCCCAGAGTCCTGTAAAACCTGCTGCCTGTGCTGCTGGCAAGCTCTCCTTCCCTAACACACCAGCATCCTGCCTGTGAGGAACATTCCCAGGAAAATGATGCCACAGACACCTCCAGCTGAGGATTTCTCTTCCTCTGTCCCAAAGACCTGTTCCCCCACACCTCCTAGTCTGGATTTCTGCAGACCCTTGTGATCCAGCCAGGGTCCTGGTGTCCCATGGTTTCTGTGAGGTTGCCATGCAGTGGCAGCAGACATGTGTCTTATCTTCTGCCCCCGACCCCACTTTTAGGGTGGCAGAAGCCCCCCCAGGCCTGCCCAGCCCCCATCCCCATGGTCCCCCCGCAGAGAGGCATCCCCTGGAGGGGAGAGGGCTGCTCTTGAGATGTGTTGTCTTGCCACAGGTTCCTCTTCATCCTGCTGGGCCCCCCCAGAGTGAAAGCCTACCACGAGGTTGGCAGGGCCATGGCCACACTGCTGACAGACGAGGTGAGCCTGGCACAGCACCCAGGGATGGGATGGGCCTGGAATGGGGACACCAGGACTCCTCTCCTCTGCAGGGTGCAGAGGAGGGCAGAGGATGGGGCAAGCTGGTGGCCTCCCTTGCCCAGGATAAAAAAACCAAAAGCTTGCGTGGGTTTGCAGGATGCAGGGCACCTGTCCTGAAGTGAGTGGGTTTGTTTCCTGGTGATGGCTGCAGGCTGGGAGGAAGGTTCCAAGTGGATGAATGCAGGGACATGATGGCCAAAACACAGCATCTCTCCACAGCTCTTCCAAAGAGTAGCCCGGCAGGCTGAGCACCGGGAGGACCTCGTGGCAGGGATAGAGGCGTTCCTGGATGAGCTGGTTGTGCTTCCTCCTGGGAAATGGGACCCTAGTGCCCGAATTCCTCCACCAAGCCATCTGCCATCTCCACGCAGAAGGTGGGCTGGTGGGAGGGCACCCCAACCCCTGCCAGCCCCTCTGCAGGGTCCTGCAGGGATACCTTTGTTTGTGACACTGGAACTTCCATCTCCATGGGGATGAAGCTGCCCAGAAGCCAGGGTGTCCTCCCAGCCAAGCCCCTCCATAGGTCCCTGCTTTGGTCCCCCCTGCTGTTAGTCCTGCTGTCCCACTTGGCAGTGGATGGCAAGTCCCCTCCAAAGGGAGCTGATGGGAACACTGGGATGCAGCACTTACATGTGAAATTCAACCTCTGAGCAGGACACCCTAGGCTCTGCCCAGCTCCTCCACTAAAACCAGTCCTGCAAGGGCTGGCTCCAGAGCTTGCCAGAGGAAATCATGGTTGAGTTGGAAGAAACCTTAGAAGATCATCATCTGCCGTGTCTCCTCTTCCTGATCTTTCTCCTCTCCATTATCAGGGGATGCACAAGCCCTGTTTGCACCCCTGTCCTCTCTCCATTCTCCCTTTCCTGTCCTAGTGTCCTCTAAATGCAGCTGGGTCCTGAGGGTCCCAACCTGCAGCCTGTTGTCTCAGGCTCTGCTCTGCCACAGGACCACTGTGGACCCACTGGACCAGCAGCCACATGGTAATGGGGACATGACAGCAGCTGGGGACAGAGCCAGCCCAGGGCATCCACGCTCTGGGGAGGAGCTGGAGAGGACAGGCAGGTCAGTGTCTGGAAGGGCAGTGGGAGGTGCAGCAGGGTGCTGGATTTGGGGCAGGTCACTGGTTTCTCATGGGGCCACCACGTCCAAGCCCCTCTGAGTTCCTGCATCCAGGGGAAGGGAGAATCCCTTGCGGTGCAGCTCTCTGTGGGGTCTGCTCTGAGACCACCCTCCCTCACCCCAGGCTTTTTGGGGGGCTGCTGCGAGACATCCAGAGGAAGGCACCGTGGTACGGCAGCGACTTCTCCGACGCCCTGCACCCTCAGTGCCTCTCAGCAGTGCTCTACATCTACCTGGCGACAGTCACCAATGCCATCACCTTCGGGGGCATGCTGGGGGACGCAACCGCCAACATGCAGGTCAGTGTGGCCGTGGGGTGCCTGGTCCCAACCCTACTCAGCCCAGCCCAGAGGGCCCCTGGGTGCCCAACTCCTACCAGCATCCCCAGGACATCCTGAGCATTGCTTGAATTCTGCCTCCTTCCCTGGTGGTCCCCAGCACTGACCCTCTCTTCTTCTGTGCTGCTGGGGGGACAGGCCCACAACCCTCGTCCCTGCCATGTGCTTGGCACCTGGCACCTCTTCCCTGCATTTCAGGGCGTGCTGGAGAGCTTCCTGGGCACAGCCTTTGCTGGCTTCATCTTCTGCCTCTTTTCGGGCCAACCCCTGACCATCCTGAGCAGCACCGGCCCTGTGCTTGTCTTTGAGCGCCTCCTCTTCTCCTTCAGCCAGTGAGTTCAGTGCCAGGGACGGATGCTCAGCCCACTGTCCCTCAACTGGAACATGGGCCACCATCACTCCAGACAGGTGTCACTGGAGAGGCTTTGAGTCACCCTTTCCCCCAGGGATCACAGCCTGGACTACCTGGAGTTCCGCCTCTGGATTGGGCTCTGGGTGGCCTTTTTTGGTGTGGTGCTGGTGGCCACCGAGGCCAGTCACCTGGTGCGGTACTTCACGCGCTTCACCGAGGAAGGCTTCTGTGCACTCATCAGCCTGATATTCATCTACGACTCCCTGAAGAAGATGCTGAGCCTGGCAGATGCCTTCCCCATCAACTGGCAGTACCGGCTGGACAACGTCACCTCCTACAGCTGCACCTGCAACTTGTCCAGCCCCGGTGAGCCCAAGGAGCTGTGGGTGGGTGGGGAGCAGGAAGCTGCTGCCCCAGGATGCCACTGGGAACCTGTTTCCTGGCTGGATGGGCGAAGGCACTGGAGGAGGAGGCTGTTTAATCCCATCCTCACCTGACTGACCACATTGCAGTGTTCTGCTCTTCCCTCCATACAGTCTGTCCACCTATTCCTGCCTCCCAGAACTGCCCAGGAACCAGGAAGGGCAGCACAGGGAGCTAGGACAGCCTTGGCCCATCTCCTATGCCTCCAGGATGGGGGATGTCAGAGGCTGGAAAGGGGCACATGGATGGGTTTGCTCTGCCATTTCTAGCCCAGTCTGTAAATCAGGCACTGTTTTCTGGGGTTTGAAGACATGACTCTGGAAATGACATGATCCACACTGACCCTGGAAATGGGACCTACACCATGTGCCAAAAACATTAGTGCTGGCCAGCCTGGGATCAATGATGCCTCTCAGTGTCCAGTGCTTTAGCCAAGCCCTGGACAGGGACATCTGCCCCTTGGTGCTCCCTGGGCATCAACCAGCGCCAGGGTCTCAGAGGTCACATGGGGCCCATCCAGCACCCTGAGCCCTCAGGAAGAGCTTGAGGACCCAGCCTGATGGCAGCATCATCCCAGTCATCCTGATGAAACCAGTACCAGTCTGTTCCCCATCACTTCGCAGGTCACAGCTCGGCAGGGAATGACACATCGCTGCCCTCACCCCTGGGCACCCGGCAGGTACAGCCCCTGCTCCCAGGCAGGCAGGTGAGGCCCTAGGGTGAGCCCAAGGTGTCCATGTGTGACCTCTCCTCACCACCCACCTTGTCCCTGCAGCCTCCTGCCACCCCAGCAGGGCTGAGCAGGACCCAGTGCCTGGGTCGAGGTGGGCATCTCCTGGGGACCAGCTGCCAGTATGTGCCCGATGTCACCCTCATCTCCTTCCTGCTCTTCGGGGGCACCTTCCTCTTCTGCATCGCACTCAAGCGCTTCAGGAGCAGCCGCTACTTCCCTGTGGGGGTGAGCACCTTTCAGCCACCCCAGTGACATGGCCACCTGTCCCACTGGTGTGGGGATGGCTCTGGGCGCTGCATCTCCAGGCTGCTCCTGGAGCAGCCCCCACCCCTGCCAGCCTGGGCCAAGCCATGTCCATCTGCAGGTGCGGAAGCTGGTGAGCGACTTCGCTGTCATCCTGGCCATCCTCGCCTCCTGCGCTGTCGATGCTGTCCTGGGCCTGGAGACCCCCAAGCTCCTTGTCCCCAGCGAGCTGAAGGTGCCAGCAGGATGGGCACAGCACTGTCAGGGTGTGGGTCTGTGCCCACTGCAGTAGCCATCCCCCTGTGCTGTCACTGTCCTCCTCATCACTGGCTCCAGCCCTACAGGGGTGCAGGCTGCACCCCAGCAAATGAGAAAGGGTTGAACACAGCTGATCCCATGCACTGTAAATAACCTGGCTCAGACCTGGACTGTACAGATCACACTGGAGCAAGGGCCATAAGCTCAGTTCCAGGCTTAGGCTACTCACCCTGGTTGTGGAGCGGGGCTGGCAGCACCCCAGAGCAGCCACCACCACCTCCTCGGGCTCACCACCATCACTGCCCAATGCCACCTCTTCCACGTGCTGTCACAGGCACATGCCAGCTTCTGGCTTGTGGCGTCCAAGGACAACACCCTGCTCTGTCACAGCCAGGTTGTCCTTGTGGGGGGCTGGTGGGTCAGCAGCATCCCCAGGATGAGTGAGGATGCTCTTGCACCCCCGAGGTGGGGCGTCCCTGGGTACCTGTAGGGCTCCAGTCTGGGCACCTGGGGCACCATCACCCAACTGCACTGCACACCCCACAAGTGGGCGGCAGCTGCCATGACCCTTCTGCTCTCCACAGCCCACAAACCCAGCACGGGGCTGGATCATTTTCCCCTTTGGAGCCAACCCATGGTGGGTCTGCCTGCTGTCCGCGGTGCCTGCTGTCCTTGTCACCATCCTCATTTTCATGGACCAGCAGATCACAGCTGTCATTCTTAACCGCAGCGAGTACAAGCTGCAGGTGAGCAGGGGGACAAGGGAAAAGGCAGCACCAGCCAATGGGGGAGAATACAGGTCCTGGCTGGGCCCCAGGGAAGCAGCCAGGGGAAAGCAGAACCCCAAACTGGCCAGGAAAGTGGGAAGATGTCCTCAGCCCTGCTGCCTTTTCCGCTGCAGAAAGGAGCAGGATTCCACCTGGACCTCCTCTGTGTCTCCCTCCTGATGGTCGTCACCTCTGTCACCGGCCTCCCCTGGTACGTCTCAGCCACCGTCATCTCCCTGGCACACATGGAGAGCCTGAGGAAGGAGAGTGCAACCTCAGCCCCCGGCGAGCACCCCGAGTTCCTGGGCATCAGGTAAACAACAAGCCTGAGCTGATCCCTTTCCCTGTGGCCATCAAAACTGCAAAGAGCACAGACCCTGGGGTCAGGAGGGCGGGTAGGGGGGTGGGCTCCCAAGGGACCCCGGGCACCTGTGACACCTGTGCTGCCACCCACAGGGAGCAGAGGCTGACAGGCCTGGCTGTCTTCATCCTGATGGGAGTCTCTGTCTTCATGGCCCCCGTGCTCAAGGTAGGAAGCCTGGCTGGGGTGGCCTCTTTTCCGAGGCAGGGGTTGGCCATACCCTGCGAGGCTGGAGGTTCCCCACCCTGACCCATGGAAGCAGCACAGGAAGCCAGTCTGGCAGGCAGGGAGCTGTGCCCTGTGTGGGTATGGACTGCACCAAGGGTTTGTGTCCAGCGCCACTGGAGGGTTGGCACACAAGGCACTGTGGCCCCATGTCACCTGCCCATCCTCCTTGTGCTCCCCAAACACACCCCAGCACCACCTCTCCATACTGCTACATGGATCACCTGCCTGCTGCTGGCTTTCACCTGCTGCCACTGCCATGCTAGGAAAAACCCCTCCAGTGGCCCTGGATTACCTGTGGGCAGACAGGAGGTCTCTTATCCTCCACCTCTTTCCTCACCTCTGAGGCTGGTCTCATATAGCCTTTGATATGGGGCCCTCCCAGCATCCTCACTCCCAACTGGATTTGATGGAAGAACTGTTAGATGGATCAGGAATTGGCTGGATGGTCATGTCCAGAGATTTACAGACCGTAACCCAATGTCCAAATGGAAACAAGTAACAAGTGGTGTCTTCCAAGTGCTCCTACTGGACAAATACTATCAAATATCTTCATCAAAGTCATAGCAGGATGGAGCACCTTTGCAGATGGCACCAAGCTGAGGTGCAGTGACACACCTGGGGGATGAGATGCCAGCCAAAGGACCATGGAGGACGTGGGTTCATGTGAACCTCAAGCAGCACATTAAGGCCAGGCTGGGCTGTTGGCAATAAAGGAGGCACAGGCTGTGGACACGCATGCAGGATTTTACATGAGAGGGCACCGAGCAGGCACGGACCCCCAGGGACCAGCCCTGCTGATGGCCCACCCCACTGCCTTGCAGCACATCCCGATGCCGGTGCTCTACGGGGTGTTCCTGCACATGGGGGTGACGGCGCTGAACAGCATCCAGGTGAGGGAGGGAGGGAGGGGGTGCTGGTGGGGAGGAGGGGCTTTGCTCAGCAATTGCCCAGCAGAACCTGGAGTTTAGCTCTCTGTGGTCTACAGCCTGGCATAGAGCTGTCTCCCACCAGGCCCAGGACACGGAGCAGAGAGAGACCTTTCTAGGGCAAAGGAAAGGGAAAAGGAGGGTTCTGGGGTGCTGAGGAGCAGGAGAGACTTGTCCACTGCTGGGTCAGGTATTTTGGGAGAAGTGGGACCAGTGGATAACACAGACTTGCTCTCAAAGCCACAGGGACTTCCTCACCTGGGAGCTGCAGGCAGAGCTGGGACATGAGAATCCTTTGGTTCTGGTATTGCTGCTGATGTGCCAGTTCCCTTCTTCTCCCGAGAAACCAATGGAGGGGGGAAAAAATCCTATTCCAGAATTATCTACACCACTTTTTCCTCTAAATAGTACAGTTTCCTTGCAATTACCCTGCTCTAGATGACAGGCTGGGAAACTCCCACCCTCGCTCTGCTTGGGAAACCCAGAGTTGTGCTCTGGAGGAGGCTGCAGCAGTTTCCTGTGAAGTGAGGGGGATCGAGGGGTGTCATCTCTCAGTTAACCCTGTAAGGGCAGCTGGAGTCCTTTCTAGAAGTCTGCCTGGAAAGTGCTCCCCTGGTCTGGGTGACAGTGGCACCAGGACCCCAGGTCTTGCAGACAAACTCCCCAGCCCAGACATCAGCTGGTCAGCACAGACAGCAGGAGGGCTGAAGTGCAGAAATGATGGTGAAACCCCATCTGCCGGCCCTAATCTCAACAGGGACGTGGGTGAGAGCTGCCCAGTAGCTGGACAGGTGTGACCCCCCTGCCATCCTCTCACTACAGCTCACGGACCGTGTGCGGCTGCTCCTGATGCCGGCCAAGCACCAGCCAGACCTCGCCTACCTCCGCCACGTGCCCCTGCGCCGGGTGCACCTCTTCACCATCATCCAGCTGCTCTGCCTGGCCCTGCTCTGGGTCCTCAAGTCCACCGTGGCCGCGATTATTTTCCCAGTGATGGTAGGACACCCCTCGAATCGGCGGCACTGCTTTGGTGCCGGGCTGGTGCTGCCCACCCCGGCCCCGAGCACAGCCATGATCCTTTGTGAGGGGACACGAGCGGGCGGTGCCCGGGGGTGCTTTGCCACCAGCCTTCACCCCCTGGCCTGCGGCCCTGGGGCTGTCACCAGAGGCTGAGTGACACTGTTGGGCAAGTACGGTCCCCTAGGGCCGGGAGGGGTGACAGGCCACCACGCTGGCATCTCCGGGGGTGACAGAGGTGTGTGACAGAGAGACGCCGGCTGTGCCCCGGCCCCAGCGATGCTGACCCGCGCCTGGCCGGGCCGCAGCTGCTGGCGCTGGTGGGGATCCGCAAGGGGCTGGAGCGCATCTTCTCCCCGCACCACCTGAGCTGGCTGGACGGGCCGCTGCCCGGGCCGGGGGCGGCGGGGTCACACCCCCGGGAGCGGCCGGAGCCGGGGAGCAGAGCCGAGGAGGTCGGTGCTGTCCTGGCAGCCTCGCCCGGCCGCAGCCGCCCCGGGGCCGAACCGCTGGCGCGGGGGCGCCCGGGGTGGGCGCGGTGCCGGCCCCGTAACCTCTGCTCTCCCCACAGTGCGAGCCGATGCACGGCGCGGGACCGCAGATCAACCTGTCCGTGAACTAGGGGGGCGGGCCGGGCCCAGCGCCCGAGACCCCCGGGGGGGCCCGAACCCCGGCCCCGGGCCACGTGGCCGCGCGGTGACGTCACAGGGGGCGTGGCCGCTGGAGCGGAGAGCCCGGGCGCCCGGCCTATGGCGGCCCGCCCCCGGGAGGGGGAGGGGCCACGGAGGAGGCGTGTCCTTCTATTTGATTGGCAGCTCCGTGGCCCAATCACCGCTCGGGACAAGCGGGCGTGTGACGGTGTCTCGCGCTGACGGAGTCCTTCAGAGGGGTTCGAAGGGGAGGCGGGCCCAGGGCTTGCAGGAGCCAATCGGAAGACGCCAGACGCCGTGCGTTGTGAGCGATGTACCTTTCGACCAATCAAAACCGTGATTCCAGGATGCGCTTTGATCGACAGTTCGCTCGCCCTATCGATGCCCACAGCTCCGCCAAGGCACATGATTGACGTCCCGGAGAACCAATCACAGCTCGGCAGGTTCAGGAAGCGAGGCCGAGCGAGCGGGGCGGGGCGGCGCACTCTTACCGCCTCGGCGTGCGCTCTCAGGGCAGCATGCTGGGAGCGCGTGACGCGCTCTTGAGTGGCGGGCGCCGCGGCCAATAGCGCGCCGCCCTCGGCCGAGAGCGCCCAATAGGCGTGCGCGGAGCGGCGGGGGGGCGGCGCGGCGGCCGCGGCCGGGTAGGGTGTGAGAAGTTAGTGGCGCTGCCGCGGTGCCGTGAGGGGACGGAGACGGCCGGGCCCGGACCAGCGCGATGCTCACGGACGGCACCGCCGCCGCTGCCGCCGACGAGGAGATCGACTCGGTCGCGCCCCGCGCGCCGCCCGCCGCTGCCGAGCCGCCCGCCGCGGCCGGGCCCTCCCCGCTGGGCCTGCGGGCCGTGCGCCTCTTCGGGGAGGCCGGGCCCGGCGGGCCGGGAGGCCCCGGCGCGCCCGCGGCCGGTGAGGCCGCCCTCGACTTCAAGCTGGCGGCCGCTGTGCTGCGGAGCGGGGGCGGCGGCGGCTCCGGCAGCGACGAGGACGAGGTGTCCGAGGTGAGCGATCCTGGCCCGCCCTCCTTCCCCTCCGCCGCTTCCTGACAGGCCCGGCCGGGGCCCGCCCGCCCTCCCGCTCGCCGCGCCGGCCGCACCGCACCCGCTCGTCCCGGGCCTCCCGCCGCCATGGGCGGGTCCCGGCGGCCCCGCACGGCAGCGCGGCCCGGGGCCGGGGAGGAGGCAGCGAGCGCAGGGGTCTCGCCCCGCCGCGCCTCCCGGCGGCCCCGGCCAAGGGCCGGTGGCGGCCGCGGAGCGCGGTGAGGATGTGTCCTGACCTCAAGGAGCCGCTTCCAGCTGGGAGCAGGTTTGGAGGGGGAGGCGAGATCCTGCACCCGACGGAGAACAAAGTGAAGCCGTCGGCCCCACTATTGCTGCCCTGAACTCGGGGTTCCCAGACACGGATAGATTTCTGTAGATGTAGCTATACACTCACGCATTTATGCAATAGAAATATTTCTTACCCAACAAAATGGAAGAGGGTAGTCGAGGTGTCTTCCTTTGATCTTCCAAACCTACGGAAAGGTTTAAAGGGAGGGTGTGGAGGAGGGACGGGGGCCTTATCCCAACCCAAATGGAGCGTTGTTGGACCTGTAAACTGACACTTAATGCTGCTTTATGTAGCCTAGGGAGAGAAGGTAAATGAGGGCTTTTATCTGTCATTGCTGCACCAAAGGGTGAATCTTCATTCCTTAGTAGTCTCTTAGCAAAAGATGGGATCCCATCTGGATCACAGCCCTTACAAAGTTTTAGTAGGAAGCAGGAGAAAGTGGCTACTTACTGCTTGCAGGCTTTCCGCAGTTCCTTTGGGCTTCTGCAGGAGAAAGAAAATAGCCAAGGTGATACATACCAATTTTAATTTGGAGGCCAAGCAAGTGTACTTAGGATGTGTCCTTGTTCCTTCTGGAGAGATGAAAGGAGGGAAGCCTGCACTCATCCTCCTGTGGCTAAATTTTTTTGCCTTCTGTTGATGACCATCTTTTGTCCAGCCTTCCTGAAACCTGAGCCAGGTCTTATTTGAATAAAAAAAGTGATTAAACTGATGCAGATCCACATCTGCATTTTGCTCATGACCACCTAAGCTACATTGGAAGTGGTGCTGGCAGAAACTCAAAATCTAATGAGCAGGCAGATGAGCACTTGTATGTGAACATTCCTTGTGGGGTTGATGTCCTGGACATCCACATGCAGTCCCATATGGAATTAGGTGTTCCAGGACATACCTGTTAGGGGAAGCTGGAATACCTACCATAGATAGAGTAGGACACAAGTAATCAATGAGTGTCTGCTCTCTAGGAGGTCTCTTATGTCACATTTTAAAGTAGCTTTGAAGATCCAAAGCAGTAGCTACAGAGCCTGGAAAATGATGGGAAGTGGGCTATATCAGGGTGCTTGTGGCTCTTTACAAGGTGAGCAGAGTCCTACTTTGAAAGCTGATCCCTTTTGAACCCACCCCATTATTTAAGGGATGTGAAGATTGGATAGCTAGGATGTTTACTAAGCACTCTTTTGACTAATAGCAAGTATTAAGAAAGACAGCCTATTATAAATAATGTGTCTGGGAGGTTGCCATTGAGGTCAAAAAAATAAAGGTTCCCAAACAGCTCTTAAAGTTAAATGATTCGTTTGAAAAACATGGGGAAAAGTTCATTATTTAAAATAAAGAATAGAAGAAATTAATGGGAATTGAAATATTTGAAGTTTTCCAGCACACACGGAGAGGAGGTGGGCTAATCTCAAAGCTGAAACTGCCTGGGGAGTTCTCCTGTCTTGTGTTTCTGGTTGTGGAGAATTACTGGGAAGAAGCATGGGTGGGAAGAATGTGCCTAGGCTGGGCTGCATGGCTGGGAGCACCAAGGGGGAAATTCTTTTTTTCTTCAGTTTTTTTTTTGTTTTTGTTGTTTTTTTTTTTTTGTTTTTGTTTTTTTTTTTTTTTTTTTTTTTTTTGTTTTTTTGTTTTTTTTGGTTTTCTTTCTTTTGTTGTGTTTTTGGGTTTTTTTGTTTTGTTTTTTTGAGAGCTAAGGAAGCACCTGTTGTCAGTGGTGGGTGTCTCTCTTTGTTTTGTTTTCTTTTTTGAGCAAAGAAAAGGCAGTTAAGGTGCAGGGATGGAGCAGTGCAGTTCTTGAACAGCACTGCTTTGAGAAGCCAGTCAGTCACTGTTTGGACTGTGGTCTTGTGCCATGAGTCACTGATTTGGGTGTATGCCTTCAGCTATTACTAGTGGGTGGAATTAGTGAGAACTAAAAGGGAGAATTAAAAATGAAACAAAAAAAAGATGAGTTTTTGCCATGCTGCCTTGATCTGTTCTCTTCTCTCTACTTTTGAAGCCATAAAAATAATGGTAGAATATTCTGTAGGCTCTGCTTTGTGTCTGCAGTGGTATTTAGGTTTTGTATCCTTGTATTAGTCTGAGTTTAATATGCTAAAATAACTGGACTGGTCAAAATGGCAAATTAGTTAAATAAGAAAATCATCAGGGAAGTGCAGGACAAGAAGTATAATGAAACATTTATCTAGAGAATGAAAAGAGCAATATATTGTAAGCTAACCTTTTTGAAAATATATTGCATTTCTTAGATCTCCAAGTACTTTACAGAGGAGAGTAGTGTTCCCATTTTACAGGTGAAGAGGCTGTGCCCCATTTATCCTGGCTCACAGAACTGGGAGAAAATCAAAGCTTCCTGCTTTCCTAGCTCAGTGCCCATGGCAGTGACCAGGCTCTTGGTTGGGAAACCAAGGACTACAGTGGATCCTGTACAGATGAGTTGTATTAGGTCCACAAGGTGAAATTTGAATGCAGCTGTGCAGAATATTTTCTAGAATTACCAGTTAAAATTATCCCATGCAAATAGAAACAACTGCAAGCTGAAGCACGTCTTTGGGCACGGAGGGACGAGGCCAGGAGGTTTGTGCTGCTCCTGTGTAAAACTGCCTGCTGTGGATCTCCTGGGTGCTCAGAGAAACTTCACCACTGGCTGCAGCCTGAGAAATGAGGTGGTTTTGACCTCAGTGCAAATAGTTGCTTAGTTGCCTTGTAAGCTTGATCAGGGTGTGAACACAGCCTGCAACTTGTTTAGAGTGAGATTTTTGGTGTGACTTTAAGTGTATTATTACCACTCCTTGTGAATTTTGCTGGCACTTACAGTGGTGCCAAAGGCACAAGCATTAAACAGCCTCCTCCACCCTGGCTGTGAGGCCTGTAGGTCAAGGTGAAGGTGTGCTGGGAGGGCAGTGCTGATTAGTGCATGTCCATGGGGTCTTTGGTGGCCACAGAAAGTGCAGGTCCTCATCAAAAACCCTCCCAGCAGCAAAAAGTGTGGCAGGCAGGAGTTGAGGCAGGTGATAAATGTGGCAGTGTTAGTGCTCGGGGACAGTTTGCTGAGCTGTTGTAAATCAAGCAGCAGAAGCTGGCGGTGCCGACAGAAGTACCAGGAGATCTGGGAGCTTGGTTCAGTAAGTGGCTTTTGGCAGTGAGTGTACAAATGTAGCAAATCTCTCCTATTCTGTAATTCAGGGCTTTGGAGGCCTTCAGTGACAACTGGAGCTCACCCAGCCCTTGGCTATGGAGTCAGCTCAGCTCTCGGCTTCCCTCTCCTGAGCTGCCTCCACCAGCTCGCCTTACTTAAGCCTGTACCTATTGCATAAGCCTCTGGGGATATTTACATAAAGCATAATTAAAAATCAGACATAACATACCTCCTACAAGGAGTAGGATGAGTAGTTGAATGGCATGCACTCCAGAGCAGTTCAGTACTTGGAGATTTTGTCTGGGACCCCCCCTCCCTGCAATCTGAGGTCTCTTAATTTTTCAACTTGGTTTGAAATTCAGAGTAAATACTTAGTTTTTTTCAGATTAGCAGTGTTGTCTATTAAAGTCATTGTTGCATTGTTGAACCTTCCTAACATGAATCTGCTTTGTAGATGGTGTGCACAATGCATCTTTTGACTTCTGAGGTTAGCGTAATGCTTAGACACTTTAATTTTCATTGTATTAGAAACAATGTAAACAGCAGCATTTTCTTTACCATAAGGAATAGAAATTCAAAAAGTGGATGCAAATTCAGGTAGATAGTATTAAGCAGAAAAGCCTTTTCTCTGGAAAATGTAGGTTTCAGTTTAGCAGTTGATGTTTTTCTTTTGTCAAGCTCTTTCAAAGTTGAGGAGGTAAGAGATGGGAAAAAAAGTAAAATTTTCTTCCAGGAATTATTCAATGATTAGAAAACATCTAAGGGATAACTTGTTCAGGTTTCCAAAAGAGTTGAGGTGACTCTTCAGGATGCAGAGAGCAGGTTAGTAGGGTGTTCATTTATTCCCAGTCTGATTAGGCATCTAACTTCCAGAAAAGTCATGGCAGGTATCTCAGTAACTTTGCAAGTCTGGCCTGTGGTAACCAGGAGCAAGCAGTGTTTCAGTATGCATGTATGCTAACCATACAAGCAGTATGGTTAATCCTATTCAATAACATTTCACAGTGAACTAATTTCTAAGGTTTCTTGCAGAGCCTGGGTCTCCCTTTAGTGCAGCTTGACCCAATTGAGTACATGACCTAAAATAAATGTCAGCAGCTGTTTTCTAATGATAGGTGTAGAAAGTAAAGATGTGAAATACTACTGTATAATTACATAAATATGCAGTGCAACCCCTTGGTAAGGAGAGATTTGCCAAATTTAGCAGAACATCTATATTTAGGTACAAATTTGCACATAGGTTTCACCAGTCAACTAGTTACAGTCTGGTGGGGGGTGGGAAGGATTTGTTTGAGCATTAATGCTGAATCATGAGTTCTTGTGTTCTCATTTAAATTGGGGCTACCCAGCTGCTCCCCTGTGGGCTTGATATTGGGCAGCTCTTCTGTCTCCTTTCCTTGCCTTGGAGGATGCTGAAATCCAGCTGTAAGGACTGGATGGTGCCATGGGGGCATTGTCCTCTGCTCAGAGCTCAAACCATCCCTGCAACATTCACTTGACAGAAGGGTCAGTGTGGAAGCAAGGGGAATACACAGGCACTCCTTTTTCTGTGCACACATGTGGCCTGGCCTTCAAAACTGGGAGCAGCTCCAGGACTGAATTGGGGTGTTTGTTGGAGTCCACAGCTGGGGCTCAGACCCTGCAGGTGAGGAGGCTGCAGAGCTTCAATCTTAGTAGGTAATTTTGAGTTGTTGTAACTTACAGGAAGATTCCTTTAAGGTATTAAGCTGTTATTGGAGTAAAAGTGATTCTTGGGTTTAAAACAGAGGTAAGTCTTGACTTATATGGAAAAAGGAACCATAGGTTTCTTTCCCACTGAAAACTTCGTGAAGCAAGAAAAATAACTCCTGCATCTTGTTTGAGGACTCTTTGTGGCACTGTTTAAGTGAAGCTCTGAAGCCTCACTTTCAGCAGGGGGTTTTCGTTTGTCTCCTGCAGATGCTTTCTTCCCTAGAGCAGCCCATGTGCCATGCAAACCCCAACCAAAGGCTTCGTGTAAACCTTATCTTCCTAGTGGGAATGGGGGTACTGTAAGCAAACCTCAGAAATCAGTGATTTGTGCAAGTACTTAAATCATTTTAGGAGGTTTTTGAACAGTGCCTGGCCTCAGAGGTTGTCTCAAATAGAAACTTTCTTGCTGTGACCTTGGTCGATGATAAACTAAAGAGTCTTTAACTTTGAAATGATACAAATACTTCTTTTTTGTAGCAACAGACTGCAGTAACAATGTTGCAACCTTTATGTTATAAACCCATGCTGCCTCTGACAAGGTGAGGTACAGGTGAATGAATATTTGGATTTAGGGGTTAATTTAGTTAGGATGATATGCTATAGTTCTTAATATGCACAGATATGTATTGTAATAGAATACAGATAGTTTGAGGGTTTTTTCCTCAACAAGTAGTAATCCCTTTTTATTGTGAAAGTGCAGAGGTTTTATTTTGCATATTTTTGGAGGAATGCTGAGCAAGCGAAATTGATGGAAATGCATTTTACTCTTGCAACTCATTACTTAAGAATTTTTTCCTTATGTAATGTTGATTGTTTCGAAATTTTATAGAATATAAGAAAATTTTCTCCTTTTTTGCAGTATTGTGTATCTTCTGCTGAAGTGCAGATAGAAAACAGTTACTATGATAAAACACAAATAAAAGAATTGGTCCTGTGCTGGATCCTCTTACTTCTTTCCTGCTTTTTGTGAGATGAGACCCGTTATTCACTTTGGTCCTTTGCTTTCAGGAGGGAGTTGAGATTTTTTTTTTTTTTTTTTCAAAATTATTTTCATCTTTAGCTCTTCCAAAGCCTCCCAGAATGCATAAGGAAGAGTGCTGTAGACTGAGAGAGGTTACTCCTGGTTGAATTATGATGATTTGTTTGTCCAGATGCTGGTGGTAGCTGAGAAGAGACAAGTGTGGCTGGCCCTCCTGGCCAGGAGAGCTTTCCAAAGGTACCTTCCTGCATGCACACCCTGCAGGAAGAAAATACTCCCTAATAAAAGAAAAAGAGGATGTTTTATTGTCTGCTGGACAGTGAGCCAACAGAAAGTCATCTCAGATGTTTTTAACATTTCATGTGTTAGCACTAGGTTTTAGCTAGGTCCCTAAGTTATTCTCCCTTGCATTCACTAAAACATAGGGATTACTAATTAATTAAGATTTTCTTTTAGGAAAATCCCTAAACCTGTTGAACTTTCCCCTTTCCAAAATCATGAATTAAACCAATAGTGTCACATGGCAGGTAGGTAGTAAGTCAGTCATATTTCAAACCAAGGGAAGAGGGGAGATCAGCATTTGGGGCTGAATGATCTGTTCCCAAACTGATCCTTGGTCATGGTGACTTCTGAGCATCAACTCTTTGGAGTATGTGCTCCTCCACAGCCTGAAAGGGAGCCAGGGAAAAAGGGAGTCTCATGTGGAGGTTTGGCATTTAGGATTTCTTAGGATAAATCCAACAGCTTAGATAAATGTTTCTCTTTTAATTGTTTTTATAAAATAGCTACATTTTTAAGCCCTTGTACTGCTATATCTTGAATTTTCAGTGGATCATAGCTTAGCCAGGGCTCTCTGATAGTTTCTTTGAAATGACTAAGTGATGGCTCAGGAGTTGCACTGGGGTTTCTGCTACTTTGGCAGTAGGACAGCGTGCACAGACCTGTTTATCCAGGCCTTGAAAAGAATAGTTGCCACTAGTTAGGATCTGAGAGGGGCAGAAAGCCCAGGATGATTTTCAGTTTGCTATAAGCCTGTAGATAACTTAATTAGTCACTTTAAATGTCGAGACTCCTCTGTCTGAAATGTATAGGTTGGCCTGGAAACAGATTATTGAATCACTCTTGTATCCAAGATCCACTTGTATGATTTCTTTTCTATTTAGGCATTGTCCCCTTGGATTGAAAAGAGATCTTAAAAGGTCATTTCCAAGAAGATGGCTTAGAATGCTTCCCATCTTGGTTGGGTGTGAGCTTTCACATCAGCAAACAAATGCATCTATTCATCTTTTGCCTTAAAAGTTGCCTTCACTTTGGTTTCATGCCTACTTGAGCTACTACTTGGGATTTAATACTTGAGCAAGGAAAGCCCTGGCTAAATTCATGCAACAATTCTGTTTTATATTCTAATAGATCAAATACTGAGTTACACCAGCTGTTTCTTGGCTTGAGGTGAGGAAAGAAGAGGGGCTCTTTCTGTGGGAATATTAGATAAAAAAAACAGGTGAGGAGGGAATCCTAGAGCCCATGGGGAAGATGGAGCACTGAAAACGTGATTTAGAGTGGACTGAGATAGAATACGTGAAAATAAGGAGTGCTTAGTGCAAGTGGTGCTTATTTTAGTCAAGTTTCCTGGTCTCCATTCAAAGGTTTTCTTTGGTATAAAGTCAATTGGCACTTGCTTTACTGGAATTGATGTGAATTTTGAATAAGCTTCAGTTGTCAGTTCCAGTTCTGTACGTGACAGCTCCTTGTTGCAAAAGATTGTTGTGTACATGGGGAAAATATAGTCATAATTATTTTTGTTTATTAGACTTTGAATATGTCTGGTTTTAACAGTTCTTTGGATTATTCCAGTAGTTACTGAGATGAGTAAATCTTTCTTTTCTGCTATACAGAGAAACTTTGTAATATTGCCAGTTTCTTGTACCAAGAGGAGTCAACCTGTGTGTTCTGTGCTTTAATTCTGTGAGGGTTAAGAGGGTGCAATCATGTTGCTTATTGTTGTGAAACAGAGCTTTAATAAAAATAAATTGTAGTGTTCTTATTTCTGGAAGATCCATAGATCAGACAGCTCTTTCCAGAGGCTTGTGATAGGGTGTAGTTTGTAGTATTCAGAACTGCTTAAATGGCATAGTGTGAGTTGTCTGCTTAAGAGAGAATTCAGGGAAGTGGTTAAATGGACATGAGCCATTTGACAGCTGCTTGTCCAGGAATGTTTGCTTATGGTTCAGTATGAGTGCAAGAAAATTGAAAACCAGGATCAGCAATCTCTGGAAAGGAAGAGTAGTGGTTTAAAACATTAATTCTGATTTATTGTTTTATCTGCATGTTTCAAATAACCGTTGTAGTTTTGAGAACTGACTGGTGACTTGGGGTGCCAGGCTTGAGACCCTGTGGTGAAATAGCCATAAAGATGTCAGTCCTTGCTCACTGCCTGCTGTCTCTCCCATCATTTCAGGCAGCTCGTGTGGTAACACACCCAGAACATTGCATTGTGTGTAGGGATGTTGGACTCGTGGCCCACACTCTGCATGAGGGCCTTTCATTTCCTGCAGCAGCAAATCTTGGGGATGTGTCCACCTGTATTTACACTGTATCTGTAGCAGCATCTGCAACATGAACCTGTGCTCTGAAATGAGCTCATCACAGCCCAGATCCCATAGCTGCTCATTTCACTAGCTGGTAATTGCTTAATATCTATGGGAATAAAGGCTGTTCTTTAGATAATCCTGCCTCCAGTCAGTCAGCTTCCCACTGCAATCAGAGCTAAACAGATTTGCACCCCTTCTCTCCCCACCCTCCCAATCTAATGCCCTGCCTACAGAGCTGCTGCTGCAGGTGCTGAGCACTGACAGCTCCACGTAAAGGTGGAGCCATGATCAGGTTTATGGCCTCACAGGGAGCTGACATGATCTAGTGCCTTTCTGTTCCCAGAAGAATGATTTTCCAGCTTGACAGACCCCTTTTTAAGTCCATGAAATTCATAAAGTGGTAGAAAATTATTTGTTTCCTCCCATGAGTTTTCTCCCTTTTTGATGTGTTAAAGTGACCTGTGAAAGTGCCTGCCCTGTCACAAGGTGAGCAGTGACTGGAAAGGGTGCTCCAGATACTTTATGCTCCCCGCTGAGGTGGTGATGTCCCCAAGCACCCTGTACCCCCCAAGCACCCTGTACCCCCCAAGTACCCTGTACCCCCCAGGCTGGCAGGGTGCTGTGTAATCACAGCATCCACAGTGCTGGACAGTGCTCTCTTGGTGATTCACTAGTCATGGTGGCTTTGTCTTCTTGGGCTGGAACTTTTCTTTTTTAATGGAAGAAACTGCCTTCAGAAATTACAGCTCTAGCCAAACAGAGTGGATATGGTTTTATATCATTAATTATGTCTGAATTGATGTTCCCATTGATTCTATGTTGTTTCTAGGTACTGACTCTAGAGTACTTCCCTGAAATGTTTATTTTCTTTCTGTAGCTTTAAAGTGCCAAGAAAGGACAGTGTCCTGAGACCCCACTGAAAGGTTTTGTGAAAATACCCACATTAGTGTGTGGTTTTTCCTCTTCCTTTACTCCATCTCTTGAAACTGAAATGATTGTGCAGGAAGGTATCTTAAGCAGGTGCAAAAATATTTGGCTGGGCTGGCAGGGGAAGAGTGTTGAAAAGTGCATTCTCTGGTAAATCAAAACCAGGCTTTTTGGTGGAGTCAAGTCCACACCAAGGGGGTAGTGCTGCCCTTAATTGCTCCCCTTGTTGCAGGGAGCATCTAAGAGTGTTGTGTCAAAGTCCTTCACTTTACTTTCTCCTTGGAATGATTATTTTTGATAGTTTTAATAGTTGACATCCTTTATATGTGGAATTAACAGGGGTTTGATGTTTAATTTGAAATACAAACTCATTTCCAGTCTTAGTGCTATTTCCTGTCACTATTCCCCAAAAATTTTAGGGCAGGATTGCAAGTATTAATCCAATATTGGCATTCAGTTTAATAAAGGACATGACAACATAAACTGTTAGAGGTTAGTTTTTTCTGAAAAATCCACAAAAACTTTCTCTGCTGCATTTCTCCTAATGCAGCATTGCACATGCTGTTAATTATGGAGTGAAAATGTCCAGATGGAATTATAGAAGTAATTAGGAATGGTTTCCTAACACAAAAGAGAAATTCAGGCAGTCATTTATTTGCATAAAAAGTAGGAGTTTAGGAGTCCCAGTCAAGAGCTTGGGTCCTTATTATTTGTAAATACTTCATAAACAGAGCAATGAGTATTGTTACCCCAAAAGAAGTGCTCATAGCTCAAGAGGTTCCTGGAAAATACAAGTTCAAGGAAATAATTCAACAGCACCTTTCTCTTTCCTATCTTTTTGTAAAGCCAAAAAGACTTTACTTTTTGTAAAGTCTTCCCAAGAGCACTAGTGTGGCAGAAGTGGCAGGAGAAGGTGGAAGGAGCTGTCTCTGCTGCTGCCCTTGCCTGGCAGGAGGAGGAGAGAGCAGTGCTACCTGCAGCTACCCAGGAAGCGTTTCCATCCTCTGTAGCCTGTGAGGAGCAGGCTATGTGTGAGCAGGTCCAGGCTATTCTGGGAAAAGTCCTTTGCAGTAGTGCAACAGAAGGAAGATCAGTTTAGATTTAATATTAGAAATGTGTTGTAACCCTGCACGTCATGTCCATCTCATCAGTGTTAGCGGGGATGTTGGTGCCTGCAAAGTCCCTCTGCATCCCCCTGCCCTGCAGTAGACTCAGTCCTGGTGCTACCATGTAAGCACTGATGGAGTTGAGGCCACATGGCTGCAATGTAGCTGCTCTGGAGGGAGGCACCAGGGGTGTAACTGGATCTGCAGAGCTGCGAGGCTGCTGCAGTCCTTGGCAGGGCTTCAGGGAGGTCCGTGGTTGCTGTGGAAGAGCAGGGGACACACGGTGTGATGAAGCCCTGCCCTCGAGTCCCGTGCAGCTTCTTGGCTTTTGACTGGGAAGGTGAAATTGTTTTGGCAGTTAGAATAATATCTGGACTCCATATGTTCCTAATGAGCCTTCCCAAGTAAGATGCTTATTAACTGCCCAAAGCAGCTCGCAAAATAATCCAAAAATAGCACAGTGACTGGTTACTCTATCACTTTTGCTGCAGATCTGATTAGGATAGAGCAGAGTGCCTAAATTTTGCCACATGAGCAGTGTATTATGTCTTCCAGGAATGCTAATATGAAATATGTTTGGAATTTTTACTTGCTTGCTTTGATTTTTAATGAAGTTTATTTTTTGTTTAAAAAGGCAGATTTGATATATTTGCATTAGTTTGATTTTTCAAAAAAAAATTATTATGATATGTGATTATTGTAGGTCACTTCCATTCACAAGAGACATCTGATCAATTAGGTAATTTCTCACTCTGCTATTAGTGATAAGATATCCAGCTGTTCCTTCTCTCTAGCTTTGTCTTAGTGTGTAAGAACCTGCATTGATTTACAGAAATGTCAGACATTCTGACTTGAAAATATATTGAAGTTTATTCTGGGAGACTGGCGGTGGTGCAGTTATTTTAACATTCTGCATATGGGTTTTCAGTATTTTCACACTCAAGTTATATTTGTATTGTGGGTATGTTATTAAGCTCTTACTAAAAATCAAAATAAAACTTAAAAATTGGTGCTTAACATGTGCAGTAATAATGAAAGCATCTGCCTTCCTATGATACAAAACTATGATGAAAGTATTGTATATGAAGCAAGATTTTTGAGGGATTTTAATTGAGCAAGGTCTCTGGAAGTACAGTTGCTCATGTAAAGAAGAGCTGAAAGGCAGGAAGAGTTAATAAGAGTGGTGAAAAGAGCAGACTGCACCAGTACTACCCAACTTATATTCTTAAGTAAAAACTGTGTGTGTAATTTACTCTAAATAGTAGAGTTTGCACAATCACTATTAAAAAGGCAGACTTATTGAGAGGATCCTGTAAGCAAAATGTATTCCCTGTTGGGGGGACAGAGGTTCCTTGCAAGCTGAATATTTGTGAATGGTGAATTAACACTGATTTAGGCTCAAGAGGTGGATTGCTGCCTGTAAAATCCAGTAAATATATCCCAGTGAGCTTGTGCTGGCAGCAGTCAGGGAGAAAATGGTCCATATTTTCCCAAAGTGTCAAAACCATGAAGTTTTAGAATTTGCAGCAGGACAGCTTCTGGCAAGTTGCTGCAAGGCTGCTGTGCTTCCCTTGGCCAAGGATTGCCTGGCTCTTCCCAAGGCTGAACCCTAAGGCTTGCCAGGAGCCACGGAGTGTTTCTGCAGTGTTTGTTGTTCTCAAGTGCAGTTGCTTCAGTGGGAGGTGACATTTTTACTCCTTTTGATATGTCCTCAAAAGGGAGGACTATTGTTAAATGTAGTGGTGTAGTTGACAAAGAAAAATGTCCAGAAGAACCTAATAAAATTTGTTATATCTAGTTCTCAGCTGTCTAAAATGAATGGTCATGTACACACATGTTGCAATAGGAGTAATATTTTCATCATTTTCTTGTCTTGTGTAGTCTTGTGGGAAAAAATGAAAAACCCTGAAGTACTTGGGAAGGTAAGGGTGAATCTTCCCAGAAGCCAGTTTTGCATCAGAACTCGTGAAAGCAGGGAGTCCTTAAGCTGGCTATGGACTAACCTAGAATTTGAGTTCTGCTGAGGGGGCTCTTACTGTAGGGATGCATTTTGCTGTGAGTTGTAAATAGCTCTTCTTTGTTTGTAGTAAAAATATGTATCACTGGTTTAGGTCACTAGTTTTCTGCTTGTTTAGTGTTCAACTCTTTCTTGCAATGACAATTTCTTATTTTAGGACCGTTGCTTAGATTAACGTAGAAATCTTTCTCTCTGAGCACTAAATCAGAGCCTGCTGCCTTACCTTTAATGTTTGTGTCTGGCATACAAGATCTGTATGCTGGCTGGGATCACAAAGATCCACTGAGATGTGAGCCTCATGTTTGGTGTTCCTAAAAAGTCATACTTGCTCCCTGATTCCCATTATATTCCAATGTTAGCATTTCCCTGGCACACTGGGCTGGCTTGGACACCAGGGGATAGTGTTACAGCCATTTACATATCAAAAAGGGGAAGAAATGAAGAATCCAAGTTGCTCTTGAATAGCAGTGCTCTGTGCTGCTCTCAGATCCTGTTAACGTTCTTCACACAATGGAGCACTTAATGAATTTGCAGATGGCCTGATTCGATTTTTTTTTTTTTTTTAAGTATAATTTTTCCCTTTCCAGGGGAAACGACATGGTAGTTTTCTGCTGAGGTGAGAAAAATAGGGGAAGTATTTTGGGGAAAACTGAGAAAGGAAGATGAGACTGGGGTATGAAGTGGGAGAGGGCAGCAGTGGCTGAGTAACAGGAATGTCTCATTTCTATGGCAAATCTAAGGCACCAATAGTGTTGGTACAGATAACAGACAACATCTAATTATGAAATAGTGTTTTTGCCTTAAAATATTACTGAAAATAGAGGAAATTATGTCTGAGCTTGGGAGATTCTGAAATGTAGCTCTGCTCTCTTTAGAGTGTGAGTCAGGTATCCTCCTTGTTTACTCTGGCAAGCTGTCATAAAACTGCAGTGTGTTATGTTGAGTAATTCCATGGGCTTGTGTTTGGAGGTCACGTGGGGCACTGGTGGGACAGCATTATTGCTGCTTGGTTGGAATACCTGCCTGCTTAATCGTTCTGCAGATCTGTTCTTGTCCAGAGAGCAGAGCAGACTGGGGAAATGCTGAGTGCCAGCTTGGAAACAGATGTTTTGGTGTTGAGTTTTGGTCAACTCTTGTGTTCCTGCTCAAAACAAACAAAATCTTTGTGCTACCTCCCTTGAAATTACTTTTAAAAGAGAAAATGGAAGGCATCTCGGGAAAACATTCCATCTTTCCCTGGCACTCAGATAGGTCCAGATGTACCAAAATCATTACTGGTGGCTTTTATTAATAACATGGTAGATGAGCTTCTGGTGACAAAGATGTTACAGCTTCTCGTGTCCGCCTTCTTGGGTGGTTAGCTGTGCAAACATGCATAACACTTATTTGGTATTTTATCTGAGTTGGCCTTGCTGTATTTAAGGTGTTTTGAATTGTAGTTTTTGCAATTTTTTTTTTTATGCAGGGTTTTTGTCTTTTGTGATTTTAACTTCCTCTTCAGTGAGTTGACCAGATGTTTTTTGTAGTTTTGTTCTATGTTCTCGGCAGTTGAAACACAATTATGATAGTATAGTTAGATTGTTTTTGTGGGATTTTTTTTTGGGGGGGGTAATATTTTAGATTTACTTTAAAGCTTCAAAAATGGTAAAATTGTTTTTTCTAACTTGGCAAACAGGTTGAATCATTTATTTTGGACCAAGAAGATCTTGATAACCCAGTACTTAAAACCACATCGGAGTTATTCTTATCGAGTGCTGCAGAAGGTGCGGACTTGAGAACTGTGGATCCAGAAACACAAGCAAGACTTGAAGCCTTACTGGAGGCAGCAGGTACTTTCCTTGTGTAGTTCTTTTTCTGAACCTGACTTGTACACACATCTGGCAGCACATAAATTTTGACACTGGTGAAATGTTCAGGAGTCTGGAAATTTCCCATGATGAGCAGAACATGGAAAAGAAGCTCATAACTCTTACAAGTGTTGCAGGTTGCTTAGTCCATTCTTTCTGTATTTGCAGAGTTAGAAAAATTAATTTGAATGAAATGGTATTTCATTGACTTGAGATTACATATGTTATGAGAGGGAGAATTAATGGGAAGAGAATAGAGGGAAGTAGACTTGCTGAAATGACTTTTTTTCCCCCTGCTGCTTTGGTCAATATATAATTATTAATTCATTACTCCAGAAATTTACAGGTAAAATACTTACTTCTCTGTTTTAACTTTCACAAAAGCATTTTTGCATTCTGTAGTTCTCAGGTATCACTGTTGGAAAATACATATGAAACATTCCTGTTTTGCAACCAGACCTGATAAACATAGTTCCTTCTACATTTATTAGCTTAAGAGTGAAAGCTTGACTAATTCAAATCCTCCTACAATTTGTGATTGGGGTGTTTGTAATGGATTTGGAAGTTATTTGTTAGTTTCAAAATTCCAAGGACAAAAAGATATAAAACCCCTGCTTTGAAACAAATGACATTTGATCATCACGGATGTATGCTCAGGCTTGTAGTGGTGTGCTGAAATTGGAGTTTTCAGACCTTACTTTGGAACACTTAAGGAGCTACATAAGATAACATTTATTTGCAGGTGTGTAGATGCTAAGCTGTAAAGGAGAATTTTATTCTAGGGAAGCAAAAAGGGGCAGGGATTTGGGTTCTCTTTGCATTTTGGATTTGAAAAAAAACCCAACTTGGAACACAGCACAGGTTTTGTCAGCAGGAAATTGCAGCAGCCTATCTGCTGTAACACTTGAGGACCAAACTTCATTTTGTGGGGCAGACAGGCTGTTCCTGGGATACTACATGCACTAAGGGAATTTGAATTATTTACTCCATTTTTAAGCACTTTTAAAAATGCAGATCAGTTCCTCTCATGTACCTGGTGCCTGCTGTGTCCCAAAGCCTGTTTCTGGCTTTATAACTTGCTGGTGGATCTGGCTGGTGTTATGGGGCAATGCTGCAGTGCTCACAGGGATCTCACAGTATTTGACATATCCAGGAGGTACTTTTGCTGCTTGTAGCACCTGTGAGAATGCTGTCTTCAGATTTCTAAGCAGTAGTTGGGTATTTGTCCCCAGGAATAGCTAATTTGTTTTTTAGCTGAGGTTTCCATGTCTTGGTTTTCCCAAGTACATGAGCAGAGCAGAAGGAATCTGGAAAGAAGAGCAAATAAAAAAAAGGAGTGCCTTTGTTTAGGGACTTCATCTCTCTCTCTAAAAAGACTGGACAAAATTAATGCCACTTGATGAATGTGTGAGATCGAGTGAAAATACTCCAGGGAAAGTTCTCTAGTTAAGCTCTACTTGTCTTTCCCACTGTGGACTGGAATACTAAAAATATCAGGCTAACCTAAAGAAGATGCTGTGAATCTGGTAGTTCATTAATAAAAGCCATAATTTGACAGTGATTGAAATAGAAGTTAGTGGTTTTGGGAGATGTTCTAATATCTTCACTGGATTTATCTGCCTGGTTTGGCTGAAAATACCCTTTTTAACCCTAAGTGAGCTTCTAGGCTTCCATCATGGCAGCCTAGTGTTGGGCCTTTGTATTCTTTTGCAGTTTGGCAAAAGCAAATGATTCCTACTGTTCTTTTAGTCACAGTTCAGTCCTCAGCATTAGGGATGGCTTGGAAAAGTAGATGGCAGAACTATGGCTCAAACACATTTAAAGCCTTGTCTGTAGTTTCCAGGCATAGCTTGGCCTTGGTTGTGATGATCCCCCTGTGTAAGGTTGATTCCACCTTACAGCCTAGAAGAAAATCAGTCTTGTGTTCAGTGTCTTGGATTTCTTGGGGTTTCTCATGTGCCACATGTGTGGCTGTGTCATTAGGATCTTAATGAGTATGACTTGCAAAACTAGTTTTGTTCATTCTTCTTGAATCCTTTAATACTCAGATCTCCCATGGACATGTTGTTTATTAGTTCTGGAAGGTAAGTTCTAGCAACTGCAGCCACATGGGATATTGTTCTTCAAAGTACGTGTGCAGAAGTGGTTTTCAGCTATTGTGTACTGTACGATTTGTAGGAGTTGTTTTGTTTGTAAGTAGCTGTCTTGATTTGAGAGCTGCTGCACAGGCGAGTGTAGAAGCCAGAGGTTATTTGAACTGCTTGAAGATGTTTCTGTAGGTTGTTTTTACCCACCATGAGAGTGCTGGGTATTTTTTCACTTGCTTGTTTGACTTACTTATTCCTTTTCAAGGATTGTGGATGTTGAAGGTGAGAGCCTTAAGCCAAATTTCTAGCAAGAGGTTTGTGTCTCACCCCCCTTGGCATAGCAGCAATTACACACATGTACATATCCATGTGCACACAAACACAGAGTTCTTGTTTTTCTCTAAAAACCTGCCTGATTAGCTTCAGTTTAGACAACGATACTTTATTCTGTGAAAGAACAGGCGCTTTATTAATGAACAACTACCTTTAAACAACTGTCAGTGTTTGTATTATTTCACAAAATATAGTTCCACAATTTTTATACAGTTGTTCTGTAGTTCTCCAATAGTTCTACGATCAAGACCAAGAGACCGTTGTAAATATCAGTTGTTTCCACCTTCAGAAACTGAAGATAAATTAAAACAACTGAATCCTGTTGTTTGGCAAGTTTTAACCTAAACAAACCAAGTCTTGTATATCTTCCTTCAGTTTAATTCCTATTAGCAGAGAAGGGATTTATAGGTAAAATAACCTATGGAATGAGAACCATCCTGCTTAGAGTATGTTTCCATTTTTCAAGCTGTAATTAAACAGATTATTAGTATTCTGAGAGTGGAGTCCTGTTCTGCACTGGAAACTTGCTCCACTGTTAATTAGGGTACTGTTGATTTCTCAAAATAATACTTCAGCTCTGAAGAGTCATGATTCTTGTGTGGATCTTCAGAAGGGCAGACTATTAAATACCCTTTTTAGGGGCTGTATTTGATAGCTGGAGATGAGAGCTCTTTGCTACTGGGAATGAATAGTTAGAGTGTTGAGAGCTCTTGTTCTTCTTGGTGGGTTCTTTGTGGGTCCTCAACATGTGTTGGTGAAAGGGCAAAGTGGGAAAATTCCGACAGGTTAAACCTGTTTCATTTTCTGTTCCCAACTTGTATCGGCATCAGGAAGGGGAAATGACTTGTTTGTGTTGTGCAGTCTCTTTCTGCAGGTTGTTTTGAGGATAGAGAAAGGTGTTGGTTCTGGCACATGGCCAAATAAAAATCCTGGAGGCCCATTTGGTGTATTCCGCACTGAAAGCACAGATTTCTACAGAAAGTTGTGAAATGTCAAAATGTTAATCCCTGCAGTTAAAATACCCTGTTGATAGTGTTTCAGCATGGTTTGGCTGAGTTTTCTGGGAAGTGACATAGAGTGTTACTGAACTGCTTTTTGACTTGAGGAAATAGCTTGAGTGCCTGTGTCTCTTCCAGCAGAGATTTTAACTGTGTTCCTTCTCAATCTGAATGTTGAAACACTGACAATGAAGCATCAAAAAAAAAAAAAAAAGCAGAAGAAAGTGGTAAAGAAACTTCAGCTGCCTTTGGAGGACATGATGTTCCTATGTCTACACAGGGAGTAGTTCTATAAGCAGTGAGTTCTTCAGGACTCCCACTATTGTTTGCAAAGAGGCTTGTGAGGAAAATATTTTGAGAGCGACAGTGTTGAGCCAAAGGTTTGTTTAATGAAACATGTGAATAGTCCATTCTTATGTTCAAACAGGGAGCAGAGTTCTCCTTCTTTTCTGATGAAATACAGTATTAAAGCTGGCTGGAGACCCTCACAAATGGTTTGGTGTTTTTGAGACTTTGAGGGATTAATTGTAGTGTAAATGGTGAAAGAGAATTCGAGTTCTAATAATGTGTCTGTTAATACCTGTGAATTTCAATAGTTCATTCAGGCATGAGGGCCTGATTATGCTCTTTGGAAAAGCTGGTAGGGTGGTGGTACAGGGAATAGGTTGTATATTTTGGAACTGGGAAAGGCAAAAAGTGGAAGTGATCACCTGCATAGTGGAAATAAAGAACACAGATCATAATATGAATGAGCCCAAATGAAATCTATCTGCTTTAGGATAAACTGAAAGGTTAGAGTAGATTCAGCAATTGTGGAATTGAGTGCTATCCTCTGTATATGTATATTTCTGTTTAGTCACTTGCCAACCTATTGACCAAACCTGCTTTTTTTTTTTTTTTTTTTCCCCCTTGAGATGTGATCTAAGCCATTCATTATTCACTAACAACAGGGGTTACCAGAGAGTGAGCTGTGGTCTAGAAGAACAGTGCCAGAGAGGCACAGCTTGCTTTCATCCTGCATCTGAGGGAATCCTCAGAAAGTGTCAGATACTGGGCTAGAGAAATTCTTTGATCATATTCTTTGATTCATATTTATGATGAATAAGATACATGTGTGAACTTGGTGTTTCTTTTCTTAGGGCTGATGAGTAACTAAGCTGTGATTTAAATGAAGGTGGGCATTAGAAACTTAATGTCTGAAGGGTTGTCCAAGCTCAACTTGAAACTGGAGAAGTGGGGGTCTGCAGGAAACAGATTCATGTTTGTCATTTTATTGATTGCCTCTGTGCTTGTGGAATACAGCAAATGCATATCTAGATGTGTATTGGTGTTATGAAATAAAAAAAGAGAAGCAGAGTCTTTTTGGGGGGAATCAAAGAGGATTGCTGGAATTTGAGCAAAGATGTAACTTTATGGTAAAAACATTACAATATCAAATTTGAAGTGTGTTTAGCCTCCTTCAACATGGCCAAAATCTTACCTGAGTCCGGTTTTTGTGACTGATTGTAAACCAAGAAAGGCTTTTCACCATAATTTGATCTGATCTAAAATACTTGGTGTTATATGGGCATGGTATAGAGACCAAATTAGGGAAACAGTTTTCACTAGGACAGTTTGAACAGGCTCCATTGTAGGTGTTTAGAGAGCAAAGCAGCCCTGCCACTGAAATCACCACTGTCTTGTTAACTGGAAATCTTCTGCCTTTTGAGATATTGGCATATTACAGTGACTTACTCATTTTCTTTCTTCACCATCTAAAGATTCAGAGTGGGAAGGAATATATGGTATGTGAAACATACAGATTTGTTGTGCTTTTGAATAAGTTGGATAAACTCAATTGAGTGCATGTAATTGAATTATTAATATATCTCTCTGAGATTTTGCATGATTTAAATATTTTTTCTATTCTAGTAGGCTTTTAGATTAGAAAAAGTGTAGTCTAATCCTGCTCTTAGTCAAATTAACTTCCATGCTTTGACAGTGTGTTAAATGTATCAGCTTCATATTTTTTAGCTGTTTTCCAGATGGATTTTGCTGTGAAGAATGGTCTCATAACACTTAAGATGCTGCCTTTAGGTATCAGATGGCTAAGTTACCTTACCAGCTCTGAAAGCTTTACTTCTGGAGCTCTTTGGTGAAAATGACTTTAACCTTTCTTCAGAGGGGATGGGGAGTGGAAAGGCATGAGACAAAAACTTACCAGTTTTCTTTTGTGAAGTATTAAAATCGGCCAGTGTTCTCCTCAATCTCTCAAGTTGCCTACATATTTATATATATCTGTGTATGTATGTCAGAGGTAGTCATAAGTAATCTGTAAGTTCTTTGTGATTGTACCATAAACAATTTGTGCAATCCTCCTTTTAAGATTTTTTTTTTCAGTTCTGGATATAGTTTTTATTAACTCAGCTTCTCCTTTCTATTTTCCTTCTGCTATATTTTATTTTTCCTGCAAGCTGGATTCTTCTGTAAGATAAAACACCCTTTTCTCACTTATTCCAATATGGGAAACATATTACTGCTGTTTAAAAACTTATTTCCATTCAGTATTGATTTCAGGACTTCTTCTTATATTAGTATTTGGAGTAGCCTCAGCCAGAAGGAATGCAGGGAGAGTTTGGGCAGGAGAAAAGCAGCAGTGCTTTATGGCCAGTCCTGTGTAGTGCCTGAACTGAGACGGGATGTACCCGGTGCAGAGCTCTTCTCTTTGGTCCGTGTCCCTGCCTCCTCTCAGCAGAGGGCTGTGGTGTGATCCTTGGGATGCTGGGAGGGAGGGGAGCTGAGGTGGGAGCTGTGGGAAACAAAGCAGCTACTGCTCTTGGAAGTCTGAGTTCACCAGAATGTGACTCTTCTCCTGAAATGTGTCTGGAAGGAGTGAGGAGGTAGACAAGCCTCAATCTCTTGCTTGTATCTTCTGCCAGAAGAGTCTTAGTAGTTTATTAAAAAAACCTCAATTACACTGACTTGAAATCTATGTTTGCTTTTTTTTTTATTGTTGTCTGCATTTGTCAGTCATGTAGTTTCCTTAGCACATAGTGATAAAATCAGAGTTTAGAAGTGTTCAAAAGAGGGTTTGAATATTGGCTGGATGCTTTGGGGTGTGCAGATGATCGGATCTGAATCAGTTTTTCAGATTTCCCTTTTTGGGATTTTTTTTTAATGTTCTGCAGCTTAATATTCAAGCGTGGTGGCAGTAACCAGTGCCAGCCACTTACTCCATACTGGACTAACTGGTAAGTCAGGTTGGTAGTGTGGATGTGGAGCCACACCTCCTGGAGCTGAGGGAAGTGTCCTGTGAGGAGTCATTGCACTGAGCAGGGCTGCTGGCTGCCAAAACAGTCTGGGTCATGTTCTGTGTCTGGGGACACCCTCTTGGGGTGGGCCATGACACTTCTGTCTACAACACTTCTGGCAGTTCTATAATCCTAGCAAATATTTGGGGTCTTTTAAAGTGTCAGAAGTAACAGATTTACTGAGTCATCAATATTTTGCAGTGTAACATGTGAATTGGTTGTTTTTTTAAGTTGTTTGCTCAACTTTGACAAAAGGTTACTGTTGTATATTTAGGAGGTAATTATAAGCAAGTTTCTAAGAAAACAAATGGTAATATAGTATATGCATAGCACAAATGATTGAGTTCTGCTTATTTGTAGAAAGTCAAGCTAGTTTCACCAGATTAATGAAAAACAAAATATGTGAAATATACTGCCACTTATCTTTGATTCTGCTTATGCAAACAAGTGGCTTTTTTACAGTGGGGTATGAGCATCTTAGTTTCCTGCTATGAATTATTTTGTGCTGTTTTACAGACCTTACTTTGAAAGCTAAGAACTTAAATCTCTAAATTTAAAATGAACTGTAATACATTAAACATCTTGCACAAAAAGGTAGGTTATATTCTTTGTGAATATGAATTTTTTAAATACTTGAAGATTTAATACTTACTAGGATATGATAAAAAAAGTATTGCATTGCATAAAGTTCTGGTTATATTCATCAGGAAAGTAGTTGTGGTGGGAGCAAAATGCACAGTGCAGGTCTTCATGTACTTTTCCCCCTGTGTAATAAAACTTACTTCCAAACCAAGAATTGTTAACTTGTCATTTAAGCATCACCTTTCTCTGAAATTCTGTACAGCTTCTTAAAAGTTTTTCAAAAATTTGGCTGAAAAAAGTCCCTGTAGATTCAGTTTTACCTTCTTCTCTGCCTTCTCCCCAGGCAAATTCAGCTGTGCTTGTGCCATTCCTGATGGCTGCTTTAGGAACTGGTTAGACAGACAATCTCCAGTGCTGGAAGCTCCAGAGCATGCCCAGCCCTCTGCAGTCCTTGGGATGAGAAGGTTTTTTGAATGCCAGGCCTCAGTGTTACATACTGAAATATGTAACTCAAGGGTGAAGGGAGCACTGAGCTGCTTCCTTTGGAAGAGCTTTGTGAGGGAAGGAAGGAAGATGCAGTAAAGCAGTTAGTGGTTTTTAGTGGCTTTAACTGCTTGTTTAGTGCACCTCATGTTCAGTGTTCCCTTTTCCAGTGCAACCATCCTTAGAGCTGATTTGCAGACTGGTATCACCCTCAGTTATCTTTTTCTTTTTTTTTTTTTTTTTTCATTTTTTTCCCCCTTAACTCATGTTCTTCAGGCTTTCATCTGCTCTTGTTCTCCTCTGGAGTCTCTGTACGTGATCTCTGTTCTTCATAGCTTTATGCCCCAAATGAGTCGTGTTACTGAAGCTGAGCTCTATTGATGCATGGAGAGAGGAGTGTTATTTCATCTGTCCTCCAAGCTGTGTTTTGTTTATACATCTCCATTTGTTGTCTGCCTTTTGCCTTTGGTTTGCAAGTTGAATTTGTCTTTAAATCTACCACTACTTTTCTGAAGAACTGTAACAAATTATTCCATGTTTGTGCATTTGATTATTCCTGTGTGTGCAGTTGACTATTCCTTTGTATGTGTGTGTATATATATTATTTTTCTGACACTCATTTTGAATATGTCCTTTAAAAAAATACTTCTCAACTCAGAATCATTATAAAGGTTAAATTTGTGTCTTTGCTTTCAAAGAATTAGTTGGCTCTTGAGTAGCAAGAGGAAGAACCACAGCAAACAAGAATGTTCTAACCAACCTGGCCTGACTTCCAGCTGCCTTTGTCTACTATTGCCAAAACTGAGCAAGCAGCATGTTTTGGAAGTCTCTGGAGGGAAAGTAGGAAGATTTGCTAATGAAAAAAGGATAAACTTGCACTGTGGCTGTGCTTTTGGCTATCAGCCTTCACTTAGAGCGAGAGCGCCCAGTACCTGATCCCCCCCAGCAGCAGAGACACAGCAAGGTAGAACAACTTTATTTTAGTCTTTACACAGATTAAGAGCAAAGACCTGGAGGAAATAGTGAAAGAAATTTGCTGTGGTAGAACTTTAACTGGCTGGACTTTTCCATACTCACTATTGGAAGCAGCTCCCTCCATTGGAGTTGTGTTTGTTACACTCTGCCCTGTGCCTGCTTGCACTCTCTGCCCTGTGCTCTGAAGAAGCTCAGTAGAACTTGTTCTGTGTGGTGCCACATGTTGGATTCTGTGATCTCTGATGGACAAAATCTCCCATCTGAAGCACCAGAGCTTCAGAGACATGGAGCTGGGTGAAAATGCATCTCTTCCCTTTTGTTTTTAAAACTGCAAGAGGATGTTGCAAAAAAAAAAAGATGGGATGACCTCCCCTGGGATGTACTTCTAGAGGGGTGTTAGCAGTAGATGGGTGTGTTCTTTCTTCAGGCTGGGTCATAGTAAAATTAATTCCATATTTCTGAAGAATGTAGTATCCTGATTTTTGGTAGTTTGATACTCCGATTTACTGCAGCATTCTCAAAGATTTTACTTTTGGAATCTTTTGTTATGCAGCACATATATAATGATGACATTACACTGAAAGGCTGTGGATCATTTTAGGAAGAGGAGAGGGTTTCACGAAGAGTTTCTCAAATGCTCAGTTTGAGACATGAATTTATTCACTATTCTGTGCTGTACACCATTAGTGTGGTGATTGTTTTTTAAAATAAATGGTGCACTTGATCACTCTCTGAAAATACTCAGTATTTTGGCTTGCTTTGCCATACATAATTAGCATAAACTGGGGGCTAAAACTCTGTGGGCTTCTGAGTTAGCTCAGTGATGTTACTGGCACTGAGTTTGCACTTAGATCTTTCCTTGAAAATGTAGTAGTATTTTCAAATGTCTTTTTCCCAGATAGTCACTGAGTACTGTACTGAGTCAGGCTTGCTTTGTGCTTCAGGAAGGCAATTACAGCCCACTGGGGCTCAGTTTGCCACTGACTGCCAGAAACTTTGAGAAGAGTTCAAGTGGGCTGTTTGTCTATAAATAGCACTCAAAGTTACTTGAGTTCTTGCCTTCCTGCATCTCTGTTGTGCAGAGAGGTCATATCCTGGAGTCAGTCTCCACAGGGGTGTGATACTTTCCCTTCCTTTAGGTTACTCAAAAAGCAGAAAGTACTTCTGCTGTCTTCCCCTTGTCCCACTAAATAGGTGGGAGTGTCTGTAAAGTTAACTTGTTTTCAAGGGACACAAGCCCTAAAGAGGATGAGACATGAAATACTGAGCTGAGTTAGAATGTTAGAAGTCAAGAACAGGAATTCTGTGCACCTTTCTCAGCATGAATATTTGAATATTTTTTTTCTCTTGATATTTCTCAGGTATATGTGAGGTTTTTCTTTGCTCCCTACCCTCCCACAGTGGACAGTGCCATTTCCACATTCCTCCTTCCCTTGTTTCAGTAGCAGTCTTAGCTCTTTAACATGTATCTTTCAGATTCTCAGAGCCAAGCAATTGTCAGACTTGAAATAAGGAAACATTTCTCTCTGATAAGCCATGAAAGGAAGAACCAGGAAATGAAGAATAATTATCAACCACTAGCTGTGATATTTCTGTGTAAAATAATTAAATAAACAGTACATTTTTCCATATCTGATGGCACAAAGTAAAAAATGTTTAGCTTTCTTTACAGAGGTCTTAATTTCTGCTTCTGGATCATTTAGCTAGTAGCATCACTTGCAAGTTTGCATCACTTCCATAAATGTGTCCCGTGCAAAACCAGGACACCACCTTTGTAGTTGTATGGATAAATATTGTATGCACTACAATCTTAAAATAAATTCCCCAGGAGTGACTTGGGGGTTTAAAACTACTTTGTATAAGCATCCAGAAGCAATCAGATTCTTTTTTCTCTTCCTTGACATAGAGGATGATGTCCAAAGCTTGGAATTTGAGCGGAGCTCCTTTGATTCTGGCTGGGCACTGGGTGGGTGACAGCAGCTCCCTGTGCCCAGCGCTGGGGTGCACTGGGATGTGCTGGGAAGGGCTGGGATGCACTGGGGTGTATTGGATGCGCTGGGATGTGCTGGGCTGCTCTGGATGCTGTGGGATGTGCTGGGGTGCTCTGGGATGTGCTGGGATGCATTGGATTGTGCTGCAGTGCATTGGATGTGCTGGGATGCGCTGGGGTGCACTGGGATGTGCTGGGAAGGGTTGGGATGCTCTGGGGTGCACTGGGATGTGCTGGGAAGGGTTGGGATGCGCTGGGGTGCACTGGGATGCTCTGGGGTGCACTGGGATGCTCTGGAGTGCACTGGGATGCTCTGGGGTGCACTGGGATGTGCTGGGAAGGGTTGGGGTGCACTGGGATGCTCTGGGGTGCACTGGGGTGCACTGGGATGTGCTGGGATGCTCTGGAGTGCACTGGGATGCGCTGGGGTGCACTGGGATGTGTGTGCTCACGCTCTGCTGGGCAGGCTGGGAGCAGGTGACTGCCCGGCTCGGGAGATGTGCTGACGCTGCTGTTTAACTGTGTCCAGCTCAAAGCCAAACAAAGGCAGGCAAACAATTCCACCCGTGGCTGAAGTTTTCCCTAAGCTAATCACAGCAAGGCTGGCAAGTGGGGTACAACCAGAAAGGCATTTGTTTTAAGGCTATAAGTATAAAATGGAGTTGAATACTCTGGTGCTGCAGCCCTGGGGAAGGTGTGGAGGGTTTGTGGCAGGAGGAGATAACGAGGATGGGAGGACTGGCAAGGGAAAAGGCATTGGGCACCCAAGTACTTTGCTGTGGTTTTGCTGCTGTGGCAAATGATTCTGGGTGTGTATTGCTGGCTTTTATCTATGTTAAGGGTGGGGAAAAAAAATCCCTGACTTGGTCATTCAAAAAAATTTTAAAACGAAGTGCTAAACTCCTATTTAACTGTGATATCCAGTGTAACTCCCATTTAATCCCAGCAAAGCACCCAAACAAATTCAGGTTTTTCAGAGTCATGTAGATAAACCACTGTTTAATCCCATTCTTTTCCTTCATAATTTGAATTAAAGTTAGTACTGTGTTTTAAATATTTTTCTCAAATCTTATATTTTCTTGCAATCAAAAGCAAATTAGGAAGAAGGTCTTAGTTGCCAATGGGTAAGAGTACTTTTCCCATTAAAAAAATAAAAACCAAACCAGAACAAACCCCAACAATTTAGTGAAGCTGGTAGAAATAGTTATTCTCGGATAGAACTGGCAGTTGTTTTCACTGTAATATTGCTTCTGTTCTGATTGTAGTTGCTGTTTTAAAACACGTGGTAACCCAAGAGTCAGAGTTCCCTCCCAGATGATCACCCACAGTGAGATGGGTGGAAAAGCTGTTTGCTGCTGCTGAAGTACATCTGTAATCATGACACCAGAGTAATTCATGATGCTTCCATATAACTACATGCAATATGTATGGGATCAAAGTGCATTTGTTTGAGTGATCAGCACAATTCTCTGCACTTATGTGATGAGCTTGTCTGGAAGTCGTGGTTCCTGTAAGGGGTCAGCAGTGTTGAGGGTTGCATCTGGGAACTTGTTGCTTTGTAGGAAGGCAAATGTTTCTTTGATAGAGATTTAATAGGAACAAAATCTTTAAAAATTGAAGGGTTAAATTTCTTTATAAAGGTCCTGGATTAGGAAACCAACATTTGGAACAAACATTGTGAATGAGTGACGGGAAGGTGTGTGAGGTGGGTAAGATGGTTTAGTGGGCTGTTTGCTGTGCAATAATCTGCTGTTCCTGCATGGTTTTCTCTCCTCTTACCAGTTCTGCTGGTGCCTAGAAAGACCTTTTGCTGGTCAGACTTAGCTTGTGCTGAGAGAAAACTCCCTCTTCTTTCCCCCAGTGTGAGGGCAGTGGGGGAAACATGGGGAGAGGAGGAGCACAAAGTCATCCTTCTGGAAGTGGCCAAATGTTAGATTGGCACAAAAAAGCTCATGTTATTTTAGCTTTAGAAAAAGTAACTTAGTGTTCATACCTGGGAGAAAATGGATGCCTAATGAAAGCTTGGGAAAAATCAAACTGACAGAAAAATTGAGAGTTCTGCTGTAGCAAAGTCTGGCATGGTCAGGATTTAAAATAGATGAAGAGTTTTGAGGAGGTGGTTATGTGGATAATTTTTCTGGTATTATTCTGTCCTATTTGACCTCCCATATGTTAACAAATCTCTGCTACAAGGTTTAAATCAATCTTTTAGTTCAGTGTTCTAAGCTAAAATATGTCTGGTATTCCATATCTGTCAAACACCTGTATTCTTCCTTGAATTCTGAAAACAAAGGAATGGGGTGGGTTGCGTTGGTGGAGAGAAATTAAATGAAATTTCAGACTATTTGGGAAGATTGGGATTTTTTCTAGAAACGTCTGTAAGTCTGTGTAAAGCTGGTTTTTATTGCTGAATTTGCTTACTGGCCTTCCAAGCTTTACTAAAAATGGAAGTTGGTGGCTGAGGTAGTGAATTCCCTGATTAGGTAACTCTTATTGAAGTGACGTGAGACTAAATTGAAATCTAAATTTATAAATTGAAACTTAATGAATCTAATTTCTCAAAAGAAATGTTAATGAATATTGACTAGTTAATCAAGGGTTTGTGTTTATGTGGAATTTAAAATTAGTTTTCAGAGTGTGAGATATTTAAGCACACTAATGTCATAAGGAGATGATCTCAAAAAGGAGCCCTTGCCATCAAAATGTTACTTAAATAACAGAAAAAATAACTGTAGCTGGAGAAGTACTTCCTGGCTTTTGATTCTGGAAAAGGAAAATCTCACTGCTACAGCTGCCCTGCTGGAAAGAGGAGAGAATGTGTTGGAGATTGCTGGCTCCTGTTCCCACAAGTGCATGGAAATAGATGTAAATGCAAGTGTAATATTAAGAGTTTGTAGTGTCAAGTAAGTGAAAAGTGGGAGCTGGAATTAGGGGAAGTTTCCTCCCAAGGTGTGTGTATGTTGGAATGTTGAAATGGCCTTTCAGGTTGTTTTTTTCAGGCATCCCCTTTCACTTGTGAATATTGTGGGTGACTTCCTATTTTGTTTAAGAGAGTGGATTTGTGAAGAAGGGATATTTCGAGATAAGGACCATGAAATGCAGTCCAGGATAATAAATTTCTGCTTTTGCCAGAAAATGCTTAGCAGATGATCTGAACATGATTTTTCAGATTGCACTGAAAATGTCATTTTTGAGCATCACAGTTTGCTGTCAGGAATATGATTTGTAGCAATTGAGAACTCAGCTGCTCTTGAAGTCTATGGGGAACTGTGATGGTGACACATGAAATATTGTAAATTGCTAATTAATAAAATTTTAAAAACCCCTCAAGCTGTAGCTCTTAATTTCATGCTAAATGAATTTTATTTAGCATGTCCAAATACTAATTGAGAAGAAGAAAAACAAAAATTGCAGCCAGTGAGTTCTGTTTGTGCCACACACTTGGTAAGACGGGACAATAGTTTTGTAGTGAAAATTTGTATCACCTGTATATAAAAGAATGTTTTCTTGAGTGAAGTGCAGATACACCAGGGCTGGTGGAGGTACAGGGAGTTTTCATTGCTCTGGAGCTGTGCTGAAATCAGACCATAACTGTGATTTTCAGTGGTAGTGATTCCAAAGGCATGTCCTTGGCTTGGAAAGACTGAAAACCTCAATGTAGTTTTTTTAGTGTTTTAGAAAACAAAGCTAAAATAATCCCTACCATATCAAACTGTTCCATGCCTGGGAATAGTAGTGTTGAAATGACCTACTGAAAAATGGAGAAGCATTCTGGGTAATGCTTTTCTCCAAAAAAAATACCCAAAAATCCCAAATGGCATTGCTCAAGCTGTACTCTCACTTCAACAGTTATTTTCCTTATACTCTAAGTAGACTTTTCTTGTAATTCTAATGTTCTTTAGTTTAGTGTGAATTATTTTTTTAACAACACTTCATATGAAAGTTTTTAAAAGCATATGAATTTTATAAGATGAGTACACTAGAATGAATTATTAGTATTTTCTAATTTCTTTACCTGAAGAGCACTACTCAATATGTGGCTTTTGCCTTGAGGACTTTAGCCTGAGCAATCAGCATACAATAAGCTACATATAAATATTTAAAATATATTCAAAAAATTGTAAATATATTTATGTCCCTCATTCTGATGCTGCAAATTCAGTATCTTAATGCAGTGAAACTTGCAAATGACTGTTGCTTTGGGTTTGCTTGGCTTTGGACTGCTCTTTACAAGCAAATGGGGCATGCTTCTCTTTGGTTTACTGGCTCTGAAACTGATCTAATATGAAATTTGTGTTTGGGAAGATATTTAGATATCATCAGAGAGAAGCCAAGTGCACACTTTTTGTTATTTATACAGGCAGTGTGTAACTTTGCCACTTTGCCACCTGAGAGCTTAGAGAAGAGCGTGTGTTCAGTTCTGCTTGTTGCCTTCTTGTCTTGCAGCAGCTCTGTGATGTTGGGGTTGATACTGTTTTGGTAGGGTCACTGCTTGTTGGCACAAGGCTGTGGCAGTTGCTTTGGACAGTCTAGAACTTCTCAATTCCTTTGAATGGAGATGCCAGTAAAGAACCTAAAACAAAGTTCCTCCCCCTCTCCTTCCTTGAACCCTCTTGATCTTGTTTGAGGTGCTGCTGTACACCAGGCTGATTAGAGCAGATTCCTGACTCACTGGTAAAAAGATAAGAGACACATTTCTGGGCCATGATTCTCATTTTTGTACTTCTTGGGCCTTTTAAAGCTGTCCACGTTTCCATCACAACCTGTCTTTGGGCTGTGTAAGCCCTTACAGACCCCCAGCTGATTCTGTAGGAACTGACGCTGAGTTAGACTTTGTGATGAATGTGAGGGCATAAATTGGACGTGTTACAAGGAAATGTCCTCCAGTGTGTGTTAGAACATGCAGTGTGCTGGAACTGACAGGGGAAGCACACAATCACCACTGAATCTGCAGGGCTTTGTGAGGATTATTGGACATTATCTCTTGGGTATGTTGATCTTTTTGGAGCAGTCTCCTTTGATGTTCAAAGTATATGTTGACACCAGCTGTGTGTCCTATGAGGGACTTAACTGCGTTTTCCAAAGGCACAAGCCTGTTGGTGTTTCCTTTTTTCCTTTTTTTTTTTTTTTTGAGGCAATATCTGTATCTCTGACTTGTTAAACTCAGATCACACTGAGAAGTTACCAGCTCATTTCAGGTTACCTTAAAACTCTAACCTTGGTAGTTACAAGGTGGGAATACCCCGATGAGTCTGAAAGTCAACAAGGAAATGGGAGTGTTGGTTATAGGAGCGTAGGTGTGTATGTGATGAGCAAACTTTTCCCTTGAAAGGTGAGTTTCTTGTTCTAATACACCTTTGTAATCAACTTCAGGCTAATTTAAATAGTTCAGTCATATGGCATTAAGGTGTCGAACATCTGGCATTATCTGGCCCCAAGTTCAGTTTTCCTTTTCCCTTGTTGGATAGTGCTGCTGGCCTTGTTCCTATGGGGTTTGTGAACAGCTAGCACGTGGCTCCAGCAGCAGGTGTTCAGATGAAGAGCTGCCCACTACAGAAGATGTGAAGATGTGTCTGCCTCTTCTCATCTGAAGATCTGTGGGCTCTCTAGTGGCCCTGCTTTTCCCCGTAGAGGGTAAAACAGGAACATCACAGTACAGGTGAAAGTCTCTCCACTCTCTGTTCTTCCAGTTGTCTGTTGTTCAGGAATACCCTTAAAGAGTGACTTTCAGGGCCACTGTTGTTAGGCTGTTAGAAGGCACAGGCTTTACAGTAATTCTATCCAAGCTATTTTTGAGTTCACCCTTTTGGTCTTTGCATGGCAGCCTATGTTGGATGAAGGCACTTCCTTTTGGCTTGCTTAAGAACATAGTCTTCATCATTTTAGTTTTAAGCTGTAACCTTGCATTAGAAACATCACCCTCTCCATATGATTAATGACTGTGGACTGTTCTCAATAAAAAACAATGGGTTCCATATTTTCTTTTCAAACTTAAACCTGCAACAGTGATCTGTCCATGAAAAGATGGAAAGGATGGCCTCTATAGAGGCATGTGTGTAATATTCCAGGAAGTACAGAATGTAAGACCTTGGGTTCAGTTCAGATAGTGTCAGATCAGTAACATATTAGAGAGACTGTAATAATGTGAGAAATTGTGATCACTCTTGTGCAAGAGTGTGTAGAATGGTCCTGAGGATGCTTTCAGTATTTGTTGGATGGGAAGAAGCAAGAAGAATTTTGGCCAAGATCCTGTACGTAAATCAGACTGCTGGAGTCCCTATGTGTATAAGAGTGACACAAGAACAAGTGGTTTGGGCACAAAACTAAGTAAATTAGAGATTAAAAGACACATGAGCATTACAGCACTGAGATTCTGGCATAGTCACCCTAAATCATAGCAAAATAAAAGCTTCGGATTGTTATTATATAGTAAATTATTGAGTATAATGTGCAAAAGGGGGGGTGAATGAATGTGTGTCTGCAGTGATAATTCTTGTATTCTGTCTCCCTTTGACTCCAGCCAGCCAAACAAATGTCAGGTCTGATGTCTTCTGTGGATGTTGATTAGTTTTGACATGTGTAATATAAAAATATTAAATTAAGAGCTGGGGATGGCACCTGGGTTAAGCTCTAGGTGGTGAGGTAAATAAAAAGCACCTTCCACTTACCCTCTGAAAGGCTTTAGTGTGGTTATAGCTCATTTTTTGGGACAAAGTCAGAAACAGGAGTGAGCTCTAAGTGCGCTTTGACTGTCCAGAAGGAAGAGCCAGTGACCCGTGGTTGGTGAGTCCTCCAGGAGACCACCAGGTAAAATCCATGAAAACAGATACTTGGGAATAGGAGAGCTGTAGTGGGTCAAGTTTGTTTGTCTTAACCAGGCACAGAAGATCTGTGGTGTGACTTCTGCCTTCAGAAATTCCAGGTATGAAGGCCACAACAAACTTCTAAAACAGCAAAGGTATCAAGTGTAGCTCCTGCTTGTCCGGGCAACTTGTCCATTCTACTGCCTTGGTGAGCTGAAATGATGGAGATAGCCAGGTCACCTGGGCTTTTGGCTTCTGTGGGGTTTTGATGGTGATGTTTTGGTAGTTCTTTGGGTTGGTTTCTTCTGGCTGGACTTTGTATTTTCCACTTCTTTTGTCAACAGTAGAGCTGTTAACAGCTCCTTCAATTAGACCTTTTTAAAGCGGAGGGAAGCTGCAGTTGTGTTGTTCCTTGTAAGCTAAATCTGCATTTTTAGCCTTTGCTCAGGGGTCCTGTGAATTTCTCTCGAGTACTTTTCCATGTTGTTTACCACGGTGTTCAGCTTTGGTTGCAGCAGTCCCAGATGAGGCCTCAGTGCTGAGTTGTGAAGACTTAATTCTTTGTCTTTCCTTCAGCAGTGCTTTATGTACACTGCAATGCAGCGTAAGCCAGCACTGCCACCAGAAATAGCTCGTGTAAACATCTCAGCAGTTACCCCGTGAGCCATCCTGGGGAAGCAGAGCTGTGGAAAAACTGTCACTTTCTTGGTGTATTTGGTACTAAATTGATATCCTGACCCAGTTTTGCAGTGCCTGTCCCCTCTGTCCCACCTGCTCCAGCTGCAGAGATGACAGGACTTCCAACCGCTTTACACCACCGGCAAATCCAGTTTACATGAATGCATAAGGCGTGAGCTGTGGCATTTGAGGCTTGTTTGTTAACTTTGCTATATTTAACTGCGATGGCCACGGGGGTGGTGGCCTCGACAGTTTGGAGGTGGAAGGGGTCATGTGGCCAGTGGCCTCCAAGGGTCCATGACCTCTCACTTTTGTGCTCTGATTGCTCTGGACTAGCCAGGCTTCCAACCCAGATCGAGGTGTGATTTCTGATTTCATTGCAGAGTGGGCAATTAGTTATAAATTGGTTTTCGTAGCCCCTTGACAGTGCTGAAGGGATCCAGATGTGGGATGCTGGAGCCAGGGAGGAGGTGCACAAGTCTCTTAAGCAGCTCATTGAACCTCCATTGCTCATTTCCATCAGCCAAGTGCTGCACCCCAGGGGAGGTGTCTGTCTCAATGGCTGGAGAGGGATTCTCCATCATGTCCAGTGCTGCCAGCCAGCACTTGGAGCACTGCAGCAGCCGTGCAGGGTAACGACACAGGGTGCCTGGTGTGTGCTGGCATAAAGAGATTTAGGGTGGAGAAATTTGGTAAGAATTGATTCTTACATTATCAAGAAGAAAACTGGATGCTCTCAAACTGGGGATATACATTGTCTGAAGAAAGCATTCAAACTTAAAATACGATTTATGCTGTAATAATTACAAGCTGGGTTGTGGGAAATCAAACATTTCCATTTACATTGTGGTGTAAATCAGGCCTGCAGAGATATGCACATACCAAATAGCAAATCTTCTGAGGATAATGTGCCTTATTTCCAGAGGTTTCTATCTAATTTGACCCTTTTTAACAGCTAAGGAATTGAAGTTACTGATTCATGACCGGTGAAGGTGGCTGATCTATAAACCAGTAATCATTTGCTTTTTGTAGAACATGAAATTGATTAATTTTTGTTTGGGTTTTTTTGTGGGTGGCTGGGAGGTGTTTGTGTTGTTTAGGAATTTGTACCTGAAGATACAAGTCCTGCCCACACTGCAGTGATTGTTTGCACATGTTAAATAGGCTGTGCTTAAATATGAGGAGTAAAACCTTTGTGGAGTAAAACTTGAGCAAAGAAACTGGTATAAAAAAAAGAAACTTTAAAGAAAGTTCCTTGAATCTAAGCATTTTTACTGTGTTATGTCTGTGAAGGAGAGGCATTGATTTCAAGTATACTTAAAATATTTGAAATCTCATTTCCTAACTTTTGTTCCTGTAGCTAGAGCCGGGCAGTTTAGAGTGGTAAATTACTGGAATTTAAACTAATAAATGTTTAAGTTTTTCCTACTCTTAAAAAAAATATATATATTAAAACTCAGTCTGCTTTGTTTTGGGTGGGAAAGGGGCAATAAGTGTTTTAAGTTGAAAAATTCTTCACATTCAGAAAATATTGAATCATGTCTGTTTCCCAAACTTCTGGTTTGAATGCCTGAATTAACCTTAATACCCCAATATGATGGTTTTTGAGCTTCTTTAAGTTCTTCAAAGGTATGACTTGAGACTTCAAGGCAAGTAACAAAGCTGCCAGTTGAAAGATGTAGGGTTTTTACTGCTATATTATAGTTAATTAAATATTCAGGTCTTGGGCAAATGTTAGCAGATAGTTTAGTTTTAAGTAGCTAATTATCTGGCATGTTTGCAAATGATTTTTAACTAATAGTGCATGTGGCTGAACTCTAAAATAGTGTCTTTGCATTTCTTTTGTGTGACTTTCATACTAACCCGACTGATGAACGAACGTGCACTGAAGGAATTGGTAAATTGTCCACTGCCGATGGCAAAGCCTTCGCAGATCCCGAGGTTCTCCGGAGACTGACGTCGTCCGTCAGCTGCGCGCTGGACGAGGCGGCCGCCGCGCTGACGCGGATGAGAGCCGAGAACAATCACAACAACGGACAGGTGGACAAGTACGTGCTGAGCGCCCTGGTTCCCCAGCGATGGGGTTTTGTTTCAGATTCTGTTAATTGTATGTGCTGACCACCCTGGTTCCCCAGCTATGGGGTTTTATGTCAAATTCTGTTAATTGTATGTACTGACCGCCCTGGTTCCCCAGCGATGGGGTTATATTTCAAATTCTGTTAATTGTATGTGCTGACCACCCTGGTTCCCCAACTATGGGGTTTTATGTAAAATTCTGTTAATTGTACGTACTGACTGCCCTGGTTCCCCAACGATGGGGTTTTGTTTCAAATTCTGTTAATTGTACGTACTGACCGCCCTGGTTCCCCAACGATGGGGTTTTGTTTCAAATTCTGTTAATTGTACGTACTGACCCCCCTGGTTCCCCAGCTATGAAATAGGATTTTATTTCAAATTCACTTAGTTGTACATACTAACCACCCCCGGTTCTCCAACTATGGAAGAGGATTTTATGTCAAATTCATAGTTAATTGTAGGTGCTGACCGCTCTCGGTTGCCCAGGTACGGAATGGGATTTTATTTCAAATTCAATTAATTCTACATACTGACCACCCCTGGTTCCCCAGCTATGGAAGGGAATTTTATTTCAAATTCAGTTAGTTGTACGTACTGACCACTCCTGGTTCCCCAACTATGGAATGGGATTTTATTTCAAATTCAGTTAATTGTTCATACTGACCACCCCTGGTTACCCAGCTATGGAATGGGATTTTATTTCCAATTCAGGTAATTTTGTAGTTAGTAATGGAGCTGTTCTACTGCTAGCAGAAGCAGATTGCATCTGAAGGTGTAACTACTGTCCCATCAGGTTATTGGCTTCACAGGGTAAGAGAAAATTACAAAAAAATGTTACTTTCTAACCTGCTGCTCTTGCTGTGTACCAGAGAGTTGAGTTCTTATGCGAGAAAGTTCAAATTCTTAGCTGTAGAAGAGTAGGTGATTGCTGAAGTTTGTCTGGTTGCAGTATTCATATTAGTGGTCTCTGTGATACTTGACTGCTGACTTTTTGGCTTTGTCTGCAGTAGGAATTTGCCTTGGCCCATGCAGTCAGCAGTTTGTCATGGTCACAACCTCTGTGAATCTGGCATTCCCTGAAGTGGGAATAGTATTTGTGAGGTTTGCTCCTGTCTTGCAAACATCACAAAAACCAGCTTTGAGTGCTCTTCTCTGCATCTGGTCTGTATGAGAGCGTATTATGAGTTAGCAACTGATGAGAACAAGCTAGTTTAGACAATAAGGAAAGTGTCTATGTCCATTTCACCTGTGGAAATATTGATAAACTGGAATGTAGATAAACTTAAAAAAAAAAAAAAAACTATAAGGTGTATTTTCAAGTAAAGCTTAGCACTGAAGTCAGGAGTCTTTACTTAAAGGCTTCCTCCTTGCCTAGGAAAGCTGCCCAGCTGTTGCAGGTGTGTGTTGAGCTCACTGTGTGGTAACTGGTTTTGCAGTCGCAGTCTGGCAGAAGCATGCTCCGATGGGGATGTCAATGCTGTCCGGAAGCTGCTGGATGAAGGACGGAGTGTAAATGAACATACTGAAGAAGGGGAGAGTCTGCTTTGCTTGGCCTGCTCAGCAGGATATTATGAATTGGCACAAGTAAGTAACAAATACAGTTAGAACTAAACATTTCTGAAGCATTGTCTGAGAGGCTTCTTTGATAGGCAAACATTTTAGCAATTGTGGCTATTATAATTTTTTATTATTTCAACAGAATATCAGTGAATACAGCTTATTGTGGGATTCCAGTTATTGTTGGGGTTTCTTTAATGGAAAATGCAGTCGCAGATGCCTTTAGGTTGAAGGGACTTGTCTGAGGAATGAATTCTATGTTTTGTGATGTATCTGCTTTTCTGGCATTGTTCTAGATGCAGTCCAGCTGTTCTGCTGAGCACGAGTATCTAAAATAGCAGCAAACCCAAATGCTAAAATTGGTTACCTTCTAAAAGCTCATGCCTCAGTCACACAATTCTTTTTTTAAATCACATTTTTATCAACAGTACATTAGTTTCTGTTAATTTTGAGTTATATTGCTTCTATATCTAAGGCCAGCTGCTTTGAAATAGGTGATAGTTCTCAGAAATGCCCAACTTCACATTTTGGTGCCAAAACAGAGGACAGGGAGAGAACTTCTCACCTGTGCACACCGATCACCACTGATCTGTGGGTGTCCTGGTCATTATTGCAGGTGACAGTTTCTGTGCTGTCATTCTGGTCAGTAAATTGCCCTGTAACTTTTGAAAACGTCCATATTTCACTGGAAGTTAGATATGAACAAATGCAGAAACTCAGGATTTTCTGCAGCAGAGCCCAGTGCAGGCAGTAACTGTGAATGGTCCTGGGAGTGGCACTGGGCTGTGAGGGGATGTGGCAGCTGGCTGGGGAACCAGTCTCACACACCCCACTGAACTAAGAACAAAAGGTTGTTGTTACAATTTGCTCACTGTAGTGAACTTTTCCCCTAGGTGCTTCTAGCCATGCACGCCAACGTTGAGGACCGAGGGAATAAAGGCGACATCACTCCCTTGATGGCAGCTGCCAGTGGAGGCTACGTGGATATCGTTAAACTCCTCCTTGTCCATTGTGCAGATGTCAATGCACAGTCCTCCACAGGTAACTGGGGGGCAGGAGCACAATTAGTAAGGCTGGCACATAAGGCACACAGCTCTTCTGAACATCTGTGTTTTTGTCTAACACTTTCATTCCCAAGAAAACACGACAGGAACTGTTAGGAATAGACCAGATCTGTAGCGAATGTGTTTGGAGTCTTAACTGGCCGTTATTAAATATGAGTTTTAATGTAAATTCTAATGGAAAGCACTGTTCCTGTAAAAACCACTCTGGTGTTAGAGGACAAGAAAAATATATGAAGTTTATCTTTTCTCATTGGTATAATCTAAAATTACCCAATAAGATGACCATGGGACGCATCCCATCAACACCAGTTACTTCTGTCTGTTCCTTTTTACTAAAGAGGAGTTAAAATTTTTGAGTGCATTGAATGTTCTCTATATTGCTGGTTCTTGACCACAGCTTAACTAACCTCATTGACAGCATTCACCTGCAGTTGAATTCTGTTTATTAAGATAGAATTTAAACTTTGTTCAAATTTTCAAGCAAGTCACATGTCCAAACTATGAGATATTCTTTTATCTTTCTGTTTAGCCATTTTAAGCTAAGTTACCTTAAAATTGACTGTAGCATTTAAAACATGAGCCATATGTGAGTGTCTGTCACTTACAGTACCAGAGTTTTAAATTATAAATTTATTCACAGCCAGCCAGTAGAAGATTTTCAAGGAATTACAAGACACAGTCTTAGGCAAAAAAAAAAAAAAAAAAAAGACAAAAAAACCACACCCCCAACTCTACAGCTCTACAGTAACAATTACTCATTGATCTTTTTGTGCATGTTTATTTGATCTAATTTTGTGTGCTAAAGTAGGAAGCACAACATTCAAACTGAAAAAAATCCTGATTTGTAATACTGGTTTGGCATTAAAACTTTCGTGTTAATAGCCATATGGGGTTTTATACCCAGCCTGGAATGATGGGCTGGAGTAACATTGCTGTGAGGTGAAAGGCTGCTGCTGGTGCTGTACATGGGTTTGTTGGAGCTGTTAACACTGATCTCCTTCCCCGTGTTAGGAGTGGGTGATGGGAAGGGCTCTCATGCAACCTCTCCTCTGCAGGGAACACAGCTCTGACGTACGCCTGTGCCGGGGGCTTTGTGGACGTGGTGAAGGTGCTACTGAAAGCTGGTGCTAACATAGAAGACCACAATGAGAACGGACATACCCCCCTGATGGAAGCAGCCAGTGCAGGGCATGTCGAGGTTGCAAGAGTATTGCTGGAATATGGTGCAGGAATCAACACTCACTCCAACGAGTTCAAAGAAAGTGCACTTACACTCGCATGCTATAAAGGTATCGTCTCTTGCCTTGTTTTGTATTTTTGTTTAAATTGTTTGCTTGGATTTATCTGACTAAAACTTTCAAGAATACTTAGTATATATATATATATATATACTTTGAGTTTTGTAAATCTGGATTTTGGTTTTAAACTCAATGTCACAAAATGTTCCTCTGTGGTGTAGTGGCATTAAGTCTGTATTTGTGTCCAGATGTGGTGGACATTTGACATGTTGCAGATGAAAACTTGTAACTGGCTATGTCCAAACTTGTGCTTTGACACACCAGCATTCTCTCCTGCTACCCACTACCACATTCCCTGTTTCATTCCCAGTTCCTTCACCAACTGTCTGTGAATTCTGAAAACATCTCTGTTGGTTCTTCAGAAAATGCAAAGTTGGAATGTGTGTTCCTGTAATATCTGATGGGGAGACAATGTCTCCATTATTACTGGATTCTTTTCCTTCAGTGTAATTTAGGAGAATGCTATGAATTCTTAAGTGTGATGAACTTTTAGGGACTTTTGACCTAATTTCTTTTGCTATTTAAAGCTTCTTTGTAAAGTAACAGTGCAGTGATAATCCACTGTGCTTCTATGGTTTGCTTTCCAACCATTGCTTTTCTACAAATAGAAAATAAGGATGTGGATTATTGTCATAGTAACTTTAGGCTTTGCCTCTGTGGTTAGGATTGAGGATGCATACTATGTATAACCTGTCTGAGGACTTGCATCTGGATTTGTCATGGATTTCCTACAGCATATGTTAGTTCCTTACAGGCAAATGCCAGTAATAGTAACACCTGAATGTACTACTGGAGGGTCATTCTTGTTTCTTTTGACCCAGAACCTAATTGAGTCATAGAATGTAAAATCTTGAATGACAGAGACGTCCTGTATTATCTTTGACAAGATGGTTGATTGTTTTCTTGTCAATTTATGTAAGACCAAGTCTTCCCACAGAGAAGAATGCTTATCAAGAGACTAAAAACTTAGAAGGGGCAATTTCTAAAATGACAGAAACTGTAATAGAGTTTAAATCAAGTTTTGGTAAAGCTCAGTAGAAGCTTGTAAAAATAATGTGAGGTAATATGATATAATGTGTGTATCTTAGTTCTCAGAAATATGTCTGTGAGTGTTATTAAAAAGCTTAAAGTTAAGTTCAGATCTACAGGGACCCATCCCTAAAATGGGATAATCCCCCCAGTTGTATACTGCCTTGGAACTCTTAAATGATCTGTCACTGTATGTTCAATAGGGAATAAGCACAGTTTTGCAGCTTGAAGTCACAAGGAAAGGTTCTTGTGTTAAGTTGAATTAGACAGGTCTGTCTCCATCTCATGGCTGAGCAGTATCTTTATGAAAGGCTTTCTGAAGGCTGCTGACTCGTTTGCATTGGTATTTTTTAAAGAGTACTTTAAGGAGCCATGTTGGCCAGTTGTAGCTTGTGAAGATTCTAATAGCAAACTGTGAAAATCTGAATTATTTCAATAAGTATATTGTCTGTACTACTAACAATTGATTATGTGGGATGCTTATTTATTTTGATCTGTTTCATTTGAAGGCCATTTAGATATGGTTCGTTTTTTGCTTGAAGCTGGAGCTGATCAAGAGCACAAAACAGATGAGATGCACACGGCGCTGATGGAGGCCTGCATGGTAAATAGCTTTGTTTGTACTGCTCCCTCCTCGGGGAGAGAGGAATGCAGGAGGTGATAAAATAGAGTGAGCCTTGGGTAACAAGCTGTTTGGGGGCTGCAAGTGAATTTGTGTGTTGTTATTGTAAAAAAAGTGCTTACAGCAGCTCCCACCAGTTTCTCAGTCTAACTGATCACAAAGAAACAATTCTTTAATTTTTGGGGAGTGATGTGTTGTTTTAAATGCTCCCTGTGTGAAGTTTAGGGGTGACTAATCTGCAGTGCAGTGATGTAGTACAAGTCACTAGTTTGGGGTTTTGTTTTGGTTTTTTTTTAGTGTGTTTTCCACCTTTGTTTTTATAAATAAGGTCTCTCAGTGTGTCATGGAATGAGCCTTCCAGAAGTGCACTGAGCTGGATGATTCATGCATTACAATTGTCTGTTCATCACTGCCGGAAGTGTTTTGCATGGAGAGATGACTTGCTCTCTTCTAGGTTTCTGTAAAGGAGGTTGTGAGGTTTTTCTTTTGACCTACCATTTTATTTTGAAAAATGTAGTCCTTAGTTCTCTAGCAACTGTCCACATAATTTCAATGGAGCCATTGAGGAAAAACTTCCCTATCCAAGAGCATCATCTTAATAAAGAGTGTCAAAGCATATCTGTAACCATTTCTGTACAGACCTTGGATGACCTTTTCTCTCTTCTTCAAGCTGGGGAACTTCTCTGAAGAAAGAACAGGAACCTTGTTTCCATAGGAAGCACAGCATAAAGAGGGAAACTGATTTTTCTCCCAGTAGCCTGTAATCCTTGGAAGAATCCTTGGATGCAGTGTTCCTCCAGTCTGCTGAGAGCTGGAGGATCAAGTGTTCTTTCAGTGCAGTTGTGAGGTGATGATGCAAGCGACCAAGGTCAGGCTGTAACGTGGGGAGCTGTGTCCAAGTCTTCCGATAGTGAGCTGGTAATTGTATCCTTGAATAGCCTTCCCTGTAGGAGAGCCTGGTGCCAGTAAGGAATTCAGAAGGACAGCGGGTGCATGCTGTCACCTAAAGGAGATTGCACCACGACTGCAGACTAAAGGTTAATCAGCCCCACTGTTCTGTTTAGGTTGGGTTTTTTTGTTTGCTTTTTCTTAGTTTCCTGCTGACACAATCCAAGGGCTGGCTTAATTTGAAGCAGCTTACTTGGGGGAGAGAGTTGTGAGGTTTTCAGCTCTTTGGTGTTTCAGACCAAGTGTTCTGACATTACAGAGTGTGTATTGACATTTGAAAGCAGCAGAAAGGAAGATGAGCCTTTGAAGTCCCAACTTCATAACAAAGAATTTGTTTTTTGTTATCATTCGGCTGCACCCTTGCACAAAGGAGCTGTTCCACCAAATTGTTGTGACTGTTCCCAGTCTTCATCTCTTTCCATCTAAGGAATGCAGCAGGTACAGGTTACTGAGATGTCTGGTCCCTGATCACCAATTCTTTTGTAAGTGCCTTGGAGTTTGTTTTGGTCGGGACAGTGCCACACTTTGGGTAATGCCTCTAATGAGGTGGCTGTTGGCTTTTAGATTTCTCAACCTCTGAGAACAACAGCCTGTGTTTAATGTGCTCCCCTGATTGCTGTCCATCTCAGGTTACCTACAGCCTGCTTCATGGCCACCTTAAGCTTTCCCCTTTTGCTGATGTTGTGGCTCTCTACCAAACTACACCTCCGGTCAAGTGTGGATTTTAGGTACTCGGTCTATTACAAGTAACTGAGAGGTTTAACAATACTTTCTTGAGAAGCTGACACATACATCTATGTGCTTTGGTTGGTAAGGACTCGGACTGCTCTGGCAATCCTAATTCTCTTATTCTATGGCTTCACCCCAAGGCATTTTTCAGACACCTTTAAGAGTTTTTCCAAATCTCTCCTTCTGTTACCTGCCTTATTGTTACCCACCTAACTTTCTTTGCAGGTATCTTTCCCAGGGTCTAGAAATTGCCAATTGGTTTTTTGCCTGTAGAAGTCATGAATCAACTACTACTACAAAGAATAAGAAAATCTTTTTTTGTGATGCTTGTTCTGAGGTTTAGTCATGGAGTGGGTTTATTACTTATGGCACTTGTGTCCCAAAGATTGTGCTGCAAATTAAGTCTTGCACCGTAATTCCTTTTACCTCAAGAAATGGAAACACCAACATATATCTAGCTCTTTTTTCCTCATGCATTTAAACCTGACTGGGATGTAGGTGGAAACCTAAGTGTTGGTTAGGTCCAAGTATTACTGGACCTAACCTATGTAACTGTCATAATTAAACCATGATAAGTAAAAAGGCCCTGTCCTTGTAGGATAATTTTCAGGCCTAGTGTGACAGTGGTTGCAACTACAACGTCAAGTGACTTCAGTTGTGTCTGACTCCTGGGTTGCCCTTTGCTTGCAGGACGGGCACGTGGAGGTGGCACGGCTGCTGTTGGACAGCGGTGCCCAGGTGAACATGCCCGCGGATTCCTTCGAATCCCCGCTCACTCTGGCAGCTTGTGGCGGGCACGTGGAGCTGGCAGCGCTTCTGATCGAGCGAGGAGCCAACCTGGAGGAGGTTAATGATGAAGGTTACACACCTCTGATGGAAGCTGCCCGGGAAGGCCACGAAGAGATGGTGGCCTTGCTGCTGGCACAAGGTGAGATCCTGTGGCGATGGCGCGCTCAGAAGGACACAGTGTGATCCATGGCCAACAGGTGTCCTGTGTAGATTGCTCTGATGCAGCGTGGAGCTGGCACTGCTCACTGCTGCACCCACAAAGCAGAGCTCAAACACCCAAACTGCTGTGGGAGTGATGAGCATTCACCTCCCCAAGCAGTGTGTGGCCAGGTCAGTAATGGCTGTTTTGTTTCCCAGGGGCAAATATTAACGCACAGACAGAAGAAACGCAGGAAACAGCCCTGACCCTGGCCTGCTGCGGAGGCTTCTCTGAAGTCGCTGACTTCCTTATTAAGGCAGGAGCTGATATAGAGCTTGGTTGCTCAACACCTTTGATGGAAGCTGCTCAAGAGGGTCATCTTGAACTGGTGAAATACTTGCTGGCAGCAGGTATGTGTTCAGAGCAAGTGATTAAGCCCACAGATACCATGGACTTGATGTGTTTTGGATGATTTGGAAGATGCCTGGGCTTTTGATAATGGCGGTGTTGTAACAAGAAACAATAACCTCAGACTACTTAGCAAGAAGGAAAAAGCGTATGTTGCACCTCAGTATTGTTTGATACTGTTAACAGAGGAAAGAGCCTCCTGGAGCTGGTGATCCTGTTCCATATCTAGAAAGCATCCACATTCATTAGAAACATTGTTTCCAGCTATCTGCATCTAGGACAAAATTTTAATACAGATAATGCTTGGTTTTGCTTGCTACTCCAGCTTTGACTAAGCCTGGTTATCTGCATTCAGTCTCCCTGAATAACCAGTTCTTTAGGAATGGTGTGCTGGGAAGTAGTGTGCAAGACAGATTCTGGAATGTACTGAATTTCTGTGATGAATGAGCTTTACTGCTACATTTTACAGTAGTAAAAATTAAATTTTGCTAGAGTTTGGGGTAAAATTATGCTTCAATGTTCATCTTTCAGTTTATAAAGTTGGTAGAGTCTAAAGTGTTCTGCTTAAAATAATAAAGAAAAAGGAGTTGTATTTGGGATATCTTCCTTGTTGTGGAAAGTGATTTATCTGTATGCTCTAAGAATAAGCATAAAATTGGCTGGATTTGTAATTTTAGAAAGTAAAGCTCCCTGCTCATCAAGGGACAGTAACAACTGTGCCACTTGGTGCAGTGACACCAGCATGTGACACCTGTCACCAGCTCTCTTGGAACGCTTGCTGCCTGCACTTCACTGCTGATAGTGTAGAAAGTTGATTAAGGAGCCTTGTTTTGGCATCAGGGAGTCTCTAATTATACCTCACACCTTAAAAATAAGAAAATGGCTAATCACATTGGCATTTCTTTTTTTAAGAATAATGTGCTACATATTGAGAGTCATGTGTAGTTTTCAGAGAGCTGGTGTATATGAAGCTAGACAAATTATTTCAACAAAATTGTTTTAAAGCAAATTATTTTAAAGAGCAGGAAAGAAGGGAAATTTCTGGAAGTGTATGTGTTTGTTGTATTAATACTAATTCAGTGATGTGCATGTTGTCTGGTTTCCCTTGGCATACAGCCCCGAATGAAATGGACAGTCTGCAAAACTGTCTGGATTCCCTGTTACTTGATGTAACAACTGAAATCCTTCTTGCTGTAGAGGCACTGTAGGAATAAGCAAGCATATAGGTTTAACTGCTTAGATTGTCAGTCATGCTTTTGCCAAGCCTTGGCTTACCTCCTCTCCTTGGAGTATTTTCACTATGAGAGCAATTTTAGCCATAAGAGCAATGCTCTTGGACTGTGGAGGCTGTTGGTCAGTAGGATATAGCTGTTGACAGAGATTTTTATGTTTATCTGATGTGAAATACTTGATAAGGACACGTCCAATATGAAAAAAATGTTGTGTTTGTAGGAGCCAATGTTCATGCCACTACAGCAACGGGAGATACAGCTTTGACCTACGCCTGTGAAAATGGACACACAGATGTGGCAGATGTGTTGCTTCAGGCTGGTGCTGATCTGGTAAGGCTTCTGCTGCATTTTGTGGGCAAAGTGCTTTGGTTTCAAACTGTAAGGCCAAGCCTTTGTGCTTAGAGAACAGAGTGATGAGCTTAGGAATAGAGATTCATATATGGCTCTGAAAAGAGGCATAAAAGAAGCTTTTATTAAAGCCTGCATATTCTGTTTGGACTACAAAATTAAAGTTCTTACGGGTAATCTGCTCTGAATTTAAAATGTTTTAGTAGTAGGAACTCCTGCTTCTGTATGTCAGTGTTGGTCTCTGAACACTGTTAGTCTCTTAACTTGTGCATACTACTACACAAAGCCCCAAACAAAGCAATGTCTTTTAAGGGATCAGCATAATCTGATCTCTCTTCTTTCTTCTAACTCTTGGGTTTATCACATTGCTTTCCCCATGTTCATTTTCTGTAATGTAAACTAAGTTGTTGGGAGATCCAAAAATGCCTCTTCACCAGCTACAGGGATATAACATTTGACTTATAATTAGTGAAAACAATTGATGCTTTAGTCTTCCAAAGGTGTTTAGAAGCCTTATGTCAAACAAGCCTCAAGCAGGAAAAATTGTTGTTTTGGTTGCATAGGAGGAGTATTCTCCTTTCCCCCCCGCCCCCCATGTACTCACTGCTCTGTGTTTTATTTTGCTTGAGGGGTGGGTTGGGGTTTTGGTTGAATATTCTGAAATTTTTGTTCCTTCTAAAAAACCAAGAATGCCAGAAAAATTTCTCATCAAACCTGATAAATCAGCATGCTAATGAAGTTACTTTAATTTGAGTCATTAATGAAGTTTTTTGGGTTTTATTTAGAAATATAAATAAACTAATGCTGTAGTTGGGTATAATATTTCCAGTCTTCTTTGAGACTTTTTTTTTTAGGGCTTATTAATTCTTCTCCAGTAATATCAGTAATGTTCTGCTTAATTTTTTCTTATCAGGGAGGAAAATCATATTATTGGGATTTTAGCAGGGATATTGGATGGGATGGTCTTGGAAAGTTCTGTTCAACCCAGATCATTCTGTGATTGTTTTATGAAAAGTGATTCTAGTCCCCATAGAGTTTTGTCTGAATTGGGGGTGACCATCACCACCACGTCTCAGCACAAACAGGTGTTGTTCTGGTGAGTGGAAACAGGAACTGATGCTTCTCAGGGACTGATCCTCTGGCCTAGATATCAAATATGTCATTCAGTTCAGGAACCAGTGGAGATCTTGAGAGCTCTGTCACATTCCTTAAGCAATGTGGCTTTGTAAGCACCAGGAGAATTTTAAAAAATGATGGCTGGGATGAACTTTCTTCAGTTAGTGGTTAATTTTTCCTTAAAGCTCTGCAGTGACAAGTAGTGCTAGAAATGAGCAGTGTTAGAGTGCTCATCTGTCTGCTGGAGAACTGCTCAATCCTCTGTGGATTTGTCTCAATTTAGTGGATTTGTCTCCTTGTGACTAATTGTTCATGAAGTCTGGCATGTTAACAATTCTTCTGTGCTTTTCTGATGCCCTTCTTTGAGGGATCTTTTCCACGTCCTTACAGAGTTAGCCTGTCAAAATCTGTAGCAAAACTGGCAGGCCTGCACCTTTTCTTGTTAATATATGCATTTTGAAATCAGCTCGCTTTTGCCAAATATATGAATGACTGAATCTGAGGCACATCTGAAGCCTTCAGCCTGTGATCCCATCTGTGCCATAGTTACATTCTAGTTCCCCCATCCCTTTCAGGAGCAGGGACTTCCAGGCTCTCAGCTTGAGCTGCTACCACTGGATCAAATGTATATTTTACTTGTTTGCAACTTTTATGGGGACAGAAGACCCAGTTTAGATGTTGTGAACTATGTGAGTAAAAGTTTGGAGATTGGAACTCTGAAATACAAATTGATAAAAACACTTTTTAAAAGCAGAAATATGGTTTAGTAACTTCAGGAAAAATATCCAGCACTTCAGTAATGCATCTGTTTACCAGTGTGGCGAGGATTGTCTAATGTCAAAGGTGAAAGGATAATTTTTCCTAGATTTTTTTTTCTTTCCTATTTCTTCTTCGTGTCTTTCCCAGCAGTTACCTTTATCTCAAGGGTTGTGTAAGGTAAGACGTGGGAGGTACATAAATGTTCCCACAGGAACCAGGTTAAGGACTGTAAATCTCATAATGAGTATTGGTGGTATTTAATGAGAGGTGATATCCTGGTTTTAAGCTGCTTACCTTTCAATAAACTACAAGGACCATTTTGAATGCCTGTTCCCTCTTGATGTAGAATCACACCTGGATTAAAGGAGATTCTGGTGTCCCTTTTGAAGGCAGCTCTGCTCCTGACAAGGTGGTTGCATCTTTGTTTCAGTGTAGCTGCAGACAAAAGAGAGATGTTCTTTTTTGGACAGTGAGATCATCTCAGCTTTTCTCAGCTGGGAAATACAGAAAAGACTTTTAAATTGAGATTTTTTTAGCCTGGACTCTCTTGCAGCTGTACATGAGGTTGTGCTACATAGAAGTTGTCTAGTGATGAAATTTACCTTTCTCCTATAAGATATATGGGAGCTTTTATGCAGAAATTAAGAGATGGAAGAGAACCCATGAGGACAGTTTTATCCTTGTATTTTTCTCATTTTACACTCTCAGGGTCTCCCCAAAACTCTTCAGTACTTGTTAAGATTCCACATCTTGCTTTACTTGGAAGACTAAAACTGGCTACCCAGCATCCACATAATTCTAATTGCAAAAAACCCCCAAACACACACATGCCAGACTACCCCTTAATTCTTCTCCCATGACACAATGCTTTTGCAGACATGTTTCTGTCATGGCAGGGATCATTGTTTTGCCTTCAGGTGATAGCATCCCTCACGCTAACGTGGCTCCTAAATTAAAAACTCCCTTTCCTTGATGTGTCTGACAGACTGTGGGTTTATGCATTGTGTATGAGGCACCATTTAAACATCTACAAAAGCAGCCAGTCTTCTGGAATTTGAATTCAGAAACTCTGGAGGTTGCTCTGTTGCTGTTACAGTGAGGAATCTGAAGTGCTGTTATGTTTTTCCTTACTGAATTTTCGAACCATTAGGGGAAAGTCAGGGATTTATGGCTTTTTTAGACTTGGCCCTTAGTCTTGTGTAGATAAAGCGTGGTAGGACAAGTGAATCTCATTTTTGTAGTCAACAACAGGTTTTGGCTGTTGTTAACTCTGGATGGTGCAAAATGCAATTAAATTATCTGTTTTGCCAGTAGTGAACAAAAATCCATCTTGTCTGTAACAAAGATGCTATGCTGACCTTTGTGCTCTCTTTGTGGATCTGAATGGCTCATGATAAGAGCCTGAACTCATGAGAGCTTCATTGCTTGGTCTTACCATTGTTCTTGCCTGCCTCATGCCAACAAACCTGGTTTCAGCTGGTGGATCTCATCCAATTTAAGTTCATGTTCCAGGTCTTCATGACCAGGAACATCTGCTTGTAGAGCAGGAGCTGTGAGTTCTTCTTTCTCCTTCTGCAGGACAAGCAGGAGGACTTTAAGAAGACAATTTTGGAGGGCATAGAGCCAGGCAGGCATCAGGTAAGGGTGGCCTTTGATGCCTGTAAGCTGCAGCCATGCTAAGGACAAGACATCAGTCTCTTCAAAGATCTAGAGACTCACTGTGCAGACTAGATGGGGCTTGTTCTTGTTCTGTATTTTCCCTTCTGCTGGATTTTATAAAACTGGTTTTAAAAAATAATATCCCAACCTTCCCAAATGCAGCAGGTTATTTCATTGATAGCAGCCCTCTTAAATCTGTCTCCTCTAAGGTCTTCCATTTTTAGGTGTTTACTTGAAACTAGAGGCCTAGTTGAGTTTTCAGGAAAGTTATTTGGGGCAGGTAGGTTGGTGACTGCTGGAATAGGAGTTCAGTCTTGAAAATCAGCAAAGTGTCAGGGACTGTAATTTTTTTGCATCAAAACCTTTCTCTAGATCATTTTGTTCAGAATAATATTTAGATTTCTATTAAATATTCACTGTTGTCATGGATGAGGGAGGCTTGTTAAAGAATTGCAAAGCTGGAGCTTTACTTTGAACATACAGATTTTCTTCCTAAATGTTTAAATAATATGCAACATTGAGAAAAGAAAATCAAAAGAACTATCCTAGTGATTAATAGATGAATATTTGTGAACCAAGAAGAATTGTATGTGGGGAAAGCCCTTATGTAGCTGCTCTTGGAATTGCCCAAACCAGAGGACTCAAAAGGAGAACTAAAAAATACCAATGATTGTCATAAGATGCTCCTGAATTCTCTGCTTCTGCTCTGCTCTTGAAAGTATTGATTTGTCTAGAAAGGAAATAATTATTGTTGACTGGAATCTGATCTCCTTCTTGAGTCCCAGTAGAAAAGGTGCAGACAATGTAAATAAACTCCTGCCTGATTTGGGTAACACTCTCACCTTCCCCTCCCTTCCTATCTGTTACCCAAAGCCACAGAAAATTCTTCTCAGGTGTTCTTTCTATCCCAGCAGAATTAGCAGGAGAGCACATCACCCAGGGGTTTAGAGAATGGCTTTCCAAATGTGGCAGAGGTGTTCTCCTTTCTTCCTCTTCCTGATGGTACTAATTACCACATTCCTCAGGGCTGGAGCAGCGACAAGAGGGGATGCTGTGGTGAGGGGCAAGGGGATTGTGTTTGGAGACAATTTACTGGGTTTAGATATTACAAAATAAACATCAGTGTGAACTTCATATAAATAAAAGGGATAAGCACATTGTAAAGGTAATGGGATGCTTTGGGACAACTTTCATTTTCTCTGTTCTGATTTTGATCATCTAATGCAGCTGAAAAAAGAGATAGAGATAGATATAGATATATATACATAGATAGAATCTTTAAAATTTATGTTTATTCTAGGTAAAAAGGCTGTGAGGAGACAAAGGCACTGCACTGTCTCAGCTTCTTATTTTGGCTTGTCCTAGATGTCTTCCCTTAAAGCTTGACTTGATGCTGTTTGATAGCCATTATTAGGCTATAGAGAGTGCCGAAGTCAGAACAAATTTAATCTTGAAATAAAGCATGCGTTTCTATCTTCCAATGTGAAAAATACCATCCAAATGCCATAAGTTTTGAAGATCTACAGCAGGTGGGCACCCAAATGGTTTGGTTTGGCTGGACTCTGGTGTGCACGGTGCTGCAAGGATTGGAAGTGTGTAGTAGCTGAGGATCAAGTTCTGCCTGCTTGAGGAAGTGACAGTTGGTTAAACTGGGCAGAATCACTGCATTGCATTTAAATGAGGAAGCCTCCTGGCGTCCGTGTTTGAGACTTCCAACAGTGAAGTCTGTTAGGAAGGCAGAATGTTGCAAATAATTATTCCTAACTGCCAGTTATCTGCTACATCTCAGTGCAATACAGGATGCTTTTTGCTACCTTGAATATAACTAAGGTGACCTAGAATAAATTTTGCATCTTGTCATCTTTGCATCAATAAGGATTTCGAACTGGGTGTGAAATAGTTCAGCAGCAGCGTGCAGGTCCTGCTCAGAGCAGAGTGGTGGTCAGGAATTCTTTGCACCCACAGCTGCTTTGGGAGTGATGTGCTGGTGGAACCAGGAGTTTGCTGTGCTTCAGGCACACAGCAGCTTCTGACTTTTTAGGATCTCTTGGCAGTGGCTGAGGAAGGAAAAACTATGCCAAATACCGGAGTAAGCATCAGGACTTAAGGGCATGCCATTAATTCTTACAATCATAGGGCCACATTTTAACATAATTAGCTTTACATGTCTTGTAAATGTTTCTGCCATGCAGACAGTCCAGAAGCAGGTATTTATTGAAATCTAAGCAGTCACTGCCCTGCAAAGAGGATCTATTAAATTTCTAAAGAAAAAAAAGTGACTTCAGTAGTAAGACTGTAAGGTTTGCTGTGCATGTGTGCACTTGTGTGTTTTACTGCTGAGTATGCAAAGAAATCAGAGCTCTAATGTGGGATTTAGCCATGTGTTAAAGCAGTGGTGGACAGTAACACAGAGCTCTTGTGAAGGCTGAGGAGCAGAGCAGGAGCAGGAGAGGGGCAATGTAACCTCTTACGGTGAAGGATGGCCTTGGGCTGGGGGCCAGTCTCCAACAGAAGATGCAGTCAAGAAGTTTCTTCTTCAAGTGTACAATCAGAAAACTAACTTAACGTGCAGCTTGCAGCTAAAGCAAGCCATATGTCAAAGGACATATGCAGAGTTTTCAGGAATACAGAAATTATGAAGGAAGGAGTTGAGTTGTTCTGTCAAATCTCTTTTTGTCTGATTGTATTTCTAAGTAGCCATGTCATCCACTGTCAGTACTAAATGTTAACTTTCACTATCAGGTATATATGCAATTACAAAGTAAAGAGTGAATTTAGAGCTTGACTTCCCAGGTATCTGATTAAAAACCACGCATTTCTAGTACATTATTGATCAGACTGAATGTTATTTAAATGGGATAATATTGAATAGAGAGAGCACATACAAACACTCCCAGGAAGATTATGTTCTCTCCCCTTGTTCTTTGGGAGGGTTGATATCATTGCTCAGCATTCTTTGTGGTATTGATCATGTCTACATAGCAGGCACATTGTCTAGTTCTGTAACTGCTCTAATACAGTTGTATTTAACCACATCTTCCCAGTATTCAGAAACTTTTTAAATTAGAAAATTGTTCTTGATGCTCATTCCCCTTTTGTTGGTTTGTATCATCCTTTTCTTAGCTTTCTGCTTTATTCTCCAATCCTCTTAGAGACTCCTTGTGAGCTGCAGTGATTTGTCTCATTTTAATTTCTGATCCTCTTCAGAATGTTTTATAAATGTTGTGTGAACTCAAGGCATTTTTGCAGTTTTGATGTCTGGCAGCACACAGCAGCTCTCTGAACTGTGGCACCGCAGTTCGTGGTTATTGTGAACTTCCTGATGTTGGGTGACATTTGTGTTAAATCTTCCACCCTTTCTGAGGAGGAAGCAAAGTCTTACTGTTCTCATGTATGTTATTCATTTGAGCACTAAAATGAAAAGGGGGTTGTAAGTATGGAAGCTTCGTGCTGTGATACCAGTATGGGTGTGGTCCTAATCCTTTGTAACAGTGTGATTTAGTATTTTAGGTAACAGGAAAATTGGCACCAGTAAGTTTACATTTATTACAGGCTGCTTGTGAGATAGATGTTCTACTCAGGTGGGTAATTCTGGTCCCATCACAAGATAGTTCAGAAGCTGAAACAACGATACCATTTTTGCCCATTTATACATCTGTTATTTCTTCTCTAGGAGCACGAATCTGAAGGTGGGAGAACCCCACTAATGAAGGCTGCACGAGCTGGTCACTTATGCACCGTGCAATTCCTTATTAGCAAAGGTAAATGCTAGTTTACATAACTAATTAAAAAGCTTAAAATGCCACTTTGCAATGCCACATGTTTGTGATCCATATTTAAAATTATTCTGGTTATATGTATATGAGCATTTGTCAAACCCCAAAGGGTTTTTTGAATTTCATGTAGTTCATGATACAATGAATTACAAAATATTTTGCTAGTTACTCTTATTAAGTGTTATATAGATTAGATTTGAAGTACAGCAGATATTTTAGTTTCTTAAAGAAAGCACTTCCTCCTTCAGAAAAGCACATCAAGTACTGTCTGAAACAGTAGCAACTGCACCACATAGTGATGCTGCCCAAAGCACAGGGAGAACATTTGGAATTGTGCTTCTTACACCATGTGTTCCCTCACTTAACACTTACAAGCCCACTGTTGCTGTTGCAACTGCCTTTACAAGGTGAGGAGGAGGATGTGTGGAAGCCAATCAGATAGTCAAAATCCTTCTTGCTCTTTCTCTAGAAGTGTGTAGGAAGTAATTTGACTATAAGAGTAAAGTTTGTCTCTGTTCCACAAAATACTGTACTTGTTGATACTTTCTTTTAGAAAGAATTTCTTTGTGTTTAATTCTGTGCTCATCTCTTACTAGGTGCCAATGTGAACAGGGCTACAGCCAACAATGATCACACAGTGGTGTCCCTGGCCTGTGCTGGAGGTCACCTGGCCGTGGTTGAGCTTCTCCTGGCTCACGGGGCAGATCCTACTCATCGGCTCAAGGTATTCTCTAGCAGCTGTCCTGTTTCATAGCTTCTGAAAGAACCACCTGGCTGATTTATGAAGTAGTAAATTTCAATCATAGAATTATTACATGGGGATGCTACACTGGGGAGCAAAACTCATCTTCTGGCTTTTTGTTTCCAAAATCTCACTTCAGGATGGCTCAACAATGCTCATCGAAGCTGCCAAGGGAGGACACACAAATGTTGTTTCTTACTTGCTGGATTACCCAAACAATGTTCTGTCGGTTCCTGCAGCAGACTTGTCCCAGCTCACACCTCCATCTCAGGATCAGTCTCAGGTAAGGAGGTTTTTTTAAAACAGCACCATCAGTGTTGGGAAGAAACACTTGCATAGTAATTAATTTTAAAATGAATGTAGACAGTGGAAGAAATTTTAAAAACCCTGCTCACATGAGAATGATAGAGAGCAAGAGAATTGGTTGGTGCTACCTGCAGAGAATTGAAGAACACACAAGCTTTGTTCTCTTTTCTGTTCCTTGGACAAGATAGTTCCAAACCTAGGATTTCAAAAGGATGTTGTTTTCTTTCCTGCATTTGCTTGGTGTTTCAGTTGAACAGTTCTAAAGCGTTGCAGTAGTACCCCTCACATGGTGTTAGTGATTCTGTTTATTATATAAAAGAAAATACATTGTGTAAATTCAGAATTCTGCAGTCTGAAGAGGCAGCTCCAGGGGAGTTAGCTGATTAAAGCCTAAAGGAATTAACAGTTTTCCAGCCAGGACAGCCTGGCTGCACAGAGTAGCACAGTTAACTTCAACATATTGTCCCCAGTAAAAAAGCAAGGTTCAGGTCACACCAAGAGGTAGCATAGAATACACAATTTGGGAAGAGAGAACAGGAGTAGGCTGGTTCTGAACCTGTGCATTAACACTTGAAGAGCTGGTCTGCCAGAAGGTGTTTTTACCTGAGTGTGTGTCTGTGCCTTTGTTTTAAGGTTCCCCGTGTCCCGGTGCATACGCTCGCTATGGTTGTACCTCCCCAGGAGCCTGACAGGACCCCTCAAGAGAACTCCCCACCTCTCTTGGGAGTGGTGAAAGGTCAGTATGTAACCACTCAGAGAATATATGTGGTTTGGAAATGGATAGACTGGGGACCATTTTATAGAGCTTATGCATAGTGTAGTCCATTCCATCAGTTCCTCAACACCGCTAATGAAGTGTAACTTAAAACTATTTTACATAGTTTGTAGTTTTTTCCTTATTTTCTTGCATTCTACAGTATAGCAACACTGGTTGTTCTAACCATATTGTGCTTATTCTAATTTATTAGAATTATGCTTATTCAGTTTTTTTGGTGGAAGAAAATGCTTGTGGTAACTGCCCTAGTGCAGACAGATAAAAAAGTTCATGTACTTTAGATGTGGTGTTCACTTTTGAATATTGTACATTGGTCTTCTAGAATAGTTGCAGCTATGATCCATGGACTTGATGCACCAACTTTTTTCTGTTCCATCAGTAGCAATGCAAACATGTTGGCACTATGAAATACCCATGCAGATCTACTTACAGGAGAGTTTTGTTGTATTAGTAAAAGTTCTCTTGTGAGTAATCATAACATCAGGGTTTTTGCTTTGAACATGGTCAAACTGATTGGTTAAAACTCCTTGCAGTTAATAAATTGCAATTAGGGAGTTTTTTTTCCAGCTGTGGATTCTGTAATAAAATCATATCTGCTAAGTCAGCTCAGAAAGAGAAGCAGATTCTCAAGTGCAAAGTTACAAACTGCAGCTCCTAATGATTTACAGTTTTGGATGGGGGATCTTAAGCATTACAGTATCCAAAGCTCTCTTACCTAGATCTGCTGAAATCCTTTGTTTGAGGAAGCAACGAGCACTTCCAGAGCAAACAAATAAACATAAACCCCTTAGGGGCACAAATAAAGAGAGAAAAACATTATGTACCTGCTGGTGTCTGAATGTGCAGCTGTGCCCCTCTCCATGCATATGCCATGTGTGTGACCTCTCAGATGCACTTGGTGTCTCATTTCCTAGGATGTGCAACACTTGATATTTTGGATTTCAGAAAAACGAATACCAAACAAAGGAAAATGATATACAACTTCTGGTTCAATTAACCCACCAAAAAGCTATATATCAGCACGTGTGCCCTTCCTGTTCAATGCCTGTTAGCACTGTGGAGTGGGAGTGTTCTGGGAGCACATTTTGTGGTGCATAGGAATCAGTAAGGGATTAGTTAATGCTGAGTCAGAAGACTGAACTTAAAAGCTAAAAGTTTCGTTTTATTTAATCCAATTATGAAAAGCAAATAGTTGACTGTAGTTTAGAAACAGCTCTCATTACAAACACCTTATTGCCAATGTCAGCACATCCTTAGGTGTGTTTTTTTCAGTACTGTGATGTTGGAGCTGGCACAGGGAGATCTCATTGTTCACAGGGGTTCAGGACATGCTTCATGCATGTCAGCAAAACTCATCTGTGCTGTGCTGTAGGAGATGCAGCAATCCCAAATGTGTCATCGAGCTGATGAAGCATTCCAAAAACTCTGTGCCAAGCTTTTGTGTCTCTCAGATCTTTAGGGGGAAAATGTTATTTTTGTGCTAAACGCTGTGTGCTCCTTGCAGTGCAGAGTCAGTGTGCTGTGCTCAACTGCCATTTGTGACTTGTTACACACATGTGGCTTTAATTCACCAGACTTCCACCACTAAACTTCTTGGGAGAGGAGGGGCAAAAGAGGGGGTGGGTCGAGGTGTTCGTTATTTCCAAGGCAGCAGAGCAGTCAAGCTCTTGCATAACAAAATTGTTTATCTAGGGCAGAACAATTACTTGCCTTCAATTAGAAGTAGTCCCTGAGTTTTTGTATAAACTGTGAACTACTGGGAGACAGAAGAGCAGTACCTTTCCTCCTTAAACTTAGCACATGATTTTTTTATTTACCTGTGTGATTTTTACAAGAAATACAATAGTGACACTTTGTTTTCTGAAGAGTTCTTGGCAAGTCAAAGGTAAAACTTGAGCACATTTAAGTGTTCCTATTGCAATTCAGATATGACATGAGGTTTTCAAGAGGAATTTATGGTCTAATTTTGAATTTTATTATTATTCTTCTTCAGTAAAGCATGGAGGCACATAGGATCATTACCATTTGAATAATTACTTGGCAAAGGATTTAATATCAGTGTTTAGCTACTGAAAAGAGAAACATTTCAGAGGCAACATTGAATCTAGAGAGGCTTAGATAAAGGTGACACACCAAGATGATAACTTGGAAAGAACTGAAGAAAAATCAGGTGAAAAAAGCAGCAGAATTAGTTATGGGATTGACCAGACCTCAGCTCCTACTTGCTTAGGAAGGATTGTTCTCAGTATACTACATTTAGCACGTGCCTGTTGTGTCCATGTAAAAGAAATCCCAGTTCAGCTCCTTTTGCTTCCATGGGGAGAGGCAGGAGATCCTTCCTTGGTGGATTCTGCCCTCGCTGAACAGGGGCAGGATTGCTCAGCAGCAGCTGTGGAGCAGCAGCTCAGCACAAGGAGCTTTTTGGGTACAAAACCCAAGTGTGCTGTTTCCACAGGCCCGAGGGTATATCCAGTGCAGGGCTGTGCTGCAGCTCCAGGCACAGCACCTGCTTCCCTGGGAGAGGGGCTTGGAGCCCAGCCCAGGGAACAGTTCAAAGGAATGCTGCTGGATTTCTTCAGGATATCAGCTATTGATAATCCCCTCTATTTTGTAAATGCAAGTGAATGGTTCCTGCAGAGCCTTGTGCAATGTGCAGGGCTGGAACACAGAGCATGCTCTAGATCATCATCAAAAATGCTGGGACAACAAGGGATGCTCAGGGAGCCTGTGGAAAGCAGCAGGGTTGTTTTCTTACTCAAACTATTTTTACTAACATCAGCTGTTTTTAAACGTGTCAAAGTTCAAAGCAGTCTGGTTTTGGAGAAGGAGGTATCAGGTTTTCAGTAAATTTTTCTCCAGATTTGTTTTACTTCATACCTTGAAATTGTGCTTACAAATGAACTAATTGGTCTAAAGTGAGTACTTAAATCCTGTCAACATGCTGTCTTTAGACTTTTCTAGTGTAATTTTTAAGTGGGCAGTAACTTACAGTGGTTCTCATTTCGGGTGCAGGGCTTTTTTAAAATTACACAAGACCAAATAGACTTATTCATGTGAAAGCTGCCCACATTTACCTTTGATCCCTGTGAGGGAGACCAGGGTTCCCCTAAGGCTGAGTGGTACTTTTGGAATCTCTAAGTTTCTCAGCTAGATTTTCAATATATGGTATTTCCTGGATCCCCATGCTAAATCTAACAATCTGATGGTATGGAGAAGGGGAAGAAAAACCTCTATGTAACTTCAATAGATACAAATTCAATAAATTTTCTTTTTAATCTGATATCTGACTTCTATACCTAATACTGAGTTATATATCTCAGCAGAGATCTCATGCATTGTGTGATTTAATAAAAACAGGGGCCAGGTTAACAGTAAAACTAGGAAGTTATGACTTTCATGGAGATAAAAACATTAGTAAGGCAAATTGATATTCCTGCTTTTCCAGCTTTTACATTCTGATTTTTACCAGATTTTTCTACTGCACAGTCCCAGCTGCCTGTTCACTGTTTAATGTGCTTCAACATCTTCTGATCAACCCTTGCCATTTCCTCCTGGAAACTTCCTGCCTGGGTCAGCAGCTAGCCCAGGTATCTGGGATGAGTTCCCAAGGGAGATTTCACCATCCATGCCTCCTGATTTCTGAACTTTACTAATACTTTCTTTTTAGATTTAAAGCCTTTTTTCTGCAAATCCTCAGCAGTGCAGGCAGGTGATTTGACACCCAGACACATGTAGGTCCCCAGGAGCACAAATGTGTAACAATCTTTTCACAGTGGTTTGTGAAATTCTGCTCCTTTGAAGCTTCAGTCACCTGCTTGCCACCAGCTAATTCAATTATGTCTTAGCAAATTTCCAGTTACATACCATGAACCCACCAGAGGAAGCTTGGGAAGAAGACTTAAGGTTAGAAAGTAACTCAAATTTTTGATTGGCTGAAAATTGAGTTCAGCTTGGCTTGGTTTCAGCTGTGTAGCCATTGCCTGTTGGATTGCATTGCACCTATTCCCTGCAATTTTCCATAGAAACAGCTGCAGGAGTGATAAAGACTGGCAAAATTACTCCGTGGTTCCAGGAGGGATACTGTGAGCATACTGAAACTCATCATTCAGCCTTCTACCAATTAACCTCTTCTTTATAAAGAAGAATTCAGTATGTATGAAAAACCATGTAGCAGATTAATTTTCTTGGGAAGTGTAGGCTTATTTTTTTTCCAAATTAGCAAGATTATGTAATATTGTACTTTGCATTTGTGTCTGTATGGAGCAACTGATTGTTTCTCCAGATCCTTAGAGATGGGTTTCTTTCTGATACAAATAATAGTTAATCACAGAATTTTCATGAAAATTCAGTATTGAGTTCACTTTATTCATGTTGATGAGGCTGGTGAGTTTTAATTGCAGGTTGCAAATTGAACTCTCAGTTTCTGAGTGAAACCAGATTTACAAAAAGAAACCTCAAGTGCAAGAACAACGGACAAGCAATTCTGTTACAGAGCACACAAATGACATGGTGATTCATACAGATTTATATAACAGGGTCTCCAGCAGAGAAGATGTATTTGAATGTACAAATGTGTGTCACACAGCTGACTTTTTTCTTACTGACATTTTTTTATGCTGGAGAAGATCTTTTGGACTTTACTGTTTAGATTTTGATCCACTTTTTTTTTTTTTTCCATTTGATAATGACAATAGAATATAAAGTATAATACAATTTAAAGGCATATAAGTCAGTTCTTTCCTGGGAGAAGTGACATGCTATGGATTATAAATCAGAACTAGAAGAGCAACTTCCTTGAGAATCATAACCACTCATGAGGAAATATGGTATCAGACTTGTTTGTTGTATAAATACTGAATGTGTTCTAAGCAAATTTAAATTAGAATAATTCAATTGCTTGAGAAAGCCACCTGAGGACTACAGAACTGAAGGGTATTTTTCCAGGTTCTTGCTCACAGTGTTTAGGGACTTTAAATGTTATTTGCAGCCAGAAGCATTAAAACCTGGTCATGGTGTCTGTCCTCTCTGCTCAAGAGACCAGGAATGATGCCTGCAAGAGGCTCATTGGGGTGAGGGGGCTCTTGCAACTCAGGTGTCTGGGAGATGATAAAAGTGTATGGGAGAAGTACAGGAAATTGCCATAGGAAACACCTGTCACTTCCTGAGAGAAGTGGAGATCAGAGAAGTGGATGGGGAGCTGTGTTTGGGCAGAGTAGGTCTTACCCTGAGTCATAAATGGTGGTCACAAACCTGGCTGAAGATCTCTGCTTGCTCTGCAGGAGTTGTGGTGAAGGCTGTGTTGGGCAGGGTAGGGACCAGGACTTGTGGGAATGTAGAAATGCAAATAAAAGAGCAATTGGTGAAACTGTTCACAAAATAATTGGGGAATCATTCCCTTCTTTCCTCTGTTGCTTTACTAGCATGCCCAGAACCACTCTGGGTTTGCTGATCAATTTTTTTTCCTATAACCATGGTACTGGATGGCAGGTGGTATCTGTGTGGCAACATCTGGATTTCTGTCATCTTCAGTCTAAATAACTTACTTTCATATTAAACAAGTCTTCTAAAACTGATGAAAATAGTTGCTTTAGAGGCCAGATTGACAGCTTAATGTTGCTAGGTGTAATTTTGGGAGTAGGTTGTTTGTGTAGATGACTGATGCTGCCCCCAAAAGATAAATGCACAAAATATTTTTTTAAAAGGTTGACATGATCTGGCCTGTGATTGGATTCTTCAGTCTTACTGAATTTATGTATTTTAATAGTGGAAGTGTAAAGTGCGTGTTCATAATTATGTACTGAAATGGACACAGTATTTTTCAGGATTTTGTAATATAGAGGAGATCTGGATAAACCAGGAAATGCTACTTTCTTAGTACATTCAATATTTGCATATTCAAAGCTACCAATAGCGTAGCTTCTCCACCTCTGGTTTGGCCTGACTGTTCTGGTGAACATGTCAGGTTTAGCAGATCTTTCTTCCTACCCCTCCTCCTCTTCCAATAGCTCCAGTTACAGGTCACAACAGTTTTCTGGCATAGAAAGGGTCATCTGAAAAGTGGCTCTGCTATCTAATTAGCAGCTGATTAATGTAAATTTCTATACATTTTCTGGAACTTGAGAGCCCAGCTGGTCTCCTAACACCAGTCTTCAGAAACTGTCCCACCTTTCCATGATGATTCCCAGTTGGAGCTGCTGTCAGAGCCCAGCCCTGGCTCCTCAGCCCAGCCCAGCTCTCGAGGTGGGGTTGTGCTTCTGCTCTTTCCTTCTTCTTGTGCTCCTAGAAAAGCTTTCCCATGACAGGCTTGTTTTCTCCTCAGCTCAGACTTAACTGAGAGGATCAGCATTGTTACTTTCTTATTTGGGAGGCTCTTTGAACTGCAGCTTTTCTTTTCTACAGTGATAGAAGGTATCCAGAGCTGCTGGGCTGTGGGAATGCCTTGTGTGAGAAAGGGAATGATAAACACAGGACCCTTAGGGGTGGCATTAAGCAGAGCAGGGCAGAGGGTTCCCACCTCAGCTGAAGGCAGGGTTCATTTGCAGTTTGGTTACTGTAGCAATGGAGAACAGCTTCAAAACAACTATATAGACAAGCCTTTCAGAGATTTTTGGTGAGTGCAAATGTATTTCTCAAGAGTGGTCTCAAAAACCTGTAAATTACACTTGTTAAAATTAAAAGATAACCCCTGAGTGCACAACAAAGCCAAAGAGGCCACAGGTTAGAGCAGGCTTTAGCTAAAGAGCCACCAGCCAGCACAGAGCCAGGGATTGCTGAACTTCCCCCAAATTCCTTATTATCTGCTGAGAAACTGGAGACTCAGCCATGGTTCAGGGGCAAAGTAACAGCAGTGGTGGGGAGAGGTGCTCAGCTGGAGCTACTGATCTGCACAGAGTGTGGAGCTGCAGAAGGAGCATCCTGAAGGGTGGCTCCAGGGGCTGTGGGACTCTGGGCTGTTTCCTGGGATTAGTAAGATTCTTCTTGTTTCTCCTATAATTAGATATGGCTTGCTTTCCCAGGAGTCTGCTGAAGGTATGCAATGCAGAGTTGGTCCGATTCTATTTTCATATTTGTTCTTTCTCTTTATAAGAGAAAAATCTCATGTTTGTTTGGTTTACAATGAGTTCCTCCGAAAAAGATTCATTCCAAAGTGAGGTGTATGTGACTCTTGTTTTGACAGCAATACAAAGTGAAGTTATTTGTGAATTAGTGTGTTGGTGAAGGATGGCCCAGAGAGAAATAAATCTGTGTTTCAGGAAATTTAATCCTGCCAGGACTGGTGACTGATCCATGACTTAGTTCTTGCATCCAGACTTTCACTTAACTGTGTAATGTTTAGGTAACTTTATTAAACCATGGCTCAAACTATACATCATTTTAGTTCCCCTTTCAATTATTAATTATGTGAGTCTGCTTTGTAAAACTTCAAGTCTTCTTTCCTTTTTTTTTTTGAAGGCTCCATATATCAGTGTTTGGGTAAAGCAAATGAGTATTAGTGCAGAAAATTATTTAATCAGGCTAAAACCTTTCACATTTGTAATTAAAGTTCTGACACTGAAGTTATAATTAAAATTTCAGCACTTAATAGATTCCTTTCAGTAAGATGTGACTAGAGTTTCCCAGATGTGGCTTTTGGGAAAGCAGCCATGGGTTGCTTGAGGGCAGTCAATAATTGGGGCAGGGCTGCCCAGGTTTGGTGGGCCCTGGTGAAGGCTATTTTTAAAGTCTTTATAATGAACAGAATTGTTCATTTGTTACTGGAAGGGGAAATGAGCAAGTTGTTAGTGTGGTCCCAGAATTTTTAAAAAGGTACGAAAACTTCACACTCCACTTGAAAGCACTAAGTTTGCAGTGGCAGATTCTGCTTGTAATGTGAAGGTGAATGCTTACAGTGTTTGGAGAAATCCTAATTCAAAGTATCATCTTACTGTCAGGTTAGTCTGCTCTCAGCCCTAGAGTCTTTCTGCTCCTAACCTTGCTGTTGGAAGTCAGCCTCTGGAAAACACTCTTACTTTAAGCTCTGCACACACAGAAGAACTTTGGCAACTCAGTAGATCATGTGAATTGCCTTGCTGTTCTTGCTGATTCCCCTTCCCAAGTGCATTGTCACCTATGTCAGAAATTGTCAAGGTTCCTTGTAAGATTAAAGTAGCTGTGCTCAAATGTCCTCATATGAGGATCAGTATTGAAAATTCCATCTATCTGCTTTGTCCTTTCTTGTCTTAACATGGAGTGTAGGGTTTACCTTTCTGTGCTTTGACAGATGTGCAGTGTTAGTTGTAAAGATTTTTTTTTTACTTTATTTTTTTTTATTATTATTATTTTTGGTGGGTGAGAGGGGAGGTTTGGGGTATCTTCAGCATGGCATTTTTTCAAACATTTTTCATGTGCTTAGGTGCATCCAAGCAGAAGTCAAGTTCCCTGCAGGTAGCAGATAAGGACCTACTGCCACCTTTTCACCCATACCAGCCTTTGGAATGCATAGTAGAAGAGACTGAAGGCAAGCTGAATGAACTTGGACAGAGAATTAGTGCTATTGAAAAAGCACAACTTAAATCATTGGAATTAATTCAAGGTGAACCTTTAAATAAAGATAAGATTGAAGAACTTAAAAAGAACAGAGAAGAACAAGTACAGAAGAAGAAGAAAATATTGAAGGAGCTGCAGAAGGTGGAAAGGCAGTTGCAGATGAAAACCCAGCAGCAGTTTACCAAAGAATATTTGGAGACCAAAGGTCAGACAGACACACCACCTGCCCTGCAGCAGCAGTGCTCACTTTCAGGGGTCTTCCCAGAAGTGGAAGCCGATAAGGGTCTGCCAGAGGATAACTTTTCAGGGTTACCTCAGGTTGACACAATCTTGTCTAAAGATGATGAGCAACACCAGTCTCCACCACCTGCTGAACAAATAGAGTTTGTCCCCATCCAGCCTTTGCCAGCACCGCAATGTAATTTTTCTGGTAACTTAGGTTATAATGGGACAGAGTCTCTTGAACTTCAGAAAGCATTAGGGAATCAGCAGAATGTAGGACAGCAGCAGCAAATTGCTGGGCAGGGGCTCTTAGTTCAAGAACCAGACGGATTAATGGTTGCCACTCCAGCACAGACGCTTACCGACACTCTTGATGACCTAATAGCAGGTGGGTTAAGAAATATACCTATTTTTGCATTAATTTGTGTGCTCAGTTTCCCTCTCTCTCCTTCCCTCCAAATACGTCTTGGGGTTTTCCAGTCTGGGAATACTTGCTTAAGAATAAAGTTCCTGATTAGTGCTATTAATCCTAACAGTGACTTCCAATTCTAACATGATACTTTTAAATATCTTTTTTTTCCAAAGTGCAAAACTTCCTGTACTGGACACCTGTTTTAGCCCCTTTGGCCTCATCTTTTTCTGTGCTTCTTTAAAAAGCCTCATCACGAGTAGTAGTGCCCATTAGGAAACCCAAAAGCATGACAGAATTATATCTTCTGTAGAATTTTCTGTGCAGGCTTATCAGTGACTTTCTTCAATGTGGTAGCCATCTCTAGCAAGAGCCAAATTGTTGTCACTTTTATGGACAAACGCGTCCCTGTCCTTGCTGCTGGAGCTTAAGCACAGCCTGGAATCCGCACACAACCGCTCCCTTCTGTGATGGCTTGTGTTTGCAGAATCCCTGCTAAACCCTGGGTGTTGTGCAGGAATATCTGCTGGTTAGATGTTCCACATGGCAAAAACGTGTCCTGGTAGCTGGATGAAAAGCAAAAACCCCAACATCCTTCACGTGTTGGTACGGTGTGAAGAGGAATGGGAATGCCCACACATCGGGTTGTGTGAGTGCCCTTGTGCAGAAACAGGGATCACTTTGGGTGCCTTCATTTCCTGGACTTGACTAGGATTGAGGTTTGCTGCTGGAGGTATGTAGGATATAGCCAGTGTTGTTTGGTCTGTAGTTTTTTTTATTCAGTGTTTTTCAACTTTCCTCTGTACCTTGTGCCTGTACCCCTGCCCATTATTTTCCTGTCTGTCTCCCCCGCCCCTTCCGTTTCGCAGTCACTGCCGTGTCCTCTGATGTCAAGGCTGTAGAAGTGTGCAGTGAGATCTTTGGCCAGCCATTCCTGGGAGCCTCTGGAATGGTAATTGCATCAAGCTCATGCAAGTCAAGAGTACTTGTGACTTTGCAACCTCCTGTGGAACCCAGAGCTGGTGGAGTAGTGGGGTGGTTGTACCAGCTCCTGTCCTCTCCTTGCTGTAATTCCAGTTGTTTTATACAGCAGCAGTCTTAGTTCCTCCTGTTCTGGCACAGTGAGCCTCCCTCCCTGCTCTGTGATGCTCTTCAGAATGCTCAGCCAACATTAAAACATTCTCAATTTTTATGACTCAAAATTTTAGTACTGGAGTGTGTAAGGAGGACAATTTAAATGGCTAACACAAAACATAATCAACAAGGGATTAATCTCTGGAGTAGTTGCTGTTGCTGAGAGTTGAACGTGTCTGGCACAAGGCCATGGAGTCTGTACCCTCTCGTGGTCAGCAGCTCATTCTGCAGCCACAAACTCAGTGTCCCCACTGTGAAAAGTGCTGCAGTCCAGCTGAGTGTGAGAACTGTGCTGTGGGAAAAAAAGATTGCAAACAACCAGAAAAACTGTATCTTAAAAAGAATTTTAAAAAGTTGAATAGACATTGGTTTGCTTTCTGAAGACAGCTACTGGTTTTGCTAAGTAGTTAAAGACATTTTTTGCTAAGACATGAGATTTACTTATTTTAAATATCACTACAAATAGCACCATCTTCTGCATTAGAAATGACATTTACAGAAATGCAGCTTGAGGATTCTTTAGTTATTGAGTTCCAGAGGCTTCTGCAAAAATGTATTGATTGCTTTATTGAAGTATATTTTCTTCTGAAATTCATAAGTCTCTTTCACTTCCCTCCAAAAAAAATTGTCAGAAGATAGATATCTTTCTCACTCTGTAAATCCAGACTGTGTAAAAGTGATCTCCATGTCATTTATAATCCTACTATATATCAGATTTATAGCCATGTAAAAACAAACTGTAAATTTATCAACTCATACTCTGAACTCTTTGATCCATCTCTAAAATGCATTTTTCTGACAAAATTGCCCATTAGTCCTTGATGTTATAAAGAAATTCTGAGCAATTAAAACTGTTACAAGAGCTGTTTTTACATGCCCACTACAGAAGCCAGGTGAAATGGTTCAGAGGCTTGTGCCTGGTGCATGGGAAGCCTGGGTTTTAGGGAGCTTGTGTCCCACACTTGGGGTGTCATTGAGGGCTCCCCTTGATCCCACTGCTGGAGCTGCAGTGATGTTAGTGAGTGACTCTGTGTTTAGAAGAAGTATGAGCATTTATTCCTTCTGAGTATTTCAGTTTGGGTGGGGACTGCTTCAGAAGAACAGAAATTATTTTTCCCTCTGCCCTGAAATACCTTTTACTGTTGCTCTTAGCAGTGGTGATATCCACAGGAGGCCACGGAGGTGCTCCATGGTCTGGAGCCCCTCTGCTCTGGACCAGGCTGGGAGAGCTGGGGGTGTTCACCTGGAGAAGAGACCTCAGAGCCCCTTCCAGAGCCTAAAGGGGCTCCAGGAGAGGGACTTTGGACAAGGGTCTGGAGGGACAGGACAAGAGGGAATGGCTTCCCACTGCCAGAGGGCAGGGATAGAAGGGATATTGGGAAGAAATTCCCCCCTATGAGGGTGATGAGGCCCTGAGGTTGCCCAGAGAAGTGGTGGCTGCCCTTGGATCCCTGGCAGTGTCCAAGGCCAGGTTGGATGGGGCTTGGAGGAACCTGGGATGGTGGAAGGTGTCCCTGCCCATGGCAGGGGGTGGAATGAGATGAGCTTTAAGGTTCCTTCCAACTGAGACAATTCTGGGATTCTGTGATGTGGGAGGAGAATCTTTCCAAGCCTCAGCTGGGACCAGTTGTAAGGGAGAACTTCAATTTCTATGAAGCTACAAATTTGTATTTTGCTGAACAACTTGACAGTGACAACATATATAAATGGAGTATTTATCTTACAGTCAGGCTGTGTCAGCTGTGAGCTGTTTAGGTGGTGGATGTCAAGGTGCAAAGTGTCAGTGAGTCATGGCACACATCCCCTCTTCTATAAAACTACACAGAAGTAACCAAGTACCGTTTGGAAAGTCAGCTAAAACCTAAAAATGAAGCAGCTCTTTCCACTCCAGAATATTTTGTTTGTAATGGAGTTTATTTTGATGCGCTGCTGCAAAAATCTTGCACCTAATAGTACATTAAAGGGTGACTTACTACAGTCAAAATTTTAACCAGGTTTACAAAAGAGACAGACTTGGTGCAATTTAGAGTGGGAAATCAATAAATTAATTTGGAACACAGCTATCATTTTCATTATTCAGTATCTATATGGTTTCTTAGAGCCTCTTGTCTTGCATATTTGCAGTTTCATTTCAGTTCACCTTCTGCATTTTCCATTGCACATTTCTTAGTTGTAGTATTGGAATTGAGGCTGTTTCCTGGTTTAGGGTATTAAAGATGAGGAACTTTTCTGTGTTGCTGGGGTTTGTGTCTAGTTGGAATATTTTTGTTTCTCTTTGTTTTGCTCAGCTGGTATTCTTAGTCAAGAGACTATGTGTGCTTTTCTGTCCCACTCTCGTCCTGTGAGCTGGTGTTTCCAAACTGAAATTTCAGGTGTGTTCTAAGAAACTTTGTTGTTTGGTTCTGACATTCTGGTTGTAGTCGGTGATACCGAATTATGATATTTTAAGGTAAGGACTTGGAAGGTGACATCTGAGTTACTGTGTTGAGGATTGGTGTTTGGATTAATCTGGTTACTGGGACAATCTGGAGTGAGGAATGGTGAGCCATATGAAGGGGGCTGCAGTTACCAACATGCAGAAGCCTCTGCAGTAGCAGATTACTGAGAAGCTGCCTGGACTGGCTGAAAGGCTGCTCAGGCTTGAAAAAGGATGATTCTCTCTGTCCTGAAAGTCCCAATTCCTTTGAGGAAAGAGGCACTGAGATCTAAGTCCAGTATTCCTGAATGCCAATGCTCGTGTCATGACAGCAGCTGGGTAGCCACAGTTTCAGCCTACAGCTGAAATCTCATCCAGAGCTGCTTGCTCCAGGTACTGTCAATGTTCCAGAGTTGTATTTGGATAAAATACCAAGTTCTTGCTTTCTTTTGTTTTACTCATGTTTCCTTTGATATTTTTTGATGACTTTGAAAATAGTCATCCATGTCTTTAAAAACCAGCATTCATCTACCAGCTCATACAAACACAGACCTTTGGAACACTGCAAACACTTCGTAGGCCATGGGAAACCTGGATTTTGTCATGTGTAGGGTAATTTTTTTTTCTATAAGGAAATCTTCTGAATATTGAAGTCTATGGACATACCTAAAACTTCTGTCACAAAACTGGTATTTCCCTGGAGTCAAGGGCAAGCAGTGTCAGTGCTGCTTTCACTGCTAAGCTGTGGTAGCACAGACATTCCCTGTAAATGCCATGTTGGAACCATTGCTGCAAGGTCATTTTCAAGTTTAAAATCTGTATTTTGCTGTGTAACTAGAGCTGGGACAAATCAGCCCCATGAAATTGGAGGCAGAAGTTCTCAGGCTTTTTTTGCTCCATGGACCACAAATTATGCTGCTGCTTGGGTCCAGCTTGCCAGCCACACTGAGGAAATAAAAAAAGAGCATTTTGAAAAATCCTGCCATTTTGTAAGCTCAGTAGTTATACAGGGGGTGATCAACTGGTGGGCGTTGTAGGAATATTTGTTAGATTTCATTTTAAACCATATTTTAGGGTATCAGTGCAGGGTTTATCTTCTTTTCTCTCTCATGTTTAATATTATTACTGTGTACATGAAGTGCGTAGTGCACACTCATATGCTTCAAACACAAGATGAAAATCTAAAGTATGCAAGAAATACTTCAATATTTTCAGTCATGGTTGTGAAATACAGAGAATTTGTGGAACCTGTGACAGCTACACTGAATATATTACTTTAAGACTCTTAAACTGGCTCCCTCTGCACACCCAGCTCTGCATGCACAACACATGTATGTGGTTTTACATGTATCTGTAGTTGCAAGAGCTGAAAAAATTGAGCCAGTGTCTTCCACAAGGAAGGACCAGCTTGATTTAACATAAATCCTTAACAGGGTGATGTGGTATTTTGGGAGGAGTAATCTGTAGAAATCCAGTTATTATCTTGCACTTCAGTGCATTGAGCAAGAAAACAATCATATTGCATTAATTAATGCTCATTTGCTGCTGTGAGTGATAATCCATAGTGAGCTTTTCTATTTGAATCTTTATAAACTGTACTAATCTGGTTTGCTCATGAAGGTCGTAACGAGAATTCAGATCTGGTACTTCATTGCCTAAACGTGGTGACCACCTGTTAATGCTGGTTTTGCCTATGCACCAAGGAGAAGTGTTTGCTTAAAAAATACAACTGAAAATGGAACTTCCCCAAATTTCAGTGAACCCCCTGCCATGTTTCCAGAACCCAGTGGAAGTGACCCATCTTGCTGTGCTTCAGTCTGTGTTTCCTTTGTCAGGCACTGGCAGCTCTATAGGCTGAATTAGTGGTGTTAATGGTCATGTTGGGGCTTTTGCTATGACTTTTCCATCTACACCATTTTCCTGTGAGTAATTGCTGGTGTGTAATCTGACAATGGAATGAGGAAGGTTGAGCTGGTTTGCAAAAATCTTTTCTGTAAGTCATACAAAGGTTCGGGTTCATCCCTCATCTTCCCTTAGCACTTGGACAAAAGCAAAATGCTGCTGCTGCTTGTTTCCTACCTGTAGCTGTTAGTGTTTTCCTTTAGTTGCTTTTTCCAGGAATACTGGTAAATACTGTGTGTTTTGGAATAACTAAAGCTCACCAGGTGTTCCAGTTGATGAGGCTACACAATAGAGACATTTGGCAATCCAGCAGTGACAATACTTGTCAAATCCAGCTGCTCTATCAGCAGGGATTACTGAAGCTAAAGCACACACGGCAGTGTGTAGGTGTGTTACACCTTCCTGGCAGGTAATCCCAGCTGAGTACAGGGATCCAGGCTCCACTTGGACTCTCATCAGGTTACAGAGGCAGGCAGGAGTTCTGGCCCTGCAGTGGACGAGCAGGGAGGTTTCTCTGATTGTTGATTTAAAAAACTAGGTGAAAAAAATCTGATTCTCAATTATTAATTTTTTAATTTTTTATTTAAAAAAATAATAATATTGCCTTCCTTGTGTCCCTGAGCAATGCTGGATCTTCAGGATGACATCTTTTACAGGCTGTGCATCAATCAGAATAAATTTTAGGAAGTACAGATAGTTTTCAGCTTTCTTATTTTTGTTGACTGCCCCCTCCTGTCTGCTTCCCTTCCACTTTCCTGGGTTGGTTTAACTCTGAGACATGATTAATAGTATGAGCTGCTGTCAGTCATCTTGCTCTGCAAACTTTCTCTGGAGGCTAAGTGTGCACTAACCTTTATGTGAAAAAAAATGGGATTGCAGAATAAGACTATATTTTTGAACACTAGGTTTGTGTGTTAGTGATAAATAATTTGCCTGCTTAAACTGAGTATATGATTGAACTCTTCTTAACAGTGAAGGTTACAGTTAGAAAAGGGTAACTAATCACCTTCATAATTCACACTTGTAATGCATACAGACTAATTAATAAAATTATTTTTTAACTTACCACAGTTTGGAGACGATGCTTACACTGTTTAACTGCCACAAAGCTGCTTTTTGTTTTTAGGAACATTCAATTTGTTTCCCCCGTTACTGTTCTGATATTAGACCATTGCCGTTTTATGGAACTTAATATTTTTCATATGAAATGGGACGTTCCTAAGAGTGAATGAATAACCTGGTGCTCATTTTCAGCTGTGAATAGCAGAGTGCCCAGTGGCTCCACCAGCTCCTCGCACAGAACCGAGTCCCCGACGCCCGAGCCCTGCCCGCAGGCAGCCAGCAATGTGCCCCCGCAGTCCGTGCTCCCCATGTACCCATCCGTGGACATCGATGCACATGTGAGTAGTCGAGCTAAGCTTGGAGTGGATTTGGGAAAAAAAAAAAACAAGTGCTGTTGTAGAAATATTCAGGTTGTCTTTTTTATTTCTGAGTATCTGCTGCTTTTTCTCTCCCACGCGTGAAGACTGAAAGCAATCACGACACTGCGCTGACCCTCGCGTGTGCGGGAGGGCACGAGGAGCTTGTGTCTGTGCTGATCGCCCGTGGTGCCAATATTGAACACAGAGACAAGAAGGGTAAGTGAGAGCCATAACACGGTTTGACCATGAACTAAAGCACGAAACAGTGAATTTCAAAATGTGAACTGCATTCTTGCACTTCAAGTAGTAACACTGGTCATACAAAGCCAGTGAGCTTCTGTCTGCACCTGAGTGGGATCTTAAGCAGATTTGTGAAACATGAGGCACTTCTGTCCTTACAACTCACGCTCTACAAATGACCTCACAAACCTGATAGAGGAGCTGATGGGGGTAACCAGCCCATCTTGGCTGTCAGAGCTGAGTGGTGGCAGTTGTCAGGTTGGGTATCATTGTTCTCAGAAACAGGGTTCAGCAAAATCTCACATCTTTTAGAGCTGAGAGAACAAAACCACTACGCCACCTGTGTTGGAGCTCACATTGACCACTGGCAGTCAGCAACACATGCAGGGCAGATATGGTCACTGGTTGGAGCTTAATTGAACAGTAATTGTGCAGAAAGCTGTGACTTCTCCAAGGTGAGGAGTTGGTCAGAACTTAATCCAAACTGATCACTGCAAGCACTGTTTAAATTTCTTTTGAACAGCCTTTGGCTGGAATCTGAGCCTCGATGTGACAGGGTCAGAAGAGAGTTGGGAAAGGCTCTGTGATTGTAGCACCCAGCAGGAAACCCCCAGTCTGAGGAAGAGATATGATCAATAGAAGTCATTGTGAATCAACCCATTTGTGCATTTCTGCTCCTTAATAATACTTTTGAGATACTCAAGGTTGCTTTTTAATGCAATCTCATGTCACTAGGTTTTACACCCTTGATTCTGGCTGCAACTGCTGGGCATGTTGGTGTCGTGGAAATTCTTCTGGACAAAGGTGGGGATATAGAAGCACAGTCGGAGCGCACGAAGGATACTCCGCTTTCCTTGGCATGCTCCGGTGGACGCCAGGAGGTACAGACATGTCCTCAAAGGGCTGGAGTTCTTACTTGCAGAGAGGGGCTTTTTTGTACAGTGTTGGGTTTCTTCTGTTGTTGATACATCTTACTTTTTTCCCAGAAGGTTTTTCACCTGTTTCAGTGTAGCTAATTTAAGGCTTTTTCCTCTTCTAAGAAAGGAAGAAGAAATTTAAGACTTTTTTTTTTCCTTCTCTCCCTTGCCTATCCCAGTTTTGTTAGTTAATGATCATGGTCACTTGTGATAATTTGTGGTCTTTCTTCAGTCAGTGTATGCTCACATGGTAAGTACTTCTGTGAGGGAGGCAGATATTTATTGAATAACTTTATTCACTGAGCACTTCCCTTATCCATCTTCCCTTTTCTCAGACCTGAAACAGCTGGTGCAGGCACACAAGGACAGAAACTGGGATTTTGTGTGGGCAGTACATGGCTTTAGTGATAATGCACAGGGCTGAAAAGTGCAGATGCAATGCAGGACACATTGTACCCATCTTTTAAGGATGTTTCAGAGATTTGTGAAATCCTTCCTATTTCAGTCATGTGCATAGTACCTTAGAAGATGGCATGGAGATGGCCAAGAGCTCTGTAGTAGATTAATATAAGGATTCAAATAGTTTGCCAAAATTGGAAAGTTTCCATTTTAATTTTGAACTGTAGATCTTTTAACAGTAAAAGTGCTTCTCATAAAAAAGGCAAGATCAGCATAGCCTGTAGTAGTAGCCTGTTCTTCCTCTTTTTTTTTTTTTTTTTTTTTTTTTCTTTATGCCAGAATCTACCTCTTATGTTTCTGGCTTAGCAAGGAGCCTTTTTTTTCTGGCTTGTTTGGAAATCACCTAGCTTATGTTAATAGTAAATTGAGGCCCACTGAAGTACATCACCAAAATGGTTTAATTTTCTCTCATTTTATTTCTCTGAAGCAACTTCTGATAGAGGAGTCCTTCCTCATCCTCGTTCCATTAAAATATCAGTAACTCTGATTTTTGCCACTTTTTTTTTGGAAAGTGTCATTTGAATTCAAGTTGTGAGATGAGTTTTTGTGGAAGAGATGCTCAGACATTGTGAGACATTATGGGAGTGGGGTAGATATATTGTTTGCAGACTTAAGATTCCCAGGAAGAGCTTTGAAACCTTGCAGTTTTATTTAGGTAAAACAGTCTTTCTGGCAGACAAGTGCTCAGCTGCTGTGGTCATGGACTGTGGGAGCTGTACAGAGATAGGGAAAAGTCAAGCAGAAGAGGGTGGAGATTTTCCTATGGAATCCTGTCTGTTGACAAAGGAAGCTGGTAGCACGTTGGAAAGTTGGTGATAACATCCTCTCACTCCCTGGATAATAGCAAAGGCCACAATATGTCTGTTAATACTCGTGCTGTCTTTTCAGGTTGTTGATTTGCTGTTGGCGCGGGGAGCAAATAAAGAACACAGGAATGTGTCTGACTACACGCCGTTAAGCCTTGCTGCATCTGGTGGCTATGTTAATATCATCAAGATTCTTCTCAATGCTGGGGCAGAAATTAATTCCAGGTAATGTACCATGTGACCAGCTGAGCTTCAGTGTAACACAGGCACTTCCTGTTGGCTCCATCCTGAGGCACAGGTTGGAATCTCAAGTGTTTTCAGACCTCCTTGTAACAGTGTTTTTACACTGAAGACATTTCTATGTTCATGTTTTCTTAGTGCTTTTAAATCCTTTAACTATCACAAACTTCATCTGACTTATACCTAAATTTTAAGGGATTATAGTTTGCAAACATATTCTTTCCCTTTTCCACCATTCTGAGGTCTGAAAGTCAAACTATTTCCAAATAGAACCATGTCAAGAAGGCAGCCAGGTGCTCAGGGCAGCTCTGTGTGTTTGAAGATGTCTTTTTCAAGCAGAGGAACAAATTTACACAGCAGTGTCTCTTAAGTCTGCTCTCTACTAATTTAAAGAAAACTTACATACATTCTATCACTAGATAGAGCAAGAGAACTCTTAACTAGGGAAAGTTAAAGCTGCAGCTGTGCTAGAAGCATGTTTTTCTTTGAGAAAATCAGATGTAGCTTAAGGCTTATGTCTGCTTCAGCCATCAGAATGTCCAACAGCTGAAATGTATTTTCCTGGTTTATACATTGGAGTTGTCTATTGCATATAGTCCCTCTGGTGGTTTCTCCTAATTAATTAAAAATGCTGCTATTTTAGGTCAGTGCCTATATTTTCTGTAGGTTATATGTTCCTTTCTGACTTACAACAAAACATTTTGTTGTTCCTGGAGGCACCTGTGAGCCGTGGGCACTGCAGTTTGTTTCTTTCCCTCAGGACTGGCAGTAAGCTGGGCATTTCTCCTCTGATGCTGGCTGCTATGAATGGCCATGTCCCTGCCGTGAAGCTGCTGCTTGATATGGGCTCTGATATTAACGCCCAAATCGAGACCAACCGCAACACAGCCCTCACCCTGGCCTGCTTCCAGGGCCGGGCAGAGGTGGTCAGCCTGCTGCTGGACAGGAAGGCCAATGTCGAGCACAGGGCAAAGGTAAGTGGGGGACTTGCCTTTCCTTATGATTTATTGCCCCTGAGTCATCAAGTTGCTTCAAAATTTCCTGTAACTTTGAGCTCCTCTGGGCTCAGAGGAGTTAATACATCAGAGCGCTTAAATGTTCTGAAATGAGTGTGGTTTCTTTTAGAAAATAAAAAAGCATCAGTGATGATGTATTTTTTTGCATTAGGGAAAAGCTGACTGGTCCTTCTGAGTTTATAATGAAACTTAGATTGAGTCTTGTCTAGACTTTTTCAGGTTTAAACTTGATGTGATACTCAGAACAGATACAGATATTTTTACATGCAAGTGAAGTGTAGGCAGGAAGAGAATAGTGTTGCTTGTGATTCTCGTATAGAGCAGACTTCTTGTCTACAACCAAAGTAGTGCAGTCAAACTTTGTAAAGCTTTTACGTTGCTGTAGAACCCATGGCTTCAGTACTGTGACCTTCTGTGCCTCTGAAATGCTCCACAGGTCCCATCCTTTGGTGCTCTGGGACAGCTTTGTGTCTCCTGCCATAAAGCAAGCTTAAAGCTTGTGTAGACAGCCAGACTGATTTCCCCAGCACAAAGGAATTTTTGGTAACTCCTAAGGCTGCTGAAATAATTGCTGTGTCTGTCTACCCCGCCTGCTTCTGGAATGACTGTGGCTGGAGAAAAGGGGATATGGATAAAAGCCAGCTCTCAAATGGTCAGTTGGGCATGTTAGCAGCTGGTGTAAGTTTTTTTAACAGTCTGACCTGGCAACTAAGTTGGGCCCAGATCAGTCTCAGTGCCAAGGGAGGCTAGAGAAAAGCTATAAAGCCAGTTTCTGAGTATTTTTGTAGACTTTTGTAGACTTGTGTCTTCATTTGAATCTGTTCTAACCTCTGTTGTAGAGATCTTGTTATAAACTTTGCATTTGCTGTTGAGACAGGTATCTGGTGGTGCTTAGTCAACAGTTTGCTTGGGTTTGTATAAATCAAAGCCCAAGAGTGTTTGGGTTTTGGGTTGGTTTTGTTTGGTTGGTTTGTGTGTGGGTGTTTTGTTTTGTTGTTGGGGATTTTTTTGGTTGGGTTTTTGGGGTCTTTTTTGAGGAAGAGGCTGCTTGAAGTTAGGCTCCTAAACTAAATATAAGCAGCTAAATAAAAATCTGATTTCCCTTTGTAGGAATCATTTATGTCTTATCTGAAGTATGTTGTGCAGATTTCACAGAGTAACTCGTTCTCTTTGCACAGACTGGTCTCACACCTCTGATGGAAGCAGCTTCAGGAGGCTATGCAGAGGTTGGAAGGGTTCTCCTTGATAAAGGAGCAGATGTGAATGCCCCACCTGTGCCTTCCTCGAGAGATACGGCTTTAACAATTGCAGCTGATAAGGGTCACTACAAGTTCTGCGAGCTCCTCATTAATCGGTAAATCATTTCTTCTCATTAAGTGTTTAATGCCAGAGTGGGTGGGGCTCTGAGCAACCTGATCTCGTGGGTGGCTTCCCTGCCCATGGCAGGGGGGTTAGAACAAGATGAGCTTTCAGGTCCCTTCCAACTCAAAGCAGTTATGACTAATGATTAGTGGCACATTTGTTCTGTATTCCTCTGTGGCAAGAGTGCTCTTGTTCGCATTACCTCATGCACCTGAGAGCAAAGGGAATTGGAAGCTTTGAAAATAGGATGTTAAATCTCTTCCCTACTCTTCAGTATTATCCTGGAATATCTCACTACTGTAGTGTTAATGAAGCCAAGCAGGCAGCTGGGACCAGAGGCAGGCAGACAGTGTCTGGCTGGGACAGCTTGTTTGTGTATGAATCCAGCAACTCCCACGTGAGCATAACCCCCCACTGTCACTTGAGGGGCAAAGCCTGGAGGTAGCTCTTGAGCTTTTCAAGCATATGCCAATGTGCTGCTAACATCTTAAGGGGCTGCTGTGTCCTGTGGGTAGTCACCACACTGATAATTTAAAGGTTGCTGGTTGCATATCTCTGGTGCATTAGGTGACATTAAATGAGTGTTCATTTCTGTCAGAGAGGTTTAAATATTCCCCTTGTCACTACCCTGCAGATGAATCAGCAAATTTCAGGGACAGAAAAATTTCAGAGAAATTTCTCTGAGAAATTTCAGAATTTCTCATACCTTGCCACTGTATTTTAGTTATTAAAGTTCTGTATCCAGTTGTGCTCTGATGTTTTGTGATCTTGCTCTCTGACTTCCACCTTGACTCATGCCGTTTCTCTGGGTTTGTGCTTTTAGAGGGGCACACATCGATGTTCGCAACAAGAAAGGAAACACCCCGCTGTGGCTGGCAGCTAACGGTGGGCACTACGACGTGGTGCAGCTGCTTGTGCAAGCAGGGGCAGACGTGGATGCTGCAGACAACAGGAAAATTACCCCTCTTATGTCAGCATTTCGCAAGGTGGGAGACCAGCTTCTTTTGTGTTTTCTAAACAGTGCCCCTCATTTGGTCTTGAGTTTGAATACTTGGGTTTGGAACAATCAAATATAAGATGGCAAAATTGCTACTTTGATAAAATACCTGCTTCAAAGTCATAATTACTGTACTTCACAAAGATCCAGTTTTTGAGAGTTGAAAAATTTTGTTCCATAAATGATGGTAGCTTTATAATTTCCAACTGTACACTGTGGAAAAACTTAGACTGTTTGAGATTTCCATATTTCTGCAGTCTGTACTGCTTGTTTCAGTCCTGCTTTGGAGGTGAACACAATACCAGTCTGCAATAAGCTGTCCTGATTCCCTTGTGCTTCTCTCGTTCTGTTCCTCATCTGTTGTGATGGGACACTGTGTAGTCAGCTCTCCTGTCACCCACTGCCTTTTCTTCATGGCAGGAAGAGCATTGCTTTGGGATTGTTTAATCAGTTGTGGTGTTGGATGGAAGGAGCATAAGCAGAGGAATTTATTAACTGTAGCTACTTTGCCTTTAACAAAATACCAAATCAATGTGCGCTTTTTTGACAAACAAAAATGCTGAGCTTGCCCCTGTTTTGACACTGCCTTGCTTTCACATAACTTCAGAAGCAACGGTTAGGTGTTTTATGTGGTTGCACAGTGTACCCTGGGAGCAGAGGAACGTGCTTGCCAGGATAACATTCAGGTGGCTCAGTTTCTTGATCTGACTTGACCAGTAATTGAACAGTCTAAGTCAGCTCTATGGGGTGAATGGCAAGAGAGTGTCTAAAGAGGGTTGTCTTGTGTCTTGATTGTTACTAAAATCATGAAGATCTGCCTCTGGCCCTTGTATTTTAAAATAAAAAGTAACTTGTGGAAGAGCTTGTCTTTGCCACCTTGAAGCAGAACAATGGCTGTGATGTCAGCACTGAGCAAGCAGGACCTGCCCTTCTTCCCAAACAGCAGCTTACCAGAAATGTTCTTGCTTATTTTCAGTGTTTTGCATTGAACTGAGAGATATCAAACTTGTATTTTGATGATGAATGTTGACAATTGTATACAAAATATTAGAATTTTCTTTGGTGTTCTAGGGGCATGTGAAAGTAGTTCAGTTCCTGGTGAAAGAAGTGAACCAGTTTCCTTCAGACATTGAGTGCATGCGCTACATAGCGACCATCACGGACAAGGTGAGTTGGACCTGGGGAGAAGACCCTGGCCTGAATTTCCAGCAAAAATATCCGTGGGAATTCTTAAGTATTCAAAAACTGAATGTATATATTTGTTCACATACGTCTGATTTGGAGATTTGTGCATGTCTCCTTTTTAATATAGCACTTGAAAAGTAAATCAGCATTAGATCCTATTCTGTGAAATGGTATGTTTATGAATGCAGGGGAGCTAATCTCATTGTAGAGCAAGCCTCACTCTTCAGTTGTTTATTACAGTGGTAGTAAGACATATTTGCATTTCAGGACCTGTTGAAAAAGTGTCACCAGTGTGTGGAGACAATTGTGAAAGCTAAAGACCAGCAGGCTGCAGAAGCCAATAAAAATGCAACTATACTGCTGAAGGAGCTAGACCTGGAAAAAGTGAGTAGAAAATTGCTGTCGTGTAACAGTGTTTGAGCTGTGTGTGAATCTCTAGGCTGCATTTCCTTTGGTGCTTTTTGGGACAGACAGTCTTCATGCTCTGACTGTGTCTCTGTTCCTTCCCCTAATGTATCATACAAGTGAGGCACATACTGAGGGTGGCAAATCAGAACTGACTTCTGCTTCAGCCACTCCATTGTCCTTTTTGGGAAAGCTTGGACTTGCCAATAGTTCCTTAGGCAGTAGCTCTCTGGGACCACCTCAGCACAGAGGTGGTGTGAGTAAGGGAGGTCCCCAGTCTCATGGTGTATGTCTGTGGGTGTAAATCATGTCCCTAAGCATTTTATGGACTTCTGCTCAGGGGAGTTGAGTACATATGGAAAAAATCCCTTCTCCCTTTGCTGAGAATACTGTAAATTGTTCTAGGGTAACACACTCTTGAGTGGGCTCTCTTAATGGAGGTTCTTACAGTTTTTGACAAGTTCCACATTGGCTTATTAAATTTTTCAGGTTGGGGACTTGTTAAGCACACATCAGTTGCTGTGCACAAACAGTGCAGTAGATGACTGATTCCATATACTTTAAAAAAAAATTAAAATTAGAGCCATTGAGAACTGGCTTTTGAATCAAAGATGTGAACATCACACCAAAAGTATCACTGAGCTTATTAAATGTTTGAGAAAGGACTAAGAGGACGAGAGATTTTTCTGGTCTTCCATTAAAACTGTATTTTTGTTAATACTTTGTTATCATTCCTTAGATATCTTGAGACCAGCTAGTCCTGTTGTTGAATAAGTTCTGTCCAGTTTCTGTGTAAAGATTCAGTATATGCCAGTCATTCTAGTTCATTGTGCTCTCTCCTTTCTCCTTCCCCCCAGATTTCTAGGGACGATCTGAATTATAAGTATAACTTAGTCTGTGTGAAAATGTTTAAATATGGATTCTTTTCTCCTCCATAGTCAAGAGAGGAAAGCAGAAAACAAGCTCTTGCAGCCAAAAGGGAGAAAAGAAAGGAAAAGAGAAAGAAGAAGAAAGAGGAACAAAAAAGAAAACAAGAAGAAGATGAAGAAAACAAGCCTAAGGAAACTCTGGAACTGCAAGAAGATGATGATGAAGAAGAAAATGATGATGAAGGTAAAGAACAAGTGTTTCTATGAACAATGTAGATGTGGGGGTGCCACCTTCTAACCATGAAGGTAAAGGAATCTGTTTGAAAGCTGGTCTCTCATATTTGACAGTATTGCATGGCTGCTGCCTGGCAAAACTCCTTTGCTCTTTTCTCACCCCCTCCTGTGTTCACAAAAGTCTTTCACTCTTGGAGGATTTACAACTGAATTTGGTGCTAGTCTGACAGCTCAGCAAGGACCATAACTTCAGCTGTGGTGTATTCAGTGAGGGCGCTGATTTTTCTATTTTGTGGGTTCTGATTGTATGTAAACTGCTTTTCTTTCAGTGGAGCAAGAAGTTCCTATAGAGCCTCCAAGTGCAACTACTACAACTACAATTGGAATTTCTGCAACTTCAACTACCTTCACAAATGCCTTTGGGAAGAAGAGAGCTAATGTGGTGACTACCCCCAGCACAAATAGAAAAAATAAGAAAAATAAAACAAAAGAGACTCCTCAGAATATGCAGATAATTTTGCCAGATCAGCATATATCTCTAGCACAGCAAAAAGCAGATAAAAATAAAATCAATGGAGAGCCAAGAGGTGGTGGTGCGAGTGGGAACAGCGATTCAGATAACTTGGATAGCACAGATTGCAACAGTGAGAGCAGCAGTGGAGGGAAGAGCCAGGAGCTGAACTTCACGATGGATACGAACTCCTCGGAGCGGCGCTATGCCTCACTGCTCATCCCCTCTCAGGAAGAAAAAAACAGCACCTCAGCTTCCAAAACACCAACGAGGTGAGACTGCTCTCTTCCTTCCCTGGTGTTCCACAAGGTTCCACCTATGCCAGTGTCAATGTTCTGTAGCTTAAGCTCTACACCAACTGTACATTCCCAGAACCTAGAGAGATTGAGGCTGCTTTATTTGCATAGCTGTGTTAAGTTTGTTGAACACAACCCCTCAAAATCTTGTTAGAACAAGATTTTTTGGGGTGTTGTTGGCTAGTTTTTTATACTACTTGAGCCAAATAGCCTTTTCACTCTGCGCTTTTTGAGCATCCATGTTGCATTGTTAGCTTTGTTAGAATGGATCTTAAAGTGAATATCCAGGGAATTTAATAAGGAATCGCCAGCTTTATTTATCATCCACAAACAGAAGTGGTTTTGTTACATTGTGATTGTTTTATGGTTTCATCATTAACTCATTTGACTTGCAACCTCTTTCTTTTAAGGAGAGAAGAAGTTGATGACTCTGAGCATTTCACCTGCCAGGTTGATGGCCAGTTTGATATAACCTTGTCGAGCCAGAGGTGAGAGTCAGAAGAACTCAGGGAATGTCGAGGTCACACGAATGGTTCAAAGGGTCATTCAATTGCTTGGGAATTTGCTGATAACTTTTACAATACCACTTTCTGAAGAGGTCATTGGTCTGAATCAGGAAGCTTAGCTCCCACGTGGGTCTGTAGTCTTTGTTTTTACATCTAAGTAATACAAGTCTGATCCCCATCGTTTTGTTTTTTCTTTCCATTTTCTGCACTAAGGGAGGGAAGAGAGCAGGGAGGTTGATCTGCAGGACACTGGGCTGACAGAGAGGCCAGCTTCAATAAGAACACAGACATTGTGGCTTCAAGAAGGGCAGTGAGACAGGGCTGTTGTCAAACTGATTGAGACACTTGTCTGGGAGTGGGAAGAGAGAATATTTTTGTGTTTCTTGTTTTTCCCAGATTCAGGTTAGATGCAGAATGAGTGGATTCATTAACCCTTGTGGTTAGAAGGGTGTGTGTTTTGGGCTCCCATTAGGAGTGTTAAAAATTGGAATTTGTCTCTGTTCTGTTCTTCGAACAGAGATTGTTTCTGCCTTGGACCTTTCATCCAAGGTTTGCTGCAAGAGCCTTGGGGTCCTGTGCAGTTCACTACAGCAGGACAAGCTAAATGCATCCTCCTGACTCCTTGTTAGAGGTGGTTCTTCTGGAAACAGTTCATGCTGCTAGTTCTAAGCTGCAGGAATGTAAACTGTATGCTGTCATTTTATTCTGTAATGGGTAATCAGCACATTTCTGTTCCCAGAGTTGACAGTGAAGGTCATTCGAGTTCTTTGTCGACTACTTATAAGTCTGTTTCCCTGCCTCTGACCTCTCCAAATGTAAAGCTGAATCTGACCAGTCCAAAAAGAGGCCAGAAAAGAGAAGAAGGCTGGAAAGAAGTGGTTAGAAGGTAAAGACTTTAATACTATGTTTTAAAACTGTCTGTGAGCTTTTTAGCTCGTAAATTATTCTCAAATACAGAATGTCCAGCAAGATTATATAACTGAAGAATTAACTTAAGGAGATTCTACCCCACTTTCTCTTGCAGTGCTGGGAAAAGCAACTGCAGCCCTAATTTTTAGTAGCTCCTCGCTAACTTAATGTGAACAGGACATAAACACTGTATTTGTCATCAGAAAATAAAGACAACCTGTGGCTTTAGTGGAGTAAAGGATGTGGGGACAAGATAAAAGGGCAAAGGAGCAGAGGACAGTGAAAAGCCCTACAACAGATGATTGCCCATGAACTAAAGGCAGAATGGATGTGAGTAGAGAGGCAAATGATCCCTTCAAGGCCAGAATTCATTGTACTTTGGGCAGTGACCTTGATCACTAATTCAGTGGAAAATTGTGTTACCTGACAGTGAGTGCTTAGAGATACAGTGAGATTTAAAGTTTTACTGTAAAGCAATCTTTTCTTTTGAAAATGTACTGGGTTTTACTGTATGGCCATTAATACCCAGTATCCCTAACTTTTACTAGAATGATCATCTGGCTTTGCTTTTTTTTTGTTCTCTTTATCAAAAAGGAATACAGCACAAACATACCAATGTTAGATGCTTTGTTTGCACTTAGGAAACCCTCCTGCTTTTCTGTTCTGCAGTGGCAGTGACTAGATGTGCCCATTTTGGAGAATTTTAGGCTATGTGCAAAGAACGTAATTGTATAGAGGGCTTGGTGCATTTGGATTAGTGGAAGCCACAGAGTGTTCTTAATAAAGGTTAAAAAGGCAGTTTAATGTGAAAGTTTTATGTGTTTGAACTCTTAGTTTGGTCTAGTGTTTGAACTCTTGGTTTGGTCTCTGCCTTTTGATGCAGTCACCAATGGGGCTCTCCACAGTGACGTGGCCTTGCTGGGTGTGTGGTGGCAGCCTGGTCCCCACTTGGGGAGTGGTGCAGGCAGGAGCCCCTCAGACAGCCCTGAGCCCCTCTGACCTGGGGCTGCTCCTGCTCTCCTGGGGCTTTCGAGTCTCCTTGGCTCAGCCCAAATGTTCACGTGGGTGCTGTCTGCTCCTGTGTTGGCCTTGGCAGTGTCTAGACATGCATCCAGAACCTGCCCTATCCTCTTTCCTGAGGAATGCCATAAGGAACATCCCATTCAGGGTTGTGCACTGGTGTTTGCTGTGCCCTGACTGGTGGAAGCATGTCCTGCCAAAGAGTGTTGTTGGTGACTGTGGATGTGTGGGTGCAGTGCCCAGGAGCTCCTTCTGCTAAAGCCTCTCCTGATCTCAACAAGAATTCTTCTTCCCTCTCCTGTGAGTGACCCCCAGCTAGAAGGAATGTCTATCAAAGTAACCAATGCAAACATCCCTTCTGCCCCTGACAGGCAAGTGGGCAGAGTTCTGAAAGACCCTCCCCCCAGCAACACTCTGCAGCCAACACCAATTGAGCAATTTCAGCTGCAGAGAGGAGGGCGCTGCTGTTCCGGAGCAAAAAGGTACTTTTGGGGACAAAACATCAGCCATAGGAGGGAGGGAGGGAAGCAGCTGTGGATGATGGGTGGGAGGGGACTGGATATTGGGGTGGGCTCTCCTGGAAGAGAAGTGCCTCCTTGATGGCTGTCAGAGGTCCCCAGTGAGCTGGAGTGGAAGCAGACCAAGGTGCAGTCAGGAGCCCTGTGAGCAATACAGGTGTTCTTGAAACTTAGGTGAGCATGGATCTCTGGTTTGGGGAGGGAGTAACTGATGTCTGTCTTGAGAAAGAAGCCTTGGAAGTGGAGGTGGGGAAGAAAACCCAAAGCATGAAACAGCTTTGGGATAGAGCTGGGTGTATGCACTGGGGGTTCTAGGAATGGGAAGGGTTGTAGTGTGCTGTCCTGTCAGGAATGGGGGAAAGGAAAAATGCCTTGGCAATACGAGGTGTTGATTTAAAACATCTCCGTGTGTTTAGATGTTTAAAATTAAACAGGTTTCCTCTAAGTCCTGTTAAGTGACAAACAACTCCCTGAGAATCAGTGGATTACCTATTTACAAGGAGAAACTTACAAGTTTCCAAGACTGGAATAGCTAGGTGAAGCTGGCAGCCTTTCCACAGTGTTCAGACACTTCCCAATACCCCGTGCTTGCTCTGACCCACCAGTACCATGTGAATCAGGAAAACCCTGAACTCACTGACTTTGGTGGCAGCGTGGTGGCCTGACAGCCTGCTTCTGCTAGTCCAGGCTGCCATCACATGCAGCTCCCTAAATCACAGCACTGCACACCTTCACCTGCTTTCACCCACCACTGTTTATTGGTGACACTGCCCTTCCAGATCTTGAGGTCTGAAAGAGATACTTGCTAAAAGGTTGTGGATGCAGGTGATATTACAGAGCTGATCACTGGAAAGCCATCTCTCCTTGCTATAAACAGTCCAAGTAGTTAAGCCATGGGCTTTTATATTTGAAGCAGTGCTGCTTGTGTAAATTCAGGTTGATAAGCTGAGGATTTGTCTCACTTTGGGGAGGTACCCAAGATAAGGTAAAATCCAAAATGGGTTCTGAAGTAGCGTGAGGCTCATATATCTGTGTTACAATAGTGGTGGAATGAATGCTACTGGAGAATCCTTGTCAGGTACTGAGGAGGATGAGTAATTTGAGTGGGGGACTTTGAGAGAGGCTCCAAAAGGTGAAGAATCAGCAGAAAATCACTTACTGCCCTTAAGAATATTACTTCAGCCACTGTCAGACAGCAGAGGGGTTTTGTCTGTCTTGAAGTTTGAATGCATTTCACAGATTTCTGATCTTTGTGATATAGGTCAAAGAAATTATCAGTCCCAGCTTCTGTCGTATCTAGAATAATGGGAAGAGGTGGGTGCAACATCACAGCAATTCAAGATGTCACTGGTGCCCACATTGATGTGGATAAGCAAAAAGATAAGAATGGAGAGAGAATGATCACTATAAGGTACAGTATCTCAAAATGAAAGTCTTGAGTTACTCCACAGTGTCATTTATTGAAAAGTTTGTTTGCTTTCTAAGGCAGGATCTATTTAGCTTCTTTGTTCTAGAATAGCACATGCATTCCTGCTGCCAAGATATGCTGAGAATCGACTTCAAAGATAATCCTTAAGTTACACAGAAGTCAAGAAATAACTTATTGCAGTAAACTTACAATAGACTTAGAGATCAGTAAAGATTGAAGCTACGGAATGTTGCGCAAAGTGGGGTTTCCTTTTGCAGGAGATAAATCTGTTTGTGTTTAACCTAGGGGTGGTACAGAGTCCACGCGATACGCAGTGCAACTCATCAATGCCCTTATTCAAGATCCTGCCAAGGAACTGGAAGACTTGATTCCTAAAACTCATATAAGAACACCTGCTTCGAGTACCAAATCAATCCACGCAAACTTTTCGTCTGGAGTCAGCACTGCGACTGCTTCCAACAAGAACTCGTTTCCTCTCGGAGCACCGCCCCTGGTCACATCGCAGTCATCGACACTATCTACTTTCCAGCCTCCTAACAAATTAAACAAGAACGTCCCAGCGAACGTGCGCTCATCTTTTCCGGTGTCTCTTCCTCTCGCTTATTCTCACCCTCATTTTGCCTTGCTGGCTGCCCAAACTATGCAACAGATCCGGCACCCTCGCTTACCTATGGCCCAGTTTGGAGGAACCTTTTCACCTTCACCGAACACTTGGGGACCATTCCCAGTGAGACCAGTTAACCCTGGCAGCACGAACAGCTCTCCAAAGCATAATAGCTCGAGTCGTGTAGGTAGTCAGAATGGAAGCGTTCTGCAGACGGAGTCTCCTGGGTTACCTACGTCCAGTTGTCCCGTTACCGCCTCGTCTGTAGCTGCTTCCACCCAGCCTCTGTGTGTGACCAGTAACCGGACTCCCTCCTCGGTCAGGAAGCAGCTCTTTGCCTGCGTCCCCAAGACGAGCGCTGCAGCAACAGCCATCTCAACTGTGACGAGCACCTGTAGCACTCTGCCCTCAGCTTCCTCTGCCCCCACAAACAACGGGCAAGTGCCCACCGCGTTTCTGCCATCTACTGCTCCGCAAGCGCAGCACTCTGCCCTGAAGGCGGAATCGTTCTCGGCTGTCTCAGCACCCAAGGAGAAGGTGTCGACCCCCGAGCAGCCGCCAACAAGCGCGTGCCCGCCAGCTTCAGTCGCAAGCAGTTGCAGTGTGTCAGCCAGCAGCAGCTCAGGGGGCACCGAAACGCGCCCGGCGAGCAGCCCCGCACCGCTCAACAACGCGCAGGAGGAAATTCTGCCAACCAGCATGTCCGAGATCAGCCCTTCCATGTCGATGCCTTTTTCATCCAGCTCAGAAACTGCTCCTTTAAGCTTAGCGTCGCCCAGGTCAGTTGTTGCAGATAATCAGGACAACAGTAACTTACCTCAAGTAGCTGTACCAGCACCTCGAGTTACTCACAGGATGCAGTCCAGAGGTTCTTTCTATTCAGTGGTACCAAATGCAAACCTCCATCAAGATCCTCAGTCTATTTTTGTTACGAATCAAGTTCCTTTAACACCTTCTCAAGGTCCACCTGCTGCAGTGCAGCTTTCGTCAGCCATGAACGTTATGAACGGTTCTCAGATGCACATTAACCCAGCAAACAAATCATTGCCTCCTGCCTTTGGGCCAGCAACGCTCTTCAATCACTTTAGTAGTCTTTTTGATAGCAACCAGGTGCCAGCTAACCAAGCATGGGGAGACTGTTCACTCTCTACCCGAGCAGCAGCTGACCCATCTTTCACTGTTCAGTCTACCTTTCTGAATAACTCTGTGCTAGGACACGTGGAAAACGTTCATCCCGACAACTCCAAGGCTCCTGGTTTCAGGCCACCTTCCCAGCGGGTTTCAACTAGTCCCGTAGGTAAGTCATTAAGATCATGTTCTGGACAAAATAATTTCTTCAGCCATTGCACTTTGGTCATCATACTGATGGAGAAATAGTCTACAAATGACAGGTGGAGAATGCTCATGTAATGAGGATGGCCTGTTTTTTCCAAGTGCTCTTTAAAATGCTGACGATTTTTTTTTCTTCGGCTCTTCTAGGCTGTTAGGAGTTCGGAAGATATCAGATGTTGCATTGTTTGTCCTCTGTGTGAGACAGGAATTCTCTCACCTGCTTGTAGTGTAGCATCAATTTTAGGTTTTGGGTTGGAATGGAGCACAGTGTGGGATGACACCAAACCTGAGGACTCCTGGAGGTTCCAGCTGCAGCAGTGACTGCATGCAGGTGCTCCATATTGTATGTGAGACTCCAGCTTGACTCAGTGAGGATAAACTCTCTTTACCTTTTGGTTCTTGATATGGCTCTGGGATTTTAGTAAGCTTACTTTGTGGAGCTTATTGGTGTGCTACTGCCTGGGATGTTTTATTCAGAGATTCAGTATAGCAGTACTAGCACACCTGGATTTGTTTGAAATGGGTTATGAACACTGAGATTGAGCTCCCTGCCCTTGCTGTGCTCTGCCTGCAGGATTTTTCTTCTCAGTGTTCAAACTATGTTGCAGACAACCAACTGCACCCATTAGGTTGGAAGGGACCCTCAAGAGATCTCTTCTTTGCCACCCCTTTGCTCTTGCCATGGTGTCTGTGGGGTGCCCTGGAGCTGGGTATCTGGAGAGCCTTGCTCTGGAGTCATCCTTGCCCACACAGTATGTCTTGGGTGTTTGGGCTAAAGCTTCAAGACTTGAATACTGGGCTGGGACAAGTCAAGTAGTTTGACTTTGAGATTAAAGGAGAAGAGAGGATTTGGAAGATGTGATGGTAAGGAAAGAAGATCTTCAGCATTCCCTTTCCTCTCAGTTGCTTGACAAATGTGCAGGACTTCTGCAAACCAGAACACTTCTCTCTTACTGGCTTTAACCACAAAACTGGGGTGTTTGCTATGACTGTAGTTTTTTCTCAGTTGTTAAATTTGGGTTGTACTGCTCTGCAAAGCGAGGGCACACCTAGAACTCTGGGCCACATCCAGCCTCAGTGCAGGAAGCAGAACCAGATGTGTCAGATGAAGTAACTGGACCTTGTTCAACAGAGACTGTTAATAAAGAGCTGCCAGACCCCCAGCAGGCTCCAAGACCACCTGACAGTGGTTCAGCTTTTCCTCTGCAGTGCTCTGAACTGAGGTTGGCTGTTGCTGAAATAATTCCTGGGAAAGTAAACTTATGGCAAATGGGATCTGCTGATTTCCCTGACAATGGCATCCTGCATGTGCAAACATGGGTGGCTGGGACTTCTTACAGCAACAAAGTATTTTGCTGTTCCCTTATGTTAAGATCATCTGTTTGTAATGGGAGAAAATTTCTTGTATTTCTACTTTATATATCCTTCTATACTTTATATATCCTTAAGTGACTGTAAGTATTTAAGAAACAGTGTAAACCTGTTTCTGCCATTAGAAAGGTTAGGTAGATAGCAAAGGAAAACTCACACAGTTGACTTTGGGAAAGGTATAAGTGAAGTTCTCAAACAAGCTCAAAAATATTTGCACAGAACATACTTTTCCTGAATTAGGATTTGATTAGGATATTGCAAATTGAAGAAAACCTGCAAATAGGGAGTGTGCTGCTAAAATTGTGCTGGGCAGGAGGCAACTGGTTAATCAGGTCCTTAACTGATTCATTTAATGCCATTTTACTTCATGCTGCTTCCGATCACCTTTTTTCAGAATCTAGATGTTCCAGGAGCAGGGGGGTTAAGGGAGCTTGAGGATGTTTGGAAGGTGTGATAGAGAGGAAAGGAGCGAGTACAGTGGGCTGAGGACTTCTCTGTTGCCTTCCCTCAGAGCCAAGTGTGGTCTGCCCACCCCTCTCATTTGCCAGCTTGTCCCAGGGGACTGGACCTTGCCCTCGGCTCAGCCCCAGGGCTGGCAGAGCTGGGGACTTCCATGGCTGTTTGCATAGGGCCTGGTGACACAGTTCATGAGATTTTGAGAAGGGGGGACAAGGGCTGGTCACTGCTCATGCTCTGGCCAGCAGCAGCACAGTGGCCAGGGAGCAGCCAGGGCCTGGCTGGCAAGTCTGTGTGGTCAGAGGGGTTGGGAACAGCCTCGGAGCAGGTGGACACCCATCCTCTGATCTCAGCTGTGGGAGGGACACCTGAGGGAGCAGAGGTTTGTATTTTGTGCCTCTCTTGCACAGTTGGCCCATGGCAAATTTTTCCACAAATCAACATTTCTAAGGGATCACCTCTAAACTGATTTAGTGAAGATTTAGTATAGTTTGGGTGTGCACTAACCCAGCTTTTTCTTAACAAGTTCTCACCTCAGGGTGGAGTTTGGGTAGTCTGCTTTTCCTGGAAAGTTCATGGGTGAGCTCAACTGCAGCTTGAGTTCTCTGATTCACCAGTTCCTTTGAGGCACAGCTATCTCTGCAGATCTCACTGCTGTGGATGCATTCTGGAAATGGCCTATTTGTCTCACATTTTTAGGTCTCTTGACCTGGCAGTTTGCAGTTGAGGGCAGGCTTAGCCCAACCATGAGAGGAGGCTGTGGAGAAGACCAAAAGTAATCTACTTGTTACTTCTGTCCTCTGCATTTTAAGGAGTTTGAGTTTGCTTCTTAAAAGGGGTCACAAACTTGAAGTATGCCAGCTTAGGAAGCAGCACATGAGTATGAAATGGTTGGACTCTGTTTCACACAGAATGACTGTGGCCCTTTCTCTAAACGGGCAGGTAATGTTGCAGTAACCAACATCTGCCTGGGGTCTTTGATAAACTGAATTTTGAGCAGAGTTTGGTGAGATGGATACACTCCTCTCAAAAGCTCAGTTATGCATTCAGAACACAATGAGGAGTTTGAATTCATAGCCCAGGTAAGTGCAGAGTATGGTATTGCAGAAGATTTTAGTATTAGAAAACCTGATTTTTTGGTAAGTACACAAATAGGAAGCTCATTATTGCAGTCAGGATTTGGTTCAGAATAACCATTTTTAATATTGAGCTAAGCTTTTCATCCACTTTTATGAAAGACAAGATAAAGTTAAAAAGTGTTCTTTGTGACCTGACTCGTGGATTTGTGCATCTCTGGCTGTCACACTCCCTTCAGCCCATGGAGCATCTCCAGCAGTGCTGAAGTGAAGTGGACTGTCCAGCCATTGCACTTTACAAGCTGTGTACCCAAAAGCTGTGTTACCCATCAGCCTACTGAGCCATCAGAAGACAGCAGGACATCCCTGTCCTGCAGGAGAGCTGCTTTTGTCACAGTCCCTGCCTTGTTCTCTGTCTGGGAGCCCAGCAGCACCCACGGGTGGCAGCAGCTCTGTCAGGGGCAGATCTTGTGTGGTTTGCCAGCCAGCTGGAATTGGTGGTTTGGTGTGTGGTGGAATTGGTCCCCAGGGGCCTTTTGGCTGCCAGGTTTGTGGACAGAGGGGTGGCCACAGTGTCCAGTCAGTGGCTCCACAGCAGATGCCCAGGGAGGGCCCTGGGCTGCTGGCACCGCTGTCGGCTCAGGCCTGAGCTCTGCGCTGGAGCCAGGCTGCAACTGCAGACAAACTCGGCTCAACCACACTGCAGTCACAGGCACTGGCATCCTCCTCAGAGCCGTGGAGTTTGTGCTGTGACAAACCCAGGAAGACTGTCCTCCCATGCTGGGGGTCCCTCAGCTAAGCACCCCATGTTCCAGCAGCAGGGGGATGTGTTTCTCCTTGGCTGTAAGGGAGACTTCTCAATTTAACATTTGGGCTAGTGAGAAAAATACCTCCTTTAACTCCAACAAATCATTTCTCTCCCTGGGAGCAGGTTGGATCTGGCACATCTGGAAGAAGTAAATCAGGTGACTTGGTTGATAATACCAGGGCAAAAGACCTGGCTTACAGGAACTATCCAGGCACTGAAAAGTGCCCCTCTAGTTTCTGACCTAAGGTACTGCCTGGCAGCACTGCTGTTTGTGGTGGGGTGTGTGTAGAGATAACCTTCAACCTCACTCTGCAGCAACATAGGCTGGTCCTGGTTGTGGTCATTTTGAAATGTTTAAATGGTTTTGAAACTAATCTTGTTTAATAGGCCCTTGAAACTAAACCCTAAACTCAGGTGAACATATGGCCATGCCCATTTCTGCTTTCAGGTAATAACGTGTGATAAGAGCTTTTACAGCATTTTGGAAAAATACTTAAAAGCTTTGGCTTATAAAAAAACCCCTGTAATTCACCCTTGCTAGTAATTTTTGTGGGACTTTGAACTCTTTCTCCATCTCTATCTTCCTCTCACATGTCCCTGGAGGAAGCAGCCCCCTCCCCTGTGGTGCTGTGCCACACCAGCCCTGTCTCTGTGGCCACAGCTCTGGCTGATCTCTACATAAAGGTACCTATGGGATGGCAAAGCCCATCCTGCAGAGAACTGCTTCCCTGGTGCTGGATTCCCCTGGGACTTTCACAGAGCCCTGGATCCCTGTTGGATTTGGGTGGCTTTTTGTAAGCAAAGATCATGGCCACTCCCAGCTTTCCTGCTCTGCCCTCCCTGCTAAGATCATTTTCTTTCAGTGACCAAAGGGATGGCTGTTTTTGTTAAGACTTGAGGCCAAACCAGAGAGCCTCCAGAAATGCCTCTGCGGTTTCTAAGGGAGAATCGTGCACCTGTAAAATGACCTTACCATGTGCAGATGCCCCCAACGGTGATGAGATGCTTTAATTATATTTGGAGCACTAGCTTTCTCTGGTGCTTTGAAGCAGGTTCCCAAAGAGAGATATTTAATCAAATTTATGTTTATTTCAGGCTTACCCTCTCTAGATCCATCCAACAGCTCTACAACTTCTTCTTCAGGTCCTTTGACAGGCTTTTCAGCAAACATACAAGGAGCACGGGTTTACCTTCAAGGGCCAGCGCCTGTTGGGACTCCCAGCTTTAACAGACAGCATTTTTCACCACATCCTTGGACAAGCGCAACAAATTCATGTAGGAACTTCATGGGTCTGTCTTAGTTAACTATAAATTCATAGCTATTGTCTTTAGTAGATTTCTAACTTGAGGGGAACTTACCCAGTAATGCACAAAATGCTTTCCAATTGCTTTTAGCAGCTGTGAGGATGGTGTGCAAATCCCAAGCTGTGCTATTTTGTGGGGTTTTTCCCATGCCACTAGTTCTGGTAGCATTACTAAAGGCGTATTTGGGCAGAAAAATGAGTCATTGTAGGCTCTTGAGAGGAGAGAGCATGAAGCAGTGGGGGAGTGGAGGTGATTATGCCAAGCTAAAGATTCCCCTCTAAGTAGTACGAGTTCAATATTAGGTGAAAATGTCATGTTTGCCATGGTTTGAAGTTATACTTGCCTTTTTTTTTTTTTTTCTTTTTTTTTTCTTTTTTTTTTTCTTTTTTTTTGTTTGTTTGTTTGTTTGTTTTTTAAATTGGAATCTGGAATTATACTTAATTTGTTCCAAAATCTCTAAGCATCATCCAAGGTAACAGTGGGTTTTCTTCCTAATGGAAAGAACATGGAAGTAGCTTTACAGAAAATATGGGTCTTTGATTCAGAATCGTAGCTGAAGAGGTTTTTCATGTCACTGCATGCAACTTCATTGCCACTCTGAGTTTAAGAACCAAAATATTTAAATGAGTGCTCAAAGGAAGTTGGATTTCCCAAGGAGAGTCAGTGACGCTTCTGAAGTTGGCGGGACTTCATGCTCTTAGGTCACACCTGTGGCTTTGGGAAGCTGTCTGATTTCTCTTCTGCTGGAAGTGGTAGATACCAAAACCAGGCTGTTTAGATATTTATGGTATTTTGGCTGATGGTTTCACCTCTTCCTGAAACTCTTCCATGTTTCTTATTCTTTCTTGTAATTAATTTAGTTACACTGCTATGTCATGAGAATATCATGATTCTGATGGCTGAAAGCATTTGTGTTATAATGTGGATTTTAGAGTTCAAATAATTCTTAGGATTTCTGTGAAAGACTTGAATACTTGCTATAAAAAGCCTTTAAAACATTTTATCATTTGCTTTGAGATAATATTGGGGAAATAAATGGGATGGCATTTACGCTTGCTACTTTGTGTGTAATTAAGCAAGAGAAATACTCTTTTCAGCAGGTGAATCTCCTATTCCATCAGTTTCCTCAGGATCATCTTCCCCCCTCTCAGCTGCTTCTGCACCTGCTAACTTGGGCCAGCCAAAAACGGGTAACGCCAACCCAGATCGGAAGGTGCCGCCTCCCATCGGGACAGAGAGGCTCGCCAGGATCCGCCAGGGAGGCTCCGTCACTCCCACGCCCTTGGGAACCAACTTCACAGCCCCCGTGGGCCACAGCGGCATCTGGTCCTTCGGAGTGAACAGCGTGTCTGGTGAGTGCTGCTGTGCAGAAACGGCCAGGGCCTCTCGGAAGGAGGGTTGGAGAGGAGGAGGAAAGCTCCACGGTCTGTACTCCCATGTGCAACATCCCAAGGGGACAGCTGGTGGCAGTGGTGGGAGAGCACGGGTCAGTGGAAGTGCTGTGGTTTGCCCTCCTGATGCTGGTGGTTCTCACCCGCCTGGATCAACTAACCAGGCACTTGTGAGCCTGAAATGGTGCAGAGACCTCGTACAGAGTCCTCTGAATGATCCAGAGCTTAGAGTAAACAATTTCTATCTGTTAATGGGGTGGTTTCCAGCCCTGACTGTTGGCTCCCTCTGTCCAGGTTTCTGTCTTGTTTTCCACTCCCATTTTACAGTGTCAGCTGAGGTGCAGCTGATGCACCCAGGGACACAGAGCTGTGGATGCTGGTTTTTGCACTGATTTCCTCGTGACTCTTGAACAGTATGGGATAACTTCTGTTCCAGGCAGCCTTGGTTCCCAAAGAATGACTTTGAAACAGCTGAAGTTTTACGTTCAGTTTCCTGGTAGTTGGATTTTGTGGAAAGGAGGAGGTGCAGCATTTGAGGTGTAGAGTGTTTCCATTGGTAACTTTCAATACAAACGTTTGAGTCCTGCATTTGTTTTATGCTTCAGTGAAGCCCTCCACACTTTGGTTAACTCATGTCTCAGCATTGCTGTGTGTTTTCAAGAAAAGCTTGTATGTGCTTACAGGTAGTGTTGGGAGCTCTGCTGGATTTTTGCAGTGGACATGTGGAACTGGCAGTTCATGGTAGTCCCCATCTTCTCCACCCTTGTCTGGACACCTGAGATCCCTCTGTGGCTGTGTGTTTTCAGGGTGCCTTTGGGTGGCCTTAGGTGTGTGCAGCTGCTGAATTCTACTCGAGTGTCAGCAGTGAATTTCATCAGCCATTTTTAATCTCTTTGCAGAAGGCTTGTCGGGTTGGTCTCAGCCTGTCATGGGAAGTCATCCAATGCATCAGCAGCTGTCGGACCCGGGCACGTTTTCTCAGCATCAGCCCATGGAGAGAGATGATTCTGGAATAGTGGCTCCCTCGAATATTTTCCACCAACCTATGCCAAATAGTTTTGTGGATTTTTCTAAAGTAAGTTACAGAGAGTTGGATTTATGAAATGGCCAGGGCCTGCCTTTATTGCATCTCCTGTTGTGCCTGTTCACCCTGTGTGTGTGTCCTCTGCTGCCACTGCTCATCACCCCAGTCCTGAACCTTCTTTCATCCCAGAACTGACCAGAAAAGGTGCCCAAGCCTGGAGGCAGGTCTAAACCAAGCCAGAGTTTGTAGGTTGCAGATATTCTCTGGTCAGTAGCTGAAGGCCTTCATCACTCTTCAGTGTTTTGTCTCTCAGAAGCTCAGTCTCCTGGAAATGTTTCACAAAGCTTGCCCAGCTCTTGAGGGTGATTACACGTTTGCTTAATGCTTTCAGCACAAATCATGGCCACAATACCACACAGCTTCCTCAGGGAAGTGGCAGGAGGAGAGGACTCCCAGCATGTTTCGGAAAGAGGCATAGCATGTGGTCTTGGCATCTGCATGGCAAAGCAGAGCCATTCACACATAGGAAAAGAATTCTCCAAATTGCAAAAAAACTGCTCTGTAACTTGCTCTTTCTGAATAGGCAGAATTATTTTAGATGGCCATCAGGAATTAGAGAAGATCTTCAACCCAGTCTGGTCAGCTCACTGCAGCCCTGTGTGCACTGTGGCTGTCCTGTGCTGCAGAGAGGAGGGTACACTGAGGTCACAGTGTTCAGCTGCTGGCCTGGCTTTGTGGGCTTATCTGAAAACTCTGTGTGTGCTGCAGCCTCTGCTTAGGTGTAAGTTCAGAAAAATGGCTAAGCTGGCTGGAATCTCCAACTCTGAAATCACTGTGTTCCACATTCTGCCCCAGTGTTCCCTGACAGTGCTGAGACTCCTGCCAGTAATGGAACATTACCTATGGAGGTGACCTGGCTCTGTCTGGCCCTACAGCCACCCTTCCCCGTGTCCTCCACCAGTGCTCTCTTGTCCCCTCAGGGCCTGCCCATCTCCATGTACGGCGGCACTCTGATACCCTCGCACCCTCAGCTGGCAGATGGCCCAGGAGGGCCCCTCTTTAACGGGCTCCATACTCCAGATCCTGCCTGGAATCCCATGATCAAAGTTGTCCAGAACTCAACAGAATGTACTGATGCTCAGCAGGTAGTGTGGCTGTCTTTTCCCACTTGTGCTTTCCTGGGGCTTTATACGGTGCTGTGGGACCCAGTTTTGGCTGGGTGACACGTTTGGTTTTTTCAGTTCTTTGAGATTGTTTGCATGACTTTTCCCTACAGTGTGTGCGTGTGCATGTGTTCATAAAATATCCATGGTGCTATTGATACCAAACCTTCCAGGTAAAACAAGCAGCATTTCAAGACTGCTCAGCCAGGTAATGGACTGTTACAAGTGAGAGGGTTTATATCCATACTCAGCACCTCGCAGGTTGTCAGTCAGAGCTGGAGAGCTCCTGCCTTTGGACAGTCTGGTTGTATTTTGAGGGAAGCCTTATGCTCGCCCTCAGTGGTAAAGCACTGTTAAAGGAACCTTTATTTGTTTTTATAATAGATTTGTCTTTTTATTTCTTGCTGTAGATTTGGCCTGGCACCTGGGCACCTCACATTGGAAACATGCATCTCAAGTACGTCAACTGATTTAAGGGGGTCTGTCCTTTTTTAGCCTGGTTTGGGAATCTTTATGACCTTGAAGAACCCTGGGGATTTTTTTTCATGTGCCTAACTAAGCAATTTTCTGTGGGCTGTAACAATGGAATCTCGATTGCCCGTTGTAGAAGAACAAATTGACTTACCTATACAAACTGATTCTGTTCTCCAGTTAGTTTAGCCACTTCAAACTTAAAAATCAGACAAAACTAGTGCTTTTGGCTAAACACTACTGAATGCTCCTTGTATGCAGCAGAGAACTAGCTGATGACATGATTTTGACCTTTTAGGGTGGTAAATACCTGTATAATTGTTTACAGACTTACAAGGAAAAGCTGAGTAAATTTCATGTCGTATAGTGGCTCTACTTTATGTAGCCTGTATTAATGTGAAATATTTACCTGAATACTCAATAAAAGGCAAACAGCATTTATAGGTTGTGTGTGAGAATTTTGGGAAGGGCTGTATGTTACTGTCCCCAGTAGCTGCTGCTGTGCCCGGTGACGCATCTCCCCGGGGTCACGTACTGAGCACGTGGGTGCAGTCAGGTTTGGGAGGGTTTGGAGCCACAGGTGTCTGCAGAGTCCTTGCCCCAGCCACTTGTGGGCCTTTTATTGGTGTGAACCTGCTTCTCTGTTATGGTTTTTTCCTTCTGGATTAGTTCTGCTGCTTCTGGCACTTCTGGCAGGTGTCACCTGAGAGATCAGGTTTTGCCCAGGGCTGCAAAGAAGGGCTGACAACAGTGACAGGTGAATGCAGGGTTCTTCACCTGCCCAGAAGCAATCGTAGAAAAGTGCTTCCCATTAGAGGAAAATGTAATAGGTTCAGTTCTAAGCTTCTTGTAATGCTGTAAATCTTCTAAGAGCTCCTCAGGCCCTTTCTGTGAGGAAGAAGAGGATTTTTGCATGCTGCTTAAGATGAATGTTAACTCCTGACCCAGTTCTCCACTTTCTGCACTTGGACTGTGCTTAGTTCTGCTTTTGCTCCAAAGCAGTGCAGTAACTACAAGGAATCCATTCCTTAAGCAGGAAACTCCAGTGCACGTAGTGTCTAATCCTATGGATCAATCTCAGACCAGGTGGAGACTTCACCTTCTTCCACCTTATCCAGACAAATCCTTATTTGCAGCAGCAGAGTTTCCCCAGCAAAAGCATAAAGAAGTACTGAAAACCAAACTGCGCAAGCAGTATCCACGTACCACAGGCAAATCAACCTTGGAAGCACCACTGGATGGTATATTCAGATATTTTTCTTGGTATTTGAGGGTGAAATGCAAAAAAAAAAAAAAAAAAATTGAACTGCTGCTGCCCCAGTGGTAGTGTCAACACCAAAGGAGATACACACAGAATGAGTCACAGAAAGGTTTGTGTTGGAAGTGGCCTTCAAGTTCACCCAGTGTGACGCCCTGCTGTGGGCAGGGGACACATGTCAGCAGAATTGTATTGAAAACAAGCAGTGTTGTGGTGCAGTAGGTGTGTGCTCTCTGGGGCAGGGGCAGGGGAGGGCTGGGGTGCTCACTTCTGAGGGTTCCTTGGCTGCAGCAAGCAGTGCCACCTCCTCCTGCCCCATTCGGGGGAGCCACTGTCTCCCCATCCTGGAGGGCTGCAGCTCCAGGGCAGGTGGCACAGTCTGCTCCATGACACCGGGGGGCAAGACCCAGGATGGGGCTGGGGCTGTCCCTGGAACAGCCTTGGCCACCCCAGCCCTGCCTAACGTAGGCAGCTCTTTGCTGCACGCGTCCCTTGCTGGCTTCTTCCCCGCACAGCTCCTTCCCTGAGGACATGGGCACCTGCTCTGGGCACCAGATCCAAGTGGCCCCAGCAGCCTCCACTAAAGTGGAAAAGGGAACCCCAAAGTTTTGTAGGAAGATCCTGCTTGAAGTTTGGACCATCACTGCCCCATGGTTACAGGGGGCACAGGCAGAGGCAGGGCCTTGTGCTCCTGGGGAGAGAGCTGGGGGCAGTGCCAGGGGGCTGGTGAGTGCAATGCTGGTCCCTCAGGACAGGCTGCCTGGATCCAGGGAAAGCGTGGGGGTAACTAATGCCAGAGTCTGTGCCCACTTGTGTTCACCAGCCCTGGGTGGCAGGACTCCCCCAGATCTGTCCTCCTTCCCCCTTCTGACCCCCTGGGCCAGCCATTGAGCAGGTCCTTTTCTTTGCTGTCTGTCCTCAGGGAAGCATGTGCCTCATTCCTGAGCTGGCCATGTTTGGGTTGAGCCACAGGTGCCCGCCCTGTGGGCACTGGCTCTGTTGTGTGACTTCAGTTAAGCTTCTCTGGGGTGAGAGAGCCCAGCCTGGTGCTGCGGGGCTGTGGCAGGTGTGGGCTGTGTAAGATGTTTGCAGTGCCCAGCAGAAGCTCCAGGCTCACTGGCACCTCGGGCAGCAGCTCTGGGCTCCCTGGACCCCTGAGCCTGGCAGGGAGCTGGTGCTGGGCTGCAGGGAGGGATGGGCAGGGGACAGCAGGGCTGCAGACGTGGCACACAGGCTGGTTGGCACACAGGCTGGTGTGACCTCAGGCCTTGCTGGCAGGCGGTTGGAGCATGGGGAGGAGGCAGCCCTGGGTGGACACTGCACACCCAGCAGGCCAAAGGAGATGTCCCATCGAACCCAGCCGTTGTCCTCTTGCAGGGAGCAGCAGGTGGCTGGCTGAGACAATGGGAACGGGTCCCCAGGGTGCCCACCGTGGGATATCCAGCCCTTGCTGCTCCACCCTGGAACAGGGTGCCACACGAAGCTGTTGCTGCCTGGCCAGCAGGCTGGGACCTCGCTGTGTGCCCTAGGACTGGCCCTGCCCTCCAGGCAGCACAGGGGTGGCCTGTGTTGGCCACCATGGGGTAGCCCTTGGGCTGGACCCCCTTGTGCTGCATCCTGCCGAGCACCAGGAGCCTGAAGGGGAGGAATAATGTGGGGAGTAGTTGCTGAGCAGGATAGGTGTCACAGGCTGCCTTGTGGGAAGCCAGACATGATGGCTCCAGAGCCAGATGTGTCCATGAGCCATGGCCGAGCACTGGGTCCCACCCCCTGCTCTGGGCTGAGGTGCTCAGGGGCGGGGGTGCCCAGGGCCAGCAGTGCCTGACAGCCCCCCCGCTTTTGGCAGGTACCCGCATCATCTGCGACCGCAAGTTCCTGCTGGAGTGCAAGAATTCACCCGCGGCCAGGACCCCTCCCTGCTGCCTGCCCCAGACCCCCGGTGTCACATCCCTGGCCCAGTCCAGCCTCGTCAAGCTGGAGGAGCTCAAGGAGCGGAATGAGAGCGAAGAGGCCATGCCAGGTGAGCAGCCCAGGGCCACGGCCCCTGCCCAGGGACCGCCTGCCTGGGCCATGGGACACGGCGAGATCCCAACCTGGCCCCAGTTCCAGCTCCTGCTCCCTTTGCCTGCCCATGTCTGCCAAGCCAGCCCCATCCTAACCCTGGTCCTGTATCCATCCATGCCCTTGCAGATCAAGACCAGTTTGAGATGGACATCTGAGTTTCCATCTCCCCGTCTCCAGGCCATGGCTGGGCCTGTTCCTGGGCCTCGTGGAGGTGCTGGCACCGTGACCAGCTGGCTGCAGCCCTCTCTGATGCTGGGGATGGACGTGTGACACCTCAGGCTCTAGCACAAGTGGCTGGTGCAATTGCCTAGGAGCTCATGCTTGATCAATAAACACCGTGAAACCCCTGTGCTAACATGGTGTGTGTCTTTGTCAGGGCTCAGTGGGGTCCTCACCCCCAGGGAGGGGAGGTGAGCAGCACCAGGAGGGTGCAGAGGGTGACCCTGCAGGGGGGGTGGTGAGGGCCTGGGGCTCTGTTCTCAGCTGTGGTGGAGGCAGCTGGCGAGGCCATCCCGTGAATATGGGAACAGCACAGTTAACATCTGACTGGGCATGTGTCTGTCCTGGACCTCCCTGAGGTCCCCCAGGTCTCTTGGGTTCCAGACTCAGCTCTGAGCTGTGCCAGGACAGGCAGGAGCCCAGATGGGAGCCAGGGCTGTGGCTGCAGCACAAACCCTGGTCATGCCAGGGGCTGTTGGCACGTCGGCCTCTGCAGCCAGCCTAGACCCCTCCTGCAGCAGGGCTGGGCTCTGGGGCTGCTGCAGGCCCCCACTGCGGAAGGGGCCGAGCTTTGCCAGCCAGTGCAGCAGGGACACACAGTACTGCCTGCTCCAGCCAGCTGCTGAATTCTTCCTTTGACATGGCCAAGCCCGATGAAGCAGCCACGGCCTCAGCCAGCAATCCCATCTCCTGCTGACCCTGTCACCTTGTTAGTCCCAGAACCCTCAGGGAGACCGTGGGAGGGGGCAAGTTGGTGCTGTTTATTAAACATAATGAATCGCCACTAAAATGTCGCAATGATTAAAATCCCCTTTTCCTGGACGAGGATTGGGAGGCAGAGGGGGTGCCCAGACTCCCTGCAGCAGCAGGGGCCCTGTTCCTGCCGGCGGCCCTGGGTAGGGGCTGCCCCGCTCACAGTCCACAGCCCCGTCCCTGGTGTCAGGGCTCCTCCTGCTCCGGCTCTGTCGCGGGCTCAGTCGCGGGCTCGGCGGCAGCGCTGCCGTCCGTCTCTCCGGTGGGCAGGTCCCGCGTCTCAGCGATGAGGCGCTTGACGCCCACCATCCACTGGCTCACCTCGTTCACGTGGTCCACCATAAGCGAGCGGTGGATCTCATCAGCTGCATCCCAGTGCTGCTGCTGAAGCTCTGCCAGGACAGGGGGCCCCATCAGGGGCGCAGGATCCACCTTCCCGCGGGTGCCTCTGCCCCAGGGCCTGCTGCTGGCGCGACTGCAGCCCCCTTCACCCCATACCTTGCACCAGGAGGCTCATCCTCTTCCTCACTGGTGCCGACAGCTTCCCCTGAGCCCATGCATCCTCCAGCACTGTCAGCCGCCGCCCGATGTCATTGCACACTTGTTTCTGGAAGCAGAGGTGAGCTGGGAGTGAGGGCGATGCGCCCCCGCCAGCTCTGGGGAGCCCCGGGGCAGGGGCGGCTCTCTCCCCGCCTCAGGTCCCCTGTACACCGGCAGCCCCTGCCTGGCTGCCCCGGCTGCCGTCCCTCCGGCACCGCGGCTCAGAGGCGGCGGGAGGGGCCGCGGCCTCACCTGCACCGCGGCCCGGCAGGCGTCCAGGGCTGCCCGCAGCGGGGCAAGGACGGTGTCGGCGGACACGCTGCACTCCTCCTGCTCCGGGCACGCCGCGCTCGGCCGGCCCTCGGCCCGCGGGGCAGCGCCGGCAGAACCCTGCGGGGGCGGCCCCAGCGCCCGGGGGGGCGGCGCTGCGGGGTCGGCGGGAGCACCGGGCGGGCCCGGGGGGGCACCTGCAGGGCACAGGCGCCGAGCCCGTCAGCTCGGACCGGCTGGCACCGAGCCCCGGCTCCGCCGCCCCCAGCACCGCGGCTGCGGGAGCCGGGCCGCAGTTCCCGCGGATCCCGGCGGGGAGCGGCCCCCGGGGCTCCGCCGGGCCTGGCCGGGCAGGGTGAGGGGCGGTGCGGGCTCCGCGGTGCTGACCTGGGGGTGCTCCCGCGGGCGGAGGGGCGGCCCGGCGGGTGAGCGGGGTCCGGCGGGAGCCCCCGGCTTGCGCCTGCAGCCCGTACGAGAACTGGGGGGGGTCGTTCCAGCCGCGCTCCTGGTTCCCTGCAGCAGCGAAGGGCGCCGTGAGACCGGAGGAAACCGAGGAGCCCCCGCGCCGGGCGGGACCCCCCCGGCACGTCCCTCCCGGCGCTCCCCGCACCCGGTACGGCCCCGGCGTCCCCCCGCACACGGACCCCCGGCGGAGCCGATCCCCGCCCGGGCGGACCCGCGGTGTCCCGGCACCGGCACCGGGACCCCCCCCCGCACCGGAAGTGCCGCGCGCGCGCCCCGCGCCCCCTCACCCGGCTTCACGTAGGACTCCGCCATCCCGCCACGTCACGCCCGGCCCCGCCCCTTCCGGCCCGTGAGGCGGGGAGGGACGCGAGGGGCGGGGCCGGGCCTGTCCCCGCCCCGCCGGGGGCCGCGCTCGGGGCCGGGGCCGGGGCCGGGGCCGGGGCCGGGGTTGGGGCCGGGGGCTCCTTCCCGGCGGCTCCGGCCCCGGCCCCGGCCCGGCCCCGCCCGCTACGGGCTGTGCAGGAGGGCCCGCCGGAGGCGGAACACCTCCAGGAAGGAGAAGAGTCCCCGCTTGCGGGCCCCGGCCCCCGCCCCGCCGCCGCCCCCCCCCGCCTTGGCCGCCCCGCGGGCAGCGTCCCCCGCGGCCGCCGGCCCGGCCCGGCCCCGGCCAGCCGCGCTCTTCGCCTTCGCCCCCGGTGCGGCGGCCACCAGGCACTTCTGGTACTGCACCTGCGGGGACACGAGAGGCAGCGCGGGGGACGCTCGGCACCGGCTCAGCCCCGGCCTCGCCAGGGCCGGGCGTGCCGCGCCGCGGTGCCGCCGGTGCTCACCATGCAGGCGGCCTGCACTGCCTCCGAGATGGTGCCGGCGTCGGGCTCGCACCAGAAGGCCGCGCACTGGAAGCGTCGCCCCGTGTCCACGATGAGCGCGAAGGTGTGCGCGTCCCGGCCCACCCCCAGGAAGGTCACGTACCGCACCTGGCACTCCCAGATGTGCGCCGCCTCCTCGGGCTCCTGCGGGGACCCCGCGGGCCCATCCAGCCCCGGCCGCCGCCCGGGCAGCCCTGCCGCCCCCCAGGACCGCTCTGCCCGGGGCAGCGCCGTGCCCGCTCCGGCCACAGCCCCCTGTTCCCTCCCCACCTGCGCCGGGTGCACCCTCATGGCCGTGTCGGACACGTAGATGAGGGAGGGCGTCCAGTTCTCCCGCCCGGGGCGCCTCGTCAGCTTCTCGATGGCGTCGTTCAACACATCCATCCCTGCGGAGAGGGACACCCCATCCCATCGGCCCCGGCTGCGGGCGTGGTGCGGGCAGGAGCCGCCCGGTGCCAGGACAGGCGGCCCGGCCGCCCCGCGGCACGGGGGGGAATTCCTGGGCGTCCCCCAGCTGCGGAGGGGCAGCGGCGCTTACCCATGGCCCTGGGCACGGGCAGGCTGCCGATGTACAGCGCCTCGTAGGTCTGCATCGACTGCCTCACCGCTTCTAGGATATCCACTGCCAGGACGGGAGAGGTGCGGCTACCCCTGTGTCCCCCGCGGTGTCCCCCCCATCCCCAAGGACCCCGGAGAAACAGCCGGGCAAGCCAGAGGGCTCTGGCTCAAAGGCGGGCAGGGGGAGCAGCCGGCAGTGCTTGGGGACGGTACCTTGCAGTGGCAGGTCCTCGGCGGAGATCGGCTCCAGCGTGGCGGCGCGGGGCAGCCTGCTGCTCGCTACGGCTCGCTCGGCCACGATCTGCAAGAGACGGGGATCCCGGAGCCTCCCCTCACCCCCGAGATCCCCGGCCATGCTCACACCCGCCGGGGCCCCTGCGTCCCACCTTGGAGCACATCTCATGCAGAGCCTTGGCGATGCCCTTGGCCGGCACATTGCAGTGGAAGACGTGACACTTGAGGACGCAGGTGTCCTTGTCACTGGCCACGAAGGCAAAGTCTCTGCAAGGCCATGAGCAAGCCAGTGAGACCCCGACAGAGGCAGCCCCCTGCCTGTACTGCCCCCCAGCCCTGTGCCCCCTTACCTGTCCCTGCAGCCGTGGCGGCAGTCGGGAGGGAGGAGAGGGGACAGGTCACTGCTGGGGTGCCTCCCCACGGGTGGGCAGAGCCACCCCCCTGGCCCCTAGCTCTGCCCTCGCCCCTGGCACCTGCCGTTGTTGCAGCCGACACCCCAGACACGGATGTTGAGGATGGGCTGGCGGTGGATGAGGCTGCGGTCAAGGGGGTCCACCAGGCTCATGGTGTCCTTCTTCAGAATCATCACTAGGTCCTGGCCCTGCAGAGGGGCAGTGGTTGCCTCAGCCTGGCAGACAGCCTGGGCATCCCCAGCGCCCAGCCCCCGTGTAGGCAAACCCCTTCCCCACCAGCCTACTCCGCCCCAGCTGTGGGGTCTGCTCTGTTCCTCCCCTGCCCTTCCCAGCTACCATTCCCTTGTGTGGGGACCCACCCAGGCACCCTGGCACTGTTCCCAAGGACCCGCCCTGTCAGACCCACCTGCTCTACACCTGGGACCGTCGGATGGATGCGCTGTGTAGAGAGTTGACTCTACCAACTGCTCCCCTCCAGCATGGTCCAGCCTCAGCAACAGAGGCCCTGGGGTGGGACCCTGCCTGGCAGCACCATCCCAGGCTCTTACCTCCCCCTGGTTCTCCGCAGAGCCCTGGCCCTTGCTGTTGGAGAGCTGCTGGATGCAGTTGTTGACGGCGATGCTGCTCTTGCCAGGTGCCAGGTCCTCCTCGGGGATCTCCACCCAGCCCAGAGAGCGCACAGCAAAGCACTGAGCAGAGACACAAGGGGCTTCAGTGCCACTGGCACAGCCACCTCCACTCACCGTGCCAGAGTGGTCACCCCTGCTCTGGCTCCCATCCACGTCCCTGCAAGCTGCCACCCTCCTCTTCTGCCAGCACAGCCCACGATGCGGCAGTGAAGCTGGCGGGTGCGGTACCTTGGAGCCGGGCTCTGCGCTGTGCTGGAAGTCGTCTCCATGCCAGGACAGTGAGTGCCTGCAGAGGGATGGGGTAGTGAGGGGAAGTTCCCTCTGCGTGCTCCTGGGGCACCCAGGGAAGCATCAGGATGCCCTGGAACCAGCAGACCCCCATGTCACCAGCTGGGAAGCATCCCATGGGGGTGCCCAGCATGGTCCTGCTGGTTTCAGCATGGGGGGCTGCTCTGAGGGGGAGCACCAGGGCCCAGCACCCAGCGCTGCTCAGGGATCAATGGCACCCCACAAACAAGCCAGTGAAGCACAAGGATAGCCCTACCTCCGGGACAGCGAAGCCATGGGGCTGGGAATGGGCCGGTCCTTTGCCGAGTGCTTCGCCGCAGAGCCCTGGCATTCCTGGGAGAGAAGAGGAAAGGGGTGACAGCTGCAAGAGAGGCAGTCAGGAGGCACCAGGTAGGAGCCCTCCCTCTCAGGACTGCAACAAGCTTGTGAGCGTCTTGGGTAGTCAAGATGAGTCCAACTAGGATGAGCGCCAGGATGGGGCCTGCTGGAGCTTTTCAAAGGGCTTAACCCCACACAGACAGGGTGCTCCAAGGGAAGGCTGGACCAGTCATGCCCAGAGGGCCCTTCAGCAGGATTCTGCCTGGGGTGGAATCCAGCACCAGCCCTCACACCCCAGCCCACATTCCCTACCCTTCCCTGGAGTGTCTCCTCTCCATCAGCGTCCGTGTGCCCTCCTGGGCCAGTGCCGCGTGCAGGGTGCTGCCACTGTGTCGTGCCTGTTGGCACATGCCAGTAATAGGTACCCAGAGAATCACAGATTTTCCTCCAGCCTGGGGGGAGGTCAGGGTCTGTCTCCAGGCTCTGGTCACTCCAGAGGTTGTCTGTACAGAGAGGAAGTGTGTGAGATACGGGGTAGGGAAAAAGATCCCCCAGTTGCCCTGAGGAGCCAACAACTTTGCCCAGCAGCAGAAGGGTCCTGCGGTGGCCTCCGGGTGTGTGGCTGGGTGCATGGGCTGGGAGAGGAGCCTGGCGAGGGAACATGGCATGATGCCAGCGAGGCTGCAGCAGTGGCAGACCCCAGTGCAGGGAACTGCCTCGCTGGCTCCCGGGGGGACAGCGGAACCCCGGCAGGGCACAGAGGGCAGGGGCAGCCTGGGCCTGCCAGGCCGGGAACCCTGCGGGGAACCCAGGCTCAGGCTTGGCCTGTGGCCGCCAGCCCAGTGTTCCCTTGCCCTCGGCCGGGAAAGGGACCGGGACAGACGCCGGGGTCCGGGCAGAGGATTGTGCCCCGGGGGCTGCAGCCGGAGGGTGCCACAGCCGTGGCCCCCGCGCCCCCAGCCCTGCGCGGGCACCGACTCGAGCCCGTGGCGCAGCACGGCCGGAGTGAGCCCGGCCCGAGGGGCGGCGCGCTCCGACCGGCCGGGGCTGTGGGGCCGGGCGGGGTTCCCGGGGCTGGGTGGGTGGGGGTGCTCCGGGGGTGGGGAGACCTGGATATGGAGGTGCCCCTGAAGCGGGTGGGCTCCCGGCGACCTTGGCGGGGCCGGGAGCGGCGGGGCCGGGTCGGGCCGGACGCCGCGGGCCCCGATCAGCACCGCGGACAGCGCCGGGCGCGGCCGCCGCTCCCACCCTCGGGCTCGGCTCCGCAACTCGGCATCGGCCCCGCAGGCCGACCCCGGCCCCGCAAGCCGACCCCGGCCCCACAAACCGGCACCGGCCCCGCAACTCATCCCCGGTCCCGCAACCCGCCCCTGACCCCGCAGGCTGTGCCCGTGCCCGCCCTGCCCGCCGCGCTGACCGTCGCAGTTGACCAGGACGATGGCCAGCATGTAGTCCTTGCCCAGCATGGCCCCGCCGCCCGCCCGGCGCGGCGCCCCCGCCGCCGCCTGCCCAGGCCCGGACCCGCGGCGGCTGCGGCGGGAGGGGCGGGACCGGGGCGGGCCGGGGGCGGGGGCTGGAGAGAGCCGGGGGGGCGCGGGGGATCGCCCGGACGGAGCTGGGGAAGGGGCGGGGATGTCTGGGGCCCTTAGGGTGTGTCTCGGGGCAGAAGGTGGGATCCTGAGGAGGGAAGCGGCTTTTGGGGCTGGAAAGGTTTCTGAGTGCGGTAGACAGCAGAGCCAGGTCAGCCCCTTGTGCCCTCAGGTTCGTTCCCTTTCCCTCCATCCGCTCTTAGGGTTCTTCCATTCCCTTCCCTGTCCCCACAGATCACGATCATTGCCCTTATCCCATGTTCATTCTCCATTCATGGCCAGGTCTGCCCACTCCCCTCCGCTTGTGTCCAGCCTCCTTCAGCCAGTGCTGAAGGCACCCAAATGTCCGTGCTGGTCACCTTCCCCTTCTCACCAGGGGCCAAGAGATCTGCATCTCCAGTTTGAGACTTCTTTCCATTCTATCTTGGCTAATGGTCAGGACACATGGACAGAAGCTCTGGAGACATTTGTTGTACACCTGAATTCCCCACGGAGCTCCTTGAGTACAGCTCAGGAAAAAGTCCTTCCGAGCTAGAGGTGCCTGATAAAATAGTCCAAAATGGGTTGCTATAGGTGGCTTGTCCAGGCAGTCCCTCATGACCTCTCCACCTTTTCTTCTTCAGAGCAGTTTTTGGACGTGCAGAATTAATTTTCCATGCTTGGTCCCTCTCTTTCTTTGCTTGGCCTCATTCATGCATTCCATGGGATAACATGCCCCTGATTTTGTGAGACACCTTCCTCTCCTTTATGCATTTTGATCCTGCTCACCTGGCCTGAGAACAGCACTAGCTCCATAATCCAGTTTTGCAGTTGTCCACAATAATTTCTGTCTCCTGGTGGTGGCTGCTTTTTTGGATACAGCCTTTTTCTTCTGCATCTGTCCAGAGCTATCAGATTTCTAATACTTGATTCAAGCACTGTGTCCTTGGGACATTATTTGCCTAACCCAACCCAACCCCACACAGCAGAGCAGGGCAGGCTCGTGGCTCCCTGTGTTCAGATGTGTCTGAGGGGTCACAGGTCTCACCTTTGACTTCTGCTTTCCCCAGACTTCCACCTTTTCCAGTTTCCAGGAGTGAACTCCCCCCTACCAGCAACAAATTTATTATGGTGACTGGTAGTGCTCTGGTATCCTCTGCTGCACATCTCTCCTTGTCCTTATCTCAACACATATTTCACTTTCAAAAACCACACTCAGCTCATCAGATGGGAGGCGACAACCCCAACACAAACTGTCCCCACTCCTCTTCTGGCTCATCCAAGCCCACCAAGGTGAAGGCAACTCTCTCCTGGCAAAGTCATGAAGCTTAAGGGTGATGATGGCCCTGGTGATATCAGACTTCGAGCAAGGGAGGAGAATTTGGGGATGGCGCAGAGCAGAACCTACGGATTGTATGGGATGTTTCATGGGAAGGGGAAAGGGAGGGACCAGGGGAGGAAAAAGCATAGGAAGGCAGAAAGAAAAGAGAGAAAATGTTCTGGTGGTGTGTAGGCAGTGGTAGATATGCTTGCCAGCCTCAGCAGCATGTTTCAGCACTGCAGGCTGTCCTAGACCCTCATGAAATCCTTTTTCTTCTGTGCAGTGGTGCTCCCTGTTCAGAGCTGCCTGTGGGGGAGATTTTGGCGGTTCACAAGAGGAAAAGGACAAGGAAACTGTAAGGATAAGGATAGCCTATACCCATTATGCTTTCCAGGAAAAAAGGTATGAGACATCTTGTAATTCTATAACTCATAATTTTCTGGTGTTGGCCCTGAAGAGTGAGAGATCTGGGTTTGGTTTGCTTTGCTTTGGGCCTGAAGTAGAAGTACAGTGTCATTTTTGGTGCTGGGTTAGAAACCAAAACTCTCTTCTTCTGGCCTGAATAATGAAATCCTGGAGAAGGGGAATAAGACTTCTCCTTGCAGAGACTGAATTTTATCTTCCTAGTACAATCATCAGCTAGATCTCTTCACAATATAAGGGGGATCTCTCAGCCCCTCTGACACTTCCCTCAAAAAGAGAAAAAACCACTCACATGCTTCCTTGGAGCAGTCTAGGTTCTCAGATCTGTCAGTTGCAGATCAAAAGTCTCCTAAAGAGGCTCATTACATGTCAAGAAAACAGTCCATAGCTGCAATCAGATTCAGATCTCAGCAGGTCCAGCTCTGTTTTACCTAAGATAACAAAATAGATAACTTGACTCCCAACCAGATCTTTTGTAGATGCCATATTTCCAGGGGATAAACATACAAGGTTTCTCTCTGTACTGCTCCTGAGAAAAAAGACAGAATCCCCTTCAAAGAAAATATCCACTTTCCATCAGGTAATTTTTCTGGTGCATGTCTCCATTCACTCTGGAGAAGGAGGTTTCTGATGTGACAGATCAATACTTTTCAGGTTATGAAAACTCTTCATAAAAGAAATCAAGTGAAATATTAGGTAACAATTATACTTTTCCACTACCTTCCTCCCAGCTATTGGAAAGCCAAGATCATGCTATGCAGCCCAGGTTCAGTTATCTGTAGTTATCAAATATCCCTGTCCCAACACCCCACCTGGCAGAAAAAAACACAGCTTAAGCTGTTTCTGTGTTCCACCATCACTTATTTCCACCTCAGTTGTGCAAGTCAAGCAGAGATGAAAGGAAGAGGCCACAAGATGAACTAAGACAGGTCCAATCAACCCCCTAAGTCTATGGAATCAAGGCTTTGAAAAGCAGAAAAAAATCCCAGGGTATCGCATTTGAAATTGTAATTCCAAGAAGCCTTTTTAATTTTTTTCTGTTTTACTGCCTGGTTCCTGTAAACAGCACAGATTTGCAGAGCTGCTCTGAGCTATTGGCACTATGGATTTAATTGGTACATGCCATCCCATCCCATATCCCAGAGAGTTCTCTGGAGCACTGCCTCTTCTGTAAGATTTTTTAAGAAATGCTGTTAATATCCTCTGATCATTTCACACCTCTCTTATAATACAGAGTGCAGAAGTATCCATAGTTTCGATTTCTCAAGCTGCTTCACACACACTCATATAACACATTTAAATGTTGCTGTCACCCACTCCTAATTCAGCTCAGAAAGCCTGGGGGTGGGGACTGAGGATGAGGAAATCGATTCCCTGCCAGTTTGAAGCGCACACACTCTGGAACACAAACAATTAATGCGAGGAACCAGTACTTCTCAAAGGAACTTAAAATCAGCAGCTAAAATGCTGAGTGTTAGTAAGAGCCAATGCTGCTCTTGGCTTCATCTAATTTCTTGGAGACAGTTCTGATGCTTCCCAGAACCAGCACCTCAGGCCACCAAACACCTTTAGCTACGTGGTTAGTGGAGAAATTAGTCAGAACTTTGCAGCTCTTTAACCACTGGATCACCAGTGCCAACTGGCTGCTTTCCTTTGCTAATTCACAGGATTCCTTCGAGTGATGTGAAATTATATCAAGAGGTTCCAGGCATATTTTGACTGCTTTAAACTAAAATCTAAATGACCTCCATTGCAGCAGTAGTGCTCTCTTATTAATTACTTCCACCACCTAACAGTTATGATGAGTAAAGACTTGAGGTACATGCTAAAAAGCATCACAAAGAAACATATAAACCTTAAGCTGTATAAATATATGGGGGGAAATGTTGCCTCAGCATCAAACTTCCACTTCAGAAATATCTTTTGTCTTCATTTAAACCAGATAAGAATTACTGCCTGGTGTTATTACTTAGCATTTTAATAAGAGCAGTATTTAATTTTCATTTTCTAAGTTGAAGAGAATGCAATATACTTCTATTCAGCAGTTGATGAAGAGGAAGCTCCACTGGCCTTATTGTTAAGGTAAAACAAAGATTATCACCTACATTTCTGCATGTTTAAGCATTTGCAAACAGCTAATCAGCCCACTGAGGCAATGTCTAAAATCACTGTATGGTTTCATATTTTCTATTGCACTAGGTTTGTTCTTTTTCCTTTGGTTACTACCAGAGCCATCAAACAACAACAAAAAAATCTGGGTTTCTTTTCATTTTAATGATGAAAGTAGAAGCTTCATTTACTAAAAAGGTTCAATTCATATTTACTATCTGTGCTCCCAGTTTTAACCCTGCTGGAAGCTTTTATTTCAACAGCCCAATGCTGACATGCACCACCTTTAGAAAAGTGTAACTGCAAACATAAATGAATGTCTAAAAATGTAATTAAACATTCTAAATTAAAAAGATCAGCAAAGGCAGTTTTCAATGTCTCTTCTTTGCCCTTTTTATCATGCATTAAGGTTGAAAATACCTCCAAAATCATTCAGTCCAACCTGTGGACCAATCACCACCTTGTCAACCAGACTGGAGCACTGAGTGCTGGGTCCAGTTGTTTTGTGCACAATTCCAGAGATGGTGATTTCACCCCTGCCCTGGACAGCCTGTTCCAGCACTTATCCATCCTTTCCATGAAAAAATTCTTCCTGATGTCCAACCTGAACCTCCCCTGGTGCAGCTTGAGGCCATTTCCTCTTATCCTGTCCCTTGATCCCTGGGAGAAGAGTCTGATCTCCAGCCTCCTCTCAGGGAATTGAAGATAACAAGAAGGTCCCCAAGTCTCCTTTTCTCCAATCTGAGCCCCCCCAGCTCCCTCAGCTGCTCCTCAGGGGACTGACTCTGCAGACCCCTCCCCAGTTCCATTCCTTTCCCTGGACATGCAACAGCTCCTCAAAGCCTTTCATGTCGTGACAGGCTCAGAACTGGATGCGGCACTCGAGCTGTGGCCTCACCCAGGACAGAGAGGAAGTCACTGGCCTGGTCCTGCTGGTCACACTGCAGCAGGTACAGGCCAAAAGCCCTTGGCCTCCTGACCCTCTGGGGCACACTCTGGCTCATCTTCAGCCACTGTGAACCAGCGCTCCCAGGAACTTTTCCAACAGGGCAGCTTTCCAGCCCCGCTGCCCCGAGCCTGTGCTGCTTCCGTGCACTGCCTCGCCTTTCAACCACTCCCTCGCATTGCCTTATGTACCGTGTCCCTCCATCGATTATGCCTCACCTGCCTTCTCCTCCCTGCCCCTCCCCTGCCGTGCCTTACAAAGCTCTCCCTTCCCTTCCCTTCCCTTCCCTTCCCTTCCCTTCCCTTCCCTTCCCTTCCCTTCCCTTCCCTTCCCTTCCCTTCCCTTCCCTTCCCTTCCCTTCCCTTCCCTTCCCTTCCCTTCCCTTCCCTTCCCTTCCCTTCCCTTCCCTGCCCTGCCCTTCCCTTCCCTTCCCTTCCCTTCCCTTCCCTTCCCTTCCCTTCCCATCCCATCCCATCCCATCCCATGCCTGGATTTCCCTCCCTTGCCAGCCTGTTCCGTGCCTTGTTTATCTGACCCTTCCTGGCCTCGCCTGGAGCTACCCGGACCCACGGGAAGCGCTCCCGGCCTCGCTCTCCGGCCCTCGCCGCTCCGCCCGAGCACCCCCGGCTCGCCACGGCCGCTCCCCACAGACTCCAAGCCCCGCCCACCCGGACGGAGGCAGCGCCCGGCCCCGCCAATCCCGGCCCGCCTTTCTCCGCCTCGTCCAATCACAGCCGCCCTTTCAATCCGGCCTCCGTCCCGCCGAGCTCTGCCCGCTCAGCCCGGCCCGGCCCCTCAGCCCGGCCCCGCCCCCCCATTCGCTTGAGGCGCCGCTCCGGGAGATGGCGGAGGCGCGGCCTCGCTCCGCAGCCCGCGGCAGGTGCTTCTGGAGCCCGGGAAGGGCCGGCGGGGGCTCCCCGTTCGGGCTTCGGCTGAGAGTTCTCCCCGGGGAAGGAGGGGATAGCGGGGAGCGGGCGCGACCGGCTCCCGGAGCGGCGGAGGCAGGGCCTGAGGGGAGAGCTCAGGGAACAGGCGGGCCGGGATTGGCTGGGCCGGGCATGCCCATTGGCTGTGATTGGCTGGGCCGGACATGCCCATTGGCTGTGATTGGCTGGGCCGGACATGCCCATTGGCTGGGATTGGCTGGGCCGGCATGCCCTTTGGCTGGGATTGGCTGGGCCGGGCATGCCCATTGGCTGGGATTGGCTGGGCCGGCATGCCCATTGGCTGTGATTGGCTGCGCCGGGCCGCGCAGGTAAGCGCTGGTGGCAGTGCGGCGGCGCGGACCCGAGCGGAGGCGGCGGCCACAGCGCCGTGCCCAGGGCGCCCTCAGAGCCCCTCACGGAGCTCCCATCGGCGCACGGGGCAAGACAGGCCTTGCATATCCCTTCCTTGCCTTAATTTTCCTTCCCTTGCCTTGTTCTGCCTCCTTGTTCTACCTTTTCCTAGCCCTTTCTTACCGTGCTTTCCCTGCCACTCCCATGTCTCATCCTTTTATGCACAGAAAAGATGTATTGTTTCTTTATTCATGTCTAACCCTTGTTTAAGGAGCCACAGGTTTAAAAACTGACCTGTTTTGGGGACATCAGGCAAAATGTGTGGCGCAGCAGCGAAGGGGTCTGGGGGGGACCCTGAGCCACCCACAGCAGAGTGGGGGTTCTGTCACACCCTGACGGGGAGGTCGCTCCCGGAGCCCCTCGTGGCTGCGTGGGCTTGGCTCTGCACCTGTCACAGCGGTTGGCAGCACCAGGGGCATCCAGAGGGAGGGGGAAGCATTATGGCTGCAGAAACATCCACAGTGACCTTTAAAGAACAGCTTCGGCTTGATGAGGCAGGTGAGCAAATCCCTGCCCCGGGCAGCAAGCAGAGACAGGAGTCACAGCAGGGGACAGACAGATTTATTATGTTTCTGGGAGCAGCGCCATTACATTTTGCTGGGGATAAGGTCAGCCCCTGCAGCCAGGGCAGAGATGGGCCGGGATGGTTATTCAAAGCGACGGGAACAAGAAGCTGCAGCCAAACCCCCGGGATCTGCTGCCAACATGGGGCTCCATGGGTCGCTGCGGCAGACGTGTGGCCAGCATCTGCCAGAGCCACTTCCACAACATCTTTCTAGCAACATTCTCAAGAGCCAGGGCACTGCAGGAGTCAGCGCAGCCTCTTGGCTCCCACCGGGGAAGGAAGGGCTTAAGACAAGAATAAATACAGCTTTCCAAGTCACCCCGACACCCACCCACTGCTGCACAGCCTGCTGAAGGCATTTACGGAAGGAGATCTGTCAGCTGGAATCCAGCAAAGGAGTGTATGCGTCCAAAGGAGTTAACACTGACTCGTTCGTATCCTGATCTCCTCCACCAGGCTCTCCCTGCGAACATTCACCTACACAGGGGGAGCAAAAAGTTGCTTCAATACAACTCCAGCAGCTTGACACGTCACCACAGTCGTGGCCCTGTGTCTCAGGAGGTCACACCAATTTGTCACCAGTCTCTCTACAGGGATGCAGCAGCCACAGAGCTGAACCTGTAAGAGCAGGCACATGCCAGCAACTCCAATAAACCCTCTCCTGCATAATGGTTGTGAGAAAGATGCTCTTCCCACACCTTCGTGTAAGTTCCTAAGTTACTGATCTATGCAGTGATCTTAGCCAGTGTCCTGTGCACTGATTCCAGTGCTGCCTGTTTTGGGAATCTGTCCTGAGGTAACAGGCACAGAGCAGCTCTGCAGTTCAGGGTTAACCAAGTTCTGTTCAGTCTCACTCATTCCAAGAGTGCCACTGAGAAGGCACTCAGGAGGTGCCTGAGTGCCAGGCACTCCAGGCTCCTGAACTGAGGAATTCAGGGAGGCCACGTGGTAGGAAACTCCCCAGAGCTGCACACAACAGCACTTCATGACTCCAGGAAGCTGCACAGGGCGAGGAACAGGAATATGGGGTGTTACAAACTTGCTGGAAACAGCACTGGGTCTGGAGGGCTGGTTTGAGCTGGGCTGAAGGGTCACACAGCCAACCCACCATGCCACAGGCCATACCTCCTCCCGGGTCGCCACGATCCGCAGCTTGACAACTCCATCTTTGAGCTCCTGCTCACCCACAATGGCAACAAGAGGGATGCCTGTCTCCTCACAGTACTGCAGCTGATTCAGCAGCTTGGGGTTCTTCTTGTACAGCATCTCTGCCTGGGAGAAAGCCAGAGCACAAATCATCAAACTGGCATGTTTCACTAGACCCCTTCAACCAGGCACTGCTGGGCCAGTCTGGTGAGCGTGAGGTTGTGTGGTGGGGACAGGATGGACTCCTGGAGAGGGCTGGGCACCGGGTTCAACAAGGCCTTGCAGTTATAGGGCTAAGCAATCCTGCTGCCCAGCCCTTCCTGGAGAGCCCATGATTTGGGACACTGAGAAGAGGAAGGCTCCGTTCAGGAAGGCAGTCTGTTCCTCACCTGCTCCCTGTAACTCCTTCCCAAAGCAAAGCCAGATCTGGTCCATTCCCAGACAGTGAACCAGGCAGCTCTTGACTTTGCCATCACCCAGTCATACCTTGATTCCAGCATCCCACAGTTCGGAGATGAGCTTCAGTCGCTCTTCGAGGAGCTTCTTTTGGGCAGAGGCCACCAGCACCTGTGTCTCCGTTGTCCTGATCTTTTCCTCAGAGGCCTAGAGAGGGGACAGGACCCAGAAGATGCCACAGACATACCAAGATGCCTGAGATTCTGTGAGCAGGATGGGTCAGCACTCGGCTCCATCAGTCTAGCACTGAAGAGGACTGGGCTCAGATGGATCAACAGCCTTAACTCAGAGTCAGAGAGATCCCACAGATCCCATCCTAGAGCAGAATCAATTGTCCATGATACGTGCTTAACACAACCTCCCTCCAGTTTCTCCATGCCCAAGGGCCTCCTAAATATCTGCTCCAAGCAGCTCAGAAGCAACACACCCAGGAGAAAGTGGACACAGGCAGCTGCCTGCTCTACAGCCGAGGTTCTAACTATGGGTTAAACAGCAGCAAGCGGAATGCTCCACCAGCCCCTGTGGCAGATGTTGGATACTCCATGTGGCATTTCCCTGCTGCCTTGCTGAAGGGAGAAGCCTTTAAAAGGTCACCTGCAAAGGAACAAACCTGGCCAGCACTGGAGGTGGGGGAGGAATTCAGTTTCTATTTAGAAATTCCAGTTGTGTCTGGCTGCCAAGAGAGAACTAACATCAGACTTCTGGGGGAGGGGAACATGTAGTCCATTTTAGGAGTTTACAAAGATCTATTTAACACACATTGATTGGGATGAAGAACAGAACAACTTTGAGGAGAGGGAAGAGGAAAAAGCTATCTGGGAAACCCCTAGAGGCACTGCAGTTCCTGCCCTGGAACATGTGATACCTGTCTGGTCTCTGTAGTGCCACAGGCAGGACAAATAGATGTGTGAGGCTGCTGCCTCCCTTGCAGAACAATGCTGCCTCAGCAAGGAGGATGTGGGCTCATGTGGATGCCTAATGCAGTGGGGAACACTAAGGTACCTGCCTGTGCTGAGGATTAAAGTGCCCCCACCAGCTGCAGCTGGAGAAGCCATGTCTGAGGGCTGTGGGAAGAAGGGTCTTGTCTTCAGTGGGAGCCTCATACAGCATCCACCAGGCCAGAGAGAATTGGAGGTTATTTCCTGGTTCTGACTCGTGGTGCAGAGCACAGCAGAAGCCTGGCTGGCTTCCCCAAAGGCTGGGGCAAGGAACACTCACTTCAGCATCTGCTGGAGTGGGGGATGAACCATGCTGAGCTGAGCACCAAAGGCACCTACCTCCAGTCTCTGTTCCAGGATGGAGAAGATGCGCTCGATGCCAATGCTGACCCCCACACAGGGCACCTTCCGGCCCTTGGGATCAAACATCCCCACCAGCCCGTCATAGCGGCCGCCTCCAGCCACGCTCCCGACGCTGACCGGCTCCTCCCCGCGCTCGTTCTCCTGCTGCAGCAGCACAGCCTCAAAGATCACCCCCGTGTAATAGTCCAGGCCCCGCGCCAGGCTCAGGTCGAAGGAGATCTGCAGGGCACAAGGGCGGCCCCGTCACCGCCTGCTCGGGGCCCACCAGGGCAGCACCCCCTCCTGCCCCCACACCTCCTCACCTTCCCTGTGATGCCAAACAGGGTCAGGTACTCAAACAGCAGCTTCATGTCCCCCAGCCCTTCCTTGGCCACCTTGTTCTGGGATAGCTTTGGGTCCTGGAGAAGCTGCTCGATCAGGTCCAGCCCACCTGCGGGGACCAGCCGTGCCTCAGGTGTGCCAGGGCAGCAGCACCCGGCACGGTGGCCCCGGCCAGCCGGGTGTGTGCCCTGCACCTTCCATCCCCAGCCCACAACAAAGGCCAAGGGCACGACCCCCTGGTGCTCACCGTGGAGCTGCACATACTCCCCGATGCGATCCGCAGCCTCGGGAGAGAGCCCCTTCTCTCCCACCATCTCACTCCTCACTTCTTCCCATGGCACCTGTGAGGGGAGAGAAGAGCATCTGCCACTGGACCAGGGACACGGGCTCTCCTCTGCATGGCAGAATCCCATCATCATGGTTAGAAGGTGCATGAGAGAAGTAGCAGCTCTCAGAGCACAGTCATGTATGCATAACTCCATTTCTTGTACCTCTGCACAGCCTGTTTGTACCTCAACCCTATAAAAATACCTTTAGTTTGATTTCTAGCCAGAATCAAGTATCAGCACTGTATAACAACCAATTCTGAGACCCATCTTGCTGCTGTGGTTTCCCTGGCTAGGTACTTAGTCATAAATACCACTCAGGAAAGTGTTGCTGGTCATGGAATCACCTGGAAAGGTGTGAGCTATTGGTTGGGTAATGGAAAAAACCCAATGTAAGCATAATACGCTGCCATTTTCCCACTGACCATGAGTCAGAGAACCAGAGTCTTGATCACATTCAGCTGCACTGAGATAAATCACAAGGAAATGATCCCATCAGAAAGAAGCCCAATGCTCCCTTCCCATTGCTCTTCCACACATACACAGCCCCAAACCCCAAACTCTGGTCATGGCTCTGCAATGGATCTCTGCTAACAGGACTGTGAGTGAGACCTCCTGCAGTTGCCTTCATTTGACTATCTGATGAGTCCCTCACAGGAAAAGGCAGTTCACTCTTCAACAAAGAACCATGACCACATGGGATGAGACACAAGCTGCTGTTTCTAACATGCCCTAGCCTAATTTGGTGCAGGTTTTCATGAGCCTGGTTCATAAGCAGCAACACCTTGAGCAGCTGAAGATTTGGGATATTGAACTTCCTATGTGAAGAACCTTTTTCCCCTCCCACCTTTCCTTTTATCAGCCCCTCATGGGATAGGGGATAACAAAACAGAGGATCCACTCTTCCTATGTGAATGCTGTGCCCTGCATGTATCCCCTCCAGGGAAAGGTGGGAACAACTGGATGCTTATCAGCATTTTCTGGCCAATTCTCATGGACCATGGTTCATTCACTGAGACTCCAGCAGTAGCAGATACAGCCTGGGGCCCCAGCCCATACCTTATCCAGTTTGTCAACGCTGGAGCAGATGGTTCGGAATTTGCTGTCCGGGACCCCACAAACTGCAAACATCCCATCAAGGATGCGCCGGTCGTTGACCTGGAGAAAGGGAGCAGCACATCAGGAATTACAAACTCAAGCAGATGCTTCAGCCACGTCCTGCTTCATTCCCCTGTAGTTTTAAACATGGAAGAGAATACAGGAGACATCTGTCAAGGGTTGTTTTTTTTTTTTTTTTTGCGCTATTTTAAATTTCTATTTCCCATTCCTGGGGAGCTGAGCTTCCTAGAGCAGACCAAACAGCACAACTGACATCTACCAAGCCTGGGCAGAGCCATCACATTTCCTTCTAGAGCCACAGACACCTCCACTCAACAGAGAGAGAGAAAAAAAAAAAAAAAAAAAAAAAAAAAAAAAAAAAAAAAAAAAAAAAATCAGGGCCTATGAGTCCCCTCATGTGGACATGTAAAAACAGAGCCAAGGAGATGAATTCAGAGTATTACCCTACACTACCAGCAGAAGAGAAAAGGGACATCTCGTTATGTTTAATCCTCAATGAGGATTTATTTTTTTAATGATAGTATCATGAATTCTATAGCTTAATTATGCTCTATAAGTACACAGTTAAGGTCAAAGGCTCAGCTGGATTCAACATTTCCATGGGTAGTGAGAATGTCTACAATTAGTTAGGAACAAAGAAACTTCACAGGAATTTGGAATCCTCCAGCATCAACACGAACCAAAAAGTTCCTTGTGGGAGACAAGAATAACCACAGGCAGGTTATTCTGTTGCTCCCCACTGCAGGAGCATCTTCACCCTCAAAGGCACCACTTTCACCACTGCCCAAACACCCAGTTCCTTCATCTCACCCCAGACTGGTTCAGGAGGAAGTACCTGGCCCCTGCTCCATGGGGCTGCAACAGGAACACAACATCCAGCCTGCAGTGCCCAGGAATGGCCCAACTCCAGGTCCCTCATAGATCCCACTGCCCTCCTGTGCATCCAGCACTCCTACCCATTGCTCTACTTCACCTGTGCACCCTTCCCATCCTGCCTCACCTACACATCAAGCACCATTTGCTGCCATCCCAAGGGAGCAGAGGTGTCTAGAAGCAAATAGCAAGCTCAGCCTACAGTAGGGCACAACTCTTGGTCTAGAAAATGCTTCAGCTCCAAAAAGGACTTGGTGGAAAGGCAGGAGTCTGCAGACAACACCACACACAGAGCAGATGCCCCTGCTGGGATAAGGGCAGGAATCCTGGACCAGAGCCTGTTTTACTGCAGGCAGTGAATATGACAATCACCCGCCTAGACAGATATTGGGAAGAAATTTTTTATTATAGAAGTGGTGAGGCCCTGGCACAGGTTGTCCAGAGAAGCTATGACTGCCCCACTCCTGCAAGTGTTCAGAACCAGGCTGGACAGCGCTTGGAGCAACCTGGGATAGTGGAAAGTGACCCTGCCCACAGCAGGGTAATGGAACTAGATTATATTTAAGGTCCCTTCCAGCCCAGACCATTCTATCATTCTAGCTGGCTGCTGGAATTTTGCACAGGACCGTGGTTAGTTCTGGAGAGAACACTGTCAGTTGCAGCCTCAGAAAAACTCCTGTCATTCCCAGCTCAAAGCAAATCCAAGTGGAGGTCCAATCTTTAACAAAGGGGAAGCATGTTTGCTTCCAGGCAGAGAGGAGGGACAAACTCTGGGCCAGGCCTTAGAGTGGGAGCAGGTGCTACTGTGTAAAACCACAGAACAATGACCACTGCACAGTGGCACAGAGAACCCACCCAATCTCACCTTGATGACAAAGTCCCCGAGCTGCAGGTCACTCAGGATCTCGTGCACGATCTTCAGGCACTCGGCATCGGGAATCATCGGGTCAAACTGCCCGGCGATGTCAAAGTCCTGGGGGCAGAGGAAAAGGCAGTGAGCAATTCAGCACCACAGTATGGCTGCAGAAAAACAGCTTCAACTGCTGGAAAGAGTAGTTTGTATACACAACCCAACAGAACTGGGATGTGAGGCACCACTATCCCTTACAGATTCAACCCAGAAGGGACAGGATGTGGGTTAGGACCTCTGCCATGGAAGGCAGCAGTGCTCTCATGTCCACTGCATTTCAAAGAGTTTGTACACTGCAGTTGCTGTGTGACACTCTGATACACAGATCCTCAAAAAACAACAAAAAGAAGGAGCAGCAGTAAACAAATAGAACAAAGGAACCAGAAAGAGGAGGAAAATTACTTCTCATTTGCTATTACTTAAATGCCAAATGTTTCACCTTGATTCTTAGGATGCATTTTTAATACACATGCCAATCAAGTTAATGATTAGGGAAGGCAAGAAAAGTAAACCCAGAGTTTCAACTCCTAAGACAGAAAAAGCAATCAGGAACCTTGAATGGTCCCCACCAGAGATCACTAGATGAACTAGCACTTAGAAGAACCAAAGCCCAAAATCAAGATGCTTTAATAGGCTGGTATCCCATGACTGGAAATAACTTCAGTGTTCAGAGAGAAATAAAACACAGAAGCAACAAGAGAGCCCTTCTTCAGCTCCTGTTTAGGAATCCCCAAATGCAAAGTCTTCAGTGAGATTTTGGGTTCAAGAATAATTTTCATTATGTGGATATATTTCAACAGGGCTTCACCAAGGTCTCAAAATAAACTGGGGCATTGGAGGAAGAGATGGGATCACATAGTTAATTCCTCATCAGCTGAATGCAAAAAGGGCTGATGCAATCCCTGGGAAAGTTGGGTGAGGAAGTACAGGAAGTGTACAGGAAGTCAGGAGAGTGCCGATATTACTGCAAATGGCACAGATGAAATGTCACTGAAAAAAAAAAAAACCAGGGGCTGGTGAATTATTTTGAAGAAAAGCTGTAGGAAAGGGTCCTAGGCTGAGAAAAGAATGAAAATATATCCAAGAAGAGAAGGTAACAAAGGTAACAGAACTTGATTTATATGGTCTAAGGAGGGGAAGATTTCTCTAAACATTTCCCAAATGTTTACCTGGGAAAGGGGAAGAATACATATCAAGGGATGATAACTACTATTTTGAGAGCTGAACTCTTCAAACGAGAGGAAGGAAAGAAGCAGGTACAAATAAATTTAGCCTGGATATTAGAAGACCATTTCTAGCTATCCTAGGAGTGAGTTCTTGGAGTAGATGAGACAGGTAGATGAGACCCCAAGTCATCCGGAAACAGGAATCACCAAGCCAAAGCTGGAAGGTATTCCCAGGGGTTGTATAATGAAGTAGGAATATTCTCAAACAAAAGGAATTGTTTGCAATATGAGTCCCTAGGGACTGCGTCAGTAGAGCAGAGCAAAGCTGCTCCTTAGGGCTACCACGAGAGAGCCACGAAGGAAATTGCTTTGTTACTTGTTCTGTAATTTGGCCTCTGGGTTTTCCTTTCCTTTTGAAATGAAAATTGACTAAACATGGAAGGGAAGTACCGTGTGCTACTGATTGGCCTGGTTGGTATGTCCTGCTAACACACCCAGAGCTCAACTGTTGCCAGATTTGGGATCAGAAGGAAATTCTTCCCCACCTCCCATCCAGCAAGCACTGTAGGATGGAGCAAGGAGCTGCCCTCCCATACAGTGCAAAGGAGGTGATACCACCTGGGGGCTCTATGACAAAGTTCCACACCACACCAGCACCGTGTCACAGCTGTCACACACCCACTCTCCCCCTCTCCAGTTGTTTTTCACACTCATAAGGACACACTAAGGAGAAGATTAGTGGATCCTTCAGAGCTTTCCACAGACACAGGGAAGGGTAACACAGGTGTTACTTTGACAGTGCTACGTGTCCACAGGCGCTGCCCAGCCCAGAGCCTGTCCCAGCAGGGTCCCTGCCCACAGCCAAACTCACACACTGGTAGAACTCGCGGTAGCGGCCCCTGGTCATGGCCGGGTTGTCCCTCCTGTACACCTTGGCAATGTGGTAGCGCTTGATGTTGGTGATCTTGTTCATGGCCAGATAGCGAGCAAAGGGCACCTGAGACAGAGTTAAGGATGGCAACAAGAAGGGATCATCCCCCCAGATATCAGTCACAGGCAGCACTGGGTCCTCACTGTCTCCCACCAGCACCCTGGGGGCAAAGGACTGCTAAGAGACAGCTGGACTTATCACAGCTCCCCAAGGTCCCCACACGCTGCCTCCAAGTGTCCCTTCAGGCTTCTTCCAGCAGCACCTTAGGCTGGATCTCAGTGTCATGTGGGCTGTGCACTGCAGCAGTCTGCTCTGGGAACCCTGCTTGGGAGAAACCACACTCAGGACAGATCTTCTGTACTTCCACACACATGAAGAATGAAGCTGTGTCAGGGGAGGGTCAGGCTGGATGTCAGGGAAAGGTTCTTCCCCCAGAGGGTCGTTGGGCACGGCCACAGGCTCCCCAAAGACATGGTCATGGCACCAGACCTGAGAGAGCTAAAGGAGCATTTGGAAAATGCTCTCAGGGACTTGGCTGGAGTGTTCTGTGCAGGGTCAGGAGCTGGACTTAATGATCCTTGGGGTCACTTCCAACCCAGGATATTCCACGATTCTAAGCATTCCTTCACCAAACAGAAGCAATGCACAGTAAATAACTGAGCAAGGGTTCTGCAACCCACTGAACCACACTGCCTGCTCGTGCTCTCCCTGTCAGTTTGGGGTCCCTCCTCCCCCTCAGGACAGTAAGTCCTCCCAAAAGGAGGACTGCAAAGGCCCCTCGGCACCAGCTGTGGCAGGATACTGTCAGGTCATAGCGTAGGGACAGCAGCTCTCCTCCCTGATCCTTTAGATCATAGATGAGCTTCGAGTCTTCACCGTATTTCCCTGTCAGTATCTCCTACAACAAAACAACACACAAACAAAAAGCATCTTCAGTGACAGGGGATCAGCCCTAAAGCACACAGAAAACAAGGAGAGAAAGGGAGAATGCCTAGGAAGGGAAGAAGGAAACTCAACACTCTGAGCTGCAGGATCCTCAGCAGCTCAGCCAGCCTGCTGTGTCCTCGCCCACCTTGAGCTCGAACACCGGTGTGTCGATGACTTCGGCCCCGTGGCGCTTGAAGCACGAGATGATGGCTTTGAAGGCCCTCTCACGGATGGCCATTTCCTTGGGGCCGAAATCCCGCGTGCCCTGGGATGAGGGAAGAAAAGGAGCAAAGGATACTTTGGGTTAGAGGCATGACATGAGAAAGATGCCAGAGGCAGTATGAAGAAGCTGCCATATTGCTAACAAAGCCAGAGAGACCAGATCCAGACACCAGGTATTGGTAAACAGCACTAAAAACATTGGAAAACATCAGGACACAGCTCAGACAGAGTCTGCCATGGTCTGCAGAGCAGAACCTAAGCCAGGAGTTTCACAGTACAGGAAACAAAGGAGATAAAACAGATCCAGCAGTCAGAGTTCAGTGCTTTCGAGCCTGACAGTGCAACCAGGACCTGTCCTCAGCTCTGATTCAGAACTATTAGCCAGATCCCTGCCCAGTGAGGCACCCCAAAGGTGGAAACAGAGGACAGACATGCTCTGAAACTGTGCAACAACCATCAGCTCTGCAATTCCCAAACACAGAGAAAAATCATCATTCAAAATGCAACGCTTGTGAAATGTCTGTCTACAATTCACAGGGCCACGTACCCTTTCCATTTCTTTGGTGTCAAGGACCACTGAATTATTTCAATGACCACCTTTATGCTCCCAGCAACATAAAAATCCACTTTATAAAACCAGTTAGGCAGGAGGAAGCGCTCCCACCCACAGATCACTCAGACGGCCTTCAGCTGCCATTGACAAGCCTGAGATGGGCTGGAAACCCAACTGAGTTTCTCTGGCACTCAACAGGGCTGCAAAATCCCCTTCTCCACACTTTTAAACAGTGAAATACCCTTCCACTTTCCAGGCAGCACACCACAATTACATTCAACAAAACATATCATAAAGGAAATGGACAAGTTTTGAGACTTTTAAACATTGGGAATAAATTCTTCCCCGTGAGGTTGCCCAGAGAAGCTGGGAAGCCCCATCCCTGGCAGTGTCCCAGGCCAGGCAGGATAGGGCATGGAGCAACCTGGGATAGTGGAAGTTGTCCCTGCCCATGGCAGGGGTGGAACAAGATGAGCTTTAAGGTCTTTCCAACCCAATCCACTCCATGTGTCTATGATTTCCTATGTCAGTGGCATCACCAGAGCCTGCTTTGTTTGTGAACAGATTGATAACTGTCTCCACACCACAGCATGGAAGCAGGTGGTCTCCAATCAACTGCCAGTGATGAAATATTCAGGTTACAAAGTATTTCAGCAGAAATTGCATTATGGACACCATTCTTAGGGACCTGGAGGCTGAAAAACTACTTGTAAAGAAAGGGTCCTTCCACAAGAGGACACAGAAATTCCAGCAGCTGGCCAGACCTGTTCAGTAAATGAGCCCCTCAGACTAAGGGCAGAAATGAGCCCTCTCACACTGGGCAGCTACAATAAAGCTTGTTTAGAAGGGAATTTCCTGACCACACCAGCAGTGGTTGGAATGCCACAGAAGCACCCAGAAGTCTCTAAGGTGGTGAGTATCTGAGTTGAATGCTGTCAGGAAATGTTCTCATCCCTCCCCCCCTTGCTGCTAAAAGTGAAAGTGGAACCAGAAATTTAAACAAAGAGGTGTGGCCGCGCTGGACTTTGGCTCACCGATGTGTGGGGGCTGCTGGCTGTGTGTCTGGGGGAGGACATGCATGCACAGGGCACAGGAGAGGGGAGTTACCTTCGGGGTCTTCAGCACAAACTTTTGTTTCCCCTCATCTGTCCCCAGCTGTGCCTTCATCTCGAGCAGCTTTGCCACTTCCTTTGCAATCTGGGGATGGAGCAAGGAGGGAGCTGGGGACAAGACCACCCACCAGACCCAGCCCACTGCCTTCCCCAGTACCTTCAACCTCAGCATTCCCAGCGCACCTGGACTCCACAACCTCAATACACCCACTATTCCCAGTTTCTCAGCAACCAGAGGGACGCTCCCTGCTCCTCTCCAGCACTTCCCACTTTTCATACAAGCACCCCTATCTCAGCAAGGCAAACACCCCCACCATTCCCTGACTCCCACGACCTCCATTACCATCCACAGCTATCTCCCCACTCCTATCCCCACCACCAGCAGCTGTGACACGCACCAGCGGTTTCCAGCAGTTTTTCCCAATCCTAACTCTCCCAAACATCCTTCCCTTCAATGTAACACCGCTATCACCGGCTCCCACCAGGAGTCTCCCCTGCACCCTTAACCCTTCCACCTCCCAGCCCTGCACTCCCACCCTTCCAGACCAGCCTTCCAGCCGCCAGCCCCAGCCCAGTAACCTCCGCACCAGTACTCCCGGTTCTCCACCCACCGCCCAGCCCAGCCCAGCCCAGCCGAGCCCCCAGCTCCCCCAAGCCCCTCTTGCCCATCCCAACGCCGCCGGCGCCCCAGTTCTCATTCCCCGCCGCTCCCAGCCGTACTGCTGCTCCCCCAGCACCCATTCCCGGGAACACCGGAGCCCCCGCACCCATTCCCGGGAACACCGGAGCCCCCGCACCTCGTCAGCATCGGCCTTGTCCTGTTTGAGCCTCCGCACGGTCTCCGCCTGGGCCCGCACCGCCGCCTCCTCCGCCATGGCGAGGCTGCGCCCGCGCTTGCGCAACTCCCGCGCCGCCGCCGCGCACGCGCAGCGCCGCCACCGCGGGGAAGCAAAAGCCGGAGGGCGCGGTCTGGGTTTATGGCTGGGTTTGTGTTTAATATATAAAAATACAGAGCTTCCACGCGCGCCCCGGCCTGCGCAGCTGCTCCAGCCGCTCTTGTGTCCCTCGGTGAGGGGACACGTGCTTGCTCCAGGCCGCTCCCGCAGCTCCGCGCCCGCCGGCAGCGCCCGGCTGCGGGTCGGGACCGGCCCCCGCAGCCCAATAGGGGCGGGGGTGCCCTTCCACTGCTCCTCGCCCTGAGCTGGCAGTCCCTAACACACCACGGATTCCCCCTCCCAAATCTGCAGTTCCGCCTGATCCTGCTTGAGCTTCACCACATCCATCTGTGCCACCACCACCTACAGTGACAGAAATGGCTGTACAGGGACTGCAGGACTAGGAACCCACAAACTTGGCCTTCAGAGAAGCTAACCAGAAGGTTAACCTGGTGACTGCACCGTCCATAGCTTTTAAAACCGTCTTACTCCTCAGTTCTCACTGCCTGAGCCGAGGCAATGAGCCTTAGGCCAGTGGATGTCACCAGACCGCAGCTGGCAGCGAGGGGCTGAGGGTGCTGGAGGGTTCCAGTTGTGCAGCAGTTCTGCCAAGCAGCTCCAGCCAGAGAAGTCCTCAGGGCTCCAGCCTTCTCCTGATCTCATCAATAAGCTTTTCTCTGGGGATATCAACCTACAAAGCAAACAGACCAGCAGTAGAGAAGAGCACTTTTAAGGACTAAGTGAGGATACCAGTGCAGTTTGTGACTGGTTTTCTGGAGTCACCCAACAGATCTGTGCTATGGCCTCCCAAAGAACACAGAGATAACAGCTCTGGGTTTTCCCTCAATCAGTTATCTCTAGAGTTTGGAAGTACTTTAAAACCTGGTGTAAAAGGGCACTCTCACCTCCTTTCTTGTTGCAACATCTCGCAGCTTGACGACTCCATCTGCCAGCTCCTGCTCTCCCACAATGGCAGCAAGGGGGATCCCTGTGTCCTCACAATACTGCAGCTGCTTCAGCAATTTAGGATCCTTCTTGTACAGCATCTCTGCCTAGGAGGGAAAGGGAAGGGTGAATCACTAACCCAACTTCGCTCTGATGGATACTGCAGTAAAGCACCAAAACCAAACCCTGCAGCAATCACTTCACTGCTCTGGGCTGCTCTTCTCTGCCTGCCTAGATCTAAAGGTTGGACTTGATGATCTTGGAGGTCTTTTTCAACCTGAATAACTCTGTGATCTCAGACAGGCCCAGGTCTTGGAGAGACACACAACTAATGGAGTGGGTCTTGCTGTTCTTCAGCTCCCTTCAGGCTCTCCCTCCCTCACCTGTGACACTGCCAAGCCCAAGTCATTCCTTTACCTTGATCCCTGCATCCCAGAGCTCGGAGATGAGCTTCATTCTGGCAGCAAGCAGATGTTTCTGAGGTGTAGCCACCAGCACCTGGGTCTCAGTTGTGCGAAGTTTCTCCCCAGATGCCTGAAGGGACACAATGGGACATTCATGGGAGTGACTCCGTGGGAATCTGCAGCTCACAACAGCTCCAATCATCTATCTCCAGACCTTAACTCAGTCAGTGACAACCTGGGCACCTTTAATGAGCCCCCCAGAGAGTCTGCATTGTGTTACACTACTTAATTGTGTGCTGCTGTTCCTCAGGGACTTCCTGGACAGCTTTCCAATGTCTCCTTTGATTCTTCAGGTACAAACACATTGCCTCAGCTTCACTTGCAAAGAATCACAGGCTTGGAACCAAACACAGAATGATTAATCTCCACAGAGGCTTTCCTGGTGTTTATTAGAGTGAGTTCAGAGCTGTTACCCAGTTCATTGCTTCAGAATCCCCAGGACAGAAAACATCAGAGGAAAGACCCAAGAATATAGTGACAGAGGCACAAAGCTCAAAGCCAGGCTCAGAGCTCAAGGCTGTTTCTAACATTTCCTTGACATCTCCTAGGGAATGCTGCCTTCAGCTGCCCACACCTGCATCCTAGCAGGCTGCACAAAAGGACTCTGTCTTCTGTGCATCAATATTTAGGCAAGGGAAGAGCCACCCTCTCCCCCAGAATTATTTTCCCTTGAGCGCTGTGGAGCTGGAGACCTCTAATAAACAATATTTTGCTTCCTAGGGCCTTCCCCAATGCACTGCCTGCATCACCTACCTCCAGTCTCTGTTCCAGGATGGAGAAGATGCGCTCGATGCCAATGCTGACCCCCACACAGGGCACCTTCCGGCCCTTGGGATCAAACATCCCCACCAGCCCGTCATAGCGGCCGCCTCCAGCCACGCTCCCGACGCTGACCGGCTCCTCCCCGCGCTCGTTCTCCTGCTGCAGCAGCACAGCCTCAAAGATCACCCCCGTGTAATAGTCCAGGCCCCGCGCCAGGCTCAGGTCGAAGGAGATCTGCAGGGCACAAGGGCGGCCCCGTCACCGCCTGCTTGGGGCCCACCAGGGCAGCACCCCCTCCTGCCCCCACACCTCCTCACCTTCCCTGTGATGCCAAACAGGGTCAGGTACTCAAACAGCAGCTTCATGTCCCCCAGCCCTTCCTTGGCCACCTTGTTCTGGGATAGCTTTGGGTCCTGGAGAAGCTGCTCGATCAGGTCCAGCCCACCTGCAGGGACCAGCCGTGCCTCAGGTGTGCCAGGGCAGCAGCACCCGGCACGGTGGCCCCGGCCAGCCGGGTGTGTGCCCTGCACCTTCCATCCCCAGCCCACAACAAGGCCAAGGGCACGACCCCCTGGTGCTCACCGTGGAGCTGCACATACTCCCCGATGCGATCCGCAGCCTCGGGAGAGAGCCCCTTCTCTCCCACCATCTCACTCCTCACTTCTTCCCATGGCAGCTGTAGAGCAGAGAAGGGCATCAATTGCTGCAGGACGTTCTCCTCACCCACTGCCTCCATCAGCCCACATGTGCACAACTTGTGTGGAACAACACTCAGCAATCTCATTAACCGTGCCTCTCTCTCTCTCTCACAGGATTTTTTAACAAATCACCAGGCTTTATTCTTAACCAGGCCCAAGAACTCCTCAAATCCTTTACAGACCCCATCTCAGCTGCTGTGAAACCCTTCTCAACAAGAACACTGCCTAGCCTAAGTCATCCATCCCAAGAACCAGAAGTGTCTCCCCATGAGCCCAAAGCTCACCTTGTCCAGCTTGTCCACGGTGGAGCAGGCAGGTATGAACTTGCTCTCTGGAACACCACAGACAGCAAACACACCATTCAAAATCCGACGGTCATTGACCTGGGGGAGGGAGAGGCACATTTACCTTGGGGGCACCCTCTGATGTAATTCTTTTTTTCCTAGTGTGTGGGAAGCTGCAGCTATTGGCATTTCCTCATCCCTTTCCCCCAGCACCCAAATTCCACGGGAAGAGAAGGTGTAGAGGTATGAAAACCACCCTGTGACTCTATGGATCTAGTCAGCTGCTGGAATTCTGCAGAAGACTGTGGTTAGTCCTGGAGAGAACTCTGCTGACTGCAGCCTCAGGAGAACTCCTGGTATTCCCAGCTTAAGGCCATGTCCAAGCTGAGATCCAGCCTTTGCATATACACCATGAGGAGGCAGAGAGGTGGGATGAACTTCTGGGTCAGGCCTTAGAGTGGGAGCAGGTGCTACTGTGTAAAACCACAGAACAATGACCACTGCACAGTGGCACAGAGAACCCACCCAATCTCACCTTGATGACAAAGTCCCCGAGCTGCAGGTCACTCAGGATCTCGTGCACGATCTTCAGGCACTCGGCATCGGGAATCATCGGGTCAAACTGCCCGGCGATGTCAAAGTCCTGGGGGCAGAGGAAGTGATGGGAGCTCCTGGCAGAGCCAGGGGGCCTTAGCCAGGCACACCCTGCTGCTCTGCAGCAGCTGGAGTGGGAAAACCCTGCTGGCCTTGTGGCCTTGGTGGCAGCACTGGCCAGCACAACACTCACGCACTGGTAGAACTCGCGGTAGCGGCCCCGGGTGGTGGCCGGGTTGTCCCTCCTGTACACCTTGGCGACGTGGTAGCGCTTCATCTTGGTGATCTTGTTCATGGCCAGGTAGCGAGCAAAGGGCACCTGGGCCCGAGGAGTTAAGGATGGGAACATGGACATCCCCAGAGCTGTAGAAGCTGAACCTCAAAGCCTCCCATCGCCCCTTCCCTTTGCCAGCCACTTCCCAACTTTTTCACAATCATGGTGAGATTCTTGGGGTGTCCTGTACAGGGTTGTGAGCTGGACTTCAACAATTCTTGGGGATCCCTTCCAACTTGTGATATTCTATAACTCTATGACCTCTGGGGAGATCATCCCCCAGGCTGAGGATGAGTACAATGAACCACCTGAGCTCCCTCAATGCTGGGACAGCTCCATTTCCTCCTCCAGGCCCACTGTGTGACAACATCACATACACCCTCTCTCATCATTCCACCCTCTCACAGTGGGATCAGTGGGAACTCGACGCATGGCACTGCTATATGGACATTGAAGGAAAGAGATTTTGTTGAGATGGGGAGGTTGAGAAGGCCTGGGATGTACACCTTCAGCAAACACCTTTCCAGGTGGAACTAGCAAGGTGGGATGGGCACAGCAGAGTTGGGGACTTTAAGTGTGAGGAGATAAAACCAGTACAGTGGAGCATACTGGTGCATGCCCACAGCAGGAAGGGACCCTCCTGGCCGGGCTGTGAGATGGTGTGGAGTCATGACAACAACAGCCAGACCAGCTGGGATGGCCAAGGGGGCTGCCATCACCCCAGTGGGACCTGCAGGCAGACCAGGGTAAGAGAGGTCCCTCAAGGCAGAGGTGGCCACTACCTCGGTCCGCCACCACGCCCTTGGGAGCACAGGATACGGTGAGGTCGTAGCGCAGGGCCAGCAGCTCCCCTCCCTGGTCCTGCAGCTCGTAGATGAGCTTCGCTTCCTCCCCGTACTTCCCCACCAGCATCTCCTGGGGAGGGGCAAAGGGGCCGGTGAGCGGGGTGGCTCCGGGGTGAAGGGTCCCCCGAGCTGGGGCACAGAGCTCGATCCCCACGAACCGGGCAGTACACACATCCCCCCTCCAGCCCCCTCGGACCTGAGTCCACCTCCCTGTCCCCCCAAAAAGAGAACCAAGAGTGAATGTCCAGCTGCCCTCCCCACCCGGCCATGCCCCACGGAGGGAGCTCCCGAAGCCCCCGAGGACAGGGGCGCTCCCCAGTCCCGCCGGAGGGAGCAGAGGGGGCCCACAGCCCCCGGGGCGGGTCCGCTCCCCACACCGAGGGCGAAGAGAGCTCCCGCCGCGCCTCACCCGCAGCTCCAGCACGGGGGTGTCGATGGCGGCCGCCCCGTGCCGCTTGAAGCAGGACACCACGGCGCTCAGGAGCCGGTCACGGAGCGCCGCCTGCGCCGGTGGGTGGTCGCGGGTGCCCTGCCCGGGATAGAGAGCGGCCGTCAGCGGCAAGGGCGCGGGGGAACACCCGCTACCCGCCGGCGCCACCCCCGCTCCCCGCCTTTACCTTGGGTGTCTTCAGCACCGGCAGCCGCTCGCCGCCCGCCGCCGCCCGCACCTGCCGGGACAGGGGGCCGCGGTCACCGGCCGGCGGCCAGGACCGGGCGAAGCTGCCTCGGCTCCCAGCGAGGCACAGCGGCCCGAGGCGGGGCCCCGCCGGTAGGCATCGGGCGGCGGCGGCGAAGGGCCCGAGGCGCAGCATGGCCGGCACCGGGACACCGGGAGCGCCGGCACGTGACCGCGGCGGGGCACGTGACTGCGCGGGCGGCCGCGCTTTACGGCGCCGCGCGACAGTTCCCGGTGCTGTGCCCTCAGCTCGCCATGGCGTCGGGCAGCGGGGTAGGTGCTGCCGCCGGGGCTGCCCTCGGAGTGTGGGCTGCCGGCCGCTCGGCCGCCCCCGCTGCTCCTACCGGGCTTGGCGGGGCCGGGGGCAGGGCCCCGCCGCGCTGCGCTCGGGGCCGCTGCCAGGCCGCGGGATGAGGATGTGGCGGGGCCGGGGGTGCCGCGGTGGGCGGGTGTATGCGGGCTGGGAGGGGGCTCATCTCTGCTCTTTACAGCTCTCTGTGTGGGCGCTGGGAGCTTAGGGTTCTCCTGATACCTTCAGGGCTGGGAGTGGGGTGGCCCCACCGCCATCCCGCCCACAGCGAAGCCGTGGAGTCGCCGTCCCTGGAGGTGTTTAAGACGCGGCAGAAGGCGGCACTCGGTGCCCTGGTCCAGTTCACGTGGTGGTCTTGGGTCGCAGGTTGGGCTCGGTGATCTCAGAGGACTTTGCCAATCGCAGTGGTTCCGTGATCCTCCCTTCCTAGGGCCGGACCTCCGCCCGTCCCAGCCGGGAGCACGAGGAGATGGAGCTGCCTCAGCCTCCGGGGTGGAGGTGCCCACCCACGTGCAGCCCCCTGGCAGGGACCCCCACCCCTCTCCCCTCTCCACGGGCTGGGCGATGGCTCACGCAGGTGACTCCTTCCTTTCCCTCCCCTCCCAGGGAAAGGGTGGCTTTTTCCGTGTCCTCGTGGAGAAACATCTCTGCAATTCCCTGACAGGAGAGCGCACCCAGGTGTGGGTTGGGCTCTGCTCCCAGACAACCAGCGACAGGATAAGAGGAAACAGCCTCAAAAGTTGCAGCAGGGGAGGTTTAGGTTGGAAATTAGGAGGAGTTTTTCCCCAGAAAGGGCTGTCCAGCATTGGAAAGGGCTGTCCAGGGAGGTGGTGGAGTCACCATTCCTGGGGGTGTTCAAGGACTGACTGGATGTGTCACTCAGTGCTCTGGAGTGGGTGACAAGGTGGGGATCTATCACAGCTTGGATTTGATGATTTTGGAGGTTTTTTCAACCTAAATGATTCTGTGAGTGTTAAAATGGGATGGGTAAGGTAGATGCTGCAGGTGTAGCCTGAGTGGAGAGCCAGGGTGTTGGAACACCTCCAGTGACATCCCAAAGCTGTCAGCAGCACAGGAGTTGTGGTTTTGAGGGCTTTTGGCCCATCTTTCCTTCCTTGAAGCCACTTACTGAGAAGTGAGGCACTGGCACTGCCCAGAGAAGCTGTGCCTGCCCCATCCCTGGAAATGTTCAAGGCCAAGTTGAATGGAGCTTGGAGCAACCTGGGATAGTGGAAAGTGTCCCTACCCTTGGCAGGGGGGTGGGACTGCCTGGTCTTCAGGGTTCCTTCCATTCCAGGATTAATTCCATGAAGTGGGGGAGGTGAGGGGAGCAGGATGTCTGCCTGTGAGGGAGGTGGGGTCTGTGCCTTATTGCCAGCTGAGAATTCCTGTTGGATTGAGCCTGGCTTGGGACTCCTGTGTTGTTTAACAGGCTTTGGTGCTGATACTGGGTACATCATTGGTGTCCATCTCCAGAGGGATCAGGAGGCTGTGGGGCACTTCTGGTTATTAATCATTATTATTAATTTGGGAAGTATTCTCTGTCATTTAAAACAGCTCTGAGATAAAGATTTTGGGGGCCTGCAGCCCCCTTGCCTCCACCAGAGCAAATCAGAACCATCCCTTCAAATATTGTCCAACCAAGATCTTGTCACGCAGTTTAGTTTAATTCCTTTCCTCACGCCTGGATGAGGCAGATTGGTAAAGAGCTGCAGAAGACTATTTTCCTTTTATTGCAACAGGAGAGAGAAGCAGCTAATAAACCTCCCCCTCTGCAGGCTCCCACCAGCTACGATTTGTGATAATGCCTGGCATGCAGGAGAGTCTGGAAAATACCCCCAAACGTTAATTTACACTCAGTGATATTTTCTTTTCTTTTGCTCAGGGTGGTTAATAAAACCTGTTACGACATCCTTAAAGTGCTTAAGAAGCTCTGGGAATAAATGAGAATTTTTCTACGCCTCCCCAAGGCATTTTCATCCCTATCAGTAGTTGTTCGTTCCATTTGAAGGATTGCCAGAGGAGAGAACTTTAAATGGCTGTGCTGCTGCTGTAGCTCCAAATGGGATTTGTGTCCTTTGGATTGTGATTGGATTCTTGATTTGGCTGAACGGAGAAGGCGGTGGGGTGTGGGGTGAGGGGGGTCCTTCTCCCCCGGAGGTGTTTTTAAATGCATCTTGTCCTTTCTTTAATGTGAAACTGAGAGGCTCTCCCTGCCATGCTGAGGGAAATGCAGCTCTTTCCAAAGGGAGGTTTTTTGCTCAGGAAATTCAGGAAATGGCTGAGTGAAACCATGGCTGATCCCAGGTGTAGGGGCCTGAGCTGCAGATGGGGCAAATGCTGGGAAGAACTTGAGCTGGGTTGGTCAGAGTGGGTGTGAGTGGAATAGGAATTCTTGTCCGATCACTTCTGCCCTCAGCATTGGGGACTGAGTGAAATCCACCAAAAAAAAAGTAGTCTTTGTTTTCTTCAATGCCAGCTTCACCTGAATTCAGCCTCACCTGGATTCATCTTCATGCCCATGCTGTGTCCAGCTCCAGTGCCCCAGCAGAGGAAACAGCATGGAGCTGTTGGAGTGAGCCCAGAGGAGGCCGTGGATATGCTCCAAGGGCTGCTGCCCCTCTGCTCTGGAGACAGAGAGCTGGGGGTGTTCAGCCTGGGAAGACTGAACACCAATCTCTGTCCAGGGAGACCTTGGAGCACATTCCAGTGCCTAGAGGGGCTCCAAGAGAGCTGGAGAAGGACTTTGAACAATGTCATGGAGTGACAGGATAAGGGGGAATGGCTTCCCACTGCTAGAAAACGGGGTTAGATTAAATAGTGGGAAGAAATTCTTCCCTCAGTGGGTGGTGAGGCCCTGGCACAGGTTGCCCAGAGAAGCTGTGACTGCCCCATCCCTGAAGGGGTTCAAGGCCAGGTTGGACAGGGCTTGGGGCAACCTGGGCTACTGGAAGGTGGCAGGGGATGTGGGACAAGATGATTTTTAGGGTCCCTTCAACCCAAACCATACCAGGATTCTATTAAAGTATCCTGTCACTGCCAGATAGTTCTGTGGAGCTCCCAAAGGGCCAGCATGCCTTGGAGGAGTTTCTGCCCTTTCCTATGTGAAGCTGCAGGAGCAGGACAGCAAAACGTGGATTTTGTACAGGTGCTTCCCTGGTACCTCCAAGCCCTGCCTTGACAGACAGGGTTTCAGAGCTTGTTCTGGTTTGCCTGTACATGTGCTCACTTGGAAATCCCACACCAGTGCCTGTGATTTCATGGCAAGCTCGGCACTTTAATGCCTGCAACACGTAGACACTGCTGAGAGCAGACAGGCACAGCCTTCCCTGCTCCTGCAGTGTAATCAAACTCTCTGTAGCTCGGGCTGTGTTTTGCAGCCTCCTTGTCTGACATTGCAGCTTGGATTCTTTTGACTTCTGGAAGAATGAGGTGTAATCTGCTGCTGTGCTTGTCAGGGGCCACTTCCCATGTTGGAGATCCATCAGTTTCAATCCCATTTGAGTCTGATTTTCAAGGCAAAAGCCTGGATGATCATCTCAGGAGCTGTTAAGATCAACTCATTTCTTCTTTTAGTACTCTGAAATTATTCTAGTAGTAGCTAGAGGCATGCTGAGAATGATTATCTTAAACCACATCCATAATTCCTGGATGGAAAACAGAGGACAGGGGGATATAATATAATTCTCCTAATTTACTGCACTGGCCTCACAGGCCAAGTGATTCTCCCTCTTTACCCCCTCAGAGGTGATCAGACTGTGTAATAAATGTTAATGAACTTTATTTCCCTCCCAGACCAAGAACCTGGACTTCCGCAGGAAGTGGGACAAGGATGAGTATGAGAAACTCGCAGAGAAGCGGCTCACGGAGGAGAGAGAAAAGAAAGATGGTGAGTGGTGTGCTGGCTCCAGGCAAGCTGTGCTGGATTGGCAGTCAGGCTCCCAAACCCTTGGGATTTGGGAGGGAGAGAGCAGCGAGAAGTTGAATCCCAAAGGGAAAGAGCTGGCTTGCTCCTTCCCTTTCTCCTTTGTTTGGCACTGGGTACATTTTTATGACAAAAGAAAGTACTGAGAACCTTTCCAGGGGCTGACTCTTCTTTGGGGAAGGAGGGGAACAGTTGCTGGAAACAAGATCTCAGAATATGACTCAAGTCAGAGCTGGAGATATCTCAGAGATGTACCTGGTTCTAATAGGAACCAGGAAACAGTGAGGAGGAAATTATATCTTTTACTGATTTAAAAACAATGGTGCATTTTCTGCATGGATCAGGCAGTCCCAGATACCTAGCAGCCCCCTCTGCACCAAGGGGACCATGAAATCCAGCATGTCAAGCCTGACCTTTGGTTTATGTTTCAGGCAAACCAGCTCAGCCTGTCAAAAGGGAGCTTCTGCGGCACCGAGACTACAAAGTGGACCTGGAATCCAAGCTTGGGAAAACCATTGTCATCACCAAAACTACCCCTCAGTCAGAGATGGGAGGGTAGGTTGTGGCCTTATTGAGGTCTCAGAGTCATGTTGGTTAGACTGGGAAGTTGTAACACAGCAGGGACCCCTCACAGGTACCAGGAGCTGCTGTCCTTCTGTGTTTGGAGCCTGGGATAGTGAGGCTGCGTTTTTCTACACCTAAACTGTGTCTCCTGGGGTAACATATGGAACAGACCCAGCAGGCTGAGCCCCTTTGGACATTATTCCTTGGTATCAGTGTTGCCCACCTGTAGGACCAACAGAGGCAGATCTCTGCTGCCTGCTTGGGTGTCTTTAACCAGGCCTTCTTGCACTGAGACCAGGACTGCTGCTGATTTGGGTATCTGTGCACTGGAAATGGGAGAAACATCCAGATAGCTGTTCTTAGGAATGGTGTTTGGCCATTGTTTGTGTGAATCGTGTTCCACCCAAGTCTGAAAGCGTTCTGAGCTCACCCTAAGCCATCAAAAGCATGAAAAGAATGTCTTGAGTTTGTGTCACCTCAGGAGTGAACCTGTTAGTGTCTCCCTGGGCACTAGTGCCAGGGAGATGTGCAGCCCTGACCAGCACCCAGGGATGGCAGTTCAGCCCCTGGCTGGAGTTTTGCAGCAGCTCTTAACATGGGCAGAAGGCACAGCTGTGCTCATCAGGGAGTTGCACTGTGAGTGATAGGGATGGTAGCACTTACCTTGCAGCCAGGTGAGAGGCTGTGGAATGGAAACCTGGGCTGCTGGCCAGCCCAGCCTTGGGGGAGGGCAGGCTGTGCCACAAAGTCCATCCCACCCAGTAGGGTGTGGCTGGAAGGGGAAGATGCTGTGGCTGGTGTCTTGCAGGGCAGCTGAGAAGTCGGTTTCTATCATGTCAGAGGGATATTGGTATGAGGGTCAGTACCTCCATGGCAGCCCTGTCCATTGGGTGTGCCCTTGCTCTTCACTGGGGGCCCTCTTGTCTTGGAGAAGTGTCCTGCATCCCCAGTGACATGCAGATTGTCTCAAATAGCTCTTCTGTGGGTTGAGCTTTGTGTCATGCTTTGGGGTTCATTTTTTCTGTCTCTCCTGACAGGTATTACTGTAACGTATGTGACTGTGTGGTGAAAGATTCCATCAACTTCTTGGATCACATCAATGGCAAAAAACGTAAGGAGCATTTCTTTGCCTCCTTGGAGGGTTGGTTGAGTTGGAGACACTGTTCCTTTTGTGCATCACCCATGTCTGAGGGCTGAACACTTATCCATGGATCAGGTTGCTTAGGAGATGAGGATGTACAAGCTCATCATGAGAGCTGTGGAGGTGCTCCTCTTATCTCCTGACACCTTCCAGAGTGCTGGACCATTTTCATGGAATAAGCCCAGCAGAAGCAGTGATTGGTGTACTCTAGTTGGTAGACATATTTTCCCCATCCATCATGTCAGTGCTGCTAGAAACCCTGGGTGAGAAAATTCTAGAATAGTTTGGGTTGGAAGGGACCCTCAGAGGTCATTTAGTTCACCCCCAAAATCATGATGTCTCCTCTGTAAATCTGGAGAGAGGCTTTTTACAGCACTGAAACTATAAAGAAGTACTTAGATAAGTAAAAGGTCTGGGACTGGCTTATTTTTGGATCAGAAACTTCTCTTTGTAGAAGTTGAGTATAAAGCTCAGAACTGGCTGATGCCTGAACTCCAGAGTATGGACCAGAACTATATCCTCATTGATCTGACTGCAGATACTGCTTCTCCTTGACATGTTCAGAGGGGGGGAATGTAGAGAAACTAAAACAGACTGACACATGTTGTTCCTGCTCATGAAGATATTTTTGGCTCCTAGTGGAAGTCCCAAAATCACCCCTTTACAAAAAGGCAGCTCCAGACCTGCACACGGGGCTGTTTGAGAACAGGAGGTTCAGTAGAAACCTGAGGACTGGCTTTCTGTAGCTCAGAAAAGAAAACACAGTGTTTTAAAAGCCTGTGCTTTTATGTGGATGGGAGGAAGGTGGTGCCATGCCTTGTTTGACATGTTGGGAGATAAGCAAGAAGTTCATATGAGGGACTCTGGAATCAAAAATCCTGCATGGAAATGAGTTGTAGGGTTGAGCTGGGATTGGAAAGTGGCTGGTTGCACAGTACCTTAGTATATGAGTATATCTGGGAACTTTTAAACCTGTCAATAAACCTGGCTCAAACCTGCTTGCTCTTGGCAGCCCTTTTACTAATTCCTGGTGTGTAGTTTAAGCTTCCAAGTGCTGCTGCATCCCTGGGACAAACCTGTGCAGGGCTGCTGGAGTGAACAGGCTGTTTGGATCCACTTAGGATTGTGGGTTGGAGGCATTTCTGGGGGTGGCCCCGTCAGCATAGGCTTACCCACAAGTGAAAAACTGTGAATCTGCTCTGAAGAGCCACTGAATCAGAGGCCTGACTTTATATTCTCTGCTTTAGCTGGGAATGTCCTGTGTAATCAGGATCTCTGAGTGCCACTCATGTCTTGTTTAGCATCGCCCACAGCCGAGAGATGCCAGCCTGTCAGTTTTATTCTGGCTCCTTTTTCAACACTCCAACCCTTTTTTATTCCACTAGTCCAAGATTAAATTTCCTGAGGCATCAGAGCAAATGACAGAGAGCATACAAATAAGGAACCTTTAAAGAATAGTCTGTGCTCTTGTTACAAGTAGTGTTTGGATTGTTGTGGCCACTGCTTGTGTGGGTTATGGTATCCCCCTAAAGCCCACCTCCCCAGCCTAAGAAATCCTTAGTGTGGCCCTGGAAGGTGCTTTGAGAGGGATGACAGGCAGGAAGGTGGTGCTGTGCTGTTTAAATTGGGATCAGGGATGGAGACTTTGTGCAGAGCCCTGCTGATTCCACTCATGTTCTCCAGACCAGAGGAATCTGGGCATGTCCATGCGGGTGGAGCGTTCCACACTGGACCAGGTGAAGAAACGCTTTGAGGTGAACAAGAAGAAGATGGAGGAGAAGCAGAAGGATTATGACTTTGAGGAGAGGATGAAGGAACTCCGTGAGGAGGTGAGTCTGGGCAACAACTGAGGAAGCAGAGCTCCCCAGAAACATGTTTTGGGAGGAAATCAACCCTGGTTCCTACTCTCATTCCTCAGAAGCGTTGTTCTCGGTAGCATGGGCTTCTCATCTGCTCCTATGAGTGGGATTTGTTTTTCTGCTTTTGAAAACTTTGTATTGCTGTCCCTGGACACCCTTTCCCCCTCTTTCTGTGTGAGAATAACTTTTGATAGTTCAGATTTCCACTCAGAACAGCACAAGTCCGTTTTTTGTCCCCTACTAATTGTGTTGGAATTTGTGTGGTCTGGTAGCAGATCTTCCACAGCATTTAGGATCATCCATTATCTTCCACAGCACTTAGGATTGCTGGAATCCCCTTCCACAGGGCACTTGCTTCTGTGTGGCCTCCCCGAGTGTAGAAGGGCTTTGTGAATGGTGTGCTGTGGTGCAAGATGTGTGAGGTGGTGACAAAAAACAGCAGATTTCTCTCAAACTGGCACTTAGATGTTAGTAAACATGGAAATCAATTACGTGAAGACCCCATGAAGTTCTGATAGCTGAGAAGCTTCTATGGGTGCTTCTCCTCTATCAGCAGCCACATAACCCAAGGTTACAAATCACTGCCTCTTTGAGTCTCCCTCCCCAAGCCCTGAGCTTTGCTTCACCACAGGGGAGCTCTTTGGGGTGCTCACAGAGCAGCCCTGTCCTCTGCTCTTGGGCAGGCTGTGGTGCTGCTGAGCCCCATCTGTTTGGGGGATAGGAGGGAGGTGCCCCAGCAGCAAAGGGGGTGCTGTGGGTTGAAAAGCTGCTGCCAGTCAATGGATGGCAAGAAGGAAATCAGCAGCAGCTCCTGATGTAGCTTTCTCCAGGGCATGGCTGTGTTCAGGAGCACTGTGGACAGTGATGAGAATGGTGGGAGCAGTTGCTAAGTTGGGAGCTGAAGCCATGCTTCAGTGTCACCCAGTACAAACCTGGCTCTGTTCCAGGGCTCATGATCCTCACAGAACAAAACACTTTGATTAGAGCAGTGCAAACTCTTTGATGCCAAAACCCCCCTCAAAGCCGCTCAGAGCTTCGGCTTCTGTTCCAGTGAGCAGCTGTCACTCTGCCAGGCTGAGAGCCAGCAGGCATCGCAGCCGCTGGCACGAAGCATCGGACAGGGGAATGGCCTCCTGCTTTCAAAGCAGCTCCTTGTCTCAGCCTTGATTCCAGGCAAAACCTGTGATGTCTGCTCAGAAGAGAGAGTTTGATAATGCTTCATTTTGTCTATTTGTGTTTGTGTCTCTGCTCTTGGCCTGGGAAATGGGGTGGTCTGGATTTACTGGTGAACTTCCTCCTTGAAGACTGCAGGCCAGGATTTCTGCTGTTCATTTCCTCAGGCACAGCTTGGCTACTGTGGGCAGGATTTGTGGTAATTCTGCAATACCTGGTGTCTCAAAACTCCTTCAGCTCAGGAGGTGCAAATTGTTTTGCTGTTGTGTCCCTTGCTGCAGGAGGAGAAGGCCAAAGCCTACAAGAAGGAGAAGCAGAGAGAGAAGAAGAGGCGGGCAGAGGAAGATTTGACCTTTGAAGAGGATGATGAAATGGCAGCTGTGATGGGTTTCTCTGGTTTTGGCTCAACCAAAAAGAACCACTGAACAGCTCCGGACTCTCTTCTTTCTCTGAACAGCTTGTTTTTACCCAGGGAACTCTGGATAACTCTTCAAAGACTTGATTGAGGACTTGTATGTAAATCTCCCAGTAGAAGTTGGCTGGAAGAGTTGAAAAGCGATTCCATACTCTACCTGTGCTGCAGATCAATCTCTGCCTCTCATTAGCTTCCCTTCTCCTTCTGTGTCCTAGATCTGGCTGCTCTGTGGCCGTGTGTGTGCAGGGAAGTGCTCTGTTGGGTACATTTTTTTGCCAATAAAGTGCACATTCTGCACAGGTGGCCTGGTTCAGGATTAATCTAGTTGTCAACCAGGCCATACTTGTCACCCAAGCTGTGTTTGAGATGCTGGGAGGGATTCACTTGCTTTTAGGCTCATAATGACGGAAATGTGCCACAGCAAGCAGTGTGAGAGGTGCATCTTTATGGCTTGTGCTGAGCAGAGCTGGTGGCTGCATGGAGTCTGGGTTGCTGAAACTTTCCTGTGTGTTTTATCTGCAAGGGAGACTTCCCTTCTTTTCTTTGTGTTTTAGCCCATAATTTCCGTATCTTTGAGGTAGGGGAGAAATTCCTCCCCATGACTGGCCTAGGATAGAGCCAATGAAAGAAAAGTGTGTACAATTTACCAGAAATAAATGGAATGTTTTAATGGGCCCTTTGGTGGGGGTTTGATGCTTTCTTCATTTTGAGAGCTTTGAAGAGTTGCTGGTGTCTCCCAGCAGCACAGAGCTGGGGTGGCCTCTGGAGACCCAGTGGGGACAGAGGTGAGGTGTGTGCCTTCCTCTCTTGGCTCAGCTCCCAGCTGCCCTAGGCAGACCACTGCCATCATTCTTGGCTTAAAGGAATTCTGGAGATGGGTGTAAGAATATGGAAGGGGAAGGGAGTTCAGGGCTGGGGACCTTCATTCTCATCAGGCAATCCAAGACAGGCTGGGCTTCACTCCAGATTTTACCAGCCTTAGTGTATTAAAGGCCATTTTTTTCCTGTCTACTGGCTGTCAGTGTCTTTTCACCTCTGCCTTCCCCTAAATCCACTTCATTTCTGCTTTTATTTACCTCAGTCAAACCTTGTGTGACTCATTTCCGTCTGCAGTTAGGATTTATATTTTGCATGGCTGGGTTTTCGTAGCTCTGTCTCGCTCTCTTCTCTCTTTTTATGTATATTGATGAAATCCTTGCACTTGCCCTTCTGTGTGCTCGTATGAAATTTCCAGCCTGGGGAAGGCTGCAGTGTTTAGCCTGCTCTTTCTAATACATCTAGAACAAATCCTGTAATGTTGTGCTGCTGTTTTAATTCCTTAATCTTAGCCTGCTGACAGCTTCATTGCCTCAGGTCTTTCCGCTTCAATTCAGATTATAATCCCCGTTGAAGATGCTATTGAAATGATATATAGCCAGTCAGATACAGCTGTCCTTGGAGGTTTGACCCTTTTAACTTGGCAATCCTTTGACTTTGGCTCTCTGAGCACACGGGCTGGGAGGGCGACTTTCATTCCAGCCACGTTCCTAGCGCTGTTCAGGCTGCAGCACGTGGCTCCGGCTGAATGGGAGAGCGGAGACGCTCGCGCCTTTGTGCCCTCCGGGGTGCGAAAGGGATGCTGCCGTGGTTTCATGCACATTAAAAGTTTAGGATGTTTCAGAGAAGATTTAGCAGCAGCCATTTTATTCCAGCCACCAGCTTTGCAGACAGCCAGCCCCTCAATGCAGCTGTTCGGTTTATGCTGCTGAGAAGGGGGCAGAGGCTGCCCCCCACCCCCCGTCTTTTCCAGCTTGTGACCTTGGAGCCAGTGACTGCTGTCTTGGTTTTCCCACGGTGTATCCTGATCTTCTTGTCCATCCTGGCACACCCAAGGGGCGAGGTGTGAAATGAGCAGCCCCACAGAAACTTTCCTGGGGTGGTGGTGAGGTTTGCACAGCCTCCTGCCACTGGGCCCTGCCTGTCCCTGCCTGCCGCTCCTGGTCCCTGCAAGACAGGGAGGAAATCCCTCCACAGCACAGTGCTTTCAATAACGAGATTCCTCTTTGGTGTAAAGCCTGTCATCCCCAAGCCCATCCCGAGGCCACCTGCACCCTGGGGGCCAAAGCCCCAGCCCCAGCTCCCCGTGCTGGGGCTGCTCGTGCCGGGGGAGTGCAGCTTCTTTGTCTCGGCAGCTTGCTGGGAGCAGTGGTGTGTGCAGCAGCAGATACAAGCTCCTGCTGGATTCCCAGCAGCGGGAGCTGCCTCTAGCCAAGGATGAAAAGCTGGTTTCATGGGAGGAAATAATATTTAGAGAAGAGACAGATAACATTCCCTGTACCAGCCGTGTTAACCCTTTGCTTCCACCACTGCTTAGTGAGGTGTTAACTCTTGGCTCTCTGCCCCCAGTCTGGAGCAGTGGTTCTCAATGACTCCTTGTTAGCATTTGCCATCTCCATGTTGAATTTAAGGTGCTGGATGTACCCGTATGGGTCAGGACTTGGGGTTTATCTTGGAAAGAGAGAAGACCCAACTCTGCAGCTCCCCTTCTTCTTCTCACCAGTGAACAAGGCCAGTGTGCTGTGTCCCTACTGGTTCTCACTAGCTCTTCCACAAGTTAAAATTGGGATCTGGTGGAGTAAGGAGAGATGTTTTGCATTGTTTGCTCATCCAGGCTGGGATGTCCTGCCTACTCTCAATGTGAAAGTGCTTTGAGGTACCTGGAGCCAGCTTGGTGCTTGTTCCCAGTGCTTGGGCAGAGGTGCAAGTTCCTTGTGACCTGTGGCATGGAGGACCTGGAGGAAGGCTGGGGACTGTGCTCAGCTTGAGCCTCCCTCATCTCCATCCTGCTAAATCTTCATGGTAGTGTTAGAGAAGTACTCAGGTGTCACAGCAGACCCCAGAAAAAACATCAATCTGTCTTGTCACCTCCACTTCCTCTCTCCCTGACATCTTCCCTGGCCTCATCCTGGGATGAAGGGCTGAGGCTTCATGGAGGGGCTGAGCATACATACCCAGCTGCTCTTTCTTTCCTTCCTGGGCACCCTAGGAGGCTTCTGGGCACTTCCTCAATCCTGCCCTCTCCTGCTGATCCACCTTCCCCTCACTCTCTCTGCATCCTGCTTGGGACTAGAGGAGCAGCAGCAGCATTCCCACCGTGCCAGTAAGATGACTGGGACCAGGGACTTGAAATGATTCTGGAGAAGGGGTCCCAGCCTGGCCCTGTGTGTTACCGTGTCTGGGCTAGCTGAATCATTCCCTGTGACTTTATTAGCAGAAAGACCTGTTTTTTCAGCAATTTACACCAGTTTTACATCCTGGAAGATTTAAGCGCTTGGCAGGAGCTCCAGTCCTCCCACTGCTCAGGCCACAAGCTACTGCTGCCCCAGTTAGGCAGGCATTCCTGCCATTTGCCAGTGTTAAAGCTAAACAACATCCATAGGCAATATCCCTGGGAATCCTCCCTCCTGCCTGGCTTTGACCTGGTGCAGTGGTGCCAGGAGTCTGTGCCACCAACCCCTGCTCTGCCGAGGCTCCTGGGTGTCCCACGCTCCCATCAGTCCCATCAGTGCTGTGGCACCATCCCACACAACTCCAGAGCCAGTATTCCTGCCCCCTCCCAGCTCTGTGGAGAGCTGTGTACTGAGAGCCACCTGGATCAGTCAATGCTTGGCCCAATCTGCATCCTGTCCTGCCTTCCTTGTGTGGGGGCAGCAAGGGGGAGAATCTGATCTGTGCAAAGGCAGAGGTTCAGCTCTGATTAGAGTTGGGGTTGCTGCAAATCAGAATAGGAATCACAGGATCCTGGAATGGTTTGGGTTGGAAGGGACCTTGAAGATGAGCCGGTTCCAACGCCCTGCCATGGGCAGGGACACCTTCCACCAGACCAGGTTGCTCCAAGCCCCATCCAGTCTGGCCTTGGACACTTCCAGGGATGGGGCAGGCACAGCTTCTCTGGGCAGTGGTCGAGGAAGGGGTGGGAGGCAGAGATAGGGCAAGGTGAAGATTTACAGAGGGGAGAATGCCTGGGCTGGGAGGTATTTGCTTCCCATCTGGGGCCTGGATGGGAAACTTGGATGCCAGCTTTTGCAAAAAGGATCAAGCTGGGAGCCAGGGACACCCACAGTGAAGTGGTGCTTGGCCTGGAGACCTCGGCAAGCTGGGCCATACTCCACACACAAAATTTCTGGGGCTGAGCCAGCTCAGGCCACAGATGGGGCTAAGAGGGAACAAGTAGGGCTCTTGAGTGTTCCAAACTGGGAGGAAGGAGACAACCCCAGTGCCTCTCCCGTCCCTGTCAGGTCTGTTGCCACATCCAGGTTGGAGGGTTGCTGGATGGATGGTTTCTGCTGGGCTCGGTGTGGGGCTCCTGAGCACAAGGGAGGTTTTGCTTTGTCGTAAGTGAAGTACAAAACCATCACCAGCCAGAGAACAAACAGCTCCAGGCTGGAGAGGGAGCAGGGAGAGGGAGATGGGGAGGAGCAGGGGGAGCATGGGGACAGGCCATCCGCAGGAGGTTTTTCAGGGACTTGTGATCTCAGAGCAAATTTCTGCTGTTGGCTGCACACCAGTGGCACCATTTCACCAACTCATGCATGCCTCCCATGGCCGGCTCCGCAGTGCTGAGCGCCTCGGGGGGGTCAGGGCCGCTCTGCGGAGGGCTGCGGGAATATGGTCCCTGCTCGGAGAGCGTGTGATCTGCCAGGCAGCCGGGGAGCCCCGGGGACACTGCCTTGCCTTTGTTCCTCCTTCTCTTTCTTTTCCACCTTCAGATTTTTTTCCCTCTGCTTCCAGCTGCGTATGCAGCACTCCCCCCCCCCCCCCCGCCTTTCCACCCACAGTTCCTGTCTTGATTTTCCTTCCCCTCTACAAATATGTGTTCCTTAGGCTTCTTCTCATCCCTGCCCAGCTCCCCCCATCAGTGTTGCCTTCCCAAACTTCTTTTTTTTATCCCTTCTCCCTGTTTTCCCACAGGCCCACTTCATTCCTTCCCCTTCCTGCTTCTCTCCCCTTCCCTCCAGCCTCTCGGGCTCCTGTTCACTCACTCTGTCTCCCCTTCTCTGACAGTTTGGGGGAAATCTGTCTGTGTCAACACAGAAATTCCATTATTTATTGGCTGAGTGGAGCAGGGTCCTACACTCGTCTGTAATTGTCTCCAGATCAAAGCGGCTGCTGATGGCAGCTTTGCCTTCTCACAGCAGAACACCACCCCCAGCTTCCAGCTCCCCATCCTCCCGGGGGAGTCGGGTGCGTGTGCGTTGACACCCTCGATGACTGATCTCTCAGACAGAGAGGAAAGAAGTAGGGCTGGTGGGGGAGAAAGGGAGGCCTGGAGGATCTGCAAAGCTCCCTGGAGAAGATGGGGATGGTGGGGCGTGTCTCAGGGAGATAAATTCCCTGGCACGGGCCAGGAGAGAGTGGGAGGGTAGAGGTGGTTCCTGTCCTGGGAATGGAGACAGAGAAATGAAGTGCAAGAAGGGACGGGGAAGCAGGAAACTTCCCATATCTGTCCAGGACTGGAAGAATTAAATTTTAGAAATGGAGATAAATGAGAACATGCCTTTTCATGCCTTTCCCTTCTGAAACCACCAACCTATGCCAGGGATGTGGGACTTCAGTGTTAACTGCACACAGTTTTTTTTGGATGTTGATGCAAGGTGTCTGTGGGGAAGCATCCACTCTGACTTCTGCCCCTTGGCCTCCTCACTGGGGTCCCAGCTTCAACATGACTGGAAGAGCTGCAGGGGTTTCTCTGCTGGAGGAGGTGAGATCAATCAGAACCACTCTTCCCAGGCCCTGTCTTCCCACTTTAGCATGATACACTGGGGAACTTGGGAATCTTTTGTTCTACATGGATCTGTGGACACCAAAAGACATAGACAACATCAAAAGTCCTGACAGCTTGGTCCTCTCTCTCACTGCCCAGTACATGAAGCTGTCAAGCTCAAGCCATGGTTCTGCGTTCCTTCTAACTGTTCAAAGCATTTCCTCCTGGTAACACCTCCCTGGCCCTACCATCATTTCTCCTCTGGTTTCTTTCTCCACAGAGTTCAGGCAGTTCCACTTACACTTCTCCCTGTAAGGTATTGTTCCAAGCCTTAAATCAGTATTTTAGCCTTTCAGAACTTCAGGCACAAGAGTTGTGCATATATTCCAACAGCAGTCACGCTGGTGCCTGGTAGAGGAGAGGTGTCACCTCCTCTCTCACAAAGCTGCTCTTCCCCCAGGCAATCACTACACTGTTGCCCACCTTTCTTTCCTGCTCACTGTTCCTTCATCCTTCCCAGCAGAAAGGAGACATTCCCTCAGGATATTTTAGGGACACCCTCTAAGAGGATGCCCACAGCAAAGTGAGTAGTCCCAGCTCTCAGGATAATGGGGACACACCCCTTCTTTTGCTTTTGGTCCCAAGTCTGTTCACTTCAAGTGGAACAAGATACCAGCCATGAGAGCAGCTCCTTTGGCAGCTTGGGTTTGCAAGAAATTCTCCCCCTCGAGAGCAGGAGGGGAGACTTGGCTTCCTGAGCTGCCATTGAAGTCTGTGTCCTACAGGGAGTCAGAACTGCTCCCTTAGAGGCTGAGCAGGGCCCTAAGTCCTGAAAATGCTCAAAAGGAGGTGACAGCTAGAGAGGGTCTGCTCAGAACTGAGCCTGTTTCAGTTTCCATCTGTCCCAGGCAAAGGGACTGGGGGAGTTGCCCCTGTGTGTGTCTGGCCAGGAGAGTCAAGTGCCTTCTACCAGTAGTAAGCCTTGAGTTGGTCACCTCAGCAATGTCTTCTCACATAAAAAACCCCTGGAACTTCATGAACATATCATGCCTGGTGCAAAAGTTCTTCCTGCACCACTGCAGAGGAAGAGGAGGGTGGTAAGCAACTCCAGCACCTTGCAGAGCAAAGCCCATGGACAAGGACTTCCAGTGGGAATAGAGTCCTGGCATCCTTCATTGCTCCATCCACCCCTGGGCATGGTGCCTGTGAGAAGTGGCCCCTGACAAATCTGGTACCTGTGCTCTGGAAGCCTGGGCTCTCTGGGCAGCTCTTTCCCTTGCTTTGGTGACCTACTTACCTCTGCTCAGTGACTGGAACTTCACAGGTTCACAGGGGTTTTTTCTGTTGGGACTTCTGGAGGACCTTGGGGCATCCCTATTCAGAGCTAGATTCAGCAGCTCAGGAGGACCTGCAGAATGACAATCCCTGCCCCAGTCTGGTCCCTGTGACACCCTCATGATGAAGATTATTTCCTTAATAAGAATTTCTTTTCTCCAGCTCATGTCCTTACTTTCTCATCCTGTCCCTGTGCACTTCTGAAAGGAGATGGGCATGTATCATATCTTGCATCCCAGCACACAAGGGCAGGCAGAGTGCCCACCAGCCCTGGTAAACATGCCAAGACAGCCACCATCCCCTTCAGGACATGGGTTTTCCTCCCATGGGAAGGCAGAGAACCAAAGGTTTTGAAGTGGAAGGAGCTCTGGTCATGGCATCCTGCTGCAGAGATGATTGTGGCTTCACAGACCGAATCCCCAGCACTTGACCCTACAGAAGCAACCCCTGAGTGACTTCCCAGCTGCAGGGCCAGGGCTGCTCTCATTCCCACCAGGAGACCCCCCCCCGCTTCCACTGTGTTTGCCCTCTTGGGCACCACAAACTATAACTGCTCCCGCTTGGAGCGAGGAGGGAGCAGCGCAGCCACATGCACGGCTGGGCAGACGGGCGCCCTGGGGACCTGGGGGAGGGGCTGTGTGGTCTGGCAGGGACAGCGTTTCTTGCAGCCCCTTCTGCTGCCCCAGAACGCAGCAGGCAGGAAAATGGAGTGACAGTGGTGGCTGGGCAAGGTTTAGTGCCCACAGGCAGCAGAGTGTTGGTCTCCCCCCAGTCCTTTTCTCTCCGCATGACTTTTCCAAGGCAGCTCAACCTGCGGCATCTCCTGCTACATCCCACCCTGATCTCTCCGGCTGGCCTTGCCAAGGCACATCAGTGCTGACCTGAGGCAACTGGCCACCCGCCCGCCTGTGCCAAGACATCTCAGAGAGACAGACCCCCTTCTAGCTTCCAGCATTTTCCAAAAACAAGCTCCTAGCCGCATCCTGATTCCCTACCCCGGGAGAACAGGGCTGGCAGCTGAACACTCTTCTGCACCACAAGAAGGGCCTTAAAATCTAGAGGGTATGAAGTGGAGTGTTAGTGGTGCACTGTCCCCATTCCATCCCCCCCATCCTGCTGCTCACCCTCCTCTGCTATGTTCCCCCAAAAAAGGCTCTTCTTTGGATTCCTCACCCCTCTGCAGCACCCCCAGCCCGAGCCATTTCCTTCAGGAAAGTGATCCTTGGAACAAGTCTGTTCTCCCTGACCCCTCCCACCCCCCCACCCCTTGGTTTGACCTTGGTCCCCTGGAATCCTGGGGTCTGGGAGGGGAGCTGGAAGAGACTACAAGGTCTGGGGAGATGAGGAAAAGGAACAGGATGGGACTATCCTGTGATCTCCCTTAGGGGAGGGAAGGACATGACACGGTTCTCCCCGCAAGGAAGCAGGGATGAAGATGTGCAGGGGTGGGGGGTGCATTACCAAGCAGAGCTGGAGAAGGGCGGGAAGGACCGGGCAGGGAGTCGGGGGGGGCTCGGATCCTGCCGGTGCACCTGGAGGAGCAGGAGGTGGTGGTGAATATTTTACTCTAAATCAAACAATAGGACCAGAGCCGCTCCAATGATTTTGCAGAATGCATTTTGGTCGGAGACGGGGGAAGGACTGAAGGGAATGAAATAAGACCCCCCGAAAATTCCTGTGTCCCGTCTCGCCCCCACCCTCAATCCCCCTCTGGCCTGAGCAGCACTCGAGGGGGCTCCCGGAGGAGCGCTACCCGCTCCATCCCACCTCCGGCGTCTCAGCCCCGGGAGGGCTGGGCGGTGATGGACGGAGGGAGGGGGGCGGGCAGGGGGGGCGCAAATCGGGGATTGGAGGGGAATTAGAAAGAAACAGATCGGGGCGGGGGTGACAACGACGCCGCCAGGGGTGGTCTTGGCGTGGGAGATGGCGCGGGGGACAGGCTGGCAGTGACCGGCGCTGCCGATGCAGGCTGGGCTTCACGTACCGGGAGCCGTCCCGATTCCACCCGTGAGCGGCCCGAGCCCACGCGTGCCCCAGGCGCTCCGCTCCTTCCACCTGCCCGCCCCGCCAGCCCTCCTCCCCGACCGGCGACCCCACGAGCGCGGCACGTCCCGCGTGGGTCTCGCTGCACTCCCAGGGACCAAATCCTTTTCCCAGCCCGGCAAACCCCACCAGCTCCGCCGCCTCCTGCCTCCTTCGGTCTCCCGGTCGGCTCTGGATCCTGCTTCCCACTCGGGTCCCCGTGGGGAGCAAGGTGGGGGGGGGCGGTTGGGGCCGGCGGTTCCCTTCCCAACGGGGACCGGTAAGCAGAGACAAAGGCGGTGAAATATCAGTGCCCGGCTAAAGCCGCTCCGAGCCCCTTCGAGCCTTTAACTAGATCGTTAGGGGATTATCCGCACCCTGAGCAGCCGCGGGGCGGGGGCAGCGGCCGCCCCGTCCCGTTACCGAGCGCCCCCGGGGACGGCGACGGAGGGAGGCGACTCACGGAGCTGCCCGGGCGCGGCGGCGGCTGGAGACGGGTCTGCGGGGAGAACGGATCGGCCAGCGGAGGGACCGTGAGCGGTACCGGGGCGGGGAGGGGAAGGGGGGGCGCAGGGGCCGCCGTCTGTCGCGCTTCGGGGGCCGGCGGGGGACCCGCGGCTCGCTCTGCTCCCGCCTCCTCCTCACCTTCCGCGGGGGGTGGAAAGTTTGTGCCCGCGGTGGGGGCACCGCTGGGGGTGTGGGGAGGCAGATCCTGGGGTATCTGGGCAGGATCGTGTGCCGAGAGCCCGAGGGGGCTGACGCTGGGGTGCCCGGTGGGGGAGCGGGATTTGGGACGCGGGGCTGTGGGCAAGAGGGGTGTCGGGGGTGGGAAGGAGGCAGGGAAAGAAGGGGGGGTCTCTGTGCCTCCGCGCTGATGGGCTCAGCTTTATCCAGGGCTGTAATCCCCCTGCTCCTGTAATTAAAAACTCCGCATTACAAGGAAAACGGTGTGCAGGGAAATGTAATCAAGTCTGGAGGGGCTTAACCATCTGGTAAAGGTTAGGACCGGCACGGCGGGGGACGCGGCCGGGGGATTTGGCAGCAGCCGCGATCTGGGCTCCTCTTAATCTACCGCGGGGACGAACGCAGCATCTGCGGGGTAATACCGGTGCCCCGGGCAGCGATCGGTCTTGCTGGAGCTCCCACCGCCGTTAACGGGATCTCTCCGAAGGTGGTCCCGTCCCCAGGTGCGTCTGGCTCCGGTAAACAGATTCTGCTGTGGCCCCGGGACCCGGATTGCAGCCCCTTGAGAGGGCCAGCAAAGAAAGGGTTAAGCCACTGCCGGTGGCCGCGGTTCGGCCCCGCAGCTCTGGGCAAGGCCCTCCTCCGCCGCCCCCGGGAGCCCTAAACTCTTTGAAAGTGCAAGAGGCAAGCGAAGGCGAGGGAGGAGGCAGCGGCGCGGGTGCGACTCCTCGTTCCCGGGACTGCCGCGGGGCCATGGGGGCCGGGACAGGCTCCGGGCGGGGGCAGCTCTTCCTCCGCTCCCTCCTCTTCCTCCTGTTGGCCGGGCTCCCGGCGCACCACCCGGTGCGGGGGCAGCTGCGCTACGCCGTGCCGGAGGAGCTGGAGCACGGAGCCTTCGTGGCCAACCTGGGTGAGGACCTGGGACTGGATGTGTCCACCCTGTCGGCGAGGAGGTTCCGCATCGTGTCACGGGCCGGGGCCAGGCAGCACCTGGAGGTGAACCTGGAGAACGGGATCCTCTTTGTGAACGAGCGGATTGACCGGGAGGAGGTGTGCGAGGCCGGGGGGACCTGCCTGCTCCACCTGCAGCTCCTCGTCGAGAGCCCACTGGAGCTCTACCGCGTCGAGGTGGAGGTGCTGGACATCAACGACCACGCACCCACCTTCCCTTGGCAGGAATATGTGCTGGAGGTGGCCGAGTCTGCCGTGCTTGGAGCTCGCTTCCCACTGGAGAGCGCCCAGGATCCTGACGTGGGCACCAACTCTGTGCACACCTACCGCCTCAGCCCCAATGGCTTCTTTTCACTTGAGGTGCAGACACGCAGTGATGCCAGCAAGTTTGCAGAGCTGGTGCTGGAGCGTGCCCTGGACCGTGAGCAGCAGCGCGTGCACCGGGTGCTGCTCACCGCTCTCGATGGCGGCGTCCCCGAACGCTCAGGCACGGCGCACATCGTCATCACGGTGCTGGATGCCAACGACAACGTGCCTGCCTTTGACCAGCCCTCCTACGGTGTGAGCCTTCCTGAGGATGCTCCTGCTGGCACTCTGGTCATCCAGCTCAATGCCACTGACCTGGATGAGGGCCCCAACGGGGAGATTGAGTACTCCTTCAGTGGGCACGCGCCGCCACGTGTCCGGGAGCTCTTCCACGTGGAGCCCCGGAGCGGGCAGGTGCTGCTGAAGGGCCGCCTGGACTATGAGCGGGCCAGCCTCCACGAGCTCTATGTGCAAGCCAAGGACCGCGGGCCCTCGGCTGTGGCTGTGCACTGCAGGGTGCTTGTGCACCTCCTTGATGTCAATGACAATGCGCCAGAGGTGACCCTCACCTCTGTGTCCACACCCGTGCTGGAGGATGCCCCCCCAGGCACTGTGATCGCTGTCATCAGTGTTCTGGACCGGGACTCTGGGGACAACGGGCGTGTGAGCTGTGAGGTCGGCCCCAATGTGCCATTCGAGCTCCGCTCCTCCTTCCGGAACTACTACACGCTGGTCACCACGCAAGCGCTGGACCGGGAGGTTGTGCCCGAGTACAACGTAAGCATCACGGCTCGAGACATGGGCTCGCCTGCCCTGCTGACCCGCAGCACCCTCACCATCCCCGTGTCTGACGTGAACGACAACGCCCCGCGCTTCCTCCAGCCCTCCTACAGTGTCTATGTGATGGAGAACAACGCACCAGGTGCCTCCATCTGCTCTGTCAGTGCGTTAGACCCTGACTGCCAACAAAATGCCTACCTGTCCTACTCCATTGCCGACGGGCACATCCATGGCATGCCTGTGGGCACCTATGTGTCTATCAACTCAGACAGCGGGCACATGTACGCCCTGCGCTCCCTCGACTACGAGCAGATCCGCAGCTTCCAGATCCAGGTGCAAGCACAGGACGCGGGGTTTCCCCCACTCAGTGCCAACGTCACCGTCCACATCTTTGTGTTGGACCAGAATGACAATGCTCCGGTCATCGTTTCCCCCATGCCGCGCAACGGCTCTGTTGCCACTGAGCTGGTGCCGCGATCAGCCAGGCCTGGCTACCTCGTGGGCACGGTGTCGGCGGTGGATGCGGATGCGGGGCTGAACTCTCGCCTCTCCTACCAGCTCCTCCAGGCTACTGACTTCACCCTCTTCAGCGTGGCGCCCGACACGGGTGAGCTGCGCACACTCCGCTCCTTTCTGGAGCAGGATGCGAGCCGGCAGCAGCTGGTGGTGCAGGTGCGGGATGGAGGGCAGCCAGCGCTCTCTGCCACCGTGTCCCTCCTGCTTTCGGTGGTGGAAACCATGCCGCAGACTCTCTCTGACTTCAGCGAGTTCAGCCTCCCTCCAGAGGTCTCCTCATCTTCCCCGCTCACTCTGTATCTCCTTGTCTCCCTGGGCTCCATCTCCTTCACCTTCCTTCTCGCCATCCTCATCCTCACAGCCATTCGCTGCCGTGGAGAGCGGCGTCCCCGCCAAGGGGACAGCTGCTTGCCACCTCGCTGCCACTGCTGTCCCGGGTCCAGACCCTCCTCTGATGGCCTGAAGACTTCCAACCTGACGGCACAGCCCCCTGCGGGGACCACGGCTGCCACCTGCCTTGATGTGCCTGCGGGCGGCCCCCCAGGCTACTGCTACAAGGTCTGCCTCGGTCCTGAGTCTGCTCAGAGTGACTTCATGTTCCTCAAACCCTGCAGCCCCCCCCGGAACAACGAGAAGGATCCCGGGAAGCGGTCCCGGCCAGACCAGCATCTCCAGGTCTCCAAAGAGGTAACATAATGGCCAGCAGTGCTTAGCAGCGCTCCGCAGGTCCCCCCAGCCCCCTCCCTCAGCCTCTGCCACGAGGGAAGCCAGGCACGGCTTCTCCCAGAGAACAACCGGCGCCTTTGATCAGTGCGGGAATTAGGAGCCGTCAGGCAGCGGGATCTCCACCGAGCTTCCCGACGGGTCTAATTACCGGGGGAGCGCCGGGCTCGGCTGAGGGGAGAGGAAATCCCTTCTCACCGTCTTTTGTACCCATTAGAGGCAACGGAGATGCTCCGGTGCCCTAGGGGCGGTGGGATAGTGGGGGTGGCTTCTCCTCCGCGCGGGTAAGCAATTCACACTGGGACAGTGTGAGCATCGCTGCTGCTCTGCTTCCCCTGTGCTGGCAGGGCTCTGCAGTGTCCCGGGCCTGGCTGCTGTTCTGCACCAGGCTGTGCCAGCAGGCAGGGAGTGGGGTCTGTGGGGCAGGATTTTGATGTCAACATTTGTTAGGTATTGAAATGAGGAATGTCTAATTTTCCCGATGAAAGACTCTCCAAAACACGATTACAAGGATGGAGAGTGATGAGGCGTCTAATCCACTTACGTTTGACTTTTAATAAACCAGCCCTTCCGAGGAGAGCCCAAGACTCTCTGCCAAGAGAGTCTCTCCATGTGTCTCCTTGCACCCCTGGACTCTCTTCCCTAATATTTAATTAGATTTTCCTGCAGCTTTTGCAGCCCTCCTGGGACATCAAGCACAGAGCCGATTTCTGCATCTCTCACCATTTAGTACCTCAGACCTGGGCTAAGTAAACATTGCACATGCAAAAAAGGCTTTTGAAAATTAGAAGAAATAGGAAAACAACCTGTCTCTCTGCAGAATGACAGGCTTAAAACTCCCAGAGGCAGAGGACAAGCCCAGAACCACTCCGATATCTCAGGAGGGTGAGGAAGGTCCAGAAGGGAACAGGCTGATTCCATGCTGTCTCAGTTTGCCCAAAACAGGAATGTGCTGCTAATTCTCCACAAAGAGCACAGGGAAAGTGGAGATGTGGTCCTGCATCCCTGCCTGCTGAAGCCTTGTGCTGGCAGGGCTGGGTTTTTTGACAAAGAGTCCCAGGACTGATTGACAGAGGGTCCCAATAACCAGCCTTGCTCTTCCCTGTGTTTTCCAGGCCAAGCAGCCCAACACAGACTGGCTGCCTCCAAACACACAGAGACCTGCCCTGAAAAGGTACTGAATCCAGCACTGGGAGAACAGAGGAAGCAGGTGGAAGGGGGATATGGGAATGGGGAAGTCATGTCTGACACAGCTTTGAACCAGTCTCTTCTCTTTAGCTCCCAGAGCCTGGAAGATGTGGGGGAAATCCGTAGAGCCCTCCAGAAGGAGCACGAGAGGCTGTGCACACTGGTGACCCCGGTCTCTGGTTAGTATTGGGATACTGGGGCTGGCAAGACCAGACCCTCTGGTCGCTTTTGGAGGTGCAGTGGGGGCATCACATCCCTGTTCCTTGCAGTGGTGAAGTTTTGTGGGTGGAAGGGGTGTCCAGGCACCAGGATGGAGGTTGGTGATACAGGACTTGCATGCTGGGATGTGGATGTGACCTGAGCCAATCTTACACTCATCTTTTCTCCAGAGTTTCAGAAGGCTTCAGCAGGCCCCAACAGCATCTGGACACCCCAGTACAGCCCCTTGTACCCAGCCCTGGATTATCAGCACAACGTTTACATCCCTGGCACCCCCACTCTGCTTTCCAGCAAGGATGGGCCCCTCTTCCCAGGCCGGGAGAACAAAAACAGCTTCTCCACCTTTGGCAAGAGGAAGAAGATGACAACTTATTGTGACATGCATGACAGTGTGGTTATCAACAATGACCTGAAATAGCCTGGATGGCTCTATCCTTGGAATCTTCTGCATTATTTCAGCTGCCAGGTCCACCCACAGCACACGCCTCCATGCATGGTCCACTCAAGACTTTATGGGGCTGCTGGGAGAGTGGCTCAACAGAGCATGTGGGAAGGATTTAAGGAGCAACAGACTGAAAATTACAGGGATTGGGGGGTGGTGCCGAGGGGAATTTCTCCCATCTCATCTTGCAGAGCTGTATTGGCAGCAGGTGCTGTTTGAGGTCCATATGACCAGATTTAAGCAAATCTGCCTTGAGTTTACCCATTCCCATGTCCCCTTAGGGACCATTCATCTCTGTAAACATTGTCACTTCTTTGTCTTGTCTGGCTGTGTGAATGTACTGAGCTGCATGCCTGTATCTCTGTCCCAGTGGGCATGGAAAGCGTGTGCAGACCAAGCCTGGTTCAGCCAAGCCTGGCCTTACACACTGGGACAGCGACCATTGTTCTGTCCCTGAGATCCAGCAGGATGTGTTGCATGTCTAGAGCAGTAATTGGTGTCTGTTTTCTCTGGGAAGTGAGTGCAAAACCCAGCCTTCATGAGTGCTTCTCTTCCAGCCCTGACCCAACACTTGCAGGGCTGGACATAGCCCGGGTCCAGGGCAGAGCCAGCCTTTGCTCAGGAGCAGCACGTGCACACAGGGACTGGATGGCCAGAGGGGCTGCCAGCTTAAGCACCTGAGAGATGCACAAGGTGAGGCCCTGCTGGGTAGCTCTCTAGCCCAAGGCAACTTCATCTGAATGAAAAACAGTTTCCAGCCATTGGAGTGACCCCAGCACAGGTGACAGTCTCTTCCTCCAGCCCTGCCCTCACTTGGGTCTCTGTGCTCCCCAAGTCCTGAATGCCTGGAGGAACCCCTGCACTGGTGCACTGGGGGCCCCACCTGTGCAGGACAAACATCTCCAAGTGTGCCCTGTTTCTCTTTTAGAACTTTTAGCTGGCAGTCAGGAGCCCTCAAGGGCAGCACTCCAGCCCCAGCACAGTCTCTCCCCTGCCTTGTGCACCCTGCACCTGTCCACCAGTCTGTCTGTCATCATTGCCAATTGCTCTGGTCATGGGACAGTTCATTTTGAATCCATCTGTGCAGAACATGACAGCTCTTTCTAAACTGAGTTTGTTTCACTATGTCTGATTTGTACCAATAAATTGTATTTTAATAGCTCACCCTGGCTCCTGGCTGTCCCTGAGTTGCAGACGACAGCAGGGATTGCTGCACAGCTCTTGGAGCAGCACTCCCAGCTCCAGGAAATACGTCTGTCCTTCTGAGTTCTGGAGCAGAGAGCTCCTTTTATGCCGAGAGCTCATTTTATTCACTTCACCTGCATTCTGGGGGCTCAAGGTCCCCTTCCCTCCTTCCCTGGACTCAGGAGCACTTTGGGGTCATGGCCAGAAGGAGCTGGAGATGTCACACAGCTCCTTGCCCCGTGCTCCAGCTAGGGCAGGGGGAAATTTGCACCATGGTGTGGGCATCCACGAGCTGCTGGGGAGAGGGGCTGGATGTGGCACTAATGGCAGAACAATGTGGTTGTTACGGTGCTTTCTCTGGTAAATTTGCCCTTTCCCCTGGATAGGCACCCAGCAGTTTGCCTCAGGGGCCACAGAGATAACCTGGATCTGTGCCAGGTGCAGGGGCCAGCTCCCTGGGGATAGGCAAGCCTGTATCTGTTGGTGGGATGTCTCTTGGCTTGATGTGGGAAGCACTTGGCCTCCAGATGAAGTCCTGAGGTGGCCAGGCTGTGGTTGTCCTTCTCATGCCCTGAACTTGCTGGTGGCTGGCTTGGGGAGGCTGCAGTGCGGCTTTTGGGATTAACCCAGAAAAGTCCTTGTCTGCAAGTGGGCAATGTGCTCTTCAGTGGAAGCAGGGGCAGGGAGCACTCAAAGGGGCCTCGTGGGAGCCAGGGGCCCGGGAGGACAAAGCTTTGGACATGAAAGGGACCTGGCTGCTTCTGGTGACTTCAGTCCCAGCTCACATCTGCCAGCTCACTGCGGGTAGATGAAATATTCCCTGTCCCAATTAGACAGTAGGATGAAGGATTTTATGCTGCCAAGTGCATTCTTCAAGGGTCTCCAGAGAGTGTTAAGGGTAAAAAAGAACCCCAAACAGCTACCCTGAGACCTCTGCACAGTATTAGCCTGTTCCACTGCTTCAAAAGAACAAGGGAATTATGTAAAGTGATACAATAAGATTAATAACAGCCTCAAGAAGTAATAAAAGCATCAAATGGACCTGATTCCCTGCAGGGCAGCAAGCCTCCCCCCTCCTGGATTAACTCTGGCAGTATCTCCCCTGCATTTTTAGGTGGTGCTGGTCAGGCACTGGGAGAGGACTGCAGCCCTCTGCAGGAGGGCCCAGCTGCTCGCTGTGTTCCAGCTCACACAGCAAAAGCACCCAGCACATCCTGTGCTTCATGGCATCCGAGAGCTAAATGAGCACATGGAACTGGTTTTTTGTATCAGATTCCCAGGTGTGACTTCCCAAAGGGAAATTGATATCAAATCTCTCCCCCAAAAACCACAGGCGTTTGAAAGTGACATTTTGCATCTCTGCCTTTGGAAAATCATGGGGTCGAGCAACCAAGGGGACAGGTTTGCCACCTCCCCTGTCACTCTCCAGAGTATTTTCTTGGCATTTTTTAATCCCTACTACCAAGGCTCACTGAATTGTCTCCAAGTCCTCTCCATTACTTCTGACCATGACAGATACACACACACACACATCTGTACTTCTTGCTGACCCCCAGCTTTGCATGTTCAGGCATCTTCCAAAAGGGATTTGAGCAACACAGCCCCCAGCCCAGGCCCCAACACCCCACATTCCCCCAGTATCTGCTTTTGCCCAGTTGAAGGAAAACCTGCACTGACAAGAGCTCAGTTTCAATCTTTCATTTCAATCACCATATTGATAAAAAAGGACAATAAAAAGGGACATGCTTTAGGGGAGAGAGGACTTGCATAAATCTAATTCAACCACACTACTATCCCTCTTCAAAGGGCATGTCTGGTCAGAATCGTCCATCTAATAGATGAGCTCTCCTTTGAAGATCTCCCACAGGGACAGGGTCTCATTAAAAATGCAAGGTCTTTGCCCTACAACTAGTTATTTTTACAACTCTCCCTGTGCTAACACTCCTGCACAGCCGATGAGCATTAGCTGGTTTCTGTAGCCTGGTAATGCACTGGGCATGAGAGCTCCTTTGGAGATCTGCTCAGCACAACACTCTCTGGATGCCCCTCTCACATGTTCCAGCTCTCTCAGAGATCCAGAGGCAAATTTGGCTTTCAGGGACCTGCCAGCCAGCTTGAGATTTGCTTCTAGGACAGTGGGAAAGCTGCCATGTGGTGCAGTTGGCTGCAAAATGCTTCAGGCCACGGAGGCAGGCACACAGAGCTTCTGGGCACCAGCACAAACAGGGGGATGTGCTCTTGCTGCTGCTGAATAGCCTGCTCAGATGGAAACATCACTTGTATCTCTGTAATGACTTGAAAATGTGTCCCAGAGAGGCAGAACGAATCCAGAGGTAGAGAGAAAAGAGGCCAGAGGGAAGGACCCAGAGGGGCTGATGCTCAGTTCTACTCCCATCTGCCACGCATGGAATCGAGAAGCAGCCAAATTCCCCAGAGAACCTCAGCATGGACACAGCACTCTGAATGCAGCTGGGTCAGGCTGGCTACAGCCATGGGTACAGGTGGGTCTCAGCTCCCAGAGGGCGTGGTACTGCCAGGACAGAGCCAAAATCCATGAGAACCTCTGCATGGACCTTGGATCCAGCCCAATCTGTGGCACTCAGTGGTTAATTAGATCCTCCAAAGATGCTAGGAATTTCTTTTTATTTTTCCTCTCCTCTCCTCTCCTCTCCTCTCCTCTCCTCTCCTCTCCTCTCCTCTCCTCTCCTCTCCTCTCCTCTCCTCTCCTCTCCTCTCCTCTCCTCTCCTCTCCTCTCCTCTCCTCTCCTCTCCTCTCCTCCTCTCCTCTCCTCTCCTCTCCTCTCCTCTCCTCTCCTCTCCTCTCCTCTCCTCTCCTCTCCTCTCCTCTCCTCTCCTCTCCTCTCCTCTCCTCTCCTCTCCTCTCCTCTCCTCTCCTCTCCTCTCTTGAAGATGATGCTGGAACAGGCCTTAATTTATTCAAGACTTGGTCAAGATCAATTCAGATTTCTTTTTAAATTGCCTCTTAAATATCTCCCTGAACCCACCAACAGAGCAGCCTGTTCCTGGCTGGATCCCTTCCTCCGCTTTCCTTTTTGATCTCGGTAGATGTTTTGTAGAAATAAATATCCTTTAGCTTCTGTCATAATAACTTAGCCTGTGCCACACTGCAGAACGTCTGCATGATTGTCACATGCTGATTTTCTCTGCTCCTTTGCACCTTTTCCTTTTTCACTGCTCTGAAAACATCAGTTGCCAACTCCTCCACAGAGATCAGATGGAAGAACAGGCCAGGGCTGAGGGAAGCTTTTGCTTCCCAGTTAGCCTATAATGTGTTTTCAGCTTAAGTGGTGGAAATGTCACTGGCTCTGTTTTGCAGCATTCACTCAAGTGGAATTAATGCTTCTTGTTAGTGATAATATGACTTAATCAGCTTAATTACTTTGAGACATAAGTAGACACCTTTGTGTATTGAATAACTTATGACACGCTGGACCAAAAAGCACGAATGAAGGCTTTGAAAATAAATTAAATATGACCCCTAGTGCAGCCTGCACTTTGACTAATGATTCTTCTCCTATGAAATTCAATGACTTACAAATCTTACATTTGAATAAATGATACATTTTTGCATGTTTTAAACAATAGCAGTGATTTTCCTTTCAGCATTCGGGATTCAGAGTGCTTCTCCAGCGCCAGGAAGCAAGGCAAACAAGCTCATGTTAAACGGAATGAAAAATAAAACATTTGTGCAGTCAACTATCAGAAATACATTCAGAGGATCTGCAGGCATTCCTGATGAGATATTTATTTTAATTCATTGCTAGAAATATCTGCAACAACAGGTGAAAAAAAATGCATCAGAAGAAATTGAGAGAGAGCAAAGATTCCCAGAAGGTTCCTAAGGTCTTCACATCCAATCCATCCATTTCAATAATGTCTACAAGAGAAAATATCATTAAATAGCTCCAGAAGTGTCTTATCATACATTTTGCCAGCACAGAAAATAAATCACACAAAGGAAATGGAAGCAGGAAAAGGAACCATCTATCAAGAAAATTATTATGAACATTTGTAGATTTCTGATAGGCCAGGATGCAGAGACTCTCTGATAGCAGGCTGCATGGGAAATAGAAAAATTGGGGTTAAACTGTTACATGAACCCAGAGAAAAGATGAGCTGTCTGAATTTGTTCTGTTCTATTGCAGTGAGTCACCCAATTTCTGTGTCCAAGTTTGCCTCTAAAAAGCACTGGAGTTCAGCATGGTGCAGACAATAACACAGGGACTTTTCCCAGCCCAAGTCTATCTGAAATTCAGAGGTTAGCTTAGGCTGTAGCAGCACAGGGGAGCCTCACTGGTTTGATGAGTTTACTTTTAAGTCCATGTCCATATTTCTTGGTATTTAGCTGATAGGAATTTTTTGCATACTGCCGAGGGTGAAGGCTGGGGACTCCAGGATTAATTTATCACTGCTCTTCCCCTGCAGTTGTTCAATCTCTATTGACTAAATCTCCAAAGCTCCCCAGAGTACAGATGGAACATATTCACACAGGGATCTAAATGTAAGGAGTTTAATCTGAGGTTGAATCCCACCTGTAGGATTCCATCTTGTCCCCACTTTCCTTCTTGATCTCCCTTTAATATCATTTAGAGGAGACTTGCCCAGCACCTCTCTGACATTAGCTTTTTATCAGAGATGAGAGGAAAATATTTGCCATTTGAGTATCCCCTAACAGACCAAACTTCAGGAATGCAATCCTGAAATTAGTTCCTAAAAGTAAAATTTATCTTTTTCCTATTTCCAGGAAATGCAATGTTATAATCCACTTGTTTACCTAAACCTCCTCTTCCTCTTAATCTCTCCGTGCAAAACAGTCTGACAGCTGCTCCAGAATGTAAGGAGATCACCAAAAGGATGATCATCTGGGGCTGAGTCCTTTCCCTATGTCCCCCAAGAGTCCTCTTGGCTCGCTGTGCCCCATGACATGAACCATTTAACCCCCTCAATGCCCCTCAGATATCACACACCCCTGATGCTTGTGCTCCTCTGATATCTGAGCAGACTCCAGCAGGCTCCTCCTGTCTCTGCAGGGCCCACTCTCTGGCCTTTTTTCTGCCTCTTTTTGGGTCCAAATTTTGTATTTGCTGTAGCTCCCTAGTGCATTTCAACCAAATCTGACCCTGCTTTGAGCAGAAGCCTTACCCAATCACTTCCAGGTATCCCTATTTTGCTCTGCTTTTCCTGTATGTCCATAAAGATCCACGAAGATTTGGCTGCAAATTCCCAAATCCTGGTGAGATGGTGCCCCCTCCATGTTACCCACATGAGGCACAGCTCCATCAGCACCCAGCTGGGACAGGACCATCCCACCTGCTGTGCTTGTGCCTCCTGAGCCCTGCTGTGCCCAGCCCTGTGGTGTCCAAAATCCAGGCTGGAAGCACACAGGGAATCACAGGGACCAGCAAGACATTCCCAGTCTTGCAAGGGAGGAGCTAGAAATTTGTTCCTGCTCCTCCTCTCTTGGAGATGGGCAGAGACAAATCACACACTCCCTTTTTTTTAATGCTATCTCTTCTTTAAAATGATAAAAAAATGAATATAAAACTTGGATGTGAGCTGCAGGGATAATCAGAGCACAGAGCCTGGCAACAGAGTGGGGACCCTCGTGTCACCCCCACAAGCCTTCCTGCCTGGTTGCTGAAGGGATTAGGAAGGAAGACCACTCTGGGAGCCATTTCTGAAGAGCTCAATTCTGTTGGCATGGAGAATTTCTTTCATAAAGAAAAAAACGGCCTCTATATGCAAATGGGAAATGGAGATGGAGTGGGAAATAAGCCCAGCAAAAAATCATGGAAGTTTTTGCTGCCTGCAAGTGGAATTCAACCAAAAAGGGGGGGAGGGAGAAGAAAGGAAATTGAAACAGCCTCCTCTCTGCACAGATTGCATTGCTGGAGAAGCCCTGAGTGTTGCAAGGCATAATAGTTGTCTGCTCAGAGGTTCCTTCCCGGGGACTTTCCCTGGGAGAGTTTCATACATTTATCCCTGACTCCTGGCATCTGCATAACACGCTCACAGAGAGAGTTATTAGTTTAATTTTCTTGTGAATTACAATGGAGGCAGAGAGAATTAGAAAATACTTTTTTTTTTTTTTTTTTATTATCATTACTTTTTGTTTTCCAGTTGAGAGACTGTA